>NC_133328.1:595238031-596522856 GCF_042186555.1 Aquarana catesbeiana | reverse complement strand
TCACACAGACTTCTCACAAACTTCTTTCTTTACTATTTATCGGGATTCTCTCAATATATTTTGATTTGTCACATCTGACAACATTATTTTTGTGTTGTTTTTTTTGTTTTTTTTGTTTTAAGGCAGATTATTTTTTTTTGGTTTGTATTTTTTTTCAAGGCTGATCTTTGTTTTATTGTATTTTTAGTTTTACTCCAGAATATTTTTGTGTGTGTTTTGTGTGTCAAGTTACCACAACACCATTGATATGTTGTTATATTTAATCTGTAGGAGATTGTTTGGTGTTGTTGTCTCTTGAAAATTTCACATTGTACTTTAGAAATGTACCTGAATCGTCACCAACAAACTGTCCTTTTTGAATGAAAACACACATAGGAGAGTATAATTAAAAAAAAAATCATTTATTAAGGGCTCACAACTAAACAAAGAGGGAGGCAACGCTGGAGAAACAGCAGAAATGGGTGAAGCCTTGGACTCCCAGGGCACACATCAACTATTTTCAAGCAAAATTGGTGGCCTGAGGAGTCCCTATCTAAGGGAGTGCAGTCTGGTCCAGAAGTCCCAGAGATCCGGAAAGCAGCAGATGACATCTGTGTCCCTAGGCTGTGGTCATACAAGAGACTGCATCTTTTGCCAGACCAGACTGAACCCAGGGTCATCACTCTCTTGTATTCCTTCCACGCTTCCTTCCACGCTGTGGCTCTGGCGGTGGAGTTGTGGCAGCAGGAGGAGGAGGAGGGGCCAACTCACTCAGGTGGGTATTGAGTGTTAGTTCCCTACTCACCCCCTTACTTAGGACTTTATACAGAAGGTCCTCACATTGCTTGCGTTGACCCTCCTGCATGCCCTGCAGTTTTGTGGAAGCCATGCAGGCAAAGGCCTCTTCAGGAGTGGGTAAGGCTCTGAGGGACACAGAAGCTTCCTGAATGAGCCTGAGTGCAGAATCCTGCATGTGAGTCGCCTTCCTCGCTCTTTTGTATGGAAGGCGGAGGGGAGGAACCTACGATTCGGTCAGGCTTCGACTTGTCCCAGGCTTCTCCTGGCTGACACTTAGCCCCGCCTCCTCCTGGCTGCAACTTAGCCCCGCCTCCTCCTGGCTGCCACATTCCACAGCCTCCTCCTGGCTGAGGTCTTCCTGTGTATGAAAAAGGGACATTGTTTTAGTATTTTTTTCATCAATCACACACAATTTTCACCTCCTGACTGTTGCAAATTGAATGTTAACAAATATAACAGACTATCATTCTGAGCCCAGCATTTTTCATTCTTGTCCCAATTTTGGGTACCCACTACTGTCTATTGATATGTAAAACACTTTTTGCAATCAGCAATTAGTGATCAATAATGACATCTAGTAAACATAATTTATTTATTGACCAGAAATCTGTAGAACAATACTATACCTGACTCCAGCTGGGCTCCTCCACTTCTTCCTGGCTGGAAGGCCCAGGTTGGACATCGGAAGCCTCAGCTGGGGTGGAAGGAAGAGTGGAAGGAAGAGTGGGGAGGGATTCCCTGACTTCAGTGTGGTCTGACAGAAATCGCAGTCTCTCATAGTACCACAGCCTGGGGACATAAATGTCATCTGCTCCAGCTCCGGATCTCTGGGAATCCGTGACCTTCTTGCGCTCCCTTAGATAAGTGCTCCTCAGGCCACCAATTTTGGTTTTTAAATAAGGGGTGGTTGCTGTGGGGCCCACCGGCATCATCAACTCCAGCAGTTTCTCCAGCGCTGCCTGCCTCTTTTGTTTATTGTTGTAATGGGGATGTCTCACCTGCCACAGACAGGGCAGCTCCCTGTACTTGTCTATGTACAGGGGGAGGAAATTGTGGTCGTTGAAGCCATCCATTTTCTCTGCAAGACACAAAACAAGACAAACCCTAAGGTCAGGCCAAACTCTCCTAATCTTGTTACAATATAGGCTTCAATTTCGAAGCAGTATAGGCCCAAGTTTAGATCTTACCTTTGTTATCACGATCGGCGCCTCCGATGCTCCTTCCTCCGCTCACAGATTGTACGTAATATGCACGCGTGTTACGCTTTATGCACACTGCGCATGCGTGTAACTCCGCCCGCCCCTGACGTTCTTTCAAGTCTATTCCCCGCCCCTTTTCGTTCTGCGCAGTGGGGGAAGAGCACATGGCGGAGACACAGCAGGTGCGTGCTAATTACAGCAACGAGGAGGAGGAGGAAGAAAGCCCGGATCCGGAGACGTCCAGATCCAGAAGGAGAAGATTTAAGGCATCAAATATGTCCTTTGGGGAGATGTTGGAGATGGTGGACATCCTGAAGAAGGCTGACAATGACAGGAAGTATGGACCTTACCCCAACCCCAATGTCAGAAAGGCCTAGATCATGGCGAAAGTGGTCAAGAGTCTGCACCGGAATTTCGGGGTACATCGATCGAAAGATCAGCTCAGGAAACAGTGGTCGGACCTCAAATTACGAGAACATAAGCAGTACAGAAATATCCGGAGAGTGCTGCAAAAAAGTAAGTAGTTGTGCTGTGTTCCTATTCTTTTTGTCTTTATTACGTTCGTGCTGCTCCATGTGCTTTTCTTAAAAGTGTTGTACATTTTAAAATAGCAACTTTCATGTTCATGGGCACATTATTCGTTCGTATCAAACATTTTTCTTTCGGCCTATAAAACACCATTGTTTTGGCCATATGCATTTGGCCACATTTTTTACGCCCTACGTATGAAACTAATTTGGTTGTGTAGATGGCTTTGTTACTAGAATGAAATGCAAACTAGATTCTGTGTAAGGAGAGGACACTGAGCAGCTGTTTTCACATTTAGACACTGGAGCACTAGTGTGGGACACCAGAACACCTTTTTTATTAGGGGGGACACACAGGTGCTCCAGTGTATACTATAGGGGGGTCTCCATCTGTGAATCTTGTACCAAACAGGTAAAGTATTGCAGCTTGACAAAGGACACACTGAAAATGCTACATTTTGGAACTCTGCCAAAATAGACAATTGTACCACACTTCCAAGCAATGTTTCCTATTTATAGTTCTGCCATCAAATATCTGTGTGCTAAGTATACCATTTTTGTTTTACATAGGGGAGAAAAGACTCAGAGGACACCCCTCATCCGAGGAGACCACAGACCCCCCACCTCGGGAAGAAGGGGGAATACCACCAAAACAAGCAGAGCAGGAGGAGGAAGACGTGGTGGAACTAGTCACCACAACAGGTGAGTGTCTGTGATCAGGTAAGAGATGGATGCCGGCATATTTTTTATACCTGTTTTTGTTTGGTTTCTCTCTTTTTAGTTGATCGTGATGTTGTGGATCCAGATCCTTTCACATCGGAAAGTGCACAGATCCTGATTGGGGAGATCATGGGGTGTAATTTAGCATTAGTTTAGAAAACCTCCAGAAAAACATCAATGATGTTATTCAAAAAAATAAGAACATCATTGATGTTTTGGGTAGAGTTTAAAACACCTCCAAATCACTTTCTTTTTTTGTGTGCTACAATGTTCAAAATGTTTTAGCGATTTTTAGAAAAGCCAAATTTGGAGGATGCACACAGTGTGCCAACATGTGCTATCTGCCATCACAGGAGATCAATGGACGCGTTTTGGGGGTGCAACCCCTTCCTCAATAATAAAGTAGCTGAGAGGAAGGGGTTTCTCCCCCAAAACACGTCCCTTGACCCCCCGTGATGGCAGCTAGCACATGTTGACATTTGGAAATTTGTGGGCATCTTCCAAATTTGGCTTTTGCTGGGGTGACTTCACCCCATCTGAACGCAATATCAAACACAGTTCCTAAATACGCATGTCTGATATTGCCTTCAAGTTCTACCAAATGTGAACTTTGTAAGTTCAAGATTTGTGTCTTTCTTGTTGGTTTTACACATGCCTGTTTTATCTTAAATGTACATTTCTATTTTTGATAATGCCACCCAAAAATTGTTATACAACAAACATGTTGGTTTGTTAATCAAGAATGTGTGGATTATTGTCTCAACGCTACAACACTTTTGTGGTGATGTAATTGCTGTTTTCTGTGACAATGGGGGTTATTTCCTAAGGGCAAATCCTCTTTGCACTACAAGTGCAGTTTCAGTGCAGTTTCAGGTGCACTTGTAGTGCAAAGTGTCTTTGCCTTTAGTAAATAACACCCAACAGTGCTTTGTAAGGTTACACAATTTTTTCTGGACTCACCACATTTCTGTCAGGGTCAGCTAAAACAAACACAAGCAGTAAATGTCAAGATTTGCAATTTTTTTTTTTATTATTGGATCAAGGTTTCACAAATTGTCTGGCATATTGATGGCCCCCCTACCCGCAAAGAACTCAAGGTATCTTAACCGGACATCACGGGCACTCAGGGAGGGCAAGCCAGGACGGCCACTTTCAAGCGCCGTCAGGTTTGTTTCATTTATAATTCTGGGCTCGGGCCCAACTGAGCTAGCATAGTTGGCAGAATGTTGACGTAAAAAGTTATGTAGAACACAGCACGCCAGGATTATATGATTATATGATTCAGTTTATACTCCGCCATATGGATGGGTGTAACAAATAGGCGGAACCGGATGGCCATGATTCCAAATGTGTTCACCACTCTTCTGGCTCTGGCCAGCCGGTAATTAAAAACCCTCTGTTCCAGGGTGAGGGTCCTCATCGGGAATGGCCGCATAAGATGGTCCCCCAGCGCAAATGCTTCATCCACAACGAAGACGAATGGGAGTCCTTCCACATTCTCTTCTGGAGGTGGCAAATCCAAGCTGCCATTCTGGAGACGCCTGTAAAACTCCGTCTGGGTGATGACTCCACCATCGGACATCCGGCCATTCTTCCCCACGTCCACATACAGGAACTCGTAATTAGCCGACACCACCGCCAACATCACAATACTATTGAACCCCTTGTAATTATAATAGTATGACCCCGAGTTGGGTGGTGGGACAATGTGGACGTGTTTCCCATAAATTGCCCCTCCGCAGTTAGGAATGTCCCACCACTGGGCAAAGTGGGAGGCCACAGTCTGCCATTCCTGTGGCGTGGAAGGAAACTGTTGAGGAAAACAAAAATAAATTAGTATTTTTGCACATAAACATGGAAAGCAGATTAGACACAAACATTCTTGGCCAACATCCAGATAACATTTATTAAGGGGAATTTTACAACACCAAAGTATAAGGTACACCTATCATATCCCCCCCCCTCTCATGGGCCATTTCTAACATTATAGGGGGGGAATCTTGGACAGGTAACACTCTCCACTTCATTGAGAGATAAATGCCTAAATAATGGGTATTACTTGGAACAGCCCCTCCTTAGTTACACTATTGGCAAACCACTGGACAGGTAAGAAGTGTCATAATACAAAGATATAAATACACACTGTACACATTTGAGCACATTTGGACATTCTGCTATTACCTATCAAGATAATAATAGGATACAAAAACTTTAAACAGTACCATTTGAAAGTATACAGGCAGGCCCTTGCACTACATGCTTTGGGGAATTCATCCATAAATCTGACCACAAAAGAGGTGGGTATAATGTGTATGGGTTTGGCAAAGTCAGCAGATAGATGATTTAGGATAGATAGAGAATTGGGATCAGCTGACTTAGCAGTTGGGGGGAGGGAGGGTTAAAAATGATTTGGGGACCCCCCAAAAAAGCCTCTGGCACTCTGCCTGAATTTAAAGCACAAATAACATTTCAAAACATTTTAGGGGGTGTTTGGGGTAAAGCACTACTATGGAGCTGATAAAATACATGTTAAGTGACTACATGAGGTGAATATAGGGCCAGGAAACCATGCTGTGGAGGTAAGTGAAGGTAAATATGTATGAAGAACAAAAAAAATTATGACATAAAAATCCAGCATGCATGAGGACAAAGGGGACATTCACAGCATATTACAATCATAGTAATTAGAGAATGAGGAAAGAAATACAATACATTAGCAAACATTATATACAATAAAATGTGATATTAAAGGATAAAAATCTTACCTTCATATACTCCTTCTGCAGGACCTGTATGATGGCAGAACAGGTCTCTGGGATAATGATCCCCAGAGCCTGGGGGAAGATGCCTGTCGAGAACTTCAAGTCCTGCAGGCTTCTCCCGGTCGCCAAGTACCGCAGGGTGGTGACGAGCCTCTGCTCCGGAGTGATGGCTTGCCTCATGCAGGTATCCTGCCTGCTAATATAAGGGGTCAGCAAATCCAACAAATGGTGAAATATGGGGTCCGTCATCCGGAGAAATTTCCTGAAATCATCAGGATTATTCTCACAGATCTCACAGAGCAAAGGCATATGAGAGAACTGGTTATGCTGTAGCAACCAATTCTTGGTCCATGAACTCCTCCCCACCCTGTTCATGGACTGGACTTGTGTCAAGGTCAGGACCCCAACACCAAGCCCCCGCACAGCACGAACTCTACGAGGAGTACGTATACGCAACATGGCTAGAAAACGGACGGCTGCTCAGAATGAAGTAACAGAACGCACTGAAGAACAGCAAGGCCTGTGAAGAGCGACCTGAAAAACAGTAACGAATGAACAAGAACACAATGACAAGTCACGTGTAGCTTGCTTGCACGCACTGAAGAGCAGATACAAACCCACAAGCACAAACTGAACCGCAGAAAATGATCTGAAAGCCACGAGTCTGAAAAAGCGCAAAACGTCTCTCACCAAACTTTTACTAACACGAGATTAGCAAAAAGAGCTCAAAGGGTGCCGTGCTTGGTTCTGAAATGGCCTTTTCTAGTCTCGTCGTACATGGTTGACGTCACCGCGTTCTTGGCAATCAGAAATTCCGACAACTTTGTGCGACCGTGTGTACGCAAAACAAGTTTGAGCCAACATCCGTCGGAAAAAAACCTAGGATTTTGTTGTCGGAATGTCCGATCAATGTCCGACCGTGTGTACGGGGCATTATAGCTCTCAATTGGCACACTCATTGAGTTTTATTTTTCCAGGTTCTTACCAAAATGAACTCTGATGCTTATGGATAAAGTTTTCCACACAAATCTGTGCCACATTTTCACAGTAAATGGGGTATTTGGCTTTGCTCCCATCTCATACTATAAAGCCAAGTGATGCATCTCATTCTATTGTGTCTATGCATAACAATGATACTGGATTTAAGCCTTGTACACACTACTAGTTTTTTTTTCATTCAACCCAGCTCAGGTTAGAGCCACTGTACTAACAATCCAATGTTAGTACAGTAATCTCCCCTGCTGTGCTATTGTGGTCTGACAGGGGGACGTCTGCCGGAACACTCTGGTCAGCGCTTTCAGCCATTGGCTGAGAGCGCTGATCAGGAGGCGGATGGCAGACCTTTTTTGGTCATGACCCCTCGACAGAAGCTGGCTGAACAGCCGACTTTTGCTGGACCGGCTGCCGTACACACGGGCCGAATGTCAACTGGTTTCTACAGAACAGGCCAATGCTGCCCGACATTCAGGCCTTGTGAACTTTGGCTTAACTGTTGAGTTTTATGCCATTCAATGTAACATTACCTTTGTCATTCTATGTCACGTATTGATTTTTGTCCATTTCATATGCTATTTTTTGTGGATTCTGTGATACATGGTTTTTATTACTTTAAAGCCAGCACTTGTACACCCCCAAAAATGTATAAAAAGTAAATACACTACAAGAAAACATTTAATTAATGTTAATTTCATTTTTCTGCACTTAAACTATCAACTGTAGTAAATGCTTTTTCCATATTGATGACAGACTTACCTCCTAGTCTGCTGCCCTTTAGCACTGGGAGATCCACACATATTGTCAAAACTCTCTCAGCATTCACAGCCACAATCTTCTCTATCACGTCTTCCAGGTCTGGTGTCTTCCCCCTTTGGGCATTGGAACAGGCACAATAATACAGCCATGGCCAAAGGTTTTGAGAATGACACAAATATTAAGTTTCACAAAGTCTGCTGCCTTTTATGATGGCAATTTGCATATGCTCCAGAATGTCATGAAGAGTGATCAGATGAATTGCAAATAATTGCAAAGTCCCTCATTGCCATAAAAATGAACTTAATCCCATAAAAAAAATTTCCACTGATTTGTGAAGAAGGCTTCAGGGCGCCCAAAAAAGGCCAGCAAGTGCCAGGACCATCTCCTACAGTTGATTCAGCTGCGGGATCCGGGCACCATCAGTGCAGCAGGCAGGTGTGAGTGCATCTGCACACCCAGTGAGGAGAAGACTTTTAGAGGATGGCCTGGTGTGAAGAAGGGGAGAAAAGAAGCCACTTCTCTTCAGGAAAACTTTAGGGACAGACTGATATTCTGCAAAAGGTACAGGGATTAGACTGCTGAGGACATTCAGAAAAAAACGGAGCAGAAAAGGTGAGCGTTACTGTCAGTCCTGTGTCATGTCAACAGTAAAGCATCCTGAGACCATTCATGTGTGGGGTTGCTTCTCAGCCAAGGTAGTGGGCTCACTTATAATTTCGTCTAAGAACACAGCCATGAATAAAGAATGGTATAAAAACATCCTCCGAGAGCAACATCTCCCAACCACCCAAAAACAGTTTGGTGACAAACAATGCCTTTTCCAGCATGATGGAGCACCTTGCCATAAGGCAAAAGTGATAACTAAGTAGCTTGGGTAACAAAACATCATAATTTTGGGTCCATGGCCAGGAAACTCCCCAGACCATAATCCCATTGAGAACTTGTGCTAAATCCTCAAGAGGCAGGTGAACAACCCCCCCTACAAATTCTGACAAACTCCAAGAATTGATTATGCAAGAATGGGCTGCCATCAGTCAGGATGTGGCCCAGAAGTTGATTGACAGCATGCCAGGTCGAATTGCAGAGGTCTTGAAAAAGAAGAGTCAACACTGCATATTGACTCTTTGCATAAACTTCATGTAATTGTCAATAAAAGCCTTTGACACTTATGACATGCTTGTAATTATACTTCCGTATACCATAGTAACATCTGATAAAAGATCTAAAAACACCGAAGCAGCAGACTTTGTGTACATATGTTTGTGTCATCCTCAAAACTTTTGGCCACGGCTGTACATTCTTGAAATCTAACATATTGCAGGAGTGTGCTGAAAGTGTACATTGCGCTCTGTAGGGACCACACTCAACGTAAACAAAATTGCTAAGAGAAGGGGAAAACTGTTTTTTTTGGCATATTTTTGGCATTTTGCTAAAATGCCCAAGCAATTTTTTTAGACCATAGTTCCTCTTCAACAGCTTTTGTGATAACATACCTGTCACATATGGAGCGCATTGTTTTCTATGAGCTGCTCAGCTATTAGAAGTGTGTGGAGAAAAGGGCTACTAAAACATAGCCATTGTGCAGCAGTATGTAATGAGCTAATATGACTGCCCCCATGGTGTATATACTTTTCATATTCTGGAAACAATGTTTTTATTATTACACATTTACACATATTAGTAACAATATTTAACACAATCTGATCTTTTTTACACAGTATATTTAAAACAAAAAAACAAAACAATAACAAAGCATTAAAAGGCACATTCCCTTTAATATTGTTTTCAACTGCTATGATACTTAAGTAAATCTGAAAGTAAGTGAGAAACAGTCTATTTTTTTATTGATTTTGCATTATACCATTTTATAACATTTATAACATTTTAACATTCATTCCTAGGTCTTATTTTTTTATTTATACTTTTGGGCAAGTTTTCTAAAGTTATTTAGAAAGAATATTGAATTGATGTGGTCTAGATGAGCATCTGGCAGATCAATAAAAATTAAATCACAACAAAGAATCAAGACAGTGAATTTAAAAATGAACACTTTAAAAAAAAAAAAAAAGTTAGGTTGTTTAGGAGCAGAAACCAAAGATACAATTGATGAGCTGTTTGCAATTTTATTTTACAAAAGCAAAGTTGCAAGTATTTTATGGATTAGGATGGATTTATGAACGGGGTACAATGAACATTCTTGACACGTTGCCTTGACAAAGTTTTGTCCTTACTGATAATTTAAGAAAACATCAATTTTGCATACTACATGCTCTGTGGCACACAAAGCTAATGAAGACTGTCTGTTGGGATTTCCTAAACCTTGTTAAAAAAACTGGGTGTGAGAAGTGGTCTATGGCGAGGATCTATCTTAGTTTTATAAAGTGTTGGAGCTGTCAGAACTTTTTTATGCTGTATAAAATTTGGAACTAGTTAGATCCTCTGTCAGATTTTATTGTTCCTGTGTCCTCATGTAAGATCTGTCCCTCGCTTCCTGTCCTGGGTGAGAGCCTGGGATTTATGTGAACCAGACCTATTTCCCCTGTCTGGAGTGCATTATGAGTATTCTCTTTTGATTGAACTATTGGGGGGTAGGTGACAATGTCTTTGCTCCCATTGTGACAGTATGTTGTACTCTAGGGCTAGGGGCTCAACACCTTTTTTTTTTTTTTTTTGGTGTCGGATTTTGCTACTTAAAAAAAAGAGATTTTGAAAAGTTTTTCCCCACATACATTTTTTATCTAAAGGCAATGGTCAGTCATGTCTTTTGCTTATCTCCTTTCCACAAAATATGGCTCTCCTTTGTGAGAGCGCCTGTTTGACCCAACCCTTTCATACTCTCTGACAGGTTGCCCCTGCCTGCGACTTGGCAAGTTCACAATCACTTGCACTTCAAGAGCAAAAACTCTGAACTTTGATTTCCCAACTTACTCCTGATTGCTCACTACTCCTATAAAGGAGAACTGTGGCAAGTCTATGGGCATTCACATATTTACATATTCTTAACAAGATGTAAATGAGTTTTACCCTACTGATCTTTAAAGCTGCAGGTACATTCGAGCAATTCTTCATATAAGTTCTCAAGAGTTGTTTTTGTTGGATTGCAGAAATTTGCTCTCCCCCTTCCCGTGTGTTTACTTTGAAGATTAGAAGGCTGGCAGGCTTCGGACCTACTGCAGACAGGGAAGAACAACATCAGGTAAAATGAAATAAAATGTGTTTTTGTTGTACGTTTTAAGAATGATTTACTCATCAGTAACTGTAGTTAAAGAGGTCGCTGAGTGATTGTTTTAAAGATTGTTTGCTTGTTAAGAATATATAAATATTTGTAAATATTTATAAGCACATAGCCTGGCCACAGTTGTACTTTAACCGCTTGCCGACCAGCCACCGTCATTATACTGCAGCAGATTGGCACGACTGTGCGAATCGCCATAGGTGTTCGTTGGCCGCTTTAAAAGCTGTTCCTAATGATCAGGAACAGCGATCTCTCACCTCCTCTAGTCAGTCCACCCCCCCACAGTTAGAAACACCTCCCTAGGGAACACACGTAACCCCTCAATCGCCCCCTAGTGTTAACCCCTTCCCTGACAGTGACATTTATACAGTAATCAGTGGCTATTTTTAGCTCTGATTGCTGTATAAATGTCACTGGTCCCAAATAAGTGTCAAAAGTGGCCGATCTGTCCGCCGCAATGTCGCAGTCCCACTAAAAAATGCCGCCATTACTAGTAAAAAAAAAAATAAAATAAATAAAAATGCCATAAATCTATCCCCTATTTTGTAGATGCTATAACTTTTGTGCAAACCAATTAATACAATTTTTTTCACCAAAAATATGTAGAAGAATACATATTGCTGATGTAAAAATTATTTATTTATTTTTGTGGATACTTATTATTGCAAAAATTCAAAAAATTTTTTCAAAATTGTCACTCTTTTTTTGTTTATAGCGCAAAAAATAAAAACCGCAGAGGTGATCAAATACCGCCTAAAGAAAGTTCTATTTTTGGGAAAAAAAGACATACATTTTGTTTGGGTACAACATCGCACGACCGCAAAATTGTCAGTTAAAGAGACGCTGTGCTGTATTGCAAAAAATGGCCTGGTCATTAAGGGGGCAAATCCTTCCGGTCCTCAAGTGGTTAAGGGGGCCTTAACCAGTCTCAATATTTACCTGATTTGTTCAGTTCCTGATTTATGGTGAATTACCTGTTACTTATCTATATTTCTATTATTGACTAAGAGTTCCCTAAATATTTTGCCTTTGCTGCCTCATTTTGCCTGAATTGATTAAGATCCTGATCTAACCTTCTGGACTGTTTTTTTATGAGCTCTTAAGGTTTGACCCTGGTTTAACCTGAGCAACCTCTGTTTTCTAATTTGGCTTTAAAGGGTAACTCCACTTTCATGGGGGGAAATAAATTACAAATAAAAAAAAAAAAATTATATAGCATATACAAATTTGCTACACAAGTTATATTGTAATTGAATACTATTAAAAATTACCTTTCCTTTTCAATCTGCTGTGCTGTAATTTTCTGTAAAATGCAATGCAATGTGGCAACTTGAAGGCGTTCTTTACACAGATGGTATACGGAATGCCCCCTCAGAAATGTTATTTCCTGCTTCTGTTATTGGGCAACAAATTTTCCCAGAACTCTGCACTAAGATACAAGTCATAATAAGGGATGCAGGCCCTGCAACTTTCTTTATTAGAACCCTGCAAGTGCAGGAGCTGATTGATAATTATAAATCACTCCAATTTACACTTACTTTACACATCGACAGACAAACAACTATTTCTTCAGAATAACAAAGGGTAGTTGAAGCCCTTGCAAGGTACATAGATCTAAATCTATTATAAATCAATAAAGTCATGCTACATGTGAATTAATTAGGAAAATTGCAAAATAATGAATAGAGTCCACATGGAATGGTGAAAAATATTAAAACAATCTTCTTTAAAAGTTAATTCAGAGCTCCAATACCTCAAGTGAAAAGGACTCCTTTTGTGAATACCACCACCTCTGATAATAAGATCTTATTGACCTTCTATCTCTAGAATGGTCAAATGAGCAATAATCACTTTGAGGAAGGGGGAGAGACACAGGAAGCACCAACCTGAGTGTAGTATATTAGATACGATTTATTAGTAATTCATGCACTTACAGGAAATAACATAAAAACAAGCTCATCTGTAAATGGTGGTGATTGGCATCCAAAACGAGCGTCCACGGATCTGGCAGATGACTGGGGGAGCCTCAATCCATCCTGTGGTCACCAGGAAGTCAGTCTGGGCCACCATGGAGCACAGGGAGATGACGTCACCAGGAAGCAGAGAGACACCAGGGGAGAAACAACTGAATAAAAGAGGCTACGCGCTCGGAGCATCAGCTCCTTCTATTTGCGCTTACAGTTTTTTCTTTTTGAGCAATAATCACAACCATCAGTGAGATGTTGTATGCCCCTCTATGGAACTTGCCCTGTCTCTCCTTAACTCCAGACCAGCCCCATTAATTCACATGGACCGATGTATAAAGGGAAAGAAATGCTCCAATAGTGTAAATTAGTTTACTAGTTTATTAAAACAGTTAAAAGTTGCACTTACATCCAATAAGAGATATATACGCCAACTGTACAGTCTTTCTTGCCAGCAAAATGATACAACCGCACATTTGGGGTCAGTGTAAATGTGATGACGTCAGCACGCAGCACTGCCCTACATGTTTCGTCATAGATGACATCTTCAGGGGCACTTTTTAAAATATTTTTCATCATTCCATGTGGAATTATTATATTATTATATTATTATATTGCACTGTTCTTAATAAATTTACATGTAGCGTGACTTTGTTCATTTATATTTGTTTTTACTGGGCTGATATCACATGGTTAAGTCTCTGTTTTGCACTGTCATTTCTGTTGTTTTACACCGTTATTTTGGAGCACTCTATTGACATTAGCGTGGTTTTCCTATTAAGAATTTACATAGATCACCCAGAGGTGAATATTTTTTTCTCAACAAAAGTGGAGTTAGTTAATCCCGGGGACATTTAGGTAGGAGGTAAGCACTACCAGTTCCTGGGCACAGTGGCTTGCCTATAGGTAAAGACTGTGAGGTACTGTAGATCCTGAGATTACCCCAAAGCAGATTTCCTGACCAGGACATTTATTTATAGTGGTAGCCCCAGATTCCAGTGCACAAATAAATGTGGTTAAGAAGTTAGTTTAGCTGTCTAACAACAGTATGTTTATCTATAAAGCATATAACAATGACTTAGAATGTGATGCTTTCTGAAAATCTGTGTATTGCAAGTTATTTCTAAAACAGCTTACATAAATAATAATTCTAAACATTGTAGAACAATATCACTACTAATCTCATTTAACTACAATTTTAGGCTGGTTTTATTTTGTTAATAAAAATTAGAATTTCCTGGTTTCTGGAATACACCTCTGCTATTAGCCTTCTCCCTGTCTAGTAAGGGTGCTTTAATCTAAGAAAGAGATGGCGTAATGCCAGGGTGTAATTATCCTCCAAACATTGCATGGGGTCAGCTGTGCGTGTATGACCTCACTTCCAAATTGTTATTTTTTATCAAATTTTATAAGAAAGATCACCCTTACATATACCCAGTGAAGTGACTGGCCTCAGGTGATGCACAGATGAAACAAATTATCCTACATAAGTTGTACCTGTTTATCTGCAGTCTTTCCTTCTCTACATCTGTTCACAGTTCAGAATTTATAAAGCTTGTCTGAACTGTCAGAAAAAAAAAGGAAAAAGGGGTGGAGAGATAAAATCACACTCTAAAGAGCTCAGTGAGGAGAGCTATAAGAGCTGATTGAAGGAAAGGGACACAGCTACCTTCACACAGCAGACAGGAACAAAGCTCAGGCTGTCAATCACAGGCTGTGTGCTGGAGCTCCCTCCCCTCTCTTGATGTCAGGAAAACATATCAGAAGTGATTCATGCAGATAGCAGAGGAATGAAGCAGCAGACAGAAATTACACTTCATGCTCTGAATTGAGGCAAGTATATACTATAAAGGAATATTCTTTATTTATATCTCATGTCTCAGGTTTACAACCACTTTAAGTGAAATTATAGTGGACATATGGGAAAATCCATCTCAGTCAATTAGTTTACCTCTGGGCATGCTGGACAGGGAATGCCAGCAAGAGTGGTGGAGGTGCCTACAAATATACAAATGTTCTCTAATCCAAACATGTCAATAGGTGCTTTTAGGACTGAAACCAGGGAACGCCAACCCTAACTGACATGCCAAAAGCAATTTTGAAGGAGTATATAAAAGTTTAACAAATAAATTAGATGTCTGTTCTGCAGTTGGACTTTTATTTTTAAAAGTTTAAAATCTTTTACAGGTTGGCATTAAGCATTTCATCAATATTCTTTTTTTAGCAGCATTTTAATTTTTACACGGACATTACATTTTTACACATTTATCTCCTTATTTCCTGAACGTTCATGTATTTTTCAACTTTGGTATTATTAGATATGACCCAAAGAAGACAATTTCTTTTAAGGCACTTGAGGATAAAGGGTATGTTAATTTAAGAATGCTTGAAGATAACATTGAATGATCACAATAATTCCAGAAGTATGATTATTTCAATGATGGATTATTTAACAGATGAGTGCCAAATGTCTTCTCAATGTATAATACATGAAAAGTCCCTTAGTATACCTTCACCTAAGTGGCAGGTACAAATTGGTTCTGTATTAAATATTTTTATTTTAACATAAAATTATAGCATTTTTTAAAGTGACAATAAGCTTCAAATAAAACTTGGTTTATATAATAGAGGAGGGTATCATTTTGAAGATAATTTAGCTCAGAGTACCAACTAAGGGAGTGCTTTTTATTCTGGCCCTGCAAAAAAGTTTTTTTTATAAACATCCAAATAAGTTTAAAATATATATATATGTTCCATTTAGTGGAATGTTTGCAAATTTGCAATAATCAAAAGTCTGCCAGATGTACCCAATAGCATGGAAGTGAACTTATAGAACATATATCAGTGTGCAGTATGATGGCTAAATGGGCAGCACTCTTTTCCTGCAGGTCTGGGTTCATGGTACATATTGGTCAGCAGACGTGTTTCACACTCCTGTGCTTAATCACATGATTAAGCACAGGAGTGTGAAACTCATCTGCTGACCAATATGTGCTGTGTGTGTCATATCGCTATTCTTATAGATGTGAAATAAACAAGTGATTTCATTCCTGGAAATATCGCCAGCCTCTTCTTCCTTCCACGTGCTTCTTTGACCGCGGACCAGGCAGACACCCGAGCTTACACAGCAGCCAGGTATCTCTATGCTGGGTGTTCAGTGTGCCCCTGTACCTTTAAGAAGGGGTGGCTCCCCTTCAGTCCACCTGATCTCACCTATCCATCAGAATGCATGTGCCTCCCCTGTGGGGGCACTTATAAGTTAGTGTTAGGTACCACAGATACCAGAGTGCCTTG
Organism: Aquarana catesbeiana; assembly: GCF_042186555.1. Classification (NCBI taxonomy): domain Eukaryota; kingdom Metazoa; phylum Chordata; class Amphibia; order Anura; family Ranidae; genus Aquarana; species Aquarana catesbeiana. The sequence goes on along the minus strand of NC_133328.1, from coordinate 596,506,626 downwards.
AGTAAGCTCTGTGGCTTATGCATCCATTTGCAAATGTGTTCAGACTAAACCCCTGCTTTTAACGCATACTGTTAGACAGGTTATTTGGTTGTCTGGGGGCTGGTGGTAAGTTAAGCTTGGTTTTTCCCTTGGATTTATCCTTGGTCTTGTTTATGCCAGGTATCTCTACAGGCTGCCTTGGAGCAGTGTCTCTCCTCACAGCTTTGCATTCTTCATTCTAATCTCCCTAAGGACATGGAGTTTGTATATTTATTTCATGATTGTCCATCAAGTGCTTTGGTTTCCTTCTTGGCTTGAAAAACAAACTGATAAGTAAATCCTGATAACTGACCCTAGAGCAGTGGTTCTCAACTCCGGTTCTCAGGACCCACTAACAGGCCAGGTTTGCAAGATAACTGAAATACATCACAGGTGATATCATTTGCTGCTCAGTGATTGCAGTATTCTAGTCTGCATCTCCCCAAGGTAATACTTAAAATCTGGCCTGTTGGTGGGTCCTGAGGACTGGAGTTGAGAACCACTGCCCTAGAGTGTGGTAAAGACACTAGACTGAATGTCCCTGTACGTGGCAAAGACTGGATGGTCCCCATATATACTGTAAAAGCGTAATAATGTTGGTGATCTTTGACTATGGAAAATAAATGACGTCAGCTTTGGAATTATACACCGATCAGGCATAACTTTATGCCCACCCACCTAATATTAAATAGGTTCCCCTTTTGCCACCAAAACAGCCTTGACCCTTTGAGGCATGGATGCCACTGGACCTCTGAAGGTATGCTGTGGTATCTGGTGTGGCTTCACCAACACTCTCAGCCTCACCCTGCACAAAGATTTTCCAGCTCACAACCACAAGTGTCAGCAGACCTAGAGCAATTTGTCACTGGGTTTGGTTATCTATGCAATTAACCTGTTAAGCCCCAAATCAACTGCCACCATTTTATTGTAAATATAAACATTCACAAAAGCAAATATGCTTTTTAATAAATGCCTGTAATACACACTTTCAACACAGACTGGAATATTTCAGAGATTACAATATAGTAGTGCTCTTCAAAGAGACAGGGATTCTTTAAAGTCTGGCTTGGTGCATTAGAGACAATATTAAAATGATTTAAATATTGTTTAAAAAAAACATAAATTAATTTTATGACAGAATTTTTTACAGAAAAAAAAATGTATTACAACAGAAAAGAGACAATAATGCAACAGAAAAACAAAAGACTGAAAATACTTGAAACAGAGTTCCACCCAAAAGTGGAACTTCCCCTTAATTACTCCCCCCCCCTCCAGTGTCACATTTGGCATCTTTCAGGGGGGGAGTGGGGAATGGGGACCTGTTTTCGATAGGTCCCCTTCTCCACTTCCTGGAGACCAGGCTGCAGCCCGATCCTCCGGAAGTTCGGCCCCCGTCCTCCTTTCTTCGCTGCTGGGCCAATCAGAAGGCACAGCGAGCTTCGTGCATGCGCAGTAGGGAACCAGTCGTGAAGCTAAAAGGCTTCAAGGCCAGGTTCCCTTACCTGGAATGGTGGCGGCTGCACCTGACAGTCGATCCAAAGATCGGCTGGGGTGCCGACATCGCAGGCTCCCTGGACAGGTAAGTGTACATATAGTAAAACTCAGCAGCTACAGTATCTTTTTCCCCAAGGTGGAACTCCACTTTAACCACTTGTGGAACACCCGCCATGATTGTACTGATGTAGAATATCTGGGTTATGGCAGCAGACATTTTTTTTTGCATTTAAGTGTAAATGTGAGATCTTAGATCTTTTTGACCCCAGATCTCACATTTAAGAGGTCCTGTCATGCTTTTTTTCTATTACAAGGGATGCTTACATTCCTAGTAACAGAAATAAAAGTGACACACGCAGACGTGAACACATACGTAAGTTGCGCCCGCATATGAAAACGGTGTTCAAACCACACAAGTGATGTATCGCCATGATCGTTAGAGCTAGAGCAATAATTATAGCACAAGACCTCCTCTGTAGCTCAAAACTGGTAACCTGTAGACATTTTTAAATGTCGCCAATGGAGATTTTTAAGGGTCAAAAATTTGTCGTCATTCCACGAGCGACCGCAATTTTGAAGCGTGACATGTTGGGTATCAATTTACCCAGCATAACATTATCTTTCACAATATAAAAGAAAATTGGGCTAACTTTACTGTGTCTTATTTTTAATCTAAAAAAAGTGTATTTTTTCCAAAAAGACCACTGCGCAAATACGGTGTGACATAAAGTATTGCAACGACCCTCATTTTATTCTCTAGGGTGTCTGAAAAAAATATATAATGTTTGGGGGTTTTTAAGTAATTTTCTAGCAAAAAAAAATTATTTAAACTTGTAAACACCAAGTCTGAAAAATAGACTCGGTCCTTAGTGATTGTAAATTCTCGTTTTTTTTTTTATATAAAAAAAGCAAACATGTTATACTTACCTGCTCTGTTGCAGTGGATTTGCACAGGGCAGCCCAGATCCTTCTCTTCTCAGGTCCCTGTTCAGCTCTTCTGGCCTCCCCCTCCTGTCAAGTGCCCCCACAGTGAGCAGCGAGGTACCCATGGGCATCACTGGAGAGAGATGGGGCTCAGGTAAGTATTAGGGGGGCTGCTGCACACAGAAGGTTTTTTTTATCTTAATGCATAGAATGGATTAAGATTAAAAAAACTTTTGACCTACACCCAACCCTCGTCTTGTCCCTCCCACCCAACTACACAAACTAAAAAGAACTCTAATCCACTTTTATATAGTGTTAGGGATTAGTGATGAGCCTGATGTTCGACTCGAACATCGCTGAACAGCGAACATTATGTGGTGTTCGCGGCAAATTTGAAAGCACCTTTAAAGTCTATGGGACATTAACATGAAAAACCAAAAGTGCTCATTGTAAAGGGACCCGGGTCCTGTCCCAGAGGACATGTATCAATGCAAAAAAAGTTTTAAAAACTGCAGTTTTTTCGAGAGCAGTGATATTAATCTTAAAGTGAAACAATAAAAATTAAATATTCCTTTAAATATCGTGCCTGGTGGGTGGCTATAGTATGCCTGTAAAGTGGCACCGTTTTCCCGCATTTAGAACATTACCACAGCAAAATTAAATTTCTAAAGGAAAAAAGTCATTTAAAACTGATCGCAGCTGCCATGTGATGTCAGAGCTTCGGGTCGCTTGTTTACGTCACCGAGTGGCCCCGCCCTTAGCTATATAACAGCTGTCACCAAGAGGAAGCGTCACTCGGCGGGAGCCTCCCATGGAGGTGGAGCTGTTGCGGCTTTTTTTTTTCTTTTCTTTTTTCGGTCCGTCGGGTGGTGTGAGATGGATTTACATCATGGGATAAGTAAATAAATGAATTAGGAAGGTCTGCGCTTAGGACGTGTGTGAAGGTTGCAGCCTCCCCAAAAAACCTCCCGTAAGAGGGCTCTAAAATATAAAAAGAAAAAAGATGTGAAGGGGTGAGTGGCACTACCTATATGTCAAATAGTCACTATAGTAAATCACTCTATAGTGGCTAAGTATTAAAAGACACAGTGTTATTGTGGAATAAAGTATAACAAAACAGTTTCCATAAAGGTGATAGTATAATATCTATCACACCTCACCTACCCCAGTAGGTGAGTACTAAAAGTTATCACCAAAAATGTAATGGCTTACAAATTAGTGCATAAAACATCCAGACATGAATATCATGATAGTATAGTGATCCTCTGCTTATAACAGCGCGTATAGTGTCCAAGCCCAAAATACAGAATGTGAGTGAACCAAATCCAAATAAAAATGCAAAGAATCGCACCAAAAAAGTTATATATTAAAAAAACGCACCAAAATTGCACCAAAATGTAATTATCACACCATATACAAAAATATTACAATATCACCTTGATAGATATTACACTATCACCTTTATGGAAACTGTTTTGTTATCATTTATTCCACAATAACACTGTTTCTTTTAATACTTAGCCACTATAGAGTGATTTGGTAGAGCACTATTTGACATATAGGTAGTGCCACTCACCTCTTCACATCTTCTTTCTTTTTACATCATGGGATATTTTTATTTTTTTATCTTTTAATAAAGGACTTGTCCCGAAGTGTCTCCTGTCTTTTTTACTATTTTTGACACTTTTTTGTGAAATGGTAGGGGTACAATGTACCCATTATCAATTCCCATAGTGGGAGGCCGGGATCTGGCAGTCCCCTTGTTAAAGGGGGCTTCCAGATTCCAATAAGCACCCACCCACAGACCTCCACAACCACCATGCAAGAGTTGTGGGGATGAGGCCCTTGTCCCCATTAACATGGGGATAAGGTGCTTTGGGGGCTACTCCAAAGCACCCTCCCCATGTTGAGGGCATGTGCCCTGGTACCTTTCAGGAGGGGGGTTGCTCCCTTGCCCCCTCTTTTCCTGCGGCCTGCCAGGTTGTGTGCTTGGATAAGGGTCTGGTATGGATTTTGGGGGGACCCCTACGGCATTTTTTTAAAAAATTTGGTGCAGGGTTCCCCTTAAAATCCATACCAGACCTAAAGTGTCTGGTATTGATTTTGGAGAGGCACCCTACGCCATTTTTTTTTAAATTTGGATCAGGGTTCCCCTTAATTTTCATACCAGACCTGAAGGGCCTGGTATGGATTTTGGGGGGACCCCCACGCAATTTTTAAAAAAAATTATGGTTTTGGGGTTCCCCTTAATATTCATACCAGACCTGAAGGGCCTGGTAATGTACTGGGGGGGACCCATGCAGTTTTTTTCAATGAGTTTTATCTATATTGCCGAGACCCAATAATTCATTACAGTTGCAATCAGTTTTAAATTACTTTTTTCCTTTAGAAATGTAATTTTGCTGTGGTACTGTTCTGAACATGGGAAAACTGCGCCACTTTACAGGCATACTATAGACACCCCCCAGGCATAATATTTAAATGAATATTTCATTTTTATTGTTTCACTTTAAGCATTATTAACCACTTGCCGACCAGCCACCGTCATTTTACTGTGGCAGGTCGGCTCGATCTTGCAAACTGTTGTAGCTATATGTCGGGTCGCGGGATCGTGATATCGCCTGCACGCCCGCTGCGGGGGTAGCCGACGGTCGCGATGACTGCTGGCCATGAGCGATCATGAGCAGGAGACACAGAGAGGGACGAGTGTGTGTAAACACACACTTCCCTGCTCTGTTCTGAGAGGAGTGACAGATTGTGTGTTCCTATTAGCTAGGAACCACGATCCGCCACTTCCTCTAGTCATTCCCCTCCCCCTTCAGTTAGAATCACCTCCCAGGGAACACAGTTAATCCCTTGATCGCTCAATAGTGTTAACCCCTTTACTGCCAGTGACATTTTTACAGTAATCAATGCATTTTTATAGCACTGATCGCTGTATAAATGCCAATGGTCCCAAAAATGTCTCAAAATTGTCCGATGTGTACACCATAATGTCGCAGTCATGCTAAAAATCACAGATTGCCACCATTACTAGTAAAAAAATAGAAATAATAAAAATGCTATAACTCTATCCCCTATTTTGTAGACGCTATAACTTTTGCGCAAACCAATCAATATACGCTTATTGCGTTTTTTTTTTTTACCAAAAATATGTAGAAGAATACATATCAGCCTAAACTGAGAAAAAAATAGCTTTTTTAAAAAAAATGGGGATATTTATTATAGCAAAAAGTACAAAATACTGGGGGTTATTTACGAAAGGAAAATCCACTTTGCACTGCAAGTGCATTTGAAAGTGCACTAAAAGTGCACTTGGAAGTGCAGTCGCTCTAAATCTAAGGGGTAGATCTGAAAAGAGGGGAAGCTCTGCTGATTTTATCATCCAATCATGTGCAAGCTAAAATGCTGTTTTTTATTTTCCTTGCATGCCCCCCTCAGATCTACAGCGACTTTACTTCCAAGTGCACTTTAAGTGCACTTTCAAGTGCACTTGCAGTGTACAGTGGATTATCCTTTAGTAAATAACTCCCCATTGTGTTTTTCCAAATTGACGCCTTTTTTTGTTTATAGCACAAAAATAATAACTGCAGAGGCGATCAAATACCACCAAAAGAAAGCTCTATTTGTGGGAAAAAAAAGACATCAATTTTGTTTGGGTGCAGCATCGCGTGACCGCACAATTGTCAGTTAAAGCGACACAGTGCCGAATCGCAAAAAATGGCCTGGTCATTCAGCGGGGCGGAAGTGGTTAAAATAATTGCCCCCGCAAAAACTGCATTTTTAACATTTTTTTTGCATTGATACATGTCCCCTGGGGCAGGACCCAGGTCCCCAAACACTTCTTCAAAGCCAAAAAAGAACATTTCGCAGACACCATCTCATCCGCCTTAAACCGCCCACGGGAACTTTTCAAAATAGTTGCTCAGTCAATGAACCCGACCTGCTTAGAGCCCCCTGCAAACGATACTCAAGAATTCTGCAATGAGTTATCAGATTTCTTCATCGACAAAATCGACAACATTCGGAAAGCAATTCATCAGAAAATAACAACCAACCTCACTCAACCAATGCAAAAAGAGGATATCGACACGAACATCACTCAACCACCGAATTTCTTTTTGTCCCCAATCACTACGGACACGACTAAAAACATCATCGGAAGCCTTCGCGACAGCACATCACCGAACGACATCATCCCCACCAAATTGCTTAAAGAATGTTCTGACATCCTGGCCCCCACCCTAACACATCTCATAAATCAATCATTCAAAGAAGGGACTGTGCCAACCTCCCTCAAGCAAGGCATCGTCAAACCACTGCTAAAGAAACCTAATCTCGACCCTAAAGACCCTAACTGCCGCAGACCAATAACAAGCCTCAACACCATCTCCAGGATTATAGAGAAAGCAGTAGTACAGCAGCTACAACACCACCTGGAGACACACCACCTCCTGGACCCTCTGCAATCAGGCTTCCGCCCAGGCCATGGCACAGAAACAGCACTTCTCAAAATATGGGACGACGCCCTTGAAGCAGCAGATGACGGAGAACCGATTCTCCTGGTACTGTTAGACCTCAGCGCAGCATTCGATACAGTGGACCACAATACTTTACTTGTCCGCCTCTCAGAAATTGCAGGAGCTACAGATTCTGCCCTAAAATGGTTTACATCGTTCTTAGAGAATCGCTCTCAGACAGTGAAACTAGGAACATTCACCTCGGAATCTCGGGCAGTCTCCTGTGGAGTTCCTCAGGGCTCACCCCTGTCACCAGTGCTATTTAACATCTACATCCGCCCACTTCTCAATATCATCAGAAAAAACGACCTCTGCTTCCACTCATACGCAGACGACACCCAACTCTACCTTCGCATCAACGGACAAAAAGATCATCATCAGCAATTACAGAAATGCCTCACTTTAATAGATGACTGGATGACCACTAGCTCCCTCAAACTCAACGGATCAAAAACAGAACTTCTTCTTCTGCAAGCCAACAAAAATTCCAAAATTATGACCCCGTGGACACCACCCTCCATCCTCGGACAGACCACCTCCCCCAGCACCAAAGCCAAGAGTCTCGGAGTCATCTTTGACTCAGGAATGACAATGGATGCACAAATAGGATCAGTGGTGAACGGGTCCCACCATCTCCTCCGCCTGCTTCGCAGACTCATCCCCTTCATCCCAGAAGAGGACAAAGCAGCAGTTGTGGGAACAATCATCAATTCCCGACTCGACTACGCAAATTCGCTCAACGTAGGACTACCCCAATATCAGCTTGCGCGCTTGCAACTCATCCAAAACACGGCGGCAAGACTGTTAACAGGAAAAAAGCCCTGGGAATCCATCTCCCCATCCTTAAAAAGCCTACATTGGCTAACTGTGAAGAATCGGATCACATTCAAGACCCTCTGCCTCACCCACAAATGCATACAAGGAAACGCTCCGCTATATCTCCGGGAAAAAATAAAACACTACACACCGAATCGTAGTCTTCGATCAGCTAACCAAAACCTCCTCATCATTCCCAAATACCGCTACAAAGCAAAGGGAGAACGAAGATTTGCAGTCCAAGGACCTTGACTATGGAATGCTCTCACAACCAACATCCGCATGGAAGAAAACCACCAGGCCTTCAGGAAAAAACTAAAGACCTTCCTTTTCTAGAAGTTGACTACAGAGAATACATCTAGCGCCTTGAGGCGATTCGGTTCACATTTGCAGCGCTTTACAAATCATTCATTCATTCATTCATTCATTCATTCTTATGACAATAACTTGCATATAAGCCTTTAAAATGAGCACTTTTGATTTTTCATGTTCGTGTCCCATAGACTTTAACGGTGTTCGCTCGTTTGTCTCAATTTTTTGCCTGTTCGCATGTTATGGTGCGAACCGAACCGGGGGGGGGGTGTTCAGCTCATCCTTATTAGGGATCTTTACAGTCCATCTCTGACGTTCAGGCTGATATATATGTTACCAGAGACATAGAGAGACTTGATTGAACCCCCCAGAGAACCGGTTAGATAATATGACAAGTACCTAATTTAAATGCCCCCACCCACTCACAGTTTGAGCCCAATTGGGGTGTTTGGGTGTATTGGAGGCATGCCCAGTTTCTCTATAAGTTCAGCATAGAAGCCCTCTTATGTCTCTACTTGCCACCATTTGAGTCTGACCCAAAGGGCCCTTTAACCATATGCACTGCCAAGTTTCTTAATTGCTAAAGTTGTCTTTATCTTATTTGTATATGGAAATAATGATATCTGTACAACTGTAATGTGCTCTTTGTTATTATTCTTGTACATTGAAAAACCTTAATAAAAATTTTGAAACAAAAAAAACCTTTTGACTTTACAACCACTTTAACAAAGTCCAGTTAATGAGCAACATGGATCAGTGTGCTCATAAATCTTGGCTAATGTTCTCTGTTTGATGGTAAAGGAGAGCTGTAGACTGCTGAGGCAGTGTTTTTTTTCTGGTCCTCGAGGTGGGTGTTGACAGAAATGATCTGACCAATGAGAGGAGTGGCCGGTGGGATGTCACAGTCTTTATGATCATTTAGCTGTATCTCCCTCAGATACAGTTTTCTAAATGTATTAATATTCCAAGTATACCACATCTGGTAACCCACATATTATTGTGCAACACGCAATTGCCATACCAGAGATACTAAAAATTATACTTCTCAGATAGGTAAGTCAACCAGGAGATGGAAGTTATATATTCCGACTTCCACCAATCACGTGTGACCTTGAACGGTTAAGTATTTTGTTCCACATTCAAATATATAATCAGTAGTAATGTAGCTTGACCATATTTAATTTTATGAATTATGTATAGATTTAAAAACTGTGAAATGTATGTGGGTCAAGAAGGATAGCTATCACTATAGATCAGACTTCAATGGCTTTTACATTATAAATTAGCCCTGGGTAGGCTATGTACTCCTAATGGGTTTAATTACCTTGAGATCTATAACATGACAGAACTGAAATGTTTTACAGGTTTACGATGCCTGATCTAAATGCCCTCAATGCCCTTAATGGGAGGTGCTGATAACCTTTCCAAATGTTTACTGCTAACAGATATTAAGATAACTAACTTAATTACAGCTTTAGCAAATTCCTGTTTATTAGTTATTTGCTAAGTAGTGGTGTAGCAGAATGGTTATTAGTCATTCCTTAGTTGAAATAGTGGTTCCTTTGAAGTTTCCGGACCCTTGTAGAAATGTTCACTCAAATTGGTATGAAGAATTATTATTATTATTATAATACAGGATTTATATAGCGCCAACAGTTTGTGCAGCGCTTTTCAATATAAAGGGAGACAATACACCAACAGTACAATTCAATACAAGAGGGTTAGAAGGGCCCTGCTCCTGCGAGCTTACAAGCTAAGAATAACGTCATATTCTAAAATATGTCATGGTGACTTAAGAATTTTGAACAACTTGGCTGTCCTACGTCTTCTCACACAGTGGGGTATCCAGTTCGCATTATCATCACATCTGGCACCAAGCCATCAGTAGCAGATCCTGTAGGTTGTGAGCTGGGACCTCCATGGATCGGACTTGTTTTTTCAGCACATCCTACAGATGCTCAATTGAATTGAGGTCTGGAGAATTTGGAGGCCAAGTCAACACCTAAAACTCGTTGTTGTGTTCCTAAAACCATTCTTGAACAATTTATGCAGTGTGGCAGGGTGTATTATCCTGCTGAAAGAGGCCACAGGCATCAGGGAATATCTTTTCCACACAGGGATGTACTTGGTCAGCAACACTGCTTAGGTAGGTGTACATGTCAAGTAAAATCCACATGAATGGCAATACCCAAGATTTCCCAGCAGAACATTGCCCAAAGCATCACAGTGCCTCTGTTGGCTTGCCTTCTTCCTATAGCGCCTCCCGGTGCCATCTCTTCCCCAGGTAAGTGACACACATGCACCCAGTCTACCGCATGATGTAAATGAATTTGATTTATTAGACCAGACCACCATCTTGCATTGCTCCGTAGTCCAGTTCTGATGCTCATGTGCCCATTGTATGCACTCTTGGCTGTGGACACGGGTCAGCATAGGCACCCTGACAGGTCTGTGGCTACACAGCCCAATAAACAACCAACTACATTGCCCATTTTTTCTGCTTTCAACACATCAACTGCATGGACATCATTTTTACTTGCTGCCTAATATATCCCACCAATTTTCAGATGAGATTGTAACAAGATAATCAGTGTTATTCACTTAATATGGGCTGCAAACTACTGGATTGAAATTTACTGACACAACACCCAAAATTTACTGGCACAGCCACGTTTTTAGTGGCATTTACAAAGGTTACAAAATTACAGTTTTAATTGCAAATTTCAGTATTTAGGCTACAAACAAGTACAATATGCAATTAGCAATGTGATTTAAGGTAGATATTAAATTAAAAAATATATATTTTTTAATTTTGGACATTGTAAGTAAGTAGCTCAGAGAAAGGATGCAGGAGGACAAGAAATTAGAGTGGGCAGCACACACACATGTAAATGGCTCTCACAGTGACACCATGTTCCCTCCTGAGTCACAGCGATAGTCTTGCTCCAAGTCAGTTGGTCCCTTCAGTCCATTCCAGTCCAAACAGCATTGACAAGTTCCGCTCCCAGCTTGTCTCGCTCCCGTCCTGCAAATCCACACATAAGGCTCTGTTCGGCTCCCTTGCACCATGACATCACATGACACGCTCAGGTACCTCCTCTGCCAGACCTGCCCCCTGCCAGCACCACCAAACACACTGTAACAGGCACTTGGATAGTCTCGGGCAGCCCTGGATTGGAATGGCATGCACACTTCTGAACCGAGAACCACAGCCATATTTTTTACTGGCAACCTTCGCCTGTCACTGGCATTTACTGGCAGGAGAAAGTGCCCATTTTTTACTGGCTGCCAGTATGAATACTGATGCTTAGCGACACTTATCATGGGTCATAAAGTTATGGCTAGTCGGTGTAGGTTTACACATTTTCCAATAAAGCTGATGGGACACTGTTAAAAAAAGAACAAGATAGTGGTAAACAGACCCATGTCATTCGTTATGGCCCGTACACACAATGCCAAAATCGGACAACAAATCATCCGACTTTTTCCACTTACTAGTACAAATTGAATAGGTTACTAAAGTCACGAAAATTCTCGTACAACAGAAAAAAAAATCGGAAGTGATGTAATGTATTGTAGTGTATTTGTATTGTATTTTTGGAAAACAACTGTACTGGCTAAACGAAAATCTGTACAGACGATCCGATTATTGTACGATTGCATCAAAATCAGTATTTTACATTTGTACGGGTCATTAGTCTATCCCATCTAATGCCCTGTACACACGGTCGGATTTTCTGAAGGAAAATGTGTGATAGGACCTTGTTGTCGGAAATTCCGACCGTGTGTAGGCTCCATCACACATTTTCCATCGGAATTTCCGACATACAAAGTTTGAGAGCTTGCTATAAAATTTTCCAACAAAATCCGTTGTCGGAAATTCCTAACGTGTGTACACAAATCCGACGCGCAAAGTGCCACGCATGCTCAGAATAAATTAAGAGACGAAAGCTATTGGCTACTGCCCTGTTTATAGTTCTGACGTACGTGTTTTACGTCACCGCGCTCAGAACGATCAGAAATTCCGACAACTTTGTGTGACCGTGTGTATGCAAGACAAGTTTGAGCCAACATCCGTCAGAAAAAATCCATGTATTTTGTTGTCGGATTTTCCGATCAATGTCCGACCGTGTGTACAGGGCATAACAGTACCTGTGCATGAAGGCTGTTGTGAGGTCTTTATTGCACCCTCCCTTATGTCACAGCTCTCTTTAAATATACTGTAGTAATACATATTAACTTTATCTTCAGAAGTTAGGTGTCCAGTCACATATGACATTAACTTTTTTCCTGCTTTGTTGAAATTATTCTTTTTTATCGGCTGTGCTTCAACCAATAGCAAAAAAAAAAAAAAAAATGGAGTTAGAGATGTAAATTCAACAGCTGAACAATGCACAGAGAAGACAGGATGCACAAAATCACATTGCCTAATACTTATGAAGTCTGTGCATGAAGCTAGCAAGAGAGCTGCATTGTAGGTGTTATATTTTTGTTTACTAGAATTGTTATTGCGTTAAGAAATAAAACATTTGAAAAGAAATGTGAAAATATGAAAATGGGTACAATGCGACAAACGTGGGGAGGGGAGTGCTTGTTTAAAACACTTCACAAAAGTCTCTGTTTACACCTATGTGTGCTGTTCTTATGTAATTGGGCCATACAAATAAATGATCTGCTAAAGAAAGAATTCTGGACAACAATGTGATCAGTAACAAAACATGCTTTCATGCATCACCACCGATATAAATTTATAATGCTTTTAAAAACTCTTTAGACCAAAGAAAAGACACTTACATTTTTCACACTAGAGGTTTTTTTTCCACTACATAAATCATAGCAAATGCACAGCTCCCTCTAGTACAGAGAGAAAGGTTTAAGAAAAAAAAAAGTCGTAATGAAAGTGCAGAAGTTGAGCCAAGAAGTGACTGAAATAATAAAGAAGAACTTGGGTCTAATCAAACACTTCTACAGTTTTCAAGGGTAAAGCTGTTTAAATTTCCAAATGTAATGTATTTAAGGGAATGTATAGTGTTTTTGTAAGCATTTTTCTATTTGTGTTTTATGTTTATTATTAAAAAAATAGAACTTTTACACATCTTTTTAACTTGGCAAATATGTAAAATGACCTATTAATGCTGATAATGTACACATATATAACCATAAGGTAGTGAGTATAAGGCAAGTGTCAGAAAGCTGGTTTACTGATGTGATGTAAATAGCCTAAATGAGTCAGAGGAGGGACATGTTCCATTCTCACTCCTGCTAGCAGAGACAGGATCTGTCTGGGTAATATACAGGTGCATCTCATAAAATTAGAATATCATCAAAAAGTTAACTTATTTCAGTAATTCAATTAAAAAAGTGAAACTCATATAGTTTATATACAGTAGACGCATTACACACAGAGTGATATATTTAAAGCATTTCTTTTTTTTAACTTGGATTATGGCTTACAGCTAGTGAAAAATTCTGTATCTCAGAAATATTGAATATTACACAACACCAATAAAAAAAGGATTTTTAATACAGAAATGTTGGCTTACTGAAAAGTATGTCCATGTATAGTATAGTATACACTCAATACTTGGTTGGGCCTTTTGCATGAATTACTGCATCAATGTGGTGTGGCATGGAGGCGATCAGCCTGTGGCACTGCTGTGGTGTTATGGAATCCCAGGTTTCTATGATAGTGGCTTTCAGCTCATTTGCATTGTTAGGTCTGATATCTCTCATCTTCCTCTTGACTACACCCCACAAATTCTCTATACCATGATACCATACCATGACGATGATGATGATGTGATATCGTGATCATTAAACCAGGTACTGGTACTTTTGGCAGTGTGGGCAGGTGCCAAGTCCTGATGGAAAATGAAATCAGCATGTCCATAAAGCTGGTCAGCAACTTGGATTCTGTACCTCTCCACTCTTCCTCTAGACTCTGGGACCTTGATTTCCACTGGGAAATTCTAGAGCACTCCATGCTTCCCTCTGCTGACCAGTTTTTTGGAGATGCTGATTTCATTTTCCAGCAGGACCTGGCACCTGCCCACACTGCCAAAAAAGTACCAAAACCTGGTTTAATGATCATGGTATCATTGTGCTTGATTGGCCAGCAAACTTGCCTGACCTAAACCCCATAGAGAATCTGTGGGGTATTGTCAAGTGGAAGATGAGAGACATCAGACCTAACCATGCAGATGGGCTGAAAGCCACTATCAAAGAAACCTGGGCTTCCATAACACATCAGCAGTGCCACAAGCTGATCACCTCCATGCCACACCACATTGATGCAGTAATTCATGCAAAAGTAAGTATTGAGTGCATACTATACTGTACATGAACATACTTTTCAGTAAGCCAACACTGCAGTAATACAAATCCTTTTTTTATTGATCTTATATAATATTTTAATTTTCTAAGATGCTGAATTTTGGGTTTTCATTAGCTGTAAGTCAAAATGATCAAAATTAAAAGAATGAATTGCTTGAAATATATCACTCTGTGTGTAACACATCTTTGAATTACTGAAATAAATGAACTTTTAGGTGATATTCTAATTTTATGAGATGCACCTGTATATGTAGGGTTGGTGATGAGTTTTCTATTTTGGTCAGCAAATATAAAAACAAAGAATACCTAAAGTGTGAACTTTGAAACTTAAAGTGGAACTTTACCCATAACAAATTCATAAAAATCATGTTCCTTAGCAAGAAACATACATTTCACATTAATAATTATGCCACCAAATTTAGTGTGTTCTATAAATTGTCCCCAACATTTTTCTGAGTCCCTGAACAACAGTGAAAAGTAAGGCTGTACGTAGACTGGCCTCTACAAATTCGGCACAGTGACAAAAAATAAAGAGCAACTGAGCATGTGCAGAGCAGCGTGAGACAGTGTATTTGTCAGGGTCATGCCGATGCCCGTTGGGCGAACATGCGTGCGCGCGTGCGCACGAGGGGCTTTTCCAGGGCAGTTCAGCTGAATTCCCCACCAGGGGGCACCGGCGCGCTCCCGCGCCCGTGCGCGCTAGCACTGTTTGGCGCCAAGGACTCTTTAAAAGGTTGTCAGATGCTTCCATCAGGTGCTGTTCGTCTGCAGCTCTGCACCTGAGTTCCTGTATCCTGCCTGTTGTTGTTATTTGCTATTGACCCGGCTACGTTTGACTATTCTTCTATCTCCAACCCGACCCGGCTTGCCTGACTCTGCTTATATCTTGTGACCTGTTGCCGAACCTCTGCCTGCCTGCCTGAGCATTCTGTGATCATCCCTCCTGCCATATACCTGCCTGATCTCCTGCCAAACGGACTGTCTGACTCTGCTTTGCCTGTGTCCTGTGACGCTGCTTCCAGCCTGCTCTTCCAGCTCCAGGTTCTGCTGTGGCCATATCATCTACCTGCCTGCTTACTGATCAGCTTCTACCTGCCTGCATCCGCAGCTCAGCCATCCCGGAGGGATGTCTTCCCAGCTCCTGTGTCGGCCACCGCAAGAACCCGCACCAGGCACTCCTATCCACTGTACTCAAGAGACCACTGTTCCCACTCCAGTGGCTCCTGAACCAGCGCTTAAGAGAGGTCTTCTTCTACCAGTCGGTCTCAACTACCAGGTACCTAACAGTATTACTAGATTTTAAACAGTATAGATGCTTTTTTTTTAAAGTTTTACATAGCTATACCTGCAAAAGGGGCCAGCATGAAGTGATCTAGCAGGACTTCATTTTCTGACTAAAGTTCCACTTTAAAAGAAGTTCATATTAAACTAATATAGCTTCTATTTAATCTGTCACTTTTCTCTTTCATGGCAACCCTGTATATGCTCTGGTACAGATTGACACAGAGTTTACACAGGGATTAGACACAAAGCTCTTATGAATGGAGAGGTGAAGGAGCCCAGTGAAGGTGACTCTCAGTGAGTGAGGCATGGCCTATTATGGCCCTTACTATGACCCTTAATTAATGTATTTGTTTTGTACTGGTCTGGTTTACAGAGCTCAGTATCTCAAGCTGAAATGTATACATCATCCAAAACAGTGATTCCTCTCCTCTCTACGCCTTTCTCATTAAACACCCTCATCTGATGCTTTAATGAAAGGGATCATTCATGCCTGAAAGGGGTTTTCTAAAGAAACCCATAATACTCTGGGATATCTTTGTCATATATTACATTTTTATTTACTAAAGCTGTATATTCATAGTAAAAAAGTACATATTGGGGGTGTGACTTGGCAATAGTAGTGTGGAGAAGCACATCTAGCGAGCTCCGCAATAACTTACAGCCTTTACCAAACCTCAGCAGACTACTTAAGGCTAGAAAACATGTCTACTTATGAGAACTAACTTATACAGATCTGCGTTCTTATGGCTATAGATTACATCTTCAGGTTGCAACCTGCCTCTAACTCAAGGTCCAGAAATCCAGGGCCCATGCAGACGCAGCACCCAACAAACAGGCTCTTCTTCCCCTTGCACACCAGGGAGGAGTTTTGTCCAACCTTTAGACAAACCTTGGAAGCCCATCTTCCAAGCCTGAGACCAACGAGTTCTGGATTTTCTCATTACGTAATGTCCCCAAACCATAGAAAGACTCCCCAGACTATAAACCACAGCATACCTTAACAGCAATGAAGGTCTGAAGGATCCTGCAGTCCTTCCCAACCTGGGATGAGTTTGCTGCATTTTTGGCACAAACTAAATCAATATTCCTAAAGACCTCACAGAGATCGACAAGATGTGCAAACACTGACAGTCAAGGTCTCCTCATAAGATATATCACAATGACCCTGGGGCAGGGAGTGGCAAACCTTGAGCTAGCTCAAGCAGAGTTCCACAAAAGGGAGATTCAAATGCAGCTACACCTTAAAAACTTACTGATTTGAAGCCTCTGCACCAACTTAAAGTTGAGTGGCATCACATAGGCCATATCTGGTGCAGACTTGACAGCGATGGTCACTGGAATACTAAATATATTCTGGGATAAACCATCTACAACCTCTTTGTGCATTGGGTTTATTCAAACAACAGAATCGATTGCATATCCTCAGAGACATCTTGTGTAGAGTACATTTCTTTACAATTAAAGATGAGATCAAGGGGATAGGTATGGAACAATAGATGGATTGGATTTGATGGTGCAGAAGTCACCATCCTCCATTTGATCTGTCTTTCATTAAACTCCAGGTGTGAAGACCCCTCAAACCCCTACTAGAGATAAGAAGGCAGAGTGGCACTCTTTATTCCTTGGGTTATCCACTTTGCCTGTTAACTCTCAAGAATGGTGCTTCTTTTACTTTGCACTCTCTTGCTCAGATGTCAGACCTCTTCAGCTTTTTGGTTATTTCATGTGTAAATGTCCCTGACTGGTTAGACATGGATTCGCTCCAACCCTCCACACCTTCACCACAGTAGTTACCTTGCTTTAGAAACCAAAGACTGGAGTGCAGTCAACCCCCCCATACCTGACTGGAAAGGAACTATGAGGTTTCTAAAAAATCCCCACTATATTGACTACTGTACCTAAACTGCTTTTATTGTGACTAGCTGGTGGACTTCCATTCTCTGAGATTGCCTTTCCCCGATCTACTCTTTATCTTTGGGGCATGCTTCCTCTCATTAACCTCCCTGCTTCTTTTGGGATACCCTCGGCAGGTACCTCTTCTCTTTCTACCAGCACTCTGTTAATCTTCAGGGTAAAACTTGTCTTTTCTCCTCCTACCCTATGATTGTTTCTTGAGATCACTGTTTCCAGATCCACTTATGTCGCAGCACCTTACAATTTGGGACCTTATTAAAGGTACTCCAACACCCTCCTATCCTCTGCCTCTGCATTTCCTAGTCCTTTGCTAGAATAAATCAGAAGAGGACAGTGTCAAATGGATATTCTTGGTGTTTCCCCTCAGTACTTAAAGCGACACACCTAATACATACAGTACATACAGCCCGTTTATATCTTCATCACTAAGGAAATTGGGCTTGAGTTTTGAACCCTTCACGCTACCCCTATAGTCAGCCCATCAGATATTTATTTTACCCCTAACCTCAGCCTTTTAGGCCATATAGTTGCTTTGTCTCCATGCCCTAAGTGATGTATATTAGTTTATTCTTCCACTGGGTTTCCACCCTCTTAACAAAGATACAGTGGAAAGAGCTTTCTTGTTAGTGTGTAACCTCCTGGGACTTTCATGGGTGGGTTTCTTGCTGGTTCACATCGCTACCCCATGTATGTAAATTATTCTATATCACTTAGCCACATAAACACATATTGGGAGGCAGAGTGGCAGTGATGGGAACCTTCCCAAACTCATATCATGTGTTCTCCATTGAGCGGTTAAATAGAGAAGGCAAAGTTACTGAATGCGGGTCTGCTCCCCGATAGTGGGATCTCCAGTGACCAAGAACATTACAAATCTGGATCCCATAATGTCCTGTAATAATGACAGTTCTTTCCTCTACTCAGGATACCACTATATGTTCATCTAGGTAAACTTCTACAGCCTACCTCACTGTCTTTTTTAAACCAGTAGCTATCCTTATAATCACGCTGGCTGTTACACTCAAGTGGAAGCCTTTTCCTCAAAAGCGATAAGGAAAATGCATCTTGCCACCTGTGTCCTCCCATGCAGGGCGCAGCCCACAACACATATATAGACAGAAGGACAATAATGTTGGGAGTCTCCTCTATATACACTTAATATCCCTCTTAGCAAAACTACTATCCCGTTAAGTATCTGATATGGGAGGTGCATGGCTGTCATCTGTCATGACTGTCATGACTCTCAGGTACAGTAGAGATCACTCCTCAGAAAATCACTTCCCCCTCCCCCTTCCTTTCTTATACCTTAAGAAGGAGTTCATGCTAGCCTACATACAATTGCCATTTCAGAACAGTTTCGGCATTGTCACATGCATTGGTCACTTTCTGTTACTTTAGTGTAATTGAGTCTTTTAATTTCATGTTGCTCTCAATTTTATAGGAATTGTTTATTTTTCTCCTATCTTCTCTTCTCCAGATCCTATGAGGTGGAGCCAATTGAAGGGACTGGCCCTATACTGTATTCCCTAGCTCCTTTTAATTACTCCTGGTTTCCCTGGGGTGGGTTGCAGCAGGTTTCTGGTGGGGCAGGGGTGGAGAGGGCCCCCTCACTGTGAACTATCATGCCCCCCCTCTTTCCTACCACCCTGCCCTTGATTGAGTTCACCCCCATTAGGACTTGAGAAAAAGATGAATGAGCCACTGAGCTTATCTCTGACACTGGTCATATAAGAATCAAAAAGTGTAAATTGGTTGCCCCTAACCATCCAACAACAATATGCATCTAAATATGAGCATCCAATGACATAAGTGATAAAAAAATATATAGAATTAATTGTGTATATAAAGTGAAAAAACTCCATTAATGTCCAATTATGCCTTCCACATGTACATTCCTTTCTAAATGTGATCCTAAATATTAAACTTTTCTTCACCCGTGTTGGTCTCAAATAATATGTAGTGACTCCCATCACTGTTCACCACTGCGCTCACCTCAAGTTTAGACCTGTTTCCAGGTCTAAAATCTCCTTCCTCTGCTGGGGTTCAAATTCTGGCTCATCAGCTGGTCAGAAATGCTTTATCCTCCTTCCCCTCTCTGGGTTATGCTGTGCTGGTGGAGCTCTTATATGCTTTATACAGATCCTCTTTTCCTCCTCCGTTCCTCAATTACAAAATTTGCTCCCATAGTGTAGTATAAGATGTAATTTTCATTAAGACAATAATACACACTAATGCCCCGTACACACGGTCGGATTTTCCAACGGAAAATGTGTGATAGGACCTTGTTGTCGGAAATTCCGACCATGTGTAGGCTCCATCACACATTTTCCATCAGATTTTCCGACACACAAAGTTTGAGAGCAGGATATAAAATTTTCCGACAACAAAATCCGTTGTCGGAAATTCTGATGGTGTGTACACAAATCCGACGGACAAAGTGCCACGCATGCTCAGTATAAATAAAGAGATGAAAGCTATTGGCCACTGCCCCGTTTATAGTCCCGGCGTACGTGTTTTACGTCACCGCGTTCAGAACGATCGGATTTTCCGACAACTTTGTGCGACCGTGTGTATGCAAGACAAGTTTGAGCCAACATCAGTCGGAAAAAATCCTAGGATTTTGTTGTCGGAATGTCCGAACAAAGTCCGACCGTGTGTACGGGGCATTACATTAAAAAGCAGTTAATCGCATCCACATAGATATCCGACGGGGCTGCGGCTCCCGTTCCACAGTGCTACGTCACATATATTTTTTTTATCACTTATGTCACTGGATGTTCATATTTGGATGCATATTGTTGTTAGATGAATAGGCGCACCCAATTTACACTTTTTGATTCATTTTGAGTTTTGGGAACACAATTTTTGATTTGAAGCCTATCTCTTGTTTTTGTTTTGTTTTATATTTAGTTTTAGGGATTGAGTAGATTAGGGAGTGCGGGGATAACCCATTCTTTTTTTGGTTGGTCATATAAGGTAAAACGTAGACCACAATGCATGTTTTGATGCATCTTGCAATGCCTTCAGTTACTTGCGTCCTCACCCACTTAGACAGAAACTCATTCCAAGGAACTGAAATTTCACTCACTTAGACATCTTTATTTCCTCACCTCTTACCACAGCCGCAACAGGAAATCCAAATCGAGTGTAGTTTCCATCCTACTTTCCAGAAAAGTGCCCTGGACACTTTTAGACACATTACCAGCCTTCCACCACTACAGCCAGCACTCAAATAACTGGTGCCAACAACTTAGAGGAACAATAACATTACTTCCATAGTCATAGGATGGTGCTTGGGCCTAGTGAATAGCTGCTGGACCCAAGCACTGTCAGAGGGAGGAGGTCACATGGTCCTCCATATTTGGTGTTGTGTACTGCTATGAACTTGAAAGTAATGGTGAGGGAGCACTATCAAGGTGAGTATAAGAAGGTTGGGGGGTCCTTTTCAGAAACAATGTCCCTTTGTCTAGCATGGACAAGGTGACAGTGTGTCTTTAGGTACATATGACAATGAACCTATATCAATATAATTGTGTTGATATACAGTATGTATAGGTGTTCAGAAGTTTATATACATATATTTCTGTTACCTCTGACCTAGAAGAAAGTGAGAGAGAACCGAGAACTGGTCCTGGAATCCCAGAGCTGCAAGGCCATAATATTATTCAGCTGCAAGCTTTAGCTGAGAATTGAATCTGGAAAGAGCGGTAATTGCTGCTGAAGGAATATTGTGCCAGTTTATCAAGACTTGCATATCAATAGCACCATGATACTTCCCGCAGACACAGTACAATGTGATTAATGTGTCGGCAAGCAAAGTCCATTTTACTTTAATGCAACTCTGTCAGTGTTTCAAGATAAAATAAATCTTTCAATAATGAAAATCACTGCAACCTTAACTGAGTTCTGATGCTCCTGAACAATATTATCACATAACAGTAGGAGCAAGCCAATGCATTTAATTACCTACTTATTCCTCACTCCTATGCTAAACAGTGTGGACATCATGTTTTTATTTTTCAGATAACATGCAATTAGGCACTTAATATGCCTCTCAAAGATATTACGTAAGTTGTATTTTGTCACTCTGTACTTTGAAATATTGACCTGTGTGATGTATATGGAAGGCCTGTATGTTCTCTATTAATTCTACTCTGCTGAAATGCATCCACTGTGCTTTTGCGTCTAACTTTGTTATCCAAGATGATGATTACTGCAGGAAAGAAGGCGACAAACTTCAGAAATAAATATGTGCATGGACAAGTTGTTTGTTTATAGGGTTTGAAAACAAATAATGCTTTAAGTTAAACTTTCAGTTTAAAGTGGTAATAAACCGTAGCATGTAAACGGCACGCTGTCACCACTGACAGTGCTTCCATCTTCCATCTCCCCCCGGACTCTCTTTCGGGTTTGCGAGTTCTGGATGTGTGAGGGTCGGGACCGCAATGACATCATTCCCACGCATGTGTGTGAGAGCCTTAGGCTCGAGCACAGAGCTCTGAAGATCCAGCAAGGTACACCGGACCTTCAGAGCACAAAATTAGGAGATATTCACTGTACCTACAGGTAAGCCTTGTTATAGGCTTACCTGTAGGTACAATTTTGAAAAACAGAGTTTTCTACCTCTTTAAGGTAGCTAAATGCATTCCAGCTGCTTCCAAACAAAAGGTGTGCAGCAACAGCATATGCAAAAAAAACCTGTTCCCTGCCAGCGTGCCACAGAGAAAGTCTCTTGCTCTCTGTCTGGACGCAGTGGTCTCTCTGCAGATGTCTGGGAGGCCCCTGCTGACAGTGTTGTATAAGACTTAAAGGTCTGCAATCAGAAAAGGACATATTGTATGCTAATTGAAGAGCTCACGCTCTTATGCCCGTACACACGGTCGGATTTTCCGATGGAAAATGTCCGATCGGAGCGTGTTGTCGGACATTCCGACCATGTGTGGGCTCCATCGGACATTTTCCATCGGATTTTCCGACACAAAAAATTTGAGAGCAGGCTATAAAATTTTCCGACAACAAAATCCGATCGCGTCAATTCCGACCGTGTGTGGCCAGTTCCGACGCACAAAGTGCCACGCATGCTCAGAAGAAATTCCGAGACGGAACAGCTCGGTCTGGTAAAATTAATGTCGCAATGGATACAGCACTTTCGTCACGCTACAATGTAAAAAATGGTTTAATACAGCGCACTCTCTTCTTCTTTATAATGTGAGAAGAATTAAGTAGTTTTGCTGCTCATATTCACACAGACTTCTCTCAAACTTCTTTCTTTATTATTTATCGGGATTCCCTCAATATATTTTGATTTGTCACATCTGACAAAATTATTTTTGGGTTGTTTTCTTTTTTTTTTTTTTTTTTTAAAGGCTGTTTTTTTTTGGGTTTGTATTTTTTTCAAGGCTGATCTTTGTTTTATTTTTTGGTTAGTTTTACTCCCTAATATTTTTGTGTGTGTTTTGAGTGTCAAGTTACCACAACACCATTGATATCTTATATTATTTAATCTCAAGGAGGTTGCTTGGTGTTGGTGTCCCTTGTTAATTTCACATAGTATTTTTGAAATGTACCTGAATCCTCACAATCCAACTGTCCTTTTTTAAGGAAAACACACATAGGCAAGTATAATTGAAACAAAAAAATCCTTTATTAAGGGCTCAGAACCAAACAAAGAGGGAGGCAACGCTGGAGAAACAGCAGAGATTGGTGAAGCCTTGGACCCCCCAGGGCAGACATCAATTATTTAACATCAAAATTGGTGGCCTGAGGAGTCCATATCTAAGGGAGTGCAGTCTGGTCCAGAAGTCCCAGAGATCATGAAAGCAGCAGATGACATCTGTGTCCCCAGGCTGTGGTACTACAAGAGGCTGCATCTTTTGCCAGACCAGACTGGACCCAGGGTCATCACTTTCTGGTCTTCTTTCCACGCTTTCTTTCCCGGCTGTGGCTCCGGTGTTGGAGATGTGGCAGGAGGAGGAGTAGGACCTGGAGGAGGAGGAGGAGGAGTAGTAGGACCTGGAGGAGGAGGAGGAGGAGTAGGAGGACCTGGAGGAGGAGGAGGACTATGTGTGAGGTCACAAATGTGGGTAGCACATGTTATTTGGCCCCTCAACCCCTTATTGAGAGCTTCAAAAATTAAGGACTCACACAGGAGTCGTTGGCCCTCCTCCATCTGCAGCATTTTGCAGGCAGTTATGCAAGCAAAGTCCTCCTCCACAGTGTGGGGGGTTCTCAGGGCCTCTGTAGCCTTCCAAAAGAGGCCTATGGCAGCCTCCTCCAGGTTACTCCTCTTCCTGCCACTTTGTCTTTGAAGGTGGATGGGAGGGACTTGGGTATCAGGCAGCCTGCTTGGCCCGACCACCTCCTGTTTGAGACTTCCCTGTGTATGAAAAAGGGACATGGTTTTAGTTTTTGCATCATCAATCACAATCATAAATTAGTACTCCAAACTAACATCTAGTTAACATCATTGATTGGACAAGCAGAAATATTTAGAGGAATGCTATACCTGGCTCAAGCTGGGCTCATCCACATGCTGCTGCCTGGAAGGCCCAGGTTGGGTGTCAGAAGCCTCAGCTGGGGGGGAAGGAAGCGTGGAAGGAAGACTGGAGAGTGATGACCTGGGTTCAGTCTGACCTGCCAGAAAATGCAGCCTGTCATAGTACCACAGCCTAGGGACATAAATGTCATCTGCAGCTCCAGATCTCTGGGAATCCTGGACCTTCTTGTGCTCCCTTAGATATGTACTCCTCGGGCCACCAATTAGGATCTTCAAATAGGTGATGTCTGCCGTGGGGATCACCGTCTTCACAAATTCCAGCAATTGATCCAGTGCTGCCTTCCTCTTTGTTTGGTTCTTATAATCAGGGTGGTTTATCTCCCATAGACAAGGCAGCTCCCTGAACACATCAGTGAAAATTGGCATAAAGTGCTTATCTTTCAAGATATCCATTTTCACTGCAAGACACAACACAAGACAAACCCTAATGTCAGGCCAAACTCTCCTAATCTTGTTACAATATAGGCCTCAATCTAGAAGCAGTATAGGCCCAAGTTTAGATCTTACCTTCGTTATCACGATCGGCGCCTCTGATACTCCTTCCTCAGCTCACAGATCGTACGTACTACGCACGCGTGTTACACTTTATACACACTACACATGCGTGTAACTCCGCCCGCCCCTGACGTTCTTTCTAGTCTATTGTAGAAGGAGATGTGAGGGTGGAAATGTGGATGCAGTTGCTGCTAGTGCCTATTCACATATGCACCCCCATTGATTGAAAATTGGGACTATTGCAGTACTCGATAATGATATTGCAGTTACAAAATTCTAACAAAATATATACATTTTAATAATTGAAAATATCAAATTACAACACAAAATAATTACATACAATCATAAAAACAAATACCACACTGAATACAGCGAGGGAAACCCCCAGAGTTTTTACAGGAATGTGTGTGGAGTTGTTATCTCGACCGGTTTTGCGGCTGGAACCGCTTCTTCAGGAGAAACAAATCTATAAGGTAATTTAGAATAACTTAGCTGAATACATACATATGTGGTTACATACATAATCAATGCAGCAGACATAATTAATCACAAATATAATCACAAATCACAGTACATAAAGAGTAAAACTAAGGACAAGCTCACTGGCTCGAGTGGAAACAGTGGGACAGCGGAACCCAACACAATTCCCCCCGCGGCGGATACGGGGGATCTATGAACGGACTCTAGTTTGGTAAAAAATAATAATAAAAAAAAATAATAATAATAAAAATGATAATGATAACGTAGTAATTGAAAAATTAACGACGTGGTGAGGAATACAGGGGGAAGGAAGGCATGTGAATCTGGGATGTTGGCGTGAGACGGGGGGGGGAAGAGGGAATGGGGGAGGAAAGGGGAGGAAGGAAATGGGAGAAAAGGAAGGAGGGAGAGGAAGAGGGGGGGAAGAGGAGAAAAAAGGAGGAGGGGAAAAGGGGGGGAGGAGGAGCAAGGACAGGGGAGGGGAGGGAGAGGGAAAAAAGGGGAGGGGGGAAGGGGAGAGGTGAGGGAAAGGGGGGGGAAAGGGGGGAAAGGGGGGGGAGGGAAAAGGGGGAAGGAAGGACAGGGAGGACACGGGCAAGGAGAGGGGGGAAAAAGGGAGAGGAAAGGATAAGGGATGTGGGGAGTAAGGAGGTATGGCGAGAAGGAAAGGGGGGGGAAGGGGGAAGGAAAAGAATTGGGAGGGGAGGGGGAAGAGAGGGGGGAAGAGGAGAAGGGGAGTGGGGGAAGGGGGGGAAGGAGGGGGGGAAGGAGGGGGAAAGGGAGAATAGCAAGAAACACCACCAAGGGACACCGGGCTTGGAGAGAACTGTGCGAATGTAAAATAATGATAATGAGATTAAATACAAAGACTGGCACTCACCGATATTGAGTGAGTCACCTTAATACACATAAGCTGTGAATACTATAGGGTGATATGAATGGAAAACATGAAAAGATGTTTGATGATTAAATTTGAAGGTTTCAGAATTATAATGCTGCTAGTCACCGTACAGGGATGCCCATTCAACTAAAGGTAAAAAATATACAGATAATCATCAGACAAGGTGGCCAATATAAATGGATCATAGCCCCATGAGTCAGAAAAAAAGGAGGAAGGAGCTGCTGAGCACACAGAGACAGAGAAGGGAGACCAGGGATAGAACAGTGAGCATATGAATAGGTAATGAATGAGGGATAAAGGTAAGAGGTGAAGCAGCCCTGTAAATGTGACAGAGGCACATAGTAATAAGAAGAGGTGAACCTAGACCAATACAAACATGCCTCTGCACCTGGTATAGGCGCAGACCGACACTGCAAGACAAGAAGAGCAGGAGGAGGAAGATGTGGTGGAACTAGTCACCACAACAGGTGAGTGTCTGCGACCACAGGCTCAGGTAAGAGATGTATGCTGGCATATTTATAATACATGTTTTTTTTGGTTTCTATCTTTTTAGGTGATCGTGGTGTTGTGGATCCAGGGCATTTCACCTCGGAAAGTGCACAGATCCTGATTGGGGAGATCATGGGGTGTAATGTTGTATTGGAAAATATCAAGAAAAACATCAATGATGTTCTTCAAAAAAATAAGAACATCATTGATGTTTTGGGGAGAGTTTAAAACCCCTCTAAATCCCTTTTTTTTATGGTGTGCTAAAATTTTTTAATTTTTTGTCGAAGTGTAGAAAAGCCAAATTTTGAAGAGGCATACAGTGTGTCAACATGTGCTATCTACCATCACGGGAGATCAATGGATGCATTTTGGGGGTGCAACCCCTTCCTCAATATTAAAGTAGCTGAGAGGAAGGGGTTGCTCCCCCAAAACATGTCCCTTGATCCCCCGTGATGGCAGGTAGCACATGTTGACATTCAGGTATTTGTGTGCATCTTCAAAATTTGGCTTTTCCGGGGGTGACTTCACCCCATCTGAATGCAATATCAAACACAGTTCCTAAATACTCATGTCTGATATTGCTTTCAAGTTCTACCAAATGTGAACTTTGTAAGTTCAAAAGATTTGTGTCTTTCTTGTGTGTTTTTAAACATGCCTGTTTTACCTTAAATGGACATTTCTACTTTTTCTAATGCCACCCCAAAAATTGTTATACAACAAACATGTTGGTTTGTTTTAAAAAACTTTTCTAAATGCACATGTGATTGTGCAGGTATTAAAAAGATTGTTAATCAAGACTGTGTGGATTATTGTCTCAACGCTACAACACTTTTGTGGTGCTCTAATTGGTGTTTTCTGTGACAATGGGTGTTATTTCCTAAGGGCATATCCACTTTGCACTACAAGTGCATTTTCAGTGCAGTTTCAAGTGCACTTGTAGTGCAAAGTGTATTTGCCTTTAGTAAATAACACCCAACAGTGCTTTGTATAAGGTTACACAATCACGCCATTTTCAGGACTCACCACATTTCTATCAGGGTCAGCTAAAACAAACACAAGCAGGAAATGTCACCAAAGATTTGCTTAATGTTTTTTTTTATTTGATAAAGGTTTCACACATTGTCTAGCATATTGATAGCCCCCCTACCCGCAAAGAATTTAAGGTATCTTAGCCGGACATCACTGGCACTCAGGGAGGGCAAGCCACGACGGCCACTTTCAAGCACCGTCAGAGTTGGTTCATTTTGAATTCCGACCTCAGGCCCAACTGAGCCTGCATAGTTGGCAGAATGTTGCCGTAAAAAGTTGTGTAGAACACAGCACGCCAGGATAATATGATTCAGTTTATACTCCGCCATATGTATGGGTGTAAGAAATAGGCGGAACCGGCTGGCCAGAGCCAGAAGAGTGGTGGAGAACACGTTTGGAATCATGGCCAGCCGGTTCCGCCTATTTCTTACACCCATACATATGGTGGAGTATAAACTGAATTATATTATCCTGGCGTGCTGTGTTCTACACAACTTTTTATGGCAACATTCTGCCAACTATGCAGGCTCAGTTGGGCCTGAGGTAATTAAAAACCCTCTGGTCCGGGGTGAGGGTCCTCATCGGGAATGGCCGCATAAGATGGTGCCCCAGTGCAAAGGCTTCATCCGCAATGAAGATGAATGGGAGTCCTTCCACATTGTCTTCTGGAGGTGGCAAGTCCATGCTGCCATTCTGGAGATGCCTGTAGAACTCGGTCTGGGCGATGACTCCACCATCGGACATCCAGCCATTCTTCCCCACGTCCACATACAGGAACTCATAAGTAGCCAACACCACCGCCAACATCACAATACTATTGAACCCCTTATAATTATAATAGTACGACCTCGAGTTGGGTGGTGGGATGATGTGGACGTGTTTCCCATCAATTGCCCCTCCGCAGTTAAGAAAATCCCACCGCTGGGCAAAGTAGGAGGCCAGAGTCTGCCATTCCTGTGGCGTGGAAGGAAACTGTTAAGGAAAACAAAAAAAAATTAGTCTTTTTGCACATAAAAACATGGAAAGCAGATTAGACACAAACATTCTTGGCCAACATCAAGATACCATTTATTTATGGGAATTTTTAAACACCAAAGTATAAGGTACACCTATCATATTCCCCCTCCCCCCCTCTCCTGGGCCATTTCTAACATTATAGGGGGGGAGCTCTTGGACAGGTAACCCTCTCCACTTCATTGAGAAATGAATGCCTAAATAATGGGTATTACTTTGAACAGCCCCTCCTTAGTTACACTATTGGCAGCCCACTGGACAGGTAAGAAGTGTCATAATACAAAGATATAAATACACACTGTACACATTTGAGCACATTTGGACATTCTGCTATTACCTATCAAGATAATAATAGGATAAAAAAAACTTTAAACAGTACCATTTGAAAGTATTCAGGCAGGCCCTTGCACTACATGCTTTGGGGAATTCATCCATAAATCTCAGCACAAAAGAGATGGGTATAGTGTGTATGGGTTTGGCAAAGTCAGCAGATAGATGATTGAGGATAGATAGAGAATTGGTATCAGCTTTTGTTTGGATGCGCCTGGAATGTATTTAGTTAGTTTGAACTGAAAGTTAATTAGGTCATATCTTGCACAGTTGCAGCTCATGTGAATGTTGAAAGTAGAGTAGATGTTATTTTCATCTGTCTGGTTAGATAATTTTGGGTGAATCTTGTTAAAAAATATGATGTCCTTTTTTTAATCTGCTGGCATTAACTCTCTATGGTGCTAAAACTGTGCCTATACACAGTTTTAGCACTAGGAGGGTTACATTTCCCCCCTCCCTCTTTCCCAATTTTCCCTCTCACTTCCGCACTTCCACACAATTTCCCAATATCCCCTTTTAATTCCTTCACATCCCTTCACCCATGTCCCTCTTAACTGCATAGTTTAATTATATCAATCACTTTACTCTATCTATCCAGATATCAGTCCATTGATTTGCACATCCCCCCTAGTCGCTGTGGGAGAATTTTTGGTGACGTCCTTTGTCCTGCACCTGCCAGGGTTATAGGTAAGCAGTTTTTATCCTCCCCCATGTATATACTGCTATTGTTGTCTCTGTATGAGACTGTATCACTATTTTGGTCAATTTTTCTGTTATTGATCATTTAACAATCAAATTACAGATTTTATTCTGACGAATCGGCATTAGACCACAAAACTAGTTGAGATGCTTTCGGTGACCAACTATCCCACTGTGATCCTTCCCTCTTGGGGACCATTATACTGGTGATATACATGGATTGTCACCATGCTTTTAATCTGTATCTGATTTTGCATTATCTTTTATTGATTTTGTATTAATTAAACTTTATATATTTTTCTATATATGTGTTCATACATTTGAATCTACCTTAGCTTAACTTGTACCAAGATAGTCCAATTGCCCCTGTTCTCTAGGGAGATTTGGTTGGGGACCAAACTTCCGATTTCTACAGTACTACAAGCTGCATGTGCTACTATATAAAAAAAGGGACTAATAAAAATATAAAATGTGTGTTAGCAAAAGAAAGATGTCTTTCAAACAAAACAAGTTAACTGGTTTGGCCAACATGGTTTGGCAGAAATAATAAAATCTGATTGCCATGACCGGATAAAGAGTTTTGGAAGACAAAAACAAGATTAGAAAGTAGTTAGCTCAGAAAAAATATATTTCTGTAGACTTGCAATATGCAGCCAGTATTGTTAACCGGTTAAATACAGGGCAATTTCACCCCATTCCTTCCCAGGCCAATTTTTAGTTTTCAGCGCTGTCACACTTTGAACGTCAATTGCGCGGTCGTGCGACGTTGTACCCAAAAAAAATTGACGTCCTTTTTTCCCCACAAATAGAGCTTTCTTTTGGTGGTATTTGATCGCCTCTGCGGTTTTTATTTTTTGCGCTATAAACAAAAGAAGAGCGACAATTTTGAAAAAAACACAATATTTTTTACTTTTTGCTATAATAAATATCCCAATTTTTTTTTAAAAAAAAACAAATTTTTTCCTCAGTTTCGGCCGATACATTTTCTTCTACATATTTTTGGTAAAAAAAATCGCAATAAGCGTATATTGATTGGTTTGCGCAAAAGTTATAGTGTCTACAAAATACGGGATAGATTTATGGCATTTAAAAAAAATATATATTTATTTATTTTTTTAGCGGCAATCGCGATTTTTTTCATGACTGCGACATTATGGCGGACACATCGGACACTTTTGACACATTTTTGGGACCATTCACATTTATACAGCGATCAATGCTATAAAATTGCATTGATTACTGTGTAAATGTGACAGGCAGTGAAGGGGTTAACCACTAGGGGGCGGGGAGGGGTTAATATGTTTCCTAGGGAATGATTCTAACTGAAGGGGGAGGGGACGCTCAAGGGGAGGAGACCGATCAGTGTTCCTCCGTTCTGGGAACACAGATCGCTCTCCTCAGAGCTGACAGGCTGTGGATCTGTGTGTTTACACACATAGATCCACGGTCCAGCCCGGTTAACGGGCAATCGCGGGTGCCCGGCGGACATCGCGGCTGCCGGGCACACGCACCGGGTCCGGAGCAACGCTGCGGGCGCGCGCCCCCTAGACGGCCGGGAATCCCAGGACGTCATATGACGTCCACCCAGGATGGGAGATCCCATCTGTGGACGTCATATGACTATGGCTGGGTAGGGAAGTGGTTAAATAAGCATAGTGAGTGTCATAATTGTAAGTTTATAAAAATGTATCCCTCCTAATGCCCTCCTTGCAGATACCCGCTATTAACAGGAGCTCCACTGCCTAAAACATCTCCAGTACCCAGAAAACTTCCAGGTGCTGTACTCAGTGGTCCCTACTCAAGCTTTAGAGGAAGGAACCATAGCATGCAGAGGGGAATTAATGCCTTATTTGGAACTCGCTGTATATAGGACTTTCTTTCACATGTTTGAAAATGTACAGCGTCACTTTAAATATAACGTGTCAATTTAAGGGTTAAAGTTAAGGTCAGGGGTTAGTTTTAGGGTCTGATTTAGGCTTAATTGATTGGGTCAGGTTAAATATCATATTTTAGGATTACTTTTTTGCAAATGAGTGCTTTGCTGATGTAAGTAAGTTAAGTAGGAGGTCAAGTACTAAAGTGCTAAAGGCTGAGTTTCAGGGGCTAGGTTTTAGGGCTTGGATGAGGATAGGTCAATTAGGATCAAGTTAAAGGGTATCTATGGTCACAGCATACACTTTTATTTTATACAATTAACATTGTATTACATTACAAGCAATTGTGTTTTTTGACAATCCAATGTAAGCTTACTTGGAAAATCCTCTTTTATGATGTGCACTCTGTCTATCTGCTGGCCATTTCTTTCTACAAGTTCCTGGATTCCCGACATGATTTGTAGCTTCCCCCCTGCTGTTTAATTTTTATTTCTAAGGACTATATATCCCATGGTACCTTTCTGCCTGCAAGAAGTGACTCCTGCACTGGCTCCTCCTCCTGAAACTCCTCCTCCCAGCACCTCTGTTGTTCAGTAGGCAGGCTTTGTGAAATGTATGGCACAGCAGTGCCCACTCACAGGGCATAGTGAGTGCCTGTCACATAATTCAAGGAAGTAAATGTGTTGGGAGCAAGGTAAGTGTAGCACCCTCCCAGATAGGTTGCTAGGAAGATTAGGTAAATTTAGTTCTCTTTGGATCACTATAATCAGTGGAGCAGCTTGTGATTGCTTTGGGCTGCTCTGTTTCCCTGCTTACAGATTTAACTGCTACCCCTATAATGTAGTGGGCTGGGAGTGCATACATAATCTGAGGCTTAGAACAGTATGGTTTTTGTCCAGGAGAAGAAATTCCCAGCCTAAAGGGCTGCTGCCCTTCCAGGCAGGGCAGCTGAAATTCTGTCTGTGTTCACCGAGGTCCCAGCTTCTTCTGAGAGGGGGCCTACTTGCTAAAATTCACTGTAGCTACACAAGGGATCTTGCTGAGGATCCAGTCTGGAAAGTTCACTAAGGAAAGTCTGTCGGATATTAGAAGGTGGCATCCAAGTATGATACAGACCTGTGTGCAGGATTCTGGTGACTGCTGCTGCCGCAACCCCTTGTTCATTAAGGATAAAGCTTAAGCATTTTTTTAATTTCTACTGAAGGGACTGTTCCTAGGGGTAGCTACAGAGTGAAGACTATCATTTTTTTGTTACTGTTCAGTGTTTCTGAAGTATCCCACTGCTTTCTATACCCTATACCAGTTATCCAGCAATACATTTAAAAGAAAAGCAACCCCTAGACTGTGTACTGAGCCTGAAGATTGACTGTTGCCATATGCTTGGCTGCTGCCGCACTAAACAGGAAAAGAAACCTGGGGCCAATCAGCAGTCCCTTTCAGGGTTGAGTGCTACATAAGTTAGCAAACTTCAAGATACTTCACAATATTAGTAGTAGGCTAGAAGTAACTGAATTACAATGTGGAAATGAATATATGTTTTTACATTTTGACCAAAGCTACACTTTAAAGGTAAAGTAAAGCTTAACCCCTTCACACCGACGTAACACATACATGCTGCTTCACTGCACTGGGCTTTTTTTCATGGGGATGCCTATATGATTATCTTCCTTTCATGCTAGGAGCACTCCGCACAGAGCCAGCACAGAGACCGGGGTCTCACCAAAAGCCCCGTACCTCGTACTAATGATCGGGACACGGACCTTTGTTTTACCCTTAGGCATGAAGGGGTTAAGAGCCAGATACATTTATGCAAATATTTTGTACATTTGTTTTTATACATTCAAAAGTTGTTTGTCAAGAACTAGCAGCACCAGTCCCAAAAAGAAGTATTTCCGATTTTCATGCCCTTCAGATCTAGTGATTACAACAGAAGTCAAATAAAAAATTTAAAAAAAAGGTAAAAAGAATATAATTCAGTGAGTGGCAGTCTTGAGGATGAAAACAAGTATATCTTAGCATATAGTATAAAGTTAGAGACGAGTTGTTTCACTGTCTAACCAACACAACTGATGTGATTAATGGCACCTTTAAATGCTAAGTGTTATGACACAGAAAAGGAGAGTTCACATCAGTGAAAGACTATGCTGGACTCCACTCAAGTCAGCTAAAATTTTGCCAAAATGGGAAAATATACATTTTTGGAAGATTAAAGAGGCATTAAACCTAAAACTAAAAATGTATTGCAACTGTGCAATCATTAGATGTGGTGGCTGCATTGTTTTTCTTTTTTTAGACTTTTTCCCCTCTGTTTTCACCTGGTTTTCTGTCCAGAACATATCTCCTGTATTAGAGTGTCCCCACTCTGGATGAAGGCTCAACAGAGACATTTTTGGACAGCAGCATTTTAATTCTGGGAAGGGGGGTGTTAGCTGTATTAGCAGAGTTAGATACACTAATGTCCTGTACACACGACCGGTTTTGCCGTCAGAATAAACTCTGAAGGTTTTTCCGACATTCCACTCAAGCTGTCTTGCATACACATGGTCACACCAAATTCCGACCACTAAGAATGCGTTGACGTACAACACGTACGATGTCTCGTACTTGCTTCAGAGCATGCATCATTTTTGGCACGTCGGAACAGCATACAGATGAGCGGTTTTCCCGATAGGAATTTGTTCCATAGGAAAAATATAGAACATGTTATCTATCTAAGTCCGTCTGAATTTTCAATGTAAAAAGTCCGATGGGGCATACACACAGTCGGAATATACGATGAAAAGCTCCCATCGGACTTTTTCTGTCGGAAATTCCCACCGTGTGTATAGGGCATAACAAACTGAAACCAAAGTCCAGCTAATACTTTTCAAGAAGGAACGCCAACAGTTTTTTTTCCTTTTGGGATAAGTAATTACAAGCTTATCATTGTAAGTACCCCTGTCATTGTTAAATGGTTTATTTCAACCCTCTAACTGCTATATATGGATGACAGCTTTTTTTGTTGAAAAACAAAAGACTTACTGGCAGGATCACCAGCTGAAAGACGAAAAAAAGGCCAAAAATTGATTTATGAAGTCATCACTTCGTTTGCTTTTTGGTTTAATACAGAAATAAGCCTAACTCAAGAGACCCTTATTTTTAATTTAGGATAGTTACATTGTTTATAAGCTTGGAAAAAGACACAGGTACATCCAGTTCAACCTTTGTTGCTTGCATGAGTGTGACTTTTTTAATTCTCTAAACATTCCCACAGTGCTGTATATTCTGCTCCCTTTTCAAATTTGTTGACACTCAAAGCTAGTGCCACTTGCTGGGGGAGGGAGTTCCACATTTTTACTGATTTAGCAAAAAAGATTCCTCAATCTATGGTTAAACTTCTTTTCTTCTAACCTGAAATTGTGGCCCTGTGTCTTCAGGGACCTTAGCGTAAAGAGTTTAACACAGTTATTGATATACAATATTTGTACACTATAATCATATCCCCTCCTAAGTGCTTCTTCTCCAGAGTGAATAACCATAATCTATGTAACTGATCCTCATAGCTAAGGTCCTGCATCCCCCTTATTAATTTTGTTGCCCATTGCTAAATTCTTTATAATTCAACAACATCTCTCCTGAGGACGGGTCACCAAAACTGAATTGCTTATTCAAGATTATTCAGAGGCCATTAATTTATCTCTGAAATATATACCCTTCTTAAGCACTTCAGCCACGGAAAGGTTTAACTCCCTTAATGACCAGGCCATTTTTTGAGATACTGCACTGTGTCGCTTTAACTGACAATTGCGCGGTCGTACACAACAAAATTGATGTCCTTTTTTCCCCACAAAT
Organism: Aquarana catesbeiana; assembly: GCF_042186555.1. Classification (NCBI taxonomy): domain Eukaryota; kingdom Metazoa; phylum Chordata; class Amphibia; order Anura; family Ranidae; genus Aquarana; species Aquarana catesbeiana. The sequence goes on along the minus strand of NC_133328.1, from coordinate 596,471,313 downwards.
GGAGCTTTCTTTTGGTGGTATTTGATGACCTCTGCAGTTTTTATTTTTGAGCTATAAACAAAAAAAGACTGACAATTTTGAAAAAAAAAACAATATTTTTCACTTTTTGCTATAATAAATATAAAAAAAAAAAAAAATGTAAAAAACTAATCTCTTCATCAGTTTAGGCCAATATGTATATATATATTTGGTAAAAAATTGCAATAAGTGTATATTGATTGGTTTGCGTAAAAGTTGTAGTTTTTTACTACCAGTAATGGCGGTGATCAGTAATTTTTAGCAGGACTGCGACCTTGCAGAGGACAGATCGGACACTTTTGACACTTTTTTGGGACCAGTGACATTTATACAGAGATCAGTGTTATAAAAATGCACTGATTACTGTATAAATGACACTGGCAGGGAAGGGGTTAACACTAGGAGTGATCAAAGGGTTAAGTGTGTCCTAGGGAGGTACTAGGGAGGTACTTTCTAACTGTGAGGGGAGTGGACTGACTGGAAGTACAGAGAGATCACTGTTAATAATCACTCCTTATTATGTCAAAGTTTTCCTGTAATGGTGCAACATCCTGTAAAGATAGAGTGGAGAATGGTTCACATTTCCATCAGGTTTTAATCTCTGTGGCCCTATTAGTGACGCAAGAAAATGGAGAAGCAGTTGTCACCTTGACAGGAATTAAAGCAGTGCCATAAGTTCTTTGTTACATACCAGGTCTTGAGACTGAGATAAATAGAGGGCTTCCCTTGTGGCTGAGTGCTCAACACTACTGGAGATGGTGACAGGAGATGCTAAGCCCAAAGAATCATGGGTTGCCAGCTGTATGGTAATCAGATGGCTCTGCAGAGTGATGCCTCTTTAGGTGGAAGCCAGGCACTGGAAGCAGCTGATCCAGGATGATGCACTGGGAAATGCAGATAGTTCAGAGCAGGCAGGATGAGGCCTGAGACATGGTCAGGAACGGAAGCCAAGGTCAGAGCACAGTGGTCAAGCAGAGGAGTTGACAGGAGTGTGGCCAGAGGCAGGCCAGGGTCATACACAGGAAGTAATCAGGAACAGGCCTGTAGAACAAGTCAAGGTCAGACCCAGGAAAGAAGCAAGTGGGAATCGAGAAGCAAGCCGGGTAAGTAACAGGAAATCCAGAAGTAACAATCATATAGAAACACGGGTATCAGGGAGATGAAGACCAGTTAGCAAAATCTGTGAGCAACTGTCATTTTCATAAAGGGAAGAGGGCACCAAGTGGCATGCATCAGTGTGCACAAGCGTGCACCATGAATTAACATATGTGGGCCATGAACAAATATTTGTGCACCGCAAACTAATGCAACCATGCTGGGTATTGACAAGCGTGCCAGGTCTTTGAGACAATCTTCTCCAGCTTTTCTCCTGACACCTTTCTTAACTCTGAAAAAGAAAATATACTTACTGTAGCTTAGTGAATACGGTGAAGATGTGCTGACTTCAATCATCCAAATATGTGCAAGCAAAAGTCCTGTTTTTTTTATTATTATCTTATTTGCACACGATTGAGTATTCTTTGCAGATTGAATTTTACCTTTGTTTCACCCTCTTTACTAAGAGAAGCAAAAGTGGTGAATGAGGTGAAGCCTTGCTGATTTCCATCTTTCAATCATGTGCAAGCAAAATGCCTTTTTGTTTTCCTTGCATGTGATTTAGTATTTCTTTCACTAAGCTAAGTGGTAATGCCATTTTAGCCTATTTGCCTTTAGTAAATCAACCCCAACGCAACTGCAACTGTGATGCACACTCACTACATGGGATCTATTGATTACAACAATGTTTGAAAAAAAAAATAAAGATGCAAAATACACCAAACAGGAAAAAAATATCAAATTAGTATTTTTATCTCAGTTGCTATCGATTTAATATGCTATAATTACCATATGGTAATGGGAACATAACGTTCTGTACACTGTGATTTTTAATTGTCATACTGCTGGGTGTTTATGATATTTTTACTTTGTTGTATTAGAAAATTAATTTACAGCAAACAAAATATTCAAAACACAAAGAGGTTCAGTGTTCTGGAATGACATTACTGATTAATTACTGAAAAAGGACAGTTTGTTAGATTTCTGCCTATTCTTTAGGAAGAGTTCTTGGTATAGATATTTTTCTATGATTACAATGGTCCAGTTTGGTCCAACATAAGTATGTATGTGCTATGCCTGTGAGATCCCCATAAAAGATGGAAATCATTGTAGTAGACACCCCTACTCCAGTGATCTCCACTACCCTTTCGGTCCAGTGCTGAGTGGCTTCCATGCTACTTATTGATCACAGGAGGCTGACCACCACTCTGCACAAGTGCCTTTCTTAGAATGCGTTGCATTTTCTCAATGAATGCAAAGCATTCTATGATTGGATGAGGTGGAGATTGTGATGTCACTGCCCATTTCTCCACCTCATCCAGTCAATGAGAACTTTGCATTGATTGAGAAAATGCAAAACAATCTCTGAATGGCACTTGTGCTGAGAGCCCGACCTCCTTTGATCAGTAAGTAGCATGGTACTGACCTCCTGTGTTCACAATACAGCAAGGCAGCCGCTCGGCACAGGACCAGGAAGTTAATGAGGATCACTGGAGTAGTGGTGTCTACTACAGTGATTTCCAGCTTCTAGAGAGATCCAGAGCAGGGGTTTCCAAACTACGGACCTCCAGTTGTTCAGGAACTATAATTCCCATCATGCCTATTCCTGTCTGTGAATGTCAGAGTTTTACATTGCCTCATGGGATGTGTACTTCCGCAACAGCTGGAGGGCCATAGTTTGGAGATCCCTGCTCTAGAGGGATCCCACAGGTATGGTACATACATAGTTACATTGTCCAAGCTGTACCAATGTAACTATGTAAAAATATCCATACCTGGAATTCTTGATAAATGACAACATCAGTGTGCAAGCAAGACTGTAGCACAGTTCTCATACCACACTTATTTACTATATAACTGAAATTCACTGAGAAATATATGAGTTCATATTAGAAATGGGTTGGAAAGTTGGCACCACTGGCATTTTAAAGAAAGAAAGAAAGCCTTAGGTTGTCTATTCCAACCAGAAGAAAAGGATCCTGATCGCCACATTCCAAACAAACCCGATGGTCATGCAGGTGAAAGCAGCCTCAGCTTAGCTCCATCCAGACAACAATCGACATGCTTCAACCCATCCTGGGGCTTAGTCATGGTGGGGCAAAATGCGTTGGTGGCATTGCCTGGACAGAGCTAGGTTGAGGCTGCTTTTTCCTGCATGACCATCAGTTTTGTTTGGAGCGCGACAATTGGGATCTTTTTCTTCCACTTTGAACACACAGAGCTGGAAAGTGCTATTTAGCCCGAGCTGCCACTTATAGTGCAAGTCCACTGGATTTGGATACAGGGAACTGAGTGGCACTCTAATGCCCTGTACACGCGGTCGGACTTTCCGATGGAATGTGTGTGATCGGAGCTTGTTGTTGGAAATTCCGACTGTGTGTGGGCTCCATTGGACTTTTTCCATCTGAATTTCCGACACACAAAGTTTGAGAGCAGGCTATAAAATTTTCCGACAACAAAATCCATTTGCGTAAATTCCGACCGTGTGTGGACAATTCTGACGTACAAAGTGCCGTGCATGCTCAGAATAAAGTAAGAGTCGAAAGCTATTGGCTACTGCCCCGTTTATAGTCCCGATGTACGTGTTTTACGTCACCGCGTTTAGAACGATCGTCTTTTCTGACAACTTTGTGCGACCGTGTGTATGCAAAACAAGTTTGAGCCAACATCCGTCGGAAAAAATCCATGGATTTTGTTGTCGGAATGTCCGATCAATGTCCGATCGTGTGTACAGGGCGTTAGTTTTTTCATTTAGGTTAATGCTTATGGAGTCTACTGTTAGCCTCAGTCAGAATATATGACTTTTTTTTTTTACTCTGGAGGCCAGATTATAGACAGCAGTGTGGCCAATTCTGAGAAATTCTATTATTATATGTGTTATAGGGCCACAGTACATAAAATGATAGAAACATTTATATTGGGGTTGCCTAATTAAAAGAATGGTAAGTTTATAGTTAGCATAGTAAATACCCACTTAGTAAATAATGTGAAGTTATAACCACTTTAATCATTCAATTAAATGCAAGGAAAATAATTTTTTTTAAGACTGAACCCCAGGAATTTAGACATTTTGTAAAATGTGCTGACAGCGTTACTGAGCACCAGAAATATAGCTATCACTATACTCCCAGTGTTCTGACAGGAGAGATATTGCTTGCACACACAGCAGCAGCTCTTCCAGAATCTCCTCTACCGATTCACAGAAGACTTTGTATGTTGTCAATGGGTTCACAAAGCGCTCTGTGATTGGGCATGAGGAGAGGACAGAGTAGTTGCATATGACTCTGCAGCTGCAGGACCTGACACTAGAAGGTTCAGCATTGGATTGCTGGAAGTATATTGATAGATATGGTCCTGGAGCTCAGTAAAAATGTAAATTGTAAGTTAAAAAGACAAGTCCACAAGGTGGTATTTAACAAATCTTAGAAAGTGTCTGAAGTACAAATTTAAGTTGAACTCAAAGCGGTTTTCCAGCCGAAATTTTTTTTTTTTAACCACTTAACCTCCCTGGCGGTATGATTATTTCGGATTTTAGGTGCTGAAAGCGGTACCATTATTTTGCATGGAAATTTGGCGTTTTATATTGTAGGTCTGTAAATCTTAACAATAACACACTTAAATCTGTCCAAACAAGAGTCTAGTAGATATCCCGGGTATGATAAAGTTTGAAACACAAAAACATAAATTATAATATAATAAATAAAAATAAATAATTAAAAAAAATTAAAAAAAATAGTAATAAAATAAATTTCCCCACAATTCACTATCGCACAATTCTGCAAGTGTTCTAATTTACTATCGCTGTTTTCTAGCTGGTCTAAAGCCACTTTTGACGTAAAGGGACACTTTTTGGTTGCTATGGACAATCTCCAGTTTCCAGGCAGAAAGAACAGTGTATATCATGTAAAACTGCATGCAGGGCATGGGCCAAAGCACTGGGGACAAAAGGGATGTGAAATCATTTCATACAGTACTGTAATCTGTAAGATTACAGTACTGTATGTGTTATGATTTTTACTTTTTTTTGAATTTGCCGCCAGGCTCCGCCCCCGTGCGTCGCGCCGCTCGCAGGGAACGGAGCCTGGCACGGAGAGGCTTCGGAGGAGGACGGAGCCCTCGGACGCTGCGGGTGACATCGCAGGATCCCGGGGACAAGGTAAGTAACGCCGCCCCAGGATCCTGCAATGCGATCCCGAGTGTGGCTCGGGGTTACCGCTAATGGTACTGAATTTTAACCCCGAGTCACACTCGGGAAAACCGCCAGGGAGGTTAAGCCCCGGACCATTTGGCTGGCCAAAGACCAGAGCACTTTTTGTGATTCGGCACTGCGTTGCTTTAACTGACAATTTCGTGGTCATGCGACGTGGCTCCCAAACAAAATTGATGTCCTTTTTTCCCCACAAATAGAGCTTTCTTTTGGTGGTATTTGATCACCTCTGCGGTTTTTATTTTTTGCACTATAAACAAAAAAATAGCGACAACGCATTATTTTTTACTTTTTGCTATAATAAATATCCCCCAAAAATATATAAAAAACATTTTTTTCCTCAGTTTAGGCCGATACGTATTCTTCTACATATTTTTGGTTAAAAAAATCGCAATAAGTGTTTATTGATTGGTTTGTGCAAAAGTTATAGCGTCTACAAAATAGGGGATAGTTTTTATGGCATTTTTATTAATATTTTTTTTACTAGTAATGGTGGCGATCAGCAATTTTTATTGTGACTGCTACATTATGGCAGACAGATCGGACGCTTTTGGCGTGATTTTGGGACCATTCACATTTATACAGCGATCAGTGCGATTAAAAATACATTGATTACTGTGTAAATGTGATTGGCAGTGAAGGGATTAACCACTAGGTGGTGCTGTAGGGGTTAAGTGTGTCCTAGGGAGTGATTCTAACTGTGGGGGGAGGGGCTGTGTGTGACATGACACTGATCACCGCTCCTGATTATAGGGAGCTGTGATCAGTGTCAGTGTCACTAGGCAGAACGGGGAAATGGTTGTTTACATTAGCATTTCCTTGTTCTTCCTCTCCGTGAGATGATCGCTCCTGTCGGGCGTGCGCGCACAAGCCGCATCTTAAAGGGCAACGTACAGGTACGTGATTCTGCCTGTACTGGCACTTCTGCCGTCATATATGTGCGTAAGGCGGTCGGGAAGCTGTTAAAAGTTAGCAGCTGCAAACACTGTAGCTGCTGACTTTTAATAAGGACACTTACCTGTCCGGGGAGCCCGAAATGTCGGCCCCCTGAGGCCGATACGTCCATCGGATCAAATGCAGGTGCCGCTATTCCAACTAAGGGAAACCGCCAGTGGAGCCTTGCAGCTTTACTGACAGTTTCTGATTGCGCATGCGCGAGTCGCATGGTGCTTTGTGCATGGCCAGCTTGTCTTCTGGGACACACACATGTCCCAGAAAACAACAGGGGGGCTCGCCACAGAAGTGGATGTGACATCCTCGGCTGCGCCTGGGCTGGATCGGAAGTACTCTTAGTACTACACTTAGTACTACACTTTGTCACCCATTGGCATGCTTTTTGCACTACAGCTCAATAGATTGGCTACTTGGGCTAATTCTCTCTCCCCCTCTTGGAGCTCTAATGTACAAGGACTGCAGGAGGCTGATACTAAGTCAAAGTCAGATACTTACACTGCTTTTAATGGTGTATTAATGATTACAAAGCTGCATTAGTTTGTGTCTTTTAGAACTGTTTAGAGTTCATCTTTAAAGCTGAACTACAGCCAGTTATAAAATACACAAATGAATGCAGCTTGGTATTCACTTTTACAGCAATAAAGGTACCTGAGTTTGACTTGGTATCAGCCTCTTGCAGTCCCTGTACAGCCAAGCTAATGCTGCGTACACACGAGCGGACTTTCTGGCAGACTTGGTCCGGCGGACCAGACTCCGTCGGACAATTCGATCGTGTGTGGGCTCCAGCTTTTTTTCCCCAAAAGTCAGACGGACCAAGAAATAAAACATGTTTCAAATCTTTCCGACGAACTCGAGTCTGGTTGAAATATTCGCTCGTCTGTATGCTAGTCTGGACTAAAACCGACGCTAGGGCAGCTATTGGCTACTGGCTATCAACTTCCTTATTTTAGTCTGGTCATACGTCATCACGTACGAATCCGTCGGACTTTGGTGTGATCGTGTGTAGGCAAGTCCGTTCGTTCGAAAGTCGGTCGAAAGTCCATCAAAAGTCCGTCAAAAGTCCATCGGAAAGACCGTCGGACCTTTGATGCCGAAAAGTCTGCCCGTGTGTACACGGCATTAGGGTTGAAAGACTAACCACAGGTCACCTACTATCATATTTTCACATCAGATAGGATGCCCATCATGAGATGCCAAAAATAAAGTGCAGAGTGCCAGAACCTGACCTTTTCTGCTCTGACTGCTATTTGCATTGTGTGATCGTGTGTGTCCAAGTCCGTTCGTTTGAAAGTCCAGCGGACCTACGCTGCAAAGTCCGTTGGAAAGACTGTCGAACCTAGTCCAAACGAAAAGTCCGCTCGTGTGTACGTGGCATAAGGCTGGGAGATTGAATAGCAGCACAAGGAGCAATTGCCCAGGGGATTTGTGCAGAATGGGTTTTAATACTTTTGAAAATAGTCCTTATGATCCCCTTGGCCATTAACTCGTCATGCCAGTGAAAGACAGTGGGCTGTCATAAAACACATGCCACTTTGTCTCTTTTTTTTGTTTTCATGTTTAAAGGAGAAGTCCAGCCTGAGCTTTTTAGGCTGAGCTTCTCCTAATGCTGCGCACACATGAGCAGACTTTCCGGCAGACTTGATCCAGCGGACCAGACTCAGTCGGACAATTCGATCGTGTGTGGGCTCCAGCAGACTTTTTTTCCCCAAAAGTCCGACGGACTTAGAAATAAAACATGTTTTAAATCTTTCCGACGGACTCGAGTCCGGTCGAAAAATCCACTCGTCTGTATGCTAGTCTGACGGACTAAAACCAATGCTAAGGCAGCTATTGGCTACTGGCTATCAAGTTCCTTATTTTAGTCCGGTCGTACGTCATCACGTACGAATCAGTCGGACTTTGGTGTGATCGTGTGTGTCCAAGTCCGTTCGTTTGAAAGTCAGGCGGACCTACACTGCAAAGTATGTCGGAAAGACTGTCGGACTTAGTCTGTAGAGAAGTCCGCTCGTGTGTACATGGCATAAGGTCACAGGAGTGCAAGTAGTTTTGCACTCCTGTGACCCGTTTTCAGACATCACTGCAATCAGTCGAGGCACCGCGTCATCCTGACTTCTGAAGTCAGTATCCGCCAGCTGCCTTGACTGATGGCAGTCTCAGCGGCTTAGCGAGCCGCTGACGTGCTGAGATGGCTGCTCCCCACCCCTCCACAGCTCAGCGCTCTAATGAGTGTGGAGGAGCAGAGAGTAGAGCTGCTGACCGACAGTGAGATAACCAAGCCATCAGTGGTGTTCAGTGGCTCGGTTCTCAATGCAGAGATGCTGGGGGAAAGATGCAGCATCGGTCTGATGCTGCATCCACATAGGTAAGTATGAATGAAATAAAAACCCATACTTCTCTTTTAAGTTCTTTTTATTCATTTAACAAAGGGTTAGAAAACACAATACATCACTGTAAAATATATCATAAATTAAAAAAGATGTTAAAATCTCAGACACAACATAACATTAATACATTAACCTACATATGCTATATTACCAAAAGTAATACATCTTAAACCCTACGGACTAAGATTGGAATGCCAGTAAAGTTCATGTTCGCGTAAAGGCAGGAGTCCCAATACTTTTGGTAATATAGTGTATATTTAAAAGATGTATCTCCTAGAACCTTGTCATACTTACCAAGTGTATCAAAATTCTTCCCCGGGAGGAGGCAAGAGTTAACATGAGAGGTGGAGACACCTCTCTAAATGCAAAAACTCCGGCAGATCTTCCCCATTTTGTCTCTTTTTAATACCTAAAAAAGCCGTGGATTTTCAAAATCATATTCCCTATAATTGCTTCCTGCTTGTCCTATATCAAAAATAAAAAATAAACCACACTCAAGGACTGAGAACTAATAAGCAAATATACATTTTAATTTCTCTCAAAAACCAAGTATGTTGATTAGAATATAAACAACACAAACGTTTGATGGGAAAAAAAACAGCTCCGATGGCTTGTATCCCTCTGCTTTGTCCTCTACACAATCAATTTTAAACTTCCCAAAGCATTTAAAGAACACACACAATTAGGCTATAGTGAAAGTGATAATGTTGCTTAATTTTCTTTATTTATGTCAAAGTATGTAATGATTAAAATACAACTTAGCACCATGTGGCCATCTCTGCAATTATAATACAGCACAATAATGTAGTATAATAACAAGCTCTAAATTTGATTTATTAAACAAACTCAATTAAAACTACACCAGGAATTCAGTGATAACAGAACCCTGAGCTGTTCAAGGATGTGAAATTATGATTATTCTTTAAGAACAGAATAACAAATTTGCAAAATGTTCGCTCATTTTGTCAGATATGCTCTGTACAAACTGATAAAGAGCTTCAAATTAGGAATGGGAATCACAGGTTTGCAGAATGACCTTGTTACAATCAGTGAATACAAAATTTAGGCATTGTTTGGAATGCCTATATCTTTCCATTAAGAGGCTTTGGGAAATCATACATTTAAGAACATAACCACAGGTAACCTATGTACGACTATTGTCAATTAATGCTTCCTGTTACCAGCTGTTTCCCCCCCTTATGACACTCTCAAATGTGCATACAGTATATCAAAATAAATAATATACAATGGTGTAGCGCTATACCAAAATCTTATTGCATAAATGTTTCTTATGCTTCAACAAAACATAAATATGCAAACAAAAATTCAAAAAGTGAAACTTCTTTGTGATTCCTCCTCAGTGTTCAATCACATTCTAAGTCCACTCACCATATTAAGCCATCATAAGAAACACAAACAGACTCTCATGGTGATTAACCTTTTTAAAACTTTTTAATTTAGCCACTCATTAAAATACTACACACATTAGATGACACAAATAAAGCAACCACATAAAAATCTCCAGTAACAGTCAGCCAATGCAGTGACAGTTTTTAGCGCCAACTCGCTATATCAAATACTGCACTTCCCCGTTATACTGTATGCCATGATGTCATCCAATGCGCCCCACACCTATGCATTTAGTCACCAGGACACCTGCCTTCTTCAGCGGGAAACACACATTTATTCACCTTTGTAGCTGCAGGCACAGTGTAACAATTGAATTCCCAAATTTTGTAAGAGAAAAACTAAACTCTTTCAAGCCATGTTTTGGGACTCTGCTCTCATCTCTTTCCGTGCACCTGCTCAGTGTTTACTTTAGAAATTAGAAGACTTAGCCTCGGTTCACACCAGAGGCGGCATGACTTGCAGGTCGCCTCACTGAGGCAACCTGCACACGACTGCCCGGGCGACTTGCAAAACGACTTCTATATAGAAGTCTATGCAAGTCGCCCCAAGTCGCCCCCAAAGTCGTACAGGAACCTTTTTCTAAGTCTAAGACTTGCGTCGCTCCGATTAGAACGGTTCCATTGTACTGAACGGGACGCTACTTGTCAGGCGACCTAGGTCGCCTGACAAGTCGTTCTAGTGTGAACCGGGCCTAACAGGCTGCAAAGTCACTTCTGGGAAGGGGAATGAAACAGGGTGAGCCGAGCTGCTGAAATGAAAATGAAAGTATTTATATTGTGTATTTTAGGGATGAATTACTCCACAGTGCCTGCAGTCCCAGAGGCCAGTGTGGAGCTTTTCTAGACCAAAATCACCAAGTATTGTGCAGCATGTGCATTGCAGTGCTATTTATTGATTTGCATTGCAATGCGGCAAAATACAAAGTAATGCACAGCTATGTGTTACAGCGCGCTGCATTTCCAAAAAAGGGTTTTAGTCATGCTGGGGTGCATTTTACAGTTAAAGTGGATATAAACCCCCCGCTCACCCAGTATAAACTAATGGCACAATATTTATCTGTGCACATATACAAGACTCCTGCATGTACCCTTACCTTTCCTCTGTAACCCCCTTCAGCTGTAGGAACCCCTCAAAACTCCAGGATTGGGGTGGGCAGGTCTCTTTGCTGGCGTTTGGTGGGCGCAGTCGTGACATCACATGACTACCCGCCCACCTCAACACTCTTCTACTCTTTCTGCTGGTGTCCTGGGAGCTCACTGCACCATGTAAATCCTCCTCAGTCACACTGATCTTCTGCTGATCTCGTGGATCACACCCCATGATGAGTAACAGCCAGCCAAAACTCAGGAAAGGCACCACATGACTTCAGCATGCCCAATCATGCTGAGGTGTGGAGCAGCCAATCCCGGGAGAGCTGGAAAAGAAAGGAGGAGGGATGTGAAGCTGGAAACGTAGACACACTCTCTGCTCTCCTGCTGTGCATGAGATAAAGAAATCAGATGTCAGTCACAGCAGTGGGGTATGTGGCGACACACATTTATCTGTGTGTGATTTTTTACCTTAGTAAAAAAAGACAAGAGGATTGTTCAGTGCTGGATAAACTATTGGTGGCAAAACTGGGAACAGATGACTTGACATCCTCTACTGTACCAAGTAGAAGTCTATAAAAGAACTATATATGCATTACAGAGACCTGGCACTGTCACAAATATCTTTTCCTCTTTAAATGAGAGCTGTCCCAAGGATATAGCTACCTCCAAAAAGCTCGCAGCACAGGGCGAGGTGGGGGCCTGTCAGTCATTTATCCTAGCGATCTGGAGCTATCTCTGCAACCATTACCTGAACTGTCTTCATTCAAATGCCTTGCATTTAAGTGTAAGTCCCCTTCCCCTGTGCTGTTTCTCCTCCTTTATCGACCACCAAAACCAAACCCATCATTTATCACTGAGATGTCAAACCTTCTCACAACTTTCTGCACATCCTCTGCTGATGTTAGAATTTTGGGCGATATGAATTTCCACGTTGACACCTCTTCCTGCCGTTTTGCAGCTGAATTTCTTCAACTATTGGATTGTTTTAATTTAAAACAACTTGTTGATGTCCCCACACACCGGGGGGCATACCTTGGATCTGGTCATTACAAACTCTGCTCCTCTCATCAACCTGAAGGTGTATGACCTTGGTGTGTCTGATCACAAGGCCATTTCCATGGATTTGACATCCCCGTCCAGCCTCTATAAGTCTAAGCGGAATATCTGTTTCAGAAACCTAAAAAATATAAACCCAGAACTCTTGGCAGCAGACTTTCAGCATCTTTCCACACATTTTTCATCAGCCGACGAAGCAGTGGATTATTACAACAGCCTTTTGGACCTTCATGCCCCTCTTAAAACAAGAACAAACACCTTCACCCTCTCAGCTCCCTGGTTTACAGATGAGCTTCGTAAGATGAAGGCAGCAGGGCGGGTCCTTGAGCAGCGCTTCAAAGCATCTGGTCTTACTGCCCATAAACAAATCTACCGGGAGCAACAACAAAAATATGCACAGTCCCTCAAAGAGGCAAGGTCACAGTTTTATTCCAATGTCAGAAACAGTCCAGGAAATTCTAAGCAGCTTTTCTTTACTCTAAACCACCTTCTTAAACCAAAATCTCCTCCACTTAATGCCCTTACCGAAGAGCAGTTGTCAGAGAGTTCACCTCAGCAGGCAGGGTGCTCGCGGTGGTGGGTGTCAGGGCGCGTCGGCATGCGTTGGCGCGCGTGTTCCTGCGGGTCCTGTTGCGCGCGTTCCTTGCAGCTCCGGTATGCGTGTCCCGGTCAGATCTGTTGTGTATGCCGGTGTGCGGGGGCGCGCGCGCGGGCGTGTGCGGGGGCGCGTGCCGGTGCGCACGCTCCGTTTGGCGCCAAACTGCCCATTTAAGCCGGCCTGCCTCTGTGATCAGTGCTGCCTGATCAACAGCTTTGCCGTCCATAGTACCTGTACCTGAACCTGTGCCTATACTCTCCAGATCTCCTGACGACCCGGCTTGCTTCCTGAACCTCCCTCTGAACTCTGCCTGCACCCGACCTTTGGCCTGTCTGACTATTCCTTTGCCTGCTCCCCTGTACTTCGTTGCCTGCCTGTTGCCGAACCCAGCCTGTCTCCTGACCATCCTGCTCAGTCCCATTGCCTGTGTTCCAGCCTGCACCTGCTGCTAAAGACTGCTCTTCCATCTACATCTGGACTTCAGTTCACAGGCTCTCATACCACTCCACACTCCTGTGCTTCTTGTTTACCTTACCAGGGGCCGCGAGTCGGACGCATAAGGGAGCCTACCCTCTGCCCAAGCGGACTCACTGGTCTGGTAAGTAGGAGTCTGATAGTATCAGGCAGCCATGACCGAGTCTGGGCAGGGGGCCTCCCGTATGGATGAACTTTGCAGACATTTGGCAGGATTAACCCAAGCGGTAAAAAGCTTACAAGAGGGTTATACCAGACTGGAGGAACGTTTTCAGGCCCTGTCTGCACCCACCAGTCCCCAGGGGACTTCATCTGCAACTGTGTCACCCTCCGTAGTCATGCTTCCTCCAGAGCCCAAAGTACCTATACCGGAGAGATTCTCTGGAGACCGTAGTAAATACCGTGCATTCCGGAATGCATGCGGTCCCTATTTTGCTCTGCAGCCTCATACCTTCTCCCTAGAAGCCACTAAGGTGGGCTTTGTCATTTCCTTGCTGTCCGGTGAACCTAAAACCTGGGCCCATCACCTTCTGGAACAAAAGTACAATGCCCTGGAGAATCTGGACGCCTTCTTCTTGGCGATGTCCCAACTTTATGAAGATCCTCAATTAACCGCTACTGCCGAAGCTTCCCTGCACTCCCTTCGGCAAGGCCGCAGAGCAGCTGAGGACTATGCTGTTGAATTTAGGCGCTGGAGTTCTGATACAGCATAGAATGACGCGGCTCTGCGCCATCAGTTTAGGATGGGTTGGGATACCTCAAACCCTGGAAGAACTAGTTAACCTGTCAATTCAAATTGACTGTCGTCTGAGAGAACGACGCACCGAAAGATCTACCAGTACCTTTCGACCCACCTGGATGCTTCCACAGGTTCCCAGTCCTCCTAGTAGGCCCTCGGCTCCACCAACTTCTCCAGCTTTTGACACTCCGGAGCCCATGCAGCTTGGTCTGCTCCGTCCTTCCTTGACTCCCGAAGAGAAGTTACGAAGACGTTCCCATAACCTATGCCTCTACTGTGGGGAACCTGGGCACTACACCAGCGTCTGCCCCAACAAGACGCGTAAGTGTCGTTCTTCTGCTCGTATGTGTGCCACTATCATGCCAAAACCTAATACTCACCTTACCATCTCTGTCACTTTGCAGCTTTCCGGAAAGGCTATCCAAGTTCCAGTCATCATTGACTCCGGAGCGTGCAGCTGCTTCATTGACCAGGCCTTTGCAGCTCAGCATGATATCCCACTCCAACTCAAGACCCAGAGCCTGGCTGTTCACCTTGCAGACGGTTCCGCCCTCCGTTCCGGTCCTGTCATTCAGGAGACTATCCCCTTAGTAGCTACTATGAACTCTCAACACCAGGAATTCCTCTGTTTGGATGCCATTTCCTCTCCCCTGTTTCCTGTCATCCTCGGAATGCCGTGGTTGCAGGCCCACAATCCCCATATTAACTGGGCCTCTGGAAAAGTGGAATTCTCTCTGACTATTGCCAACAACACTGCCTGCAAAGAGTTACCCATGAGATGCCCCCAACTCCTCTGCTTACATCCTGAAGCCAACTCACACCAAGCCATCCCAGAACCCTACCGAGATTTCTCTGACGTATTCAGCAAGAAAGGTGCAGAGATCCTACCCCCACACAGGCCCTATGATTGCCCTATAGAGCTGCTACCCGGAACCGAGGTACCCTTCGGCAGGATCTTTCTATTGACTGAGCAGGAATTGGATACATTAAAACAATATCTTGATGAGAACTTAAAAAAGAAGTTTATCCGCCCGTCCACATCTCCGGCCGGCGCAGGCATATTCTTTGTGGAGAAAAAGGATCATTCTCTTCGACCATGCATCGATTACCGGGAACTGAATCGGATAACGATTAAAAATCTCTACCCATTACCCCTGGTGCCTGAATTATTCCAGAGGCTGGGAACGGCAACTGTCTTCACAAAATTAGATCTTCGCGGAGCCTATAATTTAATCCATATCCGAGAGGGGGACGAGTGGAAAACCGCTTTTCGCACTCGTTTTGGGCATTTCGAGTATCTCGTTATGCCCTTCGGTCTATGCAATGCCCCAGCCACATTCCAACATTTTGTGAACGACATCTTCCAGGAATTTTTGGACCTCTACGTCATCATTTACCTTGATGACATTCTCATTTTTTCCTCTTCATTGACTGATCATCGCAGGCACGTTCGGAATGTCCTTGCCCGCCTCAGGCAACACGGACTGTATGCTAAACTCGATAAATGTGAGTTTGAACTCCAATGCATCCAATTCCTGGGGCTCATCATTTCAGTAGAAGGTATTAAAATGGACCCTCAGAAGGTGTCCGCCATCCTGGACTGGCCCGCACCTACAGACAGAAGGGGGTCCAACGCTTCGTTGGATTTTCCAATTTCTATAGGAAATTCATCAGAGACTTTTCCAAGATCATTGCCCCCATTACAGAACTAACAAAACAGGGAACCCGATTCTTCTGGACCCCCAGGGCTCAATCGGCCTTTGAAAAATTAAAGGGACTATTCACATCGGCCTCCATCCTCAAACATCCTAACTCTGCCTTGCCATTCGTGTTGGAGGTTGATGCCTCAGAAGTCGCAGTAGGGGCAGTACTCTCCCAACGTCAGGGCCCCAAGGCCCTTCTGTTCCCAATAGCTTTTTTTTCTCGCAAACTATATGTGTCTGAAAGGAACTACGATGTAGGAGACCGGGAGCTTCTGGCCATCAAGACGGCTCTGGAGGAGTGGCGCTATCTTTTGGAGGGTGCTGTACATCCTATTCTAATCTACACGGACCACAAAAACTTGGAGTATTTGAGATCTGCCAAGAGAATAAAACAACGACAAGCCAGATGGCACTCTTCTTCTCCCGCTTTCAATTTCATATAACCTACAGACCCGGCTCCAAAAACATCAAACCAGACGCTCTCTCGCGAATGTTCCATGACTCCAAAGAAACCGTCCCTCCGGACACTATCCTGCCTGCGGGAAATTTTTTACTGCTTCAGGGGGATTTAATCTCCAGAATAAGGCAAGCTTCCACAACTATACCCCAACCCACCGAGACCAGCCTAAGAGATGGTTTACTCTGGCACAAGGTGAAGATCATGGTTCCTGAGAGCCTTAGGGTGCCGGTACTAGAGCTTTGCCATGACCACAAGCTGGCAGGTCATTTCGGGGCCCAGAAGACAACCGAACTGGTGCAGCGCACCTTTTGGTGGCCACAGTTGACCGAGGATTGTAGGAGTTACGTCAGTTCCTGCCACACATGTGCCCGAAGCAAGAGTAACCGGACGAAGGCCTGGGGCTTATTGAAACCCTTGCCCATTCCTGACAGACCCTGGAAAATGATCTCGATGGATTTCATCGTGGAACTACCCCCATCCGAAGGCTTCTCTACCATCTTTGTCATAATTGATAGATTGTCGAAAATGGCTCACTTCTTGCCCATGAAGGGCACACCCTCAGCTGTGGAAATGGCGAAGATCTTCGTTAAAGAAATCGTGAGATTACATGGGGTTCCCTCTAATATCGTCTCGGACCGTGGTGTTCAATTCACCTCCAGGTTCTGGAAGGCGTTGTGTGGTTCCCTCGAAATTGAACTAGCGTTCTCTTCAGCCTATCACCCTCAGACAAACGGCCAGACGGAGAGAACCAACCAGACCCTGGAGCAATACCTCTGTTGTTTCTCGGCCTTTTCCCAGGATGACTGGGTTTCTCTGCTACCAGTTGCGGAATTTTCATACAATAACTCCTTGCATTCAGCCATCAACCAGATGCCATTTTTTGCCAACTATGGATTTCATCCCTCCTTTCTACCCAGCTCGATACCCGAATGCTCCCTCCCTGCAGTGACCAAAACATTGGAGTTCTTCTCTACCAATAACAAACTTCTGCAGGAAACAATGGCCCAGTCCCAGGCTTCTTATAAAAAGATGTTCGACAAGAAGAGGCGTGGGGAACTTATCCTGGAGCCTGGCAATCAAGTGTGGCTATCTACAACTAACTTAAAAATGGCTTGCCCCTCTAGGAAACTAGGGCCTAAATTCATGGGACCCTTCCCGGTGAGAAGAAAAATAAACAACGTAGCGTATGAGCTCAGCCTGCTGGACTCCTTTAGAATACACCCGGTTTTCCATGTGTCCTTACTGAAACCGGTCGCTCCTAATCCTTTCCCCAACCGTAATGCCAGTCCTCCTGAGCCTGCTATGATCAATAACGAGGAGGAGTTCAAAATCGAGGCAATCCTGGACCGTAGGAAAAGGCGCAATCAAATCCAGTATCTCATCAAGTGGAAGGGGTATGGACCCGAGGATAACTCCTGGGAGCCTGAGAGTAATCTTCACGCTGAAGAACTGCTGCAAGCCTTTAAAAACTCTCATGCAACCAGGTTGGCCCAGCTAGGCATCTGGAGGCTGCCCTTGAGGAGGGGGCACTGTCAGAGAGTTCACCTCGGCAGGCAGGGTGCTCGCGGTGGTGGGCGTCAGGGCGCGTTGGCGCGCGTGTTCCTGCGGGTCCTGTTGCGCACATTCCTTGCAGCTCCGGTATGCGTGTCCCGGTCAGATCAGTTGTGTATGCCGGTGTGCGGGGGCGCACGCGCTCCATTTGGCGCCAAACTGCCCATTTAAGCCGGCCTGCCTCTGTGATCAGTGCTGCCTGATCAACAGCTTTGCCGTCCGTAGTACCTGTACCTGAACCTGTGCCTATACTCTCCAGATCTCCTGACGACCCGGCTTGCTTCCTGAACCTCCCTCTGAACTCTGCTTGCACCCGACCTTTGGCCTGTCTGACTATTCCTTTGCCTGCTCCCCTGTACTTCGTTGCCTGCCTGTTGCCAAACCCAGCCTGTCTCCTGACCATCCTGCTCAGTCCCATTGCCTGTGTTCCAGCCTGCACCTGCTGCTAAAGACTGCTCTTCCATCTACATCTGGACTTCAGTTCACAGGCTCTCATACCACTCCTGTGCTTCCTGTTTACCTTACCAGGGGCCGCGAGTCAGACGTGTAAGGGAGCCTACCCTCTGCCCAAGCGGACTCACCGGTCTGGTAAGTAGGAGTCTGATAGCAGTGCAATAAATTTATGGATTTTTTCACATCAAAAATTGCACATATTCGCTCTGCTCTTTCTGGTCCTCCCACCCAAATTGTTCCCCCAACATATATTGTCTCCCAACCCCTAAACTGCTTTCCTGAGGTGTCATCAGAAGAGGTGCAGAATATTGTCAGGAAGATGAAACCCTCCACTTGTCCCCTGGACCCTCTCCCAGCCTCCCTGGTAAAAATGAATATCACTGTCCTGAGTCCCCTGATCACCGCTGTTATAAATCATTCCCTTCAAACTGGTCACGTTCCCCCTGTTTTAAAAAAATGCCATTATTAGACCATTGCTTAAAAAACCCACTCTTGATCTGGAAATCCTATCCAATTATAGGCCCATCTCCAATCTCCCTTTCATATCAAAAGTACTTGAGAAAGCAGTTGCTACTTACCTTCAGGACCATCTTAAACATAATAACCTTTTTGAAAAATTTCAGTCAGGTTTCCGCTTTGCTCACAGCACAGAGACTGCCCTCGTTTGGTTCGGGGTTCCCCTTTGGGGAATTCCCATGCCGTTTTTATCAATGAACTTCTATGTGTATTGTCGGCAATGCAATAGCGGGTAGTTTTAAATGAGTTTTTTCCTTGAAAATGTCATTTTGCTGTCAGACTGTTCTAAACACAGGAAACATGCGCCCCTTTACAGGCATACTATAGACACCCCCCAGGTACGAAATATAAAGGGATATTACACTTTTATTGTTTGACTTTAAGCATTATTAAAATCACTGCTCCTGAAAAAACGGCCGTTTTTAAAACTTTTTTTTGCATTGATCCATGTCCCCTGGGGCAGGACCTGGGTCCCCAAACACTTTTTATGACAATAACTTGCATATTAGCCTTTAAAATTAGCACTTTTGATTTCTCCCATAGACTTTTAAAGGGTGTTCCGCGGCATTCGAATTTGCCGCGAACACCCCAAATTGTTCGCTGTTCGGCGAACTTGCGAACAGCCAATGTTCGAGTCGAACATGAGTTCAACTCGAACTCGAAGCTCATCCCTAGTCAAAAGTAGAGAGATCCGTGTTACACTGGCACAATGATCAGCAGTAGTTTCCCAAAGAGAAATGATAATGAAAGAATTTAAGAGCAATCCGTATATAAATGGTTCCCAAATTTATTAAAAAGTCAATGGTAAGGATAATAGTAATGATAAAAGCGCTCAGCAGCGCCAAGGTTTAAATGTGAAACTGGCTTGCTCAGTACTCTACACCTGTTTGATAGAGATAAAGGTATGGATGGAGCACAACTTTCTTCAACTAAATAGCTCTAAAACTGAAGTCATCTTGATTGGCACTCCTCACCAAATCATCATCCATAACCAGCATCACCTTTTCCGGTTCTAACGTCCCTTTTTCATCAATAGTCACAAATCTTGGTGTAAAAATGGACTCCGAACTCACTTTTGAGGCCCATATAAATCACCTATGCAAGACCTCTTTCTAATCATCTCAGTAATATTTCTACACTCCGTTCCTTTCTCTCCTTCTCAGATGCCGAAAAGCTGGTTCATGCTTTTGTCACCTCCAGACTGGACTACTGTAACACACTTCTCATTGGGATTCCTAGAAAGAGTCTGCAGAGGCTTCAGTACATCCAAAACTCTGCAGCAAGGATCCTGATGAGAGTGCGGAAACATGAGCACATTACCCCCTATTCTCCATTCACTCCACTGGCTTCCTGTCTCCTCCAGGATTGAATACAAGGTCTCTCTCCTTACACACCAATGTATCCATGGATATGCCCCTCTCCATTTTAAAGAACTTCACAAACCATTAAACACAACACGTCCCCTCCGCTCCACTCACTCAAACCTTCTTCATATACCCAGAACTAGACTTAGGACAATGGGAGACAGGGCCTTTTGTGCAGCTGCCCCACGCCTGTGGAATGCACTACCTGATACCTTGAGGGCTCCTCAATCTACTGATTGTTTTAAAAAAGGTCTAAAGACATTTCTTTTTAGCAAAGCCTTTTGTCCATTTTAAATGTTTGTTTCATTGCATAAATTGTTCAATTTTTATTTTTTGTTTTAACATGTAGCACTTTGAGATCTTTGGATAAAAAGCGCACTATAAATAAAATGTATTATTATTATTATTATTATTATTATTATTATTATTAAGTCTTCATTAAAAAACATTTTTCAGGTTTACATACACTTTAAGGCACAGCACAATGCATCCCACAGGTGTGATCGCTGTCTTAAAGCTTATTTACTGCTTGTTTAGAATATGTAAATAACTGAATGTCCACCGTCCTACTGTAATCCATAGCTACATTTAACCACTATCCTATGACTGTGATCCAGAGCAAGGATGAGGAAAGTTAAAGTGGTTGTAGAGGCAGAAGGTGTTTTATCTTAATGCAATATATGCATTAAGATAAAAAACCTCCTGTGTGCAGCAGGCCCCCCCAGCCCCCCTAATACTTACCTGAGCTCCTTCTCGATCTAGCGATGTTGTACGAGAGATTCTCCCTCCTCATTGGCTGAGACAGCAGCAAAGC
The DNA here is from genome assembly GCF_042186555.1 of Aquarana catesbeiana. Classification (NCBI taxonomy): domain Eukaryota; kingdom Metazoa; phylum Chordata; class Amphibia; order Anura; family Ranidae; genus Aquarana; species Aquarana catesbeiana. The sequence goes on along the minus strand of NC_133328.1, from coordinate 596,450,426 downwards.
GCCATTGGCTGCTGTCAATCAAAGTCAGTGAGCCAATGAGGAGAGAGGCTCCATGTCTGAATGGATAGACGGAGCTGTGGCTTGGCTCGGGTGTCCCCATAGCAAGCTGCTTGCTGTGGGGGCACTCTACAGGAGAGAGGGGCCAGGAGTGCTGACGAGGAACCTAAGAAGCGAAGGATCTGGGCTGCTCTGTGCAAAACCACTGCACAGAGCAGGTAAGTATAACATGTTTAATATTTTTACACAAAAAAACAAGACTTTAGTATCACTTTAAAACAGCAAGTCTCAAAGAAAGAAAAGGTAATTAGGTGTATGGGGTAAGAAAGTCATGAGTAGAGTAGATAATATATAAGAAGCTACAGATGTCCTCCAGTCCAATAAATAAGTAAAAAAAATAATGTTTGTTATAAAGGTATTTTCTGATACAGTACATGATCATTATTTTTTACTTTTGTTTGTTTATTTATTGGACCAGAGAACACCTGAAACTCTTTATATACTGTTAAAGTAATCATTGTCCTGGAGTCAAGGGCATAGGTGGGCACAGCCTATTGCATTAGGGTATGCACCCCAAAACTCAAACACACATGCATGTGTGTGTGTGTCTACATATTTATGGCCCCAGCACATTGCTCTCCCTGTTGGCACAGTGAAAGGGGAGGTGAACAAGCACTTCTCGTATGGCAGAGCTGGTAAGAGGGAAATCTTTCCCATCTCCCCGCCAGCACACAGAGAGATTATGATAATGACAAGGTGATTAGGGTGTGCCCAGGCACACCTTGCACACCCTGTGTACACACCTATGGTCAAAGGGGTTGAGTTACTAAAACTATTTTGCCTAGATATCGAGTTGTACAGAGATTGGCCAATCAGACTGCATAGTGCATGACCATCTTAAGTGACAAATTTGGAATGTAGATGTGCCATGACCCACTTGTATTTTCCTAATGTTATTTCTTGGGCATTATACAAGGCACATGAAAAAACACCTTGTTTCAAGACTTGCTAGAGTGACCAGGAATCTTCAAACTACGGGTCTCTAGCTGTTGCAGAACTACACATCCCATGAGGCATTGTAAAACTCTGGCATTTACAGACATGACTAGGCATAATGGGAATTGTAGTTCCCGAACAACTGGAGGGCCATAGTTTGAAGACCCCTGTGCTTATGGAAATATAAAGCCTTCGCGCTACTATGATGTATTGGTGAAAAATAATACAATCTTATCTTAACGTGATCAAATCCTAAAGTGCCTGTAGTGTATTAAAGTGCAATCAAATAATTGAACAATAACTGCCTGCAGCAGAACCTCAAGTGTATCACAATCCACTCTCAATAATAATTATAAAAGTGATACCGCACTACAGTGTATGAAAAAAAATTATTCACTAAATAAAATAAATCAATAAAGTGTCAAACTCATAAAGTGATTGAAAACAGTGTAAGACAGTGTACGCAATAAAAAATTCATATATTCATAATAAAACCCAGGGCAAAATGATTTAGAATATTATTAGTCTCTTAACCACATTATCCAAAAAAATGTCCACAAGAGGGGCAAAAAATGTAAAGAAGGAGTTCCAATATACGATTCGATGGGCAAGGAGGAGTTGAAATCCCACAAAATATGCTCACAGAGCGCTCACCTTCATAAACTGTTAAAACCGCATAAAATGAATTGAGATCCGTTGCCTGACGTTATTCCAATTTCTACCACCAGGGGGTCCTCCGTGCCATCATATGTGAGATTATAATTATCTGAAGTGTCAGCATATAGCCATAAATACGAGTATCATCCGCTATATTAATCTCTACCACCAGGGGGTCCTCTACTTCATCCAATAGATCTCCCAGATATCACTGCACATCAACATCTTCTTGTAACCTCGTATCCTCCGCAAAATGGGGGGGGGAGAGGGATGGAAGTGAACAAGGGTGGGAGAGAGAGAGAAAAAGCCCCAATAGTGTAGTAGGTTAAAGTACACCAGTTTTATTAAAAAGGTTAAAAATGGACTCTTACAATGGTAAATAAAAAGACAAGCATATACAATTGCTAAGGCGTCTGAACGCTGCTCTCACATCACTTCCGGTATCGCTGAGTCTCCGGCCACTCCCTACACGTTACATCATCACGTGACTTCTTCAGGGGATGCGGATTGGCTGAGGCGATCGTGTTTATATCTCCATAAAACGGAAATGGAATAGCGCCCATTTTGTTGTGGTCCGCTCTATTTACAGACGGCGGCCATTTCCTTGTAGTAAACCTAATGTTTTCATAGCGGCCATTTTTTGGAGAAGTGTTCCTCTGATGACACTTCTAAGGAAGATATTCTGTTCTATAGGCAGACGCAAAGGATGTAACTAGATAAGCCGTGACACCTCATCACACATGGATGACTCTTCCGTTTATGCAGGAATGAGCATGTCAGATTTAAAAAGTGTTGACAAAAATATTTTGACAAAATTACTTCAATGGATCAAAAATAAAAATGCTATATTTGTTATTAACACTCCTAAAATACTAGAACGATAAATCCATAACTAAATAATACAAAAATGGATAAAGTAAATAAAAAAAAAAAAAAAGTGTCAGCAGAGGAACACTTCTCCAAAAAATGGCCGCTATGAAAACATTAGGTTTACTACAAGGAAATGGCCGCCGTTGGTAAATAGAGCGGACCACAACAAAATGGGCGCTATTCCATTTCCGTTTTATGGAGATATAAACACGATTGCCTCAGCCAATCTGCATCCCCTGAAGAAGTCATGTGATGATGTAACGCTTAGGGAGTGGCCGGAGAATCAGCGATACCGGAAGTGATGTGAGAGCGGCGTTCAGACGCCTTAGCAATTGTATATGCTTGTCTTTTTATTTACCATTGTAAGAGTCCATTTTTAACCTTTTTAATAAAATTGGTGTACTTTAACCTACTACACTTTTTCTCTCTCTCTCCCACCCTTGTTCACTTCCATCCCTCTTCCCCCCCAATTTTGCGGAGGATACGAGATTACAAGAAGACGTTGATGTGCAGTGATATCTGGGAGATCTATTGGATGAAGTAGAGGACCCCCTGGTGGTAGAGATTAATATAGCGGACGATACTCGTATTTATGGCTATATGCTGACACGTCAGATAATTATAATCTCACATATGATGGCACGGAGGACCCCCTGGTGGTAGAAATTGGAATAATGTCAGGCAATGGATTTCAATTCATTTTATGCGGTTTTAACAGTTTATGAAGGTGAGCGCTCTGTGAGCATATTTTGTGGGATTTCAACTCCTCCTTGCCCATCGAATCGTATATTGAAACTCCTTCTTTACATTTTTTGCCCCCCTTGTGGACATTTTTTTGGATAATGTGGTTAAGAGACTAATAATATTCTAAATCATTTTGCCCTGGGTTTTATTATGAATATATGAATTTTTTATTGCGTACACTGTCTTACACTGTTTTCAATCACTTTATGAGTTTGACACTTTATTGATTTATTTTATTTAGTGAATAATTTTTTTTCATACACTGTAGTGCGGTATCACTTTTATAATTATTATTGAGAGTGGATTGTGATACACTTGAGGTTCTGCTGCAGGCAGTTATTGTTCAATTATTTGATTGCACTTTAATACACTACAGGCACTTTAGGATTTGATCACGTTAAGATAAGATTGTATTATTTTTCACCAATACATCATAGTAGCGCGAAGGCTTTATATTTCCATAAGCACTTACACTGTTTTCAATCACTTTATGAGTTTGACACTTTATTGATTTATTTTATTTAGTGAATATTTTTTTCTCATAGACCATTATTATGCCTCCAGAATTGGGAGTGTGGCATCTACCCAACTTCTCTCTCCTGGTGGACACAAGAACCTACATCTATAGATATATCTATATATACACACACACACTGAAGCAGGAAGCAATATACATTGGCCCGGAAGTGAATCTGTACACAGGAAGTAGGTGTGTACACACAAGACCCACACAAACACCACACATGTAAAAATAAATTAAAAAATATCTTAATTTGCAAATAAGGATCATCTCTGGAGGGGAGTGATATCATTCCTGTGTGCTGGCCACTGCTTCCGGGAACCAGATATGCGCCACGGGTACATACCTCCGTGCACACAGCAGTTGCGCATCTCACATACACAGCAGTCGCGCATCTAGATGCATTTGGCGCATCTAGCTGCAGAGACCCAATTTTTGTGGAAATTAATAGTAAAGCAGATGCAGATTTCCAGGACTGGACTAACAAATATTTCCAGTGAAAGGCAACTGGTGTTTTCTATTAAACAAAGTCTAAATGGGCCATTGACATTCATCACAGTTAAACTTATGAATGTGTCTTTGCAAAGTTAAACTAAATGAAATCCTTTCTTATTTTTGCTTGGGGATAGAGTGCAGAGGGATTAGAAGTCTTGTCAGTTTTTGGGGATGTCTGTACCCCTGATAGGGTGAAGACACCTCCCACATTTTGCCAGTTTCTCCTTCAAATGTATTCACTTCCTTTCACATAGTCAAACAGGAAGTGAGGGTAAAACCCTATGTCTTTCCTTGGGGACACACAGCTCAATCCAAATAGTTTCCTCATTAGGTAAATTGCACTCTAGCATGTTTGCTGTGTACACCCCAAATTATTAGGTATCTTGGACTTTGGGGTTTATTCACTAAAGGCAAATCCACTTTGCACTACAAGTGCACTTAGAAGTGCAGTTCCTGGAGATCTGAGGGAAGGAAAACAACATCTTTGCTTCTACATGATTGGATGATAAAATCACCAGTGCTTCCCCTCAGATTTACAGTGAGTACACTTGTATTGCAGAGTGGAGTTGCCATTAATAAACCCCAACATACCTAATCATTTGGGGTGTACACAACAAAGTGCTAGAGTGCAATTTTCCTAATGGGGACACTAGTTAGATTGACCTGTGTGTCCCCAAGGAAAGATATTGGTAGGGTTTTACCCTCACTTCCTGTTTGGCTATGTGACAGGAAGTTAAGCCAATTTTCAGAAAAGGGACACAAAGCCCAACCTAAAAAAGACAGGGGTTCTAACACTCATTTGGTTTCCCTCAAATGGCCACAATTAGAATATGATTATCTTGAGCTAGATTTTAGTGTTCTAATCAATGGTTCTCAACCCTGTCCTCAAGTACCCCCAACAGGCCATGTTTGTGGGTTTACCTTCATCTTGCACAGGGGCTTTAAATCAGAGTCAATGGCTTGGTATTTTGGACAGCTATTTTAGCTAAGATAAATTCCCAAAACATGTCCTGTCGGGGGGTACTTGAGAACTGAGGCTGAGAACCACTGTGCTAAAATTGAAAATGTAATACTTATCTCTCTGTAATTTTCCTTTCCTGGAGCCTATTCATGGCAGCATATGCATGCATATGCTACCATGAAGGCACGGGAAAGTAGCTTTTAGACAAATCACACCTTCTTTTGTTTTGCTATGCCAATCAGCCTAGTTAAGCTGCAGCTGAGAAATCTGTTGCATGAAAATTGTTTGGGGGGGGGGGGGGAGTGTAAAATGCACTACTTGGATTGAGCATGCATCTGCAAAACAAATTATTAACAAAACACATAAAACATAAAAAATTGCTACAAGTTTTATTGGTCAACAAAACAGGACTTGGAAAAGATCAAAGAAAGGAAAAAAAACACATGTATGTTAATTTGAGACACTAACAGAATAGGGTTTTGAGGTCTGACCATTTTGCAGAGGAAATTAACAGGCGTTAAAAGGACGGCTCCCACAAATGGACAGTCTCTTAAGGATTTAAACATTTAGTAGTCACAAGAGCCTGAGGAAGATTTAGCAAAATAATGCAATTATTATCACAGACAATTAAATCAAAGTGAAACTAACAACCTACAAACAACACAGATTGACAACATCAAAAATATTTCAGTGAAAAATATGCCCCCCCCCCCAAAAAAAAAAACAAAAGTAAAAAATACTTGCACTAAAACACATCTGTTTTGCAAAGACATGACAAACAAAATACAAAGAGAAAATATATGTGTTACAAACTCTATAAGGACACCCAAGTGTACTCTCTTGACACACCATCAAGAAATCTTGCCTCTTTTCAGGGGTTGGGCGATTGCTCTTCTCGCCCCTTTCCTTGCTGGCCCTGTTGTATGCTCTGAAAAATGATGTAGTTTGGATTGGTGAAGGCAGCTCACAGCCTTTGGAGAATAGAGTGGAGTGTGGAGTTTCCCTTTAAAAGCAAAAGTTAGCCCATGGAAATCCAAGGGGTTAGAGGGGGGAGACAAGAGCATTGGAAAATGGCGTGTGGAGTTCCCCTTTAAAAGCAAAAGTTAGCCCATGGAAATCCAAGGGGTTAGAGGGGGGAGACAAGAGCATTGGAGAATATCGCGGAGTTCTCCTTTAAAAGAAAAAGCTAGCATTAGAGGGGGAAGGTTAAATGCCCTTTTAGGAGGAAGAGAGCGAGGGTCTTTTTACATAATTTTAATAAAGTGCATGTCACATGTTGGCAACGTAACTTGCTAACAAGACTTGTGTGCAAATCTCCTTAAAAAAATACATAAAGGTAAACTAGCGTAAAAAAAAAATGTCAAGTTTAGAGGTGCGCCCATTCAACCTACGCAATTGCATGTACATTGCTTAACATTTACTAAGATTTTGGCCACGCAGTGAACAAATGCATTTGAATGAGCACAAGAGCCGCTTGTGCATGCGCACTGCTTACATTGATCTCACGCAGTTCTAAACGTACTTGCGGGCACAGCAGGCTTTCTCTGAAAAAGTTACTTTCTCATTCTATTTTTGGCATATTTGTTACTTGGGTAGTTGTTACTAAACTTCCTCACATCACCCCAAATCACCCCATAATATTGGCACCTCCATCTTCTGTTAATATTGAATTGAAGATGCCATGTGCCATGTCCATAGTGGCGCACAGATTGCATTCTCCCTTGCGCCAAGATTGCTATAGTAAATGGGGGATTTGCGCTCTGTTCCCGGCGCACTGTTTCGTGCGCTTCTACTGATGGTGCACGGCTTTCTTAAATCAGCCCAAAAGTGTTTATTGTGTCTATAATCAACATATAGCAAAAAAGGAAATTTTAAAATTAAAAGCCAGAATTTTTATTCAGGGAGCAAAGATGGAATTGAACCTTTTCCTGGTTTCTGTTATTCTCCCTGCCCCTTTTTATAGACTTTCAGTCACTTCCAGGCTCAGAGATAAGGGCACATTTTCCAAAGGGGGCACAGGCAGGAATAAAAACCCAACAAAAGTTATTGACTCCTCTATCTACAACTAGAAGAAAACCTCTGGCTGGAGTTCCACTTTACCAAAAATTATAAGGTAAGTGACTACATCTCATATTGTGACCAGATTGATTATTGATGTTATATTAACTTGCCTACAATATCAAATGTGCAAAACTATTTGTGGTAACCATTTAAGTAGGTTGTATAGCTTTTCCCCTAAGAGATTTGGAAGTGGTAGCAAAAGCACGGGAATGGTGTTTTTAGTAGGTAACCATGCTCTATAACAAAAAGTTACTTGCTATACTTAAAAATCCATTTTCAGAATCTTCAGATTTATTAATTTGTTGAAAATTAAGAAATGGTGGTTATTTATCCACATGCCAATTGCTCCAAAACGTCATAAATCAATCCTACTACATTAGGTCAAATACTTGTCACCTTCCGAATTTTCAATTACATTCTAAATTAAATCTATATGATTAAGTATTTCTTTTTCCATTCAATGAGTCAGGGAACAAAGAATTCTTTCATCAATCTCATAAGTAAAATCAATACCAAATGTATATTTCAAGAATATTAGCAGCCAGAGGAATGCAAACATTTAATATATTTAGCTCGACACGCATACACAAAGTAGCTGTGTGGTGTAAGGTTTTAATATCTACCTATATAATGTGACTGTACTTTGATTGGATTGAAGGATTAATCATGCAGGCACTAGGTGGATGGACAAAACTTGGAAATACATTACATTGCTAGAGTAAGTCTGTAATGATCTTAACATTTGAAGAACACCACCTAAATCAAGGCACACTGGAGAAGAAACAGACTTATAACACTATAAGGAGTATTTAATGCTAAAGAGTCTGATTGAGGCTGAAACACTCAAACAGATGGAAGGTAGGAGACATAGGCTGCAGTAGAGGTGAATGCAATACTTCTATTAAAGAGAAGAATTTTTGAGACCTGACAAGGTCAACCCTTTAAAGTGGTTGTAAACTCTGTTACACCACTTGTACCTACAGGTAAGCCTATAATAAGGCTTACCTGTAGGTACTGTAAATATCTCTTAAACCTGCACAGTTTAGGGTAGGAGCACATCATATTAGTAATATGGCAGGTGGTCTGGCATTCTGGTAGTCCCAAGGAGTCTATAATTCTATGGTAGCATATTCTGAAGTGGCTGCCATGGCTTCCATCTGACAGCCACTTCAGAATATGCTACCATAGAATTACACCTCCGTATATCCCTGAGACTCCTTGGGACTACCAGAATGCCGTACCACCTGCTATATTACTAATATGATGTGCTCCTACCCATCCACCCTTTTGTGAGTGTTTTTAACCCTTTTGGGAAATATAAAGTTTTATTTATGCACTTAGAGGCACCTTTTTTCCTTTCTTTTTACTTCCAGAGTTTGCTTCTCTCCTCAAGTGCTGCCGGAAGTGCAACACTTGAAGATATCTGATATCTGCTTGGTCTGTTACTTAGAGTGCCCTTATACACACTTTTATCTACTTCCAAGTCCCTACACTTACCTTCAGCTTACTTCCAGAGTTTAATACCTGGATTGTTATATTATGCATGTATTGTCTAATGCCGTGTACACACGGGCAGACTTTTTGGACCGGACTGGTCCGACGGGATGAATCCGTTGGACAATTAGACCGTGTGTGGGCTTCATCAGACCTGCAGTGGACTTTTTTTGGCGAAAATCAGACGGACTTTAGATTTGAAACATGTTTCAAATCTTTCCAACGGACTCGAGTCCGGTCGAAAAATCCGCTCGTCTAAATGCTAGTACGATGGACGAAAACCGATGCTAGGGCAGCTATTAGCTACTTGGCTATCAACTTCCTTATTTTAGTCCAGTTGTACGTCGTCACGTACAAATCCATGGGACTTTGGTGTGATCATGTGTAGGCAAGTCTGTTCGTTCGAAAGTCGGTCGAAAGTCCATCAAAAGTCCGTCGGACCTTTGATGCCGAAAAATCCGCCCGTGTGTACACGGCATTAGGGTTGAAAGACTAACCACAGGTCATCTACTATCATATTTTCACATCAGATAGGATGCCCATCATGAGATGCCAAAAATAAAGTGCAGAGTGCCAGAACCTGACCTTTTCTGCTCTGACTGCTATTTGCATTGTGTAGTGCTTCAGGTTTTGAAACTCTGAAAGTTATGTGCAGGCATGGGAAGATTCTGTTATTAAAATACAGTGAGGGATTGGTAATACCAAGATTTCTCCAGAAACAATTTAAAACACATCTGTCATGATACAAGTATAAAGATAGCCATTTTTGTCCTCTTGCTAAAATTTTTTAGCTGCTTACCGATCAAACTGATGCTTTAGTTTCATTGATTTCTGAGCCACTGACACAGAATACGTTTAAAGTCTTTCAACACTTTTCTGACACTTTAACAAAGGAACTTAGATTAACCACAATGATGGGGAAACATCTTCTGCCCCCATTTCATGACCCCTCTTCTTGTACTGCTCTTCTTTTAGGACCCTTTCCAGCAGCAAGACTGAGGCTATACGTCTTCCATCCAAAACCCAAATGAATCAAAATGCTCTTTCTTAATCAATAAGCCCTTATATTTTTATATATTTATATATAAAAAAAGACATATTTTAATATAAAAAAGTGTGTTTTTTACACCATCTCCATGTGCTTTGCAGCAAGGTTGGCCACTTCCTCAGGAAAGATACAGGAACAGCACTGTTGGTGGTTATGTTCCTACTAGAAGTGCTGCAGTGACCTGACCATCATTAAATGTTACTCAAACTGACTCAAATCAAGTTCTGTGCAGAAAACAGATACATTCTCCACATATGCTTTCACTCAAGCTTGCAGCTAAGGTCTTATGGAACACAGGGTCTTAACCTCGAACTAGTGGGATTAATGTTTTAGAGTCACATTAGAAAGTATTATTTTGCCAAAAAAGTAGCGGATACTTGAAATGAGTACTCAGGTATTTTGCATTATCAGAAAATTATAAGTGTAAACAAACAAAAACATAACGTGGAAAATTAGCATGGGCTATGACAAAGATCATTCCTACTCTTAAGTGACATGAAAAACATAAACTGAAAATGAAGTTGAAACATTTATAATATTCACACTGATTTTAATAATATTCTCAATTCCTTCATTCCACTGTGCTAAAAATGTGCCATAAAACCATCCTAGAACCTTATTAGTAATGAAGAGGGTTATGAGGACTATCTGTAGTTGGTTTACAAGTTTATTGAACCTACATTAGATGGGCATCCATTTTTTTCACCTCCATTATAAAAATGTTTTTCAAATAACAGTGTTCTAGGGCCGTGCTGCATACTGATCATAAAATTCATAATTGTACTAAAGTTCGCCGTTGAAGGGTAATACATCTTGCAAATAGCATTTGGTCGAGCTGTCAGCTAAAACTTTCACAGATGCAGCAATCCATTGGATTGTCCTTTGAATTGTACCATCACAATGATAAAGTGTTATGTATAAGCTGGTCTTCTAATGGGTAATTTTTCCATGCTTCAGGAAATATCCTGCATTGATCATAAAATAACTGACCATGACTTCAGGCCATCTACATCCTGTCTCATATTATTATTATTATACTTCAGTGAAATGTATACATTATTTATGCTTCTCGTTCAAACGGATGTAAATTTGAATTTTTAATACTAAAATGGTATAATGACTTAAAATGTGTCCAGACCTCAATGTTGTGTTTAATGGAACAAAACCACTAAACTTCTATTTAGAAGCCTTATTATTTCCTCCATTTAATAATATTCTAATAAATTATAATTGCTTAAAACTGCCGTGGACACCATTGACCATCTGTATAGTAATTCTGATACTGAACAATAATTTCAGTTTAAGAAGTACAGTGCAGATGCAGATTGTTGTATGAATAATATATGAGATGGTAGGATTTACTAAAATGTTCATTTGAGTTTTGGAAACCAAGTTAGTGCCGAGGATGGAGGGGATGGTCCTCTCTATCCTCTTAATGCCTTTTCAGTGGGCATTTTGTTGATGTCCATATAACCATGGAAATACTAACATGCTAAATGCAATGGGTTATTAAGTTAATTTATTAAAGGATCCAACAGCTTCTAAGGCAAACAGATAATGCAACAGAAAATAATGATGCTGTTATGATGGGCAGTTTTAGCTATCTAGATATTTGGTCAATGTAAAGTCTAATTTCCCAATGCCGTGTTATGTTATGAATTGAATAAATAAAGCAACAGTGATCAGAAGGGGTATGCTAGACTCCCATAGTTTTCCAATTAGTTTTCACAGCCTCTACCAGCCATTAAGGATTAAGTACTGGACCAATGTGAACAGCAGACCATTACAAATTACTAGAAAGTGAGCACGGAAGGTCTGTGAACCTTTGGCTTTGGGGCCAAACACAACCAACCAGCTCTTTCATAGTAGGGGCATAGTCTATAGGCCAACAAAGAGACATACATAATTGTGCTAGGTTGGTGAGAATGAATGTTCCTAAAGGATATGGATTATTATGAAACATCATTTAACATCGTCCAGCATCAGCTTCGTTTGGTCACATGTCATCTCAGAGCAAGAAAGGAAGGTGGTGCTAGAAGCTTACGATTGTAGGTCTTAATGGGGAGCAGAGTTCTTTAATGCCCAGAATAATGCCTGACTAAAGGTCCTTCTCTGAATCATGTCTAAATGGTGGAAAATCTCCACTCAGGGATACCAGCTGAAAATATCTTATTAGTATTGGTCCAAGGGTTTAAAGCCCCCTGTCCCTCAGCCAGTCCTTCTCCCCAAAGTAGAGACATAGCTCCAAGAGAGGTAGGACTTAGCTTAAAGTGATTCTAAAGGCAGAAGAGGATTTTAATTTTTATGCATTCTATGCATTAAGATAAAAAAGATAAAAAAACCTTCAGTGTGCAGCAGCCCCCCCTCAGCCTCCTAATATTTACCTGAGCCCCATCTCCATTGTGCATGGGTGCCTCGGCCATCTGGGACTTTCCCTCCTGACTGGCTGAGACACAGCAGCGGTGCCATTGGCTCCCACTCAATCAAAGTCAGTTAGCCAACCAGGAGAGAGAGTGGCAGGGCCAAACTGTGGCTCCGTGTCTGAATGGACACACAGAGCTGTGGCTCGGCTTGGGTGCCCCATAGAAAGTTGCTTGCTGTGGGGCACTCAACAGGTGGGAGGGGGCCAAGAAAGCCAGCGAGGGACCCGAGAAAAGAAGGATCCTGGTTGCTCTGTGCAAAACTACTGCACAGAGTAGGTAAGTATAACATTTTTGTTATTTTTAAAGAAAAGAAAAACTAGACTTTAGTATCACTTTAAAGTAGTCTAGAAATCATAGTCAAGGTATAGTATAACTACCAGTCAAAAGTTTTTAGAACAACCTAATTTTTCCAGTTTAGTTTGAAATGTACGCAGTTTAATGTCTCAATGTAAAATTTTTACTCATCAAAGTATCCACCTCTTGCAAATATAACAGCTGAACACACTTGTGGCATTCTTTCTACAGAAATCAAATTTTGTTCGGAAAGGTTTTCCCAACACTGAAGTTCCCTCAAATGTGTTCCATTTGTAGGTTGCTTTGCTTTGCTTTATTTATTTTTGACACCTTTTTTTGTGAATGAGTAGGGGTAAAATGTACCCCTACTCATTTACATGGGGGGCAGGATCTGGTGGCCCCCTTGTTAAAGGGGGTTTCTAGATTCTGATAAGCCCGCTACCCACAGCCACCACCCAGGGTTGGTGGGAAGAGGCCCTTGTCCCCAAATCACCCCCCATGTTGAGGACATGTGGCCAGGTATGGTTCCAGGGGGGTGCTTGCTACCCCTCCTTTAATGGCCTGCCAGGCTGCGTGCTTGGGTAAGGGTCTGGTATGAATTTTGATGGGCCCCCACGCCGAAAAAACAAAAATTGGCCTGGGAGTTCCCCTCAAAATCCATACTAGACCTAATGGTTTGTGGTCTGGTATGGATTATAGGGGGGATCCACACCATTTTTTTTTTACATTTTGGCATGGGGTTTCCCTTAAAATCCATACCAGACCCAAAGGGCCTGCTTTGCATGGGGGGACCCAATGCCACTTTTTTCATTTTTATTTGTATTGTCAGCAATGGCTTGCAGCAGGAAAATCAATTTAAACATAATTTTTTTCTTTATATATGTCAGTTTTGCTGCAGCAGGTTCTATACATGGTACAGATGCACCACTTTACAGGCGGACTAGGGGGACCCCCCCAGGCACTATATTTAAAGGAATTTTTCATTTTTATTGTTTCATCAAGCATCATTAAAATAACTGCTCCTTGAAAAACAATATTTTTTTAAACACGGTTTTACATTGATACTATCATATCATGATACTATTTTTTTTTAATATTGTTTTTAAAGAAATAGTGACTTTAATGATGCTTAAAGTGAAAGTCTGTGCAAGTCCCTGAGTCTGGATCCAGCAAAAGACTCCCAGACTCTCATGCTTCTTCCTCTATGTTTGACAGTTGGTGTCACACACTGAGGAACCACCCATTTTCCCGCTCAACGGCGTACAAAACCCTGCCTGATAAACTGAAGATCTTAAAGTGGTGTTCCAGCCGAAATTATGCTTTTTAAATAAAAAAGACCCTTATAATACACAAGCTTAATGTATTCTAGTAAAGTTAGACTGTAAACTAAGGTCTGTTTTGTTAGTTTATAGCAGTAGTTTGTTATTTTATAAACTTACAGCAGGCTGTGGCCATCTTAAGTGTGGGCATCTGAAGCCAGACTATATTTCTTCCTGGATCTCATCCTTGCAGATCTCGCACATGCTCAGTGCAGCACAAGCAGTGTAATAGGTTTCAGGTCAGGTTTCCATAGCAACGGGAGTTTCAGAGGAAGTTTCCGCCCCTTCCCAGAAGGCATTGCAAACAGGAAATGATGCAATGGGCCGCGGCCAGGGAGGAGGAAGTGAAAAATGAATACAGCAGATATACAGTAGGTGCTGAGAAAAAAAATAAAAAAATATCCAATTTGTTTACAGTGCACAGATTAGTGAGGGATGCTGAAGAGTTGTAAAAGTGGGTGGAACTCCACTTTAAATTTTGATTCATCATTCCATAAGACCTTCTTCCAGTCCTCATTAGTTCACTGGCAGGGCTTCATGGCCCAAGCAAGCCTATTTTACCTATTTTGCCATCTTAGCAATGGCTTTATTACAGACCTGCAGCTTAAAGTCTTTTCTTCATGGTTGAAACTGTGAGTTACTTACTTCGATCAGTATTAAACTGTGTTTGAAGCTGTTGTCCTGTGAGCCACCTGTCATGCAATCTGTTGACTCTCAGAAACTTGTCTTCTGATTCAGTTGTGGCTTTAGGTCTGCCAGACCTTGTCCCATCAGATTGTAGGTGAGTGAATAAGGGGGCGCTAGTGATTGAATTAAGTAAAAATGCTAATATAATTGTACTAAAAAAATAATTTTATCTGGAACTTCTCACAAAAAGTTTGAGAAGTAAATAATGAAAACCAATATTAAAACATTTAGCAACATCAAACAATAAGAGGTGACACACAATGATCAGTGACAGTGACACAATCTCAACAGTGGACTATCTCAATAGACAGTGAAACATAGGAAAATAATTTCTTCCAAAATGGATTAGTTTCTTGATGTTCACAGATATAGGTTCCTTCGCCAAGAGAGAAAAGAATGCACCTTGCGGTAGAAAATAGATATCTGCTTACCAGATACCAATGACTCCTTTAATTAAAAAGAGAGTCATTAGTGCTTGTGCAGGGTTAGGCCTGCTCACATAGGACAGCTGGATGCTGGATGGTAGTTTAGGCAAAAAACCCTTCCGGCCTCGATAGTTCAGACATGGTATATGTGAAAAACAATAATAGCCTCCATTGTGTAAAACCGTTTATTAAAAAGATAGGAAAACAGATAAAAAAGCCAGATGGCCGCTTACATTTGTGGGTGCCTACCCGACACTGAGGCTGCTTGCTTGTCTAGGTATGGTTAGGATCGGGATCCCGTTGCACCGTCTCGAGATTCGGCGTGCGTTCCACCAGGCGTGAGTAGCAAGCCAGAGAACCGGACATAGGTGGAGATCACGTGACCACGTACCGCACCTATATCTGTGAACATCAAGAAACTAATCCATTTTGGAAGAAATTATTTTCCTATGTTTCACTGTCTATTGAGATAGTCCACTGTTGAGATTGTATCACTGTCACTGATCATTTTGTGTCATCTCTTATTATTTGACGCTAAATGTTTCAATATCAATATGTTTCAAATAAAATTATTTTTTTAGTACAATTATATTAGCATTTTACTTAATTCAATCACTAGCGCCCCCTTATTCACTCACCTACAATCTGATCACTATATGTGCAAGTTGGGGAGCAACTTGGTTTGGTCATTTAATCTTTTTAGATAATTATTCACTTTATTTGGCGCGAGTTCATTTCTTTCCTTGTCCCATCAGAGTTTCATCTAGTTTCCAAGTGCCTCTTGATGGTGTAGGAAACTACTCAATGACACAGTGGATTTCTGTGCAATTTCTCTAAATGGTCTGTCTGTCTTTCTTTTATATATATATATATATATATATATATATATATATATATGGATAGATGTATACAGTATCAAACAACAGTGAGTAGACCCCCTCACATTTTTTTAAATATTTTATTATATCTTTTCATGTGACAACACTGAAGAGATGACACTTTGCTACAATGTAAAGTAGTGAGTGTACAGCTTGTATAACAGTGTATATTTGCTGTCCCTTAATAACTCAACAAACAGCCATTAATGTCTAAACCACTGGCAACAAAAGTGAGTACACCCCTAAGTGAAAATGTCCAAACTGGGCCCAAAGTGTCAATAGTTTGTGTGGCCACCATTATTTTCAAGCACCGCCTTAACCCCCTTGGGCATAGAGTTCACCGGTTCACCTTCACAGGTTGCCACTGGAGTCCTCTTCCACTCCTCCATGAAAACATCACGGAGCTGGTGGATATTAGAGACCTTGTGCTCCTCCACCTTCTGTTTGAGGATGCCCCACAGATGCTTAATAGGGTTTAGGTCTGGAGACTGTTTGGCCAGTCCATCACCTTTACCCTCAGCTTCTTTAGCAAAGCAGTGGTCATTTTGGAGGTGTGTTTGGGGTCATTATCATGTTGAAATATTGCCCAGCGACCCAGTCTCCAAAGAGATGGGATCATGCTCTGCTTCAGTATGTCACAGTACATGTTGACATTCATGGTTCCCTCAATGAACTGTAGCTCCCCAGTGCCGGCAGCACTCATGCAGTCCCAGACCATAACACTCCCACCACCCATGCTTGACACCATCTGAACTAAATATGTTTATCTTGGTCTCATCAGACCACAGGACATGGTTCCAGTAATCTATGTCCTTAGTCTGCTTGTCTTCAGCAAACTGTTTGTGGGCTTTCTTGTGCATCATCTTTAGAAGAGGCTTCCTTCTGTGATGACAGCAAACCAATTTTATGTAGTGTGCAACGTATGGTCTGAACACTGACAGGCTGACCCCCCACCCCTTCAACCTCTGCAGCAATGCTGGCAGCACTCATATGTATATTTCCCAAAGACAACCTCTGGTTGTCTTTGTGGCCACCATTATTTTCCAGCACTACCTTAACCCTCATGGGCATGGAGTTCACAGAGCTTC
The DNA here is from genome assembly GCF_042186555.1 of Aquarana catesbeiana. NCBI lineage: Eukaryota > Metazoa > Chordata > Amphibia > Anura > Ranidae > Aquarana > Aquarana catesbeiana. Next base: position 596,433,469 of record NC_133328.1, on the reverse strand, counting down.
ACAGGTTGCCACTGGAGTCATCTTCCACTTCTCCATGATGACATTATGGAGCTGGTGGATGTTAGAGACCTTGCGCTCCTCCACCTTCCATTTGAGGATGCCCCACAGATGCTCAATAGGGTTTAGATCTGGAGACATGCTTAGCCAGTCCATCACCTTTACCCTCAGCTTCTTTAGAAAGGCAGTGGTCATCTTGGAGGTGTGTTTGGGGTCGTTATCATGTTGGAATACTTCCCTGCCGCCCAGCCTCCAAAAGGAAGGGATCATGCTCTGCTTCAGTATGTTACAGTACATATTGGCATTCATGGTTCCCTCAATTACCTGTAGCTCCCCAGTGCCGGCAGCACTCATGTAGCCCTAGACCATGACACTCCCACCACCATGCTTGACTGTAGGAAAGACACACTTGTCTTTGTGCTCCTCACCTGGTTGCTGCCACACATGCTTGACACCATCTGAACCAAATAAGTTTATCTTGGTCTCATCAGTAATCCTGAGTAATCCTGAATCTTCTTGTCTTCAGCAAACTGTTTGTGGGCTTTCTTGTGCATCATCTTTAAAAGAGGCTTCTTTCTGGGACAACAGCCATGCAGACCAATTTGATGCACTGTTTGGCGCATGGTCTGAGCACTGACAGGCTGACCCCCGACCCCTTCAACCTCTGCAGCAATGCTGGCAGCACTCATATGTCTATTTCCCAAAGAAAACCTCTGAATATGTCACTGAGCACATGCACTCAACTTCTTTGGTCGACCATGGCGAAACCTGTTCTGAGTGAAAACTGTCCTGTTAAACCGCTGTATGGTCTTGGCGACTGGGCTGCAGCTCAGTTTCAGGGTCTTGGCAATCTTCTTATAGCCTAGGCCATCTTTATGTAGAGTAACAATTGTTTTTTTCAGATCCTCAGAGAGTTTTTGCCATGAGGTGCCATGTTGAACATCCAGTGACCAGTATGAGAGAGTGAAACTGATAATACCAAATTTAACACACCTGCTCCCCTTTCACACCTGAGACATTGTAACACTAACAAAAGACATGACACTGGGGAGGAAAAATTGCTAATTGGGCCCAATTTGGACATTTTCACTTAGGGGTGTACTCACTTTTGTTGCCAGTGGTTTAGACATTAATGGCTGTGTGTTGAGTTATTTTGAGGGGACAGCAAATGTACACTGGTATACAAGCTGTACACTCACTACTTTACATTGTAGCAAAGTGTCATTTCTTTAGTGTTTTCACATGAAAAGATATAATAAAATATTTACAGTATCTCACTTTTGTGAGATACTGTATAAGGAAAGGAAAAAGGAGGCTCCAATAGTGTGATAACGCTCATTTAAAAGTTTATTTAAAACATTAAAATAGGTTGCACTCACATTTTAAAAGTGTTAGACCCGACAGACCCGACACTAGGTATTACAAGCATTGGTGTGTTCCAAGCCTGGAGCACGTGTTGATGTCAGTGTCCTTGCCCCACCCAAAGTTGACTTCTGAAGTCGGTAGAGGCGGTAGAAGTAATTTGCAATATGGTTGATCCTTAGTCATCCATTAACCACTTGACCTCCAAGAGATTTCATGACCAGGCAATTTTTTGCAATACGGCACTGCATTATTTTGCAAGAGAATGTAGAAACACTGCGCTCTAGTAACGAAAATAAAATATATGTGAGCCAGCGGCTGCATACATTGTGACAAACAATAAATGATAGGTGGAAAAAAATGCAGCGCTAAAAAATATTATGTGGTAAAACAATTGAGTGGGAAATGCTGTACTGAACAGTAAAGCATATACTCAAACAACATGAATGAAGTGAAATAAACAAACAAACACAGTGTGAAGTGTCCACTTATGGTAAATAAATAATCCCAAACTCAGATTAATAAGAGGAACTAGTATAAACCAATAAGAATAATGTCAAACTTAAAATTAGAGTCAATGGTGCACGGTGTGGATCTGAGACTGTGAGTCAACAACAGAGTACAGAGCTTCCGTAGCTGTGAGCCAACATCACGATAAGGGACATCAAAGTGGAAACATCAGGAAGTAAGGTAGGGTGGGTACTCTTACCAGATGACGTGGACTCCACTGTCGTACGACATGGAGTCAATGGTGCATGGAGCCAAACTTAGGCTGAAAAACGATATCCGGAACGGTAGAACCTCTGTTTCACTTCTTGACCTCTCTGGTGGAATGAAGAAACATCAGGAAGGACCGCCAACTGGATATCAACCAATAGACCTCAAGGATGTATTCCAAGGAGAAGCCGGGAACAAGCTTGATCCAGACCCCATGATGGAAGTGGGCTACTGGAAAGCAGTGTCTTGTATCGGGATAATATGCGAATAAAAAATAAAAAGCTTCTGCATAGTGCAGGTAAATCAGGGATTTTTATTTCTAAAAATACCATACACAAAGTAGATAAAAGTGATCACAATTAAAATAAATGTAAGCAGCGTAAGGAAGGGGGAATCGCCCCCTTCCCCCTTCCTTACGCTGCTTACATTTATTCTAATTGTGATCACTTTTATCTGCTTTGTGTATGGTATTTTTAGAAATAAAAATCCCTGGTTTACCTGCACTATGCAGAAGCTTTTTATTTTTTATTCACATATTATCCCGATACAAGACACTGCTTTCCAGTAGCCCACTTCCATCACGGGGTCTGGATCAAGCTTGTTCCTGGCTTCTCCTTGGAATACATCCTTGAGGTCTATTGGCTGATATCCAGTTGGCGGTCCTTCCTGATGTTTCTTCATTCCACCAGAGAGGTCGAGAAGTGAAACAGAGGTTCTACCGTTCCGGATATCGTTTTTCAGCCTAAGTTTTGCTCCATGCACCATTGACTCCATGTCGTACGACAGTGGAGTCCACATCATCTGGTAAGAGTACCCACCCTACCTTACTTCCTGATGTTTCCACTTTGATGTCCCTTATCGTGATGTTGGCTCACAGCTACGGAAGCTCTGTACTCTGTTGTTGACTCACAGTCTCAGATCCACACCGTGCACCATTGACTCTAATTTTCAGTTTCACATTATTCTTATTGGTTTATATTAGTTCCTCTTATTAATCTGAGTTTGGGATTATTTATTTACCATAAGTGGACACTTCACACTGTGTTTGTTTATTTTACTGCATTATTTTAACTTGCGTGGTCATGCAACTCTGTACCTGAATACAATTATTGTCCTTTTTTTCCCACAAATATAGCTTTCTTTTGGTGGTATTTGATCGTCTCTGCGGTTTAATTTTTTTGGCGCTATAAACAAAAAAAATTATTATGCCCCGTACGCACGGTTGGATTTTCCAAAGGAAAATGTTCGATGGGAGCTTGTTGTCGGAAATTCCGTGTAGGCTCCATCAGACATTTTCCATCTGAATTTCCGTCACACAAAATTTGATATCTGGATCTCAAATTTTCCGTCAACAAAATTCGTTGCCATAAATTCCGATTGTGTGTACACAATTCCGACACACAAAGTTCCACACAGGCTCGGAATCAAGCAGAAGAGCCGCACTGGCTATTGAACTTCATTTTTCTCAGCTCGTCATATGTGTTGTACGTCACCGCGTTCTTGACGTTCGGAATTTCCGACAAAATTTGTGTGACTGTGTGTATGCAAGACAAGTTTGAGCCAACATCCATGGATTTTGCTGTCGCAATGTCCAATTGTGTGTATGGGGCATAAGAGAAAAATCTATATTTTTTTACTCTCTGCTATAAAACATGTCCAATAAAAAAATTTAAAAAATCGAATTTCTTCATAAATTTTAGGCCAATATGTATTCTGCAACATATTTTTGGTAAAAATCCCAATAAGCGTATATTGATTGGTTTGCACAAACATTATAGTGTCTACAAACTATGGGATATTTGTATTTATTTATTTATTTACTTTTACTAATAATAGCGGAGGCCAGTGACTTATAGCAGGACTGCGGCATTGCATGGACAGTCAGACACTTGCTGACATTTTTGACACTTTTTTGGGGACCAGTGACACTAATACAGTGATCAGTGCTAAAAATATGCACTGTCACTGTACTAATGACACAGGCTGGGAAGAGGTTAACCACTTCAGCTCAAGAAGGTTTTACTCACTTCATGACCAGGCCATTTTTTATGATACGGCACTACTTTGCTTTAACTGACAATTGCACGGCTGTGAGATGCTGAACTCAAATAAAATTGATGTCCTTTTTTCCCCACAAATAGAGCTGCCTTTTGGTGGTATTTGATCATCTCTGTGGTTTTTATTTTTTGTGCTATAAATAACTAAATACCAACATTTTTGAATAAAAAAATATTTATTACTTTTTGCTAGAAAATATTCCCAATAAAAAAATGTAAAAAATCAAATTTCTTCATTAATTTAGGCCAATATGTATTCTGCTATATATTTTTAGTAAAAAAAATCCCAATAAGCGTATATATATTGATTGGTTTGCACAAAAGTTATAGTGTCCAAAAACTATGGGATATATTTAGGGACTTTTTTAAAATAGTTTTTACTAGTAATGGCAGTGATCAGTGATTTTTAGCGGTACTGCAACATTGCGGCGGACAAATTGGACACTGACACTTTTTGGGGATGAGTGACGACAATACAGTGATCAGTGCTAAAAAAAATGCACTGATCACTGTATAAATGAAACTGGCAGGGAAGGGGTTAACACCAGGGGCAATCAAGGGGTTAAGTGTGTGCCCGGGAGCTGTTTTCTAACTGTGTGGGGGAGGGAAAAACTGGAGGAAAAGAGAGATCGTGTTTCAGCCTAGCTGAAACACAAAGATCTCTCCTCTGCTCCCTGACAGATTACCGGTTTGCCTTGTTTACATACGTACACCGCTGATGTGTCTCTCCACAGAATGATCGGTGGGTCACGGCGGCTATTGAGGCTGCCCGCTAATTGGCTCCTAATGATTTGCTCCCACGTGTGCTTCCTACACCGAGTGCACAAAATCACACACAAGTACGTGATTTTGTGCAACTGGGCTGCCCTGATGCAGTATATGTACGGTGGGCGGTCCGGAAGAGGTTAAACATCAGGAGCGATCAAAGGGTTAACTGTGTGCCTAGCCTGTGTTTTAGTGTACTGTGGGAGGTGCTTTTACTAGGGGAAGGCATGGATTCGTGTCCCTGCTTTGCACAGACACAGGATCCATGCCTTCCTTCCTGTCAGAACGCCAATCTGCCTTATTTACATGTTGCTCTGCCTCTGTGCTGGATGATCGGTGGGTGCCAGCGGACATCAGGTCCACAGTACCCGCAGATCGGCTCCCGCTGTGTATAATCACAGCAGGAGCACGCTTCTGGCCACGTGTATGCGCACCCCCTACCTGGAGGGGTCGGATGCCATACTAGGTACCTGATCCGGTGTTCTGACATATACTGTCCTCCTATCGGATAGTGTCCGCTCCGTACTGCGCAGGCGCAGCGCTTGCGCAGTACGGAGCAGAAGGAGATGCCGAAAATGCCCGAAGTTGATCAGCTGACCATCAGCTGTACATGGCGCTTGGGCACTTGTTAGCGATGGCAGTGTAAGAGGGCCCCTCGCGGGCTCGCTTCGCTCGCCACGCTTCGGGCACGGCCTCGCTGCGCTCGGCAACTATTTATTCTCACTCTATGTCCACTTGGATAGTAGGGAATGAACCTGGACATAGGGTGAGAATAAGAGCGCAGGCGCCGTGTACAGCTGATGATCAGCTGTTAAACTTCGGAGACTTTCGGCGTCTCGTTTGTCCTCCGTACTGCACCTGCGCAGTACAGGGCGGACACTATATGATAGGGGACTGTATTTGACAAGACACCGGCACAGAAGTGCCACCTTGCCGCTATATGTTTAAGTTAGCACTCAGTCGACCCACCTCATGAGCCACAAAGATCTTACTCCCAGGCTGCCGGATACTTGGGAATGGCTGAGGACTCCAAGGAAAAAAGTGATCTATAGAATTAGGAGACAGTGTTCTGGGAGGTTAGGTAGGTGAAAGAATACTTTCCAGTTGGTTGAGGTCAGAGATGGTACGGAGATAAACCTGGGGTAAAGCCTTGATAAACCGAGACAGTTGGTTGTAGTGTTAATGATTCATGAAGGTGGTTGTAGAGAATGTGAGAAGAGTGGTTAATGGTACTACCCCACGATTATTTAATATGTGATGAAGTAGAAGGAGGTAGTGCGGGAGCCAAGTGCAGAACTGTAGGTCAAAGTGGACTGGTAAAATGTAGGAATGGTCTATCAAAGGCGTTAGCAGAGAATTATAGGACCATTCATATTTGTTGCGCAGAGAATCCCAGACTACATTAAGTTCTCTTGAGAGAATACCGCAGCCTGAGCAAATTCCTGCAACGTATTCAAAGTTAGTGATAAAAAGGTAGCCTGATTCTGATTGGGGCATATATATTAGCCAGAGTACTGGGAATATTCCCGAAGTCGCCTTTTAAAAATAGGTATCTCCTGTGCTTGTCCACTAAGCTGTCATCGCAGCGGAAAACAAACTCCCTGTGGAAGCCAATGCTGACACCTTTTGCCTTATGGACATCAGACAAGCTAAAATACCAATGGGCTGGGACGGGTGGTAAGGTCAGTGGCTGGTGAAGCACTGGCTAGTATCAGAGCCAGATACACGCAGGTTACATACGCCACAATCATTAGAGTGAGAGCAATAATTCTAGCGCTATACCTTCTATACTCTAAACATGTAACCTGTAAAAAAATTTAAAGCGTCGCCTGTGGAGATTTATAAGTACTGCAGTTTGGCACCATTCCACAAGTGTGCACAATTTTAACCACTTAAGGACCGGATCTATTTTTCAAACTTGTTGTTTACAAGTTAAAATATTTTTTTTGCTGGAAAATTACTTTTTCCAGCAAAAAACCCCAACCCCAGCAAAGAACCCCAAACATTATATCTATTTTTGTAACACCCTAGAGAATAAAATGTCGGTCGTTGCAATACTTTCTTTCACACCGTATTTGCGCAGCGGTTTTACAAGTGTACTTTTTTGGGAAAAAATACACTTTTTTGAATTACAAAATAAGACAACAGTAAAGTTAGCCCAATTTTCTTTCATATTGTGAAAGATGATGTTATGCTCAGTAAATTGAGACCCAATATGTCACGCTTCAAAATTGCGCCCACTCGTGGAATGGTGACAAACTTTTACCCTTAAAAATCTTCATAGGCGACATTTAAAAAATTCTACAGGTTGCATGTTTTTAGCTACAGAGGAGGTCTAGGGCTAGAATTATTGCTCTCACTCTAATGATCGCGGCCATGCTTCACATGTGTGGTTTGAACACTGTTTTCATATGCAGGCACTACTCACGTATACGTTCGCTTCTGCACGCAAGCTCATCTTTTTTTTTCTTTTTTTCTTTACACTGTTCTTTTAAAAAAAAAATGTGTCACTTATTCCTATTACAAGAAATGTAAACATCCCTTGTAATAAAAAAAAAAGCATGACAGGACCTCTTAAATATGAGATATGGGGTCAAAAGGGCCTCAGTTCTCATATCTACACTAAAATGCAATAAAATGTTGTTTGAAAAAAATAAAATAAAAAAGTCCCTTTAAGAGCTATGGGTGGAAGTGACGTTTTGACGTAGCTTCCGCCCTGCAATGGTATGGAGTCGGGTGGGGGCCATCCTCCCCTCACTCAGCTCCATGCCAAGCAGGGGAAAGGACCTGATCACCTACGCTGCTGCAGGCAGCTGAGGTAAGCGACGGAGGGCACCGGAGCTCGGAAGCTCGGAAGCCCTCTCCCGTCACTAATAAAAGTGATTTTGCGGCGAATCCGCTGCTGAGACCACTTTTATCTAAAAGTGGACCGCCCGCTGAAGAAGTGGATACTAGGGTTATGGCAGCTAGCTGCTGCCATAACAACGATATTCCACTTAAAAAAATGCTGCCATATAATGATGGAGGACGGTCTGTAAGTGGTTAAAGTGTCACATGTTAGGTATCTATTTACTCGGTGTAACATCATCTTTCACATCATACAACAAAATCAGGCTAACGTTATTGTTTTGTTTTTTTTTATTCATGAAACAGTTTTTCCCCCAAAAAAAAGCGTTTAAAAAAATTGCAGCGCAAAAACCGTATGACATAAAAAGTTGCAATGACCACCATTTTATTCCATACGGTGTCTGCTAAAACAATATATATAATGTTTGGTAATTTTCTAGCAAAAAAATATATGATTTTTACATGTAGGAGAGAAGTGTCAGAATTGGCCTGGGTGGCAAGGGGGTAATTATCATACGTAGTATACTATATAATTACTATATGTTTTTAAGGTAATTTACTATATTTTCAAAATCTGTATTCAAGCAAGTGGCTTAATGGACAAATTACTGAAGTTTGAAGTTATAACTTCCAACCAGTAATTTCACAGTAAATACTATAGATTAATAATAAATTATTATGTTATAACATATAGCATATAAATATATGATTTAGCTTGAATATAACAGTACCTTTTCAACAGGCAGCAGATTCTCATTCTCCCTCTTAACTGTGTGAGAAAAACATGGGATTGTGGGTAAATCTTTTACCCATAAACACATGTTTTTTCCTTGTAGTTAAGAGGGCTGGGCTGGAAGGGAGCATTTGTCTTTCAGACACTTGCCCCTTCTATAACACTGCAGTGAGAGGTGTGCCTCCACTGCAGCATTTTTATTGGACAGCTGGGACCAATGGTACTTTACCATTGGTCCAAGACACCAAGCTGTTTATTGAGCTCAGTGCCTCTGACAAGAAGTGAGAGGCACTGTGAGCTCAACCTCTCAGTCTGCTGCAAACAGAGTGTGTCAGCTTGTGTTTAAAGTGGCCGCTCTGTATGTAGTTTCTGACAGGCTGTGCAAGGAGCCCAATATCTCTGGAACCATAGGTCATAGGAGCCCTGGTTTTACCAGTGGTAGGGTAGCACTTAGGCTACATACCTACCAAATTTAGGGTCTCTATGACCCCTGGCCGCCGAGCTACAACCCTCGAAGCTCAATTTTTTTTTAATGTTCATGGCCCTACCTCACCTGCTTCCCCTGACTGCACGTCCTCGCAAATGGGGTAGTGTGGAAAGAAAAATAGTATGTGTAGTAGTGGTAGTATGAGTTAAATGCATCTCCTGTAAGAAAGATATATCATAATAGAGAGACTTAAGTTCCCTAAGAAGGTTATGTCTCTTGTACGAGGCATGAAGGCCTCTCACATTGTAAGAGATTATAGTATTGGTCGCCATTGGTCCAGAAGGAGGCTACTCAAATACAATCTGTGTAGCGAGACCAGGAACAAGAACCAAGGGAATAGAGAGGATGAAGACAGGGAGATGAAAGAGGAGTGGAATGAGGCCTCAAGAATAGATAAACAAGAATTGCAATGCAGTGTGGACGAAGGGAATCAGAGTCCACCGCCGACCCCGTTAAAAAAAGGGGAGGTACCACGGGGAACCCTAGGCAAGCAGATTCCTGCAAAGGGGGAGGGGTACCACGATGAGGTAGAAAGCACCCCCATACAAAACTCAATCTACATTGAGGTCCCCCCCGAAGGGAACATCATGTATAAAAGAAACATGCAAAAATATGCCACTACATCATACCCTGAAATGGCGTTCATTCACTTATGTCATTACATAGCCAAAAAAGGGGAAACTACAGAGAGCTTGTAAGTAATCAACAAAAGTTGGGACACCTGTAGAAATTGTTGCATAAACTTTCAAGCCTTAACTTCTGTACACTTCTGCAGAACAACTGTGAGTTGTTGACCCACTTCTTCTCTGAAAAAGGCCTTTTTACATAACTCTGAAATGTACATTATTTTTCAATTTTTCTTAACCTAAGTTTATTGCATATCAGATTATTTCCTGGACTGCAAACCAGTAAAAACTGGAAAAATGGGGGTGTTCTAAAACTTTTGACCAGTTGTGTACACCCAAGATCCAAATATCAAAGGTACTTACAGTCATCACAAGTTGACTAATCTTTGCCAGTATTATTAGAATGGTGGCACTGATGTACCTAAGAAGGCCCACTTTAATCAGGTTGCCACTTATAGGATTTTACAAGACTTTATACTCACAAGTCTAACAGCAGTAAAATTAGAATAGGATGAAATTAACAGACTTTTATTTTCTTTTGGATGTGTAAATATTTGCAAACCTGTAAAGTACTTATATTAAAAAAATATATATATTTTGAAATATGCACACTTTTATAGTCAATTGACCAACAAAGTGCCTATTTATAGCAATGAGTGGGTGCTAGTCTCAAATGAATTCATTAAAGAATAATCAAAAGGAATAAAAAATAAAGATAAGTGTGTTCACCACAATATATCTTCAAATTTTCACTCATATCTATTTGCTTGTAAATTTATGAACGTTAAACTTTAAATTTTAATAATGCGCTAAAATAAATTTGTGAACTGTAAATACATCAGAATTTGCAGATATATTGCTGTGTGGTATTATTTCTATTACTAAAGCCTGCAACAGACTCGTATGTGGGACAGCTCACAGCCCTAGTTAAAACTGTATTCATTTTAGGGCCTTTTAAAGATTATCAGCAGCAGAGGTCTGTATAATGTGCTATTGAAGCCTGCACAGAGGAGATGCTACAGTGGATATTGACACATGTATGATGAACAAAGGTAGTGATGTAATTAAATGGCTAACAGCCTTGAAGAATCCTGCTATTAACTCATTTTCTGTGTTTGTTTACCCTCACAGCTTCAGATGTGTGCTTAGAGCAGCTCTCAAAAGTCAGTACATAATGTAATCATTATGTGGTGTAAGTGGGTACTTTAGAAATAGGGAATGTCAGAGATAAAGTTGAGTTAAAGTGGACCTTAACGCATGTAAGTTAATTTTTTCTCTCAAATTTCTCAAATTTCTTGAAAAATAGCTAGTGTCAGTGTCAAAACTGCTAGTGTCAGAAGATTTGGTGATGTCAATATTGTGCTGCCATCCTCTTGGCTGGAGAGGAAGCTGTACCTGAGGAACTACAGTGCAAGGATCTCCATGGTTCGGCTTCTTCCATTCTGCAGATCTGTGCTTCCTGCATCTCTCCTACTGCTTTCAAGGTTTCTTTTTTGATGTCTGTTTATCTGTGCATGCCTGTAAATGTCCACAAAAAATTCAATAGTAAATCAAGACAAACATTTTAATTTTACTGAAATTTTGATGCGGAAGCAAGGCCCTGCTCTTCTGTCAATATACTTCCCTTCACACAGTGCAGAATAAGGCATGGCAAGGCAATAACTGGGAAAAAATCAGCTTCAGGGAATACTATCAATTAGTACTTTGTCCTCTGCCTGTCATTTTTTTAGGCTCTCACAGTACAGGTCTTCTTTAAGTGTTCAATAGCAGGAAAGCATTAGATCCCTATTTATAAGGAATAATAGGACATAATTTAGCAGTAGCAGTAGAGATTAATAGGAAAGAATGTATATGTAGCAGCCATGCTCATTTAACAGCTTAACCCTACTGCAGGAAGATTAAAATAGTTCTAAACCCAATTATTGACATAGATTTTGGCATAAAAAATATTATTTCAAAAGCTGTTTTTTAGAATTACGATTCAATTGGAACTTTAATTTAATGAATCCTTGGCGATCATACCATAAAGGCTGTTGTGCAGGCACTTCCTGTTTTGGTGGGGACAACTGTCAACCAGCTGTTCTCTTGTGTTGTCACCCTGTCAAACATGCCCCTGGTGCAGACTAATACTGCTGTGCTGACATACATTGCAAAGGCATGATCCACTGTTGTCATTATCAGGAAACTGGTTCAGAGCAATAATGTACAGCGACAGTAGAGCAAGTAGATGGGAAGGAGTTGACAAAAGCTGAAGAAAATCATCAGCACTGAAATGCAAAAATGGATGAAAATAATATTTTATGAAAAAAATATTGGCAATCGCTCACAACACATTGTGATTTAGCAAACTAAATGCCATCCAGTTAGAGTTTAGATCTCTTTAACTCAATTTAAAAAAGCAGAAGTTTTCTTCAGTGAAAATTGCACATTAAAATATCAAAAAGACCCAGACATAGCCACCTAAAATTATATGAAAAATGCACCATAGGAGGTAATGTTGGGCCTGCCCTTCCCACCACAAGCCTGTCAACTGGCCCCATAATATGATGGACAGCTCCCTAAACCTACAAGAAGGTTCTGCCCTTACCACCACAAGCCTGCCATTTGGCCTCTCATTATGAAGGCTTAGACCAACAAGAAGGCTTAGGATATGCCCGTTTTAATTCTTAACTTCTTTGCTTGTAAATTCAGCTGCCATATCTCTGAATATACTGAATATACTGATAATTTGATGTGTGACTTTTACTGAAGGTAATCTCTGCTTATGCGTCCTTCCATCATATGTTCAGTTTAAATGTCCCAGATCTCTCATTCTGTTATCTCTCATCATGTCTTCTCTAGTCTGCTCCTTCAGACCCATATAAAAATGTTATCATTGAGACAGATAGAGCTTTTTCTTGCTGGTATTTAATCACCACTAGTTTTTTTTTGCTAAATAAATGAAAAAAGACAGAAAATTTGGGAAATAAAAACAACCTTTTTCTTCGTTTCTGTTATACAATTTTGCAAATAAAGTAATTTTTCTTCTGCACTGATGGGCACTGATAGGCTGCATTGATGGGCACTGATGAGGCTGCACTGATGGGCAGTGATGAGGCTGCACAATGGGTAGCGATGAGGCTGCACTGAAGAGCACTGATGAGGCTGCACTAATAGGCACTGATGAGGCTGCACTGATGAGCACTGATGAGGCTGCACTGATGGGATCTGATCATCACTGATGAGGCTTGCACCGATGGGCACTGTTGAGGCAGCACTGATGGGCAGTGATGAGCACTGATAAGCTGCACTGTTGGGCAATGATTGGAACTGATAAGGCTTGCACTAATGGGCACTAATATGCAGCACTGATATGCTGAACTGATGGGCACTAATACACCACAGTGATGGACACTGGTATGCTGCACTGATGGGGCTGGAAAGATGATTATTGGCTTTCCTTTCCTCAGACACTGACAGCGTTGAGGAAATGAAATGCAGATAACCGATACAGTATATATATATATATATATATATATATATATATATATATATATATATACAGATATAATACATGTGATCCTCTGTGATTGGACACAGTTGAACACATGGTAAAGAGCCTACATCATCGGCTCTTAACCCTGATCGATGATGTGCTCACCACCGATCGATGCACTGTGGCCCCCGTGGGTGCACATTTGCACCAACAAGGGGAGAATGTTATATTACATCCCCTTGAAGGGACAAAAGGCCCGCCCAGCCTATACCACAATAATGATCTGGCTATATTGCATTAGATTTACGTTCCTGGTGCCTTGCCTAAGATCATAGATTTAGTCATACTGTATCTTGTTGCATCTACCCTGCTTTGCAATTTTGTTTATGGTAGAAAGTTTCCACTTGCCAATGTGTCTTTTTATTAGTTTTGGTGAGATCATTATACAGTATGGGGTTTCTGGGTACTGCTGTTCTTATGCTGAAGGAGGATTATGGCAGGCAGCTGTCCCAGGGATCTGGTTTTGCAGTACAAACTCTTGCCACTGTATAAATCCTGTTTAATAATATTATTGGTATATTTTTCAAAGACAAAGTAGGCTACCATATTAGTGGTACCACATACATATAATGAAAATTTGAAATAGACCATTGAATGACAGCTAAAAGGGTAAGAGGGTGGATGCTCCACCTATCTTATGACTAATGCTTGAAAAAGTTGTTTAGGCATATCATTATCATTGCTATTGCTGATGTACTCTGATAACAATTTTCAATTATGTACAAACTAGGTTAATAAAATTAAATTCAAGAGAGAATCTATGTTTCTTAAATATGAATAGAATTAGGCTATAGCTTTGCTTGTAAATTACAAATCATTGATATTACTAATATTTTATAAAAAATATTTGCCTTTTTTTGTAAAAAATTGAAAACAATATCCTATCACATAAGCGGCGGATGTGGATTATCCAACATGCAGTTGGTGGCCAGATGCGCTATGCGTGTGAGGTCACATCCACTGCTTGCATCATTGACATGCGCAATGGTGCTGCAAATGCATCCACGCCCCGCCGGCTATGTCAGACGCGGGCAGGATGAAGAGAGGTATAAATTGTGTCATTTGTACACCCTATACTGACAGGGATACTGATAGGGATACCCTCTAGCTAATTTTTTGTTGGGACCTCTTCTACATTAGTAAGTACTTTTTGGAACTTATGCCTTTGTTTAGCTTTTTGTTGTGTGGATTGAACTTCCTTGGTGTCTAGTGATCTGCTTATGCAGCATGGAGGGGGGTATTGTCTGCAGAGCCTTGGAGGATTTCAAATGCCATCTGATCTCCGCGGGCTCTGCTTTTGCTATCCCCCCTCTAAACTGACCCCATGGTTAATCACCCACAATAATTAGGAACCTTGGAATATGTTTAATATCCTTATAGGAATTACTAGTAACATATTAATTGAATTCATTTTTCTTATTCATAGGACAAACACAGGCTGATTTCCCAAACAGTAGAAGTAGTAGGCGTGCCATAGGTGCGTCTTTGGGTGCTGTGAGGATAAAAACAAGGGGCGGCATTTTCCATCCTCTGTCCTTCTGTGTTTTGTCCGAATCATCAGATCATCCCTTTATTTTTGGGATGGAAGATCAATTGGTTTAACTTTTTTTATTATCTAGAATTTAGGTAAATGTATCACCCTATTCACTACTATATAATGTGTAGTATTATTTTGATTTATATCAATATGTTGATATTTTATCCTCTCTCTCTGGTTACCAAAGGACTTCTCACTTTGTAAATCCTGGCTTCAGTTTAGGAATTAAAAATTAATACTTCATGAATACAAGCATCCGGTAAGCATTTATCTTCAGTTCATCATTATATTGTATAAAATGTATTCTGTATAATGTATGATTATTTCTCTATAAAATAAATACAGGTATGTCTTATTGACATGCCATTCAATTTTATTCATGGCAATTTTCAAGCATTATCATTTACAATTGGTGTTTCTCATTTAGTATATATTACTTCATGCGACACTTCCAAAAAACTCCTGAAGAAGCTCCTCTGAGCGAAACTTGTAGAGTAAGAAGTGGTTGTACATGTTAAAAGAAATAATACGTGATTCTTGTAAATATTTATTGCAATTTTAAAGAATTATTTAAATAAAATTTATATTTTTCTAAACTGATTGATTATTCTACTCCTTGGTACCTTAAAAGTCCCGCCTGCCCTTTCCTTTTTCATTGAGCAGTACACAGTGTTCCATGTCATCACTAAAACATCTATCCAACGTTAATTTCTGTGCTTGAAAAAGTCGTTTAGGCATATCATTATCATTGTTATTGCTGATGTATTCTGATAACAATTTTCAATTATTTACAAACTAGGTTAATAAAATTAAATTCAAGAGAGAATCTATGTTGCTTGAATATGAATATAATTAGGCTATAGCTTTGCTTGTAAATTACAAATCATTGATATTATTAATATTTTATAAAAAAAAATTTGCCTTTTTTTTTTTAAAAATTGAAAACAATATCCTATCACATAAGCAGATATTATACATAGTTAAATTGTTATCAGAGTACATCAGCAATAACAACGATAATGATATGCCTAAACGACTTTTTCAAGCACAGAAATTAAAGTTGGATAGATGTTTTAGTGATGACATGGAACACTGTGTACTGCTTGGTTCATAATTATAGATTGTTTCAATGGCTCTTTTTACCTCAGTAATTATTTTTACTCTTAGAAGAGAGCAGCAAACTCATGCAGGACTTTGTTCAAATTGAAAATGATTCAATAGATGTACACTGTCTTTTGATACTTTAGTGTATTTATCACAATTGTTCAGCATCATCATTTAAAATGATTGCAATTTTATTAATATCATAATATATAATAACATACAGTATATTAAAATTAATTTCTAACATTTGGGACTCATGTCATAATGGTAATTGATATTTTCATTTTTGTTGATATATATCGTTTCTATGTGAATGGTAACATTAACTACGGTATATGTGAACCCCCACTAAGTGGATTTTATTGTATTATGATTGCACATTACTTATTAAGTTCTGTTTGCATAACTTTCTGTTATGTTTATTTCACCCAGCAAACATGATTTCATGTAAAAAAATGAACTGATCACTGCATAATATCCTGAGAAAAACTCAATATTTGTCATAGTTAGTCAGTTTAAAAAAAGAAAAAAGAAAGTGTGAAAAAGTCCATCTAGTTCAACCAATAGAAAGGAAGAAAAAAAATCATATAATCCCTTATACACAATCCTATACCCACAAGTGATCCAGAGGAAGTAAAAAAAACAGTAAAGCATGATCCAATTTGCTACATCAGGGGACAAAAATTCCTTCCTGATCCCCTGAGAGGCAATCGGATATTCCCCGGATCAACTTTACCTATAAATATTAGTATCCAGTTATATTATGTACATTTAGGAAAGAATCCAGGCCTGTTTAAAGCATTCTACTGAGCTAGACAGAACCAGCACTTGAGGGAGTCTATTCCACATTTTCACAGCTCTTACTGTGATGAAACCTTTCCATATTTGGAGATGAAATCTCTATACATATATATTTGTATAAGGCTTCAAGAAGGAATCCCAAAAGCTGACAACGCTAATAAGCATAAAGGAATTTTAGCCTATCAAACCTAAAATGTTATTTCTACTGCAAAGTAATTATTTGTTTATGTAAAAAAAACAAAAACAAAACTAGTCCATGGAGTCCAGTATAGTCCTCTTTCCAGCCCAAAGTTTTCCTCCCTGTGCTGCTCTGGCGCCACCATCTTAGACCAATATCCCATGTATGCGCAGATGTGCCACACTTCTCTTTTGGTTTTCATACACTGGCAGAGACATGCTGATTTCAGCATATACAGTATCTCACAATAGTGAGTACGCCCCTCACATTTTTGTAAATATTTTATTATGTCTATTCATGTGACAACACTGATGAAATTATGCTTTTCTACAATGTAAAATAGTGAGTGTACAGCTTGTATAACAGTGTAAATTTGCCGTCCCCTCAAAATAACTCAACACACAGCCATTGATATCTAAACCGTTGGCAACAAAAGTGAGTACACCCCTAAGCAAAAATGTCCAAATTGGGCCTGAAGAAGAATTGTTGCTCTACATAAAAATGGCTATAAGAAGATTGGCAAGATCCTGAAACTGAGCTGCAGCGTGGTGACCAAGACCATACAGCGGTTTAACAGGACAGGTTCCACTCAGAACAGGCCTTGCCATGGTGGACCAAAAAAGTTGAGTGCACATGCTCAGAATCATATCCAGTGGTTTTCTTTGGGAAATAGACGTATGAGGGCTGCCAGCATTGCTGCAGAGGTTGAAGGAGTAGGGGGTCAGCCTGTCAGTGCTCAGACCATATGCTGCCCACTGCATCAAATTGGTCTGCATGGCTGTTGTCCCAGAAGGAAGCCTCTTCTAAAGATGTTGCACAAGAAAGTCCGCAAAAGGTTTGCTGAAGACAAGCAGACTAAGGACATGGATTACTGGAAGCAAGATAAACTTATTTGGTTCAGATGGTGTCAAGCGTGTGTGGCGACAAACAGGTGAGGAGTACAAAGACAAGTGTGTCTTGCCTACAGTCAAGCATGGTGGTGGGAGTGTCATGGTCTGGGGCTGCATGAGTGCTGCCAGCACTGGGAGCTACAGTTGACTGAGGGAACCATGAATGTCAACATGTACTGTGACATACTGAAGCAGAGCATTAACCCCTCCCTTTGGAGATTGGGCAGCAGGGCAGTATTCCAAAATAATAATGACCCCAAACACACCTCCAAGATGACCACTGCCTTGCTAAAGAAGCTGGGGGTAAAAGTGATGGACTGTCTCCAGACCTAAACCCTATTGAGCATCTGTGGGGCATCCTCAAACAGAAGGTGGAGGAGCACAAGGTATCTAAAATCCACCAGCTCTGTGATGTCATCATGGAGAAGTAGAAGAGGATTCCAGTGGCAACCTGTGAAGCTCTGGTGAACTCCATGCCCAAGAGGGTTAAGGCAGTGCTGGAAAATAATGGTGGCGACACAAAATATTGACATTTTGGTCCCAGTTTGGACATTTTCACTTAGGGGTGTACTCACTTTTGTTGCCAGTGGTTTAGACATTAATGGCTGTGTGTTGAGTTATTTTGAGGGGACAGCAAATTTACACTGTTATACAAGCTGTACACTCACTACTTTACATAGCAAAGTGTAATTTCTTCAGTTTTGTCACATGAAAAGTTATAATAAAATATTTACAAAAATTTAAGGGGTGTACTCACTTTTGTGAGATATTCTACACAAACGTGGCAGGTCCTATAGAGCTGTGGTGTGTCTGTGCACACATCATTATCTCCTCACCAGAGGATGGAGAAAGTAAAAAGTAAAACATTTTAAAAAAATATATTTTTTTTTTCCTTTTTTTTTTAAATTTCTTGCTTCTTTATTGTACATTTTTCATCATTACAAGCCAAAATACATTATTATTAGATATGGTACTTATCACATAAATTCCTTATTTCTAACACCTTACATATGGTCAATCCACAGCAAATTCTGAGTTTTTCTTTTGTTCTTACATATATTCTCTAAACATCATAATAAGTATTTAGCCACAAATAATAACAACATATTCATAAACATACAAAAAACAAAGACAAACAAACCAAGGGAAAAAAAACACCACCCCACCTCAAGCAAATCAAATAACTGTTCCATATCCTGCCCACCATAGTATTCTGTGTATCTGTACCTATATAAAAAGTTACCTCTGCCGGCTGCTTAAGTCATTAACTATTTCTCTACCCACCAATTTAACTCTCTACCTCCATTTTCCGTCTAGTACCATATTTACTATCCATAACTACACTTGCCCGCCCTTCTAATGATTAGCGAAAGCCAGCGAGGATGGGGCTAACCGTGGAACCGAAATCCATGGTTTCCACAGTTTGTACTGGTAGTTAGGTATACCTCTGTTACAATAGATCTGTTGTTCCTTCAAAATAATATTGTTTACGTGAAGGCGCCATTCCTCAAAAGAAGGTGCACTCAGAGATATCCACCTTAGGGCAATTAGCTTTCGTGTCATACACAATAATCTGCTAACTGGTATCAAAATCTCATGGGGCATAAGTTCTTCATCAAGGTAGCCCAACAGGCAAATTTTAGGGTCCTTATGGATATATGTATTAAAGGCTTCATTAATTGTATTCACCACCTCTCGCCAATATCTGGCCAGTTTAGGGCACATCATATGTTAGTCCACATATTAAGTCCACATCATATGTATTAAATCAGCAGGTGATTTTTGGCACTTTGGAGAGTCCGGGGAATCACGCCTGCCCCACTTAAATAATTTGACCGGTGTTCTATATACTCTGTATATTATAAATAATTGTGTCAAACATTGTGCCGGTGATAATGAAACTAGGGGCACCCTTTATAATATTGTTTGCCATGTATCATCTGAAATATCCCCTATATCTAGCTCCCACCCTCTTCTGCCCGGGCTGACACCCCCATCTCGATATGATCTCATGACTTGGCCAAATAGAAATGAGATCAAGCCTTTTTTTTCAGTCATCCGTGGTAATAAAATTATAAGTGGCATTGGTTTTATTACTTTCTTTTCCCCTTTAAACTGAGATTGGACCACATGTCGTAGTTGTAAGTATTTAAAAAAACTATGATGGGGTAAATGAAAAGATTCTTGCAAATCCTGAAAGGAGCAGAGAAAATTATGTGAGTACAACTGTGATATATATTGGAGCCCCTTAGAGCGCCAGCTTTCGAATCCCTCCAGTTTACCTAGTGCTTTATATTGCCTATTCCCCCAAAGTGGTGAATACTCCGAGGCACCTTCAAATTTCATTATACTCCCCATTTCCTTCCAACTCTATTCATGAGTGACATTGTTGGGCTCTTACAGGTATAAACAAAGGCCCCAGATTCCAACTGGGCCAGGAGGTTATAATAAGAACTGTTACTTAACAGTAGGGACTCCCACTTCACAACTCCCCAGCCTGCAAAATGCTGAAGCTGGGAGGCTATGAAGTAAAGTCTGGGGTGAGGTATTGCCAATCCGCCCCCATCCCTTTCTCTCTGGAGGATTGATAGCCTAATCCTGGGATTTTTTCCCTTCCATAGTAACCTTCAGAAAATTGTTTCTATTGTTTTGAACCATTTGAGAGGTATCCATATCGGTGAGTTGTGAAAAATATATAGTAATTAAGGGGCCCAGATCATTTTTATAAGATTTGCTCGACCCACCACCGATAATGGCAGCTTAGTCCATGCCATGCTCTTAAGTTGGAATTTAGTAAGAATGGGGGATAAATTATCTATCAAATAATTTTCTACCTTAGAATGTATCATTATTCCCAAGTATTTAAATGATAAAACAATTTTTTTTTTGTTTACAAAAGCTTTATTGAAAAGAATTCAAACAGTTACATGGAGGGATATAACAACAACATAAATCAGCGTTGGGAGCATTATGTATAAGTAGGAACACTGTAAATGCGAACTTTCCTCAGCATAAAATGCTGAAATTCAAACTTACATAGGGAGCACTCACAATGTTTAAGTTCTTGAAATGCTATAGATTAAGTTTGTAAAAAAAAATACAAAAACAAAATTTAAAATAAAATTACATACTGCTACTAGTGCAACTTGTATCATATCAAACTCGTCATGTAACTCACATGTATAGGATATCTGCATACATTTCGGTAAAGTCACGGTACACTAGGTTTAATATTGTAACGTGAACTAGCCCTGAACTGGTTCCTCATTTCGAGTTAAAAATGCATTCTGGTGCCCATGGGGAAAAGCACATCCCGAGCCAACTAGAAAGCTGGCCAGGGATTCCATTTTCGTTCAAATATTCCCATAGTGTCCCCAAGTGTGTGGTGAATATGTTCCACCAATTTTATGGACTCCATGCGAAGAAGAACCTGGGACCATGGGACTGAGGGTTTACGCCAGTTCAGCGCTATTTCCCACTGTATAGCGCTAAACAGCGTTTGGACCAGTTTTTGTTCTGAGGGAGCAACCAGCGGGAGGTCAGCAAACAGAATGCACATCTGATATGTCAAGGTGATGCTAGAACCTGTTATTTGGAGTATTTTTGAAGCAGTCTGCTGCCAGAGAGACTCTAGAACCCTACAGCTCCAGAAAGTATGGAGGAGAGTTCCCTTTTCTCCACAGTCTCTAAAACATCTATCAGTAATGGTTGGGAACATTCTATGAACTCTAGCTGGCGTATAGTACCATTTAGTATGCAGTTTTAGTACTGTTTCTTTAATGGCCACTAAGCGGGTACATTTATGCATATTGGAGACCATATCACTCCAGTCCTCTAATGAGAACACCAAGCCTACCTCAGACTCCCACCCTAGCATTGCTTGGGATTTAGCGTCAGAGTGATGGTCATTGAGGTACATATACAATGTAGAGATCGTCCCCCTATCTCTGGACCCCCCATGGCATAGACCTCAAAAGGTGTTCTAGCTTCAGCCCCCAACTGGGAGATAGCCTTTTGGAAAAAATGGTGAATCTGTAAATATTTGTATAGATCCGAGTTAGGTATGGCATAGTTTTGGGTCAAGTGTTCAAAAGAACTATGTGTGGTGCCTTGTAGTAGTGAATGCAGCGTCACCAGACCTTGCGAGGACGAGTATGCGAAATCTGTTTCGGTATGAAACGCCGCAGGGAAGTTAGGGTCTCCCAAAAAAGATGCCAAATGAGAGGGTTTATTGAAAAGATCAAATTTTCCTTTGTATAAGGTCCAGAGATATAGGGACTGCCCAACTATTTCGTTGAGCTGGGAGATATATATGTAGTTCACTGCATTTGTCCATAGAAGGCCCGGGAGATAATAAGGCCTAATTGAAGCTCTCTCAAATTGTAACCACGGAATGTGAGATGGGGAGGTGTGCCATTGGGCCAATTATACCAATCTAGCAGACAAATAATACTTCCATAAGTTTGGGCATCCCAGTCCCCCCTGTCTCGGGACCTAAACATCAATGACCTCCCCATGCGTGGTTGTTTTCCCTGCCAGATAAATTTTAACAGGGCATTTTGTATAGCTTGGATAGTAGATCTGGATACATACAGAGGTAGGGCCCTGAAATAGAACAGTAATTTTGGAAAGGCCGACATTTTGACTGCTTGTATGCGGCCCAAAAATGAGATATGATATAGGGACCATTGGGCCAATAACTTTGTGATATTTGAGAATGCCTGGGGATAATTTTGAGTATATATTTTTTTAAGAGAAGGTGCTAAACGTATACCCAGGTATTGTAGGGATTCCATATTCCAGGAGATATCAAAGCTGCTCTTTAGGGAAGATATTAAGGAATGCGGTAAATTAATAGGCATAGCCACACATTTAGAGGGGTTGACACCCAAACCAGACACAAGGGTAAAGTTGTCTAATGCCGTGAACAGGTTGGGCAAGGAGATTAAGGGATCAGTTAGGAACATAAGGACATCATCAGCGTAGAGACTCAGTTTAATTTCTTGACTGTTACTAATATATCCTTTAATATTGGGGTTACTATTAATGTGTCTAGCGAGGGGCTCTATCGCGAGGGCGCATAAGAGAGGGGAAAGAGGGTAGCCCTGCCTAGTACCTCTCCCCCGGGGAAAGTATTCAGAAGAGCATCCTGGTAGTTTAATTCTAGTCTGTGGTAGGTGGTAGAGTGCTCGGAAGCTATTTACAAACTCTCCCTGAATCCCGAATTTGGAGAGAATTGTGTCTAGATAAGGCCAGAGGACACTATCAAAGGCCTTGTTGATGTCAAGACTCATCATCAAGACTTTTCTTGAGTGCAAGTCTGCGTCTTGTATAACATTAGTCGCAAGACGTATGTTATCGGTTATTTGCCTGGTGGGGATAAAGCCCGTTTGATCTGGGGAAATTAGTGTTGTGATAATAAATGCTAGGCGATCTGCTAATAGGCGACTAAATATTTTTAAATCATTGTTAATGACCAATATAGGTCTAAAGTTTTGAGGGAGGGAGTGATCTTTCCCTGGCTTTGGGATCAGTGACATGTTGGCCATAGGCATATCTGTAGGGAATGAGTCTCCAGCTAGAACCCGAGGGTCAGCAAGTAGTGTTTGATAATATGTGGAAAAAAAATTCAACGCCTCCGTTGGGTGGGAAGTGAGGTGTCATGCCTTGTCCCACAGTCTATAAGTGTGTGTGGGTTGTAGTGATTGTTTCAATTTCCTTGCGAACATTGTCGAAGCCGAATTGCTATAGAGTAGGAAACGAGCCCTGGACCACTGGAGTGACTTTTCAGTATTCTCTGATAAAAGAGCATCCAGTGCTTTCCTTTTCTGATTAATCTGTTCCAGCAATTCTTGCGTAGGGGTCCGACAATGTTGGTGATAAAGTTTATCTAGGTCAGCCGAGAAGGAGGTAATATCTAAGAGTTTTTGTCTTTTACGTTCCGAGGCAAGCTGTATAAGCCTTCTCCTCAGTACGGCCTTGTGTGCTGCCCACAAAGACACCGGGGAAATCTCCCCGACATCATTGTGCGCAAAATATTCTGTAATGTACCCTGTTATCTGGGATAGTGCTATTGTTTCCATGAGTATGGAGTCATTAAGCCTCCAGGCTCCCGCCTCCCTAGAAAGACCAATGTGAGAAAATGCACATGACAAAATATGATGGTCGGACCACGGACACAGATGAATTCTAGCCGAGGTGGAGTTAGCAGTCAACACAGCTGTGGAGAATATGTAGTCCAGCCTAGAGTAGCTGTTATGGGGGTGGGAGTAGAAAGTATACTCCCTGACCCCCACATTATGAGCTCTCCAGGTGTCCAATAGTTGGTGGGTTTTCAATTGGTATTGTAGCGATTTTGGAAAGACATTGTTGGACCTACCCCCACCGCTCCTGTCAAGGTCTGAGTGTGCAACCAGGTTAAAGTCACCACCTATCAGTACATGGGGAGAGTGGAATTTATCAAGTGTTAGGAAAAACCTTTTAAAAAAGGAAGCCTGAGCTTTGTTAGGTGCATACACAGAGGCTATGGTGATGCCCTTTCCCTGGATATACCATTGAATGATCACAAATCGACTATTAGGGTCACTATATATGTGTTGTAGATCAAACATAACCGTATTTCTTATAAAAATAGCGGCTCCACGTGTCCTGGACTGATACGTAGTATAATATCCCTGTTGAAAGGCTTTATCAAAATATTGCGGGTGGCCTTGGGAGGAGAAATGCGTCTCCCGAAGAAGTAGGATATGAGCCCCCAATTTCTTATAATCTCGAAAGGCTTTTCTCCTTTTATTTGGGGAGTTAAAACCCTTCAGGTTGTGGGAAATTATTTTCAGACCCATAGTTTAGAGGAACAGGGAGGCGCACACTTACATACAAGTCCAGGACTACCTGCCAGCACTAGTATGTATCCAGCAAAATCCTCTGCTGTAACCTTAAATATTGAGAGACTGATAGAATAAATCACACATGAATCATACCATATTACCTTAAGCAAACTTAACATGACTGAGTGAGCAGCAGTTAAAAACTCATAAAAAAACTAACAAAAATAAAAACTCTTGCAGTAACTTCTACAAAATCTTGAAATAGTCAGTTATGACTGCAAAAAACAGTGTTTCAACTATGGGGGTCAGGGGAGACATAATCACCCTGACCAAAAGGAACCTCTTAATTCGGACCAATAGGTCCAGAACTCCAATCAAGTTGTGAAGACTGCCTCTCCAGTCCGGCGTCTGCTCGGAATCTGGTCTCAGGAGCAATGGGCTTGAACCAACTTGATTGGAGTGGGGGAACAATCAAACAGGCACGAGAGAACTTCCGCCTGGGGTAGAGACAAAACATGGGTCTCTGAACATGTGGGCAGTAGGCTACCTCCTTTGTCATTGTGGGACCAAAGAAGTCTAATGTTGATTGCGGCGATCTCGTCTAGGAGATGGTGTGGCCCATATGGCCGACAGGTGTGGGGTGGAAGGCAGTCTTGGGTGATCCGCTGCATCCAGGAGACCAAGCTTCACCAGCAGATCTTTCCCCTTCCGGGATCGTGGTAACTGTGTAGGTGGTACCGTTGTGCGGTACCTGTAGCTTGAAGGGGAAACCCCTTCGGTACCTAATCCTGGCAGCTTGAAACACTGATGTGATCTCTTTCATCCTCCTTCGTTTGTCAAGGGTAGTGGGTGACAGATCTGGGTATATCTGAATTGTGATACCATCCAGCTGTATATTAGGTGTGTTGCGTGAGGCTCTGAGGATTTCTTCTTTTATCAAGAAATCCTTCAGACATAACACAATATCCCTGGGAGGCTTATCTGGAGGAGGTGCAGGGCGCAAGGCTCTGTGAATTCTGTCGCATGTAAAAGATGCTGCAGGGGTTTCAGGGAGAAGCAACTGAAACAACTTCTGTATGGCTCCTGGGAGATCAGTCACAGCTTCTGGGACCCCTCTCACTCTCAAGTTATTCCTCCTATTTCTATTATCGAGGTCCTCGAGGTGGGTTTGTAAGAGCTGTACAGTTTCAGTGAGGGCCTCATGATCTTTCCTCAGGTCTGCGTGAGAAAGGGTAAGCTCATCATGCTTAGTTTCTAGCAGATCTGTCCTAGAACCCAGGGCCGCTAGCTCTAGGGACAGGGTGTTTGTGGACTTGTGAAGTTCAGATTGAAATTTTCTAGCTAGCTTGTTGTACATGCAAGTGAGGCTGTCTTCAAGATCAGCCTTTGTGAGCTGTGCAGTGTACTCACTGTCTCCTGCTGAGAGCTCCGGGGAAGAGACTGCAGCCTGTGAGCATGCTGGAGCTGTGTCTGGCTGGGCGCCATTTTGGGACATCCTTCCCTGCTCCCTCACATGGAGTAAATAGTTGGTAAGAGATCTTTGGGCCGGTTTGCCTCGGCGGTTTCTTTGAGCCCGGCATGCGCTGTGTGTTCCGCCAGGGGTGCGGGGTCTTTCGGTGATCATAGTGCTGCTAATAGCCCCAGGGAATCGGCTTTTGTCTCCGGCCCTTGCGGAGCTCTTATCCCTTGCTTCCGTTCAGTTTCGCGCCGCGCATGCGCCCCCCAAATGATAAAACTATTTTAAACTGAGGAGCCTTTCTTAACATGGACAAACTAGGGTTATCTAAAGGGATCAAGACAGATTTATCCCAATTAAAAACATAAATAACATATCCAGAAAGCAAACCAAAATTTTGTATAAGTGCCATTAAAGATCTTAAAGATTTATCCTTATCCCCAAGAAAGAGCAGAACGTCGTCTGCATACAGTGAGATTTTTTTCATTCCTCGTTCCTCTAATAAATCCAAAAATAGATTCTGTTTGTTGGAAGGCTTCAGCCAGGGGTTTGATGGCCATTGCAAATAACAGAGGAGACAGGGGACATCCCTGTCTAGTTTCTCTATATAATGAAAAAAATTCAGATACCATACCATTTATTTGCATACAGGCCCTTGGGGCAGAAAATAGCATTTTAATACACCATATACATCTTTCCCTGAGGCCGAACGCTCCCATCACATCCCACAGGTATGTCCACTCGACGCTGTTGAAAGCTTTTGCAGCGTCGAGTGACAAAATCGCTCCCCTCCCAGGGTTATCAGATGGTAGTTGCATATTTAGGTATAGCCTCCTCAGGTTAATTGCTGTAGATCTTGTAGGGATAAAGCCACACTGATCTTGATGAATCAATTCCTGCATGTGTTTATTTAGTCTTGTGGCCAGGACCCTGGCTAGAATCTTAGTGTCCGAGTTCAACAATGATATTGGGCGGTAAGATTCTGGAGCCAGAGGGTCCTTTCCAGTTTTTGGTAATACAATGATACAGGCATCCTTCATATAGTCTGGAAGCTTAAATGATTCTAAGGCTTGGTTGAGAACCTTCAATAGTTCTGGAAGCAAAACCTCCCCATGATGTTTATATACTTCTGAAGGTAGGCCATCAGTACCCAGCGCCTTATCGTTTGGGCTTTCTGATACTGCCCTGACCAGTTCCTCTAAGGTCTGGGGAGTATCAAGTTCCTCTTTAGAAATTACTGACAAAGAGGGGAGTTTTAGTGATCTAAAAATTCTTTAAGTCTTGTCTTGAAATATTTAATTTTATTTTGATATAGGTTACTATAGAAAGAAACAAAAGATCGTAGGATTTCATTCTGATCATGAGAAATATCTCCCCCTGCTGTACGAATAGCTGAAATAAATTTGGTATTTTCCTGAGACTTTGCAATTACAGATAGAATTCTACCCATTTTTTCATCCTCCTCAAAACTACGACATCTGGACAAGGAGCCAGACCGTGCAGACTTGTTCATAGAAACCTGTCTGTATAATGATTGTGCATCTTTCCAAGCCCTACGATTAGTGATAGTGGGGTCCTGAATATACTGAGCTTCTTTCTGCTGTGCCTCAGCTGCTAACAGGAATTCCCATTCCCGGCTAGTTTTTTTTATAAACACTTATAGTTTTAAGCAAAAATCCCCTCAAAAAGGCCTTCATGGTATCCCATACCACCTGTGGTGAAGCTGAGTTGTCATTAATATGAAAAAATTTCTCTAGGGCCCGATTCGTTGAGTCTCCCTGATGTTGAATTTTAAATCAAAAAGCAGGGACCCGCCAGTTAGTCCTAATTTTAGGCTTTAGTTTATCTAGCATTACTACTATTGGTGAATGGTCTGATAAACCTCTGGTTAGAATATTAGAGACCCAAGAAAGAACTGAATCTGTATCCAGGGTCATATCTATTCTTGATAAAGTCTGATAGGTACTTGAGCAGCAGGAATATTCACTAGAAAGCGGATTCCTTGGGGCGTGGCTTGGACTTCCATGTGAGCAGACGTGTCTCACACAGGCTCCGGCATCCTGACTAAAAGAATCCTGAAGTGAGCCCGATCTACCGCAGCAATAGACCGGACACTCTGCTCCCGGTGTGGGGCTACAGCTGCAGCGACATCTGGGCGCAATACATCCAAAATGGTAGTGTCTAAGAGGATGGAAGAGAGCCACTTGGCCGACCGGCATGGCCAAGATGGCGGATCCCCGCTCCCACAGCGTGCGGGGAAGGAATCACATCCCTCGGCAGCTGCACGCCTGGAAAGGTATGCCCATGACACAGGCACTCTCAAAACCACACAGCCACATACCTCATATGCAGCAAAGGCAGCAGCCAAAAACGTCTCCCAGCAAACAGCACAGCATGATATAGAGAAGATGGCCCCTGGAGCTGCAGAGCACACAGTGAGGAATCCCCCATCCCCCCTCCTTCCTCTGAAATAGCAAGTGCCCCAGACACTAAGCATACTGAGCCATCCCTGCATGATATACTGACTGCAGTTCACACGTATGGCTCCTCACTAACTGAACTCTCTATTGAAGTCAAAAGCATGAAAGAAGACATATTATACATAAGACAGGACATGCAGAAAATAAGAGAGAGAGCCACTGCTCTGGAGGGAAGAGTGAGCACACTAGAGGATGATATACCCCCTCTTGCTCAGGATATTCACATAAATTCAGCTAAAGCCACAGAAACAGCGAATAGAGTTGAGGACATGGAGAACAGATTGAGGAGATCAAATATTCGCATTGTCGATATGCCTGAAAAATCCGAAGGAAAAAACCCCACTGATTTTATTGAAACCTGGTTAGCTGACACATTTGGGAGAAACAACCTTACTCCATTCTTTTCTGTTGAGAGAGCCCATAGAGTGCCACTCCGTCCACTGCCACCAGGGGGCAATGACAGACCATTTTTGCTGAAACTGTTACATTATAAAGACAGGGATATTATCCTCCGTCTGGCCAGACAGAAACCCAATATGGAAATACAGGGTGCCAGAGTGTCCATACACCCAGATTTCTCAGCGGCTGTGCAGAAACAAAGGGCAAAATACTGAGGTCAAAAAGAGATTGCGTGCAATCTCGGTGGTATATTCTATGCTCTACCTTGCCAAGCTGCGTGTGGTTGCTGATGGCACGGTACATTTTTTCGAAAATCCAATGATGGCTACCAACTGGCTTGACCGTCACGAGAGGCACCTACAGGCAGCCGTACGCGGAAATGAACCAGGATAAAACAATGCATAAATTGCATACACTGATTCTTAATGCTCACCTTTAACACAAGGGAGCCCACAGAGAGTCACAACTGACTTTATTGATTTCTTTCACCAGTGACCCCTAAAGTTTATGACTTGAGGGCACAAGGTCCCAGCCCTCGTTATTACCCCACTAAGAGCCCTGCGGGGCACCAATGGAAGGCTTTCCAATGGATGTTACATTGTTCAAGTTTGTTTTTCTTTTTTCAGTTTTTAAGCCCTGGTTGAATGGGCGCTGTATATTTGGGTCGCAAAGCAAGTCCGGTTTGCTGTTAGATGCAGACCTGCAGAGTGGAACAAATAGTACTAGTCACACAATACACTTTCTACACTTCAGAACCTATGATGAATCATCTGAGTCAACCTATCACAGGCCTCCCACACGGGAGAATGAGTCACACCCAGAAGTAAGACCAAATGACTAAGCGAACAGAATCAATCCTCTCATGGAATGTGAGAGGCCTACATGACCCTAAAAAGAGAACTGCCATTTTCACCTTTGTCTCACACCGGACTCCCACTGTTTTATGTCTGCAAGAAACGCATCTCACTAAAGACACCACCAACCTGTTGCACCTCTCGAAGTATCCTATTCAATACCATTCTACACATACCCGGTATTCAAGGGGTGTGAGTGTACTGTTTTCCAGGACTACCTCATTCACAAAAATTGATGCACAAATTGATGTAGAGGGCAGATTTATTTTTCTGATGGGAACTTGGGAATCACATGCATGCGTGATCATAAATGTATATATACCTCCACCATTTAATTTAACAGTGCTGCAATGTCTTTCCAGATT
This sequence comes from Aquarana catesbeiana, assembly GCF_042186555.1. Classification (NCBI taxonomy): domain Eukaryota; kingdom Metazoa; phylum Chordata; class Amphibia; order Anura; family Ranidae; genus Aquarana; species Aquarana catesbeiana. The sequence continues at coordinate 596,403,452 of NC_133328.1, read as the reverse complement.
TCTAGCTAAATATCCTCAGGTTCCGGTATATGTAATGGGGGATTTTAACAGTACTCTGGACAAGTCTTTAGATGTGCACAGGAAATACTGCCCGCAGGGCCCCAGGACATATACAGCTCTTGCCAAATTTTTTACGTAAATTGGGCTTTTTGATTAATGGCGGTGTAAGTTTCCTTTTAAGGCACAATTTTCATGTCACTCACTAACGCACTCCACTTTGTCACGCATTGATTTAGTACTGGGCAATACATTAACACACCACTATGATCCTAAGGTCACCTATCTTGCCAGAGGGCTATCCGACCACTCCCCGATACAACTCAGTTTAAGCTTCCCAACTGTAAAACTACCTATACACTGGAAGATGAATCCCTTCTGGATTCCTCTATTTAGAGACACTAAACGTATGCGAACACAAATTCAACAATTTTTACTGGATAATAAACATTCTGCCCCACCTGGTATAGTTTGGGACACTCTGAAGGCTTTTATCAGGGGGATGTGTATCAAGGAGATAGCCACAATTAAAATAAACAGCAGACAATGGGCAGCTGACGCCAGTGTAGCGGTAGACAAAGCAGAGGAGGAATTCTTACAAGCGCCCACACCTGATAGTGAAAGAAAATGGAAAGACACACAAAAAATGTATCACACCATACATACCCAACAAGCAGAAAACAAACGCTTCTTTACCTCACAAACATACTTTGAAGAGGGGGAAAAAACAGGCCGTATATTATTGGTAATAGCTAAATCGCAACAACCGTCACCAATTATTCACCGCTTGGCGGTGTCACCAACACAGGTAGCTATGGGCACCCCTTCAATTATGCAGGGATTCTGTACCTTTTTTCAGGATGTGTATTCCTCAAAGGTGAATTACTCCGAAGCCGCCTTGGCTGAGTTTTTAGATGGAATTCCACTTCCGACAATACAGGGGGAAGACAAAAAACTGCTAAATCCACCTCTGTCTCTAGAGGACTTGCAACTGGCATCAGCAACATTTCCTAATTCTAAGGCCCCGGGAAATGAAGTCTCCCAATTGAGATGTATAAGAAGTTTGGTGGCATACTCCTACCGGAATTGCTCCATACTATCAAAGAAGCACATGCTAATGACTCCTTACCAGACTCCATGTATGAGGCAGTGGTAGTGGTCCTGTTGAAGCCCGGGAGGGACACAAACCAACCTGAGTCATACAGGCCCATATCACTTTTAAATAACGATTTAAAATTGATTACTAAAGTCCTCGCTATGCGGTTGTCCAAGGTGGTGACAAAAATAGTACACCCAGATCAATCGGGATTTATACCTAACAGGTCCACAGCACACAATCTTCACAGATTATATCTAAACATGCAAATTCCAACAGATAATCAAGGTCAAAGAGCTATCCTTTCACTAGACGCCGCTAAGGCATTCAATAGCGTAGAATGGGATTAGCTTTGGAGGGTGCTAGAGAAATTCAATTTAGGGGAGATATTTATTTCCTGGATTAAACTACTATACAGGGCACCGAAAGCTTGCATCAGAATTAATAACTCGCTATCTCCCTTCTTTGACCTACACAGGGGTACAAGACATGGCTGCCCACTATCCCCATTGCTCTTTGCTCTGGCCATAGAGCCTCTGGCTGCTGCTATCAGAGGGAACCCGGCTATATGTGGCTTTAAAAGGAAAAATTTGGAAGATAAAATAGCCTTGTATGCAGACGATGCGCTCATCTTTTTGGGCGACACGTCTGCCTCTTTAACAAATGTCATGGAGTTAATCTGTACATTTGGATCCTATTCGGGGTTCAAGATAAATTGGGACAAATCCACATTGTTACCACTAAATCCCCTTGTATCGTCTCTTCCTTCCGCAGCAGATCAGATCAGGGTGGTAGATACTTTCCGATATTTAGGTATAGTTATTCATCCCAACCTAGAACTATATGTTAAACTTAATGTAAATCCTCTAATTAAAAAATTCCAGGAAAAGACAGCTAGTTGGATTAAACTTCCCCTCTCGGTAGTAGGCTGATGTAATCTGATAAAAATGGTCTGGGGTCCACAACTTTTGTATACGCTCCACAACGCCCCCATCTGGATTCCGATCCACGTTTTCAAAAAATGTAACACCATATTCTGCTCCTTGATCTGGAGGAAACAGGTGCTGCGTATTAAATTGGAAACATTACAGGAGGCGAAGGACTCGGGCGGGCTGGCAGTCCCGAACCCATACTATTATTTCATAGCGGCCCAATTACAGCATCTAATGGGATGGCAGAGCCCCGAGTCATCTGACCCTACGAGCAATATCATACGCACTATACTCTCGAGTGGGCGCCTTGATGAGTGCATGGAAGCGGGAGAATTCCACAAAATATCTGAATACCAAACTATGGTGCTTATAGATAAAATATGGAACAAGGCCAAGCAACACTTTCAATATGAAGGGTACTCTGAATGGTCCCGTATTTGGAACAATAGCAACTTTCCCGAATTGTGTAAATTAAAGGGCTTCTCTGCGTGGTCTAGAAGCGGGGTGGTATATATCACACAGCTATACCGGGACGGACTCCTTCAGGATTTTCAATCCCTGAGGGAAGAGTATGGCATACCAAATGTCTTGTTCTTTCAATACTTACAACTCAGGCATGCCATCTCAGCACAATCTACACTGTCCACATGGGAATTAACTAGACCCTCGGTACTCACACAACTAGTAACTTCAACGTCTAGGAAAGGACAGATATCATCTATATATGAATCTCTAATAATTCAGGTATCCAAGACTATGTCATTAAAATGCAGGACAAGCTGGGGGGAAGATATAGGCCACATCACAGACGAGGAATGGTCTGCTATAATGGAGAATGTACCCAAGGTGTCCCTTTCCTCTTCCCAAAAACTCACATAATTATTCATTATACACCGAACTTACCGTACCACATATAAATTACATAAATGGCACAGAAGAGATGACGCTTTTTGTCCTTGTTGCAGGATAGACAACAGTACTCTCATCCACATGCTTTGGAAGTGCCCGAAATTGCAAAGGTACTGGTCTGAAATAATCATCTGTATAAATAAAATATGGAATCTTACATTTGTAGTTGACCCTAAGCTGTGTCTGCTGGGATGGTTAGACGAGGAACTATATACACCACACCTACATAGCCATTATCAGAGTATTGTTTATTGCCAGAAAACTTATAGCTAGAAGATGGCTTTCGGTGTCACTGCCAACACACAAAGAATGGGTTAATACCATAAATGACACCTTATTGAGGGATAAGTTGACATACCAACACAGAGGTAGCCGAGCAAAATAGCCCCCTTCCAACTGGTCCAAAATAGAGTACTTGGTGGCAGGACATAGACGCCCACTTCCTCTTTTGAAGAAGGGGGCTATCTTTACTAGATGGGTAAAGAGTGAGATGGTGACATAGAGACTCAGAATGTGGTTCAATCTGAAATAATATTCTTGATGAGAAGTTGTCTTACTCTGCAGTGACGAGTTGTATGGTTTACTTATATAAGTTAGTTAATGGAAGAACACTGGCAATCCCCCCCCCCCCGCACTGTTTGGGGGGGCTACCTCTGCACCGACCGATTGTCCTTTTTAGGACCGGGAGCGGGGTGGGGGTACAAAACACTAAAAGGACACACTTACTAAAAGAGGAAAATACATGAAATGGTAGATACTGGAATGGACATGTAGAGATTTGTCTTCTTAAATTGATTGTAAGTTCACATATAATATAACGATGCAGGAGAAGCAAATCTGATTGGTTGTACATTTAGATAATAATATGTCCTTGGCAATGCTATTTGATGTATGTTTTTGTTTTTGTTTTTGTTTAAGGGAAGAGTTTTTCTCTTCCTATGCTTTATAAATAAAAAAAATCTGATTTAAAAAAAGAAAGCGGATTCCTTAGACGCCATGTATCCTGCAGTCCCAACTCCCGGATGTATCTATAAAAGGTAGTATGTTTTTGTAACCACTTCAATACAGGGCACTTATAGTTATAAGTTATTTCTCTTACACAGCACATGCATACTTGCAATTACACCCCAAAATACATTCTGCTACTCCTCCTGAGTATAGCGCTACCACATGTGTGATACTATTACACAGCCTGGCCACATACAGAGGCCCAACATCCAAGTAGCACCTCCAGGCATTCTAGGAGCATAATTACACATCTAATTTGATGACGACCTATCACACTTTTGAAGGCCCAGGACAATGGAAACGCCTACAAAATGACCCCATTTTTGAAAGCAAACAACCCAAGGTATAATCAATGAGGCATAATGAGTCTTTTGAATGGTTCATTTTTTCCAGAAGTTTTTTGAAAATGTGTAAAAAAAAATGAAAGCACATTTTTTTACACAAAGTTGTCCATTTATAAGATATTTCCAACACATAGCATGTACATAGCAAAAATGACACCCCAAAATACATTCTGCTACTCCTAATGAGTATAGCGATACCACATGTGTGGCCACATACAGAGGCCCAACATCCAAGTAGAACCGTCAGGTATTCTAGGAGCATAAATTACACACATATTTTCATGCCAACCTATCACATTGTTGAATGCCCTTCATATTCCTAACACATAGCATGTACATACCAATTACAAACCAAAATACACTCTGCTAAGAAAAGGGTAAACAAAAAATTACCTGCTGTTTTAGTAGTGCAGTGGTCCACAGAGGAGAACATCGGTCCAGGCAGCAGGCAGGAACGTGGACAGCGACAGCAAAGCAGGCAGGGATACTGTCCATAGTCAGTACACGTAGATATATTGTCAGCACAGCCAAAGCATTGGTCCAGGCAGCAGGCAGGAATGTGGCCAGAAGCAGTTAAAGGATCGTCCATGCAGCAGACAGGAATACTGTCCATAGTTAGTACAGGCAGCAGGTAGATAAATGGTAAGTACGCAGCATATATCACCACACAATCTTTACCCAACACATTCTCTTTAAAAACAGCCTAGGTTGCTCTCTCAAACTGTCCAGCCTGATAACCTTACCTAAATACCCCAAATGTTACAGGTTGCTTCTTGGCAGTTAGATCACACAACACCTCACCCTGCTTCCCTTGTTTGTTCTAGCTGAACAGTTTGGATTAACCACATCTCTATGCATAGAGTTATGCAACAGCTAGCGTACGTTACGTGTCTGTTATGAATACCTTTCCCATCAAATTAATAAGGGCTGCGTCCCTGCACAATTGGCATGATTTTATTCTATATGTATCCTGAGACTGATTCTGTACCTGCTTGTTATCCTTTCCTTCTATACCAATAAAAACATTCGAACAAGAAAAAAAAAGAAAGGCAGAAAAATGGTGTATAAACAATGCAGACAGCCGGCAGAGGCTTAGTCGATAAACAGGCCAGGGTCAGTTCACATGGAAGGCAGTGGTATGGTTGGTTGAGGGACCGGGGAAATAATCAGCACAGAAATTGAAAATGGGAAAATGGCAGTCTATTAGAAATACGGGCTGATTGTTTACGAGAGTGTGATAGCGTCTGAAGCATTCTCCGATGCAAAGGCCAAGTTGGGAGGGACATTGGGGACAATGGAAACTGGTGTCTTTCCTAACATCTCTTTTGGTGCACACCCAACATTTTTTTTTGGCATCTTCTTCCGTTTGCTGATGGTGGAATATTGTCAGGAAAATGGCGCTCATGCAGCCTGCTGACATAATTGGAGCAAATGCTTTCTGGGGGGAATTCTTGTTGATAGATCATAGTTACATATAGTTACATAGTAGGTGAGGTTGAAAAAAGACACAAGTCCATCAAGTCCAACCTATGTGTGTGATTATGTGTCAGTATTACATTATATATCCCTGCATGTTGCGGTCATTCAGGTGCTTATCTAATAGTTTCTTGAAGCTATCGATGCTCCCCGTTGAGACCACCGCCTGTGGAAGGGAATTCCACATCCTTGCCGCTCTTACAGTAAAGAACCCTCTACGTAGTTTAAGGTTAAACCTCTTTTCTTCTAATTTTAATGAGTGGCCGCGAGTCTTGTTAAACTCTCTTCTGCGAAATAGTTTTAGGGCAGTGACAATGCCTTTAATACATTTTTAAATACATTTTACATATGCATTATATAAGGGTAAATTATGTAAATTCCGATTTTTTTATATCAGAAAAGGGACTTTCGTGTTGATAGATAGGGCTGCAACATTGATCATTTAAATCCATCCCCCCCATGAATTTATTGTACTCGTGGATACAGCAAGGCTTTCAAACGGGGCCGCGTCTTCTGCGAAGTTCCACTAAGGTGTCATCGTGGATGGTGGACATGATGTATATGTCTTTCCTGTCCCTCCACTTCACGGCCAACACTACCTCGTTCCTCAGGCTTTCCAATTCCCCCCCTTTATAGCCTTGTGGTGATAAGGCATGCACATATCCGTTGGAGCTTTCACAGAGCTAGATGAGCTTCAATCCGTACCTCGCCCCCTTACTGGGAATATACTGCTTGGTTCCCAGCCTGCCTGTGAAATGGACCAGGGATTCGTCCATGGAGATGTTCTGGTCAGGGATATAAAGTTCAGCAAACCTCTTGGAGAAAAAATCAATTAGGGGTGAATTTTATATAACTTATCAAAGTCAGGATGATTGGGAGGGGACACTGCGAGTTATCACTGAAATGCAGGAACTGCATGATCGTGTCATAGTGGGACTTGGGCATCACAGCTGAAAAAATTGGCATGCGGTGGATCGGGTTGGTAGACCAATATGCATGCACTTCATTTGTTTTGTAAGCCCCATGTTGATTGTAAGGCCTAAAAACAATTTAAACTCCTCCACTGTTAGGGGTCTCTATTCGAAAGGGCGGGCATAGCTTGAGCTGGGGTTGTTTTAAAAAATATGATGGGTAAAAAGATTGGTTTGGTCCACGATGCTTTGAACTAATCCATCAGGGAAAAATAGATTTAAAAAATCGATTTTAGAGAAACCTTCAGTGTTGACTTGCACACCTGGCAGTGCTGTGAAAGGTGGGCTTGTGGCTGACCCTGTGCTAGATGGAAGCCACAATGGATTTGCCAAGGCATCCGTAAGCTGGGTTTGGGCCCTAATACTTTGCCATAAAATTCCAGCGCATGCACTGGGCCTTTCCTCCTGGGGTCTAGCGCCGTTGGCATTTGCCGATTGGCCATTGGGGTGTCTGGTGCTGCTGGTAGCTGCCTGGTCTTCAGACCATCTTCTTTTAGGATGGACTACTTCCTCCTCTGAGGATGCCGATGTACTGCCTTCGATGGGCTCATATTCTGAACCAGAATCAGAACCGGAATCGGAACTGTAACTGGGCAGTGAGAGCTCCCCCCTGCTCTCATCGGTTAGAGTTAGTATTTGCTATGTCTTTGCTGGAGTGTATACTTTTCTGGATATGGTGGCTGTGTATGATGGGTGACACTGATGGGCTGCATGACAGGTAGTGATGGACTGCACGTCATGGACTAATGGGCTGCACAGACAGGTACTCCTGATGGGCTCATGGGACAAGTAATTCTGATGGTATCACAGGACAGGTACTCCTGATGGGATGACAGGTACTCCTACGGGATGACAGGTACTCTCACGGGGTGACAGGTACTCAGATGGGATGACAGATACTCTGACAGGATGACAGGTTCTCTCACAGGGTGACAGGTACTATGACAGGGTGACAGATACTCAAACAGGGTGACAGGTACTCAGATGGGGTGACAGGTACTCCTGATGGGGTGACAGGTACTCCTGATAGGGTGACAGGTACTCCTGATGGGATGATAGGTACTCTGATGAGCTCACAGACAGGTACTCAGATGGTATGACAGGTACTCTGATGAGCTCAGACAGGTACTCAGATGGGATGATGATGACAGGTACTCTTTATTCAGGGGGGGCAATCTGGACACAGAATATTGACAGTACTGTCAGAACTGTAATTCACTGTTTCTTCGATCTCCTCCTCACTGTTAGGTACCCTGTAGTACAGCCTGACTTGTAGGAGGAGACCTCTCTTACAGCACTGGCTCAGGACCACTGGAGTTGGGACAGTGGCCTCGTGAGCGCAGTGAGGTAGGAGTGCCTGTGAGATCTGTGGTAGCTGGTAGATGATGAACCACCAGGAAGGACTGGGATGCAGATGACAATGGAGGCAGATGCAGGTGAGAAACCCGGTGAGCTGAATGGTGTAGGTTAAGCAGCAGGCTGGAGCAGGGTGGGACAAGCTGGGTTAAACACAGGTAATCAGACAGAGCAAGTTAGCTGGCTGGAGCGGGGTCAGACAAGCCGGGTCAAACATAGGTAATCAGACAGAGCAATTCAGCAGGGTGGAGCAGGATCAGATGAACAGGTAGTGGTTGGCAACAGGATATCAAGCAGAAAGTCTTTAGCAGAGTCAAGGTAAGTCGAATTCAGGATTGCAGATATCAGGTAAGTCAGCAGAGCTGGGTCAATACAGGTAATCAGATAGCAGGTACAGGTTTCAGGACACGGTAAGCTGAAGCTCAAACAGCAATGCACAAGTGCAGCTGCTGTTCTTTTAAAGGCTCATTGGCGCCAAGCAGCATCTAGCACGCGCACGCGCATCTGGCGTGTACCCCAGCGCATGCACACGCGCACGCACACGCATGCTGCTGTCCAGGTCATTCGGCTGGAATTCGTGTGCGCATGCACACACCTCTGTCTTGCTGCAGTAAGTCCCTGACATTCACACTGGATTGGTGTATGAGAAGGAGAACCCGAATTACTCGTGTTGTGTCTACATTTGTGACCAGCTGTGATTGGACACAGCCAGTCACATGGTCAGAGAGTGTCCCGAGGGACATGTCCGATCCCCAGTCACCATGCTGTGGGCCCCCAGGGGCCAGCAGTAGCAGCGAGTAGTGGACGATGTTATATGACACCTGCCCAGGATAGCAGAGTCCTCCTGAGAACGTCATATGACTATAAGCCAGTAGTAAAGTGGTTAAAAAACATTTTTTTTTCCAATTGTATAAGAGGAAGGCTGGAAGTGGCAGAGCAAAGGAAGTCATATTCATGGATAAAGGTCCTCTTTAAAGAGGAGTTCCACCCAGGGGGGCCGTCAAAAAAAAAAAAAATTAAAAGTCAGCAGCTACAAATACTGCAGCTGCTGACTTTTAATTGGACACTTACCTGTCCCTGGGTCCTGCGATGCGGGGGATCGAAGCCCCGCTCGTCCCCCCCCTCTGCTCGTCAGCACCGGCATTTCAACTGTGGGCGCCGGGCTGTGGCTTCACAGCCTGGCACCCACTGCGCATGCGCGAGTGGCGCCGCGCGCCGTGATTGGCCGTTCAATCACCTGGGACCTGTATTGGGTCCCAGATGATTGACAGGAGGGAGGGAGCAGAGCGGAGTCCTTCCTGTGCCTGGGGGGAAGGGATGTCACCAGCCCAGGCAAAGGAACAGGCAGACTACGAGGGACCACCTAGCAACAGGCATTTAGAGGTAAGTGAAAAAAAAAAATATCCATATGTTTTTTTGTTTTTGTTTTTTTAGAATTTTTACAGGTATTTTTGTTTTTTGGGTGGAACCCCACTTTAAGTTAGCTGATCAAGGATATCACTTAAGCTCAAATATTTCTACACCCTAATGCCCCGTACACACGGTCAGATTTTCCGACATTAAAATACATGTTTTTTTCCGACGGATGTTGGCTCAAACTTATCTTGCATACACACGGTCACACAAATCTTGTCGGAAATCCTGAACGTCAAGAACGCTGTGACGTACAACACGTACAACAGCACTAGAAAAGGGGAGTTCAATACCAAGTGCACCACCCTTTGGGCTCCTTCTACTAATCTCGTGTTAGTATTATTATTATTATTATTATTATTTAAGGTACTTATATAGCGCCGTCAGTTTACACAGCGCTTTAGGCCCCTTTCACAGTGGGGTTTGCAGGCGCTATTGCGCTAAAAATAGCGCCTGCAATCCGACCCGAAACAGCCGCTGCTGTCTCTCCAGTGTGAAAGCCCCGAGGGCTTTCACACCGGAACGGTGCGCTGGCAGGACGGGAAAAAAAGTCCTGCTAGCAGCATCTTTGGAGCGGTGTATATACCGCTCCTGCCCATTGAAATCAATGGGACAGCGCGGCTATACTCTGCAGAGGCACTTTGCGGTGGTTTTAACCCTTTCTCGGCCACATACCGACGGTAAAGCACCGCTAACAATAGCAGAGCTTTACCGCCGATGCCGCCCCCGTGTGAAAGGGGCCTTACATATACATTGTACATTCACATCGGTCCCTACCCTCAAGGAGCTTACAATCTAAGGTCCCTAACTCACATTCATATACTAGGGACAATTTAGACAGAAGCCAATTAATCTACCAGCATGTCTTTGGAGTGTGGGAGGAAACCCACGCAGGCACAGGGAGAACATGCAAACTCCAGGCAGGTAGTGTTGTGGTTGGGATTTGAACCAGCAACCCTTTTTACTGCTAGGTGAGAGTGCTAACCACTACACCACTGTGCCTCCCAAGAAGTTTGGTGAGAGATGATTCGTGCTTTTCAGCCTCGTGCTTTTCCAATCGTTACTGCTCTTCAGGTTGTGCTTGTGGGGTTGTATCTGGTTTTCAGTGCTTGCCCCCCAAAGTGCCGGCGAGGTCCGTATAAAATATATGGAGTACTTTGCGAGTAGGGGGGCCATTGATATACCAGAAAATGTTTAATAAACATTTTAAAAATATTTTTTTTATTTAAACTGAAATAATATTTCCTTTTATTTACTGCTTGTGTTTCTTTTAACTGTCTCCTAGGTTCTCCAATGGGCTTTTTTTTTTTACATTTTCTTCAATAGTGCAAACGTAATTTATTTGATACATGAGTTCATGACAATGTCTTCTTCAGTGAACTATTATTATGTTGTGGGTCTGCTACACACACCTTGTTTTTGTTGTTAATGTATGTAATGCATTACTGTTAAAAAATATATTTTTAAAGGCACCATGAATGGATTTTACAGAGTCACAAAAATGGCATGCTTGTGGCAAATTATAAAGCACTGTGGGAGTTATTTACTAAAGGAAAATCCACTTTGCACTACAAGTATACTGTAAAAGTGCACTTGAAACTGCACTTGTAGTGTAAAGTGGATTTGCCTTTCGTAAATAACCCCCATTTCAGTGTAAACACCAACTTAGTCCAAAAAGCATTGAAAGAAGAAGCCACACATTGTTGAGTAGAAAACTTTTTACTCTGTGCACATTCACATGTGCGTTAGAAAATGGTTTTTGAACAAACCAACATATTTTAGTGATAACATTTTTGTTTTTGACAGTACAAATAGACTTTTTGTGTTAAAACAGGCATGTTTAAAACCATAAAACAATACACAACTCAGGAACTTACAAAGTTCAAGTTTGACAAAGCGAAGGCAATGTCAGACATTAGTATGTCCAAACTGTGTTGATCTTGCCTTTATCAGATGGAGTGATGTCACCCCTGTGAATGCCAAATTTTGAAGATGCACACAAATTGCGAGTCAAAATTGGGATTTCCCTCCTGATCCCATGCCTAATGTCAACATGTGCTAGCTCCCATCATGGGGGATCAATGGACGTGTTTTCGGGGTGCAACCCCTTCTTCTCATCTGCTTTATTTGTGAGGAAGGGGTTGCACACCCAAAACGCATACCTTGATATCCCGTGATGGCAGATAGCACATGTTGACACACTGTGTGCATGTACAAAATTTGGCTTTCTAAAAAATATTTAAAATGTAAAAAATAATAAAAAAAAATAAATTAGAAGAATTTTGTGGTTTTCTAGATTCTGCCTAAAACATCAATAATGTTTTTGAGTCTTTTTTCCACATCATTGATGTCTTCCTTGATCTTTTGTAAATCACGATTCCACACCATGATCTCCCCGATTAGGACGTGTGCACTTGCAAATCTTCTTCCACAACATCCACATCACCTATAATTTAAAAACACACCATGTATTATAAATATGCAGGCATACATCTATTACCTAAAGTTGTGGTCTCAGACACTCAGACACCTGTTGTGGTCACAATTTCTTCCACTTCATAAACCTCTGCTTCCTCCACATCTTCTGGTTGTGGTGTGGGCATATGCTTTTCTTTCGGAGGTGGGGGGTCCCTGATGTCCTCAGATGTCCCGAGTCTTTTCTCCCCTATGTGACTAAAAAAAAGGTATACTTAGCACACAGATATTTGAGGCCAGAAATAGTAATATGAAACATTGCTTGGACGTGTCGTACAATTGTCTTTTTTGGCAGAGTTCCAAGCTGAAGACATTATTTTTTTTCCCTTTATAAAGCTGGAATACTTACCTTTTTGTAAAATTTTCACACATGTAGACACCCCTAGTATCCACTGGAGCACCTGTGTGGGACACCCTAAAAAGTTTGTTTTGGTGTCCCACACTAGTGCTCCTGTGTCCAGATGTGTAAACAGCTGCTGAGTGTCCTCTCCTTACACTGACTCAAGTTTGCATTTCATTCTAGTACAAACCCATCTAGACAACAATGTCATAAACTTCTTTTAATAAAAAATGTAGTTAACCTATATCTGCCAAAAACATTGTATTAGTGGGCAAACAAACAATGTTTACTACGAACGATTAGTTTGCCCACGATCCTGAAAGTTGCCATTTTAAACTGTACAACAGTAAAGAAAAGCACATGGAGCAGCATGCAAGTAATAATAATAATAGGAACACATGACAACTACTTACTTTTTTGAAGAACTCTCTTGATCTTTCTGTACTGATCCTGCTCCCTCAATTTCAGGTCTGTCCAGCGTTTCCTCAATTGATGCTTGGATCGTCATACCCCAAAATTCCTGTGCAGACTTTTCACAACTTTAGCCATGATCTTGGCCTTTCTGACATTTGGGTTTAGGTAAGGTCCACGCTTCCCATCATAGTCGGCCCTCTTCAAGATGTCCACCATCTCCAGCATCTCCATAAATGACATGTTTGAGGCCTTAAATCTCCTCTCCTCTGGGCTTTCCTCATTGCTGCTCTCCTCTGCATGCACTTGCTCTTTCTCTGCCATGTGCTCTACCATTGCGTCTAAAGAGAAGGGATGGGGAATAGACTAGAAAGAACATCAGGGGTGGGCGGAGTTTCACGCATGTGTAGTGTATATAAAGCGTAACACGCGTGCATCGTACGTATGATCTGTGAGAGGAGGAAGGAGTATTGGAAGTGCCGATCATTAGAACAAAGGTACAACTTTAACTTGGTGTGTCAGTGGCCTATACTGCTTATAGATTGAGGCCTATATTGGGAGAAGATTAGGAGAGTTTAGCCTGACATTAGGGTTTGTCTTGTGTTGTCTCTTGCAGAAAAAATGGATCTATTGAATGATCAGGACTTTATCCCCATATTCATTGATATGTACAGGAAGCTGCTCTATCTGTGGCAGGTAAACCACCCCTTTTATAACAATCAAACAAAGAGGAAGGCAGCGCTGGATCAATTGCTGGAATTTATGAAGCCAGTGATCACCACAGCAGACATCCCATATTTGAAGGCCCTAATTGGTGGCATGAGGAGCACTTATAATAGGGAGCACAAGAAGGTCCAGGATTCCCAGAGATCAGGAGCTGCAGCAGATGACATTTATGTACCCAGGTTGTGGTACTATGACAGACCAAATTTTCTGGCAGGCCAGACTGAACCAAGGCCAGCACTCTCCAGTTTTCCTTCAAGGCTTCCTTCCCCCTTAGCTGAGGCTTTCTATGTCCAACCTGGGCCTTCCAGCAAGGAAGAAGTGGAGGAGCCTAGCCTGAGCCAGGTATAGCATTGTTCAACATATTTCTAGTCAAATAATTAATGATGTTAACTAGATGTTATTATTGATCAGAAATTTCTGATTTTACAAAGTGTTTTACATATCAATAGACAGTAGTGGCCACGAATGATTGGGACAAGAATTAAAAATGCTGGGTTCAGAATGATAGTCTTTCCTATTTATTAACATTCAATTTGCAACAGTCATGAGCTGAATATTGTGTGTGATTGATGAACCAAAAACTAAAACTATGTCCCTCTTTCATACACAGGAAAGTTTCAGCCAGGAGGAGGCTGTGAAAAGTGGCAGCCAAGAGTTAGTGGGGGTAAGCGGCAGCCAGGAGGTGGCCGGGCCCAGTAGCCTGCCCGAATCCCAGGTCGCTCCCCTCCGCCTTCCAAAAAAAGTCCCAGGAAGAGGAGTAACCTGGAAGAGGCAGCACTTGGCTTATTTTGGAAAGCTACTGCGGCCCTCAGAACCTCCCCAATATTCAAGAGGAATATGCCTACATGGCAGCCTGCAAAATGTAGGAAATGGAGGAGGGACAATGCCTCTTATGTGAGGAAGTTATGTTACAAGCCCTAAATAAGGGGTTGAGGGGTGAACTCACAAGCCAAAGTCACCTTTTGTGAGTTCAACCATGGTCCTCTTCTTCATCCTCCACCTCCTGCCACAACTACAACACCAGAGCCACAGCCTGGAAGCAAGCATGGAAGGAAGTGTGGAAGGAAGACAAGAAAGTGATGGCCTGGGTTCAGTCTGGTCTGACGCAGGCTGTGGTAAGACCAAAGCCAGGGGACAGATATGTCATCTGCTGCTGTTCCTGATCTCTTGTAGTCCTGGACTGGATTGTGCTCACTACTATAAGGACTCCTCAGGCCACCAATTTTGACTGTAAAATAATTGATGTTTGCCCTGGGATACAAAGGCTTTACAAATGTCACCAGTTTCTCCAGCGTTGTCTTCCTCTTTATTTTGTTATGACTCATAATAAATGGCTATTTATTTTTCACAAATACTTGCCTATGTGTTTTACTTCAAAAAGGACAGTTTGTTTGTGAGTAGGCAGGTACATTTCAAAAATACAATATCAAATTAACAAGGGACACCAACACTAACCTACTTGAGGTTAAAAAATACTATATATATATATATATATAATAATGGTGTTGTGGTAACGTGACACAAAATGAAAGAAAAAATTATGGAGATCACTATAAAAAAAAATATAGGAGATTTGGATAAAAAAATATATATTTATAAACAAAATTTCTAAACATTATTATGGAGATCAATATAAAACAAAAAAATAGGAGATCTGGATAAAAATATATATATATATAAACAAAAATTCTAAACATTATTATGGAGATCTGACGAAAAAAAAAAAATATTAATGAGTTCAAGAAAAATAATAAAGAAATCAGTTTGTCAGAACTCTGTGTGAATATCAGCAGCAAAACAACTTCATTATTCTAGCATTATAAAGAAGAAGAGAATGCGCTGCATTAAAAGATTTTAAAATTTACAGCGTGATGAATGTGCTATCTCCATTACAAATGCTAGTTTTCCCAGAACGAGCGCTTCCATCTCGTACTTGATTGAGAGCATGCGTGGAACTTTGTGCATCGGAATTGTGTACACACGATCGGAATTTATGACAACGCATTTTGTTGTCGGAAAATTGGAGATCCAGATCTCAAATTTTGTGTCATGGAAATTCTGATGGAAAATATCCGATGGAGCCTACACACGGTCGGAATTTTCGACAACAAGCTCCCATCGAACATTTTCCGACCTGAAAATCCGACCGTGTGTATGGGGCATAAGTGTTTGTAAAGAGAAAATGTTTTTGTTGCTGTTTGTTTATTTTGTTTAGTTTTGAAAACAGTAGGGAAAGGTTAAACCCTCTAAGCCCACTGAGGAGGTTGACCCCTCTATTTGTCCTGGTGACTGCTATTAGTGAGACAGAAAGAAAGGTGAAGAGCAACATTTTAGAGTTGTCACCAGAACAAACTTTAAGAATAAGTGATGCATTATCTAATAAGGACACCCTTACAGTGACAACTATCTAAGATAAGAATTCCCCCTGGTTTTCATTCCATTTGGAGCTCAATCAGGAACCTGATCTATAAACTGGCAGATATCTCTTTGGCAGATTATCCAGAGTTACATCTCATTCATTTCACTCCACTTACAAGGCATAGGTACAAGCGATCTTTCCTGATCCATCTCCTAAATGCCTCTTAAATATATATCACAAAAATGGAAATGTCAAGAACCCCTAATGGTTGTTAGTGGTTAGCTGTGGTGAATGAAAAGAATCTGATGGAACAACTAATGGTAGCACTCCAATGAAGAGAGGGGGAATTTAACACAACTTGGTTTTACTAGCACAATTTCCAATGCTCTTGAGCATACAACACACTCTTGACCCCTGAGGATGCTCAGAAGTAATTCTGAACATAATTCCTGCCTCCTCCTCCCTGGTTTTGTGGGGGCTTGGTGTGGGGGTTTGTCATTTTTTTGTCCCTTCTTTTTGTCCCCTTCCATGGTGTGTGGAAGGTGGATGGCATTGAATGGGCTGCAGATGCAAGTCTCTGTCACTCCGTTGTTCTCTCTGGCCAGTGGAGCACTCGGTCTAAGCGGCCATTCCTGAGCGCCGTCAAGCCACGCCCCCCAGGAAATTACATTTCTGGGGACCGTTCTGTACACCATCAGTCTACAGAATGTCCCCAGGTTGCCACATTGCTTTGCAATTTACAAAAAAATTACAGTATTGCAGCTTGAAAAGGAAAGGTAATTTTAATAGCATTTAAATACGATATGATTTGTGTAGCAATTATATATGCTATAATATTCTTTTTAATTCTATTTGCTATCTTTTTTTCCATAAAAGTGAAGTTACCCTTTATATTAAAATAAATTAAAGTCAAATCTTTAAAAATACAACATTTTAATGCTGGCCACTACCTCTGAAATTGCTTGTTGCTTAGCTGTTATACTTAACCCTAAAGGATGAGTGAACTCTCTGGAGCATATTACATGTTACACACATTTTTTTTTTTTTTTCACAAACATTTTATTGAATGCATGCAAGAAATACATAAAGAGACTGATTCCATGAATGCTTCACATTTGTAGACAAAACAAAAACTTCATGGGCTAGGCCCAAAGGGAATAGAGAACAGTAAAGAGCACACAAGCATAAACAATCACTAATCATCTGTATCAAGTTCCCTCTCAGGACTTCTCGATCCTGAGCACATAGATGCTAGTTTATAGAGTTCGGGTCAAAAGCAGGCTAGGAAAATTTCTGTTTAACCTTCTCGGGGTATATATAAAAAAAAAAAAATGGGGGGGGGAAGAAGGGGGTAAGATTAGCTAGTGTAAAGGGGATGACCCTTCAAGAGATGAGCGGAAGAAGGAGGAAGAGGGGGTGAGATGATCACCAGCTGCCCTCTCCTTCATCTATTTTAGGGGCCATCCATGTGAGTCGCCATTAGCGTGATACTGAAATGGCTTATATGTTTTATTTTGCAAGGTCACTAGCTTCAGGTTAAGTCCTTCATTAGATCCAGGTATGACTGGGAAGTCTTAAAGGACATCCATGAACCCCATATCGCCGTAAAGGTAGAGATTTTGTCTAGTGAGGTATAGATCAGCTCCTCCATCTCCGCAATCCGATTAATCCGGCGGATCCATTCGGACAATGTCGGTACAGATGTCGATCGCCAGTGAATTGGTACGCACATCCTGGCCACATTGATCATGTGTAGTGCTATCGATTTGTGGTATAGTTTTTTAGGTATCTCAGATAGGTGTAAGAGATACTGTGCCGGAGAATACTCCAACGGGAAGGAGGATACCTTTGATACTATCTCATGAACTTTCCGCCAGTAGGGTTGCAGTGATGGGCAACTCCACCAAATATGAAGGAAAGAGCCTGTCTCTCTGCCACATCGCCAGCATTGTTCCGGCACAGCAGGTGAAAATTTGTGTATTAAGTCTGGGGTTCTGTACCAGCGTGTTCTCAATTTATAGCCGTTTTCTTGTACTGAAACGTTTAAAGAACCCTTGTGAAGGTAGAAATTGATCCTGTCCCAACTTTCCTCTTCTATCTCCATGTAAAGCGCCGACTCCCAGTAAGCATGCTCCGAGCGTAAGCTCGCTGGTGCTTTCTCATAATGTGAAGCATAAAGTGTTGAAATGACATGCCTCTGTGGGGGTGCACTTGAGCATAGTGCCTCCAATATTGTATGGTTCGTGGTAAAACCTCCCCTACGTACTGGGTCATCTAAAAAATGCTTAAGCTGTATATAGGGCCAGAACGGAAATGAGCCCGTATTAGAGAGATTCTCAAGTTCAGATTGGCGTAGGAATCGGCCTCTACAGAAGAAATGCTTAGCTAGCATCTCAGCGTATGGCCATTCTGCCTCCACAAAGGCTCTTGTTAAGCCTGGAGGAAAGTCTGGGTTGTTACGGACTGGGGTAATGGGGCATATTTTTGCGGAAACCGCATGTTTGGCGCAAGCCCTATTAAAGGCGTTGAGGGTGGGTCCTATAAGCGGGTGTGACAGGGCCAAGGGGGCTATATGTTCCCTGAGTATCCACGGTAGGTATCGTAAGTCAGAGTTCAAGACCAGATTCTCCAGGCCTACCCAGTCCTTACAGTGGCTATGCACTTTCCAATTAACTATGCGCGCTAGATGCGCTGCCCAATAATATCGCTGCATGTCGGGGAGGCCGATGCCACAATTTTCTTTCGGTAGTGTCAATTTAGCCCAACTTATTCTCGCAGCTTTCTTGTGCCAAATGAAGGTACGACAGATGGATTTGTACATGACAAAGAAGGAGGTAGGCAGGTGAATCGGTAAAGTTTGGAATTTATATAGAAGACGTGGGAGAACTATCATTTTGAAAATGGACAATCGCCCAAACCAGGAGGTATTCGGCTTATCCCATTTCTGGGTATCCTGCTTTATCTTTTGTAGTTCCGTTAGGAAGTTCCTGCTATATAGTTGTGATGAGTCAGCAGGTAGTTGAATACCTAGGTACTGAATGGCATCCAATTTCCATTGAAAAGGAAAGTTGTGTTGGCATTGGTTGACTAAGTCTGGGGGTAAGGAGACATTTAATGCAAATGATTTGGTATAGTTGACTTTTAAATTTGAAAGTTTTTGAAATTGATCTAGGACTAGCAGGAGATTGGGTAGAGACGTTAAGGGGGAAGTGAGGAAGAAGAGTACATCGTCAGCGAAAGCGGCAATCTTGAATTCCTGTTCCCGCACTCGTATGCCCTTGATGTCCAGGTTGGCTCGGATACAGCGAAGGAGGGGTTCAAGCGAGAGAATATATAATATGGGAGACAAGGGAAATCCTTGCTTGTTCCATTATGGATGGAGAAGGCGTCCGACAGGTGGCCGTTGACTTTAACTTTCGCCCTAGGGTTGGTATATAGGGACATGATGCGGGTCCGCATGTACGGCCCGATTCCGATTGAGCTCAAAACCGCAGCCATGTAGTCCCATGCCACCCTGTCGAATGCCTTCTCCGCATCTATTGCAAGAAAAAAACCCTCTTGGTGTGAGGATGTAAGCCAATGATGTAAGTTAATCGCTTTTATCGTATTATCCCTGGCTTCTCTGCCAGGAACAAACCCCACTTGTTCCAGACCAACCCAGGCTGGCACATGGTAGGATAAACGGGAAGCCAAAATCTTGGCAAATAGCTTCACATCTGCATTTAGAAGGGAAATCGGCCGGTAACTAGCTACATTAGTGGGGTCTTTCCCCTCTTTAGGAATCACTGCAACATAAGCTTCCAATAGCCTCTCTGACTCACATGAACTGGTGGAAAGTAAATTAAACGCTCTAAGAAAGCTTGGTGATAGGATGTCTGAAAACCTTTTATAGTATAAGGCTGTAAAGCCGTCTGGGCCTGGGCTTTTGCCTGGTTTAGTGGCTTTTAATACCTCTACAAATTCCTCAGGTGATAGGGGGGCCTCCAGTGCTTGGGAGTCTGCATCTGATAAGATGGTGGGACTAAAGTTATGTAAAAACTCTCGGATTAGTGTGGCACGCTTAATGGATGGGACACCATCTGGGTTTCCAGAATGAAGATTGTATAGCTTACTGTAAAAAAGTTGGAATTGCCTAGCGATGTCTTTATTCCTAGAATGAACCTTACCTGATACATCTACAAGATGATGAATTGTGGAAGCTAACTTGCGCTGTTGGGTGGCTCTCTGGTAACTGTTTCTGGGAATACAAGGGTCATTGTGATAGGGTGGTGGTCTGACTACCATATTTTCAATAGTAGCCTCATGGAGGTACGGCAAGTCTGGTTGGGTTAAAAGTAGATAATCCAGTCTCGAGTAACGATTATGAGGAGGGGAGAAAAAGGTATAGTCGCGGTCCTTGGGATAGAGAGTTCTCCATGTATCGTGAAGTGATAGGGAAGCTAATTGGGTTTTGATTTGGCGTAAGGCCGAAAAGGGGAGGGAGGAGGTGCCCATATATGTGTCTACTAAGGGGTCTAGGGGGACATTCAGATCTCCCCCTAAGATTAGAAGGCCTGATTGAAACAAGTTAAGCTTTGTAGTGATCTCCCTCATGAAGGCAACCTGTTTAGTGTTAGGGCAGTATATATTTGCTAACGTCAGCGGCTTATTGTTCCGGGTACCTTTCAGGAAGATAAACCTCCCCTCTTGGTCTATTAGTTGGTCTTCTATGTTCAAGGGAAAGGTTTTGGACAACAGGATAGAGACTCCTTTGGACTTCGAGTTGGGGTTGGTGGCATGGAAAGCTACTGGAAACCGCTTGTTTGAGAAGCGTGGCACAGACCCAGACTTAAAGTGCGTTTCCTGAATGAAAATAACTTGTGCTCTAAGTCTGTGGGCTTCTGTTAACATGTTGCTACGTTTTTCTGGGACATTTAGGCCTTTGGCATTGTGCGAGTATATTTTGAGAGAAAGAGGAGCTGATGTTACTGCGTTTGCCATGGTCAACTCTATGGGGTTGACTTCAAAGGATTACTACAAGGTAGCAAACGAGTGGAGTGTGTGAATGGAGAGGGCTGCTGGTGAGAGAGGAGGGAGGGAAGGAAGGGGGAAAGGAGTGTAAAATGTGACTGAATAGGAAGGTGGCTGGAAAGAAGAAAGGGAAGGGGGGAGAAGAGGGGAAATAAAAAAAATAAATAAAAAAAAATAAATAAATAAATAATATAAGGGGTGGGGGGTGTATTAAATGTGCGGGACGGGAGTAGACAAGAAGGAGTAAATGTGAGGTTGGGGCTGAAGCTTATCCCAGCTTGAAGCTGAGTGAGTACCAGAAGATACCAGGTTCTCCTGTTAGGTTGAGAACTCAGGTAGCAACTACCGGAGGTGGGAAAAGGCCTGCTAGCCCACCTAATTGAAAGGGGAAAGGAAGGTAAGAGGGAGGGAAAGGGATCCGGTTGCTAACAAAGAGGAACCCGCCTCTCCGAGGTAGGAACGAGGGTCTAACACAGGACTTTTCAACCAAGTCAGCAGACCAGGGCAAACAGCCACTAAAGTTTATATATTTTGAAAGACTTTATCGTTGTGAGGCGAGGAGGGAACCAGGTGAGCCCCTCCTTCCTTGAAGAAGAAAGAAGAAGCTTCAATCCCGGGTCCCCCAGCGACCAACACCATGGGCAAAGGACCACCTTTAAAGACCTAGGGATGGACCTGTCTAGTTGCCTTGCTGTGAGACTCGCCTCCCCCAGGATGCCTCCATCCAGGTGAGTATGTCAGTGCATCTTAGGGCCAAAATCTAGAGGCCTCCCTGTTGAGGCAGGTCCCCGACAAGCCAGTACCATAATCAATCAAGTGCAAAAATAACATCAACAGGCAACATTTAGTAAATAAACTAGATCAAACCTAGCGGAGCATTTTGGCTCAGTACATCACAATGAGTGATTTCAATAGGGAGAGGTTTGTGGTTTTATCTACAATTGCAGCTATAGTTCGTCGAGGCTCCCATACTCATAGTCATTTTACTATGGGGAATGCCTAGATTGCAGCCTAATAAGTAGAAAGAACAGGACTCAATCCGTGCACATTTTTCTGGAACTCGACCAAGCAACCAAGATGTATTCCCAAGCGATAAGAGTCTCATTCCAGCTGTATTGGGTCTGATTGCTGGGAAGATCCTGGTAGTACGCAAATGCCCAAGGTCATGGAGATGCTCTCAGTTCTCTTTGTGGAGTGTATGACCTCGAGCTTTAAATTCCTTCATGTGGACTTGTGTGATTTCTAACTTTTTTATTTTAAGTCATCAAGATTTCTTTGCTCCCTCTAGTGGCAATTTCTAGATCTGTTCAGGTGGAGGTGATCAGTAAATGCGCAAAGCTATATAAACACTTGGAAGGCACAAAGTAATGAGTCTCAGCTCTCTGTAGTCCTCTTGAGGTACCAGCCAATGCGTGCATTCTGTAGCTCATAGGTCTTAGCATGTCCGTGAAAGAAGTGACAGGTGCTAGTGAAACCAACTCACCTCCAAACCATGGAGCATCACTTTTAAAGCCACCAGCCGGTGGGACAATGGCACTAAAACTTTACACTTAAAACAACGTAGACAAATTTGTGTGCCTGGTCTGTGATGTGCTTGCCCTTTGCAAAGGCATGTCAGGATCTTCTACTGCACAGGTAGACAGTCTCTGGAGTTCAAAGGAACTGGGCTCAGTCCGCGGTTCTCCTGCGGATAGATGATTGTACTGCTCCGGGTCGCGATCTGATATGTCATCCAAGCCTCTCTGTGAGGAATTTGATGTTGACCTGCGGCGTCTCTGCCTGTTGCAATGAGAGCGTGGGGTCAGCTCTTGTGGGACATGGATCCAGGGTTCTGGTCGAGTAAGCGTGCTATACCACTCTGGCACAGCTACTCTTGGTATGCCTAGGGTGTCACAAAAGGCCGGTAACTCCGCCGGTGTGCGTAGTGACACTGATCGGTTCCCAATAGTCGCTACCAGGCAGAAGGGGAACTTCCAGCGATATATAACATGCCTTTCCCTCAGGACATTGAGGAGGGGGCGGAGTTCTCTTTTGTGTTGAAGTGTAATGGCGGACAGATCTTGATAGATCTGTATTTGTGCACCTTCATGTTACAGCTGCCCCTGATTGCGGGCTTGGCGTAGAATTTCCTCCTTCTGGCTAAAGCTAACTAGACAGCACACCACGTCTCTTGGGGGGTCAGTGTCGCCTCCTTTAGGCCTGAGTGCCCTGTGGCACCTCTCCATCTCTATGGGCGCATCTGGGGGTCTTCCTAAGAGGGTGTTGCAAATCGCCCAAATTGTTTGCTGTAGCTGGGGACTTTCCACCGACTCAGGGATCCCCCTAAATCGCAAATTGTGCCTCCTCCCCCTATTATCTAAATCCTCTAAATGTCGGTGCATATCTAGCAGGATCTGATCATGGGCACTAGATACCTGTTGAGCTTGCTGTATGGCCGCTCCATGTGAAGTAACCGTCGCTTCCATGTGGTCTAGTCTGGACGCCACTGCTCTGATCTAATCTCTGTTTTAAGATCAGAGATGGCTGCGGATAGTGTAGTTTTTATGTCCATGGCCACCAGCTGCAGGTCCACTAAGCTAAGGAGCGGGGAGGGCTGGGTGCAATGTGCAGAAGTACCTGCGTGTCCCAGGGAATTGAGTACGCTGCTTGGACAGGTCACTTCCAAGGCCTGCGAGGATGCCTGCAGCTCCGCTTGCTGGGTCCGGAAAAGCTCGGGGATAGTCCGACTGAGCTGTGTGTTCGGGTCGGTCTGTGAGTGGGAGGATGGAACATTTCTCCCTGCCATCTCCTCTCGTCTGTTTGGGAGTCTTTCAGCCTAGTAACTGCTCGTGCTGAAGCCCTGGTCTCTGGAGCTCTCCTCCTAAGCGGCCATCACAGTCCGGTGCCAAGCCACGCCCCGTTACACCCATTTTTAGCGTGTAAAGTGTAATATGCTCCAAACCTGCCCCTTGCATTCCCCTGATCCCCCCTCGCTGTGATAGCAGGCATAGGATTGTCTCCCCACACCTGCTGTCATAATTCAAAAATAGCGCTGTTGTGCAGAGCTCTGCCCACAGATTCATTCACAGCTATCTGTGAATGAATGAACTCCAGGTAATGTATGCCACTGCGGCAGACAGCTTTCAGTGCTAAATGAACTGCAAAGATGCTGGTGAGCACTCTCATTGTTTATTTATTTTTCCTGGACTTTAAGTAGAGCTTTAGGTAAAACTTATATATTTTTTTTGAATAGAGTAAGGGTGAGCTATAACCCCTGTCAGTTTATTTTCTGCCGTGATAAGGGAGATTTCCTTTTACTTCCTGTCCCATAGTCAAAACAGGAGGTGAGAGGATATCCCTGCAAGTCAAGGGAATTCATTCGGAACCTCCCCATTGGAAGATTTCCCATCTATTACTTTTCTGGGGACAACTCCAAATTTTTTCTTTTACTTTTACTTTCAATGATAATGATAGACAGGACCAATAGAGAGGGAGAATCTGCCTAAAGGGGGGCACAGATAGCAATAACAATGGAAAGATTAATTTCCAATCCATCTTTGCTATGTCCAAAACAACAAAAAAAATAGTTCTGCCTTTAGTTGCACTTTCAGTAACTGTCTATCTGTATGGAAGGTACGGGAAGACAGCTATAATGAGTCTGCAAGAGCATGACATCTCACGGCTGATCTGGTGATAGCCGGTGCAATGATCTCCAGGCTCCTTTACCTGCAAAAAAAGTGTATTTATTATTATTATTATTTTTAAAAGTGAACATCGCCATTAAACTTCTATACTATCCAGTTTCTGAACACATACAGTTCTTCAGTCTTCTGATTTAATTTTTCCTCACTTGTTTCAAACTTTCTCTGTCTCAGTGATTCAGAAAGTGGTTGAAAACATAAAATATCAGCACCACATTAATGTTTTTAGGAATTTGCAATGGCAGTCTATTTATTTATCTCAAAACACGTTTGCTTTAGGAGGGTTGTTTACATTATGGGAGTAACATAGAAGGATAGTTCATTAATCTAAGTCACAAAGTGCAAGATTTAAAAAATCATGCTTCATTAAAAAAAAAAGTATGGGTTTCAGGAAATAAAAGAAACTCACCTAGGTGGATGCAACATCAGTCCACCATTTCTAAGACCGATAAGTGAGCTTTCAAAGACCACTGATTGCAGAGTTCTTCAGTGAACAGAGAGCTGGAGACTGTCAGGTACAGGCTTTCTGCTGTGTGGCTTGCCAGCCAGCTTCCTACTGCACAAATGGTGAGCCGCGCTGAGTTTTATGAATGATGCCCCAGTCTTCTGGAACCTGTGACATGATCCTAGTGAAAGTGGGAGTGTATACATGTCAAAACTAGGTACTCACTCTCTTGCCAAAAAAATTACAAGCCAAATGTAGGGTGGGTGGGGGGGGGCTTAAAGTGAAACTTCCCCTTTTGGGTGAAGTTATGCTGTAATGTGTTTCTAAAGCCTAAACTTTTTCTACCTATAGCATTCCTTACATTAAGGTAAAAAATGGTTAGGCACCAGTATGCCCCTCACCACCTTTTTTTACTTACCTGGGCCTTGATTTGATTCAGCACTGTGCCTGTCTGAAGCACTTCTCTCCCCTCACTTCTTGGCCTCTTGGGCTTAGCTCAAGCAAAGCCAATGACAGGAAAGTGGGGGGAGTTCAGCTCTCTGTGTCAATAGATTCCGATAGCGAGGCTTAGGAGCAAGCCTGCATAAGTGCCCCCATAAAAAAGGCTTCCCATAGGGACACAGGGTGGAGTAGAGGAGCCAGAAGCACCTGCGGGGGAAAAGGAGGTTTGGTGCCGCTCTGTGCAATTTCATGGCACAGAGTAGGTAAGCATTAACCTGTTTTTTATTTTGTTTTCATTTTTAACCATGTAAGGACCGAGCCTCTTTTTGAGATTTGCTGTTTACAAGTTAAAACATTTTTTTTGCTAGAAAATTACTTATAACCCCCAAACATTATACATTTTTTTCGAACACCCTAGAGAATAAAATGGCGGTTGTTACAATAGTTTCTGTCACACCGTATTTGCGCAGCGGTCTTACAAGCACACTTTTTTTTGGAAAAAATACACTTTTTTGAATTAAAAAATAAGACAACAGTAAAGTTAGCCCAATTTATTTTTATATTGTGAAAGATAATGTTACGCCGAGTAAATTGACACGAAACGTGTCACGCTTCAAAATTGCGCCCTCTTGTGGAATGGCGACAAATATTTACCCTTAAAAATCTCCATAGGCAACGTTTAAAAAATTCTACAGGTTACAGAGGAGGTCTAGGGCTAGAATTATTGCTCTCGCTCTACCGATTGCGGCAAAACCTCACATGTGTGGTTTGAACACCATTTACTCATGTATGTGTTCACTTCTGCATGCGAGCTCAGTGAATGGGGCGCATTTAAATTTTTTTTTCTTATTTATTTAACCTTTTATTTTTTATTTTTACACTGTTCTTTAACCACTTCCCACCCGCCATATAGCAGAATGATGGCGGCAAAGTGGTTTCAATACCCTGACTGGGCATCATATCATGTCCTCAGGATATTGAGCCGCTGCACACCCCCGGGGGCGTGCATCGCGGCGATCGTTGTTGCGGAGTGTCAGTCTGACACCTCGCAACACCGATCTAGGTAAAGAGTCTCTGACGGAGACTCTTTACCACGTGATCAGCCATGTCCAATCACGGCTGATCACGATGTAAATAGGAAGAGCCAGTGATCGGCTTTTTCTCACTCGCGTCTTAGAGACGCGAGTAGAGCAGAGCCGATCGGCTGCTCTCCTGACAGGGGGGGTCTGTGCTGATTGTTTATCAGCACAGCCCCCCCTCAGATCCCACCCAGGACCACCAGGGAAGTCGCCCAGGACCACCAGGGAAGCTGCCCAGGACCACCAGGGAAGCCATCCACACTGGACCACCAGGTATGCCCCCTAGACCCCCAGGGAAATACTAATCTGTGCCCAGGCAGCTGCCAATCAATGCCCAGGCAGCTGCCAATCAGTGCCCACTCACAATGCCTACCACTGCCAGTGCCACCAGGGATGCCTATAAGTGCCTCATATCAGTGCCACGTATCAGTGCCCATCAGTGCCACATATCAGTGCCCATCAGTGCCCAGCAGTGCCTCCTATCAGTGCCCAGCAGTGTCACCTATCAGTGCCCATCAGTGCCACCCATAAGAACCAATCTTTGCAGCCTTTCAATGCCCATTAGTGTCATCTATCAGGGCCCATCAGTGCCCACCAGTGCCACCCATGAGTGCCCATCAGTGCCGCCTATCAATGCCCATCAGTGCTGCATATCAGTGCCACCCATCATTGCCGCCTACCAGTGCCCATCAGTGCCGCATATCAGTGCCCATCGTCAGTGCCCATTGTCAGTGCCTGCTCATTGGTGCCACCTCATCGGTGCCGCCTTATCAGTGCCTGTCAGTGCCGCCTTATCAGTGCCCATCAGTAAAAGAGAAAACTTACTTATTTACAAAATTTTTAAACAGAAACAAAAGCAAAACTTTTATTTTTTTCAAAATTTTCGGAGGTGATCAAATACCACCAAAAGAAAGCTCTATTTGTGGGAACAAAATGATAAAAATTTAGTTTGGGTACAGTGTTGTATGACCATGCAATTGTCATTCAAACTGCGACAGCACTGAAAGCTGAAAATTGGTCTGGGCAGGAAGGTGTATAAGTGCCCTGTATTGAAGTGGTTAAAAAAAAAATGTGTCACTCTTGATCCTATTACAAGGAATGTAAACATCCCTTGTAATAGAAAAAAAAGCATGACAGGACCTCTTAAATATGAGATCTGGGGTCAAAAAGACCTCAGATCTCATATTTACACTAATATGCAATAAAAAAAAAAATGTCATTTAAAATTTTTTTAAATAAAATGGCCCTTTAAGAACTATTATCAGAAGTGTTTAGTGGTATGGAGACGGGTGGGGGCCATCTTCCCCTCACTCATGTCAATACTCAGCATGTGAAAGGACCCAATCGCCTCCACACACCTGCTGCCATAACAACAATATTCCTCTTCAAAGTTAGGATGTATATCGGCGTGAGGCGGTCCGTAAGTAGTTATAGAGCATTTACACAGAGGCTGTGTGGATATAAAACAGGGGGTTTATGGGCATTTACGGGCAGCCCTAAAATATGGTAAAATCTTAGGGCTGCCCGTAAATTAATGAGCGGTTGGCAACACTGGGCCGACGGGCGGGCAGTCACAGCCACAGCTCAAAGTGGCTCCAGGGCAGCCGACCTACCGGGAAATTTCCCACTATCCCAGTAGGCCTGTCCGGCCCTGAAGAGGACAAACTTTTCTACGTAGGATGTGACTGTTTTCCAAAAAAATACAAAATCTACGACTTTGAACACTTTTTCTTTTGCCGAACCTGGAATGCTTTTAGCTGATTCAAACTGAGGGTTTAGTTTGGCTTTAAATTGTTTAATAAACAATCTTTTTAAAGGAGAAGTCCAGCAAAAGCTCAAGTGGCTGGGCTTCTCCTATGGATCACAGGAGAGCAATTTGTTTTGCACTCCTGTGATTCATTTTCAGCAGAGAGCGGACTGAAGTCTGCTCTCTGCTGATGTCATGGATATCAGTCTAGGTACCAGGAGACGGCCGCTCCGCTCCCTCCACAGCTCAGCGCTCCAATGAGCGTGGAAGGACAGGAGCAGAGAGCTTTGACTGACAGTCTACAGCTCTCTGCTCATGGAGCTGTGAAAACCAAATGATCGGCGATGTTCAATCGCTTGCTTTTCAGTGTAGAGGTGCCGGGGGACAGATGCAGCATCGGACCGATGCTGCATCCACCTATGTAAGTATAGATCTAAAAAAAAAAAAGAAACCCAAACGTCTCTTTTAAGTTATGTTCGACTGTATATGCATACTAGTGTGAAGCAGTTTTTCCTTGAACTTGTCTCATTAATTAAAACTCATTCCTCTTAGTGGGATTTCTGAACTAGACACTTTTTAGGAGACAGATTTTGAAGAACGATAGGAGGCCAGGCATTGTCCTGATCTTTACTAGGAATGAGGCTCAAGCCCATGCAGGATTCTCCCCAAACTCTAGCTGTTTGTGCTACTGTAGAAGGCCCCCAGTAGAAGTCCCATAGGACAAAACGCATCAGGTCTTTGTCTGCTGAGCCATGCACATTGCACCACATTTTATGAAATTCTTTATGATCAATTTTTACCAGCATACATCCTAAACGATGTTTGGACTCTTTAATAATAAATCCATACGTCATTTTTGATTTACACCGTGTGGAAGACTTCTTTTTGTTTTTTATGAATACTCTGATCCACTGTTGGAGAACTATCTTCATAGACACCACACCTGGAGATGGAGGTTGTCTCCCGGGTTTGCCTGTCCACTCCTCTGCTGAGCTTGTGTGCCTGCACTCTTTCTCCATTGAAGATCGCCATCTTGGATCTTGGATATCCTTACATGCCTGTTTGACTTACTGCTGCTGGCGTGTGTGTCCACGTCCTCTGGTAAGAGTACCTATCCCCTCCCCTGGTGGTGGAAGCACATATCCCAGGTGGTTGAACAACACGGCAACATCATTATTCTCATGGTCTTGTGACATATAAGTGGAAGAGCACATTACAATATTCAGTGTTTGACGGACTTTGTATCATGATTATGTGCATTCAAGTGACATTCCATTCACAAAGCAATCTCGGGATTATGATTTCCTTTATTATTTTTTATGTTTGATTGGTATTACAACCATCTTATGCATATTGTACTGATTTCTATGGTACCTTCATTAATATCTGACTAACACAGTTCACTTTATTGTTTATTATCTCTTTACACCATTCACTACTGAGTGTTGTTTCACGTTATCCAGTTTAATTTCTGGACATTGTATACAGCTATAGTGCTGCACTTAGTCTTCTGTATTTTCTGTTTACAATTGGTCTTATTGTTTAGTGCTGGAAGCTTTTCATTTTGTCATTTATCACTTCTTTCACCGGTAGTGCAGTAATTTTTCTATATACTACAAATGAGTAAATGAAATGATAATTTAAAAACCATGCATCACCTTTGTGTTACATATGTGAAAATGTCTATAAACTTCCCAAAATTTCATGCTGTGTCTCCAGCCACCCAGTGCAATATATCTGCTCACCTCCAAGTGTGGACCCCAGTATAATATCAAGGCCATAAAAGCTTAAAGGGGTTGTAAAGTCAGAAGGTTTTTTTTTATCTTAATGCATTCTATGTGTGCAGCATCCCCCCCCAGCCCCCTTAATACCTAACTGAGCCCCCTCCCTGTCCAGTGATGTCCATGAGTGCCATCTGAGACTCTCCCTCTTGATTGGCTTGTCTTGGATCTTGGATCTGGGGGTCCCCTTGTTAAAGGGGGCTTCCAGATTCTGATAAGCCCCCCGCCCGTAGACCCCCACAACCACCAGGCAAGGGTTGTGGGGACGAGGCACTTGTCCCCATCAACATGGGGACAGGGTGCTTTGGGGGTGACTCCAAAACATCCCCCCATGTTGAGGGCATGTGGCCTGGTATGGTTCAGGAAGAGGGGCACTCCTGAACCGTACCTGCGGCCTGCCAGGTTGCATGCTCAAAGAAGGGTCTGGTATGGATTTTGGGGGGGACCCTACGCCATTTTTTAAAAAAATGTTGCGCAGGGTTTCCCTTAAAATACATGCCAGACCTTAAGGGTCTGGTATGGATTTTGGGGGACCCCTACACCATTTTTTAAAAAATTTGGCGCAGGGTTCCCCTTAATATCCATACCAGACCTGAAGGGCCTGGTATGGATTTTGGGGGGACCCCACACAATTTTTTAAAACATTTTTGGTTCGGGGGTTTCCCTTAATATTCATACCAGACCCAAAGGGCCTTTACAGCTGCGATCAGTTTTAAATGACTTTTTTCCTTTAGAAATGTCATTTTGCTCTGGTGCTGTTCTAAACACGGAAAAACTGCGCCACTTTACAGGCATACTATAGACACCCCCCAGGCACAATATTTAAAGGAATATTTCATTTTTATTGTTTCACTTTAAGCATTATTAAACTCACTGCTCCAGAAAAAATGGCCATTTTTAAACCTTTTTTTTGCATTGATACATGTCCCCTGGGGCAATACCCCAGGGGACATGTAAAAAACACTTTTTATAACAATAACTTGCATATAAGCCTTTAAAATTAGCACTTTTGGTTTTTTATGTTAGTGTCCCATAGACTTTAACGGGGTTCTGCGACTTTCGAATTTGCCGCGAACACCGCATAATGTTGTTCGTTGTTTGCCGAACGTCCGAACAACCAAAGTTTAGCCCAAATTTATGCTCGGGCTGAACCATTCTCCCATCCCTACTAAACAGCAGGGAGGGGCCAGAAGCACAGAAGAGGCACCGGAGAAGAGGAGGATTGGGCTGCTCTGTGTAAATCCACTGCACAGGGCAGGTAAGTCTAATATATATACAATTACTTTAAATCATCAACATCAATGGGATATCTTCTCTAGCATGTTTCTGTATTCTTCTCCTCCTCCTCCAGCAGCTCCAGGCTCAAAGGTGAGGATACATGCAAACACAAAATATTATTTTGTGTTATTCTTTTTTTATCAAAAATAAGGCAATCTAGCAGGAACTTCTTTTGTTTTCTGGTGCTTCTTACTAGATTGCCTTGATTTTGGATTAAAATATATTCACTTTTGGTATGATAATAGGTACTTCGTACAAGTGACCGGTGTTACCATGAGAGCATGTTTCGTGTCTAGTGTGGCTAATATTTTTATGGTACACTCGGAGACAGAAATTGTATTCAAGGATAAACCTAAGGAATTCATATGTTATGATAGATTTATAGGTGACATATTCTTTATTTGGGAGAGGGATGAGAATTCCTTGAGATCCTTTATGAGAAGGAGGGATGCTAATGATTAAAATATTATCCTCTCTTGGCACATAGATACTAGTAGAGCTGTGTTTCTGGATTTGAAGACTGTGGCTGCTGATGGTAAATTTATTGCTAAGAATAATTTTAAGCCCACCAAAAGTAATGGGTATATAGCCACAGACAGTTGCCATCACAAGAATTGGCTGTTTAATATCCTCAGGGAATAATTTATTAGATTGCAAAAAATTTTTACATTTGTTAATGATTATGAGCAACGAGCTGGGATATTGGTTAAGGGGTTTATACAGACAGATTGATGATAAAATATGTGCACCAGCTGAATATAAAAATTAGTTCAGGGTGTTGTTAGATTATAATATTCAATTTAAATATATGGAAAGGAATATCAAAAGATAGTGTGGCATTTTGCTTAAGGATAAAATTTTGGGTCACGTTCTTCCAGCATGTCCTGTATTCACATATAGGAAGACACCTACATTAAGGAACATCTTGGCCTCAGGGGTCCTGGTCCCCCTGTGTAAGAGGAGGAATAATACTCTTACTATTTTTCTCACAAGTTTTTATACATGTGGGAGGTGCAGGGGGTGTAATACATGTTGTGCTAATAATAGGAAAGTATATGATTTTGTAGCCCACACCACTGGAAAGATGTATAAGGTGAGGGAATTTACAACATATAAAACAGGGAGCATTGTATATATGATGCAATGTCCCTGTGGTAAACAATATGTGGGTCGCACATTCAGACAGTTACAAGTCTGTATCAGGGATCATGTTAATAATATCAAAAAAGGGTTAAAAATACATTTTGTCTCCAAGAACTTTAAAGAATGCCATAACAGAGACCTCACAAGGCTCCAGTTCTGGGGATAAGAGAAAGTTGAGAGGCAGTTTCTTCTCATCGCTTTTTCTTTTTTCCCTTCCCCCCTCCTTTTCCAATCGTTGTTGCTATACCTTTCCTATATGCTGAATTTAATATGAAAAAAACTAACTCTCCAAATAATATGTGTCTATAATAAACTTGAACTATCCTAGTCATCATGTTACATACACCCTCTTAGTTTACTGAGTTTTGGTGCCTTACCCTTCTTATGTGAGTCAGCGGTCAGCTTCCATTTGTGAGGGTATTCCACAAGCACAGTGCCACATCAATATTTTAATGTTGTTTTGATGTTTACTGTGTATTTGTATATTTGATCTCATTGTATATATTTAGTTTTTTTAGTAAAGTCTGTTGATGCTCCTGAAGAAGCGCAAGGCACGTAACATGTAGTGCCCAGGATATTATTATCATCATTATCTGTTACATAGCTTATTTTTGGAACTTAAACTTGACTGTGGAATGAGTGGCCCTACACCTCCAAGTTTTTTATGCTAATTTCCTATGGCTATGTACAGTATTAATTATTCAACCTTGTTACACTGACTTTTTCTAATGTCAATATTTTTTAATGTAATTTCTATATATAAACTTTTTATGTATTAATTACCCATGTGGTCGTGCCTAAAAAGTCCAAACCTTCTACTCCAATTTTTCAGTTACAAGTCTGTATCAGGGATCATGTTAAAAATATCAAAAAAGAGTTAAAAATACATTTTGTCTTCAAGAACTTTAGAGAATGCCATAATAGAGACCTCACAAGGCTCCAGTTCTGGGTATAAAAGAAAGTTGAGAGACAGTGGAAGGGGCAGTCATTATATTAGGCAATTGAGCCGGAGGGAGGCGTATTGTCTATACAAATTAAAGACATTGGTCCCAGGGGGGCTCAACGTTGATTTTGATTTAAGTTTATCAGTAATACACACGGTCGGATTTTCTGATGGAAAAAGTCCGATCGGAGCGTGTTGTCGGAAATTCCGACCGTGTGTGGGCTCCATCGGACATTTTCCATCGGATTTTCCGACACACAAAGTTGGAGAGCAGGAGATAAAATTTTCCGACAACAAAATCCGTTGTCGGAAATTCCGATCATGTGGACACAAATCCGACGGACAAAGTGACACGCATGCTCAGAATAAATAAAGAGATGAAAGCTATTGGCCACTGCCCCGTTTATAGTCCAGACGTACGTGTTTTACGTCACCACGTTTAGAACGATCGGATTTTCCGACAACTTTGTGTGACCGTGTGTATGCAAGACAAGTTTGAGCCAACATCCGTCGGAAAAAATCCATGGATTTTGTTGTCGGAATGTCCGAACAAAGTCCGACCGTGTGTACGGGGCATAACTCCTAAACACCCTCCATGTCTCTCTGCCTTCTTTTTCAGTTTATGATCTATGCTTTTTAATTTTAAAGCAATTAATTAAGGGTTCTGATCATGTTTATTTATATGTTGTATAACATGAAGTTTTCTGTTATACATTTTTTGTAACTATATTTTAAAATTTCAAGTGCAATTTTATTGATGTATGCATCCTTGGATGTTTCGCATTGCTATCAGGCAGAAGGAAGCACCATTTATATATTTATTTGATTGTAATTCATCATTATTGCCGCTAGTATTGGTATCCCCAAGCAGGAAGTGGTGTTGATTGCTTGGCTCGGGGCAAAAGGGATTTCTCTGGTCTGTTCTTGACATCACTTTCTGTTTTTGGAGTTAACCACACCCATTATTACATCATGTCCTGGCTTTCTGGCCGCTGGAATGGTTGCCATGGGAATTATTACACAGGGGAGGCTATATAAAGCAGCATGACAGCATGGCTCCATTCTACTGAGGAGGCACTGCTGTTGGGTGTAACATGTATCAGAGTGGAGCCACGCTGTAATTAAAGGTTGTATGTGTACGAGGTACTGTATTGCGGAGCTTCTGTATACTGTACATTGTGAAGCACTTACCATTGCACTGGGGGTACTCTTGAAATGTGAGTGTTTTTATTGGTGTTTTTTTTCAAAGTGTGATTTTATACATAGAACACTATTAGTGTTTAAGTGGAGTGGAGTAAATACTGCCCTGGATAGAATAACATATGCCACTTTGAACTTCATTACATTGGGGTCCACGGTGGGTGGTGAGCAGCCTAATTGAACTGATTAGCCACATGCACAGTAGGAATAGAGTGGGCTATGGCTAGAGGATTATACATTTATATGCATTTTAAGGCTGTCGTGAATGCTTTTTGTTGGCATTGGCAACTGTAAGAATATATCCATTTATACAGAGAACACTATTATTCTTTTTTTTGTATTTGTATGTATTCCTACCTGTGAGTCTGGAGCTGCTGGAGGAGGAGAATACAGAAGCATGCTGGAGGAAACATCCCCTTGGTGTTGATGATTTAAGCTTTTATGGCTTTGATATTATATTGGGTCTACATTTGGAGGTGAGCAGATATATTGCACTGGGTGGCTGGAGACATAGCATGAAATTTTGGAAAGTTTATAGAAATGTTCACATATGTAACACAATGGTGATGAACTACTGATCATGGAAAGTTTGGACTTTTGTTTATTTTTGTACTTTTTCAATATTTTTTTATTTAATTTGTTTGCACTACATCATTTTTGTATTCTGAGTATGCATAATGGAAAGCACTGTTGGTGCTTAGCGGCATTCAAGGATTATATTTTCTATCATATTGAATGTTACATTCACACTAATGCCGCGTACGCACGAACAAATGTTCTATGGGAGCTTGTTTCGGAAATTCCGACCGTGTGTAGGCTCCACCGGACATTCTCCGTTGGAATTTCTGACAGACAAAATTGGATCTCAAATTTTCCGACAACAAAATCTGTTGTCGGAAATTCTGATGGTGTGTACACAATTCCAACGCACAAAATTCCACGCATGCTCAGAATCAAGCAGAAGAGCCGCACTGGCTATTGAACTTAATTTTTCTCGGCTCATCGTTCGTGTTATACGTCACCGCGTTCTTGACGTTCGGAATTTCTGACAACAATTGTGTGACCTTGTGTATGCAAGACAAGTTTGAGCCAACATCCGTTGGAAAAAAAACATGGATTTTGTTGTCAGAATGTGCGAACGTGTGTACGCGGCATAAGATTAATACTGCGTTGATTGTTAATTTATATATTTTCAGTGTTTGAGTAAATTAAATGGTCTGTTTGTCATTCATTAATATTGGTAGTAATAAAAATTTCTTCTTAGTGGCATGGTTACTAAGATGCCGGCAGGTGCCAGCATCCTAGCAACCAATATCGCATTCCATGTTCCATTTAGCTAAATAAAAACAGAGGGGCCTGAGCTGCCTGATGTCAATGACCCATTATGGCCATATTTGGTCAAAGATGTCAGGCAGCATCCCCAGCCTATTTACTTACATTCAGCTTCAGGCCAGGAAGTATGCTATTGGGTCATTGGTACTATCCCACTGTGAATGATGGCATTGAAGCTTTGTGGTCATTTGGGTGAGAGGATCACCAGGAGATCATCTTCATGGGACATTTTTACTTCATGGCACATTATTTCTGGGCTTCTTGGGACATTTTTGATAGTAGTGGTATATTAATAAAGGTCTTTATGCATAGTTTGTGTGTTTATTTACTATTTTACATTTTTGTGAATGAGTAAACACTCTACCCCTTATTCATTTACATAGGAGAGGTCAGATATCTGTGGTACCCTTTTATTTTGAATCCCCCCACAGACTTACACATCCACCAGGCCAGGGATGTGGACCTGAGGCCCTTGTTGTCATAAATATGAAGGCTAGGAGCTTTGATAGGGACCCTCTCTCCACATGTTCAAGGAATTTTGCCTGGTATGTTTCAAAAGAGGGGATGCATGCTCATTCCCCCTTTTCCTCTCCAGCCCGGCTGTATGCTCAGATAAGGGTATAGCATGGATTTTGGGGACGGGGGAGCTCCACACTATTTTTTGTTTTGTTTTTTGCATGGGTTGCCCTTTTGAAATGTATACCAGACCCAAAGGGTTTGGAAAGCATTGATCAGGATCCCATGCTGTTTTTTTTTGGGGTCTTCCTTACAACCTACAGGGGACCCTCATCCTGGAGAAGGATCAGGTGAAAATGTTGAAGGAAGTCCCCAACTGCTTGTTTACAAACAAAATGAAGTGGACAAGAACTGTTGTTTACTAGCAATTTAAACAGCATTGTATTCATACATGTACGCTAATTCACAGGCAAGTTCAGGGTATCCCTCAAGCTTGTAATTTGAAGAAACTTTGCATTTTTAATGTTGCCCTTTAAGCTTTTTTTAAATGTGCTGCTCCCTGCGAAACTGTATATGTTTAAAAAATGTTTTTTTTTTTGCATTGATATATGTTCCCCCTGGCAGTGCCCAGCCCCCTTTACACTTTGACAAAACTTTGTCTATTAGACTTAAAAATGTAAGGAATTAATTTACAGGATTCACTGTGGTTCAAGAGAGTATTCAATTTCCAAACTTTTTTCTTCTAAGTTTTACCAGCTAATGTCCCTCAAATGAAACACATGCACATTTGACTCATCACTAATCCTTATTTTGAGCATTTTTTTGTCACCAATTTGTGTGAAGCAGCCCTCACAAAGTTGTAACTTCCTGTTTTGGACCCTCCACATGCCCAACAACGTACAAGTTTGATTTGGAGATTTTTGGGATCACTGATCATGGCCAGAGCCTTGGACATTTGTTATTTTGAGGTTTACCTGCACAGATATATATGCTGATACATTTTTTCATTTGTAAAGAGTGTGTATTCCTAATAAACAGGTGTGAGCACTTGAGGCCTACATGAAGAGACAGAATCAATTACACTGGGTGGGTGTGTGAGCAATCCTAGCTAGGTTATTTAAATGCCTGCATTTATGGTGGGTGTTTAGCCTAAGAACTGGCCTGAATCTTTCTTTGCGGTGCGTATATAGGGTTACAAATAGGTTTTTTTTTTTTTTTGGGGGGGGTGCATAATTCCTGACCCACACCCCACTAAGGCTGTTGTTTGATGATTGCTTCTAAATCTAAAATGTTAGACTTACAACTGCTATGTAATGGTCTAGATGAAAAGGAAGGTTTATTTTAATTCATTCCTGCTGTGTTCCAATTTAGTTTGTGCGCTGCCTTTTTGGCTTTTGTATTCATTTTGTCTGTTTTTGCTTATGATAATCCTGCCATTTAACTTTTTAGGGGTTTGGGGCAAGGACTTCAGATCACAAAAAAAGGTTAGTCATGCTTGTTATTAGCTTGATTTGTATCCCTGTTTTTCTTTTTTTTTTTTTTTTTTTTTTATAAATTCTGTTTATTTGTTTCAAAAGAAGGTTAGTGTTACATAACAGAGCCACTGGGCATACCCTGGCTCGAGTGGGTACAAAACAATGAGAAACAGACATACAGCATTTCAACAACCATACAAAACTAACTAAGTAGAAACCCCCCTGTAGCTAGCTGCTAATATGTACCAGGATGAAGTTACTAGCTCATGACCCACAGACCCAGGAGATCCATAGCTGGTACCACTCACAAATGTATCAATGGCAGCTGAGTAGTCAAGAGCAAATGTTCAACCAGTATGTACAAAGAGACCTTGGGAGAGAATTAAATTAGTCCATTGCCCCTACAGGGTCTTCCTGTTCTAAAGTGGTGGTTTCAGACTCCAACCAGATGTTCCAGACCTTTTGAAATTTTAGGGGGCATCCTCTACTGGAATATGTTTCCTTGTATAAAGGCACTGCCAGGTTAACTAAGGATTTCCATGCATTCAGGGTAAGAGCAGACGCGAGGGCTTTCCATTTGAGGACCACAAGTTTCCTGGTGTAAAAGAGGAGTAACCCCAGTAATGTACGGAATGCACTAGAGGGGGCCAGAGCATCCACTAAACCCAGTATACAGATCTCTAACTTTTGAGGTACAGGTATCATGGTCAGTCGGGTGATGAAGGTTGTGATTGATGATCAGAAGGTTTGTATTATGGGGCAGGATCATATCATATGTAAAAAACCCACAGAGTCGGCCCCGCACTGTGGTGTACAGTCTGGGTATATTTTGTGTAACCTATAGGGGGTGTAGTAGTACTTATGCAGTATTTTAAACTGAACTAGACAGTCTCTGGAGGAAACCAATTGGGGATTCCCAAACATCCTCTCAGTCCTCTCCATCCAGCTTCCGAGCTCCGCCATCCAGAAGGCACGGAGCCCCTCCAAACCATGATGTACAGTTGGCTGGAGGGCCTTATAGATCTTGAACAATGGTTTGCTTAAGGACTTATCTCGGAGGAGCAAATCCATATTCGACTGATAAAGAGTCAGGGGGGACCCCCGAACTGGGCTCTATAGGCATGGCGGAGCTGTAGGAATCGGAAGAAGTAGATGTTGGGCATATCAAATCTAGCTGGTCGAATGTCATTGGTGCCCCATTCTCACAGATATTATGTTAATATCGGACACCAAGCGAGGCCCATAAGATCAGGTCCGGAATTAAGTACAATTCGGGAAAGGAGGGATTATTCCATAGTGGAGTATTGGGGGAGAACACCCGAGGGTTGGCAGCTCTAGGACCAACTGCCTAGGACCATGCTCTAAGAACAGTTTTCAATTAGGTGGTGAGAGAGTGGGGGGGCCTTGGCACTTCGAAATAGAGCGTTCTGCAGTGCCTCATAGGAGCCCATTATAGCAGATTCTACGACTACTGCTGCATTAAAGGTGTCCGATATAATCCAATTGTGGGCGTGGGTAAGCATTGCTGCAAGAAAACAGAGAAAAAAATCAAGGCACGCCAGGCCCCCATGGAGTCGAATGCCTTTTCTAAATCTAGTGCCACTAAGACTCTAGTGCCCTGTGCTTCAGGAGGGAGCTGTAGATGGGTGAACACCCTGTGAATATTTACATCTGTTAAGTTCTTTGGCATAAAACCAGTATGGTCCATATTTATTAAGAACGGGAGGATCTTCATCGGCCAGGTGGCCAGAACTTTTGGCTAGTATTTTTAAATTGTAATTTAGGAGGGATATGGGTTGATATGCAGAGCAGTATGAGGCATCCTTCCCTGGTTTCTGTATCAGCACTATGTGGGCTTGGGACAGGGAGTCATGTAGACTCCCTATCTCCAAGCTGAAGGCATACAACTTTTGAAGGTGTGGGGCCAAGTCCGCAATGTACATTTTATACTAATCTCCCAGGAACTCATCAGGGTCCAGGGTCTTTTGAGGGGAGAGTGAACGGATTGCTATCTCAATCTCCTCCACCGAGATCTCCGCCTCTAGTGAGGCAAAATTGTCCTCTGTCAAAGTCGTCAGAGCCAGATTGTAGAGGTATGAGAGACTGTTGAGAGAGGCCTGTGTGGTAGTAGATCGGTACAGCGATGCGTAAAAATCTTTAAATTCTCTCAGAATGTCTGATGGGTTTGAGGTGACCCCCCCCCCCGCAGCAGTGTGAATTGTTGGTACAATGGTTTGATATTTGGGGTTGACCACCAGGCTGGCAAGAAGCCTAACGTT
Source organism: Aquarana catesbeiana (assembly GCF_042186555.1). Classification (NCBI taxonomy): domain Eukaryota; kingdom Metazoa; phylum Chordata; class Amphibia; order Anura; family Ranidae; genus Aquarana; species Aquarana catesbeiana. The sequence continues at coordinate 596,363,350 of NC_133328.1, read as the reverse complement.
CTTGTCCCCAGACTCAAAAATTCTAGCCCTCTCTCTGATAAGGCAGTCGAGCTAGAGATATGCAGAGAGAGTGACCTCTGAACCCTGGCCAGAGAGTAGTATGCCCCGCGAGTAGAGTCTGAAGCAAATACTGCCTCGGCTGCGCACACAAGGGATTCCAGTTCTTCTGTATCAGAGGTATAATCCACCCTGGTGGCTCTGATTGTGGATATATAGTCTCCCCTAATAGTCACCTTAAAGGCATCCCAGGTTACCAGTGCATCAGTTACATTTTCATTGAAGTCCCAGTATTGGGCAATCTTCCCCTGCATACTGCATATTCTCTTCCACCTTTTCATCATGTAGCCAGCGCATGGACAGACGGCAGCAGCCTCTGCATTCCCTCCCTCCAAGCTGCAGAAAAACCTCTAAAGGGGAATGATCTGAGTCTCATCCCAGCAAATAGGCCACTGAAGTGACAAATTGTAGCGTGGAGGGAGAGCAAAAAGCCAAGTCTATCCTGGAGCCCGAACGGTGGACCGCAGACAGGTGCAAAAAGCGCTGGGTCTGTGGATTTTTCCATCTCCAGACCTCGGTCAGCTGCAGGGCCGAGGCCCATTGCGCCAAGTCTGGATCTGGCAGTCTAGTCGGGTTGGAGGTGTCCAGGTTCCTGTCCAAAATGCCATTAAAGTCTCCAGCTATAATGAGTCTGGTGACCATATAGGGAGCCAGCTTGTCATACACTGACTACAGTACAGCAGCGGAAAAAGGGGGAGGTATGTATATGTTCGCGAAAGCAAACAACTGGGCTTCTATAGACAGCAAGAGTATGACAAACTGGCCCCCCCCGGTCCAGAATAACATGCTCCACCTGGATGTTCGTGAATTTGTTCAGTAATATGGAGACCCCCTAGCGCAGTTAGAGTATGTGGTGTGGAAGGACTGCCTCACCCACAGCTTGCGGAGGGCCAACGGCGTGCTACCTGTAAGATGGGTCTCTTGAATGAAAAGAATATGTGGTTTGTGTGACTGCAAAAATTTGAACATAAGAGCTCTTTTATAGCGACTGTTTAAACCTTGCACATTCCACAATATTATTTTGAGCTCCATCCACTTGCTAAAAAAAAGCAAAAATACACAAGGGGCTCTCTGGGTGACATTATCGGATGGCAACGCCCTATGGCTAGATAGGAGATGCCAGACAGCGGACGACAACACAACGGAGAAAGACAGCCACAGAAGAAGAGCATTTTTTTTTAAATGGTTAGTGGATAACTGGCGATGAGGAAGAACACAGCAGAGGAAGAAGACAAGGAGAAGATGGTGGCAGGAGAGACGGCACCAGGAGAGACATTGGCAAGAGAAGATATCGGTGGGAGAGATGGCACCGGGAGAGACAGCGGCAAGAGAAGATGCAGGCGGAAGAGATGCTCCCGGGAGAGATGGCTTGGGGAGAAGACAATAAAGGACTTGTCAAAAACGGGCTCTTTTTTTTACATTTTACTGCTTTTTGGGATGAATGGGTAGGGGTACGATGTACCCCTACCCATTCACATAGGGGGCGGGTTGTCGAGAAGAGGCCCTTGTCTCCATCAACATGGGAACAAGATGCTTTAGGGGGGACCCCAAAGCACCCCCCCATGTTGAGGGAATGTGGTGGGAGAGACGCCTCATATTTTCTTTTTACATTTCACTGCTTTTTTTGTTGAATGGGTATGGGTACGATGTACCAGATAACCATTCACATAGGGGGAACTGCGGGCCCCCTTGTCAAAGGGGGCGTCCTGATTCCAATAAGCCCCCTGCCAGCAGACCCGACAACCACAGCCCAGGGTTGTCAGGAAGAGGCCCTTGTCCTCATCAACATGGGGACAAGGTGCTTTGGGGTGGGGGACAGAGCCCCCCCTCCCCAAAGCACCCACCCCCCCCATGTTGAGGGCATGCGACATGGTATGGTTCAGGAGGGGCGCTCACTCGTCCCCTCCCTTTCCTGGCCTCCAGGATGCATGCTCGAATAAGGGTCTTTTATGGATTTTGGGGGGGACCCCAGGCCATTTTTTTAATACAATTTTGGCATGGGGTCCCCTAAATGGCCTAGTATGGACCTGGGGTCCATACTATTATGTTTTTTTTTGCTGGCAATTTTTTTTTACATTCAGATGTCAATGGGGAACCCCGCTGACAGCTGATGATTCATCGGTTGTTAAGGACGTGCCGACCGGCTTCCTGGCCCCTTGCTTGGCAATCAGCTATATACTGTGAAAATAAAAACCACAAAGCTTACATCTTAATCAGCAGCATATGCTGACAATAGGCGAATGCCTAATAGCCAATGTCACATGAGCATGGTTGTTACCATAATAATAATGCCTCAAATGCAAAACATTATTGTATAGGATTAAAAGAATCAACCATCAGTACATGTATTTCCTACGTATGCTTGTGGTCAGCTTAGTAGCGTAATGGTGTGCTTTGCTACCGTCAAAGGATCAAGCCATGGGATCGGATCGCACCAAGGGTATCACCTATTGAAAACTTGCATTGTACTTAGCAGCATATACCAAAAACCACACACTAGTTAACATGCAGGGTGTTAGTTTACTTTTTTGGGTTTAATTCTCTTGTGCACTGGAAAAATCAACACAGCTACCTTAGGTGGGTGGTAAGTTGGCTGGGATTTGAACAAGAGTGCTTTGCATCAGTGCACACCACCAAGCCATTGTGCTAAGTACACTGAGATCTGCATAATATTGTAGTGTAGTGTAATGTTGTGGTTACAATTGCCGGCACCTGGCTATTAAAGAACCCAGACCAAAAGCGGCATGTGGTCCCCCCAAATTCCATACCAGGCCCTTATCAGAGCATGCAGCCTGGCAGGTCAGTAAAGGGAGGGGACGAGCGAGCGCCCCACCCTCCTGAACCATACCAGAGCGCATGCCCGCAACATGGGGGGAGGGGTGCTTTGGGCCAGGGGGGCTCTGCCCCCCCACACCAAAGCACCTTGTCCCCACGTTGATGAGGACAAGGGCCTCTTCCCAAAAACCCTGGTCAGTGGTTGTCGGGGTCTGCAGGCGGGGGGCTTATCGGTATCTGGAAGCCCCCTTGAACAAGGGTGCTCCTAGATCCCGGGCCCCCCCTATGAGTATGGGGTACATCGTACCCCTACCCATTCACCAAAAAAAGTAGTGTAATGTGACAAAAGACAATAGCCAGTATTGACCTTTAAGTCCTTTAAAATGTCATCTTCTTCCCCCGCTTCTTCCTCCGGTCTTCTCCTTCTTCCTCCGGTCTTCTCCTTCCCCCACTGGGGTCTTCTCTATCACTGGCAAGCATCACTTTAATCACAAGTGACATTGTTGAGAGTGGTAGTACACATACACTCCCTGCAACCCACTATGCGATAATTTATATGCTTGATTTGTACATGTACCCAATATGTCTCATTATGTGTGAAACCGGAGCTAATATTTTAATTTTCTGTATTCTTTAAATTATGTTCGGAGTATTTTGTCAATAAAAATATATCTTTTTACAAAATCCCTTTTTTGATGATATGATTGCTGCTACATAACCCCACGGGGACCTTCTTTAATAATTTTTGGTAAATATTCATTTCGGGGTGTGCAGCCATACCAGCCCCTGTTGAAGTGTCAGGTGATGTTAGAGTTTTCTCCTTCCCCCACTTCTTCCTTCCTTCTTCCCCAAAGCACCCTCCCCATGTTGAGGGCATGCTGCCTGGTATGGTTCAAGAGGGGGATGTTCGTTCACCGTGCACTCATTTGGGGGGGACCCCATGCCAATTTCTTGCCAAATTTTGGCATGAAGGGCCTTGTATGTACTGGGGGTAGGGGACCCCACACTGTTTTTTTCATTTTTTTCATCTATAATGCCGGGAGCCGGCAAAACATTACAGTCGTGAGCAAGTTTATATGACAGTTTTCCTTTAGAAATGTCATTATTGCTTTGGCATGTTCTACACATATCACATATGAGCAACTTTACAGGCAGACTAAGGATACCCCCCAGGCATGATATTTAAAGGAATATTTCATTTTTATTGTTTTGCTTTAAGTATCATTAAAATCACTTCTCCTTTATAAACGATTGTTTTAAAAACTACCTAGGTACCCATAAAATTTTTATGGCCAACAATTTGCATACAAGTTTCCAATTAGGACTTTGGATTTTGCAGGTTCGAGCCCTATGGACTTCAACATTTCCTACATATGCTGATGTGACAGGCATGTTCAGCGGCAATAGCACGATTTGCATTTGCATGTCCACCAAGTTGAAGCCTTAATTGACTTTAATTGGGTGCTATTAAATATAGAGCACCCTAACTTGCTGGGAATCTTAGTAAATGACCCCCTATAAGTCATAGAGTTTGATTTACTAAGTATAGTAGCAAGTCCTAGTTGCAATCTTGGAACACGCAATAAGAGGATAATATGGGACTGGTCTAAACTACGCGTCCTGTTCACCAATGCCAGGAGCCTGGCAGACAAGATGGGTGAACTAGAGATACTGTTGTACGAGGAGGATTTGGATTTTGTGGGCATTTCAGAGACTTGGTTCAACAGTTCTCATGATTGGCTGGCAATAGATTAACGGTATACCCTTTATCGCAAGGATAGAGAGGGTAAAAAAGGGGGAGGGGTATGCCTATATATCAAGAATAATGTACAAGTGAATGTGAGAAATGACATCACTAAGGGAGCTAGGGAGGAGGTGGAATCCTTATGGGTAGAGCTCCAAAGGGATGAAGCTAAGGGTAAAATAATATGGGGAGTATGCTATAGGCCCCCTAACCTGAGGGAGGAAGGGGAGACAGATCTCCTATCACAATTTGGATTAGCAGCAAGGATGGGAAGTGTTATCATAATGGGGGATTTTAATTATCCAGACATAGACTGGGCAGAGGGAACCACGCATTCACCTAAGGCTTGGCAGTTCCTAATTGTCTTGCAGGACAATTTTATGGGTCAGATGGTAGACGCACCAACTAGAAATAAAGCTTTACTGGATCTACTGATTACCAACAATACAAACCTGATCACTGTTGTGGAAATATGGGGCAATTTAGGTAACAGCGATCACAGGTCAATTGGCTTCAGTATAAATAGCACAAATAGGAAACATAAGGGGAATACAAAGACACTGAATTTCAAAAGAGCCAACTTCCCTAAACTACAAACCTTGCTAGAAGGCATAAATTGGGATACAATATTAGGAACAAAGAACATGGAGGAGAGATGGGTTTGCTTTAAGAGAATATTAAATAATGGCATCAGCCAATGCATCCCACTGAGTAATACATTTAAAAGAGCAAACAAAAGTCCTCAATGGATTAACTCCAATGTAAAAATGCATATAAAAGCAACAGAGAAGGCCTTCAAAAAATGCAGGGTTGAGGGATCATCATCAGTATTCAGACTTTATAAAGAATGCAACAACAAATGTAAGGGTGCAATAAGGATGGCTACGATAGAACATGAAAGACACATAGAGAAGGAGAGCAAAAAAAAATCTCAAGAAATTCTTAAAGTATGTAAACAGTAAAAAAGGGAGGACAGACCATATTGGCCCCATAAAGAATGAGGAAGGGCATCTGGTTACAAAGGATGGGGAGATGGCGAAGGTATTTAATTTATTCCTCTCCTCAGTATTCACAAGGGAATCTGGGGGCTTCAGTAACCAAAACTGCAGTGTTTATCCTCATGACACATCACAGGAAGCACCTCCATGGTTTACAGAGGACAGAATTAAAATTAGACTTGGGAAAGTAATTGCCAGACCATTGTTCCTAATTTTTACTGACAGTCTGCTGACTGGAATGGTAACAGCTGGTTGGAGAAAAGCCAATGTAGCACCAATATTTAAAAAGGGCCCAAAATACATCCCTGGGAATTACAGATCAGTTAGCCTTACATCAATAGTATGTAAACTCTTGGAGGGGATGATAAGGGACTATATACAAGATTTTAGTAATGAGAACAGTATCATTAGCAGTAATCAGCATGGATTCATGAAGAATCGTTCTTGCCAAACCAATCTATTACCCTTCTATGAGGAGGTGAGTTGCCATCTAAATAAAGGAAGGCCCATAGACGTGGTGTATCTGGGATTTGCAAAAGCATTTGACACAGTTCCCCATAAACGTATACTATAAAAAATAAGGTCCGTTGGCATGGACCATAGGGTGAGTACATGGATTGAAAACTGGCTACAAGGGTGAGTTCAAAGGGTGGTGATAAATGGGGAGTACTTGGAATGGTCAGGGATGGGTAGTGGGGTCCCCCAGGGTTCTGTGCTGGAACCAATCCTGTTTAATTTGTTCATAAACGACCTGGAGGATGGGGTAAACAGTTCAATTTCTGTACTAATACTAAGCTAAGCAGGGCAATAACTTCTCCGCAGGATGTGGAAACCTCACAAAAACATCTGAACAAATTAATGGGGGTGGGCAACTACATGGCAAATGAGATTCAATGTAGAAAGATGTAAAATAATAATTTGGGTGGCAAAAATATTAACACAATCTATACACTGGGGAAGAACCTCTGGGGGAAATCTAGGATAGAAAAGGACCTGGGAGTCCTAGTAGATGATCGGCTCAGCAATGGCATGCAATGCCAAGCTGCTGCTAACAAAGCAAACAGAATATTGGCATGCATTAAAAAGGGGATTCATTCCAGAGATAAAAGAATAATTCTCCCGCTCTACAAGACTCTGGTCCAGCTGCACCTAGATTATGCTGTCCAGTTCTGGGCACCAGTCCTCAGGAAGGATGTACTGGAAATGGAGCAAGTACAAAGCAGGGCAACAAAGATAATAAAGGGTTTGTAGGATATTAGTTATGAGGAAAGGTTGCGAGCACTGAAAAACTTTTTCACTGAAGGGAGTTTATTAACAAGACTCGTGGCCACGCATTAAAATTAGAAGAAAAAAGGTTTAACTTTAAACTATGTAGAGGGTTCTTTACTGTAAGAGCGGCAAGGATGTGGAATTCCCTTCCACAGGCGGTGGTCTCAGCGGGGGGGCATTGAAAGTTTCAAGAAACTATTGAATAAGCACCTGAACGACCACAACATACAGGGATATACAATGTAATACTGACATGTAATCACACACATATGTTGGACTTGATGGACTTCGATCTCACCTACTATGTAAATATGTAACTATGTAAATAGGTTGTTCAATTTTCAAGGAAATTTTTCTTAGCTTAGCGAATGTGGTGAATAACCAGTCACTTGCAGGGAAAAAAAAGATTTTTGCTTGCACATGATTAGATGATGGAAGTTAGTAGGACTCCCCTTAATCCTGCAAAGTGACCAGCTTATGGGCCTTTAGTAAATCAACCTCAATAACTTATGGTGTGTTGTTCTCATCACTTCCCTTACACAATAAGTTTTCTCTCAGAACCCCTGTTGGGGGAACTGCACTACATATGGACAACCTTGCTTTGCTGACTGAATAAGTTACTCACATTATCAGTAGGGATGAGCCGAACACCCCCGGTTCGGTTCGCTGCAGAACATGCGAACAGGCAAAAAATTTGTACAAACACCGTTAACGTCTATGGGGCATGAACATGAAAAAACAAAAGTGTTCATTTTAAAGGCTTATATGCAAGTTATTGCCATAAAAAGTGTATGGGGACCCGGGTACTGCCCCAGGAGACATGTATCAATGCATGAGAGAGCGCCCCCCCTCCAGAACCATACCAGGCCACATGCCCTCAACATGGGCAGGGTGCTTTGAGGTCCCCCAAAACACCTTGTCCCCATGTTGATGGGGACAAGGGCCTCATCCCCACAACCCTTGCCTGATGGTTGTGGGGGTCTGTGGGTGGGGGGCTTATTGGAATCTGGAAGCCCCCTTTAACAAGATCCCAGCCCCCCTATGTGAGTGGGTATGGGGTACTCATTCACCAAAAAAAGTGTCAAAAAAGTAAAAATGACAGGAGACAGTTTTTGACAATTCCTTTATTAGAAAAAAGTTTTTTTAAAAAAAAACTCTGCCTTGATGGGAGGCGTCCGGCCGACTGCAGCCTTTTTGCGATGACAGCTCTTATATAACCAAGGGCGGGCCACCCAGTAATGTAACCTGGTGACCCCGCCCCTTCTGGCATTATGTGACATTACATGATGTCAGAGGGGGTGGGGTCACCCTTCTACGTCACCAGGTGGCTCCGCCCTTGCCTATATAACAGCTGTCAAAGCAAAAACATGGCAGTGGCCGGGACGCCTCTTATCGAGGCAGAGTTTTTCCGTTTTTTATTCTTTTGTTGGTCCGTCGTCGCTGTGATTGAAGATGGATTTACATCGCGGAACACTTTTTTTATAAAGGAATTGTCTAAAACTGTCTCCTGTCGTTTTTACTTTTTTGACACTTTTTTTGGTGAATGAGTAGGGGTACAATGTACCAATGATTTTTATCTATATTGCCGGGATCTAGCAATACATTACAGTTGCATGCAGTTTTAAATAACATTTTTACCTTTAGAAATGTCATTTTGCTGCGCTCATTCATTTCACTATGTACGGCCACTATGTAAGCAGCCTTACTGTACATAGTGTGGGGTGTGGACTTAGCCCCCTAAGCCATGATTAGCCAAAGGCACCCTGCCTTTGGCCAATTATGGCTCTCTCAGCAGAGCACGCTGTGATTGGCCAAAGCATGCAGGTCAAGTGCATGCTTTGGCCAATCATAGGATGCCAATACACTGCGATATCGCAGTTCATTATGGGGCATTCAGTGGCGCTCAAATTTACTGCGAACACCCCATAATGTTCTAACTTCAGCGAACGGGTGAACACCAGATTTTAAAGTCGAACTTATGTTCAACTCGAACATCAGGCTCATCCCTAATTGTCAGATGTAAGCAGCAGATGATCTAACGCCTCCTATACATAGTTACATAGTTACATAGTAGGTGAGGTTGAAAAAAGACACAAGTCCATCAAGTCCAACCTATGTGTGATTATGTGTCAGTATTACATTGTATATCCCTATATGTTGCGGTCATTCAGGTGCTTATCTAATAGTTTCTTGAAGCTATCGATGCTCCCCGCTGAGACCACCGCCTGTGGAAGGGAATTCCACATCCTTGCTGCTCTTACAGTAAAGAACCCTATACTGTATTTAGGTTTTCATTGTTGTCTGTTTACTTGCTAAGGGGATTAACCCTCTATTTATGTTTTGTTTACCACTGCCAGGGGGGCCGAAAATTAAGGAATGATCTAAAAGTTGGAGTTGTCACCTAAACAGGAAAAGGGGAACTCTTCCAATGGCAACATTTGTTTCTGTGTCAACTGTCTAAGACGGGGATTACATTTACATTGGACAAATTTACTCTCACTTCCTGTTGTGTCTACAGGAAAGGTAATAAAGAGAAATTTTTTGAATGGGACACAAATTGAAAAATAAAACTGACAGGTGTTTTAACCCTTCTCTACTTTATGCAAGCATAAAAGGAAAAAAAAAACTTTAATTGTGGGGGTTTCTGATGAAAACTGTACACTCCATAGATTCTTCCCCTTAGGAGACCCAGTGGGGGACATTTACTAAAACCGGAGCACTCAGAATTTGGTGCAGCTGTGCATGGTAGCCAATCAGCTTCTAACTTTGGCCTGTTCAAATAAGCTTTGACAATAAAACCTGGAAGCTGATTGCAGGGCTGCACCAGACTTTACATGCTCCGGTTTTGGTAAATCTCTCCTAGAGCTATTACCCGGTAATACATTAACCCATATCATTAGGCTAAGATAGAAACAGTTAAATCCTGGTGCATTCATTAATACCAAACTAAACAATGCATATAAAGATGTTATGAAATAATTTTATTAATTACATTTTAACATATTCTGTACTGAAGATTCATTGTTTATCTTTGATGGGGTGAATAAATCAATCACTTATTTGGAAAATTGAATATACATGAAACCCAACAGTTGTTTTCTTTTAACATTTCATCCATATGAAATTAATTTGAGAGAGAAAAATACATTTAATTACAATAATTGTTATTTATGATTAGAATAATACTTTCCAAATAAAAATCTAATGAAAATGAATAGATTTGCATCCCATGTTTCTACAATCAATAGATGCAGCCAAAAAACAAGATGTTTTTACAAATAAAAATGTGTTTTCTGGAAACGTTGTTTGGTTCATCAGTGTACCCTTTTTTCATCCATATGCTTCCTTGTCATATTTAACCTCCCTGGTGGTATGATTATTTCAGATTGTAGGTGCTGAAAGCGGTACCATTATTTTGCATGGAAATTTGCCGTTTTATATTGTAGGCCTGCAATTCTTAGGAACAACTCACTTAAATCTGTCCAAACCAGAGTTTAGTAGACATCTCGGGTATGATAAAGTTTGAAACACAAAATCATAAGTAAATAATATAATAAATAACTATAAATAATAACAAATAATAATATACAGTAGTAATAATAATACATTTTATTCAATACATTTTAGTAAATAATATAATCAAAAACACTGACACTTTTTTTGGCCAAACAAAGGTACAATATTAGTAGTCATATTGCTTCAGTTAAAGTCCCGGGTATGGAAAATTTTAAAACATGGTACGGTACAAAGTCCGACGTCACAGTCAGGACAGTGGGACCTGGTTTCTTTTCTGATTTTCCTTCCAGTGTCGTCACGCTTAGAGCAGCAAACCACACACATCCTTGTGGGTGCTGCCTTCTTTTCCATTGGTGGAATATGGTCCATAAAGTGATGACCAGTCAAGCGTTCTGGGTTCACAATGCCAGCAGCACGACGTCCAGATCTATTTACAGTCCTTGGTGTTTGGTGCTTGAGAAATATAAATTCAGTAACTTTCCAAACAAAGTCCACATGAACCACAGGCTTGTCACTCTTTTTTTTTTTTTTAGAAGAATGAAAGCATTCCACAGGCACTGTTCAAGAAGATGTCTGAAGTTTTTTTTGTAATTTTTTTTTTGTTGCTTTTTCATGGCTGGATAAAAAGTCATGGCCTGGTCAGCTCTGTCAACACCTCCCATGGTGTTGTTGTAGTCCATCACGACTTGTGGTTTCATTACATCTTTTCCACCTTTTGTGTATACCATGACAGTAGAGGTGTTGTGAATAGTACTCATTAGGCACACATCTTTTTTGTCGCACCATCTCAGTGCCATCATTTTGCCTTTCTGCCAGGCAACTATTTCTCCTGCCTTGAGCTTTTTATTGCCAAAGGTTGGCAGCATGTCACGCCGGCTAGCTCTAAAGCCGCGTACACTCAAGCAGAATGTCCGACAGAAAAGTCCGACGGAAGCTTTTCATCATCTATTCTGATCGTGTGTGTGCCTCATCGGACTTTTTTTTTTCAAAAATTCTGACAGACCTAGAAAATAGAACATGTTCTAAATATTTCCAATGGAACCAATTCCTATTGGGAAAACCGCTCATCTGTATGCTGTTCCGATGGACCAAAAATGATGCTTGCTCTGAAGCAAGTAGGAGACGGAAGCTAATATTGAACTTCCTTTTTCTAGTCCCGTCGTACATGTTGTAGGTCACCGCATTCTGGACGGTCATTTTTTGATCGGACTTTGGGTTGACCGTGTGTAGGCAAGTCTGCTTGAATGGAATTTTGTCGGAGTTCCGTCTGAGAAACCTTCGGAGTTTATTGCGACGGCAAAACCGGTCCTGTGTACGCGGCATAACAGTCTCATATGCATCCTTCTTGTGCTGTAGAAGGAACTCTTATGCCCCATACACACGGTCGGATTTTACGATGGACATTGTCCGATCGGAGCGTGTTGTCGGAAATTCCGACCGTGTGTGGGCTCCATCGGACATTTTCCATCGGATTTTCCGACACACAAAGTTGGAGAGCAGGAGATAAAATTTTCCGACAACAAAATCCGATCGCGTCAATTCCGACCGTGTGTGGCCTGTTCCGACGCACAAAGTGCCACGCATGCTCAGAAGAAATTCCGACACGGGACAGCTCGTTCTGGTAAACTTAGCGTTCGCAATGGATACAGCATTTTCGTCACGCTGCAATGTTAAAAATGGTTTAATACAGCGCACTCTCTTCTTCTTTATAATGTGACAAGAATTAAGTCGTTTTGCTGCTCATATTCACACACACTTCTCACAAACTTTTATTTGTGTTTTTTTAGTGGGATTCCCTGAATATATTGTTATTAGTTGTCACATCTGACAGTTTTAAATTTTTTTTTTTTTTTATTTTGGATTTTAAGCCTTTTTTTTTCTTTAATGTTTGGATTTTTTCCAAGGCTGATCTTTGTTCAATGTTATTTTTATTTTTACTCCAGAATATTTTTGGGTGTGTTTTGTGTGTCAAGTTACCCCAACACCATTGATATCTTTTATTATTTAATCTCCAGGAGATTGTTTGGTGTTGGTGTCCCTTGTTCATTTCACATTGTATATTTGAAATATACCTGAATCCTCACAAACCAACTGTCATTTTTGAAGTAAAACACATAGGAGAGTATAATTCAAAACAAAAATCCTTTATTAAGGGATCAGAACCAAACAAAGAGGAAGGCAACACTGGATCAACAAGAGAAATTAGCGAAGCCTGGGACCCCCACGGCAGACATCAATTCGTCAACATCAAAATTGGTGGCCTGAGGAGTCCATATGTAAGGGAGGGCAGTCTGGTCCAGAATTCGCAGAGATCTGGAAAGCAGCAGATGACATCTGTGTCCCCAGGCTGTGGTACCACAAGAGGCTGCATCTTTTGGCCGACCAGACTGAACCCAGGGCAATCACTGTCTGGTCTTCCTTCCACGCTTCCTTCCGGGCTGTGACTGTGCAGTTGGAGATGTGGCAGGAGGAGGAGTAGGACCTGGAGGAGGAGGAGGAGGAGGACCTGCAGGAGGAGGAGGACTGGGAGGACCTGGAGGAGGACTGGGAGGACCTGGAGGAGAAGGAGGAGGAGGAGGACCTGCAGGAGGAGGAGGAGGACCATCCCAAAGATGTGTGTGAGGTGTAATTTGGCCCCTCATACCTTTCTCCAGAGCCTCCGATATGAGGGCCTCACACAAGACTTTTTGGCCCTCCTCCATCCTCTGCATTTTATATGCTATGAAGGCAGCAATGTTCTCCTGCATGGTGTGTGGTGCTCCCAGGACCTCTGTAGCCCTCCAAAAGAATGCTATAGCCGCCTCCTCTAGGGTACTCATCCTACTGCCACTTTCTCTTTTCAGGGGGGTGGAGGGACCTTGATATCAGCCAGCCGGCTCGGCCCGGCCACCTCCTGGCTGAGACTTCCCTGTGTATGAAGTAGTTTTAGTTTTTGCATCATCAATCACAATCCTAAATTAGTACTCCCAACTAACATCTAGTTAACATCATTGATTGGACAAGCAGAAATATTTAGAGGAATGCTATACCTGGCTCAATCTGGGCTCCTCCACATGTGGCCTGGAAGGCCCAGGTTGGGCGTCAGAAGCCTCAGCTGGGGGGGAAGGAAGCGTGGAAGGAAGACTGGAGAGGGATGGCCTGGGTTCAGTCTGGCCTGCCAGAAAGTGCAGCCTGTCATAGTACAACATCCTGGGGACATAGATGTCATCTGTTGCTCCTGATCTCTGCGAATCCAGGACTTTCTTGTGCTCCCTCAGATATGTGCTCCTCAGGCTACCAATTAATATCTTTAAATAAGTGATGTCTGCCGTGGGGGTCACCTGCTTCACAATTTCACACAATTGCTCCAGTGCTGCCTTCCTCTTTGCTTGGTTCTTGAAATGGGGGTGGGTAATCTCCCACAGACAGGGCAGCTCACTTAGCATATCTATGAATACTGACATGAAGTCATTATCTTTCATTAAGATATCCATGTTCACTGCAAGACACAACACAAGACAAAGCCTAATGTCAGACAAAACTCTCCTAATCTTGTTACAATATAGGCCTCAATCTAGAAGCAGTATAGGCACAAGTTTGTCTCTTACCTTCGTTCTTACGATCGGCGCGTCCAATGCTCCTTCCTCCGCTCACAGATCGTACGTAATACGCACGCGTGTTACGCTTTATACACACTGCGCATGCGTGTAACTCCGCCTGCCCCTGACGTTCTTTCTAGTGTATTCCCTGCCCCTTTTCGTTCGCCGCAGTGGGTGAAGAGCACATGGCGGAGTTACAGCAGGTGCGTGTTAATTCTAACAACGAGGAGGAGGAGGAGGAAAGCCCGGATCCAGGCACGTCCCGATCCAGAAGGAGACGTTTTAAGGCCACAAATATGTCGTTTGGGGAGATGTTGGAGATGGTCGACATCATGAAGAAGTCCGACTATGACGGAAAATATGGGCCTTACCCCAACCCGAACATCCGAAAGGCCAAGATCATGGTGAAAGTGGTCAGGAGTCTTGAGCGGAATTTCGGGGTACGAAGATCAAAAGATCAGCTCAGGAAGCAGTGGTCGGACCTGAAGTTGAGAGAGCCAGAGCAGTACTGAAAGATCCGGAGAGTGCTGCAAAAAAGTAAGTAGTTGTGCTGTGTTCCTATTCTTTCTGTCTTTATTCCGTTCGTTCTGCTCCATATGCTTTTATTAATTGTAACGTTTAAAAAGGTCAACTTTAATGTTCATGGGCCCATTATTCGTTCGTATCAAACATTTTTCTTTCGGCCTCTAGAACACCATTGTTTAAGCCATATGCATTTTCACACATTTTTTTGGGCCTACTTGGATGCCAAATATTTGTTTGTGTAGATGGATTTGTTACTAGAATGAAATGCCAACTAGATTGTGTGTAAGGAGAGGACACTGAGCAGCTGTTTTCACATCTGGACACTGGAGCACTAGTGTGGGACACAAGAACACCCTTTTTATTAGGGGGGGGCACACAGGTGCTCCAGTGTATACTATAGGGGGGTCTCCATCTGTGAAAGCTTGTACCAAACAGGTAAAGTATTGCAGCTTGACAAAGGACACTAAAAAAGATACATCTTGGAACTCTGCTAAAATAGACAATTGTACCCCACTTCCAAGCAATGTTTCCTATTTCTAGTTCTGCCATCAAATATCTGTGTGCTAATTATACCATTTTTGTTTTACATAGGGGAGAAAAGACTCGGACACCCCTCATCCGAGGAGACCAGAGCCCCCCCCTCTGGAAGAAGGGGAAATACCAACCCAAGAAGAAGAGCAGGAGGAAGAAGAAGACGTGGTGGAGATTGGCACCACAACAGGTGAGTGTCTGCGACCACAGGCTCAGGTAAAAGAGATGGATGGTGGCAGATTTTTGAGACCTTTTTTTTTGTTCTTTATCTCTTTTTAGGTGATCGTGATCCAGAACGCTTTACATCTGAAAGTGCCCAGATACTCATCGGGGAGATCATGGGGTGTAATCTCCAATTGCAAAACATCCAGCAACAAATCACTGATGTTATTAAAAAAAATAATAACATCATTGATGTTTTGGGGCGAATTTAAACCCCACAAAATCACCTGTTTTATCTTACGAAAATTTTTACAATGTTTAGAAAAGCCAAATTTGGAGGATGCACACAGTGTGCCAACATGTGCTATCTGCCATCACGGGAGATCAATGGACGCGTTTTGGGGGTGCAACCCCTTCCTCAATTATAAAGTCGCATTGAGGAAGGGCTTGCTCCCCCAAAACACGTCCCTTGATTCCCCCCTGATGGCAGATAGCACATGTTGACATTCGTAAATTCGTACAAAGTTCACATATGGTAAAACCTGAAGGCTATATCAGACATGAGTATTTAGGAACTGTGTTTGATATAGCGTTCAGATGGGGGGAAATCACCCCTGGAAAAGCCAAATTTGGAAGATGCACACCAATTTACGAATGTCAACATGTGCTATCTGCCATCACGGGAGATCAATGGACGCGTTTTGGGGGTGCAACCCCTTCCTCAATTATAAAGTCGCATTGAGGAAGGGCTTGCTCCCCCAAAACACGTCCCTTGATTCCCCCCTGATGGCAGATAGCACATGTTGACATTCGTAAATTGGTGTGCATCTTCCAAATTTGGCTTTTCCAGGGGTGATTTCCCCCCATCTGAACGCTATATCAAACACAGTTCCTAAATACTCATGTCTGATATAGCCTTCAGGTTTTACCATATGTGAACTTTGTAAGTTCAAGTTTTTTGGCTTTCTTGTTGGTTTTACACAGGCCTGTTTTATCTGAAATGGATATTTCTATTTTTGAGAATGCTACTGCAAACATTGTTATACAACAAACATGTTGGTTTGTTTTAAAAACCTTTGGGAAATGCACATGTGATTGTGCAGGTATAAAAAAGTGCCTTACTCAAGAATGTGTGGATTATTGTCTCAACACTACAACACTTTTGGGGTGATGTAATTGCTGTTTTATGCAAAAATGGGGGTTATTTCCTAAGGGCAAATACACTTTGCACTACAAGTGCAGGTTCAGTTGTGCACTTGTAGTGAAATGCGTTTTGGCATTTAGGAAGTACCAGCCAACACTGTTTTTTATAAGGTTACCCAATCACGACATTTTCTGCACTCAACACATTTCTGTCAGGGTCAGCTAAAACAAACACAAGCAGTAAATATCCACAAAGAATTTCTTTTGGTTGTTTTTTATTTGAAAAAGGTGTCACAGATTGTCTGGCATATTGATAGCCCCCCTACCCGCAAAGAACTCCAGGTAGCGTAACCGGACATCACGGGCATTCAGGGAGGGCAAGCCAGGACGGCCACTTTCAAGCGCCGTCAGTGTTGATGGATTAGGGATTCCGGTCTCAGGCCCAACTGAGCCAGCATAGTTGGCTGAATGTTTTCTTAAAAAATTATGGAGAACACAGCAGGCAAGTATTATATGGTTCAGTTTATACTCCGCCATATGGATGGGTGTCAGAAATAATCGGAACCGGCTGGCCAGGATTCCAAATGTGTTCTCCACCACTCTTCGGGCTCTGGCCAGCCGGTAATTAAAAACCCTCTGTTCCGGGGTGAGGGTCCTCATCGGGAATGGCCGCATCAGCTGGTCCCCCAGCGCAAATGCTTCATCAGCAACGAACACAAATGGGAGACCTTCAACATTGTCCTCTGGAGGTGGCAAGTCCAAGCTGCCATTCTGGAGACGCCTGTAGAACTCCGTCTGGGCGATCACTCCACCATCGGACATCCGGCCATTCTTCCCCACGTCCACATACAAGAACTCGTAATTAGCCGACACCACCGCCAACATCACTATACTATTAAACCCTTTGTAATTATAATAGTACGACCCCGAGTTGGGTGGTGGGACGATGTGGACGCGTTTCCCATCAATTGCCCCTCCACAGTTAGGAAAGTCCCACCGCTGGGCAAAGTGGGAGGCCACAGTCTGCCATTCCTGTGGCGTTGAAGGAAACTGTTGAGGAAAAAACAATAAACATTACTATTTTTTCAAAGATACATGGCAAGCAGATTAGACACAAACATTATGGGGCAACCTCCAGATAGCATTTACTAAGGGGAATTTAACAAGGCCAAAGTATAAGGTACACCTATCATATTCCCCCTCCCCCCCTCTCATGGGCCTTTTCTAACATTATAGGGGGGGGGACTCTTGGACAGGTAACCCTCTTCACTTCATTGAGAGATGAATGAATAAATACAGGGTATTACTTGTAACAGACCCTCCTTAGTTACACTATTGGCAGCCCACTGGACAGGTAAGAAATGTCAGAATACAAAGATATAAATACACACTGTACACATTTGAGGACATTTGGACATTCTGCTATTACCTATCAAGATAATAATAGAATAACAAAACTTTAAACAGTACCATTGGAAAGTATACAGGCAGGCCCTTGCACTACATGCTTTGGGGAATTCATCCATACATCTGACCAGTAAAGAGATGGGTATAGTGTGTGCGGGTTTGGCAAAGTCAGCAGATAGATGATTGAGGATAGAGAATTGAGATCAGCTGACTTAGCAGTTGGGGGAGGGAGGGTTAAAAAAAATTGGGGGACACCACAAAAAAAGCCTCTGGCACTCTGCCTGAATTGAAATCAAAAATCACATTTCCAAACATTTTAGGGGGTGTTTGGGGTAAAGCACTACTATAGAGCTGATAAAAGACATTGTTAAGTGACTACATGAGGTGAATATAGGGCAGGAGACACCATGCTGGAGAGGTTATTGAAGGGCAAATATGTATGAAGGACCTAACATAATAATTACATAACAACCCAGCATGCATGAGGACAAAGGGGACATTCACAGCATATTACAATCATGGTAATTAGGGAATGAAGGAAGAAATACAATATATTATCAAACATTAAAGACAATAAAATATGATATAAAAGGATAAAAATCTTACCTTCATATACTCCTTCTGCAGGACCTGTATGATGGCAGAACAGGTCTCTGGGATAATGATCCCCAGAGCCTGGGGGGAGATGCCTGTCGAGAACTTTAAGTCCTGCAGGCTTCTCCCTGTGGCCAAATACCGCAAGGTAGCGACCAACCTCTGCTCCGGAGTGATGGCTTGCCTCATGCAGGTATCCTGCCTGCTGATATAGGGGGTCAGCGAAGCCAACAAACGGTGAAACACGGGGTCCGTCATCCTGAGAAAGTTCCTGAAATCATCAGGATTATTCTCACGGATCTCACGGAGCAAAGGCATATGAGAGAACTGGTCACGCTGAAGCAACCAATTCTTGGTCCATGAACTCCTCCCCACCCTGTTCATGGACTGGACTTTTGTCAAGGTCAGGACCCCAACACCAAGCCCCCGCACAGCACGAACTCTACGAGGAGTATGCATACGAAACATGGCTAGAAAACGGTCGGCTGCTCAGAACGAAGTAACAGAACGCACTGAAGAACAGCAAGGCCTGTGAAGAGCGACCTGAAAACCAGTAACGAATGAACAAGAATACAATGACTACTTAAAGTCACGCGGAACTTGCTTGCACGCACTGAAGAGCAGATACAAACCCACGAGCACAAACTGAATGGCAGAAAACGATCTGAAAGCCACGAGTCTGAAAAAGCGCGAATCGTCTCTCACCAAAATTTTACTAACACGAGATTAGCAAAAGGAGCCCAAAGGGTGCCGCGCTTGGTTCTGAACCGGCCTTTTCTAGTCTCGTCGTACGTGGTGTACGTCACCGCGTTGTTGGCGATCGGAAATTCCGACAACTTTGTGCGACCGTGTGTAGGCAAAACAAGTTTGAGCCAACATCCGTCGGAAAAAATCCTAGGATTTTGTTGTCGGAATGTCCGAACAAAGTCCGACCGTGTGTATGGGGCAATAGAGTTCTGGAGAAGTGTAAAAATGATCTGTGGTTACACAGTAGCCCTGATTCAGCAATGGCTCAATCAAAGTAAGAACAGAAGTGGTTGCCATTCCATAATTACTGAATCTTTCATTGAATTTGGTTCCTTTCCTGGTGTAAAGGACCAAATTCCATATGTAACCAGTGCTGGATTCACAGAGCATGAATGATTTTATGCCAAATCGTGCTCTCTTAGATGTGATATACTGTATCCAGCTGAGTCTTCCTTTAGGCCATTAGACTTTCGTCAATACTGATGTCTCTATCTGGTACATAGGTCTGCTGCAAATTTTTCTGAATAATTGGACATACCTCCCAAATCTTTTTCAGTTTTGGTGCTGGATGAGAAGTCTCATCAAATTCTTCATTATTTTGAAAGTGCAAATATTTCATTATGAGAGAAAATTTGTACTCCGACATGACGGTGCCAAAAAAAGGAGTGGCTACTAATTTGTTGGTTGTCCAATACCACTTCTGCAGGGGTTTCCCTACCACTCCCTGAAGAATTATGAGGCCCAGAAACTTCCAGATGTCCTCTTTGGTCACTGGTTCCCACTTTCTGCTCCTTGCAAACCTCTGATGTGTAGCAGCTTGTTGCTCCTGGTACCGATTTGTGTCAGTAACAATTTTTTCTATAACCTCATCGGTCAAAAAGAGTTGGAGGTATGCCAATGGGTTGTCAACTTCCACATCCACTTTGATACCAGGTGCTCCAGTAAATGGGAATCTTGGGGGTGCTGCATGCTCCGTACCGCAGTCAATCAAGCACCAAGTCTGCACATCACTGGGCACAGTGGAAGGATCATCATTGAAATCGCTTTCTGTGCCTGATGATGAACTTCCCCACAAGTTGCTATTACACAAATCTGCAAGCGATTCTGTATTGCTGTAGTTGTTTTCCAGCAGGTCATATGCCGCTTTTGAGGTAGAGGTGCGCTTTTTTGATGCCATGGCCGCTCTGCAGTTTCCAGACAGAAAGTACAGTAAAACTGCAGGCAAGGGCACTGGATAAAGCACTGGGGGCAAACTAAGGTCAATTTTATTTTATTTAGTAATGTAATCCAATAGGATTACAATGTATCAGTGTGTTTGTGTTTTATACTGTTTGAATTTGCCGCCGGTTCCACCCCCCTGCGTTGCGACACTCGCAGGGAACGGAAGCCAGGGCACACAGTGCATCGGGCGGAAGTTGCAGAAAATCCGGTTGCCGTACACAGCGGGAGTACATCGAGGGATTTCAGATGCAAGGTAAGTAACCTCTTCCAGGATCCAGCGATGCGATCCCGAGTGTGGCTCAGGGTTACCGCTAATGGTACTGAAATCTCACCCCGAGCCACACTCAGGAATACCACCAGGGGGGTTAAAAAAAATCTTTAAAGGTTCAGCCAAGTCAAATTTAAAGCAAATTTGTAGGAGCAGAAAAACTACTAAATTACTGTCAAAAGGAGGTAGCTGAAAATATATGCTGTCAGCAGGTATCTTTTGCTTCAAGTTGTGTACCTCTAAAACTGCCTGAAGCTCTCCTTAATTGTTTCAACTTCCTCATATGATGCAAAACCTTACTTTGTGTTTACCATCTTATAACCAAAACATAATAAAAAAAAAAAGTACAAAAAAGGATTGTAAAAGGAAAAACAGAAACCTCACAATATAGAACTTCATTAAAGAAGAAAAGTTCAAGCACAATATTGTTATTTAAGAAAGATATTATTTAAATAGTATTTAAATATATATACACAATATCTCACAAAAGTGAGTACACCCCTCACATATAGTTATACAGTATCTTTTCATGTGACAACATCGAAGAAATGACACTTTGCTAATATGTAAAGCAGTGAGTGTACAACTTGTATAACAGTGTAAATTTGCTGTCCCCTCAAAATAACTCAACACACAGCCATCAATTTCTAAACTGCTGGCAACAAAAGGGAGTACACCCCTAAGTGAAAATTTTTAAATTGGGCCCAAAGTGTCAATATTTCGTGTGACATCATTATTCTCCAGCACTGCCTTAACCCTCTTGGGCATGGAGTTCACCAGAGCTTCACAGATTGCCACTGAGTTCTCTTCCACTCCTCCATGATGACATCACGGAGCTGGTTGATGTTAGAGACCTTGCGCTCCTCCACCTTCCATTTCAGGATGCCCCACAGATGCTCATTAGGGTTTAGGTCTAGAGACGTGCTTGGCCAGTCCATCATCTTTACCCTCAGTTTCTTTGGCAAGGCAGTGGTCATCTTGGATGTGTGTTTGGGTTCGTTATCATATTGGAATACTGCCCTGCGGCTCAGTCTCCGAGGAGGGGATCATGCTCTGCTTTAGTATGTCACAGTACATGTTGGAATTAATGGTTTCTCAATGAACTGTAGCTCTCCAGTGCTGGCAGCACTAATGTAGCCCCAGACCATGACACTCCCACCACCATGCTTGACTGTAGGCAAGACACACTTGTCTTTGTACTCCTCACCTGGTTGCCACCACACACGCTTGACAGCATCTGAACCAAATAAGTTTATCTTGGTCTCATTAGACCACAGGACATGGTTCCAGTAATCCATGTCCTGAGTCTGCTTGTTTTCAGCAAACTGTTTGCGGGCTTTCTTTTGCATCATCTTTAGAAGAGGCTTCTTACTGGGATGACAGCCATGCAGACCAATTTAATGCAGTGTGCGGCATATGGTCTGAGTACTGACAGGCTGACCCCCACCCCTTCCACCTCTGCAGCAATGCTGGCAGCACTCAAAGGTCTATTTCCCAAAGACAACCTCTGGATATGACGCTGAGCACGTGCAGTCAACTTCTTTGGTCGACCATGGCGAGGGCTGTTCTGAGTGGAACCTGTCCTGTTAAACCGCTGTATGGTCTTGTCCACCGTGCTACAACTCAGTTTCAAGGTTTTGACAATCTTCTTATAGCCTATGCCATCTTTATATAGAGCAACAATTCTTTTTTTTCAGATCCTCTAATACTGCGTACACATGATTGGAATTTTGGTCGGAAAAAGCTGTGATGGTTTTTCCGACAGAATTCCACTCAAGCTTGTTTTGCATACACACGGTCACACTAAGTTCCGACCGCCAAGAACGCGGTGATGTACAACACGTACGACAGGCCTAGAAAAAGGAAGTTCAATAGCCAGTGCACTACCCTTTGGGCTCCTTCTGCTAATCTCGTGTTAGTAGAAGTTTGGTGAGAGCTGATTTACGCTTTTCAGACTCATGCTTTTTCAGATCGTTTTACTGCTGTTCAGTTTGTGCTTGTGGGTTTGTATCTGTTTTTCAGTGCGTTCTTGTCTGCTTGTTACTGATTTTCAGCTCGCTCTTCACAAGCCTTGCTGTTCTTCAGTGTGTTCTGATTAATTAGTTCTGACCAGCCGACCGTTTTGAAGCCATGTTGCGGTTACATACTCATCGTAGAGTTTGTGCTGTTCAGGGGCTTGGTGTTGGGGTTCTTACTTTGACCCAAGTCCAGTCCATGAACTGGGGGGGAGGAGTTCATGGACCAAGAATTGGTTACTCCAGCGTGACCAATTCTCTCATATGCCTTTGCTGCAGGAGATCCAGGAGAATAATCCTGATGATTTCAGGAATCTTCTCCGGATGACGGACCCCGTTTTTCACCGTTTGTTGGCTTTGCTCACCCCTTATATTACGAAGAAGGACACCTGCATGTGGCAAGCCATCACTCCCGAGCAGAGGCTAGTCGCCACATTGCGGTAATTGTCGACGGGGAGAAGTCTACCGGACCTCAAGTTCTCGACAGGCATCTCCCCCCAGGCTCTGGGGATCATTATTCCAGAGACCTGTTCTGCAATCATTTATGTCCTGCAGAAGGACTATATTAGGGTAAGTTTTCTCCTTTAACATCACATTATATGTATTTAATGTTTGCTAATGTTTTGTATTTCTTTTATCATTCCATAATTACCCTGATTGTAATATGCTGTGAATGTCCTCTTTATCCTCATGCATGCTGTAATCTTTTAATGCTCCTTTTTTGTCCTTCATGCATATTTGCCTTCACTAACCTCCCCAGACTTGGGGAAGAATGGCTAGATGTCGGATGGTGGAGTCTTTGCCCAGACCGAGTTCTATGGACATGTCCAGAGTGGTGGCTTGGGATTGCCACCTGCAGAAGAGAATCTCAGAGGACTCCCACTTGTTTTTATCGCTGATGAAGCATTTGGTCTGGGTGATCACATGATGAGGCCATTCCCCTAGAGGACCCTCACCCCAGAGAAGAGGGTTTTTAATTACCAGTTGGCCAGAGCCAGAAGAGTCGTGGAGAATACATTCAGGATAATGACCAGCTGGTTCCACTTATTTCTAACAGCAATTAACATGGCGGAGTACAAACTTAACCACATTGTTTTATCCTGCTGCACACTGCACAACTTTTTAACCACTTCAGCCCCGGAAGGATTTACCCCCTTCCTGACCAGAGCACTTTTTACAATTTGGCACTGCGTCGCTTTAACTGCTAATGCAATGCTGTACCCAAATTAAATTTGCGTCCTTTTCTTCCCACAAATAGAGCTTTCTTTTGGTGGTATTTGATCATCTCTGCAGTTTTTATTTTTTGCGCTATAAACGGAAAAAGACCGAAAATTTTCTACTTTTTGTTATAAAAAAATCTAATAAACTCAATTTTAATCATACATTTAGGCCAAAATGTATACGGCCACATGTCACATATTTCCATGGCATGTTTGAGCAATATATAATTTAGTGACAACTTTGTGCAAAAAAAAAAAAAAAATTGTCTTTTTCCCGCAACTTGTGTCACAATATAAAATATTCCATGGACTCGACATGCCTCTCAGCAAATAGCTTGGGGTATCTACTTTCCAAAATGGGGTCATTTGAGGGGGTTTTGAATGGTCCTGGCATTTTATGCACAACATTTAGAAGCTTATGTCACACATCACCCACTCTTCTAACCACTTGAAGACAAAGCCCTTTCTGACACTTTTTGTGTACATGAAAAAATGATTTTTTTTTGCAAGAAAATTACTTTGAACCCCCAAACATTATATATTTTTTTAAAGCAAATGCCCTACAGATTAAAATGGTGGGTGTTTCATTTTTTTTTGACACGGTATTTGCGTAGCGATTTTTCAAACGCATTTTTTTGGGAAAAAACACACTTTTTTAAATTTTAATGCACAAAAACACATTATATTGCCCAAATGTTTGATGAAATAAAAAAGATGATCTTAGGCCGAGTACATGGATACCAAACATGACGTGCTTTAAAATTGCGCACAAACGTGCAGTGGCGACAAACTAAATACATTTTAAAAGCTTTAAAAGCCTTTACAGGTTACCACTTTAGATTTACAGAGGAGGTCTACTGCTAAAATTACTGCCCTCGATCTGACCTTCGTGGTGATACCTCACATGCATGGTGCAATTGCTGTTTACATTTGAAGCCAGACCGACGCTTGCGTTCGCCTTTGCGCGAAAGCAGGGGGGAACAGGGGTGCTTTTTTTTTTGCTTTTTTTTTTTTGCTTTTTTATCTTATTTTTAAACTGTTCCTTTCATTTTTTTTAAATCATTTTTATTGTTATCTCAGGGAATGTAAATATCCCCTATGATAGCAATAGGTAGTGACAGGTACTTTTTTGAAAAAAATGGGGTCTATTAGACCCTAGATCTCTCCTCTGCCCTCAAAGCATCTGACCACACCAAGATCGGTGTGATAAAATTCATTTCCCAATTTCCCAATGGTGCTGTTTACATCCGGTGAAATCTAAGTCATGAAATGTTTGTAGCTTCTGGTTTCTTAGACCATAGAGATGTTTGGAGCCATTCTGGTCTCTGTTCAGCTCTATGGTCAGCTGGCTGAATCACCGGCTGCATTCTCAGATTCCCTGTTGGGACAGGATAGCCAGAGAAAAACATGGAAGACGGTGGGGGGGCATTCCCTCCCACTGCTTGTAAAAGCAGTCTAGAGGCTAATTAGCCACTAGGATTGCTTTTACATGAAATCCGACCGCTGGCTGAAAAGAATGATACCAAGATGATACCTAAACCTGCAGGCATCATTCTGGTATAACCACTCAAAGTCCAGCAACATACCAGTACATTGCTAGTCCTTGTTGGGCATATATTGTAAACTTTTTTTTCATGCAGCCTGTGGGCTGAACGAAAAAAAGAGATTGATCGGTGGGTATGCCCACCATTAGAATACCTCCCTTCATCCACCCACTTCTAATGATGGGCATACATGCACTGTATATATATATATATATATATATATATATATATACCGAAGCATGGGGGCATCCGCCCCAAAAGGTAGGAGCAAATTGCTCCTCCGCCCCTGCTGCCCCCATGCTTTGGCATATATGCTTTTTTTTTAACTGTGGTGGTGAAATAACCTCCTACAGCACTGGAGTTACGGCTTTATGTATCATGGGAGCAAACGCTGTTGCTGTCAAGCAAATGATGGTTAACAATAAACAAAGTAACATTACAGTATAACAGTAAGACTTACCATACCTGCAAAGCAAATACAAAAAAACATAGTAAAAAATAAAACATTTAACGCAACCTTTGCCTAAAATATATATATGCCGAAGCATGGGGGCATCCTCCCGCAAAAGTTAGGAGCAAATCGCTCCTCCACCCTCTGCTGCCCCCATGCTTCTGCATATATGCTGAAGTATGTAACTGTGGTGGTGAAATCACCTCCGACAGCGCTGGAGTCACGGCTTTATGTATTGTGGGAGCAAACGCTGTTGCTGTCAAGATAAATAAATCCGCTCTGCAGCTGAATGGCATACCTGAAAAAAATGGTTAACAATAAAACAAAGTAAACAGTAAAGTATAAAAAAATTGCATACCTATAAATCAAACATGATAAAAACATAATAACAATAAAACATTGCAGAAAAGAATACAGTAAAAAAGAGCAGAACAATAGAGAGAGAATAGAGAGAGAACAATAAAACGACAACTATTTTTGGGTATTTTTATTTTATATATTTTTTTATGTTTTTTTTTTACTTTTTTTTTATACTTTTTTTTGTAACTGTAACTTTTTTAACTGTAACTGTTTCCAGGTTCGGGTCTCTCAAAATGCGATGGCATCTTGGGAGACCCTGTGAAAGTGTGTCCTAGTTTGTGCAGTGCTGTACCCTACGCTAATACTCAACTAGTGTATGGTAGCGTTCAAAACATTCACCAATATAAAGACCAGGATTGTCAGGACAGGAGGGACAATAATAGCGGGTGTCACGCCTATATCCGCGCTTGCTGCAGACACAACATCTTTTTTGGGGGGCTCGTTGGGTAGGGGTACTTGGGAGGACATAAAGAAAATGCCTCTCATGCAGCCGGCTTACTGCATTTGGTTGGGGAAGGTGAGGTGGAGCACCGTCTGGAAACAGAACGGCTCTGACGATCTATTCCTTGAATTTAAGGAAGGATCCAGTACGTCCTGAAGCTCTGTATAGCACATAAACGTTCAGCAAAGCCAATTGAAATAAATAAACAGACACTTTTTTGTACCAGCGTCTGGCCTTCCGGGCAACTAGGTACGGCACCAACAACTGTTCGTTGAGGTCCACCCCTCCCATGTTAAGGTTATATTCGTGGACACAGAGGGGTTTCTCCACAACACCAGTCGCTGTAGTAATTTGGACTATCGTGTCTGCATGAAGGGAGGTAAGAATGAAAACATTCTTATTATCCCTCCACTTCATAGCGAGCAAATTATTACACTGCAAGCAGGCTCTCTCCCCCAGCCTAAGATCTACAAGCCGCTGGGGAAAGCCCCGCGATTAGGTCGCACGGTGCCACATGCTCCAATCTGATGATCAAAAAGGTGACTAAAAAGTGGCACGCTCCTGTAATAATTGTCCACCTACAAGTGGTGCCCCTTTCTGAATAAGGGTGACACCAAGTCCCACACAATCTTGCCAGTGCTTCCTATGTAGTCAGGGCAGTTTGTCGGCTCCACGTGACTATCTTTTCCCTTGTAAACCATAAAACTACACGTATAGCCTGTGGCCCTGTCACAGAGCTTATACATCTTGACCCCGTATCTGGCACGCTTGCTGGGAAGGTACTGTTTGAATGACAAGTGGCCAGAAAACGTAATCAGGGGCTCATCAACGAAGACAACTTGATGGGGAGTAAACAAGTCTGCAAAACGTTGGTTGAAGTGGTTTACGAGGGGCCGAATTTTCGTATTCAGGGTCTCCATGAGGACGACAGAGTTCATTGTCATTGAAGTGCATGAACCGCAAAATGATCGTATCGTGCCCTGGCCATGAAAGCAGAGAACACGGGCATATGGTGAATTGGGTCAGTGGACCAATATGACTGAAACTCACTCTTTTTGGTTATGCCCATGAGGAGGGAAAGGCCCAGAAAGATCTTAAATTCAGAAACCGTAATTGGTTTCCAATCTCTGGCAAGGGAGGACTGGGGAATAGTGGCGATGTGTTGACCAGCGTAAAAAATTGCTTTGGTACACAATAGATCTATAGAGATCTTCGGTGAAAAACAGCAAATAAAAATCCAGTGACGTAAAATCAACTGTTTCCACCTGAATGCCGGGTTGGCCAGTGAATGGGGGAAGTACGGGTGCTGCAGAAGTGGTGGGTTCCCAATTAGGATTGGTAAATGCAGCAGGAAGGGCACTATGGGCACGATGGGCCTGTGTTCGTCTTCTTGGTGGCAGTGGGACACTACTTGTGCTTGCCACCTCGCCAGCTTGAACTGCACTTATGGGACTCACCACGTCACCAAGTGTTACTGCAGTGCTGGATGTACGACCAGGGTGTACTAGGCCACTGGTGCTTGCCAGTTCACCAGAAGGAATAGCGGCGCTAGTACTTCTCTGCTCCATATGAGGGACCTGCGGTTCTTGCACATCAAGGACAGAAGAAGAAGTTCGGGGTCTGGTACGCCTGACCTTGGCAGGGACCACAACTCTGTTGTCAAAGCTATCTGTCATGGAGCCGCTGTCGTCTACAGGATCATATTCTGAGCCTGAATCTGACAGATGAGTGACTTCCTCTTCACTATCTGTCATGCTCAGAAACGTGTAGGCCTCTTCACTAGTGTACCTTTGATTTGCCATTTTGGGCTCTAAATTTAGTGGTACACTAGTGAGACTCACAGGCAAAAAAGCTCCTGACTGTTAGCGACTGTATCAAAACGCTACCAACAAAAACTGTTAGCGATCGCAGGGATCAGGCCTGACTCTGTGAACGCTGCAGTTATGTGTGTTTAGTGTTTTGTAAGTGAAAGTGATCGATCGATACTGCACTTGGGTGGGCTGGGCAGGGCTGGGCCAAGGGGCAAAACGCAGGTGAGGGCAGGTATCTGGGTTAATCCCACTAACACTGCGTTTTTGGGAACCCTAAACTGCTGGGGATGTTAGTATAGATCTGATCGGATCAGATATTGATCTGTTCAGATACTATACCACTAAGGGAGGTGTATGGTGCGTGGGTGTTAGCGGTACTGGCGCTAACCTGATGCTGCCTGGGGTGACGCAGACCTTATCTGGCCCTAAAACTTAACTTATATCACCGCCGGGCGATTAGGGGGTTAAACCTTTATTAGGTAATAAACGGCGGGTGCCCTGAAACTATAAAAAACAAACTAACTAACCAGCGTCACCCGTAACAGTTATACGGTGATCACTGGTGAAAGGGTTAACTAGGGAGCAATCAGGGGGTTAAAACCTTTATTAGTTAGTATATGGGGGTCCCTGTCGCTATAAAACACTGACGGCGAACCTATATACTTACCTCCCTAACTAGCATCACCTGTGACACTAATGCAGCGATCAGAAAAACGATCGCTTAGTGACACTGGCGAAGGGGGTGATCAAGGGGTTAAAACTTTATTAGGGGGTTAGGGGGGTATCCTAGACCTAAAGGGGGCTACCACTAACTGCCCTACCACTTATAACTGTCACAAACTGACACCAATGCAAAAAAAAAACTTATATTGGTGTCACTGTGACAGGGGGTACAGGGGGGTGATCGGGGGGTGATTGGGGGTGATGGGGGTGAAAAGTGTGCCTAGTGTGTTCTACTGTTAGTGCAGTGTTGTGTAATTCACATCGATGCCTTCCTTTCTCGGCGCCGGAACGAAAAGACCGGCTCGAGGAGAGATGACATCACTTCCTCTGCCGCTGTTTACATTACAGCAGCAGAGGAAGATTGTCATTCGTTGGGAGTGATCGCGAGGGAGTGGCCACAAATGAGTGGCCTCCCCCTCAGCCTGGATCGCGCCCCTAATGAAGCCGACTGCCTCGGGCACTGGGGGGCGCGATGCACCCCCCGCCCGCGGAAGGTAGATCACGTACCAGGTACGTGATTTTGCCTGCCCGTGCCATATCTGCGTTAGGCAGTCGGCAAGTGGTTAAAGGGAAATGCACCTGGTTATGTTGCCACAGTTGGGCCTGAGGCTGGACTTCATGAGAATCCATGAAGATGGCCGTCCTGGCTTGCCCCCCCAAAGGGCCCGTGAAGTGTGTTAAAAATATGTGGAATATTTTACGGGTGGGGGGCCATTGCTATGCCAGCTAATTTTTAATATTTTCAAAATAAAAAAAATTGATATGATAAAATCTTGATTTGGATTTATTGCTTGTGTTTCTTTTATCTGTCTCCTAGGTTCTCCTAGTGCACTTGTAGTGCCAAGTGGCTTTAACATTATTTAAATAACACCCATTGTCACTGTACACACCAACTTAATACAAAAAGTGTTATTGAGCATTGAAAGAAGAAGCCACACACTGTTGAGTAGAAAGCCTTTTACTCCATGCACATTCACATGTGCGTTCTAAAATATTTTGTTGTAAACAAACCACATCTTTTTTTTTTTTAAGTTTTACCTTGAAATTTTTGAAAAAGTACAGAAACAGGCATGTTTCCAAACAACATACACAACTCTGGAACTTAAAAAGTTCAACATTGCAAAAATGAAGGCAATAACAGACATTATAGTGTGAAAAATGTCTTAATCTTGCCTTCATCAGATGGGGTGAAGTCACCCCTGTAAAAGCCAAAATTAGAAGATGCACACAAATTGTAAGTCAAAATGGGGATTTCCTCTCTGATCCCATACCTAATGTCAACATGTGCTATCTCCCATCATGGGGGATGAATGGACGTGTTTTGGGTGTGCAACCACTTCCTCTCACCTACTAGAGTTGGGAGGAAGGGGTTGCACCCATAAAACGCATACATTGACATCCCCTGATGGCAGATAGCACATGTTGACACACTGTGTGCATCTTCCAAATTTGGCTTTTAAACTGTATTAAAACTTTAGATAATTTTTTTTAAGTAAAAAAGGTGTAATATTTTTTGGACTTAGATTCTCCCTAGTACATCAATCATGTTCAGTCTTTGTTCAATCACCTTGGTTTTTTCGTTGATAAGGTCTAAATCCAGACTACAGCACATTATGTCCTGGATAAGCCGTTGTGCACTGTCACTGGTGAAATGGGTAGATTGTTCTTCCACAACCTGCACATCACCTAAAATAAAAATACACACCATGTATTATGAATATGCAGGCATACATCTATTACCTGAATCTGTGGTGTCGGATGCTGACCTGCTGTGGTGACAATTTCAATCTCTTCTTCCATCTCTCCTTCCTCCACATCCTCAGATTGTGGTGTCCTCTGTTCCCCTTCTTTCGGAGGTGGGGGTTTCCTGTTGTCCTCCTCTGTCCCGAGTCTTTTCTCCCCTATGAGAATGAAATAAAAGGTATACTTAGCACACAGATATTTGTGGCCAGAAATATGAATGTGAAACATTGCTTGGAAGTGGGGTACAATTGTCTGTTTAGGCAGAGTTCCAAGTTGAAGACATGATTAATGCCCTTAACCAAGCTGGAATACTTTCCTTTTTTGGACAAGTTTCACACATGTAGACACCCCAAGTATTAACTGGAGTACCTGTGTGGGACACCTTAAAAAGTCTGTTCTTGTGTCCCATACTAGTGCTCCTGAGTCCAGATATATAAACAGCTGCTGAGTGTCCTCCTTACATTACACTGAATCAAGTTTGCAATTCATTCTAGTTACAAACACATCTAGATAACAAGGTCCTAAACTTATTTTAATACAAAATAGCATGACCAAATGTAGTTAACCCTGTATCTGCCCAAAACATCGTATTTAGTTGGCAAATGAGCGATGTTTCTTACGACTGATTACTGTGCCCACAAACATGCAAGTAGCCATTTTAAACTGTACAACAGTAAAGAAAAGCACATGGAGCAGCATGCAAGTAATAATAATAATAGGAACACACGACAACTACTTACTTTTTAGAAGCACTTTCTTGATCCTTTTGTACTGATCCTGCTCCCTCAATTTGAGGTCTGACCAGCGTTTCCTCAATTGCTCCTTGGATCGTCGTACCCCAATAAAACTTTAGTCATGATCTTGGCTTTTCTCACATTTGGGTTTAGGTAAGGTCCATACTTCTCATCATAGTTGGCCCTCTTCAATATGTCCACTATCTCCACCATCGCACCAAAGGACATATTGGAGGCCTTAAATCTTCTCCTCCGGGATCGGGACGTTTCTTGCTCTGGGCTTTCCTTCTCCTCGTTACTGCTATTATGCATCTCTGCCATGTCGTCTCCCACTGCGCCGAAAGAGAAGGGGCGGGAAATATTCTAGAAAGAACGTCAGGGTCGGGCGATGCGGGTGGAGTTTCACGCAGTGTATATAAAGCTAACAGGCGTGTCTTTTTTTTTTTTTTTTTTTTTACTTTCAAAATCTTTTATTGGTTTTGTACAAAAACAAGAAAATATATAAGATAAAATACAATACAGGATTTGAAATCACATATCATGTAACATCCTCTGATACATAAGATATGCCTGCTGGGGCTAGAGCATTAGCATTTATAAGGCACATTGAATATGATTAACTATGGTGTATAGGAATCAATGCTTGAAACCTTGCAACTGATGTAAACATAGAACGTGTTCCCTAGGGGGATTATCTGACGTCTAGAGAGGCACTCGGGGATCCCACCGGCACCCCTAACGGGATCATGCTGTGCCCAGTGTGAGCCCCCCTCCTCTCCTGACCAGGGATTGACCAAGGGCCCTAGGGTCTCAAAGATCTATATAATAAAGCAGTGGAGATTACCACCTATCCGAGAGAAACGAGCTACGAGATGAGTAATGATTGTCTCAAAATGAAGGAAAACTGGTCAGAAAACACAATACAGTCAGTACCCGCTGAACTATCCTAGTTTCCCCCAGCAGAGGGACTGGATCAATCAAAAATACATTTGGAAGGACAGAAAAGAGGAAGAGGAGAAAGGAAAAGAGTGAGAGGAATGTTAGCCGTCCGTCTGGAGGGGCCCCCGCCTCATAAGTTGACCCCTGTTAGTTTTGGGGTGGGACTCCTGGTATGAGAGAGATGCCGACGAAATTTGCCCAGGGCTCCCATATGGCTTCAAATTGCTTAGTTTTGTCATCTAAGATGCTAGCCAGTTTCTCTTGGGCCATGATCCATGAGATTTTGTGGATAGCCGCTTTCACCGAGACTTTGGGCTGTTTCCAGGCCTTAGCAATGGTGAGTTTTGCACCTAAGAGTATGAAGTGTGTCAGTTTGCGTGAGCTCTTCGGCATCCTGGGAAAGTTGTCATTAAGAAGAGCTATGGTCGGGGATTTCGGGATTTGGATCTGAGTCGTTTTCCTTATCAGGGAAAAAATCTTGTTCCAGTAGGGCCTTAGTCTGGGGCATTCCCACCATACATGGGCCATTGTGCCCACTAGCTGACACCCCCGAAAGCACCTGGGGTCAGCTGTTGGGTACATTCTGGAGAGCTTGACAGGTGTGAGGTACCACCTTGTTAAAACCTTAACACCTCCCTCGATCAAGGAAATGTTTTTGATGCCTTTAAAGGCTCTGTCGAAGGAGCATCTCCATTTAGAGATCTCCCATTCAAAGGCTAGATCCCTCTCCCAGTCCAGCATAAAGGGGGTTTTTTGGGGGTGCAAGGCTAGTGACTGGTAGATGACGGAGATCCCCCCCTCTCTGTTCAAAGGAGCGACCACACCATAATTCGTATGGCGTAAAGGCGTTGTGTGAGGGGATACCCCCTCTCCAACGTTGACAGAGGAAATGTCTAATTTGGTGGAATCTGAAGTGCTCAGAATGCGGAATTTCCAGTTGCCTTATACCTTGCTCCAAGGAGATAGGACCCTCATTCGTGAAAAAATGTCCGATTCGATACAGTCCCTTGTCCAGCCACCAACGAAAAGCCTTAATATCCAACCCAGGGGGAAAGTCAGGGTTATTGAAGATGTGTGCTAAAGGAAGACATCTAGAGATTAACGCCAAATTTTTTCTTAGATTATCCCATATATGGAATGATTGAGATAAGGATGGGGAGAGAATTGGGGGTCTCTGTTTGGGAGGGGTCCAGAGGAGATAGTCCAGGGTGTATGTGGGGACAGCCTGTCGCTCTATTTGAATCCAGTCTGGTTTCTCTGCCCTGGAGTAAACCGTGGACAGTTGGGCCAGCCTGGCCGCTTGAAAGTACCAGTGAAGCTGAGGAGCCCCCATGCCACCCTGGTCTCTTGGAAGGAATAGGGTTTTTTGTTGAAATCTATGTCCTCTCCCCCCCCAGATAAATTTGGTGATCTTCTTTTGGAAATTGGAAAGGTGTTCTTTGGTTATATTTATCGGGATGGCCCTGAAGAGGTATAGCAGTCTGGGAAGAAGAGTCATCTTCACAGCATGAACTCTGCCCAGCCAGGAAATTTCACCCTTGGACCAAGCTCCCAGATCGGCTGTTAATTTCCGGTACATTGGCGGGAAATTTAGGGGGTACAGTTGTTCTGTTCTAGCTGGAAGTTTGATTCCTAAATAATCTATCCATTGGTCATTCCATTTGAAATCAAAGGAGCTTTTAAGAGCGGCAACCGTACCCGACTGCAGGGAGATGTTTAAGGCAGAAGATTTAGAGTAGTTCACCTTGAGGCCTGAGGTGCTAGAGAAATCATTCAATAATTTACATAAATTAGGGAGTGAAGTGATAGGGGACGTTATGAACAGGAGCATGTCATCGGCGAAGAGCCCACACTTGTGGACTTGTTCCCCACAGGATACGCCGTGAATGTTGGGGTTTGATCTAATCGCTATTGCCAGTGTTTCGATGGCCATAGCAAAAATGAGAGGGGAGAGAGGGCAACCCTGTCTCGTCCCTCTCGTTATTTGAAGGGGTTTGGAGTATTGTCCCTGCAGTCGGATTATTGCCGCCGGGTTGGAGTAGAGGGATCTTAGTACCCCTAGGAAGCTAGCCCCGAAACCCCATCTCTCCAGTATGGAGAAAAGATAAGGCCATTCGATCGAGTTGAAGGCCTTATGTAAATCTAATGACAACAACATACCTGCTTGTTTTGGGCCCCCATCCCAATTTGATTGGAGAATGGAGACAATGTCCACCGCTCTCCTAATTTGATCTGGACCCTGCCTTCCTGGGATGAAGCCTATCTGGTCTTTGTGAACGTACTGCTTGATAAAGGAGGCTAGTCGGTTGGCTAAGATTTTAGTGAGTATCTTGAGATCGTTATTGATAAGGGAAATGGGCCTATAGTTCTCTACTTCTTCGTGGTTCTTATTCGGTTTGGGGATTACTGTTATGAAAGCCGTATTCAAGTGGGGGTCCAATGGGGATCCCGTTCTCTTAGAGTTGAAAAATTTGGACATGTGTGGGGCCAGTATATCCCCGAACTTTTTGTAATAAGGGACTGACAAGCCGTCCGGGCCGGGGGCCGAGCCTGTCTTGAGGTTTTTGATAACTTCCTTAATTTCGTCTGAGGAGAAGGGCTCCTCCATCAGGTCTCTGTGGTCTTTGGAAAGGGATGGCAGTTTGACATTCTCGAGGAAGGAGGCGGTCGAACTGTCGCTCTGTGTTTGCGTGGCTTTGTATAAGCCTGAGTAGAAGTCATGGAAAGCTGTCATGATTTTGGATGGATTGGCCGTGGGGGGTTGACTCGCTATGCGCACTTTGGGGAAAGTGCGAGATTGGAACTTGGGGGAGAGTTTCGCGGCTAGCATTGTCCCGACTCTGTCTTTGTGGCAGTAGAATTTAGCACCGCTCCATCTAATGTGTTTTTCAGCTTTTGCCGTTAAAGCTAGGTTGAGTTCCAGTCTAATTGTGTCTAATTTGTCATTGAGGTCTTTAGATGGGGATTTTTTATGTTCAGTTTTTAAAGCTATATATTTTTGTTCCAGCCTGAGAATGTCTATCATCCTCTCCTTTTTAACTTTAGTGGCTAGTCTGATAAGCTCGCCATGGACCGAGGCCTTGTGGGCTGCCCATAGTGTTTCGGGGGAGATGTTACCCACATCATTTAACCGAAAATATTCCTTAATCGCGTCCGCTACTAATTTGGCTTGAACTGGATCCCCCAGGAGAGACTCGTTCAGTTTCCAGTAAGAGCCACCACTACGCGATAGGACATTTTTCAAAGTCAGGAGGACCATTGAGTGGTCCGACCAGACTATGTCTAGGATTTTGGCTTTGGTGGCAAGAGGGATGAGATTAGTCTGGATAAGAATGTGATCTATCCTTGCGTAGGTCTGGTGGGGCGAGGAGAAGTGAGTAAAGTCCCTGGAGGTGGGATTCAGTTCCCTCCAAATATCTGCTAACCCCTGGGAGTGAATCATTTTAGCTATTCTGGTGCTTAGTTTGGTGGGGCGTGTAAGTTTTCCTTTGAGAGGGTTGGTTTTGTCTAGACCCTGGTCAAACGCTACATTTGAGTCCCCACCCCAAATGACTTTCCCCTCCAGGAGGGGGCCAAGAGTTGCAAAGAGGTTCTGGAAGAAGGATGCTTGACCCTTATTAGGGGCGTAGTAAGAGATTATGGAGTATAGTACTCCCTCCAGAGTGCCCTTTACAAGGATGAACCTACCCTCTGGGTCTTTAAGGTCAGAGATATGGTTAAATTTGCTATTTTTAGAGAAAAGTACTGCTACCCCTTTGGTTTTGTTTGGTGCGTTGGCCATGAAGAAAGATGGGTAGAAGGCGTGTAAGAACTTGGGACTGTATCGAATCGGAAAGTGCGTCTCCTGAAGGAGCACTACATCCAGTTTGAGGGATTTATAATGGTCTAAGGCAACCCTTCTTTTCCTGGGAGAGTTGAGCCCCTGCGCGTTGTGAGAGGCGACCCTAAGGTCCAGGCCCTTAGACACTTGATCAGTCATGGGAACAGAGAGAGGCGTGATCACCGGCCCAGCAGCCGCTACCTTGTGATGGGGAGAGTTCCTTGAGTACGAGAAGGTGGACGGGTCCGTGCTATAGTAGCGTGCGGGAGGGACCGGGGAATCTCCAGACGGCCAGCTAGGAGAAAAAGAAAAGGTGAGAGGAAGAGGAGGGAAGAAGGAGGAGAGACAAGTAAATAAAAAAAACAACAACAATAATGACAAAAACTGTAGCGACAAGAGTCTTCTAGAAGGACCCGTGGAGGATAGCGGTATGTCAGGCCGCTTAAACTCCAATTTAAGTCTTCCCTCGTCCATATTGGCTGAGAGAAGTCTCACTCTTCGGGGGCACAGTGGTTGCCCTCGAGGTGAGAGGAGGCGCATGGGTACCACCCCGGACCCATGCTTCTAAGGAACCGTAACTATATACTATTTGCATAACGTGGTGTAAGATCTTCATCTCAATAAGTGCAATTTGTTACTGCTATTTCAGTACAGTAAAAACTTTCGTGGAGACTGTAAAAGTGATTCAAGCAGAGCTAAGAACCCAAATAAACATGATAATAAAAAGTAACAACGGGGAGAAGATAATTAAATGTCATGGGAGGAGCATGACCATCTACCTTAGGTGACCTGCAACCTGGTACCTGGATCTGAAAAGGAAATGAGTTATTGAGGGCTATGAGGAACTGAGGTCTCAGTGTTATAAGTCTCAGATTGGGATGGGAAGAGAACTCTCTTCCGCCTCGAAAAGGCCAAGGGATCACAAGAACTGTTCTCCGTAGGATGGACACTTCAGGGGATTTCATCCGTAGACGTAGTCCCATCTGTAAAAGAAAATTAAGTTCAGTGACCTGTGTCCGAGGCCTCGTTGGGGTCTTGGGATTGAAAAGAGGAGCATTAGCTCATTCAAAGAAGGGGGAACGTCCCCCACAGGAAAGACCGTGGATGGCCTGGGTGCGTAAGAAGGGGGTCTTCTTGCTCCGTTAAGGGGGCTTGCCATCTTTGCTCCTCTTAGAGGGGCCCTTGATCCAGAGAGGTGAAACTGGGCTGCCTGGGGGGGGCGATTGGTTGAGCCCGTGGCAGATGAGGAGAGCTCCATGGGGGCTTCCTGGGAGATCAGCTTGAGGGAGAGGAAAAGTTTTTCACCTTCCGGGAGATTGGAGAAAGTGTGGGTCTTGCCTTGTATGGAAAACTTTACCGCGAAGGGGAATGTACAGCGGTATTTGATGTCTCGTTCCATCAACACTGACAGGAGGGGTTTGAGGGTGCGTCCTCTTTGGATGGTGGATTGAGCGAGGTCCGCAAAGACCTGAATTTGGTGACCCTGGTGTTGGAGCTTGGGCTTCAGGCGAGATTGTCTCATTACCTCCTCTTTTACCGCGTAGAAGTGCGGTTTAACTATTATGTCCCTCGGGGACCCGTCTTTCCTCGGGGGACCCAGGGCTCTGTGCGCCCTATCCAGCTCCAGCCTATGCGGCGGGATGTTGGGGATGAGGTCCGAGATAAAGTCCTGCACCGTGAGGGGGATATCCTAGAAGGATTCAGGAAGGCCTCTAATTCGGAAGTTGTACCTCCTAGACCTGTTCTCAAGTTCGTCAATTCTTGATAGGGCCGTTTCTAGCTGTTCTTGGACTGACTGGAGGTGTGCGGCGTTCTGGTTGGTTCTGGCGACTGTATGGTCAATTTTGTCTTCCATCGCCTCCATCCTAGAGCCCAGGTTAGAGAGGTCTGATTTAATAGCATTTGTGATCTGGGAGGCAGTGTTGGCTAGGCCCTTTTCTAAAAGGGTAGAGAATTTGGAGAAGAGCTCCTCTTGCATGACAGATATGTCCTGAAATGTGTATCCAGGTGGGGAGCCTGCATAGGAGGAGAGGTGAGGGGGTATGCCTGAGGGAGAAGCGCCATCTTCCCCCTGCTCACTGCTGTGAGAGTCTCTGAGAGCAGCCTGTGGAGCTTGGTGCTGGTGCATGCCCTGGTGCGCGGTCTGGAGCGTGTTGTGGCCTCCCTGTGTTGCCTGGGCATAGGTCAGGGTCGGAGGGGTGAGGATGGGATGCTGCTCTGACCCCTTGTAAAGTGAGGCTGTGTGAGGCCTAGCAGTGTCCCCGTCGGCGGCCATCTTGGTGGACCCGTCCGCCGCCACCGCTGCAAATTGCGGGCCCAGATCTCGGCGGGCTTGTGTGCCGGCCATCTCACTGTGTTCCCCCGCTGTTCCGCGAGTGGGGGGAGTGCTTGAGAGCGTCCTCCTCCTGCTGGGGCTGGGGTTATGCCGCTCGTCGGTCCGGGGTGGTGCGGAGCTCCGGGCTTAGGCGGCCATTACGGAGCTCTCGCGCATGCGCACTCCAACAGGCGTGTGTCTTATGTACAATCTGTGAGTGGAGGAAGTGCCGAACGTTATAGCGAAGGTAACATTTTAACTTGGGACATCAGTGGCCTATACTCATTCTAGATTGAGGCCTATATTGGGATAAGATTAGTAGAGTTTAGATTGATATTAGTGTTTTTGTCTTGTGTTTTGTCTTTCAGCAAATATGAAACAATTCAAAGACCCTGAATTTATGGGCCAGTTCATTGACAAATAAAGGGATATGCGAAATTTGTGGGAGGTTAAAAACCCCTTATATCGCAATAAACCAGCTAGGAAGGCATCGCTGGAGAAACTGGTGCAATTTGTGAATACGCAGGTTCCCGACGCAGACATCGAGTTTGTGGAGAAGAAAATTGGCAGCTTGAGAAGTACATATAGGAAGGAGCTTAATAAGGCCCAGGCTTCCATGAGATCAGGAGCTGCAGCAGAGGATGTATATGTACCCAGTCTGTGGTACTACAACAGGATGCAGTTTCTGGAAGACCAGATTGAAGGCAGGGAATCACTTTCGACACTTCCATCCAGCCTTCCCTCAACCCTTCCCTCAACCCTTCCCTCAACCCCAGCTGAGGTTTCTGAGAAACAACCTGGGCCTTCCATCCTGGAAGAAATTGAGGAGCCCAGCTGGAACCAGTTATAGTATTTTATAAAATATTTATTGTCCGTAAATGATTGTTGTTAACTAGATGTTATTATTGCTAACAAATTAATGATTTAAGAAAAAGTGTTTGACATATCAATAGACAGTAGGGGCCAAAAATGAGTGTGACAAGAATGAAAAATGTTTGGGTCAGAATGATAGTCTTTTCTATTTATTAACATTCAATTTGCAACAGTCATGAGCTGAAAATTGTGTGAGATTAATGAACCAAAAACTAAAACTATGTCCCTTTTTCATACACAGGAAGAACTCAGCCAGGACGAGGCTCTGGAATGTGGCAGACGGGAGGAGGTGGAGGTAAGTGTCAGCCAGGAGGTGGCGGGGCCCAGTAGCCTCCCCCAATCCCAGGTGCCTCCCCTCCACCTTACAACAAAAAGGGCCAGGAAGGGGAGTAACGTGGAGGAGGCAGCACTGGGCCTCATTAAGGACGCTAATGCAGCCCTGAAAAGCCCCCCCGACGCTGAAGAGGCCTATGGCTGCTATGTAGCTGCTAAATTGCAGCAAATGGAGGAGGGCCAACGCCTCAGGTGTGAGAAATTTATTTTTGAGGCCATTCAGAAGTGGTTGGGTGGCCAAATAAGTGATAACATGCACTTATGTGTGCTCGCCCATCTTCCTCCTCCTCCTGCCACAAGTCCACCTCCAGAGCCACAGAATCCAAGGAAAGCTGCAGGGAAGCGTGGAGGGAAAGCTGCAGGGAAGACAAGAAAGTGAAGTCCTGGGTTCAGTCTGGTCTAAAAGAAGACGCAGGCTGTTGTAGTACCACAGTCTGGGGACATATATGTCATCTGCTGCTGTTCATGATCCCTGGGAGTCCTGGACCAGATTGTGCTCCCCATTATATGGACTTCTCAAGCTACCAATTTTATTTTCCAAATAGTTGATGTGTGCCCTGGGGTAGAAAGGCTTTGCAAACTCCAGCAGTTTCTCCAGCGTTGCCTTTCTCTTTATTTTGTTATCAGCCAGAATAAATGGAGATTTTTTTTATCTGAAAATACTTGCCTATGTGTTTTTCTTCAAATAGGACAGTTTGTGAGTAGGCAGGTACATTTCAAAAATACAATGTCAAATTAACAAGGGACACCAATCAACCTCCTTGAGCTTTAAAAATACAAGATAATAATGTTGTTGTGTAAACTTGACACTCAAAAAAAAAATTATGGAGATGACTAGAAATATTTCAAAATATTCCAAAAAAAGGAGTGCTTGATTAAAAAAAAATAAGATGACAATAAAAAATAATTCCAAACATTATTATGGAGATCTGGCTTTAAAAACAAAAAAGATTATTCATGAGATCACGAGAAATAATAAAGAAAGAAGTTTGTGAGAACTCTGTGTGAATAGGAGCAGCAAAACAACTTCATTCTTCTAGCATTATAAAGAAGAAGAGAATGTGCTGCATTAAACTACTTAAAAAATTTCAGCATGACGAATGTGCAATCTCCATTACGAACGGTAGTTTTACCAGACCGAGCGCTTCCGTCTCATACTTGAATCTGAGCATGCGTGAGTTTTTGCGCATCGGAATTGCATACACATGAATGCATTTTCGGATAGGAACTTTTTCCGACAGAAAAATTGAGAACATGCTCTCAATCTTTTGCTGGTGGGAATTCTGCCAGCAAAAGTCCGATGGAGCATACACACGGTTGCATTTCCTGACCAAAAGCTCTCATTGGTCTTTTGCTGGTCGAATTTCCAATCGTGTGTACGCGGCATGAGAGTTCTTTGCCATGAGGTGTCATGTTGAACTTCCAGTGACCAGTATGAGAGAGTGAGAGCGATAACACTAAATTTAACACACCTGATCCCATTTTGCACCTGAGACCTTGTAACACTAACAAGTCACATTACACTGGGGAGGGAAAATGGCTAATTGGGCCCAATTTGAACATTTTCACTTAGGAGTGTACTCACTTTTGTTGCAAGCGGTTTAGACATTATTGGCTGTGTTTTGAGTTATTTTGAGGGGACAGCAAATTTATATTGTTATACAAGCTGTACACTCACTACTTTACATTGTAACAAAGTGTCATTTCTTCAGTGTTGTCACATGAAAAGGTATAATAAAATGCTTACAAACATGTGAGGAGTGTACTCATTCTGTGAGATACTGTGTATATATATATATATATATATATATATATATATATATATATATTCTTTATTTTATTTTTATTTTTTATTGTTATTTTTACTTTTATCCGTTTTCATTTATTGTTGTATTTCGTTTTCATTATTATCTTTATTTTTCATTTTTTAGCATTTTTTTCACTATGGTCTTATTTTTATATTTTTTTTGCCTTTTGTGATTTTTACTTGTGTATTAAAGCATTGGATTGAGTATGTCTTCATTTGCTCCCACGACACCGGAACTGACATCTGTTTATGGTGAGGTTTATCCAACCAATACCATGGTGGTTTAGTCCTCATATGGAGTGTTCATATGGAGTGTTCATATGGAGTGTTCTCTATCCATTGGGTGACATGTTTTCCCAACCAACAAAATGGCCACCGTGCTGATCTGATTGGTGGAGGAAGGGGAGTGTACCTCTCTCTTTTGTGATTTAAGGCAGTCAGTTTCAATCGGAAGATAGGTCCTTTGATGACGCCCTGTGCATTGACGCGACGCACTTCTGTTACTTACGTTATTTCCGGTCTCGTGAGAACGCTGTTAACGGTGTTTGCTGCATCCTCTGTTCATTTCAATGCCTGTTTTTAACTTACTTTTGTAAGTATAACCTTTTATGCGCAATAAATTTTCAATCTTAGCATACTTCACTATTGGTCCCCCCCTTTTTTCTTCCTTTTTGAGTACCTGTTTTTGTATGGCTGAGTATTAACGTTGAAGGATCCTTTATCATCTCATCAGTGAACCTGCCATCCTGCAACATTCTCTGGATATCGCTATAATCCTATATTGACTCCCAGACTGAAAAGCTGGGTGTCATTCAGGGCTGGACTGGGACAAAAATTTGGCCCTGGACTTCACCCAGACTGGCCCACTTTGACAGGTCTCTCCCATGCCGGCTTGCCACCCAAGCCCCCCCCCCCCACTAGCTATTAGCCGTTCTACATTATTTCTCTTATAGGCAGTACCAGTGGGGAAGCTAGACATTATTTCACCTGGGGCAAAGAATCAGTTTGGTGCCCCCCCCCAATGGAACAAGATTAGGCAGGAAAGTGAGGCCGCCCTCCTTCCAGATCGTATGATGAGCTTCTAAGTGTTGACTCCTGAGCATCATGTCTGTATTCAGGTGCGCTGCATAACTAGCCAGGGAGAGGAGGTGAGCACTGCGGGGGGGACAGAGGACTGGAGGGAGGCAGCGGTCCACTGTCACTGAAATCGGCCCACTGAGCCATCGGCCCACCGGGAAACTCCCTGTAGTCCCAATGGCCAGTACATGCCTGGTGTCATTGTGATTTGGTGAGTGGGGACACATGTGGGGGTGTCTTGGTACACCTGAAAAAAATGTTTTTCTGCAACATTTTCTCTGCACTTTCTGCACACCAGGTGTGAAGCATTCCCTGCATTTTTACACACTATTTGTGAAGCACCTTCAAAGTTTCATGTGGACTTCATGTTTTTGTCATCACCTATTATGGGTTTTTGTTTGTGAGCACTGTATTTATATTTTATCACCATGTTTAAGTGTCTAGCACTTTGTGTATAGCAGCTTCATTCATTCATTTTTTTCATCACCCATTTTTTCACACCATCAGCGCGAGTTTATATATTTAGATTATATATTTTCCTAACACTGAAGAAATGACACTTTGCTACAATGTAAAGTAGTGAATGTACAGCTTGTTTAACAGTGTGTGTGCTGTCCCCTCAAAATAACTCAACATACAGCCATTAATGTCTAAACCGCTGGCAACAAAAGTTAGTACACCCCTAAGTGAAAATGTCCAAATTGGGCCCAAAGTGTCAATATTTTGTTCGGCCACCATTATTTTCCAGCACTGCCTTAACCCCCTTGGGCATGGAGTTAACCAGAGCTTCACAGGTTGCCACTGGAGTCCTCTTCCACTCCTCCATGATGACATCACGGAGCTGGTGGATGATAGAGACCTTGCATTCCTCCACCTTCCGTTTGAGGATGGCCCACAGATGCTCAATAGGGTTTAAGTCTGGAGACATGCTTGGCCAGTCGTTCACCTTCTTCAGCTTCTTTAGCAAGGCAGTGGTCATCTTGGAGGTGTGTTTGGGGTCCTTAGGTGGGAATACTGCCCTACAGCCCAGTCTCTGAAGGGGGGATCATGCTCTGCTTCAGTATGTCACAGTACA
Organism: Aquarana catesbeiana; assembly: GCF_042186555.1. Lineage (NCBI taxonomy): Eukaryota > Metazoa > Chordata > Amphibia > Anura > Ranidae > Aquarana > Aquarana catesbeiana. The sequence continues at coordinate 596,319,534 of NC_133328.1, read as the reverse complement.
TGTTGACATTCATGGGTCCCTCAATGAACTGTAGCTCCCCTGTGCCGGCAGCACTCATGCAGCCCTAGACTATGACACTTCCACCACCATGCTTGACTGTAGGCAAGACACATTTGTCTTCTGTTTGCCGCCACACACGCTTGACATCATCTGAACCAAGTAAGTTTATCTTGGTCTCATCAGACCACAGGACATGGTTCCAGTAATCCATGTCCTTAGTCTGCTTGGCTTCAGCAAACTGTTTGTGGGCTTTCTTGTGCATCATCTTTAGAAGAGGCTTCCTTCTGGGATGACAGCCATGCAGACCTATGTAGTGCTGGTAGATCTATGATCTACCATCTGATAGGTAAATTTAGTGAATTGCTCGTTAGGTGGAGTTAGATTTGCCTCTGTTCCAGCTTGGCTGACGTTGCATGTGGTTCCACACTGAGCCAGTAGGTGTCGTTGTTACCATTGGCTGGTGTTGGAAGGGCAACGTGTGGAAGTGTATGGGTGCTCCTCTGTCCCGGAGACAACTCAGTGGAGGTGGTCCTCCGAGGTGCATTCTGGGAGAGGGTATTTATGGGACAGACGCCATGTTTTAGTGTTCGTTTTACAGCCACCTGCTGGCCCTCCTGGCTGACAGGTATGCGTTAGAGTGCTATCTCGCGGTCCTCCGTTCCAGAGGCCCGCGTTGCTGTGGTGCATGGGTGGGCCCAGACGTCTGTCTGGGGCTTACCACAGCAGCCGAGGAATGGTCCTGAGCTGTCTATCCAGAGTGAAGAAGCTGGACAACCGAGAAGATCCCAGGGGAGGACCCGTCATGGAAGGATCATGCAGAGTGCTGGTCTGGAGAGGGGCCTGGTGACTCGGTTGGAGGACGTATCCTAAAGTAGTTTTACAGCATAGTACTGCCGGGTTGGCTTAGAGGTCCAAGTACTGTGTCTGACGTTCACCGCTAAACCAATACATCCTGTGGCAGAGGATCGTACGGGTTTATTTCAATCAAGTCTGTGGCAGAGACTTTTGTTCATGCTACGTACTGGCTGCTAGGCAAGTCAGAGAGGCCTATCCAGGCGAGCAAAGATTGTGTCCCACAAGGGGATTGCATCTGATTACAATATTCAACTTTAAAGGACGTTCTCAAGAATCCTAAAGAAAGGTATTTGAGCTTCCCTGCAGTTTCCCTCCTGCCTCTTTCCTGCTACTTCCTTTGTTACTTGGTTCAATAAAGCATTGAAAACGTACTCAAGTGTTGGTGCTTTTATCGTCCAGAGGTAAACTCAACGGAACCCTAGACCTGGTGCCAGTGAAACAGAGGTGTCGAGAGTGAAGGTAACAAGCCCGCTTAAACCAGCAGCTCCACCAAGAGTTAGTGCTACACCTATTTGATGCAGTGTGCGGTGTATGGTCTGAGCACTGACAGGCTGACCTCCCACCCCTTCAACCTCTGCAGCAATGCTGGCAGCACTCATACATCTATTTTCCAAAGACAACCTCTGGATATGATGCGGAGCAGGTGCACTCAACTTCTTTGGTCGACCATGGCGAGGCCTGTTCTGAGTGAAACCTGTCCTGTTAAACCGTTGTATGGTCTTGGCCACTGTGCTGCAGCTCAGTTTCAGGGTCTTGGCAACCTTCTTATAGCCTAGTCCATTTTTATGTAGAGCAACAATTCTTTTTTTCAGATCCTCAGAGAGTTCTTTGCCTTGAGGTGCCATGTTGAACTTCCAGTGACCAATATGAGAGAGTGAGAGTGATAACACCAAATTTAACACACCTGCTCACCATTCACACCTGAGACCTTGTAACACTAATGAGTCACATGACATTGGGCCCAATTTGGACATTTTCACTTAGGGGTGTACTCACTTTTGTTGCCAACGGTTTAGATATTAATGGCTGTGTGTTGAGTTATTTTGAGGGGATAGCAAATTTACACTGTTATACAAGCTGTACACTCACTACTTTAAATTATAGCAAAGTGTCATTTCTTCAGTGTTATCACATGAAAAGATAGAATAAAATATTTACAAAAATGTGAGGGTGTACTCACTTCTGTGAGATACTGTATATATATATATATATATATATATATATATATATATATATATATATATAGCTCATATATATATATATATATATATATATATATATATATATATATATATATATATATATATATATATATATATATATATGAGCTATATATATATATATATATATATATATATATATATATATATATATATATATATATATATATATATATAAATCACAGTAGATTCCCTTAGAAAAAGTTTAATAAAAATGCAAATGATTTAAGTGCAGAAAGTTTAAATGGACCTTTGGGGTCATAAGGAACATAATGATGCAGCCAGCCATAAGGAGTTAGGCTAGCTGAGTAAGATGACTGCTAGGCAGTGAAAGAGCTCTAATTGTCCCTTGTGTTAGATTAAATGCAACTGCATTGGAAATTATAACAGTTGCATAAGGAAACTTTGCATTTTCCTGCTGAAAACTCCACTTAATCTTGTGTTAGGTGACTGCAATGGAATATGATTGGTGTATTTAAGCAGCCATAGACATCCTTCCTCCAGAAGAGATGATTCAGTCTCTGGAATGCTCTGATATCAGGTGTTCTGTACTACAAGCCAACCAGCCATTCTCTTCTCAAGTGAATTATGTGTAATTTTGTGCACAAGCATGTAAAAAGACCATCTTGGCTGTGATCACAAACAGCCGGAGGTGTTGGAGTTCTTAGAATTCTAATGCATTTATCTTCAGTGTTCACACATCAGTGACCACCACTTCAGGAAACTTTCTAGCAATCATGCAATGTGCTTTTTTTATTTTTTATTATTGAATGGTTTCTTTTTAAGTCCTCTTTAAGCGCAGCATGCAAATTGTTTAAGAAAAGCCATTAAAAGTAAGACATTATTAGGTAGTATTACACCATGAAAAATCCCTTAAAGAAAAAGTCCATTTTTCATGAAACAATTATTTAAACTATATATCTGCAAATTGGTTTTATAGGGTAAAGTTGCACTTGGGAAGCTAGAAAAAAAATCCATTAAAAATTGTTTAACCAGTTGCCTCCCTCCCACCATCAAATGATGGAGGGGCGGTGTTGCTCTCATTCTGGGATTACGTCATATGACGTCGTCCCATTCAAGCAGGGATTGCGCGCAAATGGGTGCGCGCATCCCTGCACTGTCAGTGGCAGCGTATCACTGAGACACACCTCATCACCGACAGGGGCGAACAGCCTTTGAGCATGGCTGTTTTGCACGTGATCAGCTGTGTCACAGCCGATCATGGATGTAAATAGCCATTGGCCGGCGGCTTTTACCATGTGATTGGCTGTGATCCATTCACAACCGATCACTAAATGTAAACACAGACTGCTAACTAACTGTTACCGACTCTTCCCTCCACACCATTTCCAGTGTGAGGAGAGAAGAGCCAGGAGCAGTGAGTTACAGATCTGTGTTCAGTAGTGCCTCCTGCCACCCGTTGCACAGCCCATCAGTGACCGTCACCTGCTACCCATCTGCTACCTGTCACACAGCCCATCAGTGACCGTCACCTGCCACCCATCTGTCACCAGTTAATTGTGGTTATGACTAAGGCCTTATAGGCTGAAACGCATCAACTGTTCTCATTTGCGTTTGGTCGCTGTGGCTTGACTATAAATACAACATATTTTAAGAGCAATCAGCGGAGTGCAGATAATCTTTTCCTCATTTCTCTACTCAGCCAGCGACTGTGGATCGAGCACCCAGGAGCTCTGTTTTCTATGTGATGTATGGGTAGTAGCACTGACTTTTTCATTTATATTCTGTCACCAGTTGCACAGCCCATCAGTGACCGTTACCTGCCACCCATCACACAGCCATCAGCATCATGTCCCAAAGAGTATACAACAGTGAGGAGGAGTTCCAGATCCTCTCCATGACTTATGAGAGCAGCGGGTAGTTCTCATCAGATTCCAATGGCAATTCTAATTCTGAATCAAATTCGGCATTTGAACTGATCGAGAGTAGTGGATCAGCAAATGATTCGGATTAAGAATGGGTCTCTCCTAAAAGGGCACGGTACTCTGGAAACCAGACAGCTGTCAGCCACAAGGATCCAATTCCCAGTCCTAGTACCAGCACTGCCGCCAGTGTTAGGCCCTAAGAAGAAATTCACAGGCCCTATATCAGTGCAGCCGCCAGCGATAGGCCCCAGGAACAAAGGCCTGGTATCAGCACTGCCACCAACGATAGGCCCTGGGAACAAATGCCCAGTACCAGCAGTGCCGCATCGTGTCCAAGTCCCAGCACAGGACCTGCAAATCCTCCAACTACTAGCACTGGAGCGTCATGTCCCCATAGAGCCAGGGCTGATACATACCTTCCAGCTGGTCTTGCCAATCCAACTCTGGATCAGCAAGAATTCTCGATTTCACCGGACAGCCAGGTGTGCAGGCCAATACCGAAAACTTCACAGAGATTGATTGCCTTTATCTGTTTTTGCCCGACACTTTGCTGCAATTCATCGTGGACCAGACCAATCTATATGCCCATTGCCAACAACCCCTAATCATCATATGACCGTCCGTTTGAGTAGAGAGATTTGGCTTTGGAGTAGTTCAAATTGTTTATGGGCCTCATCATAAACAGGGGCTTACAAAAAAAAAATGAAGGACATGCCTACTGGTCCACAAACCCCATTCACCACATGCCCATTTATTCTGCCATGATGCCCAGGTGCCGATATGAGATGATTATGCGCTTCCTTCATTTCAGCAACAATACCCAGTGCCCTCCCTGAAATCATCCAAATTACGATTATTTATATAAAATTTACTCACTCATAAATGTATTTTCCCAATGATTTGTGGAACTCTATGTCTCCGATCAACATATATGTGTAGATGAGTCCCCGGTACCCTTTTCAGACCAGCTAGGAATAAGACAATATATAAACTTTGCGAGAGAATCAAAGGATATCTGTATGCGTTCCGCATATACGAATGAAAAGATTCCCAGCTCCAGCCCCCTGAGTGCCCGCCCTACATGGGCACAACTGAAAAAATTGTATGGGACCTGGCATACCCACTGCTGAACAAAGGTTACCACATAACTGGATAACTTCTACACCAGCCTGGTCCTTTTCAAACACCTATATCTAGCAAAAACCCTGGCCTGAGGAACCTCCAAAAAAAAAACAGGAAGGTCTTCCCACAATCTATAGTCCACAAAAAACTATGACGTAGGGAAAGAGCAGCATTGCAATGCAATGAGGTTCTGGCCTTGAGGTGGAAGGATACCATAAATATACACATGATGTCCACCATCCATGATGATACTACAGTTGAGGTTCAAAGAAGACAAGGTCCCATTGAAAAGCCAACATGTGTCTAAGATTACAATCTCTACATGGGGGGGTGGATTTCAATGACCACATGCTTCAGCCCTATTTGTCAATGAGGAGGTCGCGCTTCTGGTACAAGAAAGTTGCAATATATCTCATCCATTTGGCCATTTATAACAAATAAATTATCTACACCAAATCCATGGAAAGCCCCACCCCCTTCCTAAAATTAATCGAAGAAGTTGTCATGTCCTTCATCTACCAACAAAGACCCCCCTCCAGAAACCTTCGCTCTGAGGCTGTGAGCCGACTTCATGTGCGCCACCAACCGGACAACATTCCACCATCTGAAGCAGGCCGAAGATGCCCAAAAAAATGTCATGTATGCACCAAATGAGAATTTTCAAAGATACCAGCTTCCATTATCCCCAGTGTCCCTCCCAACCCGGCCTTTGCATTGGTGAATGCTTCAGACTTTTCCACACTTCCCTAAAATATTAGCACATAGTTTTAACTATTCCCCATTTTCATCATCTGTGCTGACCATTTTCCATGCATCCTCAAATAACAATGCCACTGCCTTCCACATGAACTGATCCTGGCCTTTTTTACCAACGACGCTTCTGCCTACCGTTTGGACTGCTTGCACGTGAACTGACCCTGGCCTGTTTTATCAGCTATGCTTTTGCCTACCGTTTGGACTGATCTGTTTCCCTGCTACTGTAGTACACAGGGTCTCACATATGTGAGGGGCTCCAGAACTGTTTTTCCAGATGGAGAAAACTATTTTTTTTGTTTTCTCTGGGTTTCGTAATTTCTGGATTAGGGTCTGAAGTCTGTAGGCTTCATAGAGATTTGGTTGGTGAAGCCTCTATCCTTGTGCCCCTGTGCACAGGTCTTACCTGATTGCAGCTCTCAGCCTGCTGCTGACTTACTGCCATCATGCTTCTGCCTGCCACATGAACTGACCACACCTCTGCCTGCTACCTGGACTGTGGAAATAATGAGCTGTAACAAGAGGCAGTATGTTTATGAATGGCTGGATAGCGGTACAACAATGAGTGTCTGCAGGTAACAGTGTACCAGGACCAATATTATGACTGTGCTGGCTGTCTCTGTCTGGACAATTCCCATGGACATATGCTTTGGCTGTACTGACAATATCCTTGTGCTGACTATAAACAATATTCCTGCCTGCTGTCTGGATAATTACTATTGTCGCTAAGCACATCCCTGCCTGCTGCCTGGACCAATTCTCTCCTCTGTGGACATACCTGCCTGGACCAATTCTCTCCACTAAAACAACAGGTAATACTTTTTCCCTTTCCTCAATATAATTTATTATATTGAAGGGCCTTCAAAAATGATAGGTTGTCAGGAAATTATATGTGTAATTTATGCTCCTAGAACGCCTGATGGTGCTACTTGGTTGTTGGGCCTCAGTATGTGGCCAGGCTGTGTAAAAGTCTTACACATGTAGTATCGTCATATTCAGGAGGAGTAGCAGAATGTTTTGTGGTGTCATTTTTGCTATGTACATGCTATGTGTTGGAAATGTCTTATAAATGGACAACTTTGTGTAAAAAAAAAAAAAAAAATGTGTTTTCATTTATTTTCCACATTTTCCAAAAACTTCTGGGAAAAAATTGTACTTTCCTGGCTTGTTAGGGTCTCAAGAAATGAGATAGGCCTTCAGTACATCAGGTGTGATCAGGTGTGATCAGGTGTGATCAATTTGCAGTGATTGGCACTATAGCTTGTAGACTCTATAAGTTTCACAAAGACCAAATAATATACACTAATTTGTTTTTTGTTTTTTTACCAAAGATATGTAGCAGTATACATTTTGGCCAAAATTTTTTAAGAAAAATTATTAATTTGCAAAAATGAGAGTGTCTTGTTCATTTGTGTTATATGGCATTTGAAGTATTTGTAGCTCCCCACCTTTTATACTAGACTTCTAAGCCTTTTTAATTTAAAAATAAATACTACTTATTTTTATGGTGGTACGATATGAGGGTTGGTTCTTTTTGCTAATTTCCATGTGGATACCTGAACGCCCCCAGTTTACAGTGGAGAGAGGAGGATACTAATAGTGGATCACTAAAAGTTTATCCATACCCCACTTTACGACACTCACCCCAGGAGGGACCAGTTTCCAGGTGGAGATCCGATCGTTTACATCAGGCAGTCATGGAGGATAAACCCCGGGATTGGGCCTCCAGGAGCAGGAGTGTATTTTAAACACACACCTTTCACCCCTGCAGGGGTAAGTCGCTCTGGTGAGCGCAAATACGAGAGGGGAGCATAGAAAAGTCACTTATATATTTCTGACACTAAGAATTCAAGATAAGCTGTCACCAACATTTTTTGTTTTTGTTTTTGCACCAGTCACTTTTAGGAATTTATTCTATTTTTACTTTTATTATTCTTTGATGTATGGACATTAATTAATGTATTGTACATTTTTTGGACTTTCTTATTCATCATTTGCTGATTGCCAATAATTGGTTTATGCACTTATGGATATATTTCTCATATATATATATATATATATATATATATATATATATATATATATATATATATATATATATATATATATATATATATATATTTATATTTATTATCACATATATATACTTTTCACTGTTTTTTGCTTGATACGCTCCATAACCTCACCAGCATCACACGGTTTTCATCACACAGTTCACATAGCCTCACATCTATGTTTGGGAATTTGTTCCCCTGTATCAAGTTTAATAATAGTTTTTAATATCCTTTATTTACCATTTTTGATAGTTTTAACACTCATAGAACAGCGTCATTTCCCTTTCTTTGATTCTATATATTTTGATTTCACTGTGTGAAATATGCTTTAGGGAGGCAGCAGTTCGCATCACTCCTAAGCTTGGAATTTTTGTTTAATTGGTATAATAGATTATGTTACAGAAACAGGAGATTATGTTACAGAAACAGGTAGTATGAAATGAATGGAACATAACAAATTTCCTACACAGATCACATTGCAGGAAAATTGAGCATAGTAGAGGTTTAGCATTATAAATGGTAGAATGTTTGTATCAAGTCTAGTAGGAGCTGGTTGATTTAAAACAATTTCAGTGAATTGCTGTGGCTGCCAAAAGGAGGCACATTTAAGGGGGACCAAAAGGTCCAAAGTGGATGACTTGGGAGCTATTTCCGCTCTTTATCGGTCAAGTGCGTAGTGTTTGACAGAAAATTTGAAGGTTATTAACAGTATCATAGGAATATATGTATTGAGTGTGAATGTTTGTTCAGTGAATGAGGTAAGAAGGTTATAGTATAGACTATCGTGTCTAGTAGGTCGAGTAGGATGTGATTTTTACATTAGGTATGTGTCCGGATAAGAGATAAAGCTTCTGTTTGTTTGTGGTGTGAGTGGGGTTCAGGGGTGGAATGGGGAGAAGAGGGGGTGGTGGATAGAAAGGGAGGGGAGTGAAAAGCAGAAAAAGAACAAAAAAAAAAGGGGTAGCCAGAGTAGGGAAGAGTAGGTGGGGGTAGGGGGGTGGGGGTGAGCAAGGATTACGGAGGGGGTGGGTTGGTTACCATCTCTCTCTCCCTCCATGGGGGTGGGTGAGAGGATAGTTGGGTTTTGAGTTGAGGTTTGCTAATAAGGGGTCAATATGGTTAATTTGCAAAATGTTATGACAGAAACAAAGAAAAGGGCATTTTTTCACAAAATTTTCATTCTTTTTTTATTTATAGCACAAAAAATAAAAAACTCTCTAGTGATTAAATACCACCAAAAGAAAGCTCTATTTGTGTGAAAATAAGGGCGAAATTTCATATGGGTACAGTGTTGCATGACTGAGTAATTGTCATTCAAAGTGTGAGAGCGCTAAAAGCTGAAATTGGGTTTGGGCAGGAAGGAGGTATAAGGGCCCTGTATTGAAGTGGTTAAACACAGGAACAAACATTTTAAATATTGCAGCTAAGTTGGTGGCTTCACCTGGTGATCTCATCAGTGATCTCATGTTGTCCTAAGATTACAACACTCACTCACCATTATATTGTATCTCTATAGAAGCAGCGTTGTCATCCAAAGCTACTTACATGACTTCACAAAATAAACAAAAATTAATATATAACTAGTATATCAATCTCCACTATGCAGTGCTAAGTGCAATAGGAGAAGTGTAATTCAAAAATTAATAAATAAACCAATCAGTAGATAAAAAATCAATAGTAAGTCATTAATATTAAGGGTAAAACACAATAGAACACAGATGCTCAATATATCCCATAAACTTTAAAAGTATAAAAAATGTAATTAATTCAATAAAAGTCCAATAATTGAAAATGCTCTTTGTGCTGAATCTTCAACTGTATGAATCAAATCAGTGTTCACTTTGCAGTGTGACCCACTCCCAACAGAGAGCAACTCACCACAATGATTTGAATCTCAAAAAATAGATTGGCAAACAAAGCATATACACTCCTTTAGGTGGGCAACATCATTTTTTCTTTAAATTTCATCCCCCTTCAAAAATGTTTAGGCTCTCATCCAAGCAGAAACAACCATTCAAAAAAAAGGGCAGCCCAATAGTGTCATTCCACAAAATATAGATCAGCTTATTAAGTTTCAATATCTACTCACATTGTAAATGGGGGGTTTCACTTAAAAAGACCAAATTGTTGCCGACATCCCCAAAAGTAGAATTTGCAAAGAAAGAGTACCAACATGGGACTTTTAAGGCAACTTGATAAAGAGATCAAAAAATATGCATAAAAAGTATGCATAAATGCTACTACGTGCATACATCACCAATTAGAGCATAAATTAGAAAGAAAAAAACATTACAGAGAACTGTTGATCTCCTTTGTGGTTCGCTCCTTTCAGGAGAAATTAAGTAAATAACAGTCTATAACAAAACATAAAAAGTCTGACTATATGAAAACCATGGGACAGAGAATGAGCATCGTTGGAGACGGAAAAGGGAAAAAACCAGAGGCGGCTCTCTAATTAGGCAAAATAGGCGGTGGCCTCAGGCCTCGCAGTCATAGGGGCCTCGCACAGCTGGCTAGTTTATCTAGTTAGAGAGCCGCCTCATTCAGCAGCAGAGATCTCCGTCCCGAGTCTCCTCGCCCTGCTACAGGGAGAGATAACAGGCTGCGAGTGAGACGTGTGATCGGAGCTCACAGACATCTCCGGATCACAGGATTTCCTTCTTTCTTTTTTTCCTTTCTTTCCATTCTTTTTGTCATTCTTTCTTTTTCTCTTTCCTTCCTTCTTCCTCCATCCCCCTCTCTTTCTTTCCATCTTTCTTTCTCCTTTCTTTCTTTCCTTCCATCTCTTCTTTCTTTCCTTCTTTCTTCCTTTCTTTCCATTCTTTTTGTCTCTTTCTTTCCTTCCTTCTTTCTCCACCCCTTCTCTTTCTTTCTTTCTTTCTTTCTTTCTTTCTTTCTTTCTTTCTTTCTTTCTTTCTTTCTTTCTTTCTTTCTTTCTTTCTTTCTTTCTTTCTTCTTCCTTCCCATTTTTCTTTTCTTCCATCTTTCTTTCTCTTTCTTTCCTTTCCATCTTTCTCTTTCTTTCTTTCTTTCTTTCTTTCTTTCTTTCTTTCTTTCTTTCTTTCTTTCTTTCTTTCTTTCTTTCTTTCTTTCTTTCTTTCTTTCTTTCTTTCTTTCTTTCTTTCTTTCTTTCTTTCTTTCTTTCTTTCTTTCTTTCTTTCTTTCTTTCTTTCTTTCTTTCTTTCTTTCTTTCTTTCTCCACCCATCCCCCTTTATTTCTCTCTTTGTGACAGCCTACCAGAATAGGTAGGATCTGTGAGAGCAGCTTCCCTGTGCAGCTCTGCTTGAGGAAAATATATCTTTATTATGCCCACTTACCTACCCCCTGTACTGTCCACTCCCCTATACTGTACCCTCCTAATACAGTTCATAATACAGTGGGGCCTCATGTCTAAGTTTTGCCTAAGGCCTCACAAAGTCTAGAGCCGCCTCTGGAAAAAACACTCACCAATCAACCAGATACTGCACTTATTGTTTTTAAGTGTGTGTGTACATGTGTAGATAAATGTACACCAATGTATAACACTTGTACAAATGTATCAGTACTGAAAGGATCCCTGCTTTGATAATTCAAACATCCAGATCAAAGAGCTTTGTGGGTATGAAGTTTGGCTCTGTAAAAATTCCGAAGGAGTATGTCAGAGCTCGAGTAAGTCAAGAAATGATGACAGTCAGCTTATTGATGGCCTAATATCACTGGAGTTAAGACCGAAGCGATGTGTATAAAAACCCAAATGTTATGAAATGATACAGCACATATGCACATAAGTCAAAACATTTTAGTTTAGCACACATATCATATGGATTCATATTGAGAAAAATTGTTTAAATAAGTATTTGACATTAAGGGCAATCCAAATTGTTTATACTGTTTATATGTGTGCTATATCAGCACATGAATATACGTCTATGGATATGTACATTTGCAAACCATGCCTCCATGCAAGATCTAAACATCTGTACAGTAATAGTCATATATGCGCAAAAGGGGAATCTTTGAGAGAAAAAAAGAATTTTATATCTACTTATTATTATTATGTCAGAAATATGTATATACGTAAAAAAATAAATAAATAAATAATAAAAAAAAAAAAATATATATATATATATATATATATATATATATATATATATATATACATATATATATATATACATATATATATATATATATATATATATATATATATATATATATATATATATATATATATATATATATATATATATATATATATATATATATATATATATATATATACATATATATATATATATATATATACATGTGTAGAGTAGCTTGAGATATTGAATAAAACTATTAAGTCTCTGTTGTAATTATATATATTATTAATAATAAAGTCAGATCAGAGCAATATAATCCAAAAATCAAACTAATATGGCTAGTGAAAGACACAGATAGTAATGCCTATCTATTGTATATTTTTAAGCGGCTAGATGCTGTTACATATATATCCCGAAATTAATAGCAATAGCAATCTCAATCTCCCTGATCTGTTAAATGTGTTGAATATGTGTCTACCTGTTAGTGAGATCCGGTCCACATCAAAGGATCCGTGCTGGCAGTGGCAATGAGACCGTGCGAGCAGCTAGTTTTTTATATAATGTGACACGCCGGCGCCTGCGCATTAGAAAATGCAGCGCCGTCAGACGTATGACGCAATGACATCTACGTATGAGACCCGATGACCTTCAGAGGTGGCGGCGCCTGCGCAGTGAGAATAATGCTGACATCAGGCACATAAAATAGGGGCATGATGGATGCAAAGTTACTAAGGGACATCGATGTCTGCGCATTGGGAATAGCGCTGGCGTAGGGCATCTAAATACATAGGCGGGACACAGAGCAGAGACAGAACCAATGTCAAAGGCCACAATCCACCTGCATATGCGAGGAACACCATCCTGCGTGCATCCAGTGATCATCCCCAACCCCTAGTACAATCTATTCTATACAGTCAGTACCTTATATTGTGAAGGAACTGCTCTATGGATGATTGCTTCTATTTTGAGGCCAATCTCCTGAGGCAGAGACTACTAAGTTGTGGATACTCTCATTCTTGTCTTTAAAGGGCTTTTAAAAGAGCCTGTAGTAAGTTGAGATATGAACTGCTTTTTCCGACCGACACTGACACACCTGCTAAACATCACCATTAGGAATGAGCCTGATGTTCGAGTCGAGTTATTGTCATAAAAAGTGTTTGGGCACCTGGGTCCTGCAATTTTTTTTTTGGGAGCAGTGATTTTTTTAATGCTTAAATTGAAACAATAAAAATGAACTATTCATTTATATATCATGCCGGGGGGTGTCTATAGTATTTTTGCAAAGTGGCACATTTTTCCCATGTTTAGAACAGTACCACAGCAAAATTACATTTCTAAAGGAAAAATTGTTGTTTAAAACTGCGGCTAATGAATTGTTGGGTCTTGGCAATATGGATAAAACTCTTTGAAACAAAACGGCATTGGGTCCCCCCAGCCCATTACCAGCCCCTTTGGGTCTGGTATGAATATTAAGGGGAACTCCCAACCAAAATTTTAAAAAAAATTGTGTGGGGATCCCCCTAAAATCCATACTGGGCCTTTCAGGTCTGATATGGAAATTAAAGGGAACCCTGTGCCAAAATTTTTAAAAAATGGCATAGGGTCCTCCCTAAAATCCATACCAGACCCTTATCCGAGCACGCAACCTGGCAGGCTACAGGAAAGGGGGGGGCAAGAAATCGCCCCCCCTCCTGAACCGTACCAGGCCACATGTCCTCAACATGGGAAGAGTGCTTTGGGGTCTGACCCCAAAGCACCTTGTCCCCATGTTGATGAGGACAAGGGCCTCATCCCCACAACCCTTGCCCGGTGGTTGTGGGGGTATGCAGGGGGGGGGCTTATCGGAATCCCCTCCTGTGTGAATTTGTAATGGGATACATCGTACCCCTACCATTTAAAAAAAGTGTCAAAAATGGTAAAAAAGACAAGAGACAGCTTGGGACAAGTCCTTTTTTAAAAAATAAAAATGTCCAGCATTGTCCATTCATCTTCTATCACTCCGCTGAGCTGAAAAAGAAAAAAAAAAAAGCCGCAACCGATCTGCCTCCATGGGAGACTCCCGCTGACTGACGCACCTTCTCTGTGACAGTTCTTATATAAGTGATCGTGGGGCCAACCCGGTGACATAAACAGGTGACCCCCACCCCCCCTCTGATGCCATGGGGGGTTCCCTGTGCCTTTCCCATGGCATCAGAGGGGGTGGCGGGGTCACCCATTTATGTCAACGGGTAGCCCCCTTCTCAGTTATATAAGAACTGTCACAGAGAAGACGCATCAGTGGGATCGGTTGCAACTTTTTTTTTTCGGCTCGGCGGCGGCATGATAGAAGAAGATGAATGGACAACGCTGGACATTTAAATTTTTTTATTTTTTAATAAAGGACTTGTCTCAAGCTGTCTCTTGTCTCTTTTACCATATTTGACACTTGTTTTGTGATATACGGTGTACCCCATTACCAATTCACACGGAGGGGAAGCCAGGATCTGGGGGTCCCCTTGTTGAAGGGGGCTTCCAGATTCTGATAAGCCCCCCGCCCGCATATCCCCTACAACTACCGGGCAAGGGGTGTGGGGATGGGGCCCTTGTCCCATTCAACATGGGGACAAGATGCTTTGGGTCAGACCAAGTCCATGCCCATGCCCATGTTGAGGGCATGTGGCCTGGCACTGTTCAGGAGGGGGGCGCTCTCTCTTCCCCCCTCTTTTCCTGCGGCCTGCCAGGTTGCGTGCTTGGATAAGGGTCTAGTATAGATTTTGGGGTTACCCCTACACCATTTTTTAAAAATTTTGGCACACAGTTCCCCTAAAAATCCATACCAGACCCTCATATGGATTATAGGGGGGACCCCTAAGCCGTTTTTTTTTAAAAATTGGTGCAGGGTTCCCCTTAATTTCCATATCAGACCTGGTATGGATTTTAGGGGGACTTCCATGCAATTTTTTAAAAAAATTTTGGTTCAGGGTTCCCCTTAATATTCATACCAGACCCAAAGGGCCTGGTAATGGACTGAGGGGGACCCCATGCTGTTTTTTTCAATGAGTTTTATCTATATTGCCGAGACCTGACAATTCATTAGAGCCACGATCAGTTTTGAATGACCGAATATTTCATTTTTATTGTTTCACTTTAAGCATTAAAAAAATCACTCTTCCCGAAAAAACTGACATTTTTAAAAAAAATGTTTGCATTGATACATGTCCCCTAGGGCAGGACCCGGGTCTCCATATACTTTTTATGACAATAACTTGCATATAAGCCTTTAAAATGAGCACTTTTGATTATTCATTTTTAATTCCCATAGACTTTAACGGTGTTCGTGTGTTCTGCCTAATTTTTTGCCTGTTCGCAAGTTCTGCTGCAAACCGAACCGGAGGATGTTCAACTTATCCATAATCACCATATTAGACTAATTACCAAGTTTAATAATCAACATAAAAAAAATCATAAAACCTTAGAAAAACATTGGCAGATTTTGGAAATTGATCCAACACTCCATCTTCATATACCTGCACATCCGGCCATTACTTTTCAGAAGGCTATAGCCATAAAAGACAAACTAGTCCAAAGCGAATTTGTAGGACTCTATGAAAAAAGACCCTTGTAAATGCTTAGGTACTTTCACATGCAGCGGTTGTACCGTTTGTCAATACATGAACACCAAATCAAATATTATACTGCCAATTGGAAAAGTTTTCAAGCCTCAACACTTTGCGAATTGCAAGACTGCTAATGTGGTATATATGCTAATATGTCAATGGCAGAGTTTTTATGTAGGAAAAACTAGGCTAGAATTCCAAAAAAGAGCAGGAAGGCACATTACAAGTATGCTAACTGCCAATCCGGAGCTCCCCCTTGGAAGACATGTTAGGGACTACCATAAAGGAAAAAAACCCTGAAGCAATGGGAAGGTTTGGGACTTTAAATGAGGCACATATAGAATGGGCCTCCATCCCTATTTGGAAGTTGTGGGAAAAGTTTGGGACTTTGATTGAGGCCATAGACATGGTGGAGATAGATTCAATAAAGGTACACATTTATTGTCATAAAATCATGAAACAAATCAATAACAGAAACCACATAGGTAAAACGCATTATAATAAATGTCATTTCATGTTTGTTCATACACACTATTAAAAGTATGCCCCACAGTGGTCTGATTGATCAGTAATACATTCTAATGAGTTCATAATGGTACAGAATTGTGTTGACAATACTTGTAAATGAGACAGTGAAACCAAACATTGCATAATCAGAACAAAACAAAAGATTGTGAGGAATTTCATCGGGGTGTGAAGAAACATCCCAAGACCACCCAAAATGCCCAAAAACAGATGGTAAAAGGGGGCTTTATATCTGCATCCCAAAATAGTAATGCCCGACGCGTTTCGTGTGTTCCACACTCATCAGGGGCGGGTGCTGATAATATATCTACAAGATATAATAAAATATAGTTAGTGGAATATAGTGGACCCTATCCAAGGGGGGATAGAGAGGTGTATCCCGAAATACTTACAAGGACTCACTGTGAATGAGGTATAGTACGTATGGCACTGGGATCAACCAATCTATGCCGGGAGCTGAGGTGATCAAAGACAGCGTGCTGGCAGGGCATACATCCAGAATTTCCCCAAAAGAACACGGGACACAGCAAGGGGATGTGCGTGGTAAGTCAGAAAAATGGAACCAAAATGGCCACCAAAAAGCATCTGAAAGGATAAATGGTATTGAGATGTCATGAATCTAATGAAGATACATAGTATCTGGATATCATGGTGTTCATACAATATTAAAAAATGATATCTAATTGGTGGGATGGTGAACAATCGTCCAAAAAGCTTACCAAGGCCACTGCTAGAGAATGGTAAGGTGAACTGCAGCGTCAGATGTTAGGAAGACAATGGGGAGCTGTGCCTGGGGAAGCCAGATATACCGCTCCATACACGTGCACGCTGCCCGCCACCAGCGTCACGCAGGCACGGCCAGGAAGGGGAGGAGCTCCGACGCCGGCGGTAAAGACCGCCCTTGACAGACGCTCACTTCCCCCGCCAAGCCGGCTAAGATAGCAACGTCACATGCTTGACGTGTGGACGTCAACACTAGACGG
Organism: Aquarana catesbeiana; assembly: GCF_042186555.1. Taxonomy (NCBI): domain Eukaryota; kingdom Metazoa; phylum Chordata; class Amphibia; order Anura; family Ranidae; genus Aquarana; species Aquarana catesbeiana. The sequence goes on along the minus strand of NC_133328.1, from coordinate 596,302,475 downwards.
CACACGGGAAGCAGGAGGCGTGGCGCCGATGCGCTGTGGGGGAGCCCCCTCCCCCCAAGGCAAAGCACAAGGGGGGGGAGGGGACATAGACCCGCAGAGCGCATCGCAGCTCCCGGCAAAAGAACGGAAAACAGACCCAGGACATACACCTCAAATGGAGAGAAATTCAGAGCACAGAAACTGTGCTGAATTCTCTCACTGATATGCAAAGGAGACCAGTGTCTCTATAGCATAAGTCCAGACATAATGATTAAATATGCCGGGCTGAATGATCTCAACACCTGAATGTATTTTCTAATTCTGGATCGCATCCATCCCAACACAAAAGGTGGGGATTGGAATAAACTCCTGGATTATGGAGTTAGGGGCCACCAATACACCAGGCCTAAATAGCCAACTCAGCTACAGACCATTCTTGGAGGGTTTTGCTTCAGGTGTATGTGAAAAAGATCTATGATTTTTTAAATGGATATTCTTAATCATACATGTTGTTAATAGGTGATTTATAGACAGTATACTCCATAATATATATCATTTTATATACTGTGTTTTGTTGCCCATTGTATTTAATGTATAATCCCTTGGGGATGGAATTGCGAATTACTCGCGGATCTGTAAGTCAGACTACATAAACATAAACAATTTGTCTATCATGTACTGCCATACTACTTTATCACATTGTTATGTGACATATATAGACATTTGCATCCTTGGCCAACTTTGAGATTCCATTCTTACCACACATTACACATATGTATATATTTTCTTATTCAATCTCTAAATCGGCCATGAATGCGTCTGTATACACTTTGGTGCATGATGCGGGGCATCTTTCCCTCTTTAACCAGTGACTAATCTGTGTGCGAGGGCGACAGTGTTATATGGCCGCATCCCCTATTTTCATATGTGGGTGGATTGCGGCCTTTTACATTGTTCCTGTCTCTGCTCTGTGTACCGCCTATGTATTAGATGCCCTACACCAGCGCTATTCCCAATGCGCAGACGTCATTGTCCCATAGTAACGTTGCATCCATCACGCCCCTATTTTATGCGTCTGACGTCGGCGTTATTCTCACTGTACTGGTGCCGCCACCTCAGAATGTCATCGGGTCTCACAAGTGGACATCATTGCACCATACATCTGACGGCCCTGCATTTTCTAATGTGCAGGCGCCGGCGTGTTACAAAAAATGAATGGCTCGCACGGTCTCGTTGCCACTGCCAGCAGGGACCTTTTGATACGGACTGGATCTCACTAACAGGTAGACACATATTCAACACATTCAACTGATTTGGATGATTGCTATTGCTATTAATCTCGGGATATATACCGTATGTAACAGCAACTAGTCACTTATTAATATACAATAAATAGGCATTACTATCTGTGTCTTTCACTAGCCAAATTAGTTCAATTTTTGGATTATATTGCTCTGATCTGACTTTATTATTAATACATTACAACAGAGACTTAATAGTTTTATTCAATATCTCAAGCTACTCTAAACATGTATATATATATATATATATATATATATATATTTTTTTTTTTTATGTATGTGTGATATATATATACTGTATATATATATATATATATATATATATATATATATATATATATATATTAATAATAAGTAGATATAAAAATTATTTTTTTTCTCTCAAAGATGCCCCTTTTGCATATATATGGCTATTCCTATACAGATGTTCAGATGTTTAGATCCTGCACGGAGGCATGGTTTGCAAATGTATATCCATAGATGTATATTCATGTGCTGATATAGCACACATATAAATAGTATAAACAATTTGGATTGCCCTTAATGTCAAATACTTATTTAAACAATTTTGCTCAATATGAATCCATATAATATGTGCTCTAAACTAAAATGTTTTGACTTATGTGCATATGTGCTGTATCATTTCAGAACTTTTGGGTTTTTCTACACATCGCTTCGGTCTTGACTCCAGCGATATATATATATATATATATTAATAATAAGTAGATATAAAAATTATTTTTTTTCTCTCAAAGATGCCCCTTTTGCATATATATGCCTATTCCTATACAGATGTTCAGATGTTTAGATCCTGCACGGAGGCATGGTTTGCAAATGTATATCCATAGATGTATATTCATATGCTGATATAGCACACATATAAATAGTATAAACAATTTGGATTGCCCTTAATGTCAAATACTTATTTAAACAATTTTTCTCAATATGAATCCATATAATATGTGCGCTAAACTAAAATGTTTTGACTTATGTGCATATGTGCTGTATCATTTCAGAACTTTTGGGTTTTTCTACACATCGCTTCGGTCTTGACTCCAGCGATATTGGGCCATCAATATGCTGACTGTCATCATTTCTTGACTTACTCGAGCTCTGACATACTCCTTCGGAATTTTTACAGAGCCAAACTTCATATCCACAAAGCTCTTTGATCTGGTTGTTTGAATTATCAAAGTCTTATGCCGCGTACACACGACCGGTTTTGCCATTGGAATAAACTCCGAAGGTTTCTCCGATGGAACTGCGACGGTATTCCGCTCAAGGGGTCTTACCTAAACACGGTCACACCAAAGTCTAACCGTCTAGAACGAGGTGACGTACACCACATACGACAGGACTAGAAAAAGGAAGTGCAATAGCGAGCGCGCCACCCTTTGAGCTCCTTCTGCTAATCTCGTGTTTATCTTGTGTTAGTAGAAGTTTGGCAAGAGACGATTTGCGCTTTTCAGCTTTCGTGCTTTTCAGTCCATTACTGCTCTTCAGTTTGTGCTTGTGGGTTTGCATCTGCTTTTCAGAGCGTGTAGACAGTTCGCATCTGTTTTTTCAGTGTGTTCTTGTCAGCTCGTTTCTGATTTTCAGCTCGCTCTTCACAGGCCTTGCTATTTTTCAGTGCATTCTGTTAGTTCGTTCTGACAAGCTGACCATTTTGAAGCCATGTTGCAGGTACGTACACATTGTAGAGTTCGTGCTTTGCGGGGGCTTGGTGTTGGGGTTCATTCTTTGACCCAAGCCCAGTCCATGAACGGGGTGGGGAGGAGTTCATGGACCAAGAATTGGTTACTCCAGCATGACCAATTCTCTCATATGCCTTTGCTTTGTGATATCCAGGAGAATAATCCTCATGATTTCAGGAACGTTCTCAGGATGACGGACCCCATTTTTCACCATCTGTTGGCTTTGCTGACCCCTTAAAATTAGCAGGCAGGATACCTGCATGAGGCAAGCCATCACTCCGGAGCAGAGGCTAGTCACCACGTTGCGCTACTTGTCGACTGGGAGAAGCCTGCAGGGCCTCAAGTTCTCGACTGGCATCTCCCCCCAGGCTCTGGGGATCATTATCCCAGAGACCTGTTCTGCTCTAATTCAGGTCCTGCAGAAGGACTATATTAGGGTAAGTTTTCTCCTTTAACATGACATTCTATGTATTTAATGTTTGCTAATGTTTTGTATTTCTTTCCTCATTCCATAATTACCATGATTGTAATATGCTGTGAATGTCCCCTTTGTTCTCATGCATGCTGTAATCTTTTAATGCTCCTTTTTTGTCCTCCATGCATATTTGCCTTCACTAACCTCCCCAACATGCTATTCTGGGCCCATATACACCTATAACCTAGTCACTTAACAATGTATTTTGTCAGCTCCATTGTAGTGCTTACCCTAAATACCACCTAAAATGTGTACAAATGTTACTGTTGTCCTTAAATTCAGGCAAAGTGCCATAGGCTTTTTTTGGGGGGTTCCAAACTCAGCTCGAACCCCCCCCTAAAATTTTTACAATGGGCCATCAGAGGGGGGTGGAATCTGATAAGTGGACCTTATATTTTGGTCTCAAAATACTCCTTAAAATAAATGTTATACTGATGTTGGCCAATAATGTTTGTGTCTAATCTGCTTGCAATGTTATGTGCAAGTACTAATATATATTTTTCTGTTTTGACTCCAGTTTCCTTCAGCGCCACAGGAATGGCAGACTGTGGCCTTCCATTTTGCCGACCATTGGGACTTTCCCAACTGTGGAGGGGCTATAGATGGGAAGCACGTCCACATCGTGCCACCACCCCATTCGGGGTTTTACTATTATAACTATAAGGGGATTAATAATATAGTTAGTAGTGTTAAAGGCGGCGGTGTCAGCACAATATGAGTTCCTATGTGGACGTGGGGAAGAATGGCTGGATGTCGGATGGAGGAGTTTTTGCCCAGATGGAGTTTTACCAATGGCTCCCGAGTGGTGGCCTGGGATTGCCACCTGATGCGGACAACGTTGAAGGACTCCCGTTCGTCTTTCTTGCTGATGAAGTGTTCAATCTGGGCCAGTACCTGTTGAGGCCATTCCCCCAGAGGACCCTCACCCCAGAGAGGAGGGTTTTTAACTACCGGCTGGCCAGAGCCAGAAGAGTAATTGAGAATGCCTTCAACATAATGGCCAGCCGGTTCCACCTGTTTCTGAGTGCCATACACATGGCGGAATACAAACTCAACCACATAATTTTATCCTGCTGCATATTGCACAATTTTTTAGGAAAAAATGCCCACAATCATATTGCCTCAGTTGGGCCTGAGGCCAGACTTCCTTCAAATCCTCTGACGGGCCTGGATACTGGCCATCCTGGCTTGGCACCCTAAATCGCCCTGTGAAGTTCGGGATAAATATGTCAATTATTTTATGGGTAGGGGGGCCATTGCAATGCCAGATAATGTCTAAATATTTTTAAAAAAAATAAAAAAATAAGACCATCTCTTGGTTTGGACGCACGTCCATCATTAAAATGACAATTCTTCCGTGCTTATTGTACAAAATCCAAACACTACCGATCCGTCTACCACCTGAATTCTTTACACAGTACAAGTCTGTTTGCCGAACATTTCTTTGGGGCAGAAAACTGGCTCAGATACGCTGGGCAAAGCTAGTACTGCCAAATGTGAGCAGCGGTATTGGCCTGCATGACATACCGTGCTATTACTGGGCGATTCACCTCGCTCGGATCGTTGATTGGAATGTACATGCCCAACACAAAGGGTGGGTTATCCTTGAGAATCTGATCTCGATTTCTAATCTGCGCCATGCCCCATGGATGTCCAGAAACAATATATATGCTCAGGCCTTGGCCCATCCCCTAGCTAGTGCCACTCTTCACGCGTTTGATAGAGCTTGTGCTATCCACTGGGTCTCAGACAAATTGTGCTCCATCACTCCAGTTAGAGGCAACCCTGAATTTCCTCTGGGTTTATCTGGAGCCTTTGCGTGAGCGGAGTGGCCGTATGAGGAGATGCTGACCAAACACTTTTTTCACAGAGACCGCTTTATGCGACATACGGAACTCACAGAGATTTCCTAAATGAGAGAATTTCTATTTTGGTCCTATATGCAACTTAAGCACTTTCTCGAAGCCCCAGCCAGTAGAGAGAAGTTCACCAAACCCGCTAGAACCCTGGAATCACTCTGCTCCCGTGCAGAACCCCAATGTCATGTCATCTCTTGTATCTATGTCACCCTGTTCGGGAATCTCTCTGCACTTTTACACACGGATCGCCCCTACTGGGGTTCTGTCTTGGGAGCGGAGATAGACGAGGATGATTGGGATCGTATAAATCTCTATATCCATAAAGGATCTTTGAATGTCTCTGTACAAGAGAATGGGTACAAACTATGCTCACGTTGGTACAGAACCCCAGACCTGCTACATACATATTACCCCTCAGTCTCTGATCAGTGCTGGCATTGCAGAAAGGAAAGGGGCACGTTCCTTCATGTTTGGTGGAACTGCTCGTTACTTCAGCCGTTCTGGCTTAAAGTACATGACCTCATAGTGAGGGTATCATCTCTTCAGCTAGATTTTTTGCCAGCGCAATATTTACTACACTTGTCCAAACTATCCAAAAAACGCTATTACAAATCGATCGCAATGCTTATGGTCAATGCTGCCAGGATGTACGTGCCAGTGCATTGGTGATCGACATCCCCGCCTTCTGTAATAGAATGGATTCAGCGAATCAATCGCATAGCTGAGATGGAGGAACTGATCTACATTACTTTAGATAAGGCTGAGAAATTCACTGCTACCTGGGAATCTTGGATGTCCTTTAAAAGCTCTCAACCATTCAAGGAGCTTATGAGTGAGGCATCATGACTTACCAATGAACCACCTAACTTCCATTCTAAGTAGTCACCCCTATGTTACAGGAATCATGCTGCACTTCCTATTTGACTCCCAGACAAAGGAGAGGGCAGTTGGTGATGTCCTCACCCCCTCTTCTCACCCGCTCTAGACCTAATCTACCCCATCTACCCAATTTGTCTTTCCCCCTTAACACCCCCCCTTCTTTTTTTTTTTTCTTTCCACCCCTCCTTCCATCCGCTTTGCCCCTTTTGTTCAACCAGAATAGCTCTCAAGACACACATGGGCTGTATATAACGTGCCACAACCTACGGAGAAGATATCTTACCATTGCCTAGAATTGATGCGCTCATGTGTACAAAATGGACGTTAATTTACCTGTTAATCTCCTGTTGTTATTGTAATTTCCTGTTTCTTTTGTGTTGGTTTTCTACACGAGTCCTATGAGCTCCCTGTGATATCTCGGCTGGAGCACTAGCAGAAGTTCATGCACTTATGATGTTGTAAACCATGTATAATTCTTATACCCTATCCCCCCCATTTTCTTCCTTCTGTAACCCTGTGGAAATTTCAATAAAATGTTTATGCAAAAAAATAAAAAATAAATAAGATCTGATAAAATCTTGCATTTTCTTTATTGCTTGTGTTTCTTTTTGGCTGTCTCCTAGGTTCTCCTAGTGCACTTGTAGTGCCAAGTGGATTTTCCTTTAGTAAATAAGCACCATTGCCACTGTAAATACAAAATTACTTCCAAAACTGATATTAAGCATTGAAAGAAGAAGCCACACATTGTTGATGAGCAAACTTTTTACTCACACATGTGCGTTATAACATTTTTTAGAAAAATATATTTTTTCTTCTCAATTATTATTTTTGTTTTTTAGAAACAGGCATGTTTCAAAACATAACATATACAACTCTGGAACTTACAAAGTTCAACGTATAAAAACTGAAGGCAATATCAGACATTATAGTGTCAAAAATGTTTTGATATTGCCTTCATCAGATGGGGTGATGTCACCCCTGTAAAAGCCAAATTTTGAAGATGCACACAAATTGGGAGTGAAATGGGTATTTCCCTCCTGATCCCATGCCTAATGTCAACATGTGCTGTTTCCCATCATGGGGGATCAATGGACATGTTTTGGGGGTGCAACCCCTTCCTCTCACCTACTAGAGTTACGAGGAAGGGGTTGCACCTACAAAACGTATACATTGAGATCCCCTGATGGCAGATAGCACATGTTGACACACCGTGTGCATCTTCAAAATTTGGCTTTTAAAATGTACAAAAAAAATTGGTTTAGTCCAACAAATGTGAAAATGGATAGGATTTAAAGGAAATTTATATTCTCCCCAACGCATCAATCATGTTCTTCATTTGTTATTCCATAACATTCAGTTTCTTCCTTATAATGTCGATTTCACCATTCCACACCATGATGTCGTGGATGAGCCTTTGGGCACTGTCACTTGTGAAATGTTCAGCTTGCTATTCAACAACCAGCACATCACCTAAAAATTGGATTAAAAACATGTATTATAAATATGCAGGCATACATATAATACCTGAAGCTGGGTTGTCAGACACTTATCTGTTTTGGTGACAATCTCGCCCACTTCGTCCACCTCTCCTTCCTCCAGATCCTCAGGGTGTTGTCTTGGGCTGAGTTCCCCTTCTTGGTGATGTGTGGGGTCCCTGGTGTCTTCTGAGTGGTGTCCTCCAAGTCTTTTCTCCCCTATGAGAATGAAACAAAAGGTATACTAAGCACACAGATATTTGAGTCCAGAAATAGGAATATGAAACATTGCTGGGAAGTGGGGTACAGTTGTCTGTTTTGGGCAGAGTTCCAAGCTGAAGACATGTTTTTTTATCTTACCAAACCTGGAATAATTATCTTTTTGTGACAATTTTCACACATGTAGACACCTCAAGTATCCACTGGAGTACCTGTGTGTGACACCCTAAAAAGTTTGTTCTTGTGCTCCTGAGTCCAGATGTGTAAACAGCTGCTGAGTGTCCTCTCCTTACTTTACACTGAATCAAGCTTGCATTTCATTCTACTTACAAACACATCTAGACAGCAATGTACAAATCTTCATTTTCTACAAATAGGCATGACCAAATGTATTTAACCTGTATCTGCCCAAAACATCGTATTTAATGAGAGAACAATGTTTCCTCCCACCGATTACTGTGCCCACGAACATGAAAGTCGCCATTTTAAACTGTACAACAGTAAGGAAAAGCACATGGAGCAGCATGCAAGTAATAATAATGATAGGAACACACGACAAGTACTTACTTTTTAGAAGCACTCTCTTTATTCTTCTATACTGATCCTGCTCCCTCAGTTTCAGGTCTGACCAGCGTTTCCTTAATTGCTCCTTGGAGCATTGTACCCTAAAATTCTGCTGCAGACTCTTCATAACTTTAGTCATGATCTTGGCCTTTTTCAAGTTAGGGTTTAGGTACGGTCCATGCTTCCCATCATAGTAGTTCCTCCTCAAGATCTCCACCATCTCCACCATCTCTATAAAGGCCATACTGGAGGCCTTAAATTTCCTCCTCCGGGATCGGGTCGTTTCGGGCTCTGGGCTTTCCTCCTCCTCGTTAGTGGAATTACCACACACCTGCTCTTTATCCGCCATGTTGCTCCTACTGCATGCCAAAGAGAGAAGGGGCGGGGAATATTCTATAAAGAACGTCAGGGGCGGGCGATGTGTCATACGTACGATCCGTGTGCGGAGGAAAAACGACCGGAATCGGCGAGCGTCCTAAACAAAGGTAAAATTTGAACTTGGCCCATCACAGTGGCCTATACTGTTTCAAGATTGAGGCCTAAATTGGGATATGATAATGAGAGTTTAGGCTGACATTAGTGTTTTTGTCTTGTGTATTGTCTTACAGCAAAGATGAATCACTTTAACCCAAGCCCAGTCCATGAACGGGGTGGGGAGGAGTTCATGGACCAAGAATTGGTTACTCCAGCATGACCAATTCTCTCATATGCCTTTGCTTTGTGATATCCAGGAGAATAATCCTCATGATTTCAGGAACGTTCTCAGGATGACGGACCCCATTTTTCACCATCTGTTGGCTTTGCTGACCCCTTAAAATTAGCAGGCAGGATACCTGCATGAGGCAAGCCATCACTCCGGAGCAGAGGCTAGTCACCACGTTGCGCTACTTGTCGACTGGGAGAAGCCTGCAGGGCCTCAAGTTCTCGACTGGCATCTCCCCCCAGGCTCTGGGGATCATTATCCCAGAGACCTGTTCTGCTCTAATTCAGGTCCTGCAGAAGGACTATATTAGGGTAAGTTTTCTCCTTTAACATGACATTCTATGTATTTAATGTTTGCTAATGTTTTGTATTTCTTTCCTCATTCCATAATTACCATGATTGTAATATGCTGTGAATGTCCCCTTTGTTCTCATGCATGCTGTAATCTTTTAATGCTCCTTTTTTGTCCTCCATGCATATTTGCCTTCACTAACCTCCCCAACATGCTATTCTGGGCCCATATACACCTATAACCTAGTCACTTAACAATGTATTTTGTCAGCTCCATTGTAGTGCTTACCCTAAATACCACCTAAAATGTGTACAAATGTTACTGTTGTCCTTAAATTCAGGCAAAGTGCCATAGGCTTTTTTTGGGGGGTTCCAAACTCAGCTCGAACCCCCCCCTAAAATTTTTACAATGGGCCATCAGAGGGGGGTGGAATCTGATAAGTGGACCTTATATTTTGGTCTCAAAATACTCCTTAAAATAAATGTTATACTGATGTTGGCCAATAATGTTTGTGTCTAATCTGCTTGCAATGTTATGTGCAAGTACTAATATATATTTTTCTGTTTTGACTCCAGTTTCCTTCAGCGCCACAGGAATGGCAGACTGTGGCCTTCCATTTTGCCGACCATTGGGACTTTCCCAACTGTGGAGGGGCTATAGATGGGAAGCACGTCCACATCGTGCCACCACCCCATTCGGGGTTTTACTATTATAACTATAAGGGGATTAATAATATAGTTAGTAGTGTTAAAGGCGGCGGTGTCAGCACAATATGAGTTCCTATGTGGACGTGGGGAAGAATGGCTGGATGTCGGATGGAGGAGTTTTTGCCCAGATGGAGTTTTACCAATGGCTCCCGAGTGGTGGCCTGGGATTGCCACCTGATGCGGACAACGTTGAAGGACTCCCGTTCGTCTTTCTTGCTGATGAAGTGTTCAATCTGGGCCAGTACCTGTTGAGGCCATTCCCCCAGAGGACCCTCACCCCAGAGAGGAGGGTTTTTAACTACCGGCTGGCCAGAGCCAGAAGAGTAATTGAGAATGCCTTCAACATAATGGCCAGCCGGTTCCACCTGTTTCTGAGTGCCATACACATGGCGGAATACAAACTCAACCACATAATTTTATCCTGCTGCATATTGCACAATTTTTTAGGAAAAAATGCCCACAATCATATTGCCTCAGTTGGGCCTGAGGCCAGACTTCCTTCAAATCCTCTGACGGGCCTGGATACTGGCCATCCTGGCTTGGCACCCTAAATCGCCCTGTGAAGTTCGGGATAAATATGTCAATTATTTTATGGGTAGGGGGGCCATTGCAATGCCAGATAATGTCTAAATATTTTTAAAAAAAATAAAAAAATAAGACCATCTCTTGGTTTGGACGCACGTCCATCATTAAAATGACAATTCTTCCGTGCTTATTGTACAAAATCCAAACACTACCGATCCGTCTACCACCTGAATTCTTTACACAGTACAAGTCTGTTTGCCGAACATTTCTTTGGGGCAGAAAACTGGCTCAGATACGCTGGGCAAAGCTAGTACTGCCAAATGTGAGCAGCGGTATTGGCCTGCATGACATACCGTGCTATTACTGGGCGATTCACCTCGCTCGGATCGTTGATTGGAATGTACATGCCCAACACAAAGGGTGGGTTATCCTTGAGAATCTGATCTCGATTTCTAATCTGCGCCATGCCCCATGGATGTCCAGAAACAATATATATGCTCAGGCCTTGGCCCATCCCCTAGCTAGTGCCACTCTTCACGCGTTTGATAGAGCTTGTGCTATCCACTGGGTCTCAGACAAATTGTGCTCCATCACTCCAGTTAGAGGCAACCCTGAATTTCCTCTGGGTTTATCTGGAGCCTTTGCGTGAGCGGAGTGGCCGTATGAGGAGATGCTGACCAAACACTTTTTTCACAGAGACCGCTTTATGCGACATACGGAACTCACAGAGATTTCCTAAATGAGAGAATTTCTATTTTGGTCCTATATGCAACTTAAGCACTTTCTCGAAGCCCCAGCCAGTAGAGAGAAGTTCACCAAACCCGCTAGAACCCTGGAATCACTCTGCTCCCGTGCAGAACCCCAATGTCATGTCATCTCTTGTATCTATGTCACCCTGTTCGGGAATCTCTCTGCACTTTTACACACGGATCGCCCCTACTGGGGTTCTGTCTTGGGAGCGGAGATAGACGAGGATGATTGGGATCGTATAAATCTCTATATCCATAAAGGATCTTTGAATGTCTCTGTACAAGAGAATGGGTACAAACTATGCTCACGTTGGTACAGAACCCCAGACCTGCTACATACATATTACCCCTCAGTCTCTGATCAGTGCTGGCATTGCAGAAAGGAAAGGGGCACGTTCCTTCATGTTTGGTGGAACTGCTCGTTACTTCAGCCGTTCTGGCTTAAAGTACATGACCTCATAGTGAGGGTATCATCTCTTCAGCTAGATTTTTTGCCAGCGCAATATTTACTACACTTGTCCAAACTATCCAAAAAACGCTATTACAAATCGATCGCAATGCTTATGGTCAATGCTGCCAGGATGTACGTGCCAGTGCATTGGTGATCGACATCCCCGCCTTCTGTAATAGAATGGATTCAGCGAATCAATCGCATAGCTGAGATGGAGGAACTGATCTACATTACTTTAGATAAGGCTGAGAAATTCACTGCTACCTGGGAATCTTGGATGTCCTTTAAAAGCTCTCAACCATTCAAGGAGCTTATGAGTGAGGCATCATGACTTACCAATGAACCACCTAACTTCCATTCTAAGTAGTCACCCCTATGTTACAGGAATCATGCTGCACTTCCTATTTGACTCCCAGACAAAGGAGAGGGCAGTTGGTGATGTCCTCACCCCCTCTTCTCACCCGCTCTAGACCTAATCTACCCCATCTACCCAATTTGTCTTTCCCCCTTAACACCCCCCCTTCTTTTTTTTTTTCTTTCCACCCCTCCTTCCATCCGCTTTGCCCCTTTTGTTCAACCAGAATAGCTCTCAAGACACACATGGGCTGTATATAACGTGCCACAACCTACGGAGAAGATATCTTACCATTGCCTAGAATTGATGCGCTCATGTGTACAAAATGGACGTTAATTTACCTGTTAATCTCCTGTTGTTATTGTAATTTCCTGTTTCTTTTGTGTTGGTTTTCTACACGAGTCCTATGAGCTCCCTGTGATATCTCGGCTGGAGCACTAGCAGAAGTTCATGCACTTATGATGTTGTAAACCATGTATAATTCTTATACCCTATCCCCCCCATTTTCTTCCTTCTGTAACCCTGTGGAAATTTCAATAAAATGTTTATGCAAAAAAATAAAAAATAAATAAGATCTGATAAAATCTTGCATTTTCTTTATTGCTTGTGTTTCTTTTTGGCTGTCTCCTAGGTTCTCCTAGTGCACTTGTAGTGCCAAGTGGATTTTCCTTTAGTAAATAAGCACCATTGCCACTGTAAATACAAAATTACTTCCAAAACTGATATTAAGCATTGAAAGAAGAAGCCACACATTGTTGATGAGCAAACTTTTTACTCACACATGTGCGTTATAACATTTTTTAGAAAAATATATTTTTTCTTCTCAATTATTATTTTTGTTTTTTAGAAACAGGCATGTTTCAAAACATAACATATACAACTCTGGAACTTACAAAGTTCAACGTATAAAAACTGAAGGCAATATCAGACATTATAGTGTCAAAAATGTTTTGATATTGCCTTCATCAGATGGGGTGATGTCACCCCTGTAAAAGCCAAATTTTGAAGATGCACACAAATTGGGAGTGAAATGGGTATTTCCCTCCTGATCCCATGCCTAATGTCAACATGTGCTGTTTCCCATCATGGGGGATCAATGGACATGTTTTGGGGGTGCAACCCCTTCCTCTCACCTACTAGAGTTACGAGGAAGGGGTTGCACCTACAAAACGTATACATTGAGATCCCCTGATGGCAGATAGCACATGTTGACACACCGTGTGCATCTTCAAAATTTGGCTTTTAAAATGTACAAAAAAAATTGGTTTAGTCCAACAAATGTGAAAATGGATAGGATTTAAAGGAAATTTATATTCTCCCCAACGCATCAATCATGTTCTTCATTTGTTATTCCATAACATTCAGTTTCTTCCTTATAATGTCGATTTCACCATTCCACACCATGATGTCGTGGATGAGCCTTTGGGCACTGTCACTTGTGAAATGTTCAGCTTGCTCTTCAACAACCAGCACATCACCTAAAAATTGGATTAAAAACATGTATTATAAATATGCAGGCATACATATAATACCTGAAGCTGGGTTGTCAGACACTTATCTGTTTTGGTGACAATCTCGCCCACTTCGTCCACCTCTCCTTCCTCCAGATCCTCAGGGTGTTGTCTTGGGCTGAGTTCCCCTTCTTGGTGATGTGTGGGGTCCCTGGTGTCTTCTGAGTGGTGTCCTCCAAGTCTTTTCTCCCCTATGAGAATGAAACAAAAGGTATACTAAGCACACAGATATTTGAGTCCAGAAATAGGAATATGAAACATTGCTGGGAAGTGGGGTACAGTTGTCTGTTTTGGGCAGAGTTCCAAGCTGAAGACATGTTTTTTTATCTTACCAAACCTGGAATAATTATCTTTTTGTGACAATTTTCACACATGTAGACACCTCAAGTATCCACTGGAGTACCTGTGTGTGACACCCTAAAAAGTTTGTTCTTGTGCTCCTGAGTCCAGATGTGTAAACAGCTGCTGAGTGTCCTCTCCTTACTTTACACTGAATCAAGCTTGCATTTCATTCTACTTACAAACACATCTAGACAGCAATGTACAAATCTTCATTTTCTACAAATAGGCATGACCAAATGTATTTAACCTGTATCTGCCCAAAACATCGTATTTAATGAGAGAACAATGTTTCCTCCCACCGATTACTGTGCCCACGAACATGAAAGTCGCCATTTTAAACTGTACAACAGTAAGGAAAAGCACATGGAGCAGCATGCAAGTAATAATAATGATAGGAACACACGACAAGTACTTACTTTTTAGAAGCACTCTCTTTATTCTTCTATACTGATCCTGCTCCCTCAGTTTCAGGTCTGACCAGCGTTTCCTTAATTGCTCCTTGGAGCATTGTACCCTAAAATTCTGCTGCAGACTCTTCATAACTTTAGTCATGATCTTGGCCTTTTTCAAGTTAGGGTTTAGGTACGGTCCATGCTTCCCATCATAGTAGTTCCTCCTCAAGATCTCCACCATCTCCACCATCTCTATAAAGGCCATACTGGAGGCCTTAAATTTCCTCCTCCGGGATCGGGTCGTTTCGGGCTCTGGGCTTTCCTCCTCCTCGTTAGTGGAATTACCACACACCTGCTCTTTATCCGCCATGTTGCTCCTACTGCATGCCAAAGAGAGAAGGGGCGGGGAATATTCTATAAAGAACGTCAGGGGCGGGCGATGTGTCATACGTACGATCCGTGTGCGGAGGAAAAACGACCGGAATCGGCGAGCGTCCTAAACAAAGGTAAAATTTGAACTTGGCCCATCACAGTGGCCTATACTGTTTCAAGATTGAGGCCTAAATTGGGATATGATAATGAGAGTTTAGGCTGACATTAGTGTTTTTGTCTTGTGTATTGTCTTACAGCAAAGATGAATCACTTTAAGGACCCAGAATTCATGGCCAGTTTCATAGACAGATACAGGGAGATGAGGAATTTGTGGAAGGTGAAAAACACCTTATATTATAATAAACAAGCTAGGAGGTCAACGCTGGAGAAACTTGGGATTTGGGAAGACTTGGGTCCCCGATGCAACCATCCAGTTTTTGGAAAGGAAAATTGGGATCTTGAGGAACATGTATAAGAAGAAGCATAATAAGGTCCAGAAATCACCCAGATCAGGAGCATCAGCAGGGCAAGTGTATGTACCCAGACTGTGGTACTTCAACAAACTGCAGTTTCTGGATGACCAGACTGAAGCCAGGGAATCACTTTCTACCCTTCCCTGCAGCTTTCCCTCCACCCTTCCCTCAATCCCATCAGAGGCTGATGAGCAACAACCTGGGCCTTCCATCCTGGAAGAAGTGGATGCGCCCAGCTGGAGCCAGGTATATTATTTTACTACATATTTATTGTCCTAATATTAATGATGTTAACTAAATGTTATAATTGATAACTAATTAATGATTTAAAACCAAGTGATTTACATATGAATAGCCAGTAGTGCCAAAAAATCATTGGAATAAGAAAGAAAAATGCTGGGGTCAGAATGATAGTCTTTTCTATTTATTAACATTCAATTTAACATTCAATTTGCAAGTCATGAGCTAAAAATTGTGTGTGATTAACAAAGCAAAAACTAAAA
This sequence comes from Aquarana catesbeiana, assembly GCF_042186555.1. Classification (NCBI taxonomy): domain Eukaryota; kingdom Metazoa; phylum Chordata; class Amphibia; order Anura; family Ranidae; genus Aquarana; species Aquarana catesbeiana. The sequence continues at coordinate 596,286,656 of NC_133328.1, read as the reverse complement.
CTATGTCCCTTTTTTATACACAGGATGAGCTCAGCCAGGAGGAGGGTCTGGAAAGTGGCAGCCAGGAGGAGGCCATGCCCAGTGTCAGCCAGGAGGTGGCCGTACCCAGTGACAGCCAGGAGGTGGGCAGGCCCAGTGTCAGCCAGGAGGTGGCTGGGCCCAGTAGGAGCCTCACCCAATCCCAGGTGCCTCCCCTCTGCCTTTAAACAAAAAGACCCAGGAAGGGGATGACCATGGAGGAGGCAGCACTGGGCCTCATTAGGGAAGCAACTGATGTCCTCAGAAGCCAACCTGAAGCTGAAGAGGCCTATGGCTGCTATCTAGCCACAAGATTGTTGAAATTGGAGGTGGGCCAATGCTTCCTCTGTGAAGGAATTATTGCTGAGGCCCTTCAGAAGGGGTTGAGGGGCCAGCTGACAGAGAACAGCCACATATATGATCTCACACATCCTCCTCCTCCTCCTGCCACAAGTCCACCACCAGAGACACAGCCTCCAAGGAAGACTGCAGGGAAGGCTGCAGGGAAGCATGGAGGGAAGGCTGCAGGGAAGAGAAGAAAGTGATGGCCTGGGTTCAGTCTGGTCTGACAGAAGATGCAGGCTGGTGTAGTACCACAGCCTAGGGACATACATGTCATCTGCTGCTGGTCCTGAATTCTGGGAATCCTGGGCCAGATAGGGCTCAAAATTATATGGACTCTTCAAGATAACAATATTTTTTCCACAAACTTGATGTGTGCCCTGGGGCCAAAATGCTTTGCAAATTAAAAAAGTTTCTCGTGTTGCCTTCCTCTTTATTTTGTTACCTAGAATACATGGATAGTTTATTTTCTGAAAATACTTGCCTATGTGTTTTTATAAAAATAGGACAGATTGTTTGTGAGTATGCAGGTACAATTCAAAAATACAATGTCAAATTAACAAGGCACACCAACCAGCCTCCTTGAGGTTACAAAATACAAGATAATAATGTTATTGTGGTAATTTGACACAACAAAAAAGAATAAAATATTATGGAGATCACTAGAAAATAATTTTGCAATAATCCAAAAAAAGGAGATCTTGATGAAATAAAAAATTCTAAAAAAGATAACTATAAAAAATATTTCAAAACATTATTCTGGAGAGCTGGCTTTAAAATAATAAAAGATTATTCATGAGATCACGAGAAATAATAAAGAAATACATTTGTGAGAACTCTATGTGAATATCAGCAGCAAAACAACTTCATTCTTCTAGCATTATAAAGCACAAGAGAATGCGCTGCATTAAAAGATCACAGAATTTGCAGCGTGAGGAATGTGCTATCTCTATTACGAATGCTAGTTTTACCAGACCGAACGCTTCCGTGTCGCACTTGCTTCAGGGCATGCGTCGTTTTTGGTACATCAGAACAGCATACAGATGACCGGCTTTACCTATAGTAATTAGTTTCGTCGGAAAAATTTAAAACATGTTCTATATCTAAGTCCGTCTGAATTTTCGACAGGAAAAGTCCGATGGGGCATACACACGATCGGAATATACAATGAAAAGCTCCAATCGGACTCTTTCTGTCGGAAATTCCGCTCATGTGTACGTGGCATTATACATCGGTGTACATTTATCTACACATGTACACACACACTTAAAAACACTGCAGTGCCATAAGTGCAGTATGCGGTTGATTGATGAGTGTTTTTCCCTTTTCCATCTCCAACGATGCTCATTCTCGGTCCCATGGTTTTCATATACTCAGACTTTTTATGTTTTATTATAGAGTGTTATTTGCTTAATTTCTCCTGAAAGAAATTTCCCTGATGAAGGGATCAACATTGAAATCCTGAAACGCGTCCGGCGAACCACAAAGATCAACAGTTCTCAACCATACCAACTGTATTGTTTTTTCTTTCTAATTTATGTTCTAATTGGTGATGTATGCACCTAGTAGCTTTTAACAATACCTTAATAAATTTTGTTAATTTTTATACATATTTTTGATCTCTTTATCAAGTTGCCTTAAAAGTCCCATGTTGCTGGTGGGTACTTTTTCCTTGCAGTATCTTCTCAGAAGGTTCAAGGAAACACAGGCACGTATCATAAAGCTGCTGGATCTCTGCTGTTTACAATGTAGACAAAAGCTTGCTCATCCATCACTCCCAGCCAGAGCGCCATTCAGTTACTCTGAGAGATTGCACCTACCCATGCCTCAATGTGTTTTGTCCATAATAGGACCTTTCTTTTAACTTCCTTGTCTTCTTATCTTGATTGTTCACACAGATACTGCTGGCCAATAATTCTTCTGATCCAGCCATTAGCTTCCCTGCACAGATTCACACAGCAAAGATATATTTTGAGTCCATTCAGGGTTCTCTTTTTAACTGAGGTCCTGATTAAAGGGGGAGTTTCTTTGATTCCCAAAATGCATTAGCTGTTTTTAAAACAAACTAATAAATTAATTTGGGCTCTTTTATCCTTTGGTCTGCCATGTCTTCCATTTGTGCATGTTTATTTCTGGTAACATGCTGGGGTACCCACTGGAGGGTAGCCTTGTTTGTTGTATGAACTCACATTAAAGTTCACCTTTGTTCACTTTTTTTTTTAAAATTCCAGCTCCCTTATGTATTAACATAGCAATAATGTATTTATTGTGCAAAAATAAAACAGCTTTCCATTTATTTTACACACGCTTACCTCACTGTCTTTATGGATGTTTAAAAACACTGCTCGATTACTTCTGCCTTACTTCCTAGACTGACTTTAGGTCATGACACAGGAAGGAGTTGACCAGCTGATCTCATTAGCACACACCCTGTAGCATCTTTCCTCAGCTGGTCAACTCCTTCCTGTGTCATGACCTAAAGTCTGTCTAGGAAGTAAGGCAGAAGTAATCGAGCAGTGTTTTTAAACATCTATAAAGACAATGAGGTAAGCGTGTGAAAATAAATGTAAAGCTGTTTTATTTTTGCACAATAAGTACATTAATGCTATGTTGGTACATAGGGGAGCTGGAATTAAAAAAAACAAAAAAACAAAGGTAAACTTATTCTTTAAAGTCCCAGGACTTCTTCTTCAATGTATATAAGTGTAGGATAGGCAGAGAGCAGAGAAACTTAACAGCTGGTATTTATCAATTATCGACTGATAAATTTGGCTACATTTTACTTACTCTATAATTCTAGAATTCTCTGTAAAATAGCACTGGAATATGAAAGATCTGAACTAACGGCTAATTTACATGCTGACAGGAGGAGACAATGAAGCGAGCATTGGGCTGACTCATTAATATGTTGCTGCTTCTTCATTGTCCAATCCCCAACTGGGACAAGAAAGTATTGCATAACTACAGTAGAGAGAAAAGAGGTCAACAATTTTACTGTGCTTTTCTGGCAGTTGGTCATATCTCAAGACTTGAGAAAGAAATACAAATCCTTTGGTAGATAAAGCAACCCTACTTACTTATTCAAACATATATTTAACCTGGAGTTCAGCTTTAATTTTAACAAAACTTCTCTTTAAATTTTAGTTTTTTAGAAGTAGAGAGAAAAATCAAGCAATGGCCACACTATTGGAATTTTGTATGCAGCTTGTGTACTGAAAATAAATCTAATTTCCTCTGTGAGATTGGCCAGATGCCTGCACAGGATTTGAGGTAAGATTTCAGGCATCCTCAGTTCTGGTTTGCTTAGTGAGATACTCGCCAAGGGTGCTGCACATCTGGAAGGATGCCAATCTTATTCTTTTTACAGCACTTGGACTGATTGTGTAATTAAAGCAGGCAGACCTTCCCATTTATGAGTCTGTGTGGGTAAGTTTGTGCAATGCCTGATCACATATCAAGAAAAAGAACTAGGTAGGAATCTTCAATGATGTCCGTTAAAACATACAAAATGTACATATGCAAGCTGGAGATGGGCTATGGGCAAACTGACCTTGAGGGTTGAAGGTCATACCAAAAACACTTTTTAACTCTTGAATTTAAAGCAGAACTTCACCCAAAACCCTGCCCTCCTCTGCCACATTTGGATTGAAATTTATTTTTGGGAGGGCGTGGATATATAATTTTCACAGGTACTCACTACCATTTTCTGCTAGGCAATCCCAGCGGAAATTCTCCTCCCCCTCCCTGTCCACAGCCTTCTGGGACAAATCACAGTGCTATAAAAATGTACTGATTACTGTGTAAATGTCACTGGTAGGGAAGAGGTTAACACTAGGGGTGATCAAGGGGTTAATTGTGTGTACTCTCAGTGTGTTCTAACTGTATGGTGATAGGACCGAGTAAGATAGGAGACATATCGTTTTTCCTATTTACTAGGTACAAACAACTCTCCCCTGACAGCACAGTGATTTGTTCGTGTATACACACAAATCCCCGTGCTGGCGCACGTGCACATGATCGCTATGCAGTGGGCGTGCCCTCTGGCGGCTCTTAAAGGCCCAACATACCCATACAGGATTTTGCAAACCCGTGCTACTTTGCCGACGTATATCGGCGTGAGCCGGTCGGCAAGTGGCTAAAATAGATCTAGAGACAAAACTGGATAGAGCAAGGAAGGATTATAATCACTGTTAGTTTTTTTTGCCACTTTTGTCCCATTAGGGAGATTTACCTTCACTTCCTGTCCCATAGCCAAAACAGTAAGTAAAAGGAAATCCCTAAAAATTAAGGGAATCCACTGGCGCGCCTTGGCCACCCATCTGAACTAATGCCCCTCTATTACTGTTCTGTGAACACTCCAATATTTGGAATTTTCTTTTACTTCTACTTTTGATGATAACGATAATAGGACAAATATAGGAGCAATAAAAAACTTGACAGGTGTTCCAATCCCTCTCTATCTAAAAGCTTTGCCTTTAGTTATACTTTAGTGAAAAGTCCCTTGCAAAGTAAACAGCCTATTTTCCTTTAATAAATCATCCGCAATGTATATAAAAAAAAACTTCCTTTAAGGTTTTCTAATCCTCAAATCAGTAGCTAAATGTTCCTCAGCATGATGCCTCATGATGATGAATAATAATTTATGTTCCTACGTAGAACTAGGACCCCACGGCAGTGCAGGTTCCTATTTTTCCTTGAATGTAATTGGGTATTCTTTGGAATGTGAATTTTTACCACATTCTTTAAAGGGAAAATTCTCTTCCAAAGTGAAAATTCCTTTGCAAAATCATCAGCTTATTTGCCATTAGTAAATCGACTTAATTGTCTCTAATACGTTTACTAATTCTGTATTCTATATTGTTATGGATTGTGCAAGATGCTATAATTGTGCTCACATTAGGAATGCATGAAAGAAAGAGGTTGTAATAAATCTTATAAGAATGGTTATGTGCTCTGGTACATTGTAATTATGAAAACATTAGTAACAATATCATCAATGAAACTGACAAATCTGCTGATTTATACTTTGGAACAAGCGTGTGAACTCTGTTTTTTAATTTTTGCAGTAAGAATGAATAATGATAATAAAATGGACAATCCAATACTAACGACTGCAATGCAGCTCATAGTAATTGCATTGTATATTCAGCCCCCACATGTTTACAAAAAACTTGCAAAGACTGCAATCATAGCCCTCATTTAACCTGGTCCCCCTTGTGCATGTGTGACCTTCTGATCTATATAGGTCCGGATACCCATTTGCTTATTCCATTTATTATCAGGAAACTCCAGTGCCGCATTGCTTCTGTAGATAACTTTTGCTTTTTATTGGCTCTTTTTTAAGCTATTCTTTGAGTTGTGATGTTCTACATGTACAATTATATATTTCTGGCTTGTTTTCAAGAGAAAATGTTTTTCAGCACAGACAAAACATCCAAACATGGACTTAATTGTTTTAGCTTTCAATCTTCCGTAATGTAAATTGTAACCAGGTTTTAGCAGCAGACATAATTCTCTATAGAAGTAGGATGGAGAAAGATTTCACATAAAAAATAATAATATTTTTTTTCTTTGTTTCTTAGGGTAAATCTTAGGGTGGTCAAAAACAATGGGAGGAGGGACATCTAACCATCTTTGAATGTTGTGCATGGTTTTGTCATTTACATCTGTCTTGATTTTCTTGATTCAGAGTAAAACAAATTCATATGTTGCTGCTGATTTACTAATGGAGATGTTTTAAAGGTATAGTCCATCTGAAACAATGTTTTGTTGGTGTGGTTTATAGGGACGAGCAGATATGTCTAGGTTTTTGCTTGAAGTTTGCAGACATTGCTGTGAACCCCATTAAAGCTGGGGGGAGGGGTTGCGTGTGAATCTTGTTCAATTTAAGACACTTGTAAGTTTAAAAAGCAAGCTATTGTCAAACAAAAGGCATTGGAAGAAGCTGGATACTGGCACGAGTGACATGTATACAAGTGTCAAAATTAAATAAAAAATCTCTCATTACAAATAATTGTCAGCTCTCCCTAGCAGTTCCAATATACACTATCAGTATGGCTGCTGGAAGCCCATCCTTTTATAGAAAGGGTGGCAGGTGGAAGCCCGATCCTTCAAAGTATTTGGTCTTGTGACTCAGCTGATCAGGAGCAAAGGTTGTGTACTGTATTATAGGTTGTCCTATATTTCTAGCATTGAATGTGCAAAAATTTAGACCAGAAGTATGTGATTAGTTAGCATTGAGAAAATCAGGGATTCACTACAAATCTATGGTAGCAGTAAACCCGAGCCACATCTCTAGTGTTTTAATATACATACTGTATATTTCAGTGGTGGCTGGTGAAGTTTTAGGATGGGGGGCGCCAGGCCCGGCCCTTCCTTTTTGGCCCCTCCCCTTAACAATCAGCAGATAAAGATACTCCAAACACCTGGCGTTAGCGCTTCAATCATCCCGGCACCATGGTTGTTATGGTGTCAGGATGATTGAACCACATTATTTCTATTATTACATTGTAATATAAAATTAAATCTTTACTCACCATAATGTAGAATCAGTGGGAGCCCTGAGCATGTCACTGGCCATGTCGCCTGCCACCAGATGCCATCAGGTGTCCCCAGTGGAGTCCCTCCTTACATCAGGTGCCCCCAGCAGAGTCCCTCTTTACATGCAGCCTGTGTCACATAAAATGCAGCATGTGTCACCACCAAATTGCAGCAGCATGTGTCACCACCAAATTGCAGCAACATGTGTCACCACCAAACTGCAGAAGCATGTGTCACCACCAAATTGCAAAAGCATGTGTCACCAAATTGCAGCAGCATGTGTCACCACCACATTGCAGCAACATGTGTCACCATCAAATTGCAGCAGCATGTGTCACTAAATTGCAGCAGCACGTGTCACCAAATTGCAGCAGCCTGTGTCACCAATTGCAGCAGCATGTGTCACCAAATTGCAGCAGCATATGTCACCACCAAATTGCAGCAGCATGTATCACCACCAAATTGCAGCAGCATGTGTAACCACCAAATTGCAGCAGCATGTGTCACCACCAAATTGCAGCAGCATGTGTCACCAAATTGCAGCAGCATGTGTCACCAAATTGCAGCAGCATGTGTCACCACCAAATTGCAGCAGCATGTGTCACCAAATTGCAGCAGCATGTGTCACCACCAAATTGCAGCAGCATGTGTCACCAAATTGCAACAGCATGTGTCACCAAATTGCAGCAGCATGTGTCACCAAATTGCAGCAGCATGTGTCACCACCAAATTGCAGCAGCATGTGTCACCAAATTGCAGCAGCATGTGTCACCACCAAATTGCAGCAACATGTGTCACCAAATTGCAGCAGCATGTGTCACCACCAAATTGCAGCAGCATGTGTCACCAAATTGCAGCAGCATGTGTCACCAAATTGGAGCAGTCTGTGTCACCAAATTGCAGCAGCATGTGTCACCAAATTGCAGCAGCATGTGTCACCAAATTGCAGCAGCATGTGTCACCAAATTGTAGCAGCATGTGTCACCAAATTGTACCAGCATGTGTCACCAACTTGTACCAGCATGTGTCACCAAATTGTACCAGCATGCGTCACCAAATTGCAGCAGCATGTGTCACCAAATTGCAGCAGCATGTGTCACCAAATTGCAGCAGCATGTGTCACCATCAAACCCCCCTCCCTCGGTTACTTACCTTGCTGTGTGTTGTCCTCTCCATCGGTGTCTCCCGTGGAGAGGTACGTTCTTCTCATACTTCCTGTTTCTCTCTCCTGGGCGCTATTGGAGAGAGAAACAGGAAGTTACATCATACTCAGATGTCAATTAAACTGCCCGGCCATAGTAATAGATACTATAATAGATACGGAAGCTACTCAGCGCTTCAGAAAGCACCGCAAGGCGGGCTAAACGCCCGCAAATGAAGTGCCACGTCTGCAATCTCGTGATTGCATAGACGTGGCGCTTCCCATAAGTGCACTGTGTCCGGCATCGCACTGTGTCCGGCGTCCGAACACAGTGCACTTAAGGACCTTTTTTTGTAGCTTTTTTTTTAAAGGGCCAGCTTTAAAAAAATTTTTTTTTTTTGTGACTGCCTGGAGGTGGGGGTGAGGGGGGCGCCCCCTATGGACGGGCCGCCACTGGTATATTCTCAGTTGCAGTTAGTGGAGGTACCAAGCACAGAAATAGATTATATTATCACCAAAGTTTTGGACACAGATGATCTTGTCTGGGCTTTCTACTTAACCTTACTTAAATGAAGCGGTATATCGTGAGGGGGTGGGACTCAACATTTAGAGGGATGCTGAAATTAGTCCCACGCTGTCCCAAGTATGCTGGGTAGCCAGGTTTCAGTCTGCCTGAAACATGGACACAGATATCTTCAGTCCAACTGTCCTGTCCCAGTGCCAAAGTAAGTTCTGGGTGCTCTGCTCTCAGTGCACCGCAGCACCACTGAGGATTAAAATCCTGTGATGGTCCAGCACAGCAGTGCTTGCCTGTACTCGCTCTGTATTCTCCCTGACTCCCCCACCTCTCTGCACGGTGAGAGGAAAATAATGCTATAGTAGAGCTGCTCCACCTCCCAGCTCCGCCCCCAAACACTGGCTCCCACACTTCTTGGGTTGCATTGGCTCCTGTCGGTAAGGCAAGCTATTTGGGGCCTTTAGGGGCAGGGGATGCTGATATGAGGGGACTCAACCTAATTGCTTCTGTAAGTGGGATCTAATGAAGGTCTCTAAAGGGTGGGGGTAGTAATATAAAGGTACTCTGACCTAATTGGTTTTGTAAGGGGGGCGCTGATAATGGTTAGTCACCAACCATTAGATCAGAAATCAACACCCCCGCTTAGAGACCCCCCATGCATCCCTTCATATTAGCACTCTCCCTTAGAGACCCCCCACTGGATCAGAGTCCCCTTATATCAGCACCTCCCTTAGAGAACCCCCCCATTTAGATCAGAGCCCCCTTATATCAGCATTCCCCACCCCATTAGAGACTCCCATAATAGGGAGTGCTGATATAAGGGGACTCTAATCTAATGGGGGTATTTATGGGGGCTCGCTGTGTTATTAAAGGGGAGTGACACCTAGTGTTGCCACCTCTCCGAGATTCACGCAGACAGTCCAGGTTTTGAGTAATGTGTCAAGGTTTCAGTATGCCTGTTTCTTTGCTAGATGGGGATGTCTCTTTGCTGGACTGGGCTGTCTCTGCTGGATTAGGCTGACTCTTTGCTGAATATTCGGGGATGTCTCTTTGCTTGATTGAGCTGACTCTTTACTGCATTGGGCCATCTTTTTACTGAATATATGGGGATGTCTCTTTACTGTATTGGGCAATCTCTTCGCTGAATATTTAGGGCTGTCTCTTTGCTGAATTGGGCTGTCTCTTTCCTGTATATATGGGGATGTCTCCTTGCTGGATTGGGCTATCTCACTGCTGAATATATCAGGAGGTCTCTTTGCTGGATTGAGCTGTCTCTTTGCTGAATATATGGGGCTGCCCCTTTGCTGAATATAAAGGGATGTCTCCTTGCTGGATTTGGCTGTCTCTTTGCTAAATATTTGGGGCTGTCTGGATATATGGGGATGTCTCTTTGCTGAATATTTGGAGCTGTTTCTTTGCTGAATATATGGGGATGCCTCTTTGCTGAAAATATGGGAATGTCCCTTTGCTGCTCTTTGGTCATCGGGCTATCTCATCAAAAATTACATTTTTGTTGCAGGGGATGCCAAAATCTGACTTGTATCTTAGTGCAGACTTCTGGGAAAATCAGTGAGCCAATCACACAAGTAGGAAATTATATTTTCAGGGGGCGTTCTGTACACCGTCTGTGTACAGAAAGCCTCAAGGCAACCATATTGTATAGCATTTTACAGACAATTAATTACAATATGACTTTTGTCGCAATTGAACATGCTATATTATTTTTTTTTATTTACAATTTTTTTTCCCATGAATGTGGAGTTACCCTTTAATATAATTCCTTATCTATAGCATTATATAAGTTAGCATTAGACACATTATTCTCTAGCATTTGTAATACAATAATACCTAGTCTGCCCTATCAATTTATGGTAGCACTCACAGAAACGTTGAAGTGATTGTAAAGGCAGAATGTTTTTTATATTAATGCATTCTATTAAGATAAAAAGCCTTCTGTGTGCAGCAGCCCCTCCCAGGCCCACTTATAATTACCTGAGCCTATCTAGATTCAGCGATGTTGTTGGAGTTTCTCGGCTGCCCAGGACCCTGCTCCTTATTGGCTGAGACAGCAGCGTGGCACCATTGGCTCCCGCTGCTGTCAATCAAAGTCAGTCAGCCAATGAGAAGAGAAAGGGGGCGGGAGGGTGATGACTCTGTGTCTGAATGGACACAGGGAGCTGTGGCTTGGCTCAGGTGCCCCCATAGCAAGCTGCTTGCTGTGGGGGCACTCAACAGGAGGGAGGGGCCAGGAACACCAATGAGGGAGCTGAGAAGAGGAGAATCAGGGCTGCACTGTGCAAATCCACTGCACAGAGCAGGTAAGTATAACATGCTTGTTATTTTTAAATAAAAAAATGAGACTTTAGTATCACTTTAAGTTCTGCTAGGGCAATAAAACACAATGCAGAAACAAAAGCTACTGGATATCAGGAGGGATATGGGCACCAAAAAAATTGATGCCCGGAAATATGCCACATGCTAACCACAAGCTTCTGGGAAAGAGATATCCTTCCTTAAAGATAGATGTGGCATTAAGAGAAACATTCAAACTTAGTTGCCAGGAGGTCTTCACATGACGTCCTCCCATGCATTAACTGCCTGCAAGCCCCTTGTGGGGCGCGCGCGGTGCACTCTGTGATTACCGAGTCAATGAGACTCGAATGATCCCGGCCCCTTACCATGTCAGCCAATGACAGCTAATCACGTGATGTAAACAAAAGATCAGTAATCAGCTTTTTTCTGCTTGCGCTGACAGTGTGAACAGAAAAAAAAGCCGATCACCGGCTTTTGTCAGAGGGACAGCAGCCCCCGAAGAAGGTGAGACATCACCCAAGTATCTGTGCCCCCCAGTCCTGCTTGCCAGTGCCCACCAGTGCCACCTGCCAGTGCATACCAGTGATGCCAATCAGTACCCATCAGTGCCTCATCATCAGGGACACCTATCAGTGCTGCCTATCAGTGTCACCTAGCAGTGCCCATCAGTGCCACCCATCAGTGCCACATATCAGTGCCACCTATTAGTGCCCTTCAGTGCCACATATCAATGCCCTTCAGTGCTACCCATTAGTGCCATCCATCAGTGTCACCTCTCAGTGCCACCTATCAGTGCCGCCTCATCAGTGCCCACCAGTGCTGCCTCATCAGTGCCCACCAGTGCTACCTATGAGTGTCCATCAGTGCCACCCTATCAGTGCCCATCAGTGCAGCCTATCAGTGCCTCATCAGCGCACATTAATTAAGGAGAACAATTACTGTTTTCAAAATTTTATAACAAACTATAAAACTGTTTTTTTTTTTTCAAAATTTTCAGTCGTTTTATTTTTTTTTTAGCAAAAAATAGAAAACCCAGCAGTGATTAAGCACTTCAGCCCAGAAGGTTTTACCCCCTTAATGACCGGAGCATTTTTTGCGATTTGGCACTGCATCTCTTTAACTGACAATTGCGCAGTCGTGCGACGTTGTACCCAAACAAAATTTATGTCCTTTTTTCCCCACAAATAGAGCTTTCTTTTGGTGGTATTTGATCACCTCTGCGTTTTTTATTATTTGTGCTATAAACAAAAAAAGAGCAATAATTTTGAACGCAACATCCTTTACTGTTTTCTATAATAAATATCCCAAATTAAAAAAAAAATCCTCAGTTTAGGCTGATATGTATTCATCTACATATTTTTGTTAAAAAAAGTTGCAATAAGCGTACATTGATTGGTTTGCGCAAAAGTTATAACGTCAACAAAATAGGGGATATATTTGTGGCATTTTTATTATTATTTTTTTTACTAGTAATGGCGGTGATTGCGGGGACTGCAATATTGCGGCAGACAGATCGGACACTTTTGACACGTTTTTGGGACCAGTGACAATTATACAGTGATCAGTGCTATAAAAATGCACTGATTACTGTATAAATGTCACTGGCAGAGAAGGGGTTAACACTAGGGGGCGATCAATGGGTTAACTGTGTTCCCTAGGTGTGTTCTAACTGTGGGGGGATGGGACTGACTAGGAGGAGAGAGAGATCGGTGTTCATACTTAGTATGAACACACGATCTGTCTCCTCTCCTCTGATGAGAACCGGGATCTGTGTTTACACACACAGATCAAGGTGCTCTCTCTGTCACGAGTGATTGCGGATGCCCGCTAGGCATTCACATCAGCTCCGGAAATGAGCCACGCGCCCCCTAGTGATCAACAGGCGAACCAACGTAAGGTAACGTTGTTTCACCGTCCCATGCCGTACTGCGGCAGCTGGTCGGGAACCAGTTAAATACCACCAAAAGAAAGCTCTATTTGTGGGAAAAAAATGATAAGAATTTCATTTGGGTACAGTGTTGAATGACCGTGCAATTGTCATTCAAAGAGTGACAGCGCTGAAAGCTGAAAATTGGTCTGGGTAGGAAGGGGGGTTAAGTGCCCAGTAAGCAAGTGGTAATGCTTGAATGCAGTTGTGCAACCTTGGTCTGTTAGTAAAACTATAAATATCATACCTTGTTTTTTCAGGACAAATTGGGCCTTCATTTGGTGATAAATGGTAATGGTTTTTATTATTAAAAGAAAACAACCAAAATAGTAAATATTTATAAAGCAGTGATTCTGTTATTCACCAAACATTCACTGCAGGTGAATCCCCCCAGTTCCTGTATTTTAAATGACTAATTGATTCAACACAAGAGAATGTTTGGCGAAAGTCACATTAACTGCTTTATAAATATGCTCCTATTGTTTAGTTTCTTTGTGAGATGGTATACTAGGTCAGGGCTCAAAATTTCAAGTTCTGAGCTACTAGCCAGGCCTTAAGAGTTAGTCGCCACCAGTTGCCCCACCCAACCCCTACCATGCCCCGCCCCTAAACACGCCCTCATAAATAATCTCATGAAATGACACTTAAATGTTTTATGCAGAATTAAGTTACAAAAATAAATATTAACAACAACTTTATCAGTACCTATCAGTGCAGCCTCACCTGTGCTTATCAGTGCAGCTCCAACCATGCCAATCAGTGTGACTTGTGCCCAATACAGCCTCACCTGTGCCCAATACAGCATGGCCTGTGCCCAATGCAGCCTCACCTGTGCCCAATGCAGCGTGACCAGTGCCCAAGACAGAGCGGCCTGTGCCCAATACAGTGCAGCCTGTGCCCAATACAGCGTGGCCTGTCCCCAATACAGTGTGAGCAGTGCCCAATACAGCATGACCTGTGCCCAATGCAGCCTCACCTGTGCCCAATGCAACCTCACCTGTGCCCAATGCAGCCTCACTTGTGCCCAATGCAGTGTGACCTGTGCCCAATGCAGCCTCACCAGTGCCCAATACAGCCTCACCAGTGCCCAATACAGCCTCACCAGTGCCCAATAGGGATGAGCCGAACACCCCCCCTGTTCGGTTCGCACCAGAACATGCGAACAGGAAAAAAGCTCGTTCGAACACGCGAACACCATTAAAGTCTATGGGACACAAACATGAATAATCAAAAGTGCTAATTTTAAAGGCTTATATGCAAGTTAGTGGCATAAAAAGTGTTTGGGGACCTGGGTCCTGCCCCAGGGGACATGGATCAATGCAAAAAAAAGTTTTAAAAACGGCCGTTTTTTCAGGAGCAGTGATTTTAATAATGCTTAAAGTCAAACAATAAAAGTGTAATATCCCTTTAAATTTCGTAGCTGGGGGGTGTCTATAGTATGCCTGTAAAGGGGCGCATGTTTCCCGTGTTTAGAACAGTCTGACAGCAAAATGACATTTTGCAGGAAAAAACCCATTTAAAACTACTCGTGGCTATTGCACTGCCGACAATACACATAGAAGTTCATTGATAAAAACGGCATGGGAATTCAACACAGGGGAACCCCGAACCAAAATTAAAAAAAAAAAAAAATGACGTGGGAGTCCCCCTAAATTCCATACCAGGCCCTTCAGGTCTGGTATGGATATTAAGGGGAACCCCGGCCAAAATTTTTTAAAAAAATTACGTGGGGTTCCCCCTAAATTCCATACCAGACCCTTCAGGTCTGGTATGGATTTTAAGGGGAACCCCGCGCCAAAAAAAACAAAAAAAAAACGGCGTGGGGTCCCCCCAAAAATCCATACCAGACCCTTATCCGAGCACGCAACCTGGCAGGCCGCAGGAAAAGAGGGGGGGACGAGAGTGCGGCCCCCCTCCTGAACCGTACCAGGCCACATGCCCTCAACATTGGGAGGGTGCTTTGGGGTAGCCCCCCAAAACACCTTGTCCCCATGTTGATGAGGACAAGGGCCTCATCCCCACAACCCTGGCCGATGGTTGTGGGGGTCTGCGGGCGGGGGGCTTATCGGAATCTGGAAGCCCCCTTTAACAAGGGGACCCCCAGATCCCGGCCCCCCCTGTGTGAAATGGTAAGGGGGTACTTACCCCTACTATTTCACAAAAAAACTGTCAAAAATGTTAAAAATGACAAGAGACAGTTTTTGACAATTCCTTTATTTAAATGCTTCTTCTTTCTTCTATCTTCCTTCATCTTCTTCTTCTGGTTCTTCTGGCTCTTCTGGTTCTTCCTCCGGCGTTCTCGTCCAGCATCTCCTCTGCGGCGTCTTCTATCTTCTTCTCCTCGGGCCGCTCCGCACCCATGGCATGGGGGGAGGCTCCCGCTCTTCTCGTCATCTTCTTCATCTTCTTCTCTTCTTCTTTTCTTCTCTTCTTCATTTTCTTCTCCGGGCCACTCCGCACCCATGCTGGCATGGAGGGAGGCTCCCGCTGTGTGACGGCGTCTCCTCGTCTGACGGTGCTTAAATAATGGGGGGCTGGGCCACCCGGTGTCCCTGCCCCCCTCTGACGCACGGTGACTTGACGGGACTTCCCTGTGATGTCACGGGGAATGCCACAGGGAAGTCCCGTCATGTCCCATGCGTCGAGGGGGCGGGGTCACCGGGTGGCCCCACCCCCCGTTATTTAAGAACCGTCAGACGAGGAGACACCGTCACACAGCGGGAGCCTCCCTCCATGCCAGCATGAATGCAGAGCGGCCCGGAGAAGAAAATGAAGAAGAGAAGAAGAGAAGAAGAGAAGAAGGAAGAAGAGAAGAAGATGAAGAAGAAGATGAAGAGAAGAGCGGGAGCCTCCCCCTATGCCATGGATGCGGAGCGGCCCGAGGAGAAGAAGATAGAAGACGCCGCGGAGGAGATGCTGGATGAGAACGCTGGAGGAAGAACCAGAAGAACCAGAAGAACCAGAAGAAGAATAAGATGAAGGAAGATAGAAGAAAGAAGAAGAATTTAAATAAAGGAATTGTCAAAAACTGTCTCTTGTCATTTTTAACATTTTTGACAGTTTTTTAGTGAAATGGTAGGGGTAAGTACCCCCTTACCATTTCACACAGGGGGGCGGGATCTGGGGGTCCCCTTGTTAAAGGGGGCTTCCAGATTCCGATAAGCCCCCCACCCGCAGACCCCCACAACCACCGGCCAGGGTTGTGGGGATGAGGCCCTTGTCCTCATCAACATGGGGACAAGGTGTTTTGGGGGGCTACCCCAAAGCACCCTCCCAATGTTGAGGGCATGTGGCCTGGTACGGTTCAGGAGGGGGGGCCGCACTCTCGTCCCCCCCTCTTTTCCTGCGGCCTGCCAGGTTGCGTGCTCGGATAAGGGTCTGGTATGGATTTTTGGGGGGACCACACGCCGTTTTTTTTTTTTTGGCACGGGGTTCCCCTTAAAATCCATACCAGACCTGAAGGGTCTGGTATGGAATTTAGGGGGAACCCCACGTCATTTTTTTTTTTTAATTTTGGCCGGGGTTCCCCTTAATATCCATACCAGACCAGAAGGGCCTGGTATGGAAATTAGGGGGACTCCCACATCATTTTTTTTTTTAATTTTGGTTCGGGGTTCCCCTGTGGGGAATTCTCATGCCGTTTTTATCAATGAACTTCTATGTGTATTGTCAGCAATGCAATAGCCGCGAGTAGGTTTAAATGGGTTTTTTCCTTCGAAATGTCATTTTGCTGTCAGACTGTTCTAAACGCGGGAAACATGCGCCCCTTTACAGGCATACTATAGACACCCCCCAGCTACGAAATTTAAAGGGATATTACACTTTTATTGTTTGACTTTAAGCATTATTAAAATCACTGCTCCTGAAAAAACGGCCGTTTTTAAAACTTTTTTTTGCATTGATCCATGTCCCCTGGGGCAGGACCCGGGTCCCCAAACACTTTTTATGCCACTAACTTGCATATAAGCCTTTAAAATTAGCACTTTTGATTTCTCCCATAGACTTTTAAAGGGTGGTCCGCGGCATTCGAATTTGCCGCGAACACCCCAAATTGTTCGCTGTTCGGCGAACTTGTGAACAGCCAATGTTCGAGTCGAGCATGAGTTTGGCTCGAACTCGAAGCTCATCCCTAGTGCCCAATACAGTGTGGCCTGTGCCCAATAGAGTGTGGCCTGTGCCCAATGCAGCCTCACTTCCTCTCCTCTCTCTTCTGCTGGCTGGGAGACCATGCCAGCGGTGCTTGACCCCCCCGCTCTGAGGAATCCCCACGCTCTTCAACAGCCATTTTCCAATCGCAAAATGCAAGTGTGCGAGTGGAAAATTTGAGGGCTGTAGTAGGAGAGCTATGTTTAGTTGCTAAAATTTATACTGTAAGGATCATTAGGTGGATAACGTTATTATTATGGACTCAGAGCTGTAGGAGATGGTGGCTGAATGCAAAAAAAAAAGTTTTAGCGCTACCTAAAACATTGGTATAAAATATATCATTGCTACACAAGCCATTTTGTATAATAACGTTATTCAAAATTACATTTCTATTTTATTCTGCAGATGTTGCAGTTTTCTAATATTGGTGTGGCATGCATATGTCACTTCCTTGGAATATAGTAAGTTTGTAGTATTCCGCACTGAGGTTCAAGTCATAGTTACGACATTTTTAATATTAAGGCTTGTCCATTCCTAAATGCAGGCACTGCAGCTTTTCTCATTACAACACTGGAAGAAAAGGCCAAAAATTGTCACAATGATAATATTTTAATCAGCCACTAAAAAATAATAAATACGAACTTTGGAAGATATATATCCCATTTTCTAGGTATATGATGGATAAAATGCAGAAAAAAGACATATGCAAAGATATACTGTATATAGACATGATATACAGATAAAACATGGGACAGTAAAAGATGAAGTGTAAACAGACTAGCAAATTTGAATAGCCATGAAAAGCTTTCACTTTGGCAATTTGTTTGTTTTCTCTACTCCTCTATTTTTTCCAGGCTAACACAGTGTATCACCTTTTTTTTGCTAGCTCATTATACAAGTAACATTGAAATTGCACTGGAAGGTTATAATGAAGGCTGACATTTCCATTCAGGCCTTCAAGAAACAAACAGTAATCTCATAAAAACATTTTTAAAAAATCTGCAGGGGGGGGGTTGCTTTTTCCCTAAACAAATCTGCAGTTCTTTAACACTGTATAATAAAAATACAGCATTTTGCCCAAACATGCTTGCTCAAATTGTATTTTTGTTTTTTTGTTTTTTTACATGGTATGCTAAATGTGTTGTTGTGGCCATTTTCGCACTGTGTGTGTTGGTGGACACACTATGATATGTTGTCTGATTGTACCCCTGACAAAGACTCAATTTGAGGCAAAACATGTTGGGTTTATAGAACTTTATTTTGTTTTATACAGTAGTATGAGCCCCATATTATTGGGGTAAGTGTGTGTACCATGCAAGGTGCTACAGAGAGGCCCATGGTCACTGGTGGAGGATTTATCAAAAAAGGTTTAGTGACAAAACCAGGTTGGAGTTGTAAACTGTGTGTGGTGTGCTAGGCTTTAGGGAGGTAGCTAAGCCCTTCTTTAGCCATTCTATCCTTTAGCTATAGTCCAAGCTTGTAGATAAAGAGAGTAAGTCACTGCGATGACCACCATTATGACACTCGTGTGGTCTACAGAGGGAACCTAGACAGACACCTACAGTGAGGACTTTCCTTGTCCAGTGATCAGGAGCATTGAATATCATCCTTCTAACCAGGTGGAAATATATCAGATAATATACCTCCATAATTATGGTTAGTGAGTTCCTGCATGGTACTGGCATTTCCCCATGAGTGACGTTATCCACTCATGGGAAATGCCAGTGGTTGTTTTTGACTTCAGTTATTTTATTATTGGATACATTCAAATAAAAGTTATGTTTTAGGCCATGGCGGGCTTGATGTGTGGGTGGAGCGCATCCTAATTCTTTTGATAGTTTGATGTCATTCTCACAGGGAGTCTAGAGTAAAAAGATTAAGCAATATATCAGGCTACTATAGTTGAGTTGTGGTTTGTATGACACAGCAAGTGTTCCCTTTTTTGTAGGTACTGATTGCTGAATTGGCACTTTGTGCAATAACTGTATTTTTTTTTCATTGGAATTAGAAATTTAGGTGGTAAAAGTTTTTGCAACAATCATTTATCTGCATTCAGCACATGCCTTTTTGGATTCTACCATGGTACTGTGGCTTAATTGTATCTACTAGATGAAGTCAGAATACAAAGAGGTGGTGTAAAATTGTTTTAAAATTGTGATAATGACAGGGACAAACTATTTGGTCTTCTTCGCCATCCCAGACCATATCCCTAGCAACCCAATTTATTATACATACCATCAAAAGCTCTTTCTTTGGGTTTCTTGGCCATTTTAGGTGGGAAGGGGGGTAGGGTTCAGAAAACAAACCATTTAGAGCAACATCTAAAATAAACATCATGTAAATCAAAGCAAAATATAAGGAAATATTGTGGTGGTCCTGCCATATTGAAAGTTATGACCAACAGGAAAAATAGTATAAAACACAGCATTAGCACATTGACATCCATCCATTAATATGACTCAATTATGTTTTTAATATGAATGTACAGTATGATACTGACGATACCTTGTAATGCCCATAGACCTAAAGTTTTGTCTCCGTGGCCTTTGGTCTGGCTCGCATGTTCTGTGTGTCCTGTAAAGATCACATCAGTAAAATACAAATGTTCAGGCTACATTCTCAGATCATTGGATCACTCTCTTACTTAAACAGAGATAATTTATCTCATTGCAGTTCTCAGCTGTTCTCAGAGAAAAATCATCTCCTCTGGCACCCTGTTTATTAACATTTACATAGTAGGTGAGGTCAAAAAGAGACGCAAATCCATCAAGTCCAACCTATGTGTGTGATTATATGTCACTATTACATTGTATATCCCTGTATGTTGTGGTCGTTCAGATGCTTATCTAATAGTTTCTTGAAACTATCGATGCTCCCCGCTGAGACCACCGCCTGTGGAAGGGTATTCCACATCCTTGCCGCTCTTACAGTAAAGAACCCTCTATGTAGTTTAAGGTTAAACCTCTTTCCTTCTAATTTTAATGAGTGGCCATGAGTCTTGTTAAACTCCCTTCTGCGAAAAACTTTTATCCCTATTTTGGGGTCACCAGTATGGTATTTGTAAATTGAAATCATATCCCCCTCAAGCGTTTCTTCTCCAGAGAGAATAAGTTCAGTGCCCTCAACCTTTCCTCATAACTAATCCTCCAGACCCTTTATTAGCTTTGTTGCCCTTCTTTGTACTCGCTCCATTTCCAGTACATCCTTCCTGAGGACTGGTGCCCAGAATGTGACAGCATACTCTAGGTGCAGCCAGACCAGAGTCTTGTAGAGCGAGAGAATAATCGTTTTATCTCTGGAATTAATCGCCTTTTTAACGCATGTCAGTATATTCTGTTTGCTTTGTTAGCAGGAGCTTGGCATTGCATGCCATTGCTGAGCCTATCATCTACTAGGACCCCCAGGTCCTTTTCCATCCTAGATTCCCCCAGAGGTTCTCCCCCCAGTGTATAGATTGCATTCATATTTTTGCCACCCAAATGCATTATTTTACATTTTTCTACATTGAACCTCATTTGCCATGTAGTTGCCCACCTCATTAATTTGTTCAGATCTTTTTGCAAGGTTTCCGCATCCTGCGGAGAAGTTATTGCCCTGCTTAGCTTAGTATCGTCCTCAAATACAGAGATTGAACTGTTTACCCCATCCTCCAGGTCGTTTATGAACAAATTAAACAGGATTGGTCCCAGCACAGAACCCCTGGGAACCCCACTACCCACCCCTGACCATTCCGAGTACTCCCCATTTATAAACACCCTCTGAACTCACCCTTGAAGCCAGTTTTCAATCCATGGAGGCGCTTCCTGTGATGTGTCATGAGGATAAACACTGCAGTTTTGGTTACTGAAGCCCCCCGACTCCCTCGTGAAGACTGAGGAGAAGAATAAATTCAATACTTTCGCCATCTCCCCATCCTTTGTAAGCAGATGTCCTTCCTCGTTCTTTATGGGGCCAATATGGTCTGTCCTCCCTTTTTTACTGTTTACATACCTAAAGAATTTCTTGGGATTCTTCTTTTTTGCTCTCCTCCGCTGTCTTTCATATTCTATCTTAGCCCTCCTTATTGCACCCTTACATTTCTTAATACATTTCTTGTTCTCAGAAGGAGAAGAGAGGAGAAAAGAGGAGAAGAGAGGAGAATTTTTCCCCTGAGAACAGCTGAAATCTGTGTAGAAGGGAGAATGCTGCCTGTGATCTCATGAGATATTGTGTGATTACAGAGCAGCTGATTTTAAAAAGTAAAACCAGAGTTAAAAAGACTGTAATTACCGGTACATGAAAAAATAAGCACTGACCACCGGTACTTTTTTGCTCACACATTCTTTAAATGTGTATTTTGGCCCCTTATTATTGAGCATTTTGGCATTATTTACGCACATTTTGCCACTTTTTAACATGGCATTTTTTAACATTGGTTTGTTCATTGTGCATTTTGGCGCTTTTCTAAATACAAATTTTGGCACTTTAATGCACATTTTGGCACACGTTTTTTTAACATGCATTTTGGTGTGGTTTGTAACATACATTTTGTCACTTCTTTTAGCATGTATTTTGGCACTTTTTTAACGTGTATTTTGATTTTATTTTTATGTGGATTTTGGCAAACAGCACGTTTGCTAGCCATTTTTGGGGTGCCATTAACAATTAATGACACCACAACCATAACATGCATTTTGCATGCATACAAAAATGCAGGTAAAAAATGATCCAAAATACATACAAAAAGTACCACAATGTATATAAAAATGTGCTAAAATGCATTTAAAAAAATGTGTGTTGAAAAAAGTAGCAAAACTTGCGTTAAAAAACTGCACCAAAATGAGCTTAAAAAAGGGTCAAATAGTCAAATTGAACCTTTTCTGGGCATGCAGTGTTGTGTGTCTTTTTAATGTACGTTTTGGCGTGTTGGTAGCGTATTTTTCAAATGACAAATGACAAAATACATGTCTGCTAACCGCATTTCAGGTGCCATTAACAATGAATGGCACCCAAAAGCGCACGGCATATTTTGACACAATTGTAGTGCAATTTGGAATTGTGGCAAGAATTGTGCAATTTTGCCAACAATTCTGCATTGCTCAGATGGGAATGGGTCCAAAAAGACAATTATTATAACTATAGTATATATATATATATATATATATATATATATATATATATACACACATATACACTGTATACGTAAAACACGAATATACACACATATAAGCATATATAGTTATTATTTAGCTCAATCTTTAACCCCACTGGTGCTGATATTAGGAACAAAGAAGCCTTCTTGCTCGCCTCACAGCAACTTCTCCCTCACATTCTCCACCTCTGGGCTGGAGAATCTGGGAAGGAGATATTTTAGAGAGATGACCAGTGAGATCTTTAAATCTCACCTTCATAAAACACCCATCTGTGTAAACGTGAATGACAGAAGGGTGTGTCATGTAATGAGAAGTGAAGAACATGTTCTCCACTCCTCATCTCAGCTTCATAAACCGGCACACCTGAGAGATCAGCTGTGATCATCAGGATCTCGGCTTTTCTCTCTTTCATAAACTGACACCTATGTATAGTTAAAAACAACTGGAAAATAGAAAGGTTTTCCTTGACAACCATTTCACATCTCACATTTATTGTCTTAACTACACTACAAAAATGACAACTGGAATCTGGTTACTGTGGATGACAAAGAAACCTTTCCTTTCCTTGGGTTTGACTTGCAGTGCAGTATCTGAAAATTCTCTAGAGAGGCTCTTAAAAAAGCAGTAAGTACAATCCCCGCTATGCATCAAAATAAGTCACATTCTTATGCAAAGTCAATGATACCTCATAAAGGAATAAATTATACAATAATACGGAGGGCAGGGAGATGTCAAACACACTCATCCAAATGCATCTAAATTCATTATCATCAAGACTAAGCATTTACCATGTAATCAAAATGATTATGCTGATCTTATTTATAATATGTTAATGGATTTCTACCCTAATAATATAAAGTACAATTTTACCAGCAAATCAGGAGAAAAACCCAAGATTAGATAAACTCCCGCTGGTCAAATTCACTTAACAAACAGCAGGGAGAGCTCCCCGTAATGAACATTTTGGTCCTTGGAATGCTG
Organism: Aquarana catesbeiana; assembly: GCF_042186555.1. NCBI lineage: Eukaryota > Metazoa > Chordata > Amphibia > Anura > Ranidae > Aquarana > Aquarana catesbeiana. The sequence goes on along the minus strand of NC_133328.1, from coordinate 596,263,599 downwards.
GATGACTGTGTTATCACAGCTGGCAAGCTGCTATGGAAACAGACTACAAAGTCTCAGTTGAAAAAACAATACTGTTATCTTTATCCTGTTAAACTTTGATGAGTTGGTATAGTATTTGAACAGTTATGTTTTTATGACTTTGTTGTTAATTACACCGAAAGCTGTATATTACCCTCATGCAAATAGTTACAGAGTATAATGGGTAAAAATATGTATCCAAAAAAATGCAAAACTGTACAATGTATGACAAATGTGCCAACATGAGAAAGTATGGGTGTGTACATTACAGCCACTGAAAATAATTCCTTGTATACTGTATATATATATATATATATATATATATATATATATATATATATATATATATATATATATATATATATATTTGTTTAGAGTATGAAAAAGGACTTGAATAAAAATGGGAAATTCCTGTGTATAAATTGTTACATTGTTGTGTTGTGAAAATTTCAAAACTCTCTCTATAATTCCAGCACTACCATTTTGTAATGTACATTACACGAAACAGCATGTAGATACCCCTCCAAATTGTTAAATTCAAGTGTTGCCAGTGGAGGGTACTGTCAATGCTACAACATACAAATAACATTTATGCAACAGTGCACTTGTATATCTTTGTGGGGATAGTTTTGGGAAGGCCTTCTCTGTGCCAGCATGACTGTGCCCCTGTGCACAAAGTCAGCACAATAAATAATGCTTGTTGGATTGGTGTGTAGGAATTTTTTTTTTAATTATTTGTAACGCCAATTGTGAGCCAGCTCTTACCAATTAACATTAGTCCCCCATGGCATGTCCCCCGAAATGTGTCAGTCTTCCAACTGTGGTATGCATTATCAGGTGACATTGCCTTATGGCTGGAATGGTTACTTGATAGGTCTGTTCCTAATAATGTTTGGGGGCATGCAATTGTCTTTTGGATCCTATACATATGAATGGTGGTAACGCACTGGGCGTTTGCACCCTCCTATCTGTTTTTGCAATCCAACGTCAGTACCTGACTTGGCAAATGCTCTTTTGACTAAATGGACAAAGATTCCTACATTCCAAAATCTTGTTGAAAGCCTTCCCAGAAGTGTGGAGGCTGTAATAGATGCAAAATTGGGGACAACTAAACACTAATGTCCATGGTTTTGGAATGGGATATCCAAAAAGCTCATATAGGCGTGAGGTCCACAAATTCTTGGCTATATAGTGCATTTGTTTTTAACCAAATTAAGCGATGATACAATTTTCACAGGCAATTCTTGGCAAACCATATATGCTGGTTCCGCTCCTATGCCCATTGCTCAGGCACTGTCACCCCACTTGTCTCCGTCTCCCTGGCTTAGAAATAGGAAGCAGCATCCCAGCTCCTCTCGGGGGTTACTTGCTGCTCTTGCAAATTTCACAGACTTATTTATCGTCTGCAGGCTAATATGCCTTGCCATATGCACCCCAGCTTTGGGATTGGCTGGTGGCACTGTAGGGCTTTATTTAGATGTAGCACCCTCTACCATAGGTAGGTGCTAGTGGTGTAGTGTTGTAGGTTCTGTTAGTGCAGGTAAATTTAAGCAGGCCTATACTACGAGCTAGGCCTGTTTGTTTTTGATCTGGGGGCAGGGAGTGGTTAGAGTAGCAGTGGATGTGACTGACATGTACTTCAGCTTTTGGGCACCTCCCCTGTTTTTAGTGAGAATGTTCTGGAAGAGGGGGAGGGCTGAGAGTTGGAGTGGCATGGAGTACATGTGAGGAGCCCTGACCAATCCCCAACTAGGATTGGCAGGGGGTAGTCCTCCTACATATACTCACAGTCAGCCTGCTGGGGGGGGGGGGTTGTCGGCTGGGTGAACTGAAGGATGGAGTGCTAGACTGCATGCAGGAGGAACACTCCCATCTGGGGGGGTGCGACTCAGGCAGAGAAGCTCAGGAGCTGGGAGGGAGCCTCTCCCTACACGGTCATGGAGAGGTGTCCTGGAACAGGAGCTGGAGAAGCAGTTAGTGCGCACGGTCCGGGCAAATCCTTCAGGAAGGACTCAGGGCAGGAGTCAGTGAGTGAAGCACAGTGGAGATCTGGAAGAGGCATGCCAGAGGAGCTGGGTGCAGAGCCAGAGGAGAGACTGTGGGGTTTTGTGCAAAATCGTTGCAGCCTGAGGGCACAGGTTTTGCAAGTCGGGCTTGCTGGGATCAATAGTCCGTCATCAAATATTCTTTCTAACTAAATGTTCAGGGCCGCCAAGAAGGGGTACTGCAGGCCCCTGGTCCATTAAGAATCATCAACTGCTTCTAGGACTTATTCAGAGTGAGGCCTAGTCAGCTCAAGATGGTGGGACAGGATGTCTAATGCTGTGACAGGAAAGTGTTGTGCAGGAGGAGAAGTGTCCTGGAGGTAGAAGTCTGCAGGAAAAGTGCAGAGGAGGAGAATGGTCTGCAGTCTAGATTAGAGTGCACCATTTTTTTTGTTCTATTCAAGGAAATGTAAAGCATAACCGCTATAACATTTGCAAAGGTAATAAGTAAACCACTAGTGACATATGTAAAGCCGGATCCACTATAACATTGCAAATACCAATTTGTTACTATGGTCATCCCATATCCCTCCCCGCAACCAAGTTCAATCCCCCAAATAAAATAACAAAACAAAGTAAAAGACTTTTCATTGTCTACAAGTGTGATGTATGGATGTCTGGCAGCAGGGTGAAAATGCATGGATGTTAGTAACTAGTGGCAACACACCGCTACATAAGCATCACAAGCACAGGGTTCTGGCCCTGATCTTAGCCTGTCCCCAGATTATCATCTGCATCCATACCTAACCTTGTCTGTCTCTGGATTATGCTATTCTCTCAGCTCATGTCTTTTGTTGTCCACTGGATAAATTTGACACCATTGACTACCCTTATATACTTCACTTGCTCTGCCTCTAATGCTGCTTGGCCAGAGGCTATAGCACTGTGCATGAAAGTACCAGTAGGTCTACTCAACTTAGGGGAATGAAGGCTGCTTTAGGTGAAGCTACATTCTCCAACTATAGGTCCTTACCATCAGTACTGGAGCAAACAGTATATTGTTATTGTAATGTTTCAGAATTGAGGATAGAATGACAATTGCACCTTTACTGTAATATCTATCTCACCTATTAAATCAGAAATATAAATGCTTTTTTCCACCTAAACTACAATGTTGCCATGGTCAGCTTAACTACATGCATTGTGGGGTGTTTGGTGGGCGAATATGACGCCTGGCACCCTGCAAATTTGGGTGTTCGCTGAACGGACGAAGAGGTGATGTTCGAGACAAACTTTTGCTTGGCTCGAACTGTTTGCCCAACTCTACTTCCTAGTAACTGCCAAGGCGGGCGGCACAGTGGCGCAGTGGGTAGCACTCTCACCTAGCAGTGAGAAGGGTCGCTGGTTCCCGACCACAACACTACCTGCATGGAGTTTGCTTGTTCTCCCTGTGTCTGCATGGGTTTCCTCCGGGTACTCCGGTTTCCTCCCACACTCCAAAGACATGCTGGTAGGTTAATTGGATCCTGTCTAAATTGGCCCTAGTATAGGTATGAATGTGAGTTAGGGACCTTAGATTGTAAGCTCCTTGAGGGTATAGGGACTGATGTGAATGTATAATATATATATGTAAAGCGCTGCGTAAGTTGACGGCGCTATATAAGTACCTAAGATAAATAAATAAGTTCTTATAAGAAGACAGCAGAGCCATTAAAAGCATTTACAGTTGTCTGGCAGGCCTACAGGTATGTTAGCAGAAGAGAGGCATTGTTTTAAAAATCTAATTAGCTTAAGGTGATGCTGCTATTGTGTTTAATAACTACACAGTGTTTTTTTTTTAAATGTACACTAACCCTTTAAATTATTCCAGCCATTATAGACTTTAGTTTATTTGGGAATAATAAGTGTGTTAGACTCATTTTAATATTTATTTTTAAAACAAAGCTGCAGTTGTTCATTAAGGTTTAGAGTTAGCACCTCCCCACCAGTTCTCATATTAATATACATAACCGGGTGGCCCCGACCCCCCTCTGACGCCGCGGGGGGAAGCCGTGGGAAAGCCCCTGTGGTGGCAGAGGGGCGAAGTCACATGGGGACATCACCGGGTGGCCCCGCCATCAGTTATATAAGAACTGTCAAAGGTGCTGAAGCGTCACATGGCGGGAGCCTCCCATTGAGGTGGATCGGTCTCTGCTTTTTTTTTTTTCTGGTCCGTCGTGAAGAAGAAGATGAATGGACATTGTGGGACTTTTTTTTAACAAAGAACTTGTCCCCAAGCTGTGTCTTGTCGTTTTTAACATTTTGACACTTTTTTGGTGAAATGGTAGGGGTACTTGTACCCCGTTACCATTTCACACAGGGGGAGGCCGGGATCTGGGGGTCCCCTTGTTAAAGGGGGCTTCCAGATTCCAATAAGCCCCCCACCCACAGACCCCCACAACCACCAGGCAAGGGTTGTGGAGATGAGGCCCTTGTCCACATCAACATGGGGACAAGGTGCTTTGGGGGGCTACCCCAAAGCACCCTCCCCATGTTGAGGGCATGTGGCCTGGTATGGTTCAGGAGGGGGGCGCTCTCTCATCCCCCCTCTTTTCCTGCAGCCTGCCTGCTTGTGTGCTCGGATAAGGGTCTGGTATGGATTTTGAGGGGGACCCCTACGCCATTTTTTAAAAAATTTTGGTGCAGGGTTCCCCTTATAATCCATACCAAACCCCAAGGGCCTGGTATGGATTTTAGGGGGACCCCCACACATTTTTTTTTTTTTTATTTGGTTTGGGGTTCCCCTTAATATTCATACCAGACCCAAAGGGCCTGGTAATGGACTGGGGGGGGGGGGACCCCCGTGCTCTTTTTTTCAATGAGTTTTATCTATATTGCCGAGACCCGACAATTCAGTACAGCCGCGATCAGTTTTAAATGACAATTTTTCCTTTAGAAATGTAATTTTGCTGTGGTACTGTTCTTGTTAAATATATTTATTGAGTTTTCACAGAAGAAGAAATAAAATGATACAATACATGGATACATATCAATCGTCAGAAGATATTTGCAGTATGATAAAAAAGATAAATAAATAAGTTAATAAAATAAAGTAATTTTAGAGATATCTTACAACCATATTTACTATACACTAGTTGGGATTCTAGATGTAAGATTAGAGAAATAAATCAAGTTATTAGACTAAGTATCCACAGGAATATTTTAGGAAATAATAAAAGAAAAGGAGAGGGAGGAGAGATAAAGATGGAAAGAAGGAAAGAAGAGAAAAAAAAAAAAGGAGAGTTTCCCGGGATGATGATCCAGCTCTCATTAGGTATACAAATATAATATATATTTCAGTAATAATATGATATATATCTTAGTGTGGTAACAACAGAGATTGGTCAAAATCTGTAGGGAGGTAGTTTTTAACCCATGGTTGCCAAATTTTGCGAAATTTATTTATTTTATTTTCTTCAATAGCTATCATCTTGGCGTATAAAAGTGCTCTGTTCATTCTGTGCTTAGCTTCAGCAAGAATTAGATTTTGGGACTTCCACGCCTTGGCAATCGTTTGTTTAGCTGCAGTGCAAAGTTGGATAAACAATTGGAATTGAGTATGGGTGAGTATTGTGGGTTTAAGGTTTAGGAATGCCGTTGCAGGATCTGGAGGAATCGTGATTTCCAGGGCTTTAGAAGCCATAAGAAATATATTCTTCCAGAATTCTTCAACTACGGGGCATTGCCACCATATGTGAAAATGTGTTCCTGCTGTGTCACATCCTCTAAAGCAATTAGGTGAATATGTGGGGACAAATTTAGCTATTCTAGCTGGTACAAGGTACCAGTGTGCTAGAACCTTGTAATTAGTTTCTACAGCAAAACAGTTTGGAGAGGAAGTTTTGGTGGCTGACCATATATTCGACCAATCTTGTTTATTAAACACTCGATTCATATCTTGTGCCCATTTAGTTGTGTATGAGGGTAGAAACTCACTAGATATCATATTCAGTTGGAAATATAATATTGAGATAAGTCCTCTATGTGTGGATCACTTATACAAATCCGCTCAAATTGAGTCATTTGATTAAGAGTTGAGCCTGTACTAAGAAGTGGTTCATAAAAATTTTTAATATGTAAATATCGAAATATTTCAGTTTTAGGTAACCCAAAGGTTTCACATAGTACAGGAAATGTATAAATAGCTTTAGTCGAGGAAAGATTGTATAAACGAGTCAGGTTCGTAGAGGTCCATGCAGAGAATGATTTTGGGAATTTCCAGGCAGGATAAAAGGCTGGATTATTAAGAAATGAAAGCAAGGGATTATGTGTTGATTGAAGATTATGTGCAAATTTACATTTATCCCATACTGCTAGGGTCTGTTTCGTGATAGGATTAGAAAGATGTATTCTATCAGCAGGACAGAGCCAAAACATATTAGCCACTGAGATAGGGTCACTTTCCACTGATTCAATAGCTACCCATAGGGGAGCTTCTACAGAAGTATGATACTTGGGTATAAGTGCTAGCTGTGCAGCGTAGAAATAGGAGGAAAAGTTGGGCAATCCCAAACCACCACTCAATTTATTAAGGTAAAGCGTAGATTTAGGTATACGAGGTTTGGTGGTACCCCAAATGAAGGACATAAGTCTACGTTGAGTAAGTCTAAGAAAGTAAGATGGTAAAGAAATAGGGAGCACCCTAAATTAATATAACAATTTCGGCAGGATTGACATCTTTACCGCATTAATCCTTCCCAACCATGACAATGATAGAAGAGCCCATTGTTTCAGGAAGCCGGAAGTTTGTTTAAGGAAGGGTAAGTAATTCGCTGCAAAAATGGTCTTGTTAGAGAGATTGTGAGTTTTATTCCTAGGTATGGAAGCTGCTTTGGAACCCAAGTAAAGGGTAAGGAAGTTTGTGCCTGCCGAAGTTTTAATTGAAATAAGGAAATATTTAATGCATTTGATTTTGTTGGATTAACATGTAGTCCTGATATTTGGGCAAAATTATCTAGTGTTTTTAGTAGATTAGGGGTGGATATATGGGGATGAGACAAAAATATGAGAATGTCATCCGCAAAGAGACATAGTTTATGGTGATAACCACCTAGTTCGATACCTTTAATGTCAGGATTGGTTCTAATAAGGTGTGCCAGGGGTTCTATTATTAGGGCAAAAAGTAGAGGGGAAAGAGGGCATCCTTGTCTAGTGCCTCTTTTGATATCAATCATTGTTGACTTATAGCCTGCATATTTGATATATGCTCTAGGACAGGGGTCTTCAAACTGCGGCCCTCCAGGTGTTCAGGAACTACAATTCCCATCATGCCTAGTCATGTCTGTGAATGTCAGAGTTTTACAATGCCTCATGGGATGTGTAGCTCTGCAACAGCTAGAGGGCCGTAGTTTGAGGATCCCTGCTCTAGGATTATTGTATAAGGATGAGACCCAGGTTAAAAAATTGTTTCCAAATCCCCATTTACCAAGGACATATTCCATATAAGGCCACGTACCCGAATCGAATGCTTTCCTTATGTCTAAGGATACAAGGCAAGCTGGGATTCGTCTAGTTTTAGCCGCATTAATAAGTAAGAGTGCTCTCCTGATATTATCTCCAGCTTGGCGTTTAGGCATAAAGCCTGTTTGGTCTTTATGGATTAGTAGGCCAATAATATTATTCAGTCTAGTGGCCAAAATTTTAGCAATTAATTTTATTTCGAGATTTAGGAGGGATATAGGATGATAATTAGTCCAGGAGGTGGAGTCAGAATGTGGTTTGGGGATCATTGCTATTATAGAGGTGAGAGTCTCTGTTCTAAATGAGTTACCTTTAAGGATCGAATTGAAGGCTTTAGTTAAGACAGGTGTTAAGATTGATGCAAATTGTCTATAATATGTTGCCGAAAATCCATCTGGGCCTGGTCTTTTACGTAATTTTAAAGATTTTATTGCGTTAAGGACTTCAGTATCTGTAATTTGGGCATTCAAGAATATCTTTCTGTTGTTGATCAAGGTTAGGAAGCGTGATATTGGAGAACAGTGTGTCTGCTTTAGTTTTATCAAAATTTGAGGCAGAAGAATATAGTTTAGATAACTTAGAGAGAAAAATTTCAAGTATTTTCACTGGGTTACTAGTGTAAGATTCCCGGGATACTTTCAATCTGATAGGCGTATGTATATGTTGTGAATTTTTTAAAATTCTGGCCATAGGTGTATCAGGTTTATTTGCCCTGCGATATTGAACATGCTGGCGTTTACTTATAAGTTTATCTGCGGTATCAGTAAGAAAAAGATCTAGATCCAGGCGGGCTTTTTCTAGTTTGGTACTGTTGGTAGCATTCGGGGAGGTTTGAAAAGTTTGATGACAGTCATTAAAGGTAGATTCAAGTTTTGCAAACAACAGCTTGCGTTCTCTTTTAAGGTTAGTTGCTTGTTGTATCAGTCTACCCCTAATGACTACCTTGTGCGCCTCCCATAATGTAATAGCAGAGACATCGTCTGTATTATTGGATTTTAGGTAATCAGAAAGTGCTTTTTCAATCTCAATACGATGAGAAGGGTGGGTCATAATTGAATCGTTTATACACCAAGTGGTATCGTGTGATCTAGGAATTGTGGAAGCAATGGTAATGAATACTGCACAGTGGTCTGTCCATGGAAAAGGAATGATTTTGGATGATATGATTTCTGGTAGCATGCTTGACGGGATTAGAATATGATCTATTCATGAAAAAGAGTTATGCGGATAAGAATAATGAGTGAAGCGCCTACTAATACGGTTCATCTCTCGCCAAGTATCTACCAGGCTATGAGTGGTGAGTAAATGTTGAAAAGTTAGGTTTATTGAGTTTGTGGTAGGTCCAGGGGGAGATTTATCTAAGAACGGGAAAATAGTAGCATTAGAATCCCCACAAATAACAACAGTACCAAACTTATGTACTTCTATAAGTTGAAAAAGGTGGGATAAGAAAGCAGTTGGGCGTTTGTTAGGGGCATAATAAGACACAATAGTAATAGGATTATCAGAAATAAATCCTGTTAGGAGAACATATCGTCCTTCAGGGTCTGTTATTTTGGATACAAGGTTAAACGGTGAAAACCAATGAGAGTTCCGCGCTGTTTAACCGTAGCTGAAGCAGTATAGAATTGTGGATATGATGATGAAAGAAATTTGGGATAAACTTTGTCAGTAAAATGCGTTTCCTGCAAACATATAATATTAGCTTTTTTCATAGCAAAAGAGCGTAAAGCCTTGGTTCGCTTATGTGGAGTATTAAACCCCTGTACATTTAATGACAAGATATTTATAGGAGCCATAAAACAATGAATGCGAATATTATAGCATAACAAGCAGAGTACTCACCGAGAGCCAGGATCACCAACCCGAGAGTCAGGAGGGAATAGCAAAGATTAAAGAAAGAAGCAATAGAATAGAAAAAGAAAAAAGGAGAGGAGAATCGGACAAATCCAATATGAAGACAATTTAGCAGTATATAAAGGCTAAATAATAGGGTGTAGGAGCATCTCAGGAGAGTTTTTAGAACTCTCTGAGAGGGTCCGGGACCACCAATAGAGACCCCCATAACAATGGTAGGAGTCTTTAGGTGGAATAAAGGGCAACAAGAAATTCCTAAGGGATGTATAACATCGGAGGACCACAGGAACTATTCCATTACTATCATGGAAAAATTTTGCTTAAATTGTTACAAAAAAAGAAAAAATAAAGTTCAAAAACTTGAGAGGAAAAAAAAACAGAAAAAAGTTAATATAAAAAAAAAAAATATATATATAAAAAAAAAAAATATATATATATATATATATATATATATTTTTGTAACATAACAGTAGTATGTAGCCATAACTCATTTTAGTCATGAATATGGCCAGTTAATTAACTCTGTCAGCATACTGTGCTGGAAAAAAGTAGCAAGGACAAATAACTAGTCTGGTTTAGATTGTCAGTCCATTGAATCCTCATTGTTTGGTGGTGAATGTACATATCGACCTCGCTTGTTAAGATTTTGATGGGAAGATGTGGAATAGCTGGGTTTTGGGTCTTTGTTTTGCTGTGTAGAACGAAAAGCTGAGCGCCTATGAGACTGGTCATTTGGTAAGATTGCTTCGGCTAGGCCCATATCAAATAGGGCTGACTTCAAGTCCTCTGAAGAGCGACAAACATATTTTGTTTCCAAATGAGTAAATCTGAGACAAAAAGGAAATCCCCATTGATAGGAAATTTGATTTCTCTGGAGTACCTGGAGTTGAGGTTTAAGTGCACGTCTTTTTGCAACCGTTAGTGGGGACAAATCTGTGAAGAGTTGATAGGTATTGCCCTGGAAGCTAAGAGATTCTCCCCCTCTGGCAGCTGTTAGTATCTGTTCTTTGGTTCTGTAAAAGTGCAATTTAGCTATAATATCCCTCGGGGGACCATTTATTTTGCGTGGGGCTATTTTGCGTGGGGCATTTCGAACCTGTCAATAGGGGTTCCAGGTAATAATTCTTGAAAGAGCGCCGTGATATTAGCCTGCAGGTCTAGAACAGATTCAGGGATTCCCCTGATTCGCAGATTCGATCGACGATCTCTGTTCTCTTGGTCCTCTAAACGATTTTGTAATGTAAGGTTTTCCTCTTTTAGTACCTTCATCTCAGACATGTAGTTCTGTGTAAAATTATCAATTTCATCAACCCTCAGTTCTAAGTCAGCTGTTCTCTGATCTAGTTCTCTAATTTCTTTAGTCAGTTTGTCAGTTATATGATCAGAAGTCTGTTTGAGGGCATTCTGAAGCATACATTCAAATTTTTTGAAGATGTCAGACTGTGTAGCAGCTTGTAATTCACACTATTCATTTTCAGACTCAGACTCACCGTTAGCAGCCTGTGTCTTCTGACTGTGAGGTAAAGATTTTTCAGTGTATTCACCGCTGTGCTGACTGTGAGGTAAAGATTTTCCAGTGTATTCACCGCTGTGCTGACTGTGAGGTAAAGATTTACCAGTGTATTCACCGCTGTGCTGACTGTGAGGTAAAGATTTTCCAGTGTATTCACCACTGTGCTGACTGTGAGGTAAAGATTTTCCAGTGTATTCACCGCTGTGCTGACTGTGAGGTAAAGATTTTCCAGTGTATTTACCGCTGTGTTGACTGTGAGGTAAAGATTTTCCAGTGTATTCACCGCTGTGCTGACTGTGCGGTAAAGATTTTCCAGTGTATTTACCGCTGTGTTGACTGTGAGGTAAAGATTTTCCAGTGTATTCACCGCTGTGCTGACTGTGAGGTTAAGATTTTTCAGTGTATTCACCGCTGTGCTGACTGTGAGGTAAAGATTTTTCAGTGTATTCACCACTGTGCTGACTGTGAGGTAAAGATTTTTTAGTGTATTCACCGCTGTGCTGTGGGGGAGAGGATGCCGCCGCCATTCCAGCCGCCAGCCTGTGTGCCGTTTCCTTCGTTTTTTCTGCTTTAATTTTCGTTTTAGGAGCTCTCAAGACCATTGTCAGTGAAGTTGACAGTATTAGGTAGGATTTTCTGCAGTTTTGGGATATTTGCTAATTCACTGGGACCTGTAGTCCTCCGATGAAAACTCCCAAGGAGCGGAGCTCTAAGGTAACATTACCTTCACCTCAGGCTGCCGCACATGCGCCCCTCGCTGTGGTACTGTTCTAAACACTGGAAAAATGTGCCACTTTTCAGGCATACTATAGACCCCCCCAGGCACAATATTTAAAAGAATATTTCATTTTTATGCTTTCACTTTAAGCATTTAAAAAATCACTGCTCCTGAAAAAACGGCCGTTTTAAAAAAAAAAAATATGTTTTTGCTACATGTCCCCTGGGGCAGGACCCAGGTCCCGAAACACTTTTTATGACAATAACTTGCATATAAGCCTTTAAAATGAACACTTTTGATTTTTCATGTTAATGTCCCATAGACTTTAACGGTGTTCTGGCGGCTTTCGAATTTGCCCCGAACACCACATATTGTTCGTTGTTCGCAGAAAATCCGAACAACCAAAGTTCGGCCCGAACTTATGTTCGGGCCTAACCGTTCGCCCATCCCTAGTAATATATTACAATCAAATAAAGAGAGTCCTCTACCATTGTGCTGTGAATTCTCAATCTCTTCCCTTTTTAGTGCAATCCGTGCAATACATGCAACACCCAGTGCTTGTAGTAAAGGCTCACCTTATTCCATTGACCTTAATAACAAATCAAGGTCATATATACACTTGGTGCCCCTGTATGGGCTATCTGAACTTTGCTCCTCCACTGGCTACTGTTCTCTGGCAGCGCCATACTCACTAGCTGTTTGCATGTAAAAACAGAATGGGTGAGCATCTAATAGGAGCACTGGGTGTTGTATGTATTGCACCAAAAAGCAATATATGGACATTTTATTTGAGTTAATATATATTATGTGATGTTTTGTGATGATTTATTTTAATCAAGGGGACGTTAAATTTATTATTTTGCATTGCGTTACATCAAGGTATTCATGTACATCATCACACCAAAGTTGCAAAGAAGGAAGCCATGTCATTACATTACACCAACTCATCAAAGACAAGTATAAAAGTATGTACTGTATGTTATTTTTCACATAAAATTAAAAGTGGGGGTACTTGAAAGGGAGCTGGGTCAAAAACTGGGGTGGGGGTGTCAAAAGAGTTGAGCTTTAAAGAATATTATGGGCTTATTTTATTAACCCCTTGGCACCAGCACAGTTACCCTCGACTAATCAAACGTTTTCGGACCACATGACCACTGTGACAGCCAACCACAGCGGTCTTGTGATCCTAAGTTGCTCCCCACCTCCAGGCATCATAAACTCCTAAAGGGCCAGTAGGTGCTGGCGCTAAGAGGTTAAGGGCAAATAAGCTGTTCATCTAGCAAACTGAATTGTCACTTTGCATGGAAATTTTCTCTAAGCCTAGTGAAGAAAGGCTTACAAGTAAATACATGATTTTTATTTTCCCTTGCATGTGATTGGGTATTCTTTGCAAAGTAAACATGCCCTACATTTTTAGTAAATCAGCCCCTATAGATTTCATGCAATAGAAAATGTCTTTGCTCAATAGAAATATGAAAAAGAAATGTATCTGCTTTGTGATGCTCTCGCAAACTGTTATGGGATGTTCATTTGGGCTTAAGAAATGGGGGCCCCTCTAATGTACAGTTTAACGGGGGGGGGGCACTTATGTGTTAAAGCAGCTCTATGGAGATCTACAGCTTGCAGTACACTTAGAAAAAAAAACAAGAGCTATTATTGTAATAAGACACTTACTTATTGTGACTGACAATGTACAAAGCACATTGAGCGCTCCTATATTTCTTTATGAATGTTTTGCGTGTTTCTCAGTCCCACAAGTGTCATTGTCAAATATAATCTGAGCAGTGAAAGAATCCGTCTATCATTTCGAAGATAATAACCCAACAGGAGTCACTGCAATACTTTGTCAATGATAGCATTCATTATTAATGCGCTTGCCTTTTTGGTGTTATATATTGCAGATTACAAATGCATTAAAAATCTGCTGCATGTATGTGACATTAAAAATGTATGCTTTATGATACAGAGCTCCTAAGCAGGTTTCACTAAGCTTAAAGGGATTGTTGATTTTCTTTCTCTCTTTTTTCCTTAAGGCACCCTGGGGTTGATTTACTAAAACTGGAGAGAGCAAAATCTGGTGCAGCTCTACATGGTAGCAAATCAGCTTCTAATTTCAGCTTGTTCAATTAAGCTTTGACAAAAACCTGGTTTCTAAGCAGAGCTGCACTAGACTGTGCCCTTTCCAGTATTAGTAAATCAACCCCTGTGTTTACTTTGGATTTTTCCTATAAACAATTAATTAAGAACAATATTTTAAATCTGTTTGGCATTATTTGTGGCATGTAAACAATTGCAATATAAACAAAACTATTCCACAACACTTTACTTAATTTTATTTATGTTTTTTTTTTTCTGTTTCAATAATTTTTATTGAAGTTAAAGTAAAACTATAGGTAAACTTTTTTTTTCTTTTTGGAACGAGTAAGCGTTATAACCCCTGTAGGGTTTATTTTTGCCAACTGTGTCCCATTGGGGATATTTACCTTTACTTCCTGTCACATATTCAAAACAGGAAGTGAGAGGAAATCCCTGAAAATTAAGGTAAGCTCTTGGGGCCCCCCAGGTCACAAGAACTAGTGCATCCATAGGATGATTCCCCCTCTATTACTTTTCTGGGGACAACCCAAAATTTTCTTTTACTTTCACTCTTAAAGATGATGGTAAATAGGACAAATAGAAAGGGTGAATTTCCCTAATGGGGCACAGACAGCAATAAAAACTGACAGGTGTTCTAATCCCTCTCCACTCTATCCAAAACTAAAACATTTTGCCTTTAGTTATACTTAAACCACTTGATCTAGGGAAGATTCATCCCCCCTTCCTGACAGGCCATTTTTTGCGATACAGCACTGCGTTAATTTAACTGACAATTGCGTGGCCATGTGATGCTGTACCCAAATAAAATCGATGTCCTTTTTTCCCCCACAAATAGAGCTTTCTTTTAGTTAGTGTTTGATCACCTCTGTGTTTTTATTTTTTGCGCTATAAACAAAAAAAGACAGACAATTTTGAAAAAAAAAAAAACAATAGTTTTTACTTTCTGCTATAAAACATATTCCATAAAAAAAAAAATCTAATTTCTTCATCAATTTAGGCAAATATGTATTCTGCTACATACTGTATTTTTAGTAAAAAGAATCCCAATAAGCAAATATAGATTGGTTTGTGCAAACGTTATAGAGTCTACAAACTATGGGATATTTTTATTTATTTTTATTTATTTACTTTTTACTAGTAATGGTGGCGTTTAGTGACTTATAGTGGGACTGTGATATTGGGATGGACAATTTGGACACTAACTGACACTTTTGAGACTTATTGGGGAGCAGTGACATTATTACAGTGATTGGTGTTAAAAAAATATGCACTGTCACTGTACTAAGGACACTGGCTGGGTTAACAACAGGGGTGTTCAAAGGGTTAAATGTGTTCCTAGCCAGTGTTTATGTACTGTGGGAGAGGTGCTTTTACTAAGGGAAGGCATAGATCTGTGTCCCTGTTTTGCAGAAACACAGAATCAATGCCTTCTCTACTGACAGAATTGCGATCTGCCTTGTTTTCATAGGCAGATTGCCATTCTGCTTGTGTATTAAACAATCTGCGGTGCCGTGGAAACCGCTACTGGGCTCCTGCTGTGTGTGATCACAGCAAGAGCGAGCGGCCGCTGGCACGCGTGCACGTGCCCTACCCGGAAGTGAAACTGGAAGTGAAACTGCTATAGGACAGTCAGCAAGTGGTTAAGGGTGAAAACAATTGCAGGGTACAGATGAGTATCTAGACCAATATATGAAATAAAGTGTCAACTGTAACAAAGCACATTTACAAGTTGCCAAAGCGGTGAATCGTAGACATGGGTAGATTTACTAAGGGTGATGCACTCAGAATGTGGTGCAGCTGTGCATGGTAGCCAATTAGCTTCTAACCTCAGCTTGTTCAATTAAGCTTTGACAATAAAACCTGGAAACTGATGCAGAAGTGAGCCTGGATGATTTAGGCCGGGATCACACTGGTCCGACACACCAGTCGTACCACTTTGGATCTGACTTTGCCCTGCGACTTGAAGTCCGACATCCATCCGACTTCAATGAACAGGGATCCAACTTTGATCCCCGACAATACC
Organism: Aquarana catesbeiana; assembly: GCF_042186555.1. Taxonomy (NCBI): domain Eukaryota; kingdom Metazoa; phylum Chordata; class Amphibia; order Anura; family Ranidae; genus Aquarana; species Aquarana catesbeiana. The sequence continues at coordinate 596,247,889 of NC_133328.1, read as the reverse complement.
AGGCACTGTGTCTGGTATGAATCTTTAGGGGGAACTCTACGCACAATGTAAAAAAAAAAACGCATGGGTTCACCCTCCAAGAGCATACTAGGCCCTTCAGTTTGATATGGATGCACCCCCATCCCAAAGCACCTTGTCCCCATGTTGATGAGGACAAGGGCCTCTTCCCGACAACCCTGGCCATTGGTTGTCGGGGTCTGTGGGCAGGGAGCTTATCAGAATCTGGGAGCCCCCTTTAACAAGGGGGCTCCCAGATTCTGATAATCTGGGAGCATACTAGGCCCTTCAGTTTGATATGGATGCACCCCCATCCCAAAGCACCTTGTCCCCATGTTGATGAGGACAAGGGCCTCTTCCCGACAACCCTGGCCATTGGTTGTCGGGGTCTGTGGGCAGGGAGCTTATCAGAATCTGGGAGCCCCCTTTAACAAGGGGGCCCCAGATCCCGCCCCCCACCCTATGTGAATGACTATGGGGTATATTGTACCCCTTCCCATTCACCTAAAAAAGTGTCAAAAATAAAACATATGTTTTTAAAGTAATTTATTAGGCAGCTCCGGGGTCTCTTCCGACTTCTTCTCCCCTCTCTGGCACTTCTGCCTCTCCTGGTTCTTCTCCCCTCTCCGGTTCTTCTCCTTTCTCCAGGTCTTCTCCGATCTCAGCTGATGTCTTCTAGCCCTCTCCGGTTCTTCTCCCTCTGCTTGCTGTCTTCTGCTGGGTCTTCTCCACTATCTTCTCGCTTTTTTGCTGGGTCTTCTCCGCTGTCTTCTCCCTCTGTTCTTCTTCCGATGTTGACTCTCTCCCACTCTAATGCTGGGTTTATTTGTGACACTTTTTTTTAGGTGAATGGGTAGGGGTACAATTTACCCCATACTCATTCACATAGGGAGGGGGGCTGGGATATTGTTAAAGGGGGCTCCAAGATTCCGATAAGCCCCCCTGCTCGCAGACCCCAACAATCAACAGCCAGGGTTGTTGGGAAGAGGCCCTTGTCCTCGTCAACATGGGGACAAGGTGCTTTGGGGTGGGGGGCACAGGGCCCCCCTGCCCCAAAGCACCCACCCCTCCATGTTGAGGGCATCCGGCCTGGTACAGTTCAGGAGGGGGGCCGCTCGCTCATCCTCACCCCCTTTCCTGACCTGCTGTGTTCTCGGATAAGGGTCTGGTATGGATTTTAAAATCCATGCGCCCCCCACCCCAAGGGCCTGGTTTGCTCTTGGAGGGGGAAACCATGCCATTTTTTGTTTTTTTTATTTGGCGTGGAGTTCCCCTACAAGATCATCAGAGCACAAGTCACATGACAAGTAGGATCAGTTAGTATGGCGATCCAACTTTGATCCGACTTTGATCCGACTTCAGTGATATTCAGTGGGCTGAAATAGGATCAAAGTCTGACCAAAGTAGTGCAGGGAGCATTTTCTAAGTCGGACCGACTTGTGTCGGACCAGTTAAGATGGCTCCCATAGGGAAACACTGATTTTCACACGTCATGCTGTCAAGGTCCTCACTGAAAGTCTGGAACTGCCTGTTACAGCCTGTTACAGCCTGTTACAGAGTAACAATGTTCTGCCCCTGTCTCCCAATGGTGTTCCTTTTGATGTCACCCTGTCGCACGGCTACAAGTGGATATTTTAAAGCCTAACCCAAGGGTTTGTGAGAAATACCCTGCAACCATTGTTGAAGTGCATGTAGAAAGGAAATAGCTGCAAAGGGCTACAGAAGATTGGCAACACTGAGATGTAACAAGAGATGGAAATAAGTGAAAGTAAGCATTTTTTGGAAAAAATGGTAACTGTTTATAAAACACGTTAGCAAAGTAAATTTTATTCAGTTGGGATTTACATCCAGTTTTACAACGTGAATGTTCACTAGGCTTTGTAGATAAAGCTGCATCTTTGAATACCCAATCATTGGTGATGAGTGAAACTTAGAGTTTTCATATGTCCTGTAATTTCTGTAAAAAGGAGACTTTGGTAGAATTTTGCAATTTTAGTGAATGTATTGGCATGAATACAGAAGACAAAATTAGGGTGATTTTTGGTGGTTTTAATTTTATGCACAAAGGAAAAACATATAGTGAAAATGTAAAAGTAAAGTTATTAAAGCAGCATTACACAAACAGTAATTAAGGAAACACAAAAAAGAAAACAATGGATATAAAGAACCCTAGATACATCCAACAAAAACACACCCTATAAATGAAAAGAAAAACATTTTTTTACATCAGTTCAAAATGTCCAATTCAAAGCTCAAATGTGAGATTCAGATATTTTGTTTCACAGAGGAATCCGTTTTGGCTATACAGTATCTCTCTGTTCATTCTTAACAATCACATGTATGAAAAATGAACAAAGCAGAACGTTTTCATGCACTTGGTTTAGTGAGTGCAGTGAACCGCCTCTGCTTTTTTAGGTAATCAATCCCACAGTCTTAAATTGTAGAATGTAGAATAGTAGAAAAGGGCATAGTCAGAATTTAGATTGTTGGACCCTGTCATCCAAATATTTTTTTTTTTAATGTAAAATATAATATACATTGCACTAAATAGTTCTACAATATGCGCACATCTGGTTTATTAAAACGCTGTGATTACAAGAATATTTATCACATAAAATCTGGAGTGGGAAAATAATGTTTCTAAACATTCAAATATACTTTACACATGCTGCAAAATTAACTCAGTCATACGATAAAGGTAGATAATAAATACATTACATTTTTTTAGATCTCACTTTTGCTAAAATTGGGCTACAATATTGACCCAGAACTATTTGTTCATAATGACAACACTTTCCTTCATGTACAAATAATTAAAAAGTATTTAGTAAACAGTTAAGTAATAGTAATTAAAAATAGTTAAAAGTAAGTAAAAGTTATTAAAACAATTGAAAATATAGTCCCCATGTTTTTTAAAAAGTAGAATGTAATAAACTTAATTGACCTCAGAAATATGCTCTTTTACCCTAGGTTCTCACTAGTGCGATGCGGGAACCAGCGCAATTCCAGCGCCAGTTCCTGCATTGCTCCTCTCCCACAGGCAGTTAACACTGCCTTGTGTGAACCGTTGCGGGTGTCATTTAACAAAGTTAATGACACCCTTATTTTAGTTCACAGATTGCAGTGCCCACTGTGAACTCGCACAGGAATCGGATCGCATAGGTGAGAACACCCATGCGATCCAATTCTAATGCGGGCAAAAACAAGTCCCTGTACTATTTTCTTTGCAAATTCAAAACGAGTTCAGCCATACAACTGTATGGCTGAACTCGCATTGCTCAGAGATCGCATGTGATCCACACCTGCAGTGCAGGTGCGAATTACATGCGATATCTCAGATCACGCTAGTGTGAGCCCAGGCCCAAACTAGATTTGAAAGTAGTTCTAAACCCTAAATAGGTGACATTTTTGTGAAAGCACTGTATATAATAAACAATTGGCATGTTTTTATTTCCAAAAAATACCCAGAATATATTATTCACTTTTTTAATCGATTTTTGCATCTCTGTACTGCAGGTCTTCTATAACCTTTTTCAGTCACTTTCTGTCTATATGCACTTACTCCAGCATTAGCTGCATATCATTGCTTTGGAATGCCTCCCTGATGGTCACAACTGTGGACCATACCTGGACAATTGGTGTTAGCATGGTCATTTGCAGTTTTTACGAGGGACAGTTTTTTACAAGAGCACAGTTGAGAGACCTTTGTGACCTCAAAATAGGAAGTCTTTTAGCAAGGACATTCATGGCATGATCAACTGGGTTTCTGTTAAATAAAAAATGATGCAGGTTTAACCCCTTCCCGCCAAGTGTACGCAGATGTGCGGCCTCGGCTTTCGGGGGTTATACTGGGATGATGCCCGCAGCTGCAGGCATCATACCAGTACCGTTTTTTAAAGCCAGCAATCGGCTTTCCAGGGATGACAACTGATGTGGCTAAAAGCCGCTTGGCTGTTATCCTGGAGGAGTGGGAGGGAATGTCCCCCCCTCCCGCCTTCCGCCGCTCTAAACGGGCCTCCCATCCCTCCGGGAGACCCGATTCACGAACCGCCACTTCCAGCGGCTAGCCACAGACTGGAACGAAGCTGGAAATGGCTTTGTTCCAGTCTCCTGATTGTAAACATGGAAGCAACGTCACAACGTCACTTCCTGTTTACTCGGCTGCCAATGGCGCCGGTTTTAAAAAAATATACAGTATTCAGAATTGCCGAAAACAGTGAACTGAATACTTTGAAGTGGAAAGGAGGGATTTGGGGTCTTTTAGACCCCCGATCCCTCCACAAAGAGTACCTTTCACCACCTATTACTGTCATAAGGAATGTTTACATTCCTTGTGACAGCAATAAAGTGATAAAAAAATGTTTTTTTTTTTAAACACAATTTATTAATAAAAATAAATAAAATAAACAAGAAAAAAAAAATTTTTAAAGCACCCCCGTCCCCGCGAGCAAAGGAGACGCATACGGTAAATGGTCCGCATAAGTAAATGGTGTTCAAACCACACATGTGAGGTATCGCCGCGATCATCAGAGGGAGAGCAATAATTCTAGCACTAGACCTCCTCTGTAACTCTAACCTGGTAACCGCAAAAAAAATTTAAATCGTCTCCTATGGAGATTTTTAGGTACCGTAGTTTGTCGCCATTCCACAAGTGCATGCAATTATAAAGTGTGACATCTTTGGTATCTATTTACTCGGCGTAACATCATCTTTCACATTATACAAAAAAATTGGGCTAACTTTACTGTTTTGTTTTTTTAACATTCATGAAAATGTCCCTTTTCCCAAAAAGTTGCATTTGAAACACCGCTGCACAAATACCACCATGTGATATAAAATATTGCAACAATCGCCATTTTATTCTCTAGATTCTCTGCTAAAAAAATATATATAATGTTTGGGGGTTCTAAGTAATTTTCTAGCAAAAGATATGGATTTTAAACACCAAATGTCAGAAATGGGCTTAGTCAAGAAAGAGTTAAAAAGACTGAAAACTGCTTTTACAAATGACATAAAAATGTTGAGGCTTTTTATAAGATTGTTCTTATTGGTTTTAGATCTACTTTAAAAAGCACAGTAACATTTTTATTTTAAAACATATAGTACTCTTTTGGGGTCATTGATGTGTGGATGCCCACATGATGTGTGTGGATGACCAAATATAGTATCATCAGTATGCATTGTATCTAGAAAATAACTGTGACCAATTTGCCTTTATTATGTTTATGTTTTTTTTGTATGAGCATCTAAGGCTTTTATTTGGTTCAATGTTAATTTATTGTAGGCTAAAAAATGGGCCTGTGAAAAAATGTATTTTCAAAATGTTTAAACTTTATTATTTTATTAATTTATTTTTTAATTACTGTATTGTCTTCCTCTCTACACTTGCAGCTGCAGCCTGCGAGGTGATCACATTAATGAGAACCCATCTAATTTGTTCCTCATCATTAGTTTAAACCAGGATCTAAGAATTAGGAGCATGCACTGCTGTGGGGTCCTAGTTCCACAAAGAAACAAATATTTGAATGGTCAAATTAGAAAGATTGTTCCTGGTTAATCCATAAGCAAATATGGATAAAGCAATAAAGCATATATACTAAAATCAATACATGGGAACAAGGTTTTGATGTATTGGGGTTGATTTAAGGCAAAAAGCTGCTCACTTTGCAAGGGAACTTTGCCCAGAGCTTAGTAAATTTCACTTTGCAAATATTTCCAATTACATGCAAGGAAAATAAAACAACAAAACAACATTTTTAGTTAAGCATGATTGGATGATGGAAGTCAACAAAGCTTCATCTCATTCTCTAAGCTCTGGGGATAATTCCCTTGAAAAGTTCAGCCACCCTTGCAAAGTGAACAGTCTATATAGCTATAGTAAATTAACCCTATTAAATCACACTGATAAGATTGTTTACAATTGTGTGGGGCAGGGTTATGCATATAGCTCAGCCTCACAGGACAGAGTATATAACTCAGCCTCACAGGACAGAGTATATATATCTCAGCCTCACAGGACAGAGTATATAACTCAGCCTCACAGGACAGAGTATATAGCTCAGCCTCACAGGACAGAGTATATATCTCAGCCTCACAGGACAGAGTATATAACTCAGCCTCACAGGACAGAGTATATAGCTCAGCCTCAGAGGACAGAGTATATAGCTCAGCCTCACAGGACAGAGTATATAGCTCAGCCTCACAGGACAGAGTATATAGCTCAGCCTCACGGGACTAAGTATATAGTGCAGCCTCACAGGACAGCGTATATAGCGCAGCCTCACAGGACAGAGTATATAACTCAGCCTCAGAGGACAGGGTATATAGCTCAGCCTCACAGGACAGAGTCTATAACTCAGTCTCACAGGACACAGTATATAGCTCAGCCTCACAGGACAGAGCATTACAGATCAGGGTATATAGCTCAGCATTACAGATCAGGGTATATAGCTCAGCTTCACAGATCAGGGTATATAGCTCAGCTTCACAGATCAGGGTATATAGCTCAGCCTCACAGGACAGAGTATATAGCTCAGCCTCACAGGACAGAGTATATAGCGCATTCTCACAGGACAGAGTATATAGCTCAGCCTTACAGAACAGAGTATATAGCTCAGCATTACAGATCAGGGTATATAGCTCAGCCTCACAGATCAGGGTATATAGCTCAGCCTCACAGATCAGGGTATACAGCTCAGCCTCACAGATCAGGGTATACAGCTCAGCCTCACAGATCAGGGTATACAGCTCAGCCTCACAGATCAGGGTATACAGCTCAGCCTCACAGATCAGGGTATACAGCTCAGCCTCACAGATCAGGGTATATAGCTCAGCCTCACAGATTCACAATTTGTGTATATCTGTGTTGTCTATACAGCTATATACACACACCTTCTTCCTTCCTGTATATAGAGATTCTCTATATACAGGAAGCAGGACCGGTGCAAGGTTTTCTGTCTACTTAGGCAAAGGTGCATTTTGCCCCCCATCGCACACCCTCCTGCCACGCTGCACTGCCATGCTGGTACCTCCTTCACATTGTGCCTGCAATGTGATGGATGTCATACAGCATTTAACATTTAATGTCTGCTGAACTGCTGCTAAAAAGCAGTGCGTAATGATGGGGCAGGGTTATGCATTCCCTTCGCCCCATCACTGGCTGGCACAAGAGAGAGGACGCAGAATTAGGGGACGGAAGACAGGTGTTTTAAAATTCCAAATCCCCAGCAAGTGGCTGGAGATTCCTATTTTTCTGCCTCCCCCATCCTGGTGCCCTGATTAGCCCTATTAATATGGGTATTGTATTAATTTATTTCAATGTATATCTCTATAGGTTGTGTGTGTGATTAGGAGGCCACATTCTCCTCCCCCTCTGCAATTTAGCACTTTACCACCTGACAAGCAGAGGGCACACATTCTCTATCACATAATATGCGCTTTATACACTGACTGTACCATGTACATCTACACCCTGTATGGTCACCTCAGCGTTCGACATACACACATACACACACAGCATGTCATGCCTTTATTCACACATATACAGGAGACTGGGCTGCTGAGATAAACTGAGGCTGTGTACTGTGAAGAAGGGAATCCATGGAAGCTGGCTACAGTACATAACAGGGGGCACACTTGGTGTCATACAGAATGTCTATGGAAATGGGGGCTACAATGGATTCCATATATACAGAGACCACACTGGTGCCATACATAAGCTGTCTGGAAACGGGGGCCACACCTTCTTAGGAATGTAGATTGTCTAGGGGTATTTTTAGACCCTCGATATCTCTGCATAAGGTGTACCTTACAATCCCCACAGGCCTGTGAGATTAGCCCATTGAGACAATGATAAAAAAAAAACAATTGTAAAGTCTCACCGAACAAATCTAGAAATCTTTATTCTGTCTCTATTAATATAAAGGGGGTTTTCAGAAGGTACAGCCCCTGAACATTATCCAATCAAATACAAGCAAACTTTATGATGAACCGAATCTAAGCAAAAACGTTCATTTCTGGGAAATCACGTGCTTTACAAGAAATTGAAAGTAACTTATGAGAAATGAATCTAGAAGGAAAAGATAACAAGATCTATAGACAGTAACACAGCTGTTTGTAAAATAGAGTACAGGATAAAACACAAAATGCAAAATGATTATTCTAAAATGGATGTGGTTAAGCTAAATATGCCTTCAATCCCCTCTTAGATCATATAAGGTGATCTCTACATTCTATCCAGTGTTCTAGTACTTCTTTGGGATTGTGGCATAGATTGCCTGATGATTCTTCATGTATGTCATGTAGGATAGAACCTTATCATCAGGAGATTGAATGCGTGCAATTATGCAGGTACAACACTTAAAACAGAGGTAAAGAATCAGTGCAAGGATAAATATCATAGTACTCAGGCACTTTGGCACTTGTGTTAGAGATCCAAGTACAGCATTTGTAGTCCTCAGTCATTTCACATAAACCTGCGAGAGCTGCACTCATGCTTTCTATAGCTAACTCGTGTAGTTCTAGCTGTTTTCTAATTGCTTTAGTTTCTATGTTTAACATAGCAATGTCATCTGAATTTCTCTCCATTATCTCATCCAATATACTTGAATCATTGTTCAACCTTTTCATTATGTCTTTACCCCATCCTGCCCAAGAAGGAAACCATGCCCAGGCCATATCTTGTTTATAGAACAATTCCCTTTTGTCGCTGTGTTTGAGGGGGTATCTGGGGTGTATACTGGCCTCTAGGTTCGCACATGTTACATATTGACCTGCTACAAATAGAGGGGTTAGTCTGTGTCTCATTCCCTAAATTAAAACACCAATCGGGGGAATGATTTTTACCTGCTATTGAAAAGGTAAAAGTGCTGTTTATGTACACTGTGGATATGTTAGTTAAGAAGACAGGAGGAGTCTCATTGAGGAAGGAGGAAATATTTAAAGGTACAGCCAAAAGGGGAATTCGGGCAGTGCTAAGATGTAATTTGCTACATATCCATTCTTCATACTGATTTTTTAGCATAAGCATATTTAAATTTTAGCGAAAGCATCTTATCAGTAAAACTATCTCCAATCTCTATCTTTGTTCTAGCTTGTGTCACTGTAGTGTTCTCTTGTATGTGTGTGTTCCCACAGATACTTTTAATTGCACCCAAATCTTTAGGGTGGTAGATACAGTTAGTGATGATCCAGGTGGGCAGGAACACTATCAGAGAGATCAGGAGGCAAAATGCCTTGCCAGAAGTCTGTGGTGAAATAAGCATGGTCATCTTCTCTGGCCAGACCTGCTTTCCCAGGAACTCCTCCTTCGTCTGCTTGGACTTTTGCTTGAGGGCCTTCTTTATCCAAGGTCTCCTTCCTGCTCCTAGGGCCTTGGGCAACCTTTTTTACTCGGCTGGCATGGATCCGGGACTGGCAGTTTTCCACCAGGATAGCTGTTCTGGTCACTGCAACCACTGTGGTAGGAGGTCCAAAGGGATACTCTTGCTTCTTATTTCTGTTCAGCTGTTGGACCATCACAGTGTCTCCCACCTTGAAGGGGTGAGAAGCTTCCTGTGAAGAAAAAGGAGAGGTGCAAGCAACATTTCTTTCGACTATATCAAATGTTTCAACCAGTTTTCTTACATATTCTTCCTGTATTAAGTCTAAATCTCCCTTTTCTACCATTAAAGGTGCTCTGACCCATGGGGTGGGGAAAGGTCTACCCATCAAAGCTTCAAAAGGTGAATACCCTATTGTTTTGGAAGGGGTCATTCTTATTTTTGCCAGGACTGCTGGGAGGACCTTTTTCCAGTTGGCAAAGGTTCCTCCTGTGGCATTTCTTATCTTGCCTTTTATTGTTCTGTTCATTCTTTCTACTGTCCCTGAGCTTTGAGGGTGGTAGGGAATGTGAAACTTCCATTCTTGAGAGTTTTTACCAAGTCCTGGCAGACCCTGGCCATAAAAGCTGGACCATTGCCTGAGTTTATTTGAAGTGGGCATCCCCATCGAGGAATGATTTCCTGAGTGAGGATCCTCACTACTGTTTGTGCGTCTTCTTTTGTGTCACGAAAAGTTCAACCCATCTTGAGAATATAAAAATCTCTACTCAGAAGATCAGCCGTGACTAGGGATGAGCTTCGTGTTCGAGTCGAACCCATGTTCGACTCGAACGTCGTCTGTTCGCCCGTTCGACGAATTGCGAACGATATGAGCCGTTCGCGCCAAATTCGTCTGGCGCGTCACGGCCCATAATTCACTGCGGCATAGCAGTGCATTGCTGGCTGATGATTGGCCAAGCATGCACTATGACCTGCATGCTTGGCCAATCACAGCGCCATCTGAACAGAGAGCCGTAATTGGCCAAAGCCAAGGAGGCTTTGGCCAATTATGGCTCAGGGGATTTAGTACACGCCCCACACTATATAAGGCCAGCTGCACGGCGGTCCTGTGTAGTGTGTGTTCCGGTGTTGAAAGAGATAGACAGAGAGACAGTGTCATTTGATTTAAGTTAGATAGATTAGGCAGGACAGTCAGTGAGTCAGCTGCACTTACAGTGTATTGTGTATATATATGCATCCCAGGTGTTGTATATATATATATATATATATATATATATATATATATATATATATATATATATATATATATATACACTGTATTCAGTTTAGCTAGATTCGTCTTGTTACAGTATTTACAGCTACCTGAAGAAAATTGCTGGTGTTCTTTTGATCCTAATAGTACCACAGTCAGGCAGCTAGACTATTTACAGTTAGTGTAGTGCATCCTCCTCACAGTGTTCAGTTAAAGCTACAAGTTAGTTTAGTGTGACCTCTGCACAGTGTTCAGCTAAAACTACAAGTTAGAGTAGTGGGTCCTCCTCACAGTGTTCAGCTAAAGCTACAAGTTAGTTTAGTGTGACCTCTGCACAGTGTTCAGCTAAAGCTACAAGTTAGGGTAGTGCATCCTCCTCACAAGGTTCAACTAAAACTACAAGTTAGTGTAGTGCATCCTCCTCACAGTGTTAAGCTAAAACTACAAGTTAGTGTAGTGCGACCTCTGCACAGTGTTCAGCTAAAGCTACAAGTTAGTGTAGTGCGTCCTCCTCACAGTGTTCAGCTAAAACTAAAAGTTAGTGTAGTGCGACCTCTGCACAGTGTTCAGCTAAAGCTACAAGTTAGTGTAGTGCATCCTCTGAACAGTGTTCAGATAAAGCTACAAGTTAGTGTAGTGCGTCCTCCTCACAGTGTTCAGCTAAAACTACAAGTTGTGTAGTGCGAGCTCTGCACAGTGTTCAGCTAAAGCTACCTGTAGAAGGTTGGTGGTCTTTTCTCAATCCTATCACTACCGCAGGCAGCTAAATAAGCTACAAGTTAGTTTTTTGCGAGCTCTGCACAGTGTTCACCTAAAGCTACCTGTAGAAGGTTGGTGGTGTTTTCCTGATCCTTTCACTACTGCAGGCAGCTAAATGAGCTACAAGTTAGTTTTTTGCGAGCTCTGCACAGTGTTCACCTAAAGCTACCTGCAGAAGGTTGGTGGTGTTTTCCTGATCCTATCACTACCGCAGGCAGCTAAATAAGCTACAAGTTATTTTTTTACGAACTCTGCACAGTGTTCACCTAAAGCTACCTGTAGAAGGTTGGTGGTGTTTTCCTGATCCTATCACTACTGCAGGCAGCTAAATAAGCTACAAGTTAGTGTAGTGCGTCCTCCTCACAGTGTTCAGCTAAAACTACAAGTTAGTGTAGTGCACAGTGTTCAGCTAAAGCTACAAGTTAGGGTAGTGCGTCCTCCTCACAGTGTTCAGCTAAAGCTACAAGTTAGGGTAGTGCGTCCTCCTCACAGTGTTCAGCTAAAACTACAAATTAGTGTAGTGCGACCTCTGCACAGTGTTCAGCTAAAGCTACAAGTTAGTGTAGTGCGTCCTCTGAACAGTGTGCAGCTAAAACTACAAGTTAGTGTAGTGTGACCTCTGCACAGTGTTCAGCTAAAGCTACAAGTTAGTGTAGTGCGTCCTCTGAACAGTGTTCAGCTAAAACTACAAGTTAGTGTAGTGCGACCTCTGCACAGTGTTCAGCTAAAGCTACAAGTTAGTGTAGTGCGTCCTCCTCACAGTGTTCAGCTAAAACTACAAGTTAGTGTAGTGCAACCTCTGCACAGTGTTCAGCTAAAGCTACAAGTTAGTGTAGTGCGTCATCTGAACAGTGTTCAGCTAAAGCTACAAGTTAGTGTAGTGTGTCCTCCTCACAGTGTTCAGCTAAAACTACAAGTTAGTGTAGTGCGACCTCTGCACAGTGTTCAGCTAAAGCTACAAGTTAGTGTAGTGCTTCCTCTGAACAGTGTTCAGCTAAAGCTACAAGTTAGTGTAGTGCGTCCTCCTCACAGTGTTCAGCTAAAACTACAAGTTGTGTAGTGCGAGCTCTGCACAGTGTTCAGCTAAAGCTACCTGTAGAAGGTTGGTGGTGTTTTCTTAATCCTATCACTACCGCAGGCAGCTAAATAAGCTACAAGTTAGTTTTTTGCGAGCTCTGCACAGTGTTCAGCTAAAGCTACCTGTAGAAATTTGGTGGTGTTTTCTTAATCCTTTCACTACTGCAGGCAGCTAAATGAGCTACAAGTTAGTTTTTTGCGAGCTCTGCACAGTGTTCACCTAAAGCTACCTGTAGAAGGTTGGTGGTGTTTTCCTGATCCTATCACTACCTCAGGCAGCTAAATAAGCTACAAGTTAGTGTAGTGCATCCTCCTCACAGTGTTCAGCTAAAACTACAAGTTAGTGTAGTGCACAGTGTTCAGCTAAAGCTACAAGTTAGGGTAGTGCATCCTCCTCACAAGGTTCAGCTAAAGCTACAAGTTAGTGTAGTGCGTCCTCCTCACAGTGTTCAGCTAAAAGTACAAGTTAGTGTAGTGCGACCTCTGCACAGTGTTCATCTAAAGCTACAAGTTAGTGTAGTGCATCCTCTGAACAGTGTGCAGCTAAAACTACAAGTTAGTGTAGTGTGACCTCTGCACAGTGTTCAGCTAAAGCTACAAGTTAGTGTAGTGCGTCCTCTGAACAGTGTTCAGCTAAAACTACAAGTTAGTGTAGTGCGACCTCTGCACAGTGTTCAGCTAAAGCTACAAGTTAGTGTAGTGCGTCCTCCTCACAGTGTTCAGCTAAAACTACAAGTTAGTGTAGTGCGACCTCTGCACAGTGTTCAGCTAAAGCTACAAGTCAGTGTAGTGCATCATCTGAAGAGTGTTCAGCTAAAGCTACAAGTTAGTGTAGTGCATCCTCCTCACAGTGTTCAGCTAAAACTACAAGTTAGTGTAGTGCGACCTCTGCACAGTGTTCAGTTAAAGCTACCTGTAGAAGGTTGGTGGTGTTTTCCTGATCCTATCACTACCGCAGGCAGCTAAATAAGCTACAAGTTAGTTTTTTGCGAGCTCTGCACAGTGTTCACCTAAAGCTACCTGTAGAAGGTTGGTGGTGTTTTCCTGATCCTATCACTACCGCAGGCAGCTAAATAAGATACAAGTTATTTTTTTGCGAGCTCTGCACAGTGTTCACCTAAAGCTACCTGTAGAAGGTTGGTGGTGTTTTCCTGATCCTATCACTACCGCAGGCAGCTAAATAAGCTACAAGTTAGTTTTTTGCGAGCTCTGCACAGTGTTCAGCTAAAGCTACCTGTAGAAGGTTGGTGGTGTTTTCCTGATCCTATCACTACCGCAGGCAGCTAAATAAGCTACAAGTTAGTTTTTTACGAGCTCTGCACAGTGTTCACCTAAAGCTACCTGTAGAAGGTTGGTGGTGTTTTCCTGATCCTATCACTACCGCAGGCAGCTAAATAAGCTACAAGTTAGTTTTTTGCGAGCTCTGCACAGTGTTCACCTAAAGCTACCTGTAGAAGGTTGGTGGTGTTTTCCTGATCCTATCACTACCGCAGGCAGCTAAATAAGATACAAGTTATTTTTTTGCGAGCTCTGCACAGTGTTCACCTAAAGCTACCTGCAGAAGGTTGGTGGTGTTTTCCTGATCCTATCACTACCGCAGGCAGCTAAATAAGCTACAAGTTATTTTTTTACGAACTCTGCACAGTGTTCACCTAAAGCTACCTGTAGAAGGTTGGTGGTGTTTTCCTGATCCTATCACTACCGCAGGCAGCTAAATAAGCTACAAGTTAGTGTAGTGCTTCCTCCTCACAGTGTTCAGCTAAAACTACAAGTTAGTGTAGTGCACAGTGTTCAGCTAAAGCTACAAGTTAGGGTAGTGCGTCCTCCTCACAGTGTTCAGCTAAAGCTACAAGTTAGGGTAGTGCGTCCTCCTCACAGTGTTCAGCTAAAACTACAAGTTAGTGTAGTGCGACCTCTGCACAGTGTTCAGCTAAATCTACAAGTTAGTGTAGTGCGTCCTCTGAACAGTGTGCAGCTAAAACTACAAGTTAGTGTAGTGTGACCTCTGCACAGTGTTCAGCTAAAGCTACAAGTCAGTGTAGTGCGTCCTCTGAACAGTGTTCAGCTAAAACTACAAGTTAGTGTAGTGCGACCTCTGCACAGTGTTCAGCTAAAGCTACAAGTTAGTGTAGTGCGTCCTCCTCACAGTGTTCAGCTAAAACTACAAGTTAGTGTAGTGCGACCTCTGCACAGTGTTCAGCTAAAGCTACAAGTTAGTGTAGTGCGTCATCTGAACAGTGTTCAGCTAAAGCTACAAGTTAGTGTAGTGTGTCCTCCTCACAGTGTTCAGCTAAAACTACAAGTTAGTGTAGTGCGACCTCTGCACAGTGTTCAGCTAAAGCTACAAGTTAGTGTAGTGCGTCCTCTGAACAGTGTTCAGCTAAAGCTACAAGTTAGTGTAGTGCGTCCTCCTCACAGTGTTCAGCTAAAACTACAAGTTGTGTAGTGCGAGCTCTGCACAGTGTTCAGCTAAAGCTACCTGTAGAAGGTTGGTGGTGTTTTCTTAATCCTTTCACTACTGCAGGCAGCTAAATGAGCTACAAGTTAGTTTTTTGCGAGCTCTGCACAGTGTTCACCTAAAGCTACCTGTAGAAGGTTGGTGGTGTTTTCCTGATCCTATCACTACCGCAGGCAGCTAAATAAGCTAAAAGTTATTTTTTTGCGAGATCTGCACAGTGTTCACCTAAAGCTACCTGTAGAAGGTTGGTGGTGTTTTCCTGATCCTATCACTACCTCAGGCAGCTAAATAAGCTACAAGTTAGTGTAGTGCATCCTCCTCACAGTGTTCAGCTAAAACTACAAGTTAGTGTAGTGCACAGTGTTCAGCTAAAGCTACAAGTTAGGGTAGTGCATCCTCCTCACAAGGTTCAGCTAAAGCTACAAGTTAGTGTAGTGCGTCCTCCTCACAGTGTTCAGCTAAAAGTACAAGTTAGTGTAGTGCGACCTCTGCACAGTGTTCATCTAAAGCTACAAGTTAGTGTAGTGCATCCTCTGAACAGTGTGCAGCTAAAACTACAAGTTAGTGTAGTGTGACCTCTGCACAGTGTTCAGCTAAAGCTACAAGTTAGTGTAGTGCGTCCTCTGAACAGTGTTCAGCTAAAACTACAAGTTAGTGTAGTGCGACCTCTGCACAGTGTTCAGCTAAAGCTACAAGTTAGTGTAGTGCGTCCTCCTCACAGTGTTCAGCTAAAACTACAAGTTAGTGTAGTGCGACCTCTGCACAGTGTTCAGCTAAAGCTACAAGTCAGTGTAGTGCATCATCTGAAGAGTGTTCAGCTAAAGCTACAAGTTAGTGTAGTGCATCCTCCTCACAGTGTTCAGCTAAAACTACAAGTTAGTGTAGTGCGACCTCTGCACAGTGTTCAGTTAAAGCTACCTGTAGAAGGTTGGTGGTGTTTTCCTGATCCTATCACTACCGCAGGCAGCTAAATAAGCTACAAGTTAGTTTTTTGCGAGCTCTGCACAGTGTTCACCTAAAGCTACCTGTAGAAGGTTGGTGGTGTTTTCCTGATCCTATCACTACCGCAGGCAGCTAAATAAGATACAAGTTATTTTTTTGCGAGCTCTGCACAGTGTTCACCTAAAGCTACCTGTAGAAGGTTGGTGGTGTTTTCCTGATCCTATCACTACCGCAGGCAGCTAAATAAGCTACAAGTTAGTTTTTTGCGAGCTCTGCACAGTGTTCAGCTAAAGCTACCTGTAGAAGGTTGGTGGTGTTTTCCTGATCCTATCACTACCGCAGGCAGCTAAATAAGCTACAAGTTAGTTTTTTACGAGCTCTGCACAGTGTTCACCTAAAGCTACCTGTAGAAGGTTGGTGGTGTTTTCCTGATCCTATCACTACCGCAGGCAGCTAAATAAGCTACAAGTTAGTTTTTTGCGAGCTCTGCACAGTGTTCACCTAAAGCTACCTGTAGAAGGTTGGTGGTGTTTTCCTGATCCTATCACTACCGCAGGCAGCTAAATAAGATACAAGTTATTTTTTTGCGAGCTCTGCACAGTGTTCACCTAAAGCTACCTGCAGAAGGTTGGTGGTGTTTTCCTGATCCTATCACTACCGCAGGCAGCTGAATAAGCTACAAGTTATTTTTTTACGAACTCTGCACAGTGTTCACCTAAAGCTACCTGTAGAAGGTTGGTGGTGTTTTCCTGATCCTATCACTACCGCAGGCAGCTAAATAAGCTACAAGTTAGTGTAGTGCTTCCTCCTCACAGTGTTCAGCTAAAACTACAAGTTAGTGTAGTGCACAGTGTTCAGCTAAAGCTACAAGTTAGGGTAGTGCGTCCTCCTCACAGTGTTCAGCTAAAGCTACAAGTTAGGGTAGTGCGTCCTCCTCACAGTGTTCAGCTAAAACTACAAGTTAGTGTAGTGCGACCTCTGCACAGTGTTCAGCTAAATCTACAAGTTAGTGTAGTGCGTCCTCTGAACAGTGTGCAGCTAAAACTACAAGTTAGTGTAGTGTGACCTCTGCACAGTGTTCAGCTAAAGCTACAAGTCAGTGTAGTGCGTCCTCTGAACAGTGTTCAGCTAAAACTACAAGTTAGTGTAGTGCGACCTCTGCACAGTGTTCAGCTAAAGCTACAAGTTAGTGTAGTGCGTCCTCCTCACAGTGTTCAGCTAAAACTACAAGTTAGTGTAGTGCGACCTCTGCACAGTGTTCAGCTAAAGCTACAAGTTAGTGTAGTGCGTCATCTGAACAGTGTTCAGCTAAAGCTACAAGTTAGTGTAGTGTGTCCTCCTCACAGTGTTCAGCTAAAACTACAAGTTAGTGTAGTGCGACCTCTGCACAGTGTTCAGCTAAAGCTACAAGTTAGTGTAGTGCGTCCTCTGAACAGTGTTCAGCTAAAGCTACAAGTTAGTGTAGTGCGTCCTCCTCACAGTGTTCAGCTAAAACTACAAGTTGTGTAGTGCGAGCTCTGCACAGTGTTCAGCTAAAGCTACCTGTAGAAGGTTGGTGGTGTTTTCTTAATCCTTTCACTACTGCAGGCAGCTAAATGAGCTACAAGTTAGTTTTTTGCGAGCTCTGCACAGTGTTCACCTAAAGCTACCTGTAGAAGGTTGGTGGTGTTTTCCTGATCCTATCACTACCGCAGGCAGCTAAATAAGCTAAAAGTTATTTTTTTGCGAGATCTGCACAGTGTTCACCTAAAGCTACCTGTAGAAGGTTGGTGGTGTTTTCCTGATCCTATCACTACCTCAGGCAGCTAAATAAGCTACAAGTTAGTGTAGTGCATCCTCTTCACAGTGTTCAGCTAAAACTACAAGTTAGTGTAGTGCACAGTGTTCAGCTAAAGCTACAAGTTAGGGTAGTGCGTCCTCCTCACAAGGTTCAGCTAAAGCTACAAGTTAGTGTAGTGCGTCCTCCTCACAGTGTTCAGCTAAAAGTACAAGTTAGTGTAGTGCAACCTCTGCACAGTGTTCATCTAAAGCTACAAGTTAGTGTAGTGCATCCTCTGAACAGTGTGCAGCTAAAACTACAAGTTAGTGTAGTGCGACCTCTGCACAGTGTTCAGCTAAAGCTACAAGTTAGTGTAGTGCGTCCTCCTCACAGTGTTCAGCTAAAACTACAAGTTAGTGTAGTGCGACCTCTGCACAGTGTTCAGCTAAAGCTACAAGTCAGTGTAGTGCATCATCTGAAGAGTGTTCAGCTAAAGCTACAAGTTAGTGTAGTGCATCCTCCTCACAGTGTTCAGCTAAAACTACAAGTTAGTGTAGTGCCACCTCTGCACAGTGTTCAGTTAAAGCTACCTGTAGAAGGTTGGTGGTGTTTTCCTGATCCTATCACTACCGCAGGCAGCTAAATAAGCTACAAGTTAGTTTTTTGCGAGCTCTGCACAGTGTTCACCTAAAGCTACCTGTAGAAGGTTGGTGGTGTTTTCCTGATCCTATCACTACCGCAGGCAGCTAAATAAGATACAAGTTATTTTTTTGCGAGCTCTGCACAGTGTTCACCTAAAGCTACCTGTAGAAGGTTGGTGGTGTTTTCCTGATCCTATCACTACCGCAGGCAGCTAAATAAGCTACAAGTTAGTTTTTTGCGAGCTCTGCACAGTGTTCAGCTAAAGCTACCTGTAGAAGGTTGGTGGTGTTTTCCTGATCCTATCACTACCGCAGGCAGCTAAATAAGCTACAAGTTAGTTTTTTACGAGCTCTGCACAGTGTTCACCTAAAGCTACCTGTAGAAGGTTGGTGGTGTTTTCCTGATCCTATCACTACCGCAGGCAGCTAAATAAGCTACAAGTTAGTTTTTTGTGAGCTCTGCACAGTGTTCAGCTAAAGCTACCTGTAGAAGGTTGGTGGTGTTTTCCTGATCCTATCACTACCGCAGGCAGCTAAATAAGCTACAAGTTAGTTTTTTACGAGCTCTGCACAGTGTTCACCTAAAGCTACCTGTAGATGGTTGGTGGTGTTTTCCTGATCCTATCACTACCGCAGGCAGCTAAATAAGCTACAAGTTAGTTTTTTGCGAGCTCTGCACAGTGTTCACCTAAAGCTACCTGTAGAAGGTTGGTGGTGTTTTCCTGATCCTATCTCTACCGCAGGCAGCTAAATAAGCTACAAGTTCGTTTTTTGCGAGCTCTGCACAGTGTTCACCTAAAGCTACCTGTAGAAGGTTGGTGGTGTTTTCCTGATCCTATCACTACCGCAGGCAGCTAAATAAGCTACAAGTTCGTTTTTTGCAAGCTCTGCACAGTGCTCAGCTAAAACTACAAGTTAGTGTAGTGCGAGCTCTGCACAGTGTTCAGCTAAAGCTACAAGTTAGGGTAGTGCGTCCTCCTCACAGTGTTCAGCTAAAACTACAAGTTAGTGTAGTGCGACCTCTGCACAGTGTTCAGCTAAAGCTACAAGTTAGTGTAGTGCGTCCTCTGAACAGTGTGCAGCTAAAACTACAAGTTACTGTAGTGTGACCTCTGCACAGTGTTCAGCTAAAGCTACAAGTTAGTGTAGTGCGTCCTCTGAACAGTGTTCAGCTAAAACTACAAGTTAGTGTAGTGCGACCTCTGAACAGTGTGCAGCTAAAACTACAAGTTAGTGTAGTGTGACCTCTGCACAGTGTTCAGCTAAAGCTACAAGTTAGTGTAGTGCGTCCTCTGAACAGTGTTCAGCTAAAACTACAAGTTAGTGTAGTGCGACCTCTGCACAGTGTTCAGCTAAAGCTACAAGTTAGTGTAGTGCGTCCTCCTCACAGTGTTCAGCTAAAACTACAAGTTAGTGTAGTGCGACCTCTGCACAGTGTTCAGCTAAAGCTACAAGTTAGTGTAGTGCGTCATCTGAACAGTGTTCAGCTAAAGCTACAAGTTAGTGTAGTGTGTCCTCCTCACAGTGTTCAGCTAAAACTACAAGTTAGTGTAGTGCGACCTCTGCACAGTGTTCAGCTAAAGCTACAAGTTAGTGTAGTGCATCCTCTGAACAGTGTTCAGCTAAAGCTACAAGTTAGTGTAGTGCGTCCTCCTCACAGTGTTCAGCTAAAACTACAAGTTGTGTATTGCGAGCTCTGCACAGTGTTCAGCTAAAGCTACCTGTAGAAGGTTGGTGGTGTTTTCTTAATCCTATCACTACCGCAGGCAGCTAAATGAGCTACCAGTTAGTTTTTTGCGAGCTCTGCACAGTGTTCACCTAAAGCTACCTGTAGAAGGTTGGTGGTGTTTTCCTGATCCTATCACTACCGCAGGCAGCTAAATAAGCTACAAGTTATTTTTTTGCGAGCTCTGCACAGTGTTCACCTAAAGCTACCTATAGAAGGTTGGTGGTGTTTTCCTGATCCTATCACTACCTCAGGCAGCTAAATAAGCTACAAGTTAGTGTAGTGCATCCTCCTCACAGTGTTCAGCTAAAACTACAAGTTAGTGTAGTGCACAGTGTTCAGCTAAAGCTACAAGTTAGTGTAGTGCGTCCTCCTCACAAGGTTCAGCTAAAGCTACAAGTTAGTGTAGTGCGTCCTCCTCACAGTGTTCAGCTAAAAGTACAAGTTAGTGTAGTGCGACCTCTGCACAGTGTTCATCTAAAGCTACAAGTTAGTGTAGTGCATCCTCTGAACAGTGTGCAGCTAAAACTACAAGTTAGTGTAGTGTGACCTCTGCACAGTGTTCAGCTAAAGCTACAAGTTAGTGTAGTGCGTCCTCTGAACAGTGTTCAGCTAAAACTACAAGTTAGTGTAGTGCGACCTCTGCACAGTGTTCAGCTAAAGCTACAAGTTAGTGTAGTGCGTCCTCCTCACAGTGTTCAGCCAAAACTACAAGTTAGTGTAGTGCGACCTCTGCACAGTGTTCAGCTAAAGCTACAAGTCAGTGTAGTGCATCATCTGAAGAGTGTTCAGCTAAAGCTACAAGTTAGTGTAGTGCATCCTCCTCACAGTGTTCAGCTAAAACTACAAGTTAGTGTAGTGCGACCTCTGCACAGTGTTCAGTTAAAGCTACCTGTAGAAGGTTGGTGGTGTTTTCCTGATCCTATCACTACCGCAGGCAGCTAAATAAGCTACAAGTTAGTTTTTTGCGAGCTCTGCACAGTGTTCACCTAAAGCTACCTGTAGAAGGTTGGTGGTGTTTTCCTGATCCTATCACTACCGCAGGCAGCTAAATAAGATACAAGTTATTTTTTTGCGAGCTCTGCACAGTGTTCACGTAAAGCTACCTGTAGAAGGTTGGTGCTGTTTTCCTGATCCTATCACTACCGCAGGCAGCTAAATAAGCTACAAGTTAGTTTTTTGCGAGCTCTGCACAGTGTTCACCTAAAGCTACCTGTAGAAGGTTGGTGGTGTTTTCCTGATCCTATCACTACCGCAGGCAGCTAAATAAGCTACAAGTTAGTTTTTTACGAGCTCTGCACAGTGTTCACCTAAAGCTACCTGTAGAAGGTTGGTGGTGTTTTCCTGATCCTATCACTACCGCAGGCAGCTAAATAAGCTACAAGTTAGTTTTTTGCGAGCTCTGCACAGTGTTCAGCTAAAGCTACCTGTAGAAGGTTGGTGGTGTTTTCCTGATCCTATCACTACCGCAGGCAGCTAAATAAGCTACAAGTTAGTTTTTTACGAGCTCTGCACAGTGTTCACCTAAAGCTACCTGTAGAAGGTTGGTGGTGTTTTCCTGATCCTATCACTACCGCAGGCAGCTAAATAAGCTACAAGTTAGTTTTTTGTGAGCTCTGCACAGTGTTCAGCTAAAGCTACCTGTAGAAGGTTGGTGGTGTTTTCCTGATCCTATCACTACCGCAGGCAGCTAAATAAGCTACAAGTTAGTTTTTTACGAGCTCTGCACAGTGTTCACCTAAAGCTACCTGTAGATGGTTGGTGGTGTTTTCCTGATCCTATCACTACCGCAGGCAGCTAAATAAGCTACAAGTTAGTTTTTTGCGAGCTCTGCACAGTGTTCACCTAAAGCTACCTGTAGAAGGTTGGTGGTGTTTTCCTGATCCTATCTCTACCGCAGGCAGCTAAATAAGCTACAAGTTCGTTTTTTGCGAGCTCTGCACAGTGTTCACCTAAAGCTACCTGTAGAAGGTTGGTGGTGTTTTCCTGATCCTATCACTACCGCAGGCAGCTAAATAAGCTACAAGTTCGTTTTTTGCAAGCTCTGCACAGTGCTCAGCTAAAACTACAAGTTAGTGTAGTGCGAGCTCTGCACAGTGTTCAGCTAAAGCTACAAGTTAGGGTAGTGCGTCCTCCTCACAGTGTTCAGCTAAAACTACAAGTTAGTGTAGTGCGACCTCTGCACAGTGTTCAGCTAAAGCTACAAGTTAGTGTAGTGCGTCCTCTGAACAGTGTGCAGCTAAAACTACAAGTTACTGTAGTGTGACCTCTGCACAGTGTTCAGCTAAAGCTACAAGTTAGTGTAGTGCGTCCTCTGAACAGTGTTCAGCTAAAACTACAAGTTAGTGTAGTGCGACCTCTGAACAGTGTGCAGCTAAAACTACAAGTTAGTGTAGTGTGACCTCTGCACAGTGTTCAGCTAAAGCTACAAGTTAGTGTAGTGCGTCCTCTGAACAGTGTTCAGCTAAAACTACAAGTTAGTGTAGTGCGACCTCTGCACAGTGTTCAGCTAAAGCTACAAGTTAGTGTAGTGCGTCCTCCTCACAGTGTTCAGCTAAAACTACAAGTTAGTGTAGTGCGACCTCTGCACAGTGTTCAGCTAAAGCTACAAGTTAGTGTAGTGCGTCATCTGAACAGTGTTCAGCTAAAGCTACAAGTTAGTGTAGTGTGTCCTCCTCACAGTGTTCAGCTAAAACTACAAGTTAGTGTAGTGCGACCTCTGCACAGTGTTCAGCTAAAGCTACAAGTTAGTGTAGTGCGTCCTCTGAACAGTGTTCAGCTAAAGCTACAAGTTAGTGTAGTGCGTCCTCCTCACAGTGTTCAGCTAAAACTACAAGTTGTGTATTGCGAGCTCTGCACAGTGTTCAGCTAAAGCTACCTGTAGAAGGTTGGTGGTGTTTTCTTAATCCTATCACTACCGCAGGCAGCTAAATGAGCTACCAGTTAGTTTTTTGCGAGCTCTGCACAGTGTTCACCTAAAGCTACCTGTAGAAGGTTGGTGGTGTTTTCCTGATCCTATCACTACCGCAGGCAGCTAAATAAGCTACAAGTTATTTTTTTGCGAGCTCTGCACAGTGTTCACCTAAAGCTACCTATAGAAGGTTGGTGGTGTTTTCCTGATCCTATCACTACCTCAGGCAGCTAAATAAGCTACAAGTTAGTGTAGTGCATCCTCCTCACAGTGTTCAGCTAAAACTACAAGTTAGTGTAGTGCACAGTGTTCAGCTAAAGCTACAAGTTAGTGTAGTGCGTCCTCCTCACAAGGTTCAGCTAAAGCTACAAGTTAGTGTAGTGCGTCCTCCTCACAGTGTTCAGCTAAAAGTACAAGTTAGTGTAGTGCGACCTCTGCACAGTGTTCATCTAAAGCTACAAGTTAGTGTAGTGCATCCTCTGAACAGTGTGCAGCTAAAACTACAAGTTAGTGTAGTGTGACCTCTGCACAGTGTTCAGCTAAAGCTACAAGTTAGTGTAGTGCGTCCTCTGAACAGTGTTCAGCTAAAACTACAAGTTAGTGTAGTGCGACCTCTGCACAGTGTTCAGCTAAAGCTACAAGTTAGTGTAGTGCGTCCTCCTCACAGTGTTCAGCCAAAACTACAAGTTAGTGTAGTGCGACCTCTGCACAGTGTTCAGCTAAAGCTACAAGTCAGTGTAGTGCATCATCTGAAGAGTGTTCAGCTAAAGCTACAAGTTAGTGTAGTGCATCCTCCTCACAGTGTTCAGCTAAAACTACAAGTTAGTGTAGTGCGACCTCTGCACAGTGTTCAGTTAAAGCTACCTGTAGAAGGTTGGTGGTGTTTTCCTGATCCTATCACTACCGCAGGCAGCTAAATAAGCTACAAGTTAGTTTTTTGCGAGCTCTGCACAGTGTTCACCTAAAGCTACCTGTAGAAGGTTGGTGGTGTTTTCCTGATCCTATCACTACCGCAGGCAGCTAAATAAGATACAAGTTATTTTTTTGCGAGCTCTGCACAGTGTTCACGTAAAGCTACCTGTAGAAGGTTGGTGCTGTTTTCCTGATCCTATCACTACCGCAGGCAGCTAAATAAGCTACAAGTTAGTTTTTTGCGAGCTCTGCACAGTGTTCAGCTAAAGCTACCTGTAGAAGGTTGGTGGTGTTTTCCTGATCCTATCAGTACCGCAGGCAGCTAAATAAGCTACAAGTTAGTTTTTTACGAGCTCTGCACAGTGTTCACCTAAAGCTACCTGTAGAAGGTTGGTGGTGTTTTCCTGATCCTATCACTACCGCAGGCAGCTAAATAAGCTACAAGTTAGTTTTTTGCGAGCTCTGCACAGTGTTCACCTAAAGCTACCTGTAGAAGGTTGGTGGTGTTTTCCTGATCCTATCACTACCGCAGGCAGCTAAATAAGATACAAGTTATTTTTTTGCGAGCTCTGCACAGTGTTCACCTAAAGCTACCTGTAGAAGGTTGGTGGTGTTTTCCTGATCCTACCACTACCGCAGGCAGCTAAATAAGCTACAAGTTAGTTTTTTGCGAGCTCTGCACAGTGTTCAGCTAAAGCTACCTGTAGAAGGTTGGTGGTGTTTTCCTGATCCTATCACTACCGCAGGCAGCTAAATTAGCTACAAGTTAGTTTTTTACGAGCTCTGCACAGTGTTCACCTAAAGCTACCTGTAGAAGGTTGGTGGTGTTTTCCTGATCCTATCACTACCGCAGGCAGCTAAATAAGCTACAAGTTATTTTTTTGCGACCTCTGCACAGTGTTCACCTAAAGCTACCTGTAGAAGATTTGTGGTGTTTTCCTGATCCTATCACTACCGCAGGCAGCTAAATAAGCTACAAGTTAGTTTTTTGCGAGCTCTGCACAGTGTTCACCTAAAGCTACCTGTAGAAGGTTGGTGGTGTTTTCCTGATCCTATCTCTACCGCAGGCAGCTAAATAAGCTACAAGTTAGTTTTTTGCGAGCTCTGCACAGTGTTCACCTAAAGCTACCTGTAGAAGGTTGGTGGTGTTTTCCTGATCCTATCACTACCGCAGGCAGCTAAATAAGCTACAAGTTAGTTTTTTGCAAGCTCTGCACAGTGCTCAGCTAAAACTACAAGTTAGTGTAGTGCGAGCTCTGCACAGTGTTCAGCTAAAGCTACAAGTTAGGGTAGTGCGTCCTCCTCACAGTGTTCAGCTAAAACTACAAGTTAGTGTAGTGCGACCTCTGCACAGTGTTCAGCTAAAGCTACAAGTTAGTGTAGTGCGTCCTCTGAACAGTGTGCAGCTAAAACTACAAGTTAGTGTAGTGTGACCTCTGCACAGTGTTCAGCTAAAGCTACAAGTTAGTGTAGTGCGTCCTCTGAACAGTGTTCAGCTAAAACTACAAGTTAGTGTAGTGCGACCTCTGCACAGTGTTCAGCTAAAGCTACAAGTTAGTGTAGTGCGTCCTCCTCACAGTGTTCAGCTAAAACTACAATTTAGTGTAGTGCGACCTCTGCACAGTGTTCAGCTAAAGCTACAAGTTAGTGTAGTGCGTCATCTGAACAGTGTTCAGCTAAAGCTACAAGTTAGTGTAGTGTGTCCTCCTCACAGTGTTCAGCTAAAACTACAAGTTAGTGTAGTGCGACCTCTGCACAGTGTTCAGCTAAAGCTACAAGTTAGTGTAGTGCGTCCTCTGAACAGTGTTCAGCTAAAGCTACAAGTTAGTGTAGTGCGTCCTCCTCACAGTGTTCAGCTAAAACTACAAGTTGTGTAGTGCGAGCTCTGCACAGTGTTCAGCTAAAGCTACCTGTAGAAGGTTGGTGGTGTTTTCTTAATCCTATCACTACCGCAGGCAGCTAAATGAGCTACAAGTTAGTTTTTTGCGAGCTCTGCACAGTGTTCACCTAAAGCTACCTGTAGAAGGTTGGTGGTGTTTTCCTGATCCTATCACTAACGCAGGCAGCTAAATAAGCTACAAGTTAGTTTTTTGCGAGCTCTGCACAGTGTTCACCTAAAGCTACCTGTAGAAGGTTGGTGGTGTTTTCCTGATCCTATCACTACCTCAGGCAGCTAAATAAGCTACAAGTTAGTGTAGTGCATCCTCCTCACAGTGTTCAGCTAAAACTACAAGTTAGTGTAGTGCACAGTGTTCAGCTAAAGCTACAAGTTATGGTATTGCGTCCTCCTCACAAGGTTCAGCTAAAGCTACAAGTTAGTGTAGTGCGTCCTCCTCACAGTGTTCAGCTAAAAGTACAAGTTAGTGTAGTGCGACCTCTGCACAGTGTTCATCTAAAGCTACAAGTTAGTGTAGTGCATCCTCTGAACAGTGTGCAGCTAAAACTACAAGTTAGTGTAGTGTGACCTCTGCACAGTGTTCAGCTAAAGCTACAAGTTAGTGTAGTGCGTCCTCCTCACAGTGTTCAGCTAAAACTACAAGTTAGTGTAGTGCGACCTCTGCACAGTGTTCAGCTAAAGCTACAAGTCAGTGTAGTGCATCATCTGAAGAGTGTTCAGCTAAAGCTACAAGTTAGTGTAGTGCATCCTCCTCACAGTGTTAAGCTAAAACTACAAGTTAGTGTAGTACGACCTCTGCACAGTGTTCAGTTAAAGCTACCTGTAGAAGGTTGGTGGTGTTTTCCTGATCCTATCACTACCGCAGGCAGCTAAATAAGCTACAAGTTAGTTTTTTGCGAGCTCTGCACAGTGTTCAGCTAAAGCTACCTGTAGAAGGTTGGTGGTGTTTTCCTGATCCTATCACTACCGCAGGCAGCTAAATAAGCTACAAGTTAGTTTTTTGCGAGCTCTGCACAGTGTTCACCTAAAGCTACCTGTAGAAGGTTGGTGGTGTTTTCCTGATCCTATCACTACCGCAGGCAGCTAAATAAGATACAAGTTATTTTTTTACGAACTCTGCACAGTGTTCACCTAAAGCTACCTGTAGAAGGTTGGTGGTGTTTTCCTGATCCTATCACTACCGCAGGCAGCTAAATAAGCTACAAGTTAGTGTAGTGCTTCCTCCTCACAGTGTTCAGCTAAAACTACAAGTTAGTGTAGTGCACAGTGTTCAGCTAAAGCTACAAGTTAGGGTAGTGCGTCCTCCTCACAGTGTTCAGCTAAAGCTACAAGTTAGGGTAGTGCGTCCTCCTCACAGTGTTCAGCTAAAACTACAAGTTAGTGTAGTGCGACCTCTGCACAGTGTTCAGCTAAATCTACAAGTTAGTGTAGTGCGTCCTCTGAACAGTGTGCAGCTAAAACTACAAGTTAGTGTAGTGTGACCTCTGCACAGTGTTCAGCTAAAGCTACAAGTCAGTGTAGTGCGTCCTCTGAACAGTGTTCAGCTAAAACTACAAGTTAGTGTAGTTCGACCTCTGCACAGTGTTCAGCTAAAGCTACAAGTTAGTGTAGTGCGTCCTCCTCACAGTGTTCAGCTAAAACTACAAGTTAGTGTAGTGCGACCTCTGCACAGTGTTCAGCTAAAGCTACAAGTTAGTGTAGTGCGTCATCTGAACAGTGTTCAGCTAAAGCTACAAGTTAGTGTAGTGTGTCCTCCTCACAGTGTTCAGCTAAAACTACAAGTTAGTGTAGTGCGACCTCTGCACAGTGTTCAGCTAAAGCTACAAGTTAGTGTAGTGCGTCCTCTGAACAGTGTTCAGCTAAAGCTACAAGTTAGTGTAGTGCGTCCTCCTCACAGTGTTCAGCTAAAACTACAAGTTGTGTAGTGCGAGCTCTGCACAGTGTTCAGCTAAAGCTACCTGTAGAAGGTTGGTGGTGTTTTCTTAATCCTATCACTACCGCAGGCAGCTAAATAAGCTACAAGTTAGTTTTTTGCGAGCTCTGCACAGTGTTCAGCTAAAGCTACCTGTAGAAGGTTGGTGGTGTTTTCTTAATCCTTTCACTACTGCAGGCAGCTAAATGAGCTACAAGTTAGTTTTTTGCGAGCTCTGCACAGTGTTCACCTAAAGCTACCTGTAGAAGGTTGGTGGTGTTTTCCTGATCCTATCACTACCGCAGGCAGCTAAATAAGCTACAAGTTAGTGTAGTGCATCCTCTTCACATTGTTCAGCTAAAACTACAAGTTAGTGTAGTGCACAGTGTTCAGCTAAAGCTACAAGTTAGGGTAGTGCGTCCTCCTCACAAGGTTCAGCTAAAGCTACAAGTTAGTGTAGTGCGTCCTCCTCACAGTGTTCAGCTAAAAGTACAAGTTAGTGTAGTGCAACCTCTGCACAGTGTTCATCTAAAGCTACAAGTTAGTGTAGTGCATCCTCTGAACAGTGTGCAGCTAAAACTACAAGTTAGTGTAGTGCAACCTCTGCACAGTGTTCAGCTAAAGCTACAAGTTAGTGTAGTGCGTCCTCCTCACAGTGTTCAGCTAAAACTACAAGTTAGTGTAGTGCGACCTCTGCACAGTGTTCAGCTAAAGCTACAAGTCAGTGTAGTGCATCATCTGAAGAGTGTTCAGCTAAAGCTACAAGTTAGTGTAGTGCATCCTCCTCACAGTGTTCAGCTAAAACTACAAGTTAGTGTAGTGCCACCTCTGCACAGTGTTCAGTTAAAGCTACCTGTAGAAGGTTGGTGGTGTTTTCCTGATCCTATCACTACCGCAGGCAGCTAAATAAGCTACAAGTTAGTTTTTTGCGAGCTCTGCACAGTGTTCACCTAAAGCTACCTGTAGAAGGTTGGTGGTGTTTTCCTGATCCTATCACTACCGCAGGCAGCTAAATAAGATACAAGTTATTTTTTTGCGAGCTCTGCACAGTGTTCACCTAAAGCTACCTGTAGAAGGTTGGTGGTGTTTTCCTGATCCTATCACTACCGCAGGCAGCTAAATAAGCTACAAGTTAGTTTTTTGCGAGCTCTGCACAGTGTTCAGCTAAAGCTACCTGTAGAAGGTTGGTGGTGTTTTCCTGATCCTATCACTACCGCAGGCAGCTAAATAAGCTACAAGTTAGTTTTTTACGAGCTCTGCACAGTGTTCACCTAAAGCTACCTGTAGAAGGTTGGTGGTGTTTTCCTGATCCTATCACTACCGCAGGCAGCTAAATAAGCTACAAGTTAGTTTTTTGCGAGCTCTGCACAGTGTTCACCTAAAGCTACCTGTAGAAGGTTGGTGGTGTTTTCCTGATCCTATCACTACCGCAGGCAGCTAAATAAGATACAAGTTATTTTTTTGCGAGCTCTGCACAGTGTTCACCTAAAGCTACCTGCAGAAGGTTGGTGGTGTTTTCCTGATCCTATCACTACCGCAGGCAGCTAAATAAGCTACAAGTTATTTTTTTACGAACTCTGCACAGTGTTCACCTAAAGCTACCTGTAGAAGGTTGGTGGTGTTTTCCTGATCCTATCACTACCGCAGGCAGCTAAATAAGCTACAAGTTAGTGTAGTGCTTCCTCCTCACAGTGTTCAGCTAAAACTACAAGTTAGTGTAGTGCACAGTGTTCAGCTAAAGCTACAAGTTAGGGTAGTGCGTCCTCCTCACAGTGTTCAGCTAAAGCTACAAGTTAGGGTAGTGCGTCCTCCTCACAGTGTTCAGCTAAAACTACAAGTTAGTGTAGTGCGACCTCTGCACAGTGTTCAGCTAAATCTACAAGTTAGTGTAGTGCGTCCTCTGAACAGTGTGCAGCTAAAACTACAAGTTAGTGTAGTGTGACCTCTGCACAGTGTTCAGCTAAAGCTACAAGTCAGTGTAGTGCGTCCTCTGAACAGTGTTCAGCTAAAACTACAAGTTAGTGTAGTGCGACCTCTGCACAGTGTTCAGCTAAAGCTACAAGTTAGTGTAGTGCGTCCTCCTCACAGTGTTCAGCTAAAACTACAAGTTAGTGTAGTGCGACCTCTGCACAGTGTTCAGCTAAAGCTACAAGTTAGTGTAGTGCGTCATCTGAACAGTGTTCAGCTAAAGCTACAAGTTAGTGTAGTGTGTCCTCCTCACAGTGTTCAGCTAAAACTACAAGTTAGTGTAGTGCGACCTCTGCACAGTGTTCAGCTAAAGCTACAAGTTAGTGTAGTGCGTCCTCTGAACAGTGTTCAGCTAAAGCTACAAGTTAGTGTAGTGCGTCCTCCTCACAGTGTTCAGCTAAAACTACAAGTTGTGTAGTGCGAGCTCTGCACAGTGTTCAGCTAAAGCTACCTGTAGAAGGTTGGTGGTGTTTTCTTAATCCTATCACTACCGCAGGCAGCTAAATAAGCTACAAGTTAGTTTTTTGCGAGCTCTGCACAGTGTTCAGCTAAAGCTACCTGTAGAAGGTTGGTGGTGTTTTCTTAATCCTTTCACTACTGCAGGCAGCTAAATGAGCTACAAGTTAGTTTTTTGCGAGCTCTGCACAGTGTTCACCTAAAGCTACCTGTAGAAGGTTGGTGGTGTTTTCCTGATCCTATCACTACCGCAGGCAGCTAAATAAGCTACAAGTTATTTTTTTGCGAGCTCTGCACAGTGTTCACCTAAAGCTACCTGTAGAAGGTTGGTGGTGTTTTCCTGATCCTATCACTACCTCAGGCAGCTAAATAAGCTACAAGTTAGTGTAGTGCATCCTCTTCACAGTGTTCAGCTAAAACTACAAGTTAGTGTAGTGCACAGTGTTCAGCTAAAGCTACAAGTTAGGGTAGTGCATCCTCCTCACAAGGTTCAGCTAAAGCTACAAGTTAGTGTAGTGCGTCCTCTGCACAGTGTTCAGCTAAAGCTACAAGTTAGTGTAGTGCGTCCTCTGAACAGTGTTCAGCTAAAGCTACAAGTTAGTGTAGTGCGTCCTCCTCACAGTGTTCAGCTAAAACTACAAGTTGTGTAGTGCGAGCTCTGCACAGTGTTCAGCTAAAGCTACCTGTAGAAGGTTGGTGGTGTTTTCTTAATCCTATCACTACCGCAGGCAGCTAAATAAGCTACAAGTTAGTTTTTTGCGAGCTCTGCACAGTGTTCAGCTAAAGCTACCTGTAGAAGGTTGGTGGTGTTTTCTTAATCCTTTCACTACTGCAGGCAGCTAAATGAGCTACAAGTTAGTTTTTTGCGAGCTCTGCACAGTGTTCACCTAAAGCTACCTGTAGAAGGTTGGTGGTGTTTTCCTGATCCTATCACTACCGCAGGCAGCTAAATAAGCTACAAGTTATTTTTTTGCGAGCTCTGCACAGTGTTCACCTAAAGCTACCTGTAGAAGGTTGGTGGTGTTTTCCTGATCCTATCACTACCTCAGGCAGCTAAATAAGCTACAAGTTAGTGTAGTGCATCCTCTTCACAGTGTTCAGCTAAAACTACAAGTTAGTGTAGTGCACAGTGTTCAGCTAAAGCTACAAGTTAGGGTAGTGCGTCCTCCTCACAAGGTTCAGCTAAAGCTACAAGTTAGTGTAGTGCGTCCTCCTCACAGTGTTCAGCTAAAAGTACAAGTTAGTGTAGTGCAACCTCTGCACAGTGTTCATCTAAAGCTACAAGTTAGTGTAGTGCATCCTCTGAACAGTGTTCAGCTAAAGCTACAAGTTAGTGTAGTGCGTCCTCCTCACAGTGTTCAGCTAAAACTACAAGTTAGTGTAGTGCGACCTCTGCACAGTGTTCAGCTAAAGCTACAAGTCAGTGTAGTGCATCATCTGAAGAGTGTTCAGCTAAAGCTACAAGTTAGTGTAGTGCATCCTCCTCACAGTGTTCAGCTAAAACTACAAGTTAGTGTAGTGCCACCTCTGCACAGTGTTCAGTTAAAGCTACCTGTAGAAGGTTGGTGGTGTTTTCCTGATCCTATCACTACCGCAGGCAGCTAAATAAGCTACAAGTTAGTTTTTTACGAGCTCTGCACAGTGTTCACCTAAAGCTACCTGTAGAAGGTTGGTGGTGTTTTCCTGATCCTATCACTACCGCAGGCAGCTAAATAAGCTACAAGTTAGTTTTTTGCGAGCTCTGCACAGTGTTCACCTAAAGCTACCTGTAGAAGGTTGGTGGTGTTTTCCTGATCCTATCTCTACCGCAGGCAGCTAAATAAGCTACAAGTTCGTTTTTTGCGAGCTCTGCACAGTGTTCACCTAAAACTACCTGTAGAAGGTTGGTGGTGTTTTCCTGATCCTATCACTACCGCAGGCAGCTAAATAAGCTACAAGTTAGTTTTTTGCAAGCTCTGCACAGTGCTTAGCTAAAACTACAAGTTAGTGTAGTGCGAGCTCTGCACAGTGTTCAGCTAAAGCTACAAGTTAGGGTAGTGCGTCCTCCTCACAGTGTTCAGCTAAAACTACAAGTTAGTGTAGTGCGACCTCTGCACAGTGTTCAGCTAAAGCTACAAGTTAGTGTAGTGCGTCCTCTGAACAGTGTGCAGCTAAAACTACAAGTTAGTGTAGTGTGACCTCTGCACAGTGTTCAGCTAAAGCTACAAGTTAGTGTAGTGCGTCCTCTGAACAGTGTTCAGCTAAAACTACAAGTTAGTGTAGTGCGACCTCTGAACAGTGTGCAGCTAAAACTACAAGTTAGTGTAGTGTGACCTCTGCACAGTGTTCAGCTAAAGCTACAAGTTAGTGTAGTGCGTCCTCTGAACAGTGTTCAGCTAAAACTACAAGTTAGTGTAGTGCGACCTCTGCACAGTGTTCAGCTAAAGCTACAAGTTAGTGTAGTGCGTCCTCCTCACAGTGTTCAGCTAAAACTACAAGTTAGTGTAGTGCGACCTCTGCACAGTGTTCAGCTAAAGCTACAAGTTAGTGTAGTGCGTCATCTGAACAGTGTTCAGCTAAAGCTACAAGTTAGTGTAGTGTGTCCTCCTCACAGTGTTCAGCTAAAACTACAAGTTAGTGTAGTGCGACCTCTGCACAGTGTTCAGTTAAAGCTACCTGTAGAAGGTTGGTGGTGTTTTCCTGATCCTATCACTAACGCAGGCAGCTAAATAAGCTACAAGTTATTTTTTTGCGAGCTCTGCACAGTGTTCACCTAAAGCTACCTGTAGAAGGTTGGTGGTGTTTTCCTGATCCTATCACTACCTCAGGCAGCTAAATAAGCTACAAGTTAGTGTAGTGCATCCTCCTCACAGTGTTCAGCTAAAACTACAAGTTAGTGTAGTGCACAGTGTTCAGCTAAAGCTACAAGTTAGGGTAGTGCGTCCTCCTCACAAGGTTCAGCTAAAGCTACAAGTTAGTGTAGTGCGTCCTCCTCACAGTGTTCAGCTAAAAGTACAAGTTAGTGTAGTGCGACCTCTGCACAGTGTTCATCTAAAGCTACAAGTTAGTGTAGTGCATCCTCTGAACAGTGTGCAGCTAAAACTACAAGTTAGTGTAGTGTGACCTCTGCACAGTGTTCAGCTAAAGCTACAAGTTAGTGTAGTGCGTCCTCCTCACAGTGTTCAGCTAAAACTACAAGTTAGTGTAGTGCGACCTCTGCACAGTGTTCAGCTAAAGCTACAAGTCAGTGTAGTTCATCATCTGAAGAGTGTTCAGCTAAAGCTACAAGTTAGTGTAGTGCATCCTCCTCACAGTGTTAAGCTAAAACTACAAGTTAGTGTAGTGCGACCTCTGCACAGTGTTCAGTTAAAGCTACCTGTAGAAGGTTGGTGGTGTTTTCCTGATCCTATCACTACCGCAGGCAGCTAAATAAGCTACAAGTTAGTTTTTTGCGAGCTCTGCACAGTGTCCAGCTAAAGCTACCTGTAGAAGGTTGGTGGTGTTTTCCTGATCCTATCACTACCGCAGGCAGCTAAATAAGCTACAAGTTAGTTTTTTACGAGCTCTGCACAGTGTTCACCTAAAGCTACCTGTAGAAGGTTGGTGGTGTTTTCCTGATCCTATCACTACCGCAGGCAGCTAAATAAGCTACAAGTTAGTTTTTTGCGAGCTCTGCACAGTGTTCACCTAAAGCTACCTGTAGAAGGTTGGTGGTGTTTTCCTGATCCTATCACTACCGCAGGCAGCTAAATAAGATACAAGTTATTTTTTTGCGAGCTCTGCACAGTGTTCACCTAAAGCTACCTGCAGAAGGTTGGTGGTGTTTTCCTGATCCTATCACTACCGCAGGCAGCTAAATAAGCTACAAGTTATTTTTTTACGAACTCTGCACAGTGTTCACCTAAAGCTACCTGTAGAAGGTTGGTGGTGTTTTCCTGATCCTATCACTACCGCAGGCAGCTAAATAAGCTACAAGTTAGTGTAGTGCTTCCTCCTCACAGTGTTCAGCTAAA
The DNA here is from genome assembly GCF_042186555.1 of Aquarana catesbeiana. Taxonomy (NCBI): domain Eukaryota; kingdom Metazoa; phylum Chordata; class Amphibia; order Anura; family Ranidae; genus Aquarana; species Aquarana catesbeiana. Next base: position 596,213,910 of record NC_133328.1, on the reverse strand, counting down.
ACGACAAGTTAGTGTAGTGCACAGTGTTCAGCTAAAGCTACAAGTTAGGGTAGTGCGTCCTCTGAACAGTGTTCAGCTAAAGCTACAAGTTAGTGTAGTGCGTCCTCCTCACAGTGTTCAGCTAAAACTACAAGTTGTGTAGTGCGAGCTCTGCACAGTGTTCAGCTAAAGCTACCTGTAGAAGGTTGGTGGTGTTTTCTTAATCCTATCACTACCGCAGGCAGCTAAATAAGCTACAAGTTAGTTTTTTGCGAGCTCTGCACAGTGTTCAGCTAAAGCTACCTGTAGAAGGTTGGTGGTGTTTTCTTAATCCTTTCACTACTGCAGGCAGCTAAATGAGCTACAAGTTAGTTTTTTGCGAGCTCTGCACAGTGTTCACCTAAAGCTACCTGTAGAAGGTTGGTGGTGTTTTCCTGATCCTATCACTACCGCAGGCAGCTAAATAAGCTACAAGTTAGTGTAGTGCATCCTCTTCACATTGTTCAGCTAAAACTACAAGTTAGTGTAGTGCACAGTGTTCAGCTAAAGCTACAAGTTAGGGTAGTGCGTCCTCCTCACAAGGTTCAGCTAAAGCTACAAGTTAGTGTAGTGCGTCCTCCTCACAGTGTTCAGCTAAAAGTACAAGTTAGTGTAGTGCAACCTCTGCACAGTGTTCATCTAAAGCTACAAGTTAGTGTAGTGCATCCTCTGAACAGTGTGCAGCTAAAACTACAAGTTAGTGTAGTGTGACCTCTGCACAGTGTTCAGCTAAAGCTACAAGTTAGTGTAGTGCGTCCTCCTCACAGTGTTCAGCTAAAACTACAAGTTAGTGTAGTGCGACCTCTGCACAGTGTTCAGCTAAAGCTACAAGTCAGTGTAGTGCATCATCTGAAGAGTGTTCAGCTAAAGCTACAAGTTAGTGTAGTGCATCCTCCTCACAGTGTTCAGCTAAAACTACAAGTTAGTGTAGTGCCACCTCTGCACAGTGTTCAGTTAAAGCTACCTGTAGAAGGTTGGTGGTGTTTTCCTGATCCTATCACTACCGCAGGCAGCTAAATAAGCTACAAGTTAGTTTTTTGCGAGCTCTGCACAGTGTTCACCTAAAGCTACCTGTAGAAGGTTGGTGGTGTTTTCCTGATCCTATCACTACCGCAGGCAGCTAAATAAGATACAAGTTATTTTTTTGCGAGCTCTGCACAGTGTTCACCTAAAGCTACCTGTAGAAGGTTGGTGGTGTTTTCCTGATCCTATCACTACCGCAGGCAGCTAAATAAGCTACAAGTTAGTTTTTTGCGAGCTCTGCACAGTGTTCAGCTAAAGCTACCTGTAGAAGGTTGGTGGTGTTTTCCTGATCCTATCACTACCGCAGGCAGCTAAATAAGCTACAAGTTAGTTTTTTACGAGCTCTGCACAGTGTTCACCTAAAGCTACCTGTAGAAGGTTGGTGGTGTTTTCCTGATCCTATCACTACCGCAGGCAGCTAAATAAGCTACAAGTTAGTTTTTTGCGAGCTCTGCACAGTGTTCACCTAAAGCTACCTGTAGAAGGTTGGTGGTGTTTTCCTGATCCTATCACTACCGCAGGCAGCTAAATAAGATACAAGTTATTTTTTTGCGTGCTCTGCACAGTGTTCACCTAAAGCTAACTGCAGAAGGTTGGTGGTGTTTTCCTGATCCTATCACTACCGCAGGCAGCTAAATAAGCTACAAGTTATTTTTTTACGAACTCTGCACAGTGTTCACCTAAAGCTACCTGTAGAAGGTTGGTGGTGTTTTCCTGATCCTATCACTACCGCAGGCAGCTAAATAAGCTACAAGTTAGTGTAGTGCTTCCTCCTCACAGTGTTCAGCTAAAACTACAAGTTAGTGTAGTGCACAGTGTTCAGCTAAAGCTACAAGTTAGGGTAGTGCGTCCTCCTCACAGTGTTCAGCTAAAGCTACAAGTTAGGGTAGTGCGTCCTCCTCACAGTGTTCAGCTAAAACTACAAGTTAGTGTAGTGCGACCTCTGCACAGTGTTCAGCTAAATCTACAAGTTAGTGTAGTGCGTCCTCTGAACAGTGTGCAGCTAAAACTACAAGTTAGTGTAGTGTGACCTCTGCACAGTGTTCTGCTAAAGCTACAAGTCAGTGTAGTGCGTCCTCTGAACAGTGTTCAGCTAAAACTACAAGTTAGTGTAGTGCGACCTCTGCACAGTGTTCAGCTAAAGCTACAAGTTAGTGTAGAGCGTCCTCCTCACAGTGTTCAGCTAAAACTACAAGTTAGTGTAGTGCGACCTCTGCACAGTGTTCAGCTAAAGCTACAAGTTAGTGTAGTGCGTCATCTGAACAGTGTTCAGCTAAAGCTACAAGTTAGTGTAGTGTGTCCTCCTCACAGTGTTCAGCTAAAACTACAAGTTAGTGTAGTGCGACCTCTGCACAGTGTTCAGCTAAAGCTACAAGTTAGTGTAGTGCGTCCTCTGAACAGTGTTCAGCTAAAGCTACAAGTTAGTGTAGTGCGTCCTCCTCACAGTGTTCAGCTAAAACTACAAGTTGTGTAGTGCGAGCTCTGCACAGTGTTCAGCTAAAGCTACCTGTAGAAGGTTGGTGGTGTTTTCTTAATCCTATCACTACCGCAGGCAGCTAAATAAGCTACAAGTTAGTTTTTTGCGAGCTCTGCACAGTGTTCAGCTAAAGCTACCTGTAGAAGGTTGGTGGTGTTTTCTTAATCCTTTCACTACTGCAGGCAGCTAAATGAGCTACAAGTTAGTTTTTTGCGAGCTCTGCACAGTGTTCACCTAAAGCTACCTGTAGAAGGTTGGTGGTGTTTTCCTGATCCTATCACTACCGCAGGCAGCTAAATAAGCTACAAGTTATTTTTTTGCGAGCTCTGCACAGTGTTCACCTAAAGCTACCTGTAGAAGGTTGGTGGTGTTTTCCTGATCCTGTCACTACCTCAGGCAGCTAAATAAGCTACAAGTTAGTGTAGTGCATCCTCTTCACAGTGTTCAGCTAAAACTACAAGTTAGTGTAGTGCACAGTGTTCAGCTAAAGCTACAAGTTAGGGTAGTGCGTCCTCCTCACAAGGTTCAGCTAAAGCTACAAGTTAGTGTAGTGCGTCCTCTGCACAGTGTTCAGCTAAAGCTACAAGTTAGTGTAGTGCGTCCTCTGAACAGTGTTCAGCTAAAGCTACAAGTTAGTGTAGTGCGTCCTCCTCACAGTGTTCAGCTAAAACTACAAGTTGTGTAGTGCGAGCTCTGCACAGTGTTCAGCTAAAGCTACCTGTAGAAGGTTGGTGGTGTTTTCTTAATCCTATCACTACCGCAGGCAGCTAAATAAGCTACAAGTTAGTTTTTTGCGAGCTCTGCACAGTGTTCAGCTAAAGCTACCTGTAGAAGGTTGGTGGTGTTTTCTTAATCCTTTCACTACTGCAGGCAGCTAAATGAGCTACAAGTTAGTTTTTTGCGAGCTCTGCACAGTGTTCACCTAAAGCTACCTGTAGAAGGTTGGTGGTGTTTTCCTGATCCTATCACTACCGCAGGCAGCTAAATAAGCTACAAGTTATTTTTTTGCGAGCTCTGCACAGTGTTCACCTAAAGCTACCTGTAGAAGGTTGGTGGTGTTTTCCTGATCCTATCACTTCCTCAGGCAGCTAAATAAGCTACAAGTTAGTGTAGTGCATCCTCTTCACAGTGTTCAGCTAAAACTACAAGTTAGTGTAGTGCACAGTGTTCAGCTAAAGCTACAAGTTAGGGTAGTGCGTCCTCCTCACAAGGTTCAGCTAAAGCTACAAGTTAGTGTAGTGCGTCCTCCTCACAGTGTTCAGCTAAAAGTACAAGTTAGTGTAGTGCAACCTCTGCACAGTGTTCATCTAAAGCTACAAGTTAGTGTAGTGCATCCTCTGAACAGTGTTCAGCTAAAGCTACAAGTTAGTGTAGTGCGTCCTCCTCACAGTGTTCAGCTAAAACTACAAGTTAGTGTAGTGCGACCTCTGCACAGTGTTCAGCTAAAGCTACAAGTCAGTGTAGTGCATCATCTGAAGAGTGTTCAGCTAAAGCTACAAGTTAGTGTAGTGCATCCTCCTCACAGTGTTCAGCTAAAACTACAAGTTAGTGTAGTGCCACCTCTGCACAGTGTTCAGTTAAAGCTACCTGTAGAAGGTTGGTGGTGTTTTCCTGATCCTATCACTACCGCAGGCAGCTAAATAAGCTACAAGTTAGTTTTTTACGAGCTCTGCACAGTGTTCACCTAAAGCTACCTGTAGAAGGTTGGTGGTGTTTTCCTGATCCTATCACTACCGCAGGCAGCTAAATAAGCTACAAGTTAGTTTTTTGCGAGCTCTGCACAGTGTTCACCTAAAGCTACCTGTAGAAGGTTGGTGGTGTTTTCCTGATCCTATCTCTACCGCAGGCAGCTAAATAAGCTACAAGTTCGTTTTTTGCGAGCTCTGCACAGTGTTCACCTAAAACTACCTGTAGAAGGTTGGTGGTGTTTTCCTGATCCTATCACTACCGCAGGCAGCTAAATAAGCTACAAGTTAGTTTTTTGCAAGCTCTGCACAGTGCTCAGCTAAAACTACAAGTTAGTGTAGTGCGAGCTCTGCACAGTGTTCAGCTAAAGCTACAAGTTAGGGTAGTGCGTCCTCCTCACAGTGTTCAGCTAAAACTACAAGTTAGTGTAGTGCGACCTCTGCACAGTGTTCAGCTAAAGCTACAAGTTAGTGTAGTGCGTCCTCTGAACAGTGTGCAGCTAAAACTACAAGTTAGTGTAGTGTGACCTCTGCACAGTGTTCAGCTAAAGCTACAAGTTAGTGTAGTGCGTCCTCTGAACAGTGTTCAGCTAAAACTACAAGTTAGTGTAGTGCGACCTCTGAACAGTGTGCAGCTAAAACTACAAGTTAGTGTAGTGTGACCTCTGCACAGTGTTCAGCTAAAGCTACAAGTTAGTGTAGTGCGTCCTCTGAACAGTGTTCAGCTAAAACTACAAGTTAGTGTAGTGCGACCTCTGCACAGTGTTCAGCTAAAGGTACAAGTTAGTGTAGTGCGTCCTCCTCACAGTGTTCAGCTAAAACTACAAGTTAGTGTAGTGCGACCTCTGCACAGTGTTCAGCTAAAGCTACAAGTTAGTGTAGTGCGTCATCTGAACAGTGTTCAGCTAAAGCTACAAGTTAGTGTAGTGTGTCCTCCTCACAGTGTTCAGCTAAAACTACAAGTTAGTGTAGTGCGACCTCTGCACAGTGTTCAGTTAAAGCTACCTGTAGAAGGTTGGTGGTGTTTTCCTGATCCTATCACTAACGCAGGCAGCTAAATAAGCTACAAGTTATTTTTTTGCGAGCTCTGCACAGTGTTCACCTAAAGCTACCTGTAGAAGGTTGGTGGTGTTTTCCTGATCCTATCACTACCTCAGGCAGCTAAATAAGCTACAAGTTAGTGTAGTGCATCCTCCTCACAGTGTTCAGCTAAAACTACAAGTTAGTGTAGTGCACAGTGTTCAGCTAAAGCTACAAGTTAGGGTAGTGCGTCCTCCTCACAAGGTTCAGCTAAAGCTACAAGTTAGTGTAGTGCGTCCTCCTCACAGTGTTCAGCTAAAAGTACAAGTTAGTGTAGTGCGACCTCTGCACAGTGTTCATCTAAAGCTACAAGTTAGTGTAGTGCATCCTCTGAACAGTGTGCAGCTAAAACTACAAGTTAGTGTAGTGTGACCTCTGCACAGTGTTCAGCTAAAGCTACAAGTTAGTGTAGTGCGTCCTCCTCACAGTGTTCAGCTAAAACTACAAGTTAGTGTAGTGCGACCTCTGCACAGTGTTCAGCTAAAGCTACAAGTCAGTGTAGTGCATCATCTGAAGAGTGTTCAGCTAAAGCTACAAGTTAGTGTAGTGCATCCTCCTCACAGTGTTAAGCTAAAACTACAAGTTAGTGTAGTGCGACCTCTGCACAGTGTTCAGTTAAAGCTACCTGTAGAAGGTTGGTGGTGTTTTCCTGATCCTATCACTACCGCAGGCAGCTAAATAAGCTACAAGTTAGTTTTTTGCGAGCTCTGCACAGTGTTCAGCTAAAGCTACCTGTAGAAGGTTGGTGGTGTTTTCCTGATCCTATCACTACCGCAGGCAGCTAAATAAGCTACAAGTTAGTTTTTTACGAGCTCTGCACAGTGTTCACCTAAAGCTACCTGTAGAAGGTTGGTGGTGTTTTCCTGATCCTATCACTACCGCAGGCAGCTAAATAAGCTACAAGTTAGTTTTTTGCGAGCTCTGCACAGTGTTCACCTAAAGCTACCTGTAGAAGGTTGGTGGTGTTTTCCTGATCCTATCACTACCGCAGGCAGCTAAATAAGATACAAGTTATTTTTTTGCGAGCTCTGCACAGTGTTCACCTAAAGCTACCTGCAGAAGGTTGGTGGTGTTTTCCTGATCCTATCACTACCGCAGGCAGCTAAATAAGCTACAAGTTATTTTTTTACGAACTCTGCACAGTGTTCACCTAAAGCTACCTGTAGAAGGTTGGTGGTGTTTTCCTGATCCTATCACTACCGCAGGCAGCTAAATAAGCTACAAGTTAGTGTAGTGCTTCCTCCTCACAGTGTTCAGCTAAAACGACAAGTTAGTGTAGTGCACAGTGTTCAGCTAAAGCTACAAGTTAGGGTAGTGTGTCCTCCTCACAGTGTTCAGCTAAAGCTACAAGTTAGGGTAGTGCGTCCTCCTCACAGTGTTCAGCTAAAACTACAAGTTAGTGTAGTGCGACCTCTGCACAGTGTTCAGCTAAATCTACAAGTTAGTGTAGTGCGTCCTCTGAACAGTGTGCAGCTAAAACTACAAGTTAGTGTAGTGTGACCTCTGCACAGTGTTCAGCTAAAGCTACAAGTCAGTGTAGTGCGTCCTCTGAACAGTGTTCAGCTAAAACTACAAGTTAGTGTAGTTCGACCTCTGCACAGTGTTCAGCTAAAGCTACAAGTTAGTGTAGTGCGTCCTCCTCACAGTGTTCAGCTAAAACTACAAGTTAGTGTAGTGCGACCTCTGCACAGTGTTCAGCTAAAGCTACAAGTTAGTGTAGTGCGTCATCTGAACAGTGTTCAGCTAAAGCTACAAGTTAGTGTAGTGTGTCCTCCTCACAGTGTTCAGCTAAAACTACAAGTTAGTGTAGTGCGACCTCTGCACAGTGTTCAGCTAAAGCTACAAGTTAGTGTAGTGCGTCCTCTGAACAGTGTTCAGCTAAAGCTACAAGTTAGTGTAGTGCGTCCTCCTCACAGTGTTCAGCTAAAACTACAAGTTGTGTAGTGCGAGCTCTGCACAGTGTTCAGCTAAAGCTACCTGTAGAAGGTTGGTGGTGTTTTCTTAATCCTATCACTACCGCAGGCAGCTAAATAAGCTACAAGTTAGTTTTTTGCGAGCTCTGCACAGTGTTCAGCTAAAGCTACCTGTAGAAGGTTGGTGGTGTTTTCTTAATCCTTTCACTACTGCAGGCAGCTAAATGAGCTACAAGTTAGTTTTTTGCGAGCTCTGCACAGTGTTCACCTAAAGCTACCTGTAGAAGGTTGGTGGTGTTTTCCTGATCCTATCACTACCGCAGGCAGCTAAATAAGCTACAAGTTAGTGTAGTGCATCCTCTTCACATTGTTCAGCTAAAACTACAAGTTAGTGTAGTGCACAGTGTTCAGCTAAAGCTACAAGTTAGGGTAGTGCGTCCTCCTCACAAGGTTCAGCTAAAGCTACAAGTTAGTGTAGTGCGTCCTCCTCACAGTGTTCAGCTAAAAGTACAAGTTAGTGTAGTGCAACCTCTGCACAGTGTTCATCTAAAGCTACAAGTTAGTGTAGTGCATCCTCTGAACAGTGTGCAGCTAAAACTACAAGTTAGTGTAGTGCGACCTCTGCACAGTGTTCAGCTAAAGCTACAAGTTAGTGTAGTGCGTCCTCCTCACAGTGTTCAGCTAAAACTACAAGTTAGTGTAGTGCGACCTCTGCACAGTGTTCAGCTAAAGCTACAAGTCAGTGTAGTGCATCATCTGAAGAGTGTTCAGCTAAAGCTACAAGTTAGTGTAGTGCATCCTCCTCACAGTGTTCAGCTAAAACTACAAGTTAGTGTAGTGCCACCTCTGCACAGTGTTCAGTTAAAGCTACCTGTAGAAGGTTGGTGGTGTTTTCCTGATCCTATCACTACCGCAGGCAGCTAAATAAGATACAAGTTATTTTTTTGCGAGCTCTGCACAGTGTTCACCTAAAGCTACCTGTAGAAGGTTAGTGGTGTTTTCCTGATCCTATCACTACCGCAGGCAGCTAAATAAGCTACAAGTTAGTTTTTTGCGAGCTCTGCACAGTGTTCAGCTAAAGCTACCTGTAGAAGGTTGGTGGTGTTTTCCTGATCCTATCACTACCGCAGGCAGCTAAATAAGCTACAAGTTAGTTTTTTACGAGCTCTGCACAGTGTTCACCTAAAGCTACCTGTAGAAGGTTGGTGGTGTTTTCCTGATCCTATCACTACCGCAGGCAGCTAAATAAGCTACAAGTTAGTTTTTTGCGAGCTCTGCACAGTGTTCACCTAAAGCTACCTGTAGAAGGTTGGTGGTGTTTTCCTGATCCTATCACTACCGCAGGCAGCTAAATAAGCTACAAGTTAGTTTTTTGCGAGCTCTGCACAGTGTTCACCTAAAGCTACCTGTAGAAGGTTGGTGGTGTTTTCCTGATCCTATCACTACCGCAGGCAGCTAAATAAGATACAAGTTATTTTTTTGCGAGCTCTGCACAGTGTTCACCTAAAGCTACCTGTAGAAGGTTGGTGGTGTTTTCCTGATCCTATCACTACCGCAGGCAGCTAAATAAGCTACAAGTTAGTTTTTTGCGAGCTCTGCACAGTGTTCAGCTAAAGCTACCTGTAGAAGGTTGGTGGTGTTTTCCTGATCCTATCACTACCGCAGGCAGCTAAATAAGCTACAAGTTAGTGTAGTGCTTCCTCCTCACAGTGTTCAGCTAAAACTACAAGTTAGTGTAGTGCACAGTGTTCAGCTAAAGCTACAAGTTAGGGTAGTGCGTCCTCCTCACAGTGTTCAGCTAAAGCTACAAGTTAGGGTAGTGCGTCCTCCTCACAGTGTTCAGCTAAAACTACAAGTTAGTGTAGTGCGACCTCTGCACAGTGTTCAGCTAAATCTACAAGTTAGTGTAGTGCGTCCTCTGAACAGTGTGCAGCTAAAACTACAAGTTAGTGTAGTGTGACCTCTGCACAGTGTTCAGCTAAAGCTACAAGTCAGTGTAGTGCGTCCTCTGAACAGTGTTCAGCTAAAACTACAAGTTAGTGTAGTGCGACCTCTGCACAGTGTTCAGCTAAAGCTACAAGTTAGTGTATTGCGTCCTCCTCACAGTGTTCAGCTAAAACTACAAGTTAGTGTAGTGCGACCTCTGCACAGTGTTCAGCTAAAGCTACAAGTTAGTGTAGTGCGTCATCTGAACAGTGTTCAGCTAAAGCTACAAGTTAGTGTAGTGTGTCCTCCTCACAGTGTTCAGCTAAAACTACAAGTTAGTGTAGTGCGACCTCTGCACAGTGTTCAGCTAAAGCTACAAGTTAGTGTAGTGCGTCCTCTGAACAGTGTTCAGCTAAAGCTACAAGTTAGTGTAGTGCGTCCTCCTCACAGTGTTCCGCTAAAACTACAAGTTGTGTAGTGCGAGCTCTGCACAGTGTTCAGCTAAAGCTACCTGTAGAAGGTTGGTGGTGTTTTCTTAATCCTATCACTACCGCAGGCAGCTAAATAAGCTACAAGTTAGTTTTTTGCGAGCTCTGCACAGTGTTCAGCTAAAGCTACCTGTAGAAGGTTGGTGGTGTTTTCTTAATCCTTTCACTACTGCAGGCAGCTAAATGAGCTACAAGTTAGTTTTTTGCGAGCTCTGCACAGTGTTCACCTAAAGCTACCTGTAGAAGGTTGGTGGTGTTTTCCTGATCCTATCACTACCGCAGGCAGCTAAATAAGCTACAAGTTATTTTTTTGCGAGCTCTGCACAGTGTTCACCTAAAGCTACCTGTAGAAGGTTGGTGGTGTTTTCCTGATCCTATCACTACCTCAGGCAGCTAAATAAGCTACAAGTTAGTGTAGTGCATCCTCTTCACAGTGTTCAGCTAAAACTACAAGTTAGTGTAGTGCACAGTGTTCAGCTAAAGCTACAAGTTAGGGTAGTGCGTCCTCCTCACAAGGTTCAGCTAAAGCTACAAGTTAGTGTAGTGCGTCCTCTGCACAGTGTTCAGCTAAAGCTACAAGTTAGTGTAGTGCGTCCTCTGAACAGTGTTCAGCTAAAGCTACAAGTTAGTGTAGTGCGTCCTCCTCACAGTGTTCAGCTAAAACTACAAGTTGTGTAGTGCGAGCTCTGCACAGTGTTCAGCTAAAGCTACCTGTAGAAGGTTGGTGGTGTTTTCTTAATCCTATCACTACCGCAGGCAGCTAAATAAGCTACAAGTTAGTTTTTTGCGAGCTCTGCACAGTGTTCAGCTAAAGCTACCTGTAGAAGGTTGGTGGTGTTTTCTTAATCCTTTCACTACTGCAGGCAGCTAAATGAGCTACAAGTTAGTTTTTTGCGAGCTCTGCACAGTGTTCACCTAAAGCTACCTGTAGAAGGTTGGTGGTGTTTTCCTGATCCTATCACTACCGCAGGCAGCTAAATAAGCTACAAGTTAGTTTTTTGCGAGCTCTGCACAGTGTTCACCTAAAGCTACCTATAGAAGGTTGGTGGTGTTTTCCTGATCCTATCACTACCGCAGGCAGCTAAATAAGATACAAGTTATTTTTTTGCGAGCTCTGCACAGTGTTCACCTAAAGCTACCTGTAGAAGGTTAGTGGTGTTTTCCTGATCCTATCACTACCGCAGGCAGCTAAATAAGCTACAAGTTAGTTTTTTGCGAGCTCTGCACAGTGTTCAGCTAAAGCTACCTGTAGAAGGTTGGTGGTGTTTTCCTGATCCTATCACTACCGCAGGCAGCTAAATAAGCTACAAGTTAGTTTTTTACGAGCTCTGCACAGTGTTCACCTAAAGCTACCTGTAGAAGGTTGGTGGTGTTTTCCTGATCCTATCACTACCGCAGGCAGCTAAATAAGCTACAAGTTAGTTTTTTGCGAGCTCTGCACAGTGTTCACCTAAAGCTACCTGTAGAAGGTTGGTGGTGTTTTCCTGATCCTATCACTACCGCAGGCAGCTAAATAAGCTACAAGTTAGTTTTTTGCGAGCTCTGCACAGTGTTCACCTAAAGCTACCTGTAGAAGGTTGGTGGTGTTTTCCTGATCCTATCACTACCGCAGGCAGCTAAATAAGATACAAGTTATTTTTTTGCGAGCTCTGCACAGTGTTCACCTAAAGCTACCTGTAGAAGGTTGGTGGTGTTTTCCTGATCCTATCACTACCGCAGGCAGCTAAATAAGCTACAAGTTAGTTTTTTGCGAGCTCTGCACAGTGTTCAGCTAAAGCTACCTGTAGAAGGTTGGTGGTGTTTTCCTGATCCTATCACTACCGCAGGCAGCTAAATAAGCTACAAGTTAGTTTTTTACGAGCTCTGCACAGTGTTCACCTAAAGCTACCTGTAGAAGGTTGGTGGTGTTTTCCTGATCCTATCACTACCGCAGGCAGCTAAATAAGCTACAAGTTAGTTTTTTGCGAGCTCTGCACAGTGTTCACCTAAAGCTACCTGTAGAAGGTTGGTGGTGTTTTCCTGATCCTATCACTACCGCAGGCAGCTAAATAAGCTACAAGTTAGTGTAGTGCTTCCTCCTCACAGTGTTCAGCTAAAACTACAAGTTAGTGTAGTGCACAGTGTTCAGCTAAAGCTACAAGTTAGGGTAGTGCGTCCTCCTCACAGTGTTCAGCTAAAGCTACAAGTTAGGGTAGTGCGTCCTCCTCACAGTGTTCAGCTAAAACTACAAGTTAGTGTAGTGCGACCTCTGCACAGTGTTCAGCTAAATCTACAAGTTAGTGTAGTGCGTCCTCTGAACAGTGTGCAGCTAAAACTACAAGTTAGTGTAGTGTGACCTCTGCACAGTGTTCAGCTAAAGCTACAAGTCAGTGTAGTGCGTCCTCTGAACAGTGTTCAGCTAAAACTACAAGTTAGTGTAGTGCGACCTCTGCACAGTGTTCAGCTAAAGCTACAAGTTAGTGTATTGCGTCCTCCTCACAGTGTTCAGCTAAAACTACAAGTTAGTGTAGTGCGACCTCTGCACAGTGTTCAGCTAAAGCTACAAGTTAGTGTAGTGCGTCATCTGAACAGTGTTCAGCTAAAGCTACAAGTTAGTGTAGTGTGTCCTCCTCACAGTGTTCAGCTAAAACTACAAGTTAGTGTAGTGCGACCTCTGCACAGTGTTCAGCTAAAGCTACAAGTTAGTGTAGTGCGTCCTCTGAACAGTGTTCAGCTAAAGCTACAAGTTAGTGTAGTGCGTCCTCCTCACAGTGTTCCGCTAAAACTACAAGTTGTGTAGTGCGAGCTCTGCACAGTGTTCAGCTAAAGCTACCTGTAGAAGGTTGGTGGTGTTTTCTTAATCCTATCACTACCGCAGGCAGCTAAATAAGCTACAAGTTAGTTTTTTGCGAGCTCTGCACAGTGTTCAGCTAAAGCTACCTGTAGAAGGTTGGTGGTGTTTTCTTAATCCTTTCACTACTGCAGGCAGCTAAATGAGCTACAAGTTAGTTTTTTGCGAGCTCTGCACAGTGTTCACCTAAAGCTACCTGTAGAAGGTTGGTGGTGTTTTCCTGATCCTATCACTACCGCAGGCAGCTAAATAAGATACAAGTTATTTTTTTGCGAGCTCTGCACAGTGTTCACCTAAAGCTACCTGTAGAAGGTTGGTGGTGTTTTCCTGATCCTATCACTACCGCAGGCAGCTAAATAAGCTACAAGTTAGTTTTTTGCGAGCTCTGCACAGTGTTCAGCTAAAGCTACCTGTAGAAGGTTGGTGGTGTTTTCCTGATCCTATCACTACCGCAGGCAGCTAAATAAGCTACAAGTTAGTTTTTTACGAGCTCTGCACAGTGTTCACCTAAAGCTACCTGTAGAAGGTTGGTGGTGTTTTCCTGATCCTATCACTACCGCAGGCAGCTAAATAAGCTACAAGTTAGTTTTTTGCGAGCTCTGCACAGTGTTCACCTAAAGCTACCTGTAGAAGGTTGGTGGTGTTTTCCTGATCCTATCACTACCGCAGGCAGCTAAATAAGCTACAAGTTAGTGTAGTGCTTCCTCCTCACAGTGTTCAGCTAAAACTACAAGTTAGTGTAGTGCACAGTGTTCAGCTAAAGCTACAAGTTAGGGTAGTGCGTCCTCCTCACAGTGTTCAGCTAAAGCTACAAGTTAGGGTAGTGCGTCCTCCTCACAGTGTTCAGCTAAAACTACAAGTTAGTGTAGTGCGACCTCTGCACAGTGTTCAGCTAAATCTACAAGTTAGTGTAGTGCGTCCTCTGAACAGTGTGCAGCTAAAACTACAAGTTAGTGTAGTGTGACCTCTGCACAGTGTTCAGCTAAAGCTACAAGTCAGTGTAGTGCGTCCTCTGAACAGTGTTCAGCTAAAACTACAAGTTAGTGTAGTGCGACCTCTGCACAGTGTTCAGCTAAAGCTACAAGTTAGTGTATTGCGTCCTCCTCACAGTGTTCAGCTAAAACTACAAGTTAGTGTAGTGCGACCTCTGCACAGTGTTCAGCTAAAGCTACAAGTTAGTGTAGTGCGTCATCTGAACAGTGTTCAGCTAAAGCTACAAGTTAGTGTAGTGTGTCCTCCTCACAGTGTTCAGCTAAAACTACAAGTTAGTGTAGTGCGACCTCTGCACAGTGTTCAGCTAAAGCTACAAGTTAGTGTAGTGCGTCCTCTGAACAGTGTTCAGCTAAAGCTACAAGTTAGTGTAGTGCGTCCTCCTCACAGTGTTCCGCTAAAACTACAAGTTGTGTAGTGCGAGCTCTGCACAGTGTTCAGCTAAAGCTACCTGTAGAAGGTTGGTGGTGTTTTCTTAATCCTATCACTACCGCAGGCAGCTAAATAAGCTACAAGTTAGTTTTTTGCGAGCTCTGCACAGTGTTCAGCTAAAGCTACCTGTAGAAGGTTGGTGGTGTTTTCTTAATCCTTTCACTACTGCAGGCAGCTAAATGAGCTACAAGTTAGTTTTTTGCGAGCTCTGCACAGTGTTCACCTAAAGCTACCTGTAGAAGGTTGGTGGTGTTTTCCTGATCCTATCACTACCGCAGGCAGCTAAATAAGCTACAAGTTATTTTTTTGCGAGCTCTGCACAGTGTTCACCTAAAGCTACCTGTAGAAGGTTGGTGGTGTTTTCCTGATCCTATCACTACCTCAGGCAGCTAAATAAGCTACAAGTTAGTGTAGTGCATCCTCTTCACAGTGTTCAGCTAAAACTACAAGTTAGTGTAGTGCACAGTGTTCAGCTAAAGCTACAAGTTAGGGTAGTGCGTCCTCCTCACAAGGTTCAGCTAAAGCTACAAGTTAGTGTAGTGCGTCCTCTGCACAGTGTTCAGCTAAAGCTACAAGTTAGTGTAGTGCGTCCTCTGAACAGTGTTCAGCTAAAGCTACAAGTTAGTGTAGTGCGTCCTCCTCACAGTGTTCAGCTAAAACTACAAGTTGTGTAGTGCGAGCTCTGCACAGTGTTCAGCTAAAGCTACCTGTAGAAGGTTGGTGGTGTTTTCTTAATCCTATCACTACCGCAGGCAGCTAAATAAGCTACAAGTTAGTTTTTTGCGAGCTCTGCACAGTGTTCAGCTAAAGCTACCTGTAGAAGGTTGGTGGTGTTTTCTTAATCCTTTCACTACTGCAGGCAGCTAAATGAGCTACAAGTTAGTTTTTTGCGAGCTCTGCACAGTGTTCACCTAAAGCTACCTGTAGAAGGTTGGTGGTGTTTTCCTGATCCTATCACTACCGCAGGCAGCTAAATAAGCTACAAGTTATTTTTTTGCGAGCTCTGCACAGTGTTCACCTAAAGCTACCTGTAGAAGGTTGGTGGTGTTTTCCTGATCCTATCACTACCTCAGGCAGCTAAATAAGCTACAAGTTAGTGTAGTGCATCCTCTTCACAGTGTTCAGCTAAAACTACAAGTTAGTGTAGTGCACAGTGTTCAGCTAAACCTACAAGTTAGGGTAGTGCGTCCTCCTCACAAGGTTCAGCTAAAGCTACAAGTTAGTGTAGTGCGTCCTCCTCACAGTGTTCAGCTAAAATTACAAGTTAGTGTAGTGCAACCTCTGCACAGTGTTCATCTAAAGCTACAAGTTAGTGTAGTGCATCCTCTGAACAGTGTTTAGCTAAAGCTACAAGTTAGTGTAGTGCGTCCTCCTCACAGTGTTCAGCTAAAACTACAAGTTAGTGTAGTGCGACCTCTGCACAGTGTTCAGCTAAAGCTACAAGTCAGTGTAGTGCATCATCTGAAGAGTGTTCAGCTAAAGCTACAAGTTAGTGTAGTGCATCCTCCTCACAGTGTTCAGCTAAAACTACAAGTTAGTGTAGTGCCACCTCTGCACAGTGTTCAGTTAAAGCTACCTGTAGAAGGTTGGTGGTGTTTTCCTGATCCTATCACTACCGCAGGCAGCTAAATAAGCTACAAGTTAGTTTTTTGCGAGCTCTGCACAGTGTTCACCTAAAGCTACCTGTAGAAGGTTGGTGGTGTTTTCCTGATCCTATCACTACCTCAGGCAGCTAAATAAGCTACAAGTTAGTGTAGTGCATCCTCTTCACAGTGTTCAGCTAAAACTACAAGTTAGTGTAGTGCACAGTGTTCAGCTAAAGCTACAAGTTAGGGTAGTGCGTCCTCCTCACAAGGTTCAGCTAAAGCTACAAGTTAGTGTAGTGCGTCCTCCTCACAGTGTTCAGCTAAAAGTACAAGTTAGTGTAGTGCAACCTCTGCACAGTGTTCATCTAAAGCTACAAGTTAGTGTAGTGCATCCTCTGAACAGTGTTCAGCTAAAGCTACAAGTTAGTGTAGTGCGTCCTCCTCACAGTGTTCAGCTAAAACTACAAGTTAGTGTAGTGCGACCTCTGCACAGTGTTCAGCTAAAGCTACAAGTCAGTGTAGTGCATCATCTGAAGAGTGTTCAGCTAAAGCTACAAGTTAGTGTAGTGCATCCTCCTCACAGTGTTCAGCTAAAACTACAAGTTAGTGTAGTGCCACCTCTGCACAGTGTTCACCTAAAGCTACCTGTAGAAGGTTGGTGGTGTTTTCCTGATCCTATCACTACCGCAGGCAGCTAAATAAGCTACAAGTTAGTTTTTTACGAGCTCTGCACAGTGTTCACCTAAAGCTACCTGTAGAAGGTTGGTGGTGTTTTCCTGATCCTATCACTACCGCAGGCAGCTAAATAAGCTACAAGTTAGTTTTTTGCGAGCTCTGCACAGTGTTCACCTAAAGCTACCTGTAGAAGGTTGGTGGTGTTTTCCTGATCCTATCTCTACCGCAGGCAGCTAAATAAGCTACAAGTTCGTTTTTTGCGAGCTCTGCACAGTGTTCACCTAAAACTACCTTTAGAAGGTTGGTGGTGTTTTCCTGATCCTATCACTACCGCAGGCAGCTAAATAAGCTACAAGTTAGTTTTTTGCAAGCTCTGCACAGTGCTCAGCTAAAACTACAAGTTAGTGTAGTGCGAGCTCTGCACAGTGTTCAGCTAAAGCTACAAGTTAGGGTAGTGCGTCCTCCTCACAGTGTTCAGCTAAAACTACAAGTTAGTGTAGTGCGACCTCTGCACAGTGTTCAGCTAAAGCTACAAGTTAGTGTAGTGTGTCCTCTGAACAGTGTGCAGCTAAAACTACAAGTTAGTGTAGTATGACCTCTGCACAGTGTTCAGCTAAAGCTACAAGTTAGTGTAGTGCGTCCTCTGAACAGTGTTCAGCTAAAACTACAAGTTAGTGTAGTGCGACCTCTGAACAGTGTGCAGCTAAAACTACAAGTTAGTGTAGTGTGACCTCTGCACAGTGTTCAGCTAAAGCTACAAGTTAGTGTAGTGCGTCCTCTGAACAGTGTTCAGCTAAAACTACAAGTTAGTGTAGTGCGACCTCTGCACAGTGTTCAGCTAAAGCTACAAGTTAGTGTAGTGCGTCCTCCTCACAGTGTTCAGCTAAAACTACAAGTTAGTGTAGTGCGACCTCTGCACAGTGTTCAGCTAAAGCTACAAGTTAGTGTAGTGCGTCATCTGAACAGTGTTCAGCTAAAGCTACAAGTTAGTGTAGTGTGTCCTCCTCACAGTGTTCAGCTAAAACTACAAGTTAGTGTAGTGCGACCTCTGCACAGTGTTCAGCTAAAGCTACAAGTTAGTGTAGTGCGTCCTCTGAACAGTGTTCAGCTAAAGCTACAAGTTAGTGTAGTGCGTCCTCCTCACAGTGTTCAGCTAAAACTACAAGTTGTGTAGTGCGAGCTCTGCACAGTGTTCAGCTAAAGCTACCTGTAGAAGGTTGGTGGTGTTTTCTTAATCCTATCACTACCGCA
The DNA here is from genome assembly GCF_042186555.1 of Aquarana catesbeiana. Classification (NCBI taxonomy): domain Eukaryota; kingdom Metazoa; phylum Chordata; class Amphibia; order Anura; family Ranidae; genus Aquarana; species Aquarana catesbeiana. Next base: position 596,196,536 of record NC_133328.1, on the reverse strand, counting down.
GGCAGCTAAATGAGCTACCAGTTAGTTTTTTGCGAGCTCTGCACAGTGTTCACCTAAAGCTACCTGTAGAAGGTTGGTGGTGTTTTCCTGATCCTATCACTACCGCAGGCAGCTAAATAAGCTACAAGTTATTTTTTTGCGAGCTCTGCACAGTGTTCACCTAAAGCTACCTGTAGAAGGTTGGTGGTGTTTTCCTGATCCTATCACTACCTCAGGCAGCTAAATAAGCTACAAGTTAGTGTAGTGCATCCTCCTCACAGTGTTCAGCTAAAACTACAAGTTAGTGTAGTGCACAGTGTTCAGCTAAAGCTACAAGTTAGGGTAGTGCGTCCTCCTCACAAGGTTCAGCTAAAGCTACAAGTTAGTGTAGTGCGTCCTCCTCACAGTGTTCAGCTAAAAGTACAAGTTAGTGTAGTGCGACCTCTGCACAGTGTTCATCTAAAGCTACAAGTTAGTGTAGTGCATCCTCTGAACAGTGTGCAGCTAAAACTACAAGTTAGTGTAGTGTGACCTCTGCACAGTGTTCAGCTAAAGCTACAAGTTAGTGTAGTGCGTCCTCCTCACAGTGTTCAGCTAAAACTACAAGTTAGTGTAGTGCGACCTCTGCACAGTGTTCAGCTAAAGCTACAAGTTAGTGTAGTGCGTCCTCCTCACAGTGTTCAGCTAAAACTACAAGTTAGTGTAGTGCGACCTCTGCACAGTGTTCAGCTAAAGCTACAAGTCAGTGTAGTGCATCATCTGAAGAGTGTTCAGCTAAAGCTACAAGTTAGTGTAGTGCATCCTCCTCACAGTGTTCAGCTAAAACTACAAGTTAGTGTAGTGCGACCTCTGCACAGTGTTCAGTTAAAGCTACCTGTAGAAGGTTGGTGGTGTTTTCCTGATCCTATCACTACCGCAGGCAGCTAAATAAGCTACAAGTTAGTTTTTTGCGAGCTCTGCACAGTGTTCACCTAAAGCTACCTGTAGAAGGTTGGCGGTGTTTTCCTGATCCTATCACTACCGCAGGCAGCTAAATAAGATACAAGTTATTTTTTTGCGAGCTCTGCACAGTGTTCACCTAAAGCTACCTGTAGAAGGTTGGTGGTGTTTTCCTGATCCTATCACTACCGCAGGCAGCTAAATAAGCTACAAGTTAGTTTTTTGCGAGCTCTGCACAGTGTTCAGCTAAAGCTACCTGTAGAAGGTTGGTGGTGTTTTCCTGATCCTATCACTACCGCAGGCAGCTAAATAAGCTACAAGTTAGTTTTTTACGAGCTCTGCACAGTGTTCACCTAAAGCTACCTGTAGAAGGTTGGTGGTGTTTTCCTGATCCTATCACTACCGCAGGCAGCTAAATAAGCTACAAGTTAGTTTTTTGCGAGCTCTGCACAGTGTTCACCTAAAGCTACCTGTAGAAGGTTGGTGGTGTTTTCCTGATCCTATCACTACCGCAGGCAGCTAAATAAGATACAAGTTATTTTTTTGCGAGCTCTGCACAGTGTTCACCTAAAGCTACCTGTAGAAGGTTGGTGGTGTTTTCCTGATCCTACCACTACCGCAGGCAGCTAAATAAGCTACAAGTTAGTTTTTTGCGAGCTCTGCACAGTGTTCAGCTAAAGCTACCTGTAGAAGGTTGGTGGTGTTTTCCTCATCCTATCACTACCGCAGGCAGCTAAATTAGCTACAAGTTAGTTTTTTACGAGCTCTGCACAGTGTTCACCTAAAGCTACCTGTAGAAGGTTGGTGGTGTTTTCCTGATCCTATCACTACCGCAGGCAGCTAAATAAGCTACAAGTTATTTTTTTGCGACCTCTGCACAGTGTTCACCTAAAGCTACCTGTAGAAGATTTGTGGTGTTTTCCTGATCCTATCACTACCGCAGGCAGCTAAATAAGCTACAAGTTAGTTTTTTGCGAGCTCTGCACAGTGTTCACCTAAAGCTACCTGTAGAAGGTTGGTGGTGTTTTCCTGATCCTATCTCTACCGCAGGCAGCTAAATAAGCTACAAGTTAGTTTTTTGCGAGCTCTGCACAGTGTTCACCTAAAGCTACCTGTAGAAGGTTGGTGGTGTTTTCCTGATCCTATCACTACCGCAGGCAGCTAAATAAGCTACAAGTTAGTTTTTTGCAAGCTCTGCACAGTGCTCAGCTAAAACTACAAGTTAGTGTAGTGCGAGCTCTGCACAGTGTTCAGCTAAAGCTACAAGTTAGGGTAGTGCGTCCTCCTCACAGTGTTCAGCTAAAACTACAAGTTAGTGTAGTGCGACCTCTGCACAGTGTTCAGCTAAAGCTACAAGTTAGTGTAGTGCGTCCTCTGAACAGTGTGCAGCTAAAACTACAAGTTAGTGTAGTGTGACCTCTGCACAGTGTTCAGCTAAAGCTACAAGTTAGTGTAGTGCGTCCTCTGAACAGTGTTCAGCTAAAACTACAAGTTAGTGTAGTGCGACCTCTGCACAGTGTTCAGCTAAAGCTACAAGTTAGTGTAGTGCGTCCTCCTCACAGTGTTCAGCTAAAACTACAAGTTAGTGTAGTGCGACCTCTGCACAGTGTTCAGCTAAAGCTACAAGTTAGTGTAGTGCGTCATCTGAACAGTGTTCAGCTAAAGCTACAAGTTAGTGTAGTGTGTCCTCCTCACAGTGTTCAGCTAAAACTACAAGTTAGTGTAGTACGACCTCTGCACAGTGTTCAGCTAAAGCTACAAGTTAGTGTAGTGCGTCCTCTGAACAGTGTTCAGCTAAAGCTACAAGTTAGTGTAGTGCGTCCTCCTCACAGTGTTCAGCTAAAACTACAAGTTGTGTAGTGCGAGCTCTGCACAGTGTTCAGCTAAAGCTACCTGTAGAAGGTTGGTGGTGTTTTCTTAATCCTATCACTACCGCAGGCAGCTAAATGAGCTACAAGTTAGTTTTTTGCGAGCTCTGCACAGTGTTCACCTAAAGCTACCTGTAGAAGGTTGGTGGTGTTTTCCTGATCCTATCACTACCGCAGGCAGCTAAATAAGCTACAAGTTATTTTTTTGCGAGCTCTGCACAGTGTTCACCTAAAGCTACCTGTAGAAGGTTGGTGGTGTTTTCCTGATCCTATCACTACCTCAGGCAGCTAAATAAGCTACAAGTTAGTGTAGTGCATCCTCCTCACAGTGTTCAGCTAAAACTACAAGTTAGTGTAGTGCACAGTGTTCAGCTAAAGCTACAAGTTAGTGTAGTACGTCCTCCTCACAGTGTTCAGCTAAAAGTACAAGTTAGTGTAGTGCGACCTCTGCACAGTGTTCATCTAAAGCTACAAGTTAGTGTAGTGCATCCTCTGAACAGTGTGCAGCTAAAACTACAAGTTAGTGTAGTGTGACCTCTGCACAGTGTTCAGCTAAAGCTACAAGTTAGTGTAGTGCGTCCTCTGAACAGTGTTCAGCTAAAACTACAAGTTAGTTTAGTGCGACCTCTGCACAGTGTTCAGCTAAAGCTACAAGTTAGTGTAGTGCGTCCTCCTCACAGTGTTCAGCTAAAACTACAAGTTAGTGTAGTGCGACCTCTGCACAGTGTTCAGCTAAAGCTACAAGTCAGTGTAGTGCATCATCTGAAGAGTGTTCAGCTAAAGCTACAAGTTAGTGTAGTGCATCCTCCTCACAGTGTTCAGCTAAAACTACAAGTTAGTGTAGTGCGACCTCTGCACAGTGTTCAGTTAAAGCTACCTGTAGAAGGTTGGTGGTGTTTTCCTGATCCTATCACTACCGCAGGCAGCTAAATAAGCTACAAGTTAGTTTTTTGCGAGCTCTGCACAGTGTTCACCTAAAGCTACCTGTAGAAGGTTGGTGGTATTTTCCTGATCCTATCACTACCGCAGGCAGCTAAATAAGATACAAGTTATTTTTTTGCGAGCTCTGCACAGTGTTCACCTGAAGCTACCTGTAGAAGGTTGGTGGTGTTTTCCTGATCCTATCACTACCGCAGGCAGCTAAATAAGATACAAGTTATTTTTTTGCGAGCTCTGCACAGTGTTCACCTGAAGCTACCTGTAGAAGGTTGGTGGTGTTTTCCTGATCCTATCACTACCGCAGGCAGCTAAATAAGCTACAAGTTCGTTTTTTGCAAGCTCTGCACAGTGCTCAGCTAAAACTACAAGTTAGTGTAGTGCGAGCTCTGCACAGTGTTCAGCTAAAGCTACAAGTTAGGGTAGTGCGTCCTCCTCACAGTGTTCAGCTAAAACTACAAGTTAGTGTAGTGCGACCTCTGCACAGTGTTCAGCTAAAGCTACAAGTTAGTGTAGTGCGTCCTCTGAACAGTGTGCAGCTAAAACTACAAGTTAGTGTAGTGTGACCTCTGCACAGTGTTCAGCTAAAGCTACCTGTAGAAGATTTGTGGTGTTTTCCTGATCCTATCACTACCGCAGGCAGCTAAATAAGCTACAAGTTAGTTTTTTGCGAGCTCTGCACAGTGTTCACCTAAAGCTACCTGTAGAAGGTTGGTGGTGTTTTCCTGATCCTATCTCTACCGCAGGCAGCTAAATAAGCTACAAGTTAGTTTTTTGCGAGCTCTGCACAGTGTTCACCTAAAGCTACCTGTAGAAGGTTGGTGGTGTTTTCCTGATCCTATCACTACCGCAGGCAGTTAAATAAGCTACAAGTTAGTTTTTTGCAAGCTCTGCACAGTGCTCAGCTAAAACTACAAGTTAGTGTAGTGCGAGCTCTGCACAGTGTTCAGCTAAAGCTACCTGTAGAAGGTTGGTGGTGTTTTCCTGATCCTATCACTACCGCAGGCAGCTAAATAAGCTACAATTTAGTTTTTTGCGAGCTCTGCACACACAGTGTTCAGCTAAAGCTACCTGTAGAAGGTTGGTGGTGTTTTCCTAATTCTATCGCTACCGCAGGCAGCTAAATAAGCTACAAGTTTGTTTTTTGGAGCTCTGCACAGTGTTCAGCTAAAGCTACCTGTAGAAGGTTGGTGGTGTTCTCATACTACAGGCAGGCAGTTGATTTTGCTAGCTGCAGTATCAGTATATATATATATATATATATATATATATATATATATATATATCCCAGCTTAGTGCAGCTACAGGCCATTGGTATGTCTGGAAGGCCAACAAGGAAAGGCAGACAGTCACAAGCCAATAAAAGAGGGCAAGCAGGCTCTGTGTCTAGAGGCAACAGTGCTGGTCGTCGAGACGGTGCATCCTCATCAGCACGTGGCCGTGGGACACGCTTGGCCTTTTTTTCGTCAGCTGGCTGTGTTGAGCCGCAACATGCGGAAGACTTGGTCGAGTGGATGACCGAGCCGTCCTCATCCTCCTCATCCTCTCTCACCCATGCTCAGGGTACTTTGTCTGGCAAAGCAGCTGCCTCTTCCCTCGGCTCAATGGCATCAGTGACTCCTTCCCTAGCCCCACCATGTCCTCCTGAGGAGTCCCTCGAACTGTTTGACCACAGTGTTGGGTACATGCTCCAGGAGGATGCCCAGCATTTAGAAGGCTCTGATGATGATACTGAGCTAGATGAAGGCATTAACGTGAGCACGGACAGAGGGGGTGCCCAAGAAGGACAGCAATCTGGCAGTCATGCTCCCCCTGCTGCAGCATACTGCCAGGTTTGCTCCAGTGACAAGGAGGGAGGGGATGATGAGGTCACTGACTCAACGTGGGTGCCTGATAGGAGAGGGGAGGAGGAGGCCCATCACCAACAAGGCAGGATGCCCTCCAGGGGCCAGCCTAAGGGCAGCACACTGACTGCATCACACCCCAAAACTCCAAAAGTTCTTTGGTGTGGGCCTTTTTTGAGACGAGTGCATCAGATCGCACCGCTGCTATTTGCAACATATGTCTCAAGCGTATCTCGCGTGGCCAAAACATCTCCCACTTGGGCACCACATGCTTGACCAGACATATGTTGACCTGCCATGCAGTTCGTTGGCAAGTGTATCTAAAAGACTCACACCAAAGAACAAAGAGGACCTCTCCTTGCTCCTCATCAGCTGAGATCTCCAACCCCACTACACCTTCAGTCCTCTCTGAGACCTGCACTGAGAGGAATGAAGGTGTAGAATTGGGTGTGTCACAGCAAAGTACTTGTGGGCAATCTGCTTTTGGTACACGACGTCAGATTGTACCAGGTAAATTTCCCTGCCCCAGCTGCTGCACCGCCAAAAGAAGTTCGCTCCCAGCCATCCACATGCCCAGCGATTGAATGCTAGCTTGGCAAAATTACTAGCACTTCAACTGCTGCCTTTTCAGTTGGTAGACTCTGCCCCCTTCCGTGAGTTTGTGGAATGTGTGGTTCCTCAGTGACAGGGACCCAAACGCCACTTTCTCTCACGGAAGGTGATTCCGGCTCTCTACCGACATGTGGAAGGCAATGTCCATGCCTTGCTGGACAGGGCAGTCAGCGGTAAGGTGCATATTACCGCTGACTCATGGTCCAGCAGGCATGGACAGGGACGTTACCTAAGTTTCACCACGCATTGGGTGACTCTGCTGGCAGCTGGGAAGGATGCAGGACAAGGTGCAGTAGTGTTGGAGGTTGTTCCGCCACCACGCCTCCAAAATGCCACTACTAATGATTGTGACACACCTCTTTCCTTCACCCCCTCCTCTTCTTCTTCCTCCATGGCCTCTTCCTGTGCTTGGTCCTCTGAACCAGCGGTGCTCCGTAGCCGTTCAAGGGGCTACGCAAGTATGCAGGCCAAAAGACGCCATGTGGTGCTTGAGCTGGTGTGCTTGGGGGACAGGAGCCACACTGGGGCAGAGGTTCTGTCAGCTCTGCAGGGGCAGGTTCAGAGGTGGTTGACGCCACGCCAACTTAAGGCAGGAATGGTGGTTTGCGACAATGGCACCAACCTACTCTCTGCCCTCCGACAGGGACAAATGACCCATGTGCCCCTTTTGGCTTACGTCCTTAACTTGGTGGTGCAGCAGTTCTTGGGCAGGTACCCGGGCTTACATGATGTCCTGAGGCAGGCCAGGAAAGTCTGTGTGCATTTCCGCCGGTCATATAATGCCAGTGCTTGGCTGGAAGACCTCCAAAAGGAGTTTAACCTGCCCAAGAACCGCCTAATCTGTGACATGCCCACCAGGTGGAACTCAACGTTGGCCATGCTGCAGCAGCTGCACACGCAGCAGAGGGCCATAAATGAGTACCTGTGCAACTATGGCACCAGGACAGGGTCAGGGGAACTTGGTTTTTTCCCCACGCCAGTGGGCCATGATCAGGGATGCATGCACTGTACTGTCACCATTTGAGGAGGCCACGAGGATGGTGAGCAGTGACAGTGCATGCATCAGTGACACTGTCCCCCTTGTCCACCTGTTGGAGCACACGCTGAGTGGAATAATAGACAGGGCACTTGAGGCAGAAAAGAGACAGGAAGAGGAGGACTTCCTTAGCTCTCAAGGCCCCCTTTACCCAGACAGTGTTCCTGCGTGCCCGCCGATCACACAGGAAGAGGACAAGGAGGAGGATTGTGTCAGTATGGAGGTGGAGCCTGGCACTCTGCATCAGCAGCAGTCTTTAAGGGATCAGTCCCAAGAAACACATGGATTCGTACGTGGCTGGGAGGAGGTGGCTGCGGACCATGTCGTCCTTAGTGACCCAGAGGACTCCGGACCGAATGCCTCAGCAAACCTACGCTGCATGGCCTCCCTGATCCTGCAAAGCCTGCGTAAGGATCCTCGTATTCGTGGTATCAAGGAGAAGGACCAATACTGGCTGGCAATCCTCCTTGATCCACGTTACAAGGGTAAGGTTGTGGACCTTATCTTGCCGTCGCAAAGGGAGCAGAGGATGAAACATCTTCGGGAGGCCTTGCAGAAAGGTCTGTGCAATGCGTTCCCAGAGACTGGGAGGTTACAAACTCCTGTTTCTGGACAACGTGTTGCTGAGGCTTCGGTCAGTCAAAGAAGGAGCGGTGGAGAAGGTGGCCATCTGACCGATGCGTTCAGATAATTTTTTAGTCCGCAGCCCCAAAGTATGATCGGTTCCAGCAACCATCGCCAGCGTCTGTTTTACATGGTGCAGGAATACCTAGGGGCAAGATCTGACTTGGACACTTTTCCCACTGAAAATCCTCTGGGTTACTGGATCTTGAGGATGGATCACTGGCCAGAGCTTGCACAGTATGCAATTGAGCTACTGGCCTGTCCTGCATCCAGCGTTCTTTTGGAATGCACATTCAGTGCTGCTGGAGGGTTTGTAACTGATCACAGAGTGCGTCTGTCCACCAACTTGGTCGATCGACTGACCTTCATAAAAATGAATCAGTCTTGGATCACCACCAGCTACCAAGCACCTGATGCTGATGTAACCGAATATTTTTTTTTGAAATCTCAGATCCCTTCAAAGACTGCCTATGCTGATGCTGAGTGACTATCCTGAGTAATTATCTTCTTCCTCCTCAATGATCACGCTGATAGCTTGTAAGAACATTTTTGGTTCTGGGCGCCGCCACCAGTGCCTAAGGCCCAATTTTTCAGCCCCTGTTTAACAGGGGCGTGTAATTACAATGTTTGATGCAATACTTTCTAGCAGGGCTCGTTCCTGCGTTCCAACTAGAGTATCTGTGAGGGGTTGCAGTGTTGTGGCACCAGCACCAGTGCCTAAGGCCCAATTTTTCAGCCCCTGTTTAACAGGGGCATGTAATTTCAATTTTTGATGCAATACTTTGCAGCGGGGCTCGTTTCTGCGTTCCAACTAGAATATCTGTGAGGGGTTGCAGTGTTGTGGCACCAGCACCAGTGCCTAAGGCCCAATTTTTCAGCCCCTGTTTAACAGGGGCATGTAATTACAATTCTTGATCTAATATTTCACAGCAGGGCCCATTTCTGCGCCCACCAAGAGCGAGTGAGGGCTTACAGTGTTGTGGCACCAGCACCACCACCACCACCAAAGGCCCAATTTTTCTGCCCCTGTTCAACAGGGGCATGTAATTACAATTCTTGATCTAATATTTCACAGCAGGGCCCTGTGAGGACTAATGCCCCGTACACACGGTCGGATTTTCCGATGGAAAATGTCAGATCAGAGCGTGTTGTCGGAAATTCCGACCGTGTGTGGGCTCCATCGAACATTTTCCATCGGATTTTCCAAAACACAAAGTTGGAGAGCAGGAGATAAAATTTTCCGACAACAAAATCAGTTGTCGGAAATTCCGATCGTGTGTACACAAATCCGACGGACAAAGTGCCACGCATGCTCAGAATAAATAAAGAGATGAAAGCTATTGGCCACTGCCCCGTTTATAGTCCCGACGTACGTGTTTTACGTCACCGCGTTCAGAACGATCGGATTTTCCGACAACTTTGTGTGACCGTGTGTATGCAAGACAAGTTTGAGCCAACATCCGTCGGAAAAAATCCTAGGATTTTGTTGTCGGAATGTCCGAACAAAGTCCGACCGTGTGTACGCCCTATTACAGTGTTGTGGCCACAACAACACCTAAGGCCCAAATTTCTGCTGAGTATATAGGGCAGGCCCCTACTTTCAAACATCCAACTTACAAACGACTCCTACTTGCAAACGGAAGGAGACAGCAGGAAGTGAGATGAAATCTACCCCTAGGAAGGGAAATTCTCTCCTGTAAGAGTTAATATTGGAAAAACATTTCTCCTTTCCACTGATGCTTTATCACCAATCCTTGTTTCACAAAAAACCCCAAATTTTCAATTTGTAATATTTCCCTTTTTTTTTTTTTTTTACTTTAAGCATCATTAAAATCACTGCTCCCGAAAAAACGGACGTTTTAAAAAGTTTTTTTTGCATTGATACATGTCCCCTGGGGCAGGACCCGGGTCCCCAAACCCTTTTTAGGACAATACCATGCAAATTAGCCTTTAAAATGAGCACTTTTGATTTCAAACATTCGAGTCCCATAGACGTCAATGGGGTTCTAATGTTTGTGCGAATTTTCGGTCCATTCGCAGGTTCTGGTGCGAACCGAACCAGGGAGTGTTCGGCTCATCCCTAGCCGTGACCTGTATACCTGCATGGCCTATTCCGTTGTACCGTGAGATGAAGAGTGATGCACTTGCCGTTGGTATACATGGTTTCCCCTCTTTGCAGAGAAGTCCAGTTTTGGATCTTTCTGCACACCCTTTTTAGCCCAGTCCCTTAACTCATAATTTGATGCATAATCCTGGAGTTCTGCAAGTGACTGTTCAAATGGGGATAGGTCAGGTATCAGCATAGCCATTTAGATGTCTGCTGTCTGTGAGATAGCAGCTTGTTTAGCAACAAGGTCAGCCAGAGCATTTCCTCTGGCTATCTCTGTCTGCTGGCCTGTGTGTGCTCTGCAGTGTACTAGACCGAATGCATTTTCATCTGAATTTCGGGTATTTTCGTTATCGTTTTAACAAACGATAACGAAAGTGCAGAATCCGAAAAACGAATGATCCGACATAAACAAATGCTTTATTTTCGTTTTCGTTGCTACAACAGTTCGATATAGATAGGAGATTCGACATGATGCTGACAATGACAATCTGTGTCCATCAAACCTGTGGTCGAATGTGCCTAACCTTAACTCTATTAGTCCAAGATTATTCTACACAGAGAGAAAAGATTCGACGTAGAGAGAAAAGATTCGACGTAGAGAGAAAAGATTTGATGTAGGGGAGAAAAGATTGCTGCTGGAATTGGGTGGGGGAAGTAAAATAAAAATAATGATGATGATGTATGTTATTGGCTGATTGTAACCAAAAAGGAGGAGCAGTAAAATAGCTAGAACTAAGTACACACATACTTTGGCTTATGGTGTCTGTTGAAAGTTCTAAGAAGATTCGACGGAGCAAGTAAACTATACGGCATCGTACAGTTTAGCTGCTCCGTCGAATCTTCTTTGAACATTCGACAGACACCATAAGCCTTCAATGACAGATTCAACCTTAATTAATTTGGATTTTCGAACTAATGCAATTTTTAATGAAAAACGAAATAAATAAAAGTGAATTTCGGGAGTAACTAAATAAATGTATTTTTCGGACGAAAACGAAATTCCGAAACTAAATATTTCAGTGTGCGCATGTCTACAGTGTACTATAGCCAGTGTTTTAGGTAGCTGGATAGCTTTTAGCAGTAACATTACCAAAGAAGAATGTGAAATGTTCTTTCCATCTGCTGCCATGAAGCCACGCCTACTCCACATCACACCGAAGTCATGTACCATGCCATACCCATACTTCGAGTCAGTGTAAATGTTTACGTCCTGACCTTCAAAGAGCTGGCATGCTCTAGTGAGTGCAATTAATTCAGCAACCTGTGCTGATTGATATGGGATAGGCTTGGCCTCAAGTATAACATCTGGAAGCTGCACAACTGCATACCCTGCATGGTATGTGTGATCATTTGGCCTAGAGCAAGAACCATCCACCTAAATATTCTGTGTGTCTGGTAGTGCTGTGGAAGATAAATCAGACCTGGGTGATGTGTCTTGGTGAATGAGGTTTATGCAGTCATGTTCTGGCACGACCTCATCCTGTTCTCCTTTTAATTCTAAAAGGGCGTTTAAAATTGGTGCTGGTCCTGCAGTGGGAGAAGCATATTTGATGTGCAATTTTGGATTGGACAGCAAAATCACCTCATATCCGCTCAAACTCTGAGCAGACATGTGCTGTGTATGTACATTTTTCAACAGGATTGACACATTGTGGGTGGTGTGAAGTGTGGTGTCGTGTCCCAGAGTGAAAGAAGTGGCCACCTCAACCACCATCGCACAGAATGCTAGAGCTCTGAGACACGCGAGCATGCCTTGAACTGGCATCGGGACCATCTTTGAGAAAAAAGCTACAGGGCGCAGTCTCCCACCATGTTCCTGGGCCAGTACTCCTGCCATGGCTCTGCAATTTTTCCTGGCAAACAAGTTAAACATTTTACCATATGTCAGGGAGGCTGGTTGGTAACCATTGCACATTTCAACATGGCAAAAGCATTCAACATTTCATCAGACCACTTTACAATATCAGACATTACAGAGAGGGTTGATTGTCTCAATATATTGTCATAGAAAGAACAGTCAGGTATCCATTGGCGGCAGCTAAACACCAATAAGCCTTAAAGCAAAAATTTCGGTATAATAGGGCGTACACACGGTCGGACTTTGTTCGGACATTCCGACAACAAAATCCATGGATTTTTTCAGACGGATGTTGGCTCAAACTTGTCTTGCATACACACGGTCACACAAAGTTGTCGGGAAATCCGATCGTTCTGAACGCGGTGACGTAAAACACGTACGTCGGGACTATAAACGGGGCAGTGGCCAATAGCTTTCATCTCTTTATTTATTCTGAGCATGCGTGGCACTTTGTCCGTCGGCTTTGTGTACACACGATCGGAATTTTCGACAACGGATTTTGTTGTCGGAAAATTTTATCTCCTGCTCTCCAACTTTGTGTTTTGGAAAATCCGATGGAAAATGTTCGATGGAGCCCACACACGGTCGGAATTTCCGACAACACGCTCTGATCGGACATTTTCCATCGGAAAATCCGACCGTGTGTACGGGGCATAAGACTTAGTTCTGTCAGACCACCCAATATTTTATTTCTCTTTTTATAGTAGGTATACCTTTTAATTATAGTGATCTTCCCAAGACCCCTTTTTCCTGAGTCCTTCCCAAGGATTCTCGTTATAGGTTCTCTAAGAACTTTTTGTCATAAGTCTATACTTATAATTTCCCTTTTTAGTTCTTTCCCTAAGATGACACTGAACGTCTGATTACGACAAGAAAAAGAAAATATTTCTACTAACTGAATCAATGCCAGAGTCATCCTACCGACTACAATACAATACAGGTTATATCTTATACTTTAGAGTCAAAGCATTCATATGTAAATCATTAAAAGTAAGCATCAATACATCACCGGATATTGTAGCATCACTCTACGTTTCATTATAACACAACGCAGTGGAAAGATGTCATCTTACCTTACGACACCTGGCAAATTCCACACAGAAAAAACAGATTACAAATCATCTTATGACAGCTACGCAATAGGAAGATAAAGCAAAGAGATTGTGTTTTGTCCGGCACACCTTATCAGACTTTTTCTTATAATTACAGTACTGTATAAATCATAGATTTCTCAGAATCTACGGACTTCACAGAGCCCTTAAACTCTCCCGGAGTTTTTTTTTACTGTTTACCCAAAACATTTGCTGCAGTCTTATTCTATGGACTTCCTCTCAAAGTCCTTGAAACCCTCCCAGGGTTTATCTTGCTGCTAACTCAGAACAGCCTTATTATTGCTTCTCAGAGCAATTAAAATTATCGAGGTCTAAAAATTAATTACAGGTCCCTTTAAAGGAATCGATCTCTAAATAAATCACGGCAAGAGAAAAATAGATATAAATTTAGCTCACTGGACGTATTATGATCAATCCCGGACGAGCCTCCAACTGTTAGAAATGTAGATTGTCTAGGGGTATTTTTAGACCCTCAATAACTCTGCATAAGGTGTACCTTACAATCCCCACAGGCCTGTGAGATTAGCCCATTGAGACAATGATAAAAAAAAAACAATGGCAAAGTTTCGCCAAGCAAATCTAGAAATCTTTATTCTGTCTCAACTAATATAAAGGGGGTTTTCAGAGGGTACAGCCCCCTGAACATTATCCAATCAAATACAAGCAAACTTTATGATGAACTGAATCTAAGCAATGTTCATTTCTGGGAAATTACGTGCTTTACAAGAAATTGAAAGTAACTTATAAGAAACAAATCTAGAAGGAAAAGATAATAAGAACAATAGACAGTAACACAAAATGGAAACTGATTATTCTAAAATGGATGTGGTTAAGCTAAATATGCCTTCACACCTGGGTGCCACACATAGGATGTCTACGAAGACAAGGGGTATACACTCTGGATGTCATGCATACACGCGCCGCAGAGGATGTTATACACAGACTGTCTGTGAAAATAGGGTCCATGCACAATGGCAGTACCCTAATCCTGAGGTAACATGCATACACAGATAATCCTCTACACTCAGACACATCAAATATAGGGAAATGTCATTATACTGTACACAGCAGCCATGCGCACTTTTACAGAAGATGTACACAGTCATCCAGGGGTCCTAATGCTGGTCAACTTTGGGACCATTGTTCAAATCCTGCCCCTTGTCTCCATAGACAGGCAAAAATTATTGTTTCTATTTCCATAGTGTAAGGATAGGCAGTGAACACCAGCAGATCTTGGTATAAATGGGTGTCACGTACAAATGTCAGGTTAGTAATGGTGCACTAAGTACCTTCCCTGTCCTGTAAAGCTTGCAATCTAATATGGAGGCAGGAAATGACACTAGTGAAAGAGTCATAGGTGATCAATAGTCAGGGCTATACATATAAAAACATATGCCTCAGTGTTCTCCTGATTCTTGAACACTTCACAATCCTCCACACTTCTCACACTTCAGCCTGTGCAAAGCACCACCACAGCATATATTCCTTTATTTTTATTACTGCCCCATGTAACCCCTGACATTCCCCCAACCATGGGAGAGTTCACATTACATTAAGAGGGGAAACAGGCTCTGCAGGTGGAGAGTAGTGCCTTCTATCTATCCTCCCTCCCCCACCAATAAATCAGCATAGTGTAAGGCAGACCTCTGGTCACGGAAATGGTCAGCAAAGACTAAATAAATAAATAAGGCAAGCCCAAGTGGTTACAGTACCTGGCCAAGTAAAAAAAAAACAAGAGATCCATGTATGTGCAGGACAGTGACAACGTATGCTGTGCACTGTGCAGCTTCTACTGCTGACCATGATCCTCACAGTGTCCTGTGTGTGTGCCATGTGAGTGGAATCAGCAAATCTTACATCTTACAGCATCCTGTTCCTCAGCTCCAGGTGAATCCTTTTTTGATTTTCCATATGAACTTCCATCACACAAAATTTAGGATCTGGATCTCAAATTTTCCGACAACAAAATCCGTTGTCGTAAATTCCAAATTCGTGTGTACACAATTCCGATGCACAAAGTTCCATGCATGCTCGAAATCAAGCAGAAGAGCCGCACTGGCTATTGAACTTCAATATTCTCGGCTCGTTGTACGTGTTGTACGTCACCGCGTTCTTGATGTTTGGAATTTCCGACAAGATTTGTGTGACCGTGGGTATGCAAGACAAGTTTGAGCCAACATACCTCAGAAAAAATCCATGGATTTTGTTGTCAGAATGTCCGTTCGTGTGTACGGGGCATTAAAGTGACCTTTTTTTTGTGAATAGCTGGGGGGGGGGGGGGGGGGGGGCGGCGCCCGTGCATCCCCTATGGACGGGCTGCCACTGACTGCTCAGCTCTCTCCTCTATGCTGTACAATGTGTGACATGAGACATCAGATTCTCACTTCCCTGCCATCTGAAGCTTAGAAATGCTGTGTAAAATGTGTGCTTTAGGAGGCTGTAGAAGAGAGAGGACTGCCGATAAATGGGTGCAACTTATGTAGTGGAATTTGTTCCATCTCTGTGGTATCACCTGTAACTAGTCACATCACTGGGTATAAGTAAGGGTTTACAACCACTTTAAAATGTTAAAGCATATGTAAAAAATTAGCAGTTTAGGTTTACATTGCACTTTAAAATCCGCTAACAGTTCATTTTACACCTGTTATAGCACTCAAACTATTACACTCTATACATACATTTTTTTATGGTTATTCTGTCTTCCATTCACTACACTGTAAACGGGAGTATTGGGATCCTATAACCTCAGCCTACTACGCAAAGATTATAAAAAGCAATGATTTCACTAAATGTAGTATGCCTTGCAACATTATAGTATGATTAGAGTAAACAACTGAATACACCTCTATATTTAAGAGCAAAAGCATGTTTTCTGACAAAGAAGGAATACACTGAACACACATTAACTTTGTTAGGACTAAATTACTATTCTGCCAGCTTCAAAGGCAAAGCAACATAACTGGTGACACTGTACAAGAGGAATGTGTTACAGAAGCATTTCTAGTTCTTAATTTAAAAAAAAATACACAAAACACATTGCTTAATGCAATTTTACCAATGTGGTGTTTTAGCTACTGTATATGCTAACACCCTGTTAGCATGAACATGATTTAATATTTGAGGATAAGATTTGAGGATTTACTAATTAAATAATATACTCTTTCATACTTCCATAACCAAGCCAATTTAGCAGCATAAATAACCATGCTGAAAAATTAACTTAGTCATATGATAGAGGTAGATAATAAATACATTCAACCGAAATGGAGGACCTAGTTTACCAAGACCAGACAAATTCTGTAAAATCTGGGCCTGTTGGCTGAACTTTACAGATTCGGTGGAATGTCATAGATTACTAAACATCCAAAACGATAGTAGTCCATAAGAGCTTGACCCTTGGGAATAAGGGGATAAATGGGAAAAGGGATTGGATTTGAAAAGGGGAAAGTAGAATGAGATCTCCCCTACCTCCCTTTTACCAGTCCAGCACATCTCACCTTCCAACATCTTAAACTCAGACCCTAAGTCACTGCATTCACCCTCGCTAAAAACCACATACTACTCATTACCCCTCAACAACGGAATGACCTATTTGGATGCGGCAAATGCATGATTTCATAGGTCGCTGTATAGTTATGTTAGCTCCTTTCTCAAGATGGGTTACAATGCAACATTTTAATTGGCTCATGGACACACCTAATAACTTATTTATCTAACTTACTTAATTTGTTTTGTACTCTTGCTTTATTTGTAATGGCCAAGGCGGTCTTCGGTTCCCCGGTAGCTGCTGTTGTGATTTTCACTATCTTAATGTCCTGCCATTGTGAGTGTATTTCCTAAAACTCAATAAAAATTTTTTGGAAAAAAAAAATAAAATAAATACATGCAAGTGTTTTTTGGGATCTCACTTATGGTAAAATTGGGTTACAGTGTTGACCTAAGACTATTTGTACATGAAGACAACTTGTGCAGACATCCTAAATCAGAAGTCACTGATGTGATTCCTGAAAAGAACCCTAGCTCCCCAGATCTACCTGTCAAATATTTCATACCTTCATGGTCCTTGATCTCTCTACCTTAAAATCCGATAACATTAATTCTTGTGCAAGTTCACACTGTTGACCCCAACATAAAAAACAATCTTTTATTCAAATAAATTGAATTGCCCCAGAAAATAAAACCAAACCTAAAATACTAAACCTCAAACCTAAATCCCAGCTGAAAAAAAAATATATATAAAAATTTGAAGCAAAAGAAAAAAACTCCAATAAAACACCAAAAAAAGCTACAAGGGGTGGCAGTAGCTAAACATCAGCTGACATTGTTGCTGAATAACACAAAAAGGTTAGTCCTAAAAGGGACTGTTTGGTCTATGCACTGTGACCACAGGAAGAGGAGGGGGCTACATAATATGTAGATATATGTAGGTACAGTTTATAATATGTAGAACACCACATTGCAATATATGGTAATATAGCACAATGCAACACTGTGAAATTTGGGATTGGGGGCACACTAAAAAGTAGTCCACTGCAATACCATCTACTGTAATGTAGTACATTACAGCACTGGGCATAGCCCTGAATAGCACTCTATTTAGCACTGTATAGAACTGTATAACAGAAACTACCTCTGCACACACTTTTTACTCCAAGTTTTCAACACACACTGAGAAAAAGCTGCTGGGAACCCTGATTTTTATAGTGTGGGTGCTGGCACATAAGAAAACCCCCACTATTGGCTCTAAGCTACCTGACCATAGTTCAGAGGGCACGTAGTGCATTATAGGTAATTGATTGCTATAGTGCTGAATAGGGATGAGCTTCGAGTTCGAGTCGAACTCATGTTCGACTCGAACATTGGCTGTTCGCAAGTTCACCGAACAGCGAACAATTTGGGGTGTTCGCGGCAAATTCGAATGCCGCAGAACACCCTTTAAAAGTCTATGGGAGAAATCAAAAGTGCTAATTTTAAAGGCTAATATGCAAGTTATTGTCATAAAAAGTGTTTGGGGACCTGGGTCCTGCCCCAGGGGACATGGATCAATGCAAAAAAAAGTTTTAAAAACGGCCGTTTTTTCAGGAGCAGTGATTTTAATAATACTTAAAGTCAATCAATAAAAGTGTAATATCCCTTTAAATTTCGTACCTGGGGGGTGTCTATAGTGTGCCTGTAAAGGGGCGCATGTTTCCTGTGTTTAGAACAGTCTGACAGCAAAATGACATTTTGAAGGAAAAAACTCATTTAAAACTACCCGCAGCTATTGCATTGCCGACAATACACATAGAAGTTCATTGATAAAAACGGCATGGGAATTCCCCAAAGGGGAACCCCGAACCAAAATTAAAAAAAAAAAATGACGTGGGGGTCCCCCTAAATTCCATACCAGGCCCTTCAGGTCTGGTATGGATATTAAGGGGAACCCCGGCCAAAATTTAAAAAAAAAAATGACGTGGGGTTCCCCCTAAATTCCATACCAGACCCTTCAGATCTGGTATGGATTTTAAGGGGAACCCCGCGCCAAAAAAAAAAAAAAAAAACGGCGTGGGGTCCCCCCAAAAATCCATACCAGACCCTTATCCGAGCACGCAACCTGGCAGGCCGCAGGAAAAGAGGGGGGGACAAGAGTGCGGCCCCCCCTCCCTCCTGAACCATACCAGGCCACATGCCCTCAACATTGGGAGGGTGCTTTGGGGTAGCCCCCCAAAACACCTTGTCCCCATGTTGATGAGGACAAGGGCCTCATCCCCACAACCCTGGCCGGTGGTTGTGGGGGTCTGCGGGCGGGGGGCTTATCGGAATCTGGAAGCCCCCTTTAACAAGGTGACCCCCAGATCCCGGCCCCCCCCCTGTGTGAAATGGTAAGGGGGTACATAAGTACCCCTACCATTTCACGAAAAAAGTGTCAAAAATGTTAAAAATGACAAGAGACAGTTTTTGACAATTCCTTTATTTAAATGCTTCTTCTTTCTTCTATCTTCCTTCATCTTCTGGTTCTTCTGGCTCTTCTGGTTCTTCTGGTTCTTCCTCCGGCGTTCTCGTCCAGCATCTCCTCCGCGGCGTCTTCTGTCTTCTTCTCCTCGGGCCGCTCCGCACCCATGGCATGGGGGGGAGGCTCCCGCTCTTCTCTTCTTCTCTTCTTCTTTTCTTCTTTTCTTCTTTTCTTCTTTTCTTCTTTTCTTCTCTTCTTCTCTTCTTCTTCATTTTCTTCTCTGGGCCGCTCCGCAATCCATGCTGGCATGGAGGGAGGCTCCCGCTGTGTGACGGCGCTCCTCGTCTGACAGTTCTTAAATAACGCCCCCCTCTGACGCACGGTGACTTGACGGGACTTCCCTGTGGCATTCCCCGTGACGTCACAGGGAAGTCCCGTCAAGTCACCGTGCGTCAGAGGGGGGCGGGGTCACCGGGTGGCCCCGCCCCCCCGTTATTTAAGAACTGTCAGACGAGGAGCGCCGTCACACAGCGGGAGCCTCCCTCCATGCCAGCATGGATTGCGGAGCGGCCCGGAGAAGAAAATGAAGAAGAAGAGAAGAAGAGAAGAAGAGAAGAAAAGAAGAAAAGAAGAAAAGAAGAAGAGAAGAAGAGAAGAGCGGGAGCCTCCCCACCATGCCATGGGTGCGGAGCGGCCCGAGGAGAAGAAGACAGAAGACGCCGCGGAGGAGATGCTGGACGAGAACGCCGGAGGAAGAACCAGAAGAACCAGAAGAGCCAGAAGAACCAGAAGATGAAGGAAGATAGAAGAAAGAAGAAGCATTTAAATAAAGGAATTGTCAAAAACTGTCTCTTGTCATTTTTAACATTTTTGACACTTTTTTCGTGAAATGGTAGGGGTACTTATGTACCCCCTTACCATTTAACACAGGGGGGGGGCCGGGATCTGGGGGTCACCTTGTTAAAGGGGGCTTCCAGATTCCGATAAGCCCCCCGCCCGCAGACCCCCACAACCACCGGCCAGGGTTGTGGGGATGAGGCCCTTGTCCTCATCAACATGGGGACAAGGTGTTTTGGGGGGCTACCCCAAAGCACCCTCCCAATGTTGAGGGCATGTGGCCTGGTACGGTTCAGGAGGGAGGGGGGGCCGCACTCTCGTCCCCCCCTCTTTTCCTGCGGCCTGCCAGGTTGCGTGCTCGGATAAGGGTCTGGTATGGATTTTTGGGGGGACCCCACGCCGTTTTTTTTTTTTTTTTTTTGGCGCGGGGTTCCCCTTAAAATCCATACCAGACCTGAAGGGTCTGGTATGGAATTTAGGGGGAACCCCACGTCATTTTTTTTTTTTACATTTTGGCCGGGGTTCCCCTTAATATCCATACCAGACCTGAAGGGCCTGGTATGGAATTTAGGGGGACCCCCACGTCATTTTTTTTTTTTAATTTTGGTTCGGGGTTCCCCTTTGGGGAATTCCCATGCCGTTTTTATCAATGAACTTCTATGTGTATTGTCGGCAATGCAATAGCCGCGGGTAGTTTTAAATGAGTTTTTTCCTTCAAAACGTCATTTTGCTGTCAGACTGTTCTAAACACAGGAAACATGCGCCCCTTTACAGGCACACTATAGACACCCCCCAGGTACGAAATTTAAAGGGATATTACACTTTTATTGTTTGACTTTAAGCATTATTAAAATCACTGCTCCTGAAAAAACGGCCGTTTTTAAAACTTTTTTTTGCATTGATCCATGTCCCCTGGGGCAGGACCCAGGTCCCCAAACACTTTTTATGACAATAACTTGCATATAAGCCTTGAAAATTAGCACTTTTGATTATTCATGTTCGTGTCCCATAGACTTTAACGGTGTTCGCATGTTCGAACGAACTTTTTTCCTGTTCGCATGTTCTGGTGCGAACCGAACAGGGGGGTGTTCGGCTCATCCCTAGTGCTGAATGACCACATTAGTTTTCCTGAATAGTAAACAAGTTAGGTTCACCTCAAACTCATGTTCAACCTTAACCTGAAGCTCATTATTAGTGATCATTATGTCATAACCAAGCTGACACATGATCTGAAATCATTTGATTTAGGATCATCAGTGGAGACTGGAGTTGTCATGACAGCTAGGATTGCGAGCCACTATCACGTACCTGGGGATGACTGGAATGTTGTGGAGGCCTTTCTTGCACCTCCTGCTCAACACTCCAGAAGGTGGAGACTGAGAGTCTGAAGGCACGGAGTGACATAAGTGCCAGAGTATCTGGCTGGTGAAGTCTGCTCTTTGGTGGAAGAAGATGAGGGTCGCAGTACTAAGAAAAGGATACTGAAGCAGCTTGGCAGCAGAGCAGAAGATGGTAGCAGAGTTGGTATGTAATTGGCCACCAGTGGCAGCCAGGCAGCAAGAAACCGCGTCAGCAGGCATAGCAAGTCCAGGAAGTAGGCCAAGGTCGGTAACAGCTGGGCAGTGCAGTACAGAATTAGCAGGCACAGACGAATCCAGTAGACAGGCCGAGGTCAGAGAGATCAAATGAGCAAGGTTGATGCAGGAGCAAAGGCAAAGTCCAGGAGAAAGTTGGGTCATACACTGGTAAGCAGTTTCAGTGGATCAGGTCTCAGGAATACAGGTATAATCTGAAAACCATTCAGCAACTACTCATGGTGACAAGCAAGTTTAAGTAGGCTACTGGGAGCCAAGTACGCACACTAATTTGTATCTGCACGTGTGCGTCTATGTGTGTGAGTGTGCACACAAATGCAAGCACGATAAACTGGAACATCTATTGTTTCTTTGCTTAGAAGTATTAGCATACAAACAATGCACATGTCCATATGAGCATAAGCGTGCACTGGTTCTGGTGCTGGGAATCTGGTTTACCTTACAGTCACCATCTGCACAATGTATTGGCTGATAGCCCTCAAGAGAATGTTTATCAATGCATCCCCAGCATGATGTCCCATGCTGTGGCTACGTTAATATACAGAATGTGGGCAAAAAGAGTTAATTAAAATATGGCACCTGCAGCTGTTCAGGATTTGACTAATACGCTGATAATCATTCCTTGTCCCCCATAAATGGGTTGGGGGGTAGAAAATGATTAGGAGGCTGTTTATTTAAATTTCCGCTAGCAAAGTTTAGTCTCATTATTAGCTGAAAAACACACTGAAGTGTCATTAAACCTATATCAATAAAAAATATCAATAAATTTGGCTTTACATGCTGTTCATACTCACTCAATCACTATAGAATTAATTTTCTGTATTCTGCAAAAAAACTGGTTGATCCTGCTGTTCACTGTTCCCCCCTCTTGTCCATGTCCCCATTGCAGCTGGGGATTCTGCAGAGCAAACGTTGGCAGCTAGTGTGCATGCTCAGTTTGTGTGTGTTTCTATGCTGAACATTTTGTTCCTGATCACATCTGAGCAGCCCGTGCGACTATAGAGTCATACATGTGGGCGTATACACAGTGATAAATGATAGCCCACCCCCTCCCTCGTCCTCCATGCACACTAACCAGCTAAACACAATGAGAGAGGAAAATTACATCTTAATTGATGGAAGCTTTACATCTATCTTATTCTAAGCACATACACACAAACAACACAGCCTATGATTGGCAGAAATCCACTCACACTATGTTATTGCTAAATATTGCTAAATGTATATTTGTATGACAATTTAAAACAATTTATAGATATTAGTTGTTTATTTTTCCTCCAAAGAATGTTTTTTTTTTTGAACCTATGACTAGCATCAGAAGACTAAAAGCTACTCAGAAATTGAAGGGGTACTGTAAATTAAACAGTGTGTGTTTAGTATCATTTTAGGGACTTTTCTTTAGCTATGTGAACAGGTCTAGCATAAATGATGCTAACAATGTTAACTATAAGTATAAAGTTAGTACACCTAATAAACTTGGCTTGGGTCTTGTTGTAGGCTTTCTTGAGAAGTGACTGAGAATACCTGCGCGCTAATAGGCGTTGTTGTAGTTTGTTGGCTTGATCGTGAAAGTCCATTTCCCAAATGCAATTCCTACAGAGCCAAAGGTATTGAGCATATGGAATGCTCCTCACCAGCTGCGCCAGATGGGCACTAGTCGCATGTAGCAGTGTGTTACCAGCGCTTGATTTATGAAAAAGATTTGTGGTGATATGGCCATCTGGTTCTAACATGATCTCCAAATCTAGAAAGGAAACCTTACTTTCACTGATGTTGTAGGTAAATTTTAGGTTGTATGCATTGTTATTTAAGGCCTCCAACATGGAGTGTAGATCTGTGCGTGGTCTGGTCCAGACGATTAGTAAATCGTCTATGAACTGGAACCAACAGAGTAAATGTGTTAACCAAATCACATACTTATCATCAGAGAAGATGGCTCTCTCCCAGTGACCCAGATAGAGGTTAGCATATGAGAGCGCACAGTACGTCCCCATTGCTACCCCTTGGGTTTGTAAACAGACTATGTCCAGGAATGTGAAGAAGTTTATGGTTAAGATAAATCTAAGTAATTGGAGCATGAACCTGTTAAGAGGCCAAGTCAAGTGTGCCTATCCTGTTTCCATGAGGAAAAAATTCCACTACTTGAATGCCTAATTCATGGGGTATACTCGAATATAGGGCTTCAATGTCTACTGCCACGAGTACAGCACCCGGGGGTTTGAATACCTTCAATGTGTCTTAGTAGGTCAGAGGTATTCTGAATATGTGACAGTAGCCGCACTACATGAGGGAGTAAAAATGAGTCGACGAACCTACTTGCGTATTCCGTAATTGAACCCCCCCCCTCGAGACAATTGGTCTACCGGGTGGGTTATGGCTGTTTTTGTGAATTTTTGGTAATGTATAGAACGTGGGTGTTCTTGGATGTTTCATGTTGAGGAAGTCCAGGTTATCCTTGTTGATAATGCCTTCCAGAAAGGCCTCAATACAATATTGTGAAATTCTCTTTCAAAGGTGAATAATATTTATTATTATTATTCTTTTTTTTTGTTCATTGTTGTATCAGAGCATTGTAAAAGACCTAGGCTGTGGACAGTAGGCTGCAGCAGTAATGATGTTACTAGGATGTTACTAACCCTTGTTTCTTGTTTGAAATTGCCAAGCTCCCATTGAAGGTTCTTTTTCCTTTTTCATTTTCTAATATATAAAAAGGGGGAAAACCACAATAAATAAAAAAATGTAACGCTGCTAATTAAAATGTGCAAATTGGACTCAAATTGGAAAAAAATACAACAAAATAAACAAAAAGACCAAAAAAAGCTAAAAAAAAAAAAAAAAAAAGAGTTTAGCTTTAAAAAAAAATCCCTTTTTTTCATTTTCTGTTGGTGTATATTGTTGCTTTTTGAGTTTTTGATATGCAATAGGGAAAAATGGGTCAGTGCAGAAAGAAGTATCACCATACGGTATAATTGTTTCTCTGCTTTTCTCTGTTCTGTTGATACTTTAAATTAATACTCCTTTGCTGGTAATAATTTTAAAGATAAAAAAAAAACTTACAATTTCTGAACCTCATCATTATGTTTAATATATTGCTTCACTTTTCTCAACCACCTCTTATTACGTTTTTATGATTATTAGGTTCTGTTCAGCATTCATTACACCATTGCGTGTAATATTGGGACTTTATTAATACAGCATACTGTGCAAGGATCATAAGATGCAATAATTACAATATAAAAAAGTACACTTTTCCGTATTATGGAAGAATAAAGAAGTGAACACACCTCTGAATTCATTTTGGAGCAAAAGCACATTTTAGTCAAGAAAGGATTGGACTGAACATGCAGATATTTTGAAATATTCATTTGTACCTCTTGGTTGTCTCTATATAGGAACTTCTTGTGATTGGAGAAATTTGTAAACTTCGTTAGGACTAAATTATGATTCTGGCAACTTCAAAGGCAATGCAAAATAACTGGTGACCTTGTACAGGAGGAGGGTAATATCAATATATACAGAGATTTGAAGATTAAACTGCAGAAAAGTACGTGTTACATTCATACACTCTTGTATACTACTGTAATGTATAACTGATACTTTCTGGGCTGATATTCCTGCATGTGCATGGTTTAAAAGTACATGCCAATGAAGGTTTAAAAGAGAAGTTCTGGAATTAAAAAAAAAAAAACAATCATATTCACTTAGGTGGATGCAGCATTGGTCCTCCGCCGCCTCTAAAAATGAGAATTAAATGATCAAAGACTGCTGATCACTCAGTTCTTTGTCTTCAGTGAGCAGAGAGCGCTGACTGTCATTCACCTGCTCTCTGCTCTGCCCCTCCAGTGCTCATTGGAGTGCCAGGCTCAAGTTTTTTCTTTTTTTTAAAAAAAAAGCTGAAGTTAGAAACTGATTGGCTATCATGCACAGCTGTACCAGATTTCAGTTTTAGCAAATGAACCCCACTATGTTAATGCAGCTATATTAGGTTGATGATGTCACAAGCATCCCAGCCCCTTTGTACATATGCAGCTGTGGGATGCATCTCATTGGTCCTGCAACCACAGCTAACTTCCAGGTTCAAACTGAACCCAAGCTCATCTCAAATGAGGAGATGACTGTTTTGCTTTGCATTGCATGAAGAAAGGAAAGGATCACTTTAACTACTTGCTGATCAATGTACTGTACATATTTAAACATCTTGTCAGCAAGTGGTTATTTACAAGATCATGGCTTGAGCTGCAGTCATGATCTTGGCACCATCTTTTCAGCTGGCAACTGGCTGTATTGTAAAAGTGACCCCTTTTACAGCCCTGATGATGCCCCCTACCCCCCACCACCTGAAGTGGTTATCAGGCTCTCGCTTCTTTGGGGAGCCACAATTAATAGCCAGGAAAGCTTCACACAAAGGGGATGGAGAAACAACTGTTCCCTGATCTCCTCTGTGACAAATATCTTTATAAATGATATAGGGCAGTGATGGCAAACCTTGGCACCCCAGATGTTTTGGAATTACATTTCCCATGATGCTCAACTACACTGCAGAGTGCATGAGCATCATGGGAAATGTAGTTCCAAAACATCTGGGGTGTCACGGTTCGCCATAACTGATATAGGGTCTGGAATTAAAAGTAAAATTTCTGTCTTTGCAGATGACACCAAGCTATGCAGTGGATTACAGGATATCTCCAATTTACAAGCCAACCTCAATGCACTGTCTAATTGGGCAACTAAGTGGCAAATGAGGTTTAATGTTGATAGATGTAAAGTTATGCAATTGGGAGCTAAGAATATGCATGTATCATATATACTAGGGGGGTACAACTGGAAGGATCCATAGTGGAGAAAGATCTGGAGGTTTTGGGAGATCATAAGCTCAATAATAGCATGCAATGCCAAGCTGCAGTTTCCAAAGCAAGCAAAGTCCTTTCTTATATTAAGAGAGGTATGGACTCCAGAGAGAGAGATATCATTTTTCCCCTGTACAAATCATAAGTAAGACCTCATCTGGAATATACAGTTCAGTTTTGGGCACCAGTTCTCAAAAAGGATATCGGGAAACTGAAAATTGCAGAGAAGGACAACCAAACTGATAAGAGGCATGGAGGAGCTTGGTTATGTTGAAAGATTAGAGAAACTGAATTGGGTTTACTTCCTCTTTGTTTCCCTGCAAAGGTAAAGCATAATGGGCTACTATGCATCGTCACTCCCACGCATGGGCACGGGAGCCTCCACTAATGGCATATTGCCGTTAGCAGCGGCATGCTCAGTGAGCTTGCGCGCCGCTGTCTATGGTGCATGTGCCGTAGACAGTGGTGCCTGTCTTATTGCAAATATCTCCTAAACTGTGTAGGTTTAGGAGATATTTCTTGGACCTACAGGTAAGCCTTAATCTAGGCTTACCTGTAGGTCAAAGTGGTCTGTAAGGGTTTACAAACACTTTAAGGTCATCACAGAGGACAAGGGGGCACTCTATACGTCTAGAGGAAAAAAGATTTAATCTCCAAATACGGAAAGGTTTCTTCACAGTAATGCCCTGTACACACGGTCGGATTTTCCGATGGACATTGTCCGA
This sequence comes from Aquarana catesbeiana, assembly GCF_042186555.1. NCBI lineage: Eukaryota > Metazoa > Chordata > Amphibia > Anura > Ranidae > Aquarana > Aquarana catesbeiana. The sequence goes on along the minus strand of NC_133328.1, from coordinate 596,169,682 downwards.
TCGGAGCGTGTTGTCGGAAATTCCGACCGTGTGTGGGCGCCATCGGACATTTTCCATCGGATTTTCCGACACACAAAGTTGGACAGCAGGAGATAAAATTTTCCGACAACAAAATCCGATCGCGTCAATTCCGACCGTGTGTGGCCTGTTCCGACGCACAAAGTGCCACGCATGCTCAGAAGAAATTCCGACACGGGACAGCTCGTTCTGGTAAACTTAGCGTTCGCAATGGATACAGCACTTTCGTCACGCTGCAATGTAAAAAATGGTTTAATACAGCGCACTCTCTTCTTCTTTATAATGTGACAAGAATTAAGTAGTTTTGCTGCTCATATTCACACACACTTCTCACAAAGTTTTATTTGTGTTTTTTTAGTGGGATTCCCTCAATATATTGTTATTAGTTGTCACATCTGACAGTTTTATATTTTTTATGTTTTTTTTTTGTTTTTAAGCCTTTTTTTTTCTTTAATGTTTAGATTTTTTCCAAGGCTGATCTTTGTTCAATGTTATTTTTATTTTTACTCCAGAATATTTTTGCGTGTGTTTTGTGTGGCAAGTTACCCCAACACCATTGATATCTTTTATTATTTAATCTCCATGAGATTTTTTGTTGTTGGTGTCCCTTTTTCATTTCACATTGTATATTAGAAATGTACCTGAATCCTCACAAACAAACCATCATTTTTGAAGTAAAACACATAGGAGAGTATAATTCAAAACAAAAATCCTTTATTAAGGGATCAGAACCAAACAAAGAGGAAGGCAACACTGGATCAACAGGAGAAATTAGTGAAGCCTGGGACCCCCACGGCAGACATCAATTCTTAAACCTCAAAATTGGTGGCCTGAGGAGTCCATATGTAAGGGAGGGCAGTCTGGTCCGGGATTCACAAAGATTCGGATAGCAGCAGATGACATCAGTGTCCCCAGGCTGTGGTACCACAAGAGGCTGCATCTTTTGGCCGACCAGACTGGATCCAGGGTCCTCACTGTCTGGTCTTCCTTTCACACTTCCTTCCGGGCTGTGGCTGTGCAGTTGGAGATGTGGCAGGAGGAGGAGTAGGACCTGGAGGAGGAGTAGGACCTGCAGGAGGAGGAGGAGGACCATCGCGAAGGTGTGTTTGAGGTGTAATTTGGCCCCTCATACCTTTCGCCAGAGCCTCTGATATGAGGGCCTCACACATGGCTTTTTGGCCCTCCTCCATCCTCTGCATTTTATATGCTATGAATGCAGCAAAGTTCTCCTGCCTGGTGTGTGGTGCTCCCAGGACCTCTGTAGCCCTACAAAAAAATCTGATAGCCGCCTCCTCTAGGGCACTCCTCCTACTGCCACTTTCTCTTTCCAGGGGGGATGGAGGGACCTGCAGATCAGCCAGCCGGCTCGGCCCGGCCACCTCCTGGCTGAGACTTCCCTGTGTATGAAAAAGGACATGGTTTTAGTTTTTGCATCATCAATCACAATCATAAATTAGTACTCCCAACTAACATCTAGTTCACATCATTGATTGGACAAGCAGAAATATTTAGAGGAATGCTATACCTGGCTCAATTTGGACTCCTCCACATATGGTCTGGAAGGCCCAGGTTGGGCGTCAGAAGCCTCAGCCGGGGGGGAAGGAAGCGTGGAAGGAAGACTGGAGAGTGATGACCTGGGTTCAGTCTGGCCTGCCAGAAAGTGCAGCCTGTCGTAGTACAACATCCTGGGGACATAGATGTCACCTGCTGCTCCGGATCTCTGCGAATCAAGGACTTTATTGTGCTCCCTCAGATATGTGCTCCTCAGGCCACCAATTAATATCTTTAAATAAGTGATGTCTGCCGTGGGGATCACCTGCTTCACAATTTCACACAATTGCTCCAGTGCTGCCTTCCTCTTTGTTTGGTTCTTGTAATGGGGGTGTTTAATCTCCCACAGACAGGGCAGCTCCCTTAGCATCTCTATGAAGACTGAAATGAAGTCCTGATCTTTCAGTACCATATCCATGTTCACTGCAAGACACAACACAAGACGACAAAGCCTAATGTCACACCAAACTCTCCTAATCTTGTTACAATATAGGCCTCAATCTATAGAAGCAGTATAGGCCCAAGTTTGTCTCTTACCTTCGTTCTTACGATCGCCGCGTTCAATGCTCCTTCCTCCGCTCACAGATCAAACGTAATACGCACGCGTGTTACGCTTTATATACACTGCGCATGCGTGTAACTCCGCCCGCCCCTGACGTTCTTTCTAGTGTATTCCCCGCCCCTTTTCGTTCGGCGCAGTGGGGGAAGAGCATGATGGCGGACATACAGCAGGTGCGGGCTAATTGTAGCAACGAGGAGGAGGAGGAGGAAAGGGCGGATCCAGGCACGTCCCGATCCAGAAGGAGACATTTTAAGGCCACAAATATGTCGTTTGGGGAGATGTTGGAGATGGTCGACATCATGAGGAAGTCCAACTATGACGGAAAATATGGACCTTACCCCAACCCCAACATCCGAAAGGCCAAAATCATGACGAAAGTGGTCAGGAGTCTAGAGAGGAATTTCGGGGTACGAAGGTCTAAAGATCAGCTCAGGAAGCGGTGGTCGGATCTGAAGTTGAGAGAGCCAGAGCAGTACCGAAAGATCCGGAGAGTGCTGCAAAAAAGTAAGTAGTTGTGCTGTGTTCCTATTCTTTCTGTCTTTATTACGTTCGTTCTGCTCCATATGCTTTGATTAGTTGTAACGTTTCCAAAGGTCAACTTTAATGTTCATGGGCACATTATTCGTTCGTATCAAACATTTTTCTTTCGGCCTCTAGAACACCATTGTTTAGGCCATATGCATTTTCACACATTTTTGGGGGCCTACTTGGATGCCAAATATTTGTTTGTGTAGATGGGTTTGTTACTAGAATGAAATGCAAACTAGATTGTGTGTAAGGAGAGGACACTGAGCAGCTGTTTTCACATCTGGACACTGGAGCACTAGTGTGGGACACAAGAACACCATTTTTATTAGGGGGCCACACAGGTGCTCCAGTGTATACTATAGGGGGGTCTCCATCTGTGAAGCTTGTACCAAACAGGTAAAGTATTGCAGCTTGACAAAGGGCAATAAAAAATATACATCTTGGAACTCGGCTAAAATAGACAATTGTACCCCACTTCCAAGCAATGTTTCCTATTTCTATAGTTCTGCCATCAAATATCTGTGTGTTAAGTATACCATTTTTGTTTTACATAGGGGAGAAAAGACTCGGACACCCCTCATCCCAGGAGACCAGAGACCCCCCACCTCTGGAAGAAGGTGAAATACCAAACCAAGAAGAAGAGCAGGAGGAAGAAGAAGACGTGGTGGAGATTGGCACCACAACAGGTGAGTGTCTGCAACCACAGGCTCAGGTAAAAGAGATGGATGTTGGCAGATTTTTGAGACCTTTTTTTTGTTCTTTATCTCTTTTTAGGTGATCGTGATGTGAGGGATCCAGAACGCTTTACATCTGAAAGTGCCCAGATACTGATCGGGGAGATCATGGGGTGTAATGTTGAACTGCAAAACATACAGCAAAGAATCAATGATGTTATTAAAAAAAATAATAACATCATTGATGTTTTGGGGCGAATTTAAACCCCACAAAATCACCTGTTTTATCGTACCAAACTTTTTTCAATGTTTAGAAAAGCCAAATTTGGAGGATGCACACAGTGTGCCAACATGTGCTATCTGCCATCACGGGAGATCAATGGACGCGTTTTGGGGGGGCAACCCCTTCCTCAATTATAAAGTAGCGTTGAGGAAGGGCTTGCTCCCCCCAAACACGTCCCTTGATCCCCCATGATGGCAGATAGCACATGTGGACATTTGTAAATTGGTGTGCATCTTCCAAATTTGGCTTTTCCAGGGGTGATTTCCCCCCATCTGAACGCTATATCAAACCCAGTTCCTAAATACTGATGTCTGATATAGCCTTCAGGTTTTACCTAATGTGAACTTTGTAAGTTCAAGTTTTTTGGCTTTCTTGTTGGTTTTACCCATGCCTGTTTTATCTGAAATGGATATTTTGATTTTTCATAATGCTACTGCAAACATTGTTATACAACAAACATGTTGGTTTGTTTTAAAAACCTTTGGTAAATGCGCATGGGATTGGGTAGGTATAAAAAAGTGCCTTACTCAAGAATGTGTGGATTATTGTCTCAACACTACAACACTTTTGGGGTGATGTAATTGTTGTTTTATGCACAAATGGGGGTTATTTCCTAAGGGCAAATACACTTTGCACTACAAGTGCAGGTTCAGTGCAGTTGCAAGTGCACTTGTAGTGAAATGTGTTTTTGCATTTAGGAAGTACCAGCCAACACTGTTTTTTATAAGGTTACCCAATCACGACATTTTCTGCACTCAACACATTTCTGTCAGGGTCAGCTAAAACAAACACAAGCAGTAAATGGCCACCAAGAATTTCTTTTGGTTGTTTTTTATTTGAAAAAGGTGTCACATATTGTCTGGCATATTGATAGCCCCCCTACCCGCAAAGAACTCCAGGTATCGTAACCGGACATCACGGGCATTCAGGGAGGGCAAGCCAGGACGGCCGCTTTCAAGTGCCGTCATTGTTGATGTATTTGGGATTCCGGCCTCAGGCCCAACTAAGCCAGCATAGTTGGCTGAATGTTTTCGTAGAAAATTATGGAGAACACAGCAGGCAAGTATTATATGGTTCAGTTTATACTCCGCCATATGGATGGGTGTCATAAATAATCAGAACCGGCTGGCCAGGATTCCAAATGTGTTCTCCACCACTCTTCGGGCTCTGGCCAGCCGGTAATTAAAAACCCTCTGTTCCGGGGTGAGGGTCCTCATCGGGAATGGCCGCATCAGGTGTTCCCCCAGCGCAAATGCTTCATCAGCAATGAACACAAATGGGAGACCTTCAACATTGTCCTCTGGAGGTGGCAAGTCCAAGCTGCCATTCTGGAGACGCCTGTAGAACTCCGTCTGGGCGATCACTCCACCATCGAACATCTTCCCCACGTCCACATACAAGAAGTCGTAATTAGCCGACACCACCGCCAACATCACTATACTATTAAACCCCTTGTAATTATAATAGTACGACCCCGAGTTGGGTGGTGGGACGATGTGGACGTGTTTCCCATCAATTGCCCCTCCGCAGTTAGGAAAGTCCCACCGCTGGGCAAAGTGGGAGGCCACAGTCTGCCATTCCTGTGGCGTGGAAGGAAACTGTTGAGGAAAAAACAATAAACATTACTATTTTTTCACAGAAACCTGGCAAGCAGATTAGACACAAACATTATGGGTCAACCTCCAGATAGCATTTATTAAGGGGAATTTAACAACAACAAAGTATAAGGTACACCTATCATATTCCCCCTCCCCCCTCTCATGGGCCATTTCTAACATTATAGGGGGGGGGGACTCTTGGACAGGTAACCCTCTTCACTTCATTGAGAGATGAATGCCTAAATACAGGGTATTACTTGGAACAGCCCCTCCTTAGTTACACTATTGGCAGCCCACTGGACAGGTAAGAAGTGTCATAATACAAAGATATAAATACACACTGTACACATTTGAGCACATTTGGACATTCTGCTATTACCTATCAAGATCATAATAGGATACAAGAACTTTAAACAGTACCATTGGAAAGTATACAGGCAGGCCCTTGCACTACATGCTTTGGGGAATTCATCCATAAATCTGAGCACTAAAGAGATGGGTATAGTGTGTATGGGTTTGGCAAAGTCAGCAGATAGATGATTGAGGATAGAGAATTGGGATCAGCTGACTTAGCAGTTGGGGAAGGGAGGGTTACCAAAAATTTGGGGACACCACAAAAAAAAAGCCTCTGGCACTCTGCCTGAATTTAAATCAAAAATAACATTTCCAAACATTTTAGGGGGTGTTTGGGGTAAAGCACTACTATGGAGCTGATAAAATACATTGTTAAGTGACTACATGAGGTGAATATAGGCCAGGAGACACCATGCTGGGGAGGTTATTGAAGGGCAAATATGTATGAAGGACCTAAAATAATAATTACATAAAAATCCAGCATGCATGAGGACAAAGGGGACATTCACAGCATATTACAATCATGGTAATTAGGGAATGAGGAAAGAAATACAATATATTATCAAACATTCAATACAATAAAATGTGATATAAAAGGATAAAAATCTTACCTTAATATACTCCTTCTGTAGGACCTGGATGATGGCAGAACAGGTCTCTGGGATAATGATCCCCAGAGCCTGGGGGGAGATGCCTGTCGAGAACTTCAAGTCCTGCAGGCTTCTCCCTGTGGCCAAATGCCGCAAGGTAGCGACCAACCTCTGCTCCGGAGTGATGGCTTGCCTCATGCTGCTGATATAGGGGGTCAGCGAAGCCAACAAACGGTGAAATACGGGGTCCGTCATCCTGAGAAAGTTCCTGAAATCATCAGAATTATTCTCACGGATCTCACGGAGCAAAGGCATATGACAGAACTGGTCACGCTGAAGCAACCAATTCTTGGTCCATGAACTCCTCCCCACCCTGTTCATGGACTGGACTTGTGTCAAGGTCAGGACCCCAACACCAAGCCCCCGCACAGCACGAACTCTACGAGGAGTACGCATACGCAACATGGCTAGAAAACGGTCGGCTGCTCAGAACGAAGTAACAGAACGCACTGAAGAACAGCAAGGCCTGTGAAGAGCGACCTGAAAAACAGCAACGAGCGGACAAGATCGCACAGAAAACTCCAATACGAACTGACTGAACGCACTGAAGAGCAGATACAAACCCACAAGCACAAACTGAACGGCAGAAAACGATCTGAAAGCCACGAGTCTGAAAAAGCGCGAATCGTCTCTCACCAAACTTTTACTAACACGAGATTAGCAAAAGGAGCCCAAAGGGTGCTGCGCTTGGTTCTGAACTGGCCTTTTCTAGTCTCGTCGTACGTGCTTGACGTCACCGCGTTCTTGGCGATCGGAAATTCCGACAACTTTGTGCGACCGTGTGTAGGCAAAACAAGTTTGAGCCAACATCCGTCGGAAAAAATCCGAGGATTTTGTTGTCGGAATGTCCGAACAAAGTCCGACCGTGTGTATGGGGCACAAGAGTTGTGAAAATGTGAAATAGAATCCCTCAAGAGCTGGTTCTGGCCAGCTCAGTAGATTGCTTTAAGAAAGGCCTGGATTATTTCCTTAAAGGGGTTGTAAAGGTAAAAATTTTTTCACCTTAATGCATTCTATGCATTAAGGTGAAAAAACTTTTGACAGTACCGCCGCCCCCAGGCCCCCCGTTTTACTTACCTGACGCCTCGAATCTTCGCTGCTCGTCCTCGTCATCTTCATTGCAGCTCAGCCTGGTCGCTGATTGGCTGCAGTGGATGGATTGAAAGCAGCGCAGCCATTGGCTCGCGCTGCTGTCAATCACATCCGATGACGCGGCGCGCCGGGGGGCGGGGCCGAGTGATACAGCGAGCGGCTATAGCCGCCGGCTGTATCACGGGAGCGCGCCCGCAAGCACTCACCACCGTGCGAGGGAGCTCGCATTAAGGTGGTAAATGCTTGCGGGGAGGAGCTGAAACAGCCGCCGAGGGACCTCAGAAGACCAGGTTCGGGGCCACTCTGTGCAGAACGAGCTGCACAGTGAAGGTAAGTATAACATGTTTGTTATTTAAAAAAAAAAAAAAAATTAACTTTACAACCCCTTTAATGTACATAATATAACTGGGTACTAACATTTACAGGTAAAGTTGATCCAGGGAAAATCCGATTGCCTCTCGGAGGATCAGGAAGGAATTTTTCCCCATGCTGTAGCAAATTGGATAATGCTTTGCTGGGGTTTTTGACCTTCCACTGGATCAACTGTGGGTGAAGGATTGTGTATATGGGATTGTATGATTTTTTTTTCTTTTTTGGTTGAACTAGATGTACTTGTGTCCTTTTTCAACCTAACCATGTAAGACTAACTATGTAAAACAAACAAACCCAGAAGTGATAAGGGATTTTGTCACTACTGATTTTAGAGCTGTCATTCTCTGTCTGTTACAGAACTACCTGTCACCCACCCAAAACCATCATAAGGGGGCTTGCTAGTTAAATTAAAAAAATGGAAATGTAAAAAAAAGTAAATAAAATAAGTAAAAATAATACAAAAAAATGTAAAAGCACCCTCGTCCCCACATGCATACCAATGGAAACGTGTTTTTCCTACACCCAATTGGATATTTTTTACAAAGTGAAGCTTCACCACATTCACTAAGCTCAGGGGAAAATGAGTGCAACTGCACTTGTAAAGTGCACAGTCTATTTGCCTTTAGTAAATTAACCCCAATATCAGATCTAAACAGAATAAAATGCGCTAATGTGAATACAGTGCTTCAAAATAACAGTGTGAAACAACAAAATAACAGTGCAAAGCAGCGACTTAACCATGTGACAGCACAGGGAAACAAATATAAATCAACAGAGTCAAGCTACATATATATTGTTTAAAAAATGCAATATAATGAATAAAGTTCACATGAAATGGTGAAAAAATATTAACGCAATCTTCTTTAAAAGTTAATTCAGAGTTCCAGCACCCCAAGTAAAAAAGACTCCTTATGTGAATGCCACCACCGCTGATAATAAGGACGCTTACCAGATCTTATTAACCTATCTCTAGAAAGGTCAAGTGAGCAATAATCACAGCCAATGGTGAGATGTTGTATGCCCCTCTATGGACCTTGGACTGTCTCTCCACAACTCCAGACCAGCCACATCAATTCACATAGATGAATGTATATAGGGAAACAGACGCTCCAATAGTGTAAAATTGTTTACTAGTTTATTAAAGCAATTAAAAGTTGCACTTACATCCAATAAGAGATATATACGCCAAATGTACAATCTTTCTTCCTGGCAAAACAATACACCTGCTCTTTCAGGATCAGTGTAAATGCGATGATTTTAGCACGCAGCACAGCCCTACATGTTCCGTCATAGATTACTTGCCCCAGAATAAGTAATCTATGACTTCTTCCAGACTAGTCTGGTGTTGAGGAGAGACAGTTCAAGGTCCACAGAGGTGCATACAACATCTCACCGATGGCTGTGATTATTGCTTGCTTGACCTTTCTAGAGATAGAAGGTCAATAAGATCTGGTAAGTGCCCTTATTATCAGAGGTGGTGATATTTACATAATGAGTCTTTTTCACTTGGGGTGCTGGAGCTCTGAATGAATTTTTAAAGAAGATTGCTTTAACCACTTCACACCTGCACTATAGCCAAAAGACGGCTACAGTGCGGGCTTAGATTGCTGTCCATGCACATCCTCCAATGCTCGCACTGCCCGTGCATCCCCTGTGGTGCGCAGGCTCTGTGATCACAGAGTCTTTGGGACTTGGCTGATCACAGATTGGAGTAAAGGGTCAATCCCTGTCCTTTACCACGTGATTAGCTTTCAGCTGATCACATGATGTAAACAGAAGCTGGTAATCAGTTTTTTCCCCTCCCGCTGACAAATAAAGCCAATTGCTGGCTTCTGCAAGAGGGACATCGGTCCCACTCAGTAAACACAAGTGCTGCTAACCAGTGTCCACCAGTGCCACCTACCAGTGCCCACTAGTGCCACCTACCAGTACCCATCAGTACTGCTAACCAGTGCTTACCAGTGCCACCTACCAGTGCCCACCAGTGACACCTATCAGTGCCCATCACTGCTGACAATCAGTGCCCATCAGTGCTTCCTCATCAGTGCTACTTATCAGTACTGCCTACCAGTGCCACCTACCAGTGCCAATCAGTGCCTCATCATCAGTGCTACCTATTGGTGCTGCCTATCTGTGCCCTTCAGTGCCACCTATCAGTGCAGCCTCATCAGTGCCTCCTGATCAGTACCCACCAGTGCTGCCACATCAGTGCCAATCAGTGCCACCTATAAGTGCCCATCAGTGCCCCTATAAGTGCACATCAGTGCCTCCTTATCAATGCTTATCAGTGCAGCCTATCAGTGGCCTTTAATGAAGGAGAAAAATTACCTGTTTGCTAAATTTTATAACAAACTATGAAAACTATGTATTTTTTTTCAACATTTTCGGTCTTTTTTTGTTTGTTTAGCAAAAAATAAAAACCCAGTGGTGATTAAATACCACCAAAAGAAAGCTCTATTTGTGTGAAAAAAAATGTTAAAAATGTAATATGGGTACAGTGTTGCATGACCGTGCAATTGTCATTCAAAGAGTGACAGCGCTGAAAGCTGAAAATTGGTCTGGGCAGGAAGAGGGGGTACGTGCCAGTAAGCAAGTGGTTAATATTTGTTCACCATTTCATGTGGACTTTATTCATTATATTGCATTTTTTTAAAACAATTTATATGTAGCATGACATTGATTTATAAATTAATCCCAATGCTTTCTGTTCTGGAAAAGGGGCAGGAAGTCCCCGTACCACTACTGAAAAACGTTGCTATGTACTGTATGCTGCTGATGCTACACATAGTTCGTACAGAATGGACAGTGGGCTGATTTCTTGGAAAATAGTTCATTTGGACTAGCTGGGCCAAAATCAACTATTTAAAGTAACACAAAATCGGGAGTTTCATTTTAAAGGGTAATCCCACTTCCATAGAAGAAAAAAAATGTTTATATATATATATATATATATATATATATATATATATATATATATATATATATATATATTTTTTTTTTTTTTTTTTTTTTTTTTTTCTCCTATGATAGTTTTTCTAACTGTATGTTTGGCTTATTGATTTTCCCAAAAGTCTGCACTAAGGTGCAAGTCGGACTATAGGAATCCTCTGCAAAACAAAGAAAATTGATGTTTGGTGAGATACTCCCAAAAGGTTAATTACTTCTAAAGGAATACAAACCCTGCAACTTTCCTCATTAGGTTACATTAATACCAGCGATTTTTGCCTGTGCGAATTGTAGTGTAATTGAAGAGATTTCTGGTGTGGCTCTGAGTGGCATGTCATGAGTGGAATGTCAAGTCACCGACAGCCAAAGCTTTTCATGGCTCTCTGCACAGCCAGCGATTACCTGTGATGATTGCTGCTGGACGCACTATGTACCGCAGGTAATTGCTGGCTTTGCTGAGAGCTGCAACCTGTCATTATAGAAAGTGGGACCACCTAGCTGCTCAGAGCTGCAGCAAGAATCCCAGATTCCTGCCGCTACAATTTGCACCGGCCTAAAATGCCGGTGTTAATGTAGCCTTAGAACACTGCAAGCGCATCAGCTGAATAATAATGAAAAGGTCGCTCATATTCAGATTGGCATAAACCAATAGCTATTTCTTCAGGAATCTGCTACAAAGTTTGTTAAAATCCTTGCAATGTACATTGATCACCCGGAGTGGATTTTTTTTTTACTCAACAACAGTGGAGTTGCTCTGTAAGGAGATAAAGCATAGAAAATGTGCTTGTATTGCAGAATCGTACTGCATATACACTCACCGGCCACTTTATTAGGTACACCTTGCTAGTACAGGATTGGACCCACTTTTACCTTCAGACCTTAATTCTTCGTGGCATAGGTTCAACAAGGTGTTGTAAACATTCCTCAGAGATTTTGGTCCATTTTGACATGTTAGCATCACGCAGTTGCTGCAGATTTGTGGGCTGCACATGCACGATGCAAATTTCCCATTCCACCACGTCCCAAAGGTGCTCTTTTGGATTGAGATATGGTGACTGTGGAGGCCATTGGAGTACATTTACCTCAATGTCATGTTCAAGAAACCAGTGGTGAGATGATTGGAGCTTTGTGACATGGTGCATTATCCTACTGGAAGGAGCCATCAGAAGATGGGTACACTGTAGTCATAAAGGGATGGACATGGTCAGCAACAATACTCAGGTAGGCTGTGGCATTTAAATGATGCTCAATTGGTACTAAGGGGTCCAAAGTGTGCCAAGAAAATATCCCCCACACCATTACACCACCACCAGCCTGAACCGTGGATACAAGGCAGGATGGATCCATGCTTTCATGTTGTTTATACCAAATTCTGATCCTACCATCTGAATGTCGCAGCTGAAATTGAGACTCATCAGACCAGGCAACGTTTTTCCAATTTTTTATTGAGCAATTTTGGTGAGCCTGTGTGAATTGTAGCCTCAGTTTCCTGTTCTTAGCTGACAGGAGTGGCACCCGGTGTGGTCTTCTGCTGCTGAAGCCCATCAGCTTCAAGGTTCCATGTGTTGTGCATTCAGAGATGGTATTCTGCATACCTTGTTTGTAAGGAGTGTTTATTTGAGTTACTGTTGCCTTTCTATCATCTCGAACCAGTCTGCCCATTCTCCTCTGACCTCGGACAGCAACAAGGCATTTTTCACTACAGAACTGCCACTCACTGGATATTTTCTCTTTTTCTGACTATTCTCAGTAAACCCCAGTAGATCCCAGTATAACTCTACCCCGGTAGAGTTTTTGAAATACTCAGACCAGCCCGTCAGGCATTAACAATCATGCCACGTTCATAGTCACTTAAATCCCCTTTCTTCCCCATCCTGATGCTCGATTTGAACTTCAGCAAGTCATCTTTACCATGTCTAGATGCCTAAAGGCATTAAGTTGCTGCCATGTGATTGGCTGATTGGCTAATTAGCAATGTGTGTTACAAAGCAATTGAACCAGTGTACCTAATACATTGGTCAGTGAGTGTGTGTATATTTATTTATTTTTTTAATTTATTTTAATTTTTTTCCAAATAACACTTTTATTATTGTTTGTATTTGCAATACAAGAATACACAAATTTAAAGGTACAGATAGTATTGTGCATCAGTTCTTTTAGACATTTACTCGTAACTTCTTGCAATATGCTCAAAGACAGTAGTAGTTACGTATCTAGTGTTGTCACATTGTTGTATATGCATCATGGTTTCATTTAATAACATGTAGCAACTTGTATTTATTTATTTTTTTTATCTTGCCCTGGCATACAGGAAGCTACATAATTCTGGTTAAAAAAAATGTATGTTGAATTTACAGAATGTGAAACATTAGAAAGAAAATGATATATTTAGGAAAAAGTGCATTTCAGCTCAGCTAAGCAATAAATAGAAAATGATATAAAAATTAAAGGAAAATATAGAAAATAGAAAATGTATTAAAGGAAAACTCTGAGTCTTAGTCCAGTTATGAAATGAAAATGTCATTATAGTGGGATCATTTGGAAGCTCACTGTAGAACATTTGTTTGTTAGTGGGCAATCAGTTTAACGGGAATAGAATCTGCTTTGTGTCATTAGGTGGAAATGTCAGTGTTTCATTAATCCAGTCTCATTATTTATTCCTTTGTGATATTTTTCTATCCTGGTGATGATATTGCTACTTATTCTTATGCCAGTTCTCATTGACTTCACTCTGTTCTCTTTTGTGTTGTAGGACTCCTTGTGGGCTTTTTGGAGAATGCCATGAGCCTCACTTCTCACTCTGCAAAGATTCTGCTGATTATACAGTACTGTACATGCTGAGCCTGTGAATGTCTGGGGTTTCATTGACATGCTCTGTAAGTACTCTACCTTTTTTCCCTTTCCTGTGCTTTCAATTTTAGTGCTAATTATACTCACCACTGACTATACAATGAGAGATGCGTCTTTGTGGCACAATGTGGCTATTTATGTCTCTAAAATATGTCATATACTGCAGTTGTGTTGATTTTCAACTGCTTATACAAGAACCCTTATCATAAAATATTTTTCCATGCTTTAGACAAGTTCCATTGGCTTTTTGCATGGCATAAATAGTGCCTTGTTTATTAAACTTAACAGCAGATCTAAATTTGTAGACAGGGAGCATGGAAGAGCTGAACTGATTGCTACAAGTACATTCAGATCGTCATGTAATCAGAAGATTCCAACTATCTTACATATGCTGTGAATATTAATGGTTAGGGTTAGCATTAAGCTTTTCCTTGAACAGTAGTTATGGCATATTTCTCAATTTTTTTAAAGCCCAATTGAACTTTCAATTTAAAAGGGAACTAAGCCCTCCTATCCTTTACAGCCAAGGAAGCTGCCATCTTAGCTTCTGTTTGATCTGCAGTTGCCATGGTGCTGTGCATGACATCAGTTATGGCACCGGCCATTTGATGACTTGATAGTTCTATTGAGAGCAAAACCAACTGTGGCAGTTGTCATGTTATTTTATTTTATTTTATTTTATTTTTTTTATTGATATATACCTTTTTTTTTGTGGATAAAATTGGCCACGGCCTGATTTATTAGTTTATACCAAATTAATTAAATTAAATCGTATTCTCAACCAAAAAATTATTTAGCAATAAACCATACTCAAAATATGTAAAAAATACAGCGCTGTCAGTAAAAATTAAAAGACATACAGAGCATGATCTGTTGTCAATACACGTATTTAAGCTGCAGTTTAAACAATATGGGATACCCACATTAAACAAGATATTAACAAACACAAAAAAAACTGCGCTAGATAGAAAATAGAAAGGATTACAACTCAATGTATGCACGCATGTTGTTACAAGTCCATCAAATACAAATGAACAGATATCGATTAGCAGTCTATGCAAAGTTCACGGAAGGTATATATCCTCTTCTTGAATCAAGGTGACAACACACTCAGAACCACCGCAGAAACAAGTGCAGGGGATAGGAAAGTCCTCCACCTATAAAACAGCTGCCTCTTACCAGCTCCCTTGATCTCTGGCAAGGAGATCAAATACGCTTTCAGCTTATAACCCAGCTACAGTCTCTGGATACAATAGGTGAAAACTCAGATAAACTCCCCGTGATTTCCTTGGATAAATCTCAACAGCAAGTCCATGGGCCAATCATGTATGAGAAAGAAAGGCTTCCATAGTGTAAAACCGTATAAAACTTTTTATTGTTAAAAAAAGTAATGCACTTACATACATCCGGATTGATAAGGCATCAATATAAAAAACAAGCCGGCCAGCTCTTTAAGAAAAAACGCCCGTAACATCCGGGACTGCGTGTTGGTATGTGGTGGCGTCAGCACGCCGCTCTCCCTACGCCGTTTCGTCAAACCTGACGTCGTCCAGGGGCACGGGCGGCGTGCTGATCACCACCACTTATATCCTCGTTCACCAGAAAAAAGACCGCCCAGTCCTGAGATCCGAGCCGTCCATGATGCAAATGCCGCCATATTGCAATGGGGCAGATGCCAGTGTAATACCTAAGAGGCGTTCCAATGTTAATGGGTAATCCCCCTTACCTGAAAATAAAAATTATATATACTGAACTTGTGTTTGATGGATAAAGAGAAGGCAAAAATTAAATATACCACTCTTTCCCCTAAATTTAATAATTCGTGCCGATACTGTATAAATAGTATCAGCCGAACGAAGTGGTGGCATCTAGTGGTCAAATTCCGAATTGCACGGTTAATCGCCTTAAATGTAATTTACACAGTCTCCTTAATAAAAAAGGAATCTGAAGGCATAAGTGTTGGCACATATAATTGGATATATATTAAGATGCCCCACCACTGTAGAAAAAAGAAAGAAAAAAGAAAAACTACGAACATAAATTATTAAAAATTAACTGTCAAATGAGTGCACTCCACCTCCATACGTCATTCAAAATCTGGCCACAAAAGTACTGGGCACTCTTCTGGACACTTAAAGAAGCAGAATGGGCACAAAAATGCCAAATCACCCAAACTCATACTTTATAGGAATGATACAATAAAGTATAAGGTACCAGAAAACAAAAAATCAGAGATGGGCCTCAATGTGTACCCCCCACCCTCACGGTACCACAAGGAACTCAGGACTGATTCAATTACAATTTCCCTAACTATTGTCAATAAAAGAATTAACATCTGTGTCTATATTGAGACCATAAGGGGTATAACATCGTACTCTATGGATCCACGCCATCTCCATTCTTGATAGTTCCCTAACTAAAGATCCGCCTCTCCAATGTGCTTCATACTTATCTATTGCTAGAAAGATTGTATTAGCCGGGTCTCGGTTATGGACCAAATCATAATGTTTGGAAACGGAATGGAATTTGAAGCCTGTTTTGATGTTGGTTATGTGTTCCCCGAGACGGACCTGCATAGTGCGTTTAGTTCTGCCTATGTATTGGAAACCGCATGGAAACCATACTCAGCCCAGTCACTGAGACTTGAGCTGACTCAGCATTTATCATTAAACCTTTTTCTTAAATCTCCCCTTTGATTATTCACCAAAGGGAGCCACCACATAAATCGGCCGCGACAGGGGGGGAGGGTTTAGGGCGGGGAGATCTTTGCGCTGTATTTTCACTGGCGACTAACGGAACAGCTCCTTAAATAGGCCAAAAAGGCCTTCTAGAATATTCTAAAAGTTCACCTGACCTTTACTAGCCAATCCCTGTCTGACTTCTTAACCTTCTAGAACCCTCTAAAACACCTGACCTTAACTGACCAATCCCTAATTAAACTGCTGACCTTCCAGAATCTTCTACGACACCTGACCCTAACTGACCAATCTCTAACCAATCTACTAACCTTCTATAACCCTTTGGATCACCTGACCCTAATTAGCCAATCAGCTTTAAAATTCATTAAAACCCTTTTAAATGCTTCCTAAATGCCGATGCCGCGATCCCATGAGGAAAGGGGGGCCTAAAATGGCTTCCCCCTTTTCTTCCCCATTCATGACGAGCCTTGAATGTAATGTTTTGAGAAACCGTTATATTAATAGGTTTAGTTCTGCTTTTAATCAACTAAATACTCTATATTACCAAAAGTGTTGGGATCAGTGTTGCCAACCTAACAGATTGAAATTTACAGACACAACACCCAAAATTTACTGGCACAGCCAAGTTTTTACTGGCATTTCCAAAAGTTACAAAATTACAGTTTTAAGTACAAATTTCACTATTTAGGCTACAAACAAGTACAATATGTAATTAGCAATGTGATTTCTCCAGAGTCACAGTGACAGTCTCTCTCCAAGCCAGGTGGTCCCTCCAGTGCAAACAGCACTGATGGTCCCGCTCCTGGCATGCCTTGCTCCCATCCCGCAGACCCACACACAAGGCTCTGGCCGCTCTGCTTGGCTCCCTTGCACCATGACATCACAGGACATGCTCAGGCACCGCCTCCACCAGAGCCGCCTGAACACACTGTAGCAGGCACTCGTATGGTCTCGGCTGGCTCCGGGCCGAGCGTCACAGCCATCTTTTTTACTGGCAACCTTTTCTTTTTACTAGCACATTTACTGGCAGGAGAAAATTGCCTGTTTTTTACTGGCTGCCAGTAAAAATACTGACGGTTGGCAACACTGATTGGGATGCCTGCCTTTACACACACATGAACTTAAACCTCCCTGGCGGCATGATTATTTCAGATTTTTCATGCTCAAAGCGGTACAATTGTTTTGAAAGGAAATTTGGTGTTTTATATTGTAGGCCTGTAATTCTTAAGAATAAACACATTTAAATTTGTCCAAACAAGGGTCTAGTACAGTGGTCATCAACCCTATCTTCAGGGCCCACTAACAGGCCAGGTTTGCAAGATAACTGAAATACATCACAGGTGATATCATTTGCTGCTCAGTGATTGCAGTATTGTAGTCTGCATCTCCCCAAGGTAATACATAAAACCTGGCCTGTTAGTGGACCCTGAGGACAGGGTTGATGACCACTGGTCTAGTAGACAGCCCGGGTATTATAAAGTTTGAAACACAAAATCATAAATTATAATATAATAAATAACTATAAATAATTATAACAAATAATAATCTAATAATAATAAAAATTATTCAATAATGTAATCAAATCAAAAATACTTAAATTTGCTCAGTTGCAGAATTGTCGCTGTCATTACTTTCAGTGTTTGATGACGGATTTCCCCACAAATCACTATCGCTCAATTCTGCAAGTGATTCTAATTTATTATCACTGTTTTCTAGCTGGTCACAAACTGCTTTTGATGTAAAGGAACACTTTTTGGTTGCTATGGACAATCTCCAGTTTCCAGGCAGAAAGAACAGTATATATAATATAAAGCTGCATGCAGAGCACTGGACAAACCACTAGGGATAAAAAGCATGTGAAATAATTTGATACAGTAATGTAATCGGTAAGATTACATTGTACTGCATGCATTATGTTTTTTTCACTTTTTGAATTTGCGCCGTGCTCCATCCCCGTGCGTCGCAACACACGCAGAGAACGGAGCTTGGCACTGTGATAGATCCAGTGGTGGACACGGCTCACACACACAGCGGGGAGACATCACAGGATTCTGGGGACAAGGTAAGTAACTTTGCCTGGATCCTGCAAAGCAATCCCAAGTGTGGCTCAGGGTTACCGCTTTTGGTACTGTAAATTCACCCCGAACCACACTCTGGATTACCGCTAAGGAGGTTAATCAACTAAATGCACTGTATTACCAAAATTATTGGGACGCCTGTTCACATGCATGTGAACTTTAATAGCATCCCGGTCTTAGTTCGTAGGATTCAATATTGAGTTGGCCCAACCTTTGCAGCTATAACAGCTTCAACTCTTCTGGGAAGGCTGTCCACAAGGTTTGGGAGTGTGTCTATGGAAATGTTTGACCATTCTTCCAGAAGCGCATTTGTGAGGACAGGCACTGATGTTGTAGAGAAGGCCTGGCTCACAGTCTAATTCATCCCAAAGGAGTTCTATCTGGCTGAGGTTATAACTCTATGCAGGGCAGTTCAGTTCCTCCCAGCCAAACTCGCTCGTCCATGTCTTTATGGACCTTGCTTTGTGCACTGGTCCAAATCATTTGGTGGAGGGGGGATTATGGTGTGAGATTGTTTTTCAGGGGTTGGGCTTGGCCTCTTAGTTCCAGTGAAGAGAACTCTAAATTCATCAGCATACCAAGACATTTTGGGCAATTTCATGCTCCCAACTTTGTGGGAACAGTTTGGGGATGGCCCCTTCCTGTTCCAACATGACTGCGCACCAGCGCACAAAGCAAGGTCCATAAAGACATGGATGAGTGAGTTTGGGGTGGAGGAACTTGACTGGCCTGCACAGAGTCCTGACCTCAACCCGATAAAACACCTTTGGGATGAATTAGAGCGGAGACTGCGAGCCAGGCATTTTCGTGACCTCACAAATGCCCTTCTGGAAGAATTGTCAAACATTCCCATAGACACACTCCTAAACCTTGTGGACAGCCTTCCCAGAAGAGTTGAAGCTTTTATAGCTGCAAAGAGTGGGCCAACTCAAAATTGAACCGAATGGACTAAAACTTGGATGCCATTAAAGTTCATGTGCGTGTAAAGGTAGGCATCCCAATACTTTTGTTAATATAGTGAATATTTCAAGCGTATCAAAAGAAAAGATGCTACATATATACATATTAAGCAGCCACAGCCTGAAAAGAAAATTATTTCCCCCATTTCACTTGCCAAAATGCTGTAGAGAAGGACCCTTGCTCTCTTGGTAGAAGCAGCGGTCTCTCTTTAGAGGTCTGAAACACCTCCTGATGAGTCAGAGCTGAAACTCTCCAATCAGCACTGAGCATAAGCATTGATAATTGGAGATTTATGCATTTGCCACATCAGGGGGGACGGCAGATCTGTGCAGAGAGACCACTGCTTCTACATAGACAGTTATATGCTATACCAGGTCTTTTGATATGCTTCACTTATTTTATAGATCTATGTACTGTATTTACATAGGGAACACACTGTAAGAGGTTGATTTACTAAAACTGGTGCCCACAGAATCAGGTGCAGCTGTCCATACTGACCAATCAGCTCCCAGGTTTTATTGTCAAAGCTTAATTGAACAAGCTGAAGTTAGAAGCTGATTGGTTAGTATACAGAGCTGCACCAGATTCTGTGTGTACCAGTTTTAGTAAATCTTCCCCTAAGGGTCTCCACAGTGGCGTCACTAGGGTTGGTGTCACCCGGTGCTGAAAAAATTGTCGCCCCCCCCACCTCAGTACAGACCCCCCCTCTCAGTATAGACCTTCCCCACTAAGTACAAATCCCCCACCTGCAGTATAGATCCCTCTCCCTCAGTACAGACCCGCCTCACTAAGTACAGACTCCCCTTCCTCAATATAGACAGTATAGACCCCCCCACTAAGTACATACCCCCTCACTAAGTACAGACCCCCGTCCATCAGTATAGACCTCCCCCTCAGTGCAGACCCCTCCCTCAGTATAGACCTCCCCCTCAGTATAGACCACCCTCCATCAGTATAGACCTCCACCCTCAGTACAGACCCCCTCACTAAGTATAGACCCCCTTTCCTCAGTGTAGACTCCCCCCACTAAGTACAGACCCCCTTTCCTCAGTACATACCCTCTCCATCAGTATAGACCTCCCCCTCAGCACAGACCGCCCTTAGCACAGACTCCCCCATTAGTATAGACCCCATCAGTATAGACACCCCCCTCAGTACAGACCCCCTCCCTCAGTATAGACACCCCCTCAGTGCAGACCCCCCCATCAGTATAGACCCCCAGTGCAGACCCCCCATCAGTATAGACACCCACCTTAATCAGTATAGACACCCCCCAATCAGTACAGACCCCCCTTCCTCAGTACAGACCCCCCTTCCTCAGTACAGACCCCCCTCCCTCAGTATAGACACCCCCTCAGTGCAGACCCCCATCAGTATAGACCCCCTCTACCCTCCCATCCCCGAAGGATTTACCCACTTCCTGACCAGGCCATTTTTTTTTGCGATACGGCACTGCGCCGCTTTAACTGACAATTGCACAGCTGTGCGATGCTGTACCCAAACAAAATTTATGTCCTTTTTTTCCCCACAAATATAGCTTTCTTTTGGTGGTATTTGATCACCTCTGCAGTTTTTATTTTTTGCTCTATAAACAAAAAAAGAGAGACAATTGTGAAAAACAACAGCATTTTTTACTTTCTGCAATAAAATATTTCCAAAAAAAAAGGTAAAAAAAAAACAAATTTCTTCATCAATTTAGGCCAATATGTATTCTGCTACATATTTTTGGTAAAAAAAAATCCCCATAAGCTTATAATTATTATACTTATATTGACTTATCTGTCAAATAGCAATGGCACAACCATCCACCCATCCCCACATGTCAGCGTGCTTGGTGTTATCCTGGACTCTGAACTCTCCTTTCGGCTCCACATCCAATCACTTTCCAAAGCTTGCCGCCTCAACCTCCGCAACATTTCTAAACTACGTCCCTTTCCAACCAATGAAACCACAAAGCTCCTGATTAACTCCCTGGTTATCTCTCGCCTTGACTACTGCAACTCCCTCCTCATTGGCTTACCTTTAAATAGATTATCCCCCCTTCAGTCCATCATGAATGCTGCTGCCAGACTCATCCACCTCACACATCGCTCAGTGTCTGCTACCCCTCTCTCCATTGGCTGCCACTTGTCAAACGAATTCAATTCAAAATACTAACAATAAGTTACAAAGTCATTCACAACTCTGCCCCCAGTTACATCAATAGCCTTATCTCAAAATACCAACCTAATCGCCCTCTTCATTCCTCCCAAGACCTCCTGCTCTCTAGCTCTCTCATCACCTCCTCCCATATCCACCTCCAGGACTTCTCCTGAGCCTCACCCATCCTCTGGAATTCCCTACCCCAATCTGTCAGACTGTCTCCAAATTTATCCACTTCTAGGGGATCCCTGAAAACTTTCCTCTTCAGAGAAGCCTATCCTGCCTCCATCTAACAACTGCACTATTTTCTCCATTAGGTAATCCCCCACAGCTATTACCCTTTTGTATAACTTGATCCTCCCTCCTAGATTGTAAGCTCTAGCGAGCGGGGCTCTCTGATTCCCCCCTGTATTGAATTGTATTGTAATTGTACTGTCCACTCTAATGTTGTAAAATGCTGCGTAAACTGTCGGCGCTATATAAATCCTGTATAATAATAATAATAATAATATTGATTGGTTAGCACAAAAGTTATCACGTCTACAAAATAGGGGATAGATTTATGGCACTTTTTTTTTTTTTTTTTTACTAGTAATGGCGGCGATCAGTGATTTTTAGCAGGACTGCGACATTGCGGCGGACAGATAGGACACCTAATGGACAATTTTTACACCTTTTTGGGAACCAGTGACATTATTTTAGTGATTGGTGCTAAAAATATGCACTGTTATTGTACTAATGTCATTGGCAGGGAAGGGGTTAACATCATGGGCGCACAAAGGGTTCCTTCACTGTGTGTTCCAACTGTATGGGGGAAGGGCTCACTGGGACAACACAAAGATCTGTCTTCCTGTGTGATCTCTCCTGTCAGAACGAAGATTTGCCTTATTTACACAGGCAGATCCCCGTTCTGTCACTGCGGGGAACGATCAATGGTGGCCGGCGGACATTGAGCCCGCTGGACTCGCTGCTGGCCAATGGGAGCATGCGTGCACCCACAAAAGCGAGTTCACGAGCCGACGTACACCTACGGCGATTTGCACATCCGAGCCACCTTGCCACAGTACAACAGCGGCGGGTGGTCGGCAAGTGGTTAAGTTCTTAAACTCCTGAGGGCCACAAAAAGAGATGAGAAGGCCACATGCAGTCCATAAAAAAATAAAAACTATAACGTACATAAGCCTAACCTAGGTGAACAGACAAAATAACTTCTGGAATTAGTGGGGGGTTATTTACAAAAACTGGAGAGTGCAAAATCTGGTGCAACTCTGCACATAAACCAATCAACTTCCAGGTTTTATTGTCAAAGCTTAATTTAACAAGCTGAATTTAGAAGCTGATTGGCTACCATGCACAGCTGCAGCAGATTCTGAGTGCTCCAGTTTTAGCCTAGGTTCACACTGAATGCAGGTTTCAAATCGTGCAAGTTCAGCTGATTTCAAACCAGCATTTAAGTCCAACTTCGGGGGCAATTTGAGAGACATCTGTGCAGGTTCATGCACAGATGTCTATTGAAATTGCCCTTGAAGTCGCCAAAAGTAGTGCAGGAACTACTTTTGGGAATCAATTCAGAGGGTGCCATTGCTAGCAATAGGCTCCGATTTGGCAGGTGATTTGACATGTCAAATCGCCTGTCAAATCAGCCCAATGTGAATGGGGGCCAAGCAATCTACCCCAGTATACCTTGATTGTAACTACTAGGAGATGTCTACCATCATTCAGGTTGCACAACCGTCAGCAGAGGATCAGCACATACAAAATATAATTATCCCCACTAAGGGCCAGTTCACACCACATGCAGTCCAGTGCATTTTCTTCCTGTATCAAAAATGCATTGGAAGTAAGTTATATGGTTTTCAATGGCATAGTTCACACCAGTGCTTGCAGTTCCAGTGTGTTCCAGTTCCAGAAAAAAAGTACGACATGCTGCATTTTCCCTGCACTGGACTGTACTGGAACCATTGTTGCCAACCTACCAGATTGAAATTTACTGACACGACAACCAAAATTTACTGGCACAGACAAGTTTTTACTGGCATTTCCAAAAGTTTGAAAATTACAGTCTTAAGTGCAAATTTCAGTATTTAGGCTACAGACAAGTACAATATGCGATTAGTAATGTGATTTAAGGGATATATTAGGGCAAAAAACATATTTATTTTTTTATTTTCGATATAGAAAGTAGCTCGGGGACAGGACTCAGGAGGGCAAGAAATTAGAATGGGCGGCACACACATACATAAAATACTACTAGTAACCACCTTCTCATTAACCTTGTGAAAGAAAGAGAAAAAAAAATATATACATCCTTGAAAAAGCCCTTCTCAGCCACACTATCTCCCCCAAAAAACTAGAGAGTGAGGGCTATTAATAATCACCTTCTCATTAACCTTGTGAGAAGAAAAAAGAAAAAAGGGGGATCCCGGGGAGATGACAGGGTAAGATAGGGAGGCAGAGGAAAAAGAAAAAAAGAGAGAAAAAAAAAAAAAAAAATTGTCCACTGTCACTGTCAATTGTCAACTGAATTTTAACATAGCAAGGGGACAGCTGAAGACCCTTTGATGTGTTAATCTTATGCAAGTCTATTTGAACATCTCAAAGGGTGTTCAGGTAGTATCTGCTAATCTAATCTAATCACACATATCTAAGGGGACTTGCTGATGTTGATATGCGGGAGTGCAAATTGGGGTGGTTTATGACTGCAGCTGTTCACGGCTGGGAGTTGTTGTCTATCTGAAAGACTAAAGTATTTAAAAGACCTGAATGGAGACGGCCAATCAAATTGCTCAGCCATTCAATATCTAGTGAATATAACATGATGTTCAGTCTATAGTTTAAGTTAGGCTTTTTCTGTGTATGGCTGGGAACACACAGACCTAAGAACATGGGACTTTGAATTATATACTCTGTCGGATTTTTTTGTCACCTGTGGACTTTGGACTTTGTTCTGTGTTGGAAGTCAATAAAAGTGAATCTCTCTGGAAGAATTGGGTTGCTGCGGAAGAGTACTTACTAATTAATTATCCTAACCACTATACCACAATATTCTAAAATCACTACATTGGTGCCGTTCAAGTGACCAGAAGAGCATTTTCGGACTTAGTAACAGAAGTCGGTGGTGACAACAATCCTGTGAGGTGGACAGAAGTCTGATGAAGAACCAAGAGCTGTGCTCTTGGTGTCAGAGTTAAGGAGAGAGATAGGCCTATAATTGGCACAGTATTGGGGGTCTTTCCCCCCTTTTTGAAGTGCCGTTATATGGGCCAATAGGGCTTCTGGAGGTAGTGGATTGGTTGCATTAATTGAATTAAAGTAGTTACATAATGGTATTGCTAATACTGAGAAATTTTTTTTATAGTATATATTTGTCAGGCCAACCGGCCCCGGACTTTTACCTAATGGCAAGGCTGCTATCACTCCACTCAGCTCTTCTACCGTAATTGGGCGTTCTATTTCCTCTATGATCGTATTAGGTAATGTGGGCATTGATGCATCTTTGATGCAGTCTCGTATCTCCTCCCTATGTTGTCTCTCTATATCCCCTGATTGCGGAGTGTCCGTCGTTTGAATATTATATAGTGCCTCATAGAATCTGCAAAATTCTGTAGCTATAGCTTGTGTTTCAACTATCTTTTTATCCTGCACTAGTAGGTTATGAACATGCCTGGATTCCTGTTGTTTTTTAAGTTGTTTGGCCAGTAACCGCCCACATTTATTCCCCTGTTCATAAAAACGATTTGCAAAATACCTGATTTTATTTTTAACTCTACGGTCCAAGCATTGTGAGAGATCGAATCGCAAGTTCTCTAATTGCTGAATATCTACGGGGTCAAGGTTTTTTTATGTTTCATCTCCAGTACACTAATTTTCTCCAATAAATCCTTTATTTCTTTCTTTCTTTTTTAATATACGAACCATATGCTATCAATTCCCCTCTGATGACTGTTTTGTGTGCTTCCCACACAGCTTGTTCTGACACCTCCCCTGACACATTCATTTCAAAGTATGCTTTTATTTTAAGGAGTAGTTCCTCCACTATATTTTTTTTATCTAGTAATAATTCATTCAGCCACCATGTCCGCTCTATATGACCTGCTTTGATTGGATAAAAGGTCAAAGTTATAGGGGCGTGATCTGAAATGGTTATGGATTCGATTGTACAGTTTAGGACATTCTCCAAATAAAATTGGTCTACCAAAAATAAGTCATGCCATGTGTTTTAGAGTAATAACTGTCGTCTTTAACTCCTGTATGCGTTACCCGCCAACTATCTACCAGATGTTGAGAGCGTAAAAGTTGCTTTGCATGTTAAGGGCTCTAAAGGACAGCAAAGTTCTACCTGTTGATGTATCCGCACTTGGATCTAGTGTAAGGTTAAAATCCCCACCCAAAATCAAACATCCTTCCCTAAATTTTTCCAACATCCTTAAAGTCTTAGCAAGAAAATTAACTGTCCCTTCATTAGGTGCATAAATTGAGGCGAACGTATAGCATAGGCCATGCAGTGTACCTTTCACAAATAGAAAGCGTCCCTCTGGGTCTATCTGCAGGGACCCCAGTTTCCATGGGCACGATTTCCTAAAGGCAATTGTAACCCCCCCTTGCTCTTGTAATAGGTGGCACTGCATGGTACCATTGATTAATTGCATATTGAGGCAAGCCGGGTATAGACCCTTCCATAAAATGTGTCTCTTGTAAAAAGACCACGTCAGCTGTATGGTGACGCAGTTCCAACCAGAGGCGCCCCCTTTTATGTGGTGAATGCATCCCCCTTACATTATATGATACAATTTTTAATAGAGTAGCCATTTCCTAAAATGTCCACCAAGACTTCCAAACCGTGCCCAAGGTACCATACCCATGACACCTCTGCCTCCTGTTGCTCTTTACTACTGACCCTAGGAGCTCAATAACAAATAAAACATAAAAAAACAAAAAACACAATAAAAAGAAGAAAAAAAAAACACCTTCACCATATCTAAATACTCCACCCTGGAGTATGCCAACTAATCGGGAGGAGGGTCTGTGCAGATAAACACACCTTGTGCCCAGACCTCCCCCCCCCTGCTACTGGCAGATTAACTAGTCCCTTCATTCAGGACCAACCTATTGACCAAAAAATGATCCCCATTTACCAAAGTACTAATTACCTCCCTCGTCCCTGGGCATTTTTTATCTTTAATTCCCCTCTTTAGTGACTGGATCTATATAACCTTGGCCATTCATACCCTCCATAGGCCTACCTTCCAAAAAAAAAAAAGGGGGGGGGGGAGAATGGGGTGACACCCCCTAACCCCTTCACATAAACATATACCTAATACATTTTACTATGTATTTTACATTTTGCTTACAGCTAAACATACCACTCCCATGCCCCTCATGATCTCAATTGGAATAGATATCGTCTTTACCCGTCCTTATAAAGAAAAAAAAAAAAAACTTTTTACATATACTACAAAAATTTAGAACGAGAAAAGAATTAGGTAAAAAAACTGCAAAAAAAAAAGGGGGGGGGGAGTGGAGGGGCACCTCCTAGCCCCTTCACATAAACATATACCTAATACATTTTACTTTGCATTTTACATTTTGCTTACAGCTAAACATACCACTCCCATGTCCCCCATGATCTCAATTGGAATAGATATCGTCTTTCCCCATCCTAAAAAAAACAAAAACCTTTTACATTTACTACAACAGTTAAAACGAGAAAAAAATTAGGTAAAAAAAAAAAATAGGGCTGGGAGGGGATTTCTTCGTCCAATCATCTAGGTAGTCTCTGTGGGGGTCTATCTGTGCCTTCCTGAGCAGTATCTACTTTGACCTTTTGCAGGGATTTCTTGCCTTCGCTCAGGCCGTAGAGAAGATCCTTATTGTCCAATCTGTAAAGTCCACCAAGGGGAGGTCTAAAATTTCCAAGAACGACTCTAAGTCATCTTTAGTGCGAAGGGTTGCTGTTTTACCATTCCTAGAGGCCATCAGACTAAATGGGAACCCCCACTGGTATTTAACCTCCGCCGAGCGTACAGTTTCTAACAAGGGTCAGACTAAATGGCGTTGATAAAGAGTCCGGCGTGATATATCTGGGTACAAGGATAAGTTTATACCGTCAAAAACAATTACTACAGGCCATCTTCATAATGCTCTCTTTCACTGCATATTTATGCACTTTACAGATGACATCTCTTGGTGTCTCCACCTTCTGAGCATTATGAGCTGGAATCCAGTGGGCCAATCTATCTCTATAATTTCTGGTAATTAATCTGGCAAAATATTTTTTGAACTGTTGAGACTAGGGTTGTCCCGATACCGATACTAGTATCGGTATCGGCACCGATACCGAGCATTTGCCCGAGTACTTGTACTCGGGCAAATGCTCCCGATGCTTCCCCCGATACCTGGAGGACAGCTGTGATCGGCGCGTGGGGGAGTTACAGGATTCTCCCCCAGTGGCTTTCACCAGCTTTAGTGACATACAGCTGTGATCGCTCACAGCTGACTGTCACTGCATCCTCCTCCGTGCCCCCTCTGTTCCTCTGTGCCTCTCCGCTGTCCCCTGCATTCCTCTATCCTTATCTGTCCCCTCCGTACTCCCCCTCCGTTCCTCTATCCTTATCTGTCCCCCTCCGTACTCCCCCTCCGTTCCTCTCTCCTTATCTCTCCCCCTCCGTTCCTCTCTCCTTATCTCTCCCCCTCCGTTCCTCTATCCTTATCTGTCCCCTGCATTCCTCTCTCATCTGTTCCCTCCGTTCTCCCCCTCAGTTCCTCCGTCCTCCCCCTCCTTCCTTTGTGTATGGATAGAGTCAGCTGACTCTGTCTATTCACATAACTGATACATTGTAATCTCCTGTGATTACGATGTGTCAGTTTATGAATGGAGAGGAGCCGCTGTCTTCTCTCCATTCATTCTCAGTGCAGCTGACGCTGCAGAGAAAGGGACTGGGGAATCTCTATCCTCTGTCTCTTTCTCTGTTTCAAGGGGGAGATATCAGAGGTCTGTTAAGACCCCTGATATCTCACCAAAGCCCCCCAACAGGGCTGATTTAAAAAAAAAAAAAAAAAAAACAATAAATAATAAAAAAATATTATTGTAAAAAATAAAAATTGTAAAAGAAAACAAAAAAAAAACCACACACACATACAACGTTCACCCCCCCCCCCCAAGAAAAAATAGCAAAAAAAAAACTGTCACGTGACATTAAAAAAAAAGTATCGGTAATCGGCATCGGCGAGTACTTGAAAAAAAGTATCGGTACTTGTACTCGGTCCTAAAAAAGTGGTATCGGGACAACCCTAGTTGAGACCAATTCAGGTGTTTGAATTGATTCGGGCAAACCCTTTATGCGGATGTTCTGTCTTCTGTCCCTTTTCTCATAGTCGTCCAACTGATCTCTATAAGAATTTAGTACATCTGCATGATTTTTAATAGCGTTTTGAACATCCGCCACTTTATGTACCATGACCTCATGGTCATTCTCCACATTTTCTACTCTATGGCCTAGAGCCCGTGTGTCTTCCCTTAAGCCCTCCACCGCTTGCAGGCATGACTGTTCCATGGCAGTTATTCATTTCTGAATATCCCTCTTAGTGGGGAGGGCCCTCAATAATTCCCTGATGTCCATCTCTGTGTCCTCCGTATGCCCATTTAGTCCCGGGGGCCACCTATCCCCACCTTTTAAGTTTGAGTTAATTGCCACTGGGGTCTGGTTTTCTCCCTGCGAACCAGGACCAGGACCTATGTCAGACGTTGTTTGTTTACCTTGTATGGCCAGCTGACCCCCATTTGAAGCTAGGGCATCTATACCTGTTACTGACATGGCCTCTACACAGTATGGAGCCTCTAATGTCCCCCCATCTGCCTCCGAGTGCCCCGGATTGCCATGTTCCTGTGCACTGGGGTCTTGTTTGTTTGAGGGTTTTATGTCCCTATGTATTTATGGCCATGGTCCATTGCTGGGGCTCCCCCGCTGGGCATTAGGTGACCCTCTCCCATCCTCAATGGGCCCTGCCTGGATCCTGGAGTACCCTGTTCAGGGGCTTTCCTCCCCCTTCCTGCTGCCGGGGATCTCCTAAAGTAGTCCATGAGACCTCGTCCTGCTGCCTGGGTGCCATGGCTCGGCGTTGAGGGCCCACGCTCCATTCGGTCCATGCTGCTGCTGATATTTGAATCACCACATTTTCTCTCTTCCTGTCTCCCCATTTGCCGCCCCAGCCCTGGTTCCGTAGCACGGGGGACAGATAGGCTCAGAACCCATCCGCCGAGTTTCGACCTCCTCCGGCTGGTTGTAGCGCGGCTTGTCTGTGCGTCATCATAATCAGCTGATCGGCTGATCAGCTCCTCCGTTTGCGGTCTCTGCCCGGGATTCCTGGGAGGGTGGAGCGCTCACTCAAACACGTCCGCTCATCACTCCCTCCTCAACCACCCTTTGTGTGTTGATGTAACAACCTTTTCCTTTCACTGGCATTTACTGGCAGGTAAAGAAGTGCCCATTTTTTACTTGCTGCCAGTAAAAATACTGATGGTTGGCAACATTGACTGGAACTCTGTAAAACACATCAAAAATGCACTGGAATGCACCTAAACTACCAAAAATGTACTGGAGCACACTAAAAACACACATGCAGAAAAGCATCTGGAACGCATCCGGACTGCATTTCTATGGTGTGAACCGGCCTTCAATGTTTTTGGGTAAATTTTATTTAACCTTTTAAAATTATATTTGTAGGTAGGTAGGTGCTAGTAATGTAATTTTACTAGGTTACTCCAGCACAGGCAAATTTAGGCAGGCCTATACTGCATGCTAGGCCTGTCTGTTTTGATCTGGGGGGCTGGGAGTGGTCAGAGTAGCAGTGGGTGTGACCACCTGCACTTCAGTTCTGAGGTGCCTCCCCTGTTTTTGAGGAGAATGTTCTAGAAAAGGGGCTGGACCTGGAACTGGAGTGGCAGGCAGCTTGTGTGTGAGCCTTGACCAATCACCATCAGTATTGGCAGGGGGCGGGCCTCATATATAAGCTGAGGTGATATGCCACGGGGGAGAAGTCGGCTGAGTGAAGTGATGAATGACATGTTAGCAGCAGGAGGCCATCCCCATCTGGGGGGGGGGCGCCGATCGCATGAGGAGAGCTGTAAGGGAACATTGCGTCTACACAGTCATTGGCAATGTCTCTGCCACCACATGGTCGGATGGCAGGGAACTCCTGGAGCAGAGGGGCAGGTGAAGCTGTCGGTACGCATGGTCCAGTCAAAGTTCCTCATTAAGAACTCAGGGCTGTTGGAAGGTCAGTAAGTGTTACCACAGTGGAGGGCTGGAGGCGCCAAGGAGTCTGTAAGGGAACTCTGCTAGTACACGGTCACTAGTGGAGTCTTCATCAATACACGCGGTGGATGATGGGGAATCCTGAAGCAGAAAAGAGACTGTGGGGATCAGTGTCAAGTCGATGTTGCCTGTGGGCACATGATTTGCCAGTTGGGCGGGCTGGGAACAGTAGTCCATATTTCCTAGAAGATATGCTTTTAACCAACTAGGCTTCTGGGGAGAGGTTCTGCAGGCCTCAGGCCTAGTAGCAGCGAGCAACCAGAGCCAGTGGAGAGGCTTATTCAGAGTGGGCCCCCTACTATTTAATAGAAGAGAATGTGTCATGCTTCAATTAGTAACTACAAGTTTGTGCAGGAGGAACCAAGTCTGTGTAGGAGGAACCAAGTCTTGGGCAGGAGGTGAAAGGAATCTTAGAACATCATTTTGACACGGTCCAAAGTGATGTCTTCATCTAACACACAGTGATGGATGAAGAACTCTTAGAAACAGTAGTCTGCGGAGGTTGAGCCGCAGGAGGAGCAACAGTCTGCATGGAGATGCAGGATGAGATTCTTACTTAATTCAATATGCACATTACATCTTCTGGCTCTAAAGTGATTAGAATGTACTAAATCCTAAAATATGATGGCAATGACTTTTCCTATGACCATCCCATATTCCTAGCCCTATTCAAGTTGTACCCCCCAATAAAGCAAAAAAACAAAACTCGCAAAAGACTGTTCATTGTCCCCGGAAGTGATGTATGAAGTCTGGCAGTGGGGTGATTTGGCAGATTGTTTGTTACTAGCTGCAACACCATAGCTACATATTTTTCAACTATTCATACAAAATATTCTATATACAAATACAAGTTTATTCAGCATGACGTTATAACAGTAGCGTTACAGAGGGATTCTCTAACAAGAGATTACAACAGAAGTGGTTCAATTTCAGAATGTCTCTCTCTAATTGGAACACCATAACAACTTCCCAGTGCAGGCAAACGAGGGGGAATAGGTGAATGAGCCATTAAGCCTGCCCATGTAGTAACTAAATCAATTATACTTGTAAGTGATATATAAGAGTGTCAATAGAAAACACAATTTGGTGAATATTAGAACTTTTTAACATTTTTCTAAATGTGTTTTTTTTTTCATATTTTGAGTTGCAAAGGTGAACTTAAAACATTGAAATCTGTACTGCTTTACTATTAATTCATACCATTTTTACATTTCACATTTGAACAAGGTTCCTTTAATGTGATCTATAAATCTGCTTCTTTACTTTCTGTTCACGTATGCCTTCCAAAAAGTAAGAATGTCTGTTACTAGTTCCTCCTTGTTGTGTTGCTTAGCAACATGCCATATTTAGTTATTCATTGGGAACCGAGTCATTTTTACTTGGATAATATATCAAGCGCTTTAGAGAGAGCTGGCTTAGTAGATTGATTGTGGTCAAAGGAAAGCAAAATGAAACCTTTTTTTATGCCTAGCTCAATTATGAGTGCCACTGGAATTCTGTGATGGAATCAGGTCTCTGGAACAAATATGTCTTTCCCTCAGAAATGATATTTATCCATCATATTGTGCTCACCAGAAAGGATCAATAACATTTTAGAATTGCAAATTTTATGACATTAATATGGCATATACAGGTGTCTCTTTTCCAATGTATGACAGCAACAATACGGATAAATTCTTGCTGTCAGTAGCTGCAATTTAAAGGATCCTGTAAGATAAAAAAATAAGGAAGCGGCATTTATTTGTCAGACCAGAGTGGGCAATATCAGCCTCGGAAGAAGTCCTTTTGTCGACGAAACCGGTCGGGCTGAGCTGTATGTTCCTGTTATTGTGCATTTTACATGTTTGAATGTTCTGTGGTGGCCACCTTCCTTTTTTACCATGCAATGCTGTTTTTACTATGGATACGTGTAAGTGCAATACTTTATATTAAATGCAACTCTTCATGCCGCGTACACACGATCGGAAATGCCACCAGCAAAACTCCAATGAGAGCTTTTTGTCTGAAAATGCGACCATGTGTATGCTCCATCGGTCTTTTGATGGCAGAATTCCAGCCAGCAAAAGATTGAGAGCATGTTCTCTATTTTTTGGTCGGGAAAAGTTCCTATCCGAAAATGCGTTCATCTGTATGCAATTCGGACGCGAAAAAAAATCACACATGCTCGGAAACATTTTGACGCATGCTCGGAAGCATTGAACTTCATTTTCTCGGCTCATCATAGTGTTCACCGCGTTCTTGACGGTCAAAAGTTCAGGGAACTTTTGAGTCACCATGTGTATGTAAGGCAAGCTTGAGTGGAATTCCATCGAAAAAACCATCCAAGTTTTTTCTGATGGAAATTCCGATCGTGTGTACGCGGCATAAGAGGTTTTACTCTATCCAGCATTTTATGTTTTATTTGGATCTGACTACACGATCGTCATTTGGGTAGAGTGCCCTGGATGCTCTGGAGCTGTTACTGACATGGTTCCTTTGTATATACCCTGCTGATGACCCCTACCGGGATATTTTCATCAAGTCTGTTTGACCCTTCATAATAAAGGGTCCAGGGTATCTGGTAAGAGCCCAACCTATTGTGATGGTGGTGTGTTCACTTGGTGAAGGGATTGGATAACCTTATGCCTAGTTGAAAAATGGAGTTTGCCATTTGACCATTATGGTCCATTTGAGAGACTGATTTTTCTGGACTGTTTATTTATAATTTTTTTCAGTATATTTAATCATTGTAGCGCAACACATCTTTATTTTATTTAATATCAGTTCAGGCAGTTGACAGACAACTCTGAAACTTCATTTGATCTCTGACCTATGACACTCCATCTTAATTTTGGATAGAGTGATGAGAAATAAGAACCATTATCAGGTTTTTACTGCTAAGGGGCTTTACTATTTCTATTTGTCCTGTTGACTACTGTTGCCTACACTGAAAGTTGGGAAAAATCCAAGATTTTGAGTTGTCACCATAACAGGAATAGAAGGGAAATCTTTTAATGGGAACACTTGTTCTGGTGACGGTCTAGGAAGGCATTTGACTTACTTTGAAGACATTTCCTCCCTTTCCCCATTGTGTCTAAAGGACATTAAATTAAGGAAATTCTCCCTCATGGGAAACAGATGGTACTAAAATATTGATGGGTTTTAACCCTTTCAAATTCTAAAATATAAAAAAAATGTTTTAGCTTTAGATACACTACAAGATTAGATATTCAGATAACTGATTACATCTAATTATGAATGGCTTTCTTTACAGAGAAGTTCCAGATTAAAGCAATATTAAGGATGGGATCAAACTAAGTGCGAATGCGGCTCACAGCAGGGGTCCGGTGCGTCCCTGTTCTCCATTTCAGGGACAAATCAGGACCAAATTTTGCCTAAATTTGGACCTGAAACAGAGCCAAAGATACACAGGACCCCTGTGCAATCCGCTCCACGGCCACCACGGAGATGTGTGAATAGGCTCCATTGAGAGCTGGTCACACTCTCCTTTCATGCTAATTAGATCCAGGGAAATCCGCATCCAATTCGCACTAGTGTGAACTCAGCCTTAAGCCTTGTTTGTTTGTTTTGTTTTTTTAAATAACAAACATGTTATACTTACCTACTCTGTGCAGTGGTTTTGCACAGAGCAGCCCAGATCCTCCTCTTCTCTAGTCCCACGCTGGCGCTCCTGGCTCCTCCCTCCTGCTGGGTGCGCCCACAGCAAGTAGCTAGTTATGAGGCATTGGACCAAGATGCTGCTCTGTGTGCCCATTCACACACGGAGCCGTGGCTTGGCCCCACCCCCTCCATCTCCTAAGTGGTTCACTGGCTGTGATTGACAGCGGCGGGAACCAATGGCTTCCTCTGCTGCCAAAAGCCAATCAGGAGTGAGGGTCCCTGGAGAGACAAGGCTCTCATGGACGTCGCTGGATCAAGAGAGGGGACTGAGGTAAGTATTAGGGGGGTCTGCTGCACATGGAATGCATAGAATGCATGAAGGTAAAAAAAACCTTGTGCCTTTACAACCACTTTAAGTTAGCAGAATTACCACAATGTATTAAATATGCTCGTTAGGGCACATTTGCATCACATCTGTTTGGCTATATCATTCAATGCAAGCACAATGAAATAATAGGACAAAATGCACAAATAAACAAGAATAGGGTTAGTGTCAACATAAAAACCTGATGCCTGGAAAACTGTAAATCCTGTATATGTTATGGTATCTAGGAAGATCTGGATACATCTTTGTGGAGTTCACATTTTCTCAAAAGTTTGTAGAAGATCAGGAGATTTCTGTGAAATTTTGCCAGTTTGGCAAAAACATTGCAGTGAATGAAGAAGACATGATTAGTGTGTTAATAGTGGTATTTAAGGGTACACATTGGATTTTTGCTACTTAGGGTTGTGGAAGCTTATTTCATGAACTTGTGCCAGAAACGTCTCCTCAAACACAATTTTAACCACTATACCAATACCAGGGACTTCCCCCCCTTCCTGCCCAAGCCAATTTTCAGCTTTCTGCACTGTCGCTGTTTAAATGACAATTGCGCGGTCATGCTACACTGTACCCAAACAGAATTTTTATCATTTTGTTCCCACAAACAAAGCTTTCTTTTGGTGGTATTTGATCACCTCTGTAATTTTTATTTTTTGCTACATGAATAAAAAAAGACCTAAAACTTTGAAAAAAAATAAAATTTTTGTTTTTGTTTCTGTTATAAAATTTTGTAAATAACTACATTTTCTCCTTCACTGATGGGCACTGATAAGGCGGCACTGATGGGCACTGATAAGGTGGCACAGATGAGGTGGCACCAATGAGCGGGCAATGACGGGCACCGACGATAGGCACTGATATGCGGCACTGATGGGCACTGGTAGGCAGCACTGATGGGTGGTACTGATATGCAGAACTGATGGGCATTGATAGACACCACTGATGGGCACTCATGGGTGGCACTGGTGGGCACTGATGGGCACTGATAGACAACACTGATGGGCACTGAAAGGCTGCAAAGATGGGTACTTATGGGTGGCACTGATAGGCGGCACTGATGGGCACTGATGGGCACTGATAGGTGGCACTGCTGGGCACTGATGGGCATTGATATGTGGCACTGATGGGCACTGATACACGGAACTGATATGCAAAACTGATGGGCATTGATAGACACCACTGATGGGCACTCATGGGTGGCACTGGTGGGCACTGATGGGCACTGATAGACAACACTGATGGGCACTGAAAGGCTGCAAAGATGGGTACTTATGGGTGGCACTGATAGGCGGCACTGATGGGCACTGATGGACACTGATAGGTGGCACTGCTGGGCACTGATGGGCATTGATATGTGGCACTGATGGGCACTGATACACGGAACTGATATGCGGAACTGATAGGCATCCCTGGTGGCACAGGCAGTGGCAGGCATTGTGAGTGGGCACTGATTGGCAGCTGCCTGGGCATTGATTGGCAGCTGCCTTGGCACAGATTTGCATATCCCTGCTGGTCTAGGGGGGCATACATCGTGGTCCAGTGTGGATGGCCATCCTGGTGGTCCTGGGCGGCATGATGGTGGTCCTGGGCGGGATCCAAGGGGAGGTGCGCTGATAAACACAACCTGTACACTTTACAGCGCCGCTATGGCGCATTACTGCGCATGCGCAAGAATGGGGGACCAGCATGCACTGTAACCAGGAAGATAGTGCTTGTGATCAGCACAGACTCCCCCTGTCAGGAGAGCGACCGATGGGCTCTCCTGTACTCGCGTCTGTCAGACGCAAGTGAGGAAAAGCCGATCAACAACTCTTCCTGTTTACATCATGATCAGCCGTGATTGGACATGGCTGATCACGTGGTAAAGAGCCTCTGCTGGGGGCTCTCTACCGAGATCAGTGTAGCGGTGTATGAGACTGACACACAGCACCACTGATAGCCGCAATGCGCGCCCCCACGGACGTCATATGACGCCCAGTCAGGATAACTGAACCACCGCCTGGCCGTCATTCTGCTATAGGCCGGGTGGGAAGTGGTTAAAAACACACACACCTAAACCACCCTAAGGCCCGGTTTACACTGATGCGACAAGTTTGGAACACTTGTCGGATCAGAAATCGGACCCCAGTTTGACCCCATTCTGTGCAATGGAACCGTTCTGATTGGTGCAACTTGAGTCACTCCGACTTAGAAAAAGGTTCCTGCGCTAGTTTTGGTCTGACCTTGGTGTGACATTCGTTGACTTCTGTTAGAGAAGTTGCATGCATAGTTACATAGTTACTTAGTAGGTGAGGTTGAAAAAACACACAAGTCCATCACTTCAACCTATGTATGTGATTATATGTCAGGATTGCATTGTATATCCCTGTATATCCCTGTATGTTGTGGTCGTTCAGGTGCTTTTCTAATAGTTTTTTGAAACTATTGATGCTTCCTGCTGAAACTACCACCTGTGGAAGAGAATTCCATATCCTTGTCGCTCTTACAGTAAGGTACCCTTTACACAGTTCAAGGTTAAACCTCTTTTCTTCTAGTTTTAATGAGTGGACACGTGTCTTATTATAGCGGAGGTCCGCCCACCGCTGCTAAAATTATAAGCCAGCAGCTGCACATACTGCAGCTGCTGACTTTTAATAATCAGACACTTACCTGTCCTGGAGTCCAGTGATGTGGGCACCGCAGCTGATGTTTCCATCAGCTGTCGGGTGCATGTCGCCTCCATTGCGAGTAAGGGAAACTGGCAGTGAAGCCTTAAGGCTTCACGCCGGGAACCCTACTGCGCATGCGCAAGGCTCCACTCCTCTCTCCTATTGGCCCAGCGGCCGGGGGGAGGAGTAAGGAGAAGGGAGCCCGGGCGGTGATGTAAATACTCGTGGCTGAGGCTCCCGGAAGTGGGAACAGGATACCTGTGAAAGACAGGTATCCTGCCCCCCACGAAAGGTGCCAAACGTGACACCGGAGGGGGGAGGACTACAGCGAGAGGAAGTTCCACTTTTGGGTGGAACTCCACTTTAAACTCCCTTCCGTGGAAAAGTTTTGTCCCTATTGTGAGGGTCACCAGTATGGTATTTATAAATTAAAATCATATCCCCTCTCAAGCGGCTCTTCTCCAGAGAGAATAAGTTCAGTGCTCGCAACCTTTCTTCATAACTAATATGCTCTAGTCCCTTTATTAGCTTTGTTGCCCTTCTCTGTAGTCTCTCCTTTTCCAGTAAATCCTTCCTGAGGACTGGTGCCCAGAACTGGACAGCATACTCCAGGTGAGGCTGGATCAGAGTCTTGTAGAGTGGTAGAATTATAGCTTTATCTCTTGAGTTAATCCCCTTTTTCTCCCCCCCAGTTTATAGATTGCATTCATATTTTTGCCACCCAAATGCATTATTTTACATTTTTCCACATTAAACCTCATTTTCCATGTAGTTGCCCACCCCATTAATTTGTTCAGATCTTCTTGCAAGGTTTCCATATCCTGCGGATAAGTTATTGCCCTGCTTAGCTTAGTATCGTCCACAAATACAGAGATTGAACTGTTTATCATATCCTCCAAGTCGTTTATGAACAAATACTCCCCATTTATCACCATCCTCTGAACTCGCCCTTGTAGCCAGTTTTCAATCCATCTATGATTACTGCTAATGATACCGTTTTCATTACTAAAATCTTGTATATAGTCCCTTTTCATCCCCTCCAAGTCATGCCGAAGTTGCGCTGGGGTCCGGCTTCAAAGTCGCGTGACTTTGAAGCCACGGCAGTGTGAACCTGGGCTTACTGCATCCCTTAATATAAAAAAAAAAAAAAAAAAAAACAGCACACAACTTATGGAGTAGCTCTGTTTTTCGCAAGCAACTAAGCAGCTCAATGAGCAAATGTGGATTCCATTTGAAGCTTTAGCACTGGTAAAATTGGCAATTTTGTATCAATATCAGTTTCTCCCAAACCATTCCAATCATCCCCAAATTCAAGACTGTCTGAAACTACGCACAGATAGGATCTAACCTACTAGCACTCTTATGGTGGCCATACACACCTTGTTATTTTATCTGAATGACCTGTCAATTCAATAAAGCATTTGACATCTGAAATAATCATTTAATATGACACAAATTGTACATTTAGCTAATGTCAACAACTCACTGGAAAAGATAAAATAAATGGTAAGCCGTGGTTTCAGAACTGATTGTTTGCTCCATACACCAAATAATCAGTTTAAAATTATCATAATTTCTGCCCAAACCAATCATTTTCTTCTTCAGTTTGATCCCACACAATTGCTCAAAAGTGATTGAAATGGTAGAGAGAAACTATGAATAATTGCTAGATTCAATTAGAATATCTATGTGATCCTTTCAATGAACGATTGGATGAATACGTGGCGGCCTGTTCATAGGGGGCACAGAGATACTGCCCCCTTAATCCATGTGCTCGGCTCCGGTTGGGGTGCCTGTGACCCAACCGACTGACTGTAGGGGGGTGTGGGGGTGGCAGCGGCCCCTGATGTATAGTCTACATTAGTCAAAAGAACCCATTGGAAACATGAGATCTAACCCTTTTAGATTCCACTACCTGTGAGTATACATATCAACACAAAACTTTGCATTTAAAGACCTTAGAGAACCAACTGAGCAAATAAATCTATCAGTGCCCGCAAATAACTAAACAATGGTTTTCAATGGACTGACCCTCTAAGCTGCCTATAGATGTTTATTTTATCCACAGTTATATGATGTGCTAGTCCCTATATCACAGTGTCATGCTAATTGTCTCATCAGCTCCCCCTATTTGAGCAATAATTTAATTTCTGAAAAAAAAAAAAAAACAATGGTCAAAAGAGTGATCCAAGATTTTACAGCAAATTGGAAAATCCTTGTAAATGATCCAGTACCTCTAATGTTGCATCGCCTATACTACCCAGCTTCTAGTGTTGCACAAATTGATTGCATTGCTAGCTTAAGTTTAGTAATATAAGTATTATTTTTATCTGTGTTCCCTTAGTAAACCATGATCCATAAGCCTGCAAAAAATCTATAGTATTTAATTGCTTTTCAAGGAAATAACAATTATATCTTATTATAGCTTTTTATTCCATTTTTTATTTCTTTCCGATACAGTTTTTGAAGATAAAAATTGGCCTCATTTAATATGTAAAGTAAGTAAGGACACATTATCTGCCAGTTTACAGTTTATCTTAATGAAATTCCAGTTCCAATTAAAAAGCTTAAATGTTATAGTGAGTTGTATTATATTCTAGAGACAGTGGAGGTCATAAGGCATCTAGCAAAATAAAGTTTATACAGCTTGTATTATTTACTGTATTTTTAAGGAAATGTTGTGTGTTACTGGTAACTCTGCATATAGCCCATTACAAGACATTTGGGGATTCATTAAAGCCTCTGTGATAAATGGCAAACAGTTTTCACAAAATATTTTTTTGCAAATTAAAGCTTGCACTACCAAGGAAAAATGGCCTAAAAGTGCATATCAGAACAAAAAAAAAAAAAGAAATGCAGAACATCTCTGAAATATATGCAATTCTTCCCATGTATTATACCTTTAGAGTCCCTGTAAGTACAGAAAAATACCTGTTGTTCTGCCAAAAATTTACTCAGTCCCTAATTTATAGTTGTGTGCTGACAGCACAGTACCTTTTCTAGACTAAAATTGCATGAAATGGTGTCAGCCATGCCAAGTTATCTTTTGTTAAACTCAGAAATATTTTCCTTCTCACCTCCACAACATTGGAGAAATTTTTTGCAGTTCAAGATAGGAACTAGGAGGACTAAATAGCCGTTGAGATAACACAGGCAAAGTGCACAGGGCAGCACTAACTTTTTCACAGGCTCAATAAGTACTTTTTCCACTTTTTATACAGATATTAAAACAATACATTCAAACATATATTTAACAAAAGAAGTTCATTGTAAAGGTTACATATACTTTAAAGTGAATCTTAACTACATTTTAAACTTTAGGTTTAAAGATCTAGCACATTGGTCTCCAAACTATAGCCCGGGGCCAGATGTGGCCCTTTGCTTGCCTTTATCCAACCTATGGGGCACTGTCTCTCCCCTTGATATGAGGTACTATTTCTTCCACTGACACCGATGCTAAGGCACCATTCCTTCCACAAACACCAGCAGTGGGTCATAATACTTTCCTCTCACACAAATGGTGGGTAACTATTCCTCCCACTGACACCAACGATGGGGCACTATTCCTCCCACCAATACCAATGATGTGGTACTATTTTTTCTACAGTTTTTTTTCCCAAGTCTTAGGCATTCCTTACTTCCACTGATACTGGGGTATTTTCTTCTGTTAGCCACAGTTCAGCCCCCTTTAGAAAGTTTGGAGACCCTTGGTGTAGTATAAAAGAGGACAAGTTCGAATGCCAGCCCACTCCAGTCAGTCATGTGATCCTGTGTCAGCCAGTGGAGGCTGCAGGGGAGAGAGTGCTTGACAATGGCAGGGAACTCCTGAACAGTGGTGTAACCTATAGGCTTCTATAGCCCATCCATTGTCGGCGCTTCCTCCTCTCTCCCGCAGTCACCACTGGCTGACACAGGGAAGCTAGATCATGTGACTGGACTGGAGTGGGTTGAAAATAAGTAAGTATATGCATCTTTCTTACGCAGGTTAGTCAGCATATGTGTTAGAAGTGGGAGAGAGCACTAGTTAGCTTTAGCCTGGAATTCTATTTTAACAACAATACAATTGATGTCTACTAACAAACAGTCCTCTTGGTGTTGGTGTTGCATATAAAGTCATGTAAACAAAGCAGTGTCTTGGAAAATACATGGGTAGGTGTGCTACGAATACCACAAAATAAAATGTTTTTGAGCATTTACAACAAGTTCATATGTCCTCAGATGCCAGAGGAACCAATGTCCTGGTGGAATAAATCAGGCTCCCCAGAACTCACCAATAGTTGGCTTATCTCTAAAGCTTCATACACATTATTCAATTGTTGGCAGGGGATTGTCTGTTGACAGACTGCTGTCCTAAAATCTTACAGTTAGTACGCTCCTTTTGAAAATTGTTGTCCAACTTTCGGCCAACAAATGTTGGATGACAAGCTAGTAAATTTTCGGCGGACAATGGCTTGACGTCTGATTTTCATATAGTCAGTACACAAATCCGTCACACAAAAGTCGATAGTACAAACACGCATGCTTGGAATCAATGCTCACCAAACATGAAATTAGCAGAAGGGGCCCAAAGGGTGGCGCTCAAGAGCGGAAATTTCTCGTAGTATGTTTGTGTCATGACAATGCCCTTTTGACAAAAATCAGACGCTCGGTTGGCCAACAATCGTACCGTGTGTACGAGGCTTAAGTTTGTTGGTAATTTTATACAAGGTGTAATTGGAATTAACTATTTTTTCCATTAAACAAAGGGTGGTTGCATTAATAGTTGGTAGAAAGGACTGAGGTGGGTGGTAAGATAACCAGATTTCTGGGAGAAGTAGAGTCAGATCTTGTGATACTGCTGCTGCTGATTCAATCATGAACCATATAAGTTTATCTTGGTCTCATCAGAAACAGGACATGGTTCCAGTAATCCATGTCCTTAGTCTGCTTGTCTTCAACAAACTGTTTGCTGGCTTTCTTGTGCATCATCTTTAGAAGAGGCTTCCTTCTGGGACAACAGCCATGCAGACCAATTTGATGCAGTGTGCAGAGTATGGTCTGAGCACTGACAGGCTGACCCTCCACCCCTTCAACCTCTGCAGCAATGCTGGCAGCACTCATACATCTATTTCCCAAAGACAACCTCTGAATATGACGCTAAACATGTGCACTCAACTTCTTTAGTCGACTATGGTGAGGACTGTTCTGGGTGGAACCTGTCCTGTTAAACCGCTGTATGGTCTTGGCCACCGTTCTGCAGCTCGGTTTCAGGGTCTTGACAATTTTCTTACAGCCTAGGCCATCTTTATGTAGAGCAACAATTCTTGTTTTCAGATCCTGATAGAGTTATGTGCCATGAGGTTCCATGTTGAACTTCCAGTGACCAGTATGAGA
The DNA here is from genome assembly GCF_042186555.1 of Aquarana catesbeiana. Classification (NCBI taxonomy): domain Eukaryota; kingdom Metazoa; phylum Chordata; class Amphibia; order Anura; family Ranidae; genus Aquarana; species Aquarana catesbeiana. The sequence continues at coordinate 596,127,008 of NC_133328.1, read as the reverse complement.
GAGTAAGAGCAATAACATCAGATTTAACAGACCTGCCCCCCCATTCACACCTGAGACCTTGTAACAATAACGAGTCACATGTCACCGGGAAGGGAAAATGGCTAATTGGGCCAAATTTGGACATTTTCCCTTAGGGGTGTACTCACTTTTGTTGCCAGCGGTTTAGACATTAATGACTGTGTGTTGAGTTATTTTGAGGGGACAGCAAATTTACACTGTTATACAAGCTGTACACTCACTACTTTACATTGTAGCAAAGTGTAATTTCTTCAGTGTTGTCACATGAAAAGATATAATAAAATATTTACAAAAATGTGAGGGGTGTACTCACTTTTGTGAGAGACTGTACTTGTTTAATAAAAAGGTCTCTAAGGTACGCCTTAAGGGCATCCCATACTATGCTATGTGGGGCTGATCCTTCATTTTGGGTAATAAAAGTCTCAAAGTGGTGCAACACAGAGTTCTCCCGAAGAAATAGATTCAATCAGAATGGGTTCAGACGCCATGGGATGTTAACCCCCCATCGATGGGAAGCACCGGAAGGCCAAAACCAGATCATTTCTGGACAATGAATTACACGTTTTAGAATAACAAGTAAATTAACTTTCAATAGGGTGAAACCTCCGGCACATATCCTGTAGCCCTTATTCTCTACAGAGACTCTCTAAGGATGCCAATACCCATTGTGGTCACATCAGGCGCACTCCTGTGCGCATTGGCGTACGCAGATGTGCGACGGCGTGAACGGGCGTACGTAGATGCGTGATGACCCTGACAAGCATGCGCAATGGCGCACACAACGTGACAGATTCTGGTGCCTCAAGGCCTATATAAACCTGCTGCTGAGACCTGTGCATTGGTGGATTATCATCAGCCCCCCTGTGTTCCTGTGCTCTTGTGTATACCGATCTTTGACCTCCCATTAGTGACCCGGCTTGCTTAACCTGTTATCCTGATCTCCTGGTTTGACCTCTGGCTTGTACTACTGACCCTGATTTTGTCTGCTCCACTGTGTTTGATCTTTGCTTGGCTCACCGGCTCTGCTACAACCCCGGCTTGTTCCAGTATTGCTACCTGAATCTAACATTGACTGATTTACCGTGTATGACCCCTGGCCTGGCTCCTGGTTCTGTTTCCGGATTGTCCATATGCCAAGTTCACCTGGTACTCCTCAAGTACACCTGCCCTACAGTGCATCTTGTTGTTCCAGTGACCTTCCGGTGATCAGCGCATCAAACCATAGCAACTGACAAACCGTGCTTCTTTGAGCACTGCACTCCCTGTACCACTTCCAGGGGTGCACTGCACTTAGCTGCGAGGGGAGCCTCAGCATCTCAGCCTTGCACCTGGTTCGCGACAAAGTGGAAATCTATCATGTTCTGGATTAACCACATTATAGAAATCCCCACTCACAATATTGGAAGCAAAGGAGAAGCCTTTGCAAATGACAGAAGTTGGAGAAGGACTTCGGGATTATAGGGAGGAGGAATATAAATGACAGCAAAAAATAAGTTCTAAATCCTAAATCTGACATAGAAGGAAAATAAATTTGCCATTCACGTCCACCAAAGTATTATTGCAGGAGAATAACATCTCATTAAAATTAAAATAGAAACCCTCCAGGAATAGGATGAAAAATATAATGATAGGCATCTCTTACAAAATGTACCATCTAGTGGTGTCATGAGTAGTATGAATTGGGAGGGGAAAACAACAAAAAAACAAAATAAAATGTACAGTATATTGATTAATAATTATGTCCCATAGTCAAGTAATAAATTGGTTATCAAGAGAGTTTTTAGAAGCCTGAGGAGAGTCCAAAAATTGTACTTGACCATCATAGACCACTCGAAGACGAGCAGGGTAAAGCATACAGTAATGAAGGTTCAGCTGCATCATCCACTTCTTAACCTCTGGAAAGGATGCCCAACGTCTTTGCACCACTGAAGAAAAGTCCAGAAAGCATATAATTTTTGAGCAATTGTAGCTGATCCCCTTCATGGCTCTAGCCCTGCGCAAAATATTTTCCTTGTCTCTAAAATTTAAGAGACAAATGAGGATGGGTCTAGCTGGGCTACCCAAAGGGAAAGGGCGAGTGGGAACTTGATGAGCATGCGCCACAGCAAATAGTACCAAAAAGTGGACCTTCCCAAAAATATTCAGAATACAACATCCAGCAAATGCACAGGAATGATTTCCTTAAACTTTTTCAGGCAGGCCCACCACTCGTGCATTGTTTCAGTGTAGGCGATTCTCAAGGTCTTCTACTTTAGCAGTGTTCCCATTAATCTGGTTTATATCACCGTTAACTTCAGCTTTGAGTGGAGAAACACTATCTGCAATAACGTTAACCTGGGTTTCATGAACATTTGCACGATCTTGCAGTTTTTGCAAATCATGGTGGATTAGTGTGACATCCTCCTGCATAGCCTGCACTTGGCCAGTAAGTAAAGTTATAGACATGGAGCAGTACTGCATAATAAAGATCCTGCAGAGTGGTCTTGGGGGTCCCTCCAGCCAGATCACTAGAGCTTTTATAGTTTACAACCACAGTGTTGGAACTGGTACTCTCAGCCCCTGGGAGTACTGAAGAAGATACATCAAACTGTACAGCATTTGAAGTGTTTGAAGCCTGAGGCTCTAAATTAGGCACTTAATTAGACAGTTCTAATGACTCAACGGGAGGATCCAGGAGTAAGCTATGTGAAAGCTCATCCGGCTACCATTTCAAACTACATTTCTGCTTCCTCGAAACAGTTTTTGCACTCTGTGTGCTGGGCTGTGCACTTCAAACTGCAGCAGATAGATCCAAGGGAACAGCAGCTTATTGTGAAACCACATCTCCCCCTGTAACACCTATTGGGGGAGGAGGCAGTGCAGAGCTCACAGAAGCTCCGGCATTGTCTCCTATCTGAGCCACATGAGTCGGTGGGTTAGCCGACTCCACTCCCTCTCTGTGCCGAGTCATAGTTGGCATGAGTAGCCCACAGGTGACCCAAAACACAGGAACAGCCAGGCAGAGCCAGACAGCGAAGCTGGACACCAGAGCAAGATGACCAGGACAAGCAGGAAGTGCAGCCCAGAGCAGGCAGGAGCAAGTGGGAGGTAACTCACACAGTAAGCAGACAAGTAACAGAGCTCCGATAAGTGCAGCTGACCACCGCCGGTTCTGACAGCTGGATACCAGGATTGCAAAGTCTGGGAAGAATGATGAGGGCAAAATGAGCCGGCCACTGCTGCACGATTACACACTCACACCCTCCAATGCATCACTGCTCCACCCCCCCAAGAGGAACCTTAACTCTAACCTTTCAAATACATGAGCCAAAACATTTGAAAAATTATTTCTGACCCAAAATATTTCTACAGCTTGTGTATTTTACAAGTAGCTTGCATTTGAGCACACTAAACATAATTTCTTCCTTTCTCTGTTGATTTTCAGCTTTTACTATTTTGTTACCTCAGTCCTAGCTATTCTCTCTTGTACCTGTACTGATTGCTGCCAGTCCAAAGTAATTTTACTCAAAGCCTTCAAGTATCCTCAGTATCTCTCCTATTGATTGCTGTAAGCCCTTTTCCTCCAATGCCATAATTGAAGAGTGGAGAATTTGAAACAGTGTAATAATATTCATAAGTAATAAAGCTTCTTCATAATGCATTTTCAATAGAATAAAACAGAAAAATCTGATCTGTTCAGGCAGCGTGGAACAAGCTTCAAAGCAATTTCATCTAGGAAAGAAAATGGAGTGTACTTATTTTTAAAGAGGCGTATTTAATATATGGAATATGTAATCCATCTTTTAATAGTCCCATCTTTGCTAGAAATGTATTTTTACAATGCAGTTTTTACAATATAGTCTTGGTCATGACATCAGAATAAACTGTTCTTGACCTGGAATTCTGAACCACTGGTGAATTCTATGAGAATAAAGAGGTATTTCAGTTTATGTTGTTTGTGAAGAAGTTTGCTCGCTAGAAAGTGGTGCTTTAAAAAATTCAGGTGCATTCAAGAAGTCAATACAGCCTCTGAGCCTATGTTGGAAGATTTGATTCTGACAAAAACTGACATTCAGTAATGTTTCTGCTAGTTAACAATGAATACCAATTGGATTAGCAAATACACTAGGCATTAGCAGGTGTATTCAGTTCACAAAACAACTTTCTATTGATATTTTTTTATCAACACCATGTTCTCCTTTAGCGAGAAGGAACACCAACATGTTCAAAGGCCATGAAACAGGAAAGATGAATGAAGAAAACATGCAGAGCTCTCTGTCTATAGTCTTCTCCTCCAAATGTGTCTATAGTCTCCTCCCCAGAGACTCACTGCCCAATCCAGCTAGGAAAAGGTGCACGCCCACCAGGGAGTCCTTCTCCTGTGACATCGAGGCAGTAGCACTACCTAAATGAGACTTCCCACGAAAATGCAAGATCTGCTTTACTGATAACCACACCCCTCCAAAAAACACCTAATAAAAGCTGCAAAACAGAAAGAAAAAAAATACTTCACTGCTGCTTCCATCTTTGCTCTTTGCTGGTTCCCCTCTTACTTATCTCACCACACCTTTAGACTCACTTACAGCTCAAGCTCCTCCTCTTTCTCTTGGGGGTTCTCCATGGTTCTATCTGACCCCTTCTATGCTATATCTACACCTCCTCCCTGAGTCAGCTAATAGCCAGATAATAGCCTCCCATGGCTTCCAATAATATTTCTATACTGACGATACCCAACTCTATTTTTCTTCTCCTCTATTCACCCTGTCAGACTTCTCATGCATCATTAACTATCTGACATATTAGTATGGATGTCATACCACTTCCTAAAAATCAATCTTTCCAGATATGAGCTCATAATATTTTCTCCCATCTTAGTCCCCCTCCTCTGACTTATTTATTCTTCTTATTATTATTATTATACAGGATTTATATAGCACCAACAGTTTGCGCAGAGCTTTACAACATGAGGGCAGACAGTACACTTACAATACAAATCAATACAGGAGGGATCAGAGGGCCCTGCTCGTTAGAGCTTACAATCTAGAAGGGACTATTTACCTAGAATAATGGCACAACTTTCAGCCCATCTGCTTATGCCAGAGTGATAGGTGTATTTCTGGACTCTGACCTCTTCTTTTAGCCCCACAATTGCTGTCCAAATCTTGTCACTTTAGCCTCCAAAATATGCACTTTATTAACCAATGACAGGCAAATCAGAAGACAGAAGGTGGAAATGCCTTACAGCAGAACCCAGCCACTATACAGAAAGGTGAGGACACGGGTCTAAGCTCCTCCTGACTAGGGATGAGCCGAACACCCCCCGGTTCGGTTCGCACCAGAACCCGCGAACGGACCGAAAGTTCGCACGAACGTTAGAACCCCATTGACGTCTATGGGACTCGAACGTTCGAAATCAAAAGTGCTCATTTTAAAGGCTAATTTGCATGGTATTGTCCTAAAAAGGGTTTGGGGACCCGGGTCCTACCCCAGGGGACATGTATCAATGCAAAAAAAACTTTTAAAAACGGCCGTTTTTTCGGGAGCAGTGATTTTAATGATGCTTAAAGTAAAAAAAAAAAAGTGAAATATTCCTTTAAATATCGTACCTGGGGGGTGTCTATAGTATGCCTGTAAAGTGACGCGTGTTTCCCATGTTTAGAACAGTCCCTGCACCAAATGTCATTTTTAAAGGAAAAAATCTCATTTAAAACTGCTTGCGGGTTTAATGTCATGTCGGGTCATGGCAATATGGATGAAAATCAGTGAGACAAACGGCATGGGTACCCCCCAGTCCATTACCAGGCCCTTTGGGTCTTGTATGGATATTAAGGGGAACCCCGCACCCAAATTAAAATAAGGAAAGGTGTGGGGCCACCAGGCCCTATATACTCTGAACAGCAGTATACAGGCGGTGCAAACAAGACAGGGACTGTAGGTTTGTTGTTAAGTAGAATCTGTTTGTAATTTTGAACATTTTTAACGTGTTTAGCTCCAGCCAAAAAATCTTTTCTAAGCTTTTTGGAAAACATAGGGAAGGGTTATCACCCCTGTGACATTTGTTTTGCTGTCTTTCCTCCTCTTCAGAAGATTTCACCTCACTTTTTTGTCCCAATGAAAAATGTTTTTTGAAAATTTGGGTTTTTTTGTGGAACAAGGATTGGAAAGCATCAGTGGAAAGGAGAAATTGTTTTCCCATATTAACTCTTACAGGAGAGAATTTCCCTTCCTAGGGGTAGATTTCATCTCACTTCCTGTTGTCTCCTTCCGTTTGCAAGTAGGAGTCGTTTGTAAGTTAGATGTTTGAAAGTAGGGTCCTGCCCTATATACTCAGCAGAAATTTGGGCCTTAGGTGTTGCTGTGGCCACAACACTGTAAGCCCTCACAGGGCCCTGCTGTGAAATATTAGATCAAGAATTGTAATTACATGCCCCTGTTGAACAGGAGCTGAAAAATTAGGCCTTAGGCACTGGTGCTGGTGCCACAACACTGCAACCCCTCACAGACACTCTAGTTGGAACGCAGGAACGAGCCCTGCTGCAAATTATTGCTTCAAAAATTGTAATTACACGCCCCTGTTAGACAGGGGCAGAAAAATTGGGCCTTAGGCACTGGTGCTGGTGCCACAACACTGCAACCCCTCACAGACACTCTAGTTGGAACGCAGGAACGAGCCCTGCTGCAAAGTATTGCATCAAAAATTGTAATTACACGCCCCTGTTAGACAGGGGCAGAAAAATTGGGCCCTAGGCACTGGTGCTGGTGCCACAACACTGCAACCCCTCACAGACACTCTAGTTGGAATGCAGGAACGAGCCCTGCTGCAAAGTATTACATCAAAAATTGTAATTACACGCCCCTGTTAAACAGGGGCTGAAAAATTGTGCCTTAGGCACTGGTGGTGGCGCCCAGAACCAAAAATGTTCTTACAAGCTATCAGCGTGATGATTGAGGAGGAAGAGGATAATTACTCAGGGATAGTCACTCAGCATCAGCATAGGCAGTCTTTGAAGGGATCTGAGATTTCAAAAAAAATTATTCGGTTACATCAGCATCAGGTGCTTGGTAGCTGGTGGTGATCCAAGACTCATTCATTTTTATGAAGGTCAGCCGATCGACCGAGTCGGTGGACAGACGCACCCTGTGATCGGTTACCACGCCTCCAGCAGCACTGAATGTGCGTTCCGAAAGAACGCTGGATGCAGGACAGGCCAGTAGCTCAATTGCATACTGTGCAAGCTCTGGCCAGTGATCCATCCTCAAGACCCAGTAACCCAGAGGATTTTCGGTGGGAAAGGTGTCCAAGTCTGATCTTGCCCCTAGGTATTCCTGCACCATGTAAAACAGACGCTGGCGATGGTTGCTGGAACCGATCATACCTTGGGGCTGCGGACCAAAAAATTGTCTGAACGCATCGGTCAGACGGCCACCTTCTCCACCGCTCCTTCTTTGACTGACCGAAGCCTCAGCAACACGTTGTCCAGAAACAGGAGTTTGTAACCTCCCAGTCTCTGGGAACGCGTTGCACAGACCTTTCTGCAAGGCCTCCCGAAGATGTTTCATCCTCTGCTCCCTCTGCGATGGCAAGATAAGGTCCGCAACCTTACCCTTGTAACGTGGATCAAGGAGGGTTGCCAGCCAGTATTGGTCCTTCTCCTTGATACCACGAATACGAGGATCCTTACGCAGGCTTTGCAGGATCAGGGAGGCCATGCAGCGTAGGTTTGCTGAGGCATTCGGTCCGGAGTCCTCTGGGTCACTAAGAACGACATGGTCCGCAGCCACCTCCTCCCAGCCACGTACAAGTCCATGTGTTTCTTGGGACTGATCCCTTAAAGACTGCTGCTGATGCTGAGTGCCAGGCTCCACCTCCATACTGACACAATCTTCCTCCTCCTCCTCTTCCTCCTCGTCCTCTTCCTGTGTGATCGGCGGGCACGCAGGAACACTGTCTGGATAAAGGGGGCCTTGAGAGCTAAGGAAGTCCTCCTCTTCCTGCCTCTGTTCTGCCTCAAGTGCCCTGTCCATTATTCCACGCAGCGTGTGCTCCAACAGGTGGACAAGGGGGACAGTGTCACTGATGCATGCACTGTCACTGCTCACCATCCTCGTGGCCTCCTCGAATGGTGACAGGACAGTGCATGCATCCCTGATCATGGCCCACTGGCGTGGGGAAAAAAAACCAAGCTCCCCTGACCCTGTCCTGGTGCCATAGTCGCACAGGTACTCATTGATGGCCCTCTGCTGCGTGTGCAGCCGCTGCAGCATGGCCAACGTTGAGTTCCACCTGGTGGGCATGTCACAGATTAGGCGGTTCTTGGGCAGGTTAAACTCCTTTTGGAGGTCCGTCAGCCGAGCACTGGCATTATATGACCGGCGGAAATGCACACAGACTTTCCTGGCCTGCCTCAGGACATCCTGTAAGCCCGGGTACCTGCCCAAGAACCGCTGCACCACCAAGTTAAGGACGTGAGCCAAACAGGGCACATGGGTCATTTGTCCCTGTCGGAGGGCAGAGAGGAGGTTGGTGCCATTGTCGCAAACCACCATTCCTGCCTTAAGTTGGCGTGGCGTCAACCACCTCTGAACCTGCCCCTGCAGAGCTGACAGAACCTCTGCCCCAGTGTGGCTCCTGTCCCCCAAGCACACCAGCTCAAGCACCGCATGGCATCTTTTGGCCTGCGTACTTGCGTAGCCCCTTGAACGCCTACGGAGCACCGCTGGTTCCGAGGAAGAGGCCATGGAGGAAGAAGAAGAGGAGGGGGTGGAGGAGAGAGGTGTGTCACAATCAGCATTTTGGAGGCGTGGTGGCGGAACAACCTCCAACACTACTGCACCTTGTCCTGCATCCTTCCCAGCTGCCAGCAGAGTCACCCAATGCGCCGTGAAACTTAGGTAACGTCCCTGTCCATGCCTGCTGGACCATGAGTCAGCGGTAATATGCACCTTACCGCTGACCGCCCTGTCCAGCGAGGCATGGACATTGCCTTCCACATGCCGGTAGAGAGCCGGAATCGCCTTCCGTGAGAAAAAGTGGCGTTTGGGTACCTGCCACTGAGGAACCGCACATTCCACAAACTCACGGAAGGGGGCAGAGTCTACCAACTGAAAAGGCAGCAGTTGAAGTGCTAGCAATTTTGCCAAGCTAGCATTCAACCGCTGGGCATGTGGATGGCTGGGAGCAAACTTCTTTCGGCGGTGCAGCAGCTGGGGCAGGGAAATTTGCCTGGTACAATCTGACGTCAGTGTACCAAAAGCAGATTGCCCACAAGTACTTGGCTGTGACACACCTAATTCTACACCTTCATTCCTCTCACTGCAGGTCTCAGAGAGGACTGAAGGTCTAGTGGGGTTGGAAATCTCAGCTGATGAGGAGCAAGGAGAGATCCTCTTTGTTCTTTGGTGTGGGTCTTTTAGATACGCTTGCCAACGAACTGCATGGCAGGTCAACATATGTCTGGTCAAGCATGTGGTACCCAAGCGGGAGATATTTTGGCCACGCGAGATACGCTTGAGACATATGTTGCAAATAGCAGCGGTGCGATCTGATGCACTCGTCTCAAAAAAGGCCCACACCAAAGAACTTTTTGAATAACGCGCAGAGACTGCAGCGCCCTGCACATGTGGAGCTTTGGGGTGTGATGCAGTCAATGTGCTGCCCTTAGGCTGGCCCCTGGAGGGCATCCTGCCTCGTTGGTGATGTGCTGCCGCCTCCTCCTCCTCCTCCTCCTCCTCCTCCTCCTCCTCCTCCTCCTCTCTCCTATCAGGCACCCACGTTGAGTCAGTGACCTCATCATCCCCTCCCTCCTCATCACTGGAGCAAACCTGGCAGTATGCTGCAGCAGGGGGAGCATGACTGCCAGATTGCTGTCCTTCTTGGGCACCCCCTCTGTCCGCGCTCATGTTACTGCCTTCATCGAGCTCAGTATCGTCATCAGAGCCTTCCAAACGCTGGGCATCCTCCTGGAGCATGTACCCAACACTGTGGTCAAACAGTTCGAGGGAATCCTCATGAGGACATGGTGGAGCTAGGGAAGGAGTCACTGATGACATTGAGCTGAGGGAAGAGGCCGCTGCTTTGCCAGACAAAGCACCCTGGGCATGGGTGAGAGAGGATGAGGAGGATGAGGACGGCTTGGTCATCCACTCGACCAAGTCTTCCGCATGTTGCGGCTCAACATGGCCAGCTGCCGAAAAAAAGGCCAAGCGTGTCCCATGGCCACGTGCTGATGAGGATGCACCGTCTCCACGACCAGCACTAGACACAGAGCCTGCTTGCCCTCTCTTATTGGCTTGTGACTGTCTGCCTCTCCTTCTTGGCCTTCCAGACATACTAATGGCCTGTAGCTGCACTAAGCTGGGATAGAACACCTGTAATTTTCTTCAAGTAGCTTTATATACTGTAACCAGACAAGCCTGCCTGTCAGTAGGAAGATAACAGGAACGGATCTAGCTGAACACTGTGAGCAGGACGCACTGTACTAAATGTAAATAGTCTAGCTGCCTGACCGTGGTACTAATAGGATCAAATAGAACACCTGTAATTTTCTTCAGGTAGCTTTATATACTGTAACCAGACAAGCCTGCCTGTCAGTAGGAAGATAACAGGAACGGATCTAGCTGTACACTGTGAGCAGGACGCACTGTACTAAATGTAAATAGTCTAGCTGCCTGACCGTGGTACTAATAGGATCAAATAGAACACCTGTAATTTTCTTCAGGTAGCTTTATATACTGTAACCAGACAAGCCTGCCTGTCAGTAGGAAGATAACAGGAACGGATCTAGCTGAACACTGTGAGCAGGACGCACTGTACTAAATGTAAATAGTCTAGCTGCCTGACCGTGGTACTAATAGGATCAAATAGAACACCTGTAATTTTCTTCAGGTAGCTTTATATACTGTAACCAGACAAGCCTGCCGGTCAGTAGGAATTTAACAGGAACGGATCTAGCTGAACACTGTGAGCAGGACGCACTGCACTAAATGTAAATAGCAGGAATGGATCTAGCTGAACACTGTGAGCAGGACGCACTGCACTAAATGTAAATAGCAGGAACGGATCTAGCTGAACACTGTGAGCAGGATGCACTGCACTAAATGTAAATAGCAGGAACGGATCTAGCTGAACACTGTGAGCAGGACGCACTGCACTAAATGTAAATTGCAGGAACGGATCTAGCTGAACACTGTGAGCAGGACGCACTGCACTAAATGTAAATAGTCTAGAAGATAACAGGAACGGATCTAGCTGAACACTGTGAGCAGGACGCACTGCACTAAATGTAAATAGCAGGAACGGATCTAGCTGAACACTGTGAGCAGGACGCACTGCACTAAATGTAAATAGCAGGAACGGATCTAGCTGAACACTGTGAGCAGGACGCACTGCACTAAATGTAAATTGCAGGAACGGATCTAGCTGAACACTGTGAGCAGGACGCACTGCACTAAATGTAAATAGTCTAGAAGATAACAGGAACGGATCTAGCTGAACACTGTGAGTTGGACGCACTGCACTAAATGTAAATAGCAGGAACGGATCTAGCTGAACACTGTGAGCAGGACGCACTGCACTAAATGTAAATAGCAGGAACGGATCTAGCTGAACACTGTGAGCAGGACGCACTGCACTAAATGTAAATTGCAGGAACGGATCTAGCTGAACACTGTGAGCAGGACGCACTGCACTAAATGTAAATAGTCTAGAAGATAACAGGAACGGATCTAGCTGAACACTGTGAGCAGGACGCACTGCACTAAATGTAAATAGCAGGAACGGATCTAGCTGAACACTGTGAGCAGGACGCACTGCATTAAATGTAAATAGTCTAGATAGAAGATAACAGGAACGGATCTAGCTAAACTGAATACAGTGTATATATATATATGCAACACCTGGGATGCATATATATACACAATACACTGTAAGTGCAGCTAACTGACTGACTGTTCTGCCTAATCTATCTAACTCAAATCAAATGACACTGTCTCTCTCTCTCTCTATCTCTCAGCACACCGGAACACACACTACACAGGGCCGCCGTGCAGGCGGCCTTATATAGTGTGGGGTGTGTACTAAATCCCCTGAGCCATAATTGGCCAAAGCCACCCTGGCTTTGGCCAATTACAGCTCTCTCTACTGACGGCGCTGTGATTGGCCAAGCATGCGGGTCATAGTGCATGCTTGGCCAATCATCAGCCAGCAATGCACTGCGATGCCGCAGTGAATTATGGGCCGTGACGCGCCACACGAATTTAGCGCGAACGGCCCATAACGTTCGCAATTCGGCGAACGATCGAACAGCCGATGTTCGAGTCGAACATGGGTTCGACTCGAACACGAAGCTCATCCCTACTCCTGACTGCACTCCTCTGACATGTTTCACCCCACCCATGGGGCTTAATCATGGAGATCAGAGGTCTTTTACCTTTCTGTATAGTGACTGGGGTCTGCTGTATGGCATTTTCACCTTTTGTCTTCTGATTTGTTTCTGCTAGCCTGGATGAGCTTGTTAATACACCTGTACTTGTTTTGTGCTTTGGCCTGCAGGGGGAGGTTTTGTAGCGCTTTGAATGGCACTCCAAGTTCTTTGCATGGGTCACAATGTCAACGCAAAGCTACTAATTAACTCCTATGCTATCTTTCATGTAATTATTGCAACTCCCTCCTCATTGGCCTACCTTTAAATAGGCTCTCCCTTCAGTCTATCATGAATCCTGCTGCAAGGCTCATCCACCTTACCCGCCATTCGTGTCTCAAACCCTTCTCTGCCAATATCTCCACTGGCTTTTACATACTCAACAAATAAAATTGAAAACATTGAAATTACTAACAACAACATACAAAGTCACCCATAACTCTGCCCCAAGCTACATCACCAGCCTCATTTCAAAACATCACCCAAACCACCCTCTTCACTCCTTCCAAGGCCTCCAGAACTTCTCTGGAGCCTTTTACATCCTCTGGAACACCTGACTGGCAAAACTCCTACTCCGCCCACCTTTAAGCTATCTCTAAAATCTCAACTCCTCAGGGAAGCCTATCCTGCCTCCACCTAATAAACTCTACTTTTACTTTTTGCATCAGCTCATCCCTAACAGCTTATACCTTTTGTATCACTTGACCCTCCCTTTTATATTGTAAGCTCTCATGACCATGGCCCTCTGAACCCTTTTATACTGTATTGAATTGTATTGTAACTGTACTGCCCCCCTTATTTTGTAAAGCTCTGTGCAAACTGTTGCTTTATAAATCCTGTATAATATTATTAATAATAATAATGATAATAATTTACAAAATGTTCCTGTTGTTCCTGTCAGTAAACTAATAATTTCAAAATGTCACAAATTTAGTTGTAGATTTTGTACATTGGATCTCTGAATCCCATTATACAGCATCATTTTCTGAACAAGATTCTGAGTAATTTACTCCAAACAGCCAGCATTCCAGTATTCAATACATAATTATGTTAAGAGATACTTATCTTTTAGATACAATTTGTAGTGCCTTTTATTCAATGGCAATAACAAAATGTAAACATAATGCTTACTTCCATTATTAAAATGTAATTAAAACCATCAATCTCTGAGATTATCTCTGCTTGCCTAAACAGATCACTGATATCTCAAAAATGGCACTTTTGGGTGATAGCATATAAAAGAGTGAGTACTTAAACAAAAGGATTCTTTGACTATGCTATTTTTCTAAAGGAAACATACCATAAGATAAACACATAGACCTTGAAATACTATGGGGGTTATTTACTAAAGGAAAATCCACTTGGAAGTGCAGTAGATCCAAGGGGGACATGCAAGGAAAATAAAAAAACAGCATTTTAGCTTGCACATGATTGGATGATAAAATCAGCAGAGCTTCCACTCATTTCAGATCTACCCCTGAAATTTAGAGCGATTGCACTTCCAAGAACACTTGCAGTGCAAAGTGGATTTGCCTTTCGTAAATAACCCCCTATGAGTCCTGTTTAAGTGCCACCTTTCTGCATCTTCCGTTATTCCACCCCACATAAGTTTGTAGCAGAGGTCCCATTTACTATCCATGCTCAGATGCAGGCTTAGGCTCCTTTAATTTTTTTTTTCTACAACTAACTGGGTTCCTTGACATGCCCAGGAAAGATACTTTTCTCTGCTTTACTCTCTCAGCAGCTCAAAGGTGCCAAGGTAGTTGGACAAGTGACCTGCAGCCAGATGAGTGTCTCTCCATCAGGGCTGCTGTTACAAATCATGGGGCCCCGTACAGCTGACCAGTCCACCCCCCCAAAAAAAAATATATATCCAAACAATATTTTCACAAAAAATACACTAAAATCATTATTAGTGAACACAAACATAGCATAACTTACAAAATCCCTGCTAAATCTAAAAGAGTTGTATGGAGTTAATAAAGTTCTGTGTGTAAACAAGGTCTTGGGGCTTATTCACATGAGTGCTGTGGTCTATACAGTCTGATTTGGATTTTTTTTTTTTGAATGTGGCTATTTCTGTGTTCATGCAGCCTATGTTACGCTATGGGGACGCAGCAGCTCTATGAACACAGCCACAGGTCCTAACTTGACAAGCGTGTGGATGAAGGTGTTTGGTCCCAAGCAGAACGGTATGCATTCGGGGCCACTCAACCACACCTGCACACCTATCAAATCAGGACCTGCTGCTGAGTTCATACAGCTGCTGCATCCCCGTAACAGACGGCAACAAATCGCTCATTCACACTGTATAGGCCAGAGAACCCATGTAAATGAGCCCTTCATTTTTTTTATTATTTTGTAAATATTTTTTTTCAAAACTGTTTGGGTGGGGGGTCTAAACAGACCCCTGACATCTCACCTTTGAGACAGAAAAAGGAATTGAGGACACAAATTCTTGAATTTTTTTCTCTGTAGCCTTAGCTATACTGAAGATGAATGAACAAAACACAGAGGCACCTCCACATTCATAAATTGAAACATAGTAGACACAGTTTACTAAGTTCATTTATTAATGGACATAGGAGCAATCAGTACCGATCGCTCACTGTGTCCATGCATAGTTACATAGTTACATAGTAGGTGAGGTTGAAAAAAGACACAAGTCCATCAAGTCCAACCTATGTGTGTGATTATATGTCAGTATTACATAGTATATCCCTGTATGTTGTGGTTATTTAGGTGCTTATCTAATAGTTTTTTTAAATTAACGATGCTCCCCGCTGAAACCACCGCCCGTGGAAGGGAATTCCACATCCTTGACGCTCTTACAGTAAAGAACCCTCTACGCAGTTTAAGGTTAAATCTCATTTCTTCTAATTTTAATGAGTGGCCACGTGTGTTATTAAACTCCCTTCCACTGAAAAGTTTTATCCCTATTATGGGGTCACCAGTGTAGTATTTGTAAATTGAAATCATATCCCCTCTCAAGCATCTCTTCTCCAGAGAGAATACGTTCAGTGCTCGCAACCTTTCCTCATAACTAATACCCTCCAGACCCTTTATTAGCTTTGTTGCCCTTCTCTGTACTTGCTCAGTTTCCAGTACATCCTTCCTGAGGAGTGGTGCCCAGAACTTGACAGCATACTCTAGGTGCGGACAGACCAGAGTCTTGTAGAGAGGAGAATTACCGCTTTATCTCTTGAGTTAATCCCCTTATTAATACATGACAATATTCTGTTTGCTTATCCCTTATCATCCCCTCCAGGAGCTTGCATACTATTGATGTTAGGCTACCTGGTCTGTAATTCCCAGGGATGTATTTTGGCCCTTTTTAAAATATTGGTGCTACATTGCCTTTTCTCCAATCAGCTGGTACCATTCCCGTTAGTAGACTGTCAGTAAAAATTATGAACAATGGTCTGGCAATTACTTGACTAAGTTCCCTCGGGACCCCCTGGTTGCAAGCCATCTGGTCCCGGTGACTTATTAATGTTACATTTTCTAAGTCTATTTCTAATTCTGTCCTCTGTAAGCCATGAGGGTGCTTCCTGTGATGTGTCATAAACACTGCAGTTTTGGTTACTGAAGCCCCCCAATTCCTTTGTGAAGACTGAGAAGAATACATTTAATACCTTCGCCATCTCCCCATCATTTGTAACCAGATGTTTTTCCTCATTCTTTATGAGGCCAATATGGTCTGTCCTCCCTTTTTTACTGTTTATATGCTCCCAGGTTGGTCTTAATGTGCTCAGTGCCAGACAGTGAATCTCCCAGGCCCACTGTAAAAGCTCTGAACTGAACAAAGGTGTCGAGCAGCTACGTATCACCAGTTGTGAATTTTATCCATGCTATTATTTCCCAACACAGAATTCTATAATATACAATTGCTGACTTAAAGTGATTGTAAATTGTTTATTTTTAAAATAACTGTAGCCAGGAGCTGGATATATACATATTCCTGCAATCAGGAGACACTGTGTGGCATTGTTGAAGGGGGAGCCGTTTCCCTCTAGTGTTGAGTGTGATGCTGATCTGTTACCTTCTTATTCAGAGACAAGACAGAGCAAAGCATCTTGGGATATGTAGTCCATATCGATGGGATTCGCCCTCTGGCTGAATCATGTGGAACTACAATTACCAGCTGACTGATGGGGAAGAACAGGCTGCTGGGAGAGACTATAAGTGGGATGGATTGAGGCCTAGGGCACTCTCTTGGGACCCGGCGTGGATCTGTATGCAGGGATTCTGTGATAGTGTGAGCTGCAGCTGCACCAGCAAAACTATCCAGCGGATATTCAAAGGGACATCGGTGGTCAGCTCCCCCTAGCTGTCCGGCGGCAGCCTGGAGCCCGTTCCTATCCCATTCATCCTGCAGTGGTATTCGGGTGAGCCGTGGCACAGTGTGACAGAGGCAAGATGTCATCCCCTGAGCCACGTTCCTGAGAGACAGTCATCATCATCATCATCTATTGTTCCAGTGTGGTGAGCGGGCAATAGCCCAACTTTATAGACACCATTGTCTTCTGCACACCTTTTCATCTTTAATTCAAAGGATTTAGATCAAACATCATATACACTATATACAGACATCTTTACTTTCCATTGTTCTGCTGCTACTTGTAGCTCCACAGAGAGCAACATCTTTAACCTCCCTGGCGGTTTTCCCGAGTGTGGCTCGGGGTTAAAATTCAGTACCATTAGCGGTAACCCCGAGCCACACTCGGGATCGCATTGCAGGATCCTGGGGCGGCGTTGCTTACCTTGTCCCCGGGATCCTGCGATGTCCCCCGCAGTGTCCGAGGGCTGTTTCCTCCTCCGAAGCCTCTCCGTGCCAGGCTCCGTTCCCTGCGAGCGGCGCGACGCACGGGGGCGGAGCCTGGCGGCAAATTCAAAAACATGTCAAAATCATAACACATACAGTACTGTAATCTTACAGATTACAGTACTGTATGAAATGATTTCACATCCCTTTTGTCCCCAGTGCTTTGGCCCATGCCCTGCATGCAGTTTTACATGATATACACTGTTCTTTCTGCCTGGAAACTGGAGATTGTCCATAGCAACCAAAAAGTGTCCCTTTACGTCAAAAGTGGCTTTAGACCAGCTAGAAAACAGCGATAGTAAATTAGAACACTTGCAGAATTGAGCGATAGTGAATTGTGGGGAAATTTATTTTATTACTATTTTTTTTAATTTTTTTAAATTATTTATTTTTATTTATTATATTATAATTTATGTTTTTGTGTTTCAAACTTTATCATACCCGGGATATCTACTAGACTCTGGTTTGGACAGATTTAAGTGTGTTATTGTTAAGATTTACAGACCTACAATATAAAACGCCAAATTTCCATGCAAAATAATTGTACCGCTTTCAGCACCTAAAATCCGAAATAATCATACCGCCAGGGAGGTTAAAGCGGGGTTCCACCCAAATTTTGAACAATATCTGTATGTATTCTCTTCCTTGCCTAGATGCTGACATGCCGTTTAAAAAAATTTAAATCGCCGTAATTACCTTTTATTTTTCTATTCTTCTTTGCACTTCCTGGTTCTCCTCCCGTGGGAGTAGGTGTGTTTCTAGCCTCTCCCAGACTCCTGGGAGCTAGTCTCAGGCTTCCCAGGATGCCACTGAGCATGTGCAGGAACGAGCGGTGAATGCTGGGAGCAAAGCATTCACCACATCCTGGAAATAAATGCTTGTGGGCTTCAAATGCCCACAATGAAGATGGAAACCGCCTGCAGTGAATAATATAAGTTATTCTTTCCGACGAAATCTGACACAGGTGGACATATTACACACAATATGTGAGTATGTAATGCTGAGAAGAAAAGTTTGTGAATGAACTAAAAAAAAAAACAAACGATAGATAGGTGGACCCCCGCTTTAAGTCAGTGATCACTGTGAATCTAGTCACAGCTTGAATTACACAGGAAGATTGTTTGCAGTTTAGTCACAACTTATTGAGTCATTTGCTTAGCTTTACCATCCAAAAGTTCTTTGCATGCAATTAAAAATTAAGGGCTAGCTGAAGATTGACTGGACTGCCGCACAGCAATACAGGACTACTTTCCACCTTCCTCCCCACTTCAAGGATTGGTTTTACTGAAGCTCATAGAGCTATAATTCACCAATTACTCTCTGAAAGAGCAGGTTGAATTTCAAATACAGTTTCTCATTTCTAAAAATTATAACTTCTTATTTACTATTTTGCATTTATGTGTGAAGGAGCAGTAGAGAGGGGTCTGACACTCATAAGAGCCATTCCTTTGCTCTCCTGTAGCCTGTTCACATCCATTGGATGCTCTTGGTTGAACACAGAGATTATAGTGTTCATTGTTAAATGTTTGAATCTGATACGTGATTATCATTTAGTTATTGATAATATTCCTATAGGAAATAACATCTTAAAGTGTAAACTTGAGTTGACTTTCTAATTTTTTTTCCATCTCATTAAGTAAACTTTACTGGTTTAATCAATTCTGGTGTATCGCATTAACTTCCTTCTTGCTGTCATTTTGAAGAAAGGAAAATGCATGAAACCAGGGTGTCAGAGGTGGCAGAGGATCCACTGGGTCAGGGCAACCAGGGGGGTACTTATTTAACTTGCGACCCTCAGGAGGGTAGTGCTACATAACAAACATGTTATACTTACCTGCTTTGTGCATGGGTTTTGCACAGAGCGGTCCCAATCCTCCTTTTCTGGGGTCCCCCGCTGGCACTCCTGGCTCCTCCTCTTCATCGAGTGCCCCCACGGAGAGCTGAATTCCATGGAGGCATTTATGTGGGCATGCTCCTGAGTCCTGCTGCTGCGTCCATTGACACAGAAAGCAGGACTCGGCCCCGCCCCCCAGCTCCCATGTCACTGGTTTTGATTGACAGCAGTGAAAGCCAATGGCTCCTGCTGCTATTAATCTATCCAATGAGGACCTGAGACAGCAGCTGGAGGTGCTGGGCTCGTTCTTGTCGCTGGAACGATCGGGTTCAGGTAAAAAAAAGGTGGGCTCGGGGGGAGCAGCTGCAGGGCAGAAAGTTTTTCACCTTAATGCATAGAATGCATTAAGGTGGAAAAACCTTGAGACTTTACAACTCCTTTAACCAATGACAACTTACCAGCAGAGATCAAGAGAAGGTGAGGACAGCTTGTGAGGACCTGGAAAATCAGACTGACACATTGGATACTCTGGGAATTGAAGATCTACTAAATGGCACTGAGTGCATTAAGATCAACATGTGAGCAGTAAGCAAAAATGAAAGTGTATCTAAACCTAAGAACCAAAAATATAATATATTGCAGCTTATATGTTCTTAGATGTGGTGTTTGTATTAGTTTTCATTTTTTAGGCTAAGAACATTTTCAGCACATAGACAAAATACCTGTTATTCTTACCAGAAATGCAATGTACTGATATATCAAACAATGCTATTTTCTTTCCAAACTATCTTCTGTAAATGACTAATTCTCCATGTGATTGAGATAAAGACATATTTGTTGTGCTGTCCTAGGGTGACAACCATAGCTCCCTCAATAGATACAGTGGAGTAAGTGAGCATAGCAATGATAGGACATGTAATGTGTGTGATTAGCAGTATTATCAGGCTAGAAGTCTGAAAAAGGACTTGTAAGCTGAAATATAGTACATTTTTGTTTTTGGGTTTACATACACTTTAAATGGGCACACAGTAGTGGACGCTAATGGAAGTTATGCAGCTTAAAGGGGTCACATAATTTGGGGGCATTGTTTGCGCTTACTTGTATGTTTCTGGTTGTGGCAGAATTTGATATAGCATATAGAAGCATGTTACCTGTAAAGAAATATCTGAAATGCTAGTTGCCTGGCTAGCATTCATGCTGAATATTTTACTTTAAAGGTAAACTCCAGTCAGATCTAAAAAAAAAAAACAACAATTGTATACCGTATTTATTAAAAATTATTAAGCTTGTTTTATAATTCATCAAAGTATCTGAACTTAAATTGGTATCAATTGAAAAGCGGGGCAAAGAGGTAACTAACCTCGGGACTTTAAGGGTGTTGGGTATAGAGATCAAAACTCATCAAGTAGCATAAAAATTAAAGAAAAGAATAAAAACATGATAAGGAAGTGAGCACGACCACTCTCTGCTTGTAGATGCTTCATTAATTAACTTATTAATTCCTTCTCATGTTTTTATTTTTTTCTTTAATAAAAAATTTAAATTTTTATGCTACTTGATGAGATTTGATCTCTATACTCAACACCCTTAAAGTCCCGAGGTTAGTTACCTCTTTGCCCCTCTTTTCATATTTGGCATGTGATGTTTTTTTGTTTGATTTCTCCATCTTGCTGTTTAAATTGGTATCAGCCTTCCTTAGTTCCCTGCACAGTAGAATGTCAATATGTCAGTCTTCATGGATATAAATGTCATAATTAGGGATCACACCCTGGGGTTGATTTACTAAAACTGGAGAGTGCAAAATCTGGTGCTGCTCTACATGGTAGCCAATCAGCTTCTAACTTCGGTTTCTTCAATTAAGCTTTGACAAAAAAAAAAAAGGAAGATTATTGGTTTCTATTCAGAGCTGCACCAGATATTGCATTCTCCAGTTTTAGTAAATCTACCCCACTGCACGATCAGACATATCTGACAGATGTGCCTGATTGGAGAAGAGATTCATCTCCTGCATATCCAGCTTCACAATTGTCGGGTGACAGGACTGTCATCCAATAGGAGTCCGTATGCAGCACACACTGTAGCCCCCCACAACATGACAAAAGAAAACCAAAAGGACCCCAGTGTCTTGGAAACCCATGTTGTCAGAGCTCCCAGCTGTAAACAGCTGTCAAAGTAAAGCACAAGCCCAGAAGACAAAAAGGGGAAGAGATGATCACCAGTGCATGGTGGTAAAGGGGAAAATGGAAGGAAAAGTAACATAACACACCTGGAAGAGTACAGAGTGTCAAAAAATAGTGTAAAAAAGTCTGTAGAATTTCAAAATTGCAGTGAAAGAGAAAAGGGGTTTGGCAGTAGAGGTAAAGGAGGGACAGAACAAAGCAGCAAAAAGTAGAAAGCACAGGGCAAGAGGGAAGGGCAAAAAGAAGGGGGAGTGGTAAAGAGGGAGAGGGGGAGCACAACAAAGGTTTGCAAATGAGTGGGCAGCAGAACTTCTAATGACAGTGCTATATATCAGTTCAAATCATAACCCTTCAAATACAAAGTAGTTGTTTTCAAGTATTAACCACTTGCCTACTGCATATTTACTGCGGCAGATCGGCTCTATTGCGCAAAATCATGTACCTGTACATCATTTCGTGCAACAGCCACTGGGTGACATAGGGGATGCCAATCAGTGGGTCTGGCGGATTGTTCCCCAGAAAGGCAGAACGGCGATCTGCCTATGTAAACAAGACAGAGCGCCATTCTGACAGGGAAGAAGATGGAGATCTTGTGTTCCTGCTAGGTAGAAACACGGATCTCTGTCTTCATCCAGTCAGACAATCCCCCACACAGTTAGAAAGAACCCCCCTAGGAGCACACCTAACACTTTGATCGCCCCTGATGTTAACCCCTTCCCTGCCAGTGTCATTAGTAAAGTAACAGTGCATATTTTTAGCACTGATCACTGTATTAGTGTCACTGGTCCTCAAAAAAGTATCAAAAGTATCAGTTAGGTGTCCAATTTGTCCACCGCAATGTTGCAGTCCTGCTAAAAATCGCTGATCAATTTAAGGGTTAATAATGCGCTAAATATCAACCTAATAATACTGCACAGTGCCCTAATATAATATTAAATAAACAAATCCTTTAAAACAAATAGTGAATAACTCATACTTCCTGTCATTACGGTCACATATTGAAGCTTGAAAATTGATTTATTATCAAAGACTTGAGTTCATTATTTGGTTTTTGTACTGTGGAATTTATTATTTTATTTTATTTGGTCTCTGTGTCACATCTCAATAAGTATACCGGTTATTATGCTGGAAGTATGAGTTATTCACTATTTGTTTTAAAAGATTTGTTTATTTAATATTATATTAGGGCACTGTGCAGTATTATTAGGTTTTGGTTTACCTGTAAATAGGCTATCCCCACTTCAGTCCATCATGAACGCTGCTGCCAGACTCATCCACCTCTCAAACCATCTGCTACACCCCTCTGCCAATTCCTCCATTGGCTGCCACTCAGTCACCGAATTAAATTCAAGATACTAACTATAACTTACAAAGCCATCCACAACCTGGCCCCCAGCTACATCTCTAACCTAGTCACAAAATACCAACCTAAAGGTTCTCTTTGCTCCTTCCAAGACCTCCTGCTCTCAAACTCCCTTGTCACCTCATCCCATGCTCACCTTCAGGACTTCTCCAGAGCCTCTCTCATCCTCTGGAATGCTCTACCCCAATCCGTCCGATTTTCTCCGACTTTATCCACTTTCAGACGATCCCTGAAAACTCATCTCTTCAGAGAAGCCTATATGCCCCCCACCTAACAACTGTACATTTATCTTCTCAATCAGCACATCACCCACAGTTATTACCACTTGTATCTCTTGACCTTCCCTCTTAGATTGTAAGCTCTAAGGAGCAGGGCCCTATTTATTTTTAAAAACCGCTGATCGCCGTCATTACTAGTAAAAAAATAAATAAATAAAAATTCCATAAAAAATATCCCATTGTTTTAGACGCTATAACTTTTGCGCTTATTGGAACTTTTTTACCAAACATATGTAGCTAAATACATACTGGCCTAAATTGATGAAGAAATTAGATTTTTTACATTTTTTTATTGTTTTATAGCAGAAAGTAAAAAATATTGTTTTTTTTTTCAAAATTGTTGCTCTTTTTTGTTTAAAGTGCAAAAATTAAAAACCACAGAGGTGATCAAATACCCACAAAAGAAAGCTCTATTTGTGGGAAAAAAGGACATCAATTTTATTTGGGTACAGTGTCGCACGACTGCGCAATTTTCAATTAAAGTAACGCAATGCCGTATTGCAAAAAATGTCCTGGTCATTAAGGGGTAAAACCTTCCAGGGCTGCAGTGGTTAAACCAAGACATTCAAGCAGACATTCACTCAAAAATTTCCCCAAATTAAAGTCAGTTAAAACATGGCTATTATGCCCTCTGCATTAGGTATGCAGATATACAAGGATGACATGTTCATAGCTTCTCGTCAAATATACAGTAGTAAACATTTTACGTTTTTCTAAATTCTTCACCAATGGTTTAGGTAGAAATTGGTTACTTGGACCAATGGTTGGAAAACGGATCTTGTACTGGACCCAATGGGGTTTATTTACTAAAGCTGGAGAGTGCAAAATCAGTCTCACTTCTGCATAGAAACCAACGGACTTCTAACCTCAGATTGGTTTCTATGTAGAAGCGAGACTGATTTTGGACTCGCCAGCTTTAGTAAATAACCCCCAATAGGTCTAAATTTTAGGAGCGTAGTCCTGTTCTGTATTTTGGATATGCCATAGATGTTAATAAGATAGGGATTCATTATACAATAATTCTGACACATAATCAGTTATCCATCCATTGGATCAGCCAATATCAATTATTGTGGTTAAGGTATTCTGAGTGCTTGGTAAGATATCTTTTGCCAATTGTGTGTAGCTTGTGGTGTCACCCACCAAGCATAGGCAAGCATAATGTCCCTATATCTGCATAGCTCATAACAAAAATTGCCCCACCCACCACCAGCAGTCTTTACATTAAAGTGGTTGTAAACCCACTTAAAAAAAAAACAAACTAGCACCTGCAAGACAAAGGCATAATGAGCTAGTATGTATATCATACTAGCTCATTATGGAATACTCACCTGAGATCGAAGCCCTCACTGCGGTGCTTGTACACTGCTCTGGCGGGGGTTACTTATGGGTATTGCGGCTCCGGCACTGCAATTGGCCGGAGCCATGATGACGTCACTTCCACACATGCGCGCGGTAAGGGCACACTCACTGAAGCAACGGCTTCAGTTTGTGTCAGTGCGCATGTGCCGATATCATCAGCACATGCAAATACGGGGGTTAAAAACTGTGCAGGTTTAGGAGATATCCTGGGTAGTAACAGGTAAGCCTTTTTATAGGCTTACCTGTAGCACAAAGTGGTCTGTAAGCGTTTACAACCACTTTAATGCTTTAATACTGCTGTCATTCCTAAGTGAAGTCATTTTAATGCAGCAAACTTGCCAGGATCCAAACTGCTAGTTTTTTTTTTCTAGAAGCACCAGTGGTACCATCATGCTATGCTGTTTGTATATAGCTCTCAATGGACTGGAATTGTCCTGGCGGGAAAATTTGATTTAAGGTTTAAAGGCTAAGTTCACCTTTTCAGGCAAAATTTCACCTTTCATAATAAATAGAAGCCTTTTCTAAAGTTTGTTGCTACCCAAACAATCCTAATGTGCTTATCTTTCACTTATAATACAGAGTACATGGCAGCTTTAAATCTGCACCTCAAAATTAAAAAAAAAAATTCTTTCTGAGTCCCTCACTGCCTTCATGCACTGCCTTACTGCATCACAGAATAGAATGTGGTTTTTACTTCTATAGATCACACCTCCCTCACTACTATAACACCTCTTTTTTAATTTGAGTCACTTTCCCTACTTCTTCCTTTAAGGTGACCATACACTGTACAATCTGATTGTACAAGCTCCTTTAGATGTCCCATAAGCTATGTGGTGCAGATGCTTAACTGAATTGATAGAAATCTAATGAATTGTTCAGTTAGGCCCACTTATTACATATCTTTGGTAAATCTAAAGGAAATTGTACAGCGATTGTACAATCAGATTGCAAAGTTTATGTCCAAGTATATGAGAGGGAGCCATTCAGCTGTCAATGTTTTTCTAATCTAGCTCCAGCTTGGGGGGGAGTGTAAACACACCAATTTCACTTTTAGGCCCCATTTACACAGCATAGTGGGAGCACAGTTGGTGCATTTTTTTTCTACAATTTCAGTGGGTTGCCCTATGTATGACATACATCCGACAAACCCACTAAAGTAGCTCTTGGGGCATTTTGGTGGTATGGTTTGCACATTTGTTATCAATTAATAATAATGGTACAGAAAGCACAACCAGTTATTTAATTTTAGTTGTATAAAGGTGGCCATACACTATACAATCTGGTTGTACAAATGCTGTACAATCTCCACTAGATTTACAAAAATGTAATAATAATAGGACACACCTATCTATCCAATCACTCGGTATCCAATCAGGCAGGCCCATGCACTACATAGATGATGGTAGATCTAATTGTGTCTATTATCAGATTGTATAGTGTACGGTGAGCTTTACAGACTTCCAGGGACACATTTCTCCTGTTTTCAATACTACAGGTCTGCTCCACATAGACTGTTATGTGATTGCTCAGCTCCTGCACACTCTGTCAAATGAATGATCTACACAAAAAGAAGGTACAAAAAATACATCAGCAAAGGAAGACACTGATTGTGTATTGAATGCTAACAGTGCTCACTGACATTGATTAGATGTGAGTACAGAGGTCGGCGGGAGTAATCTTCTGGAGGGGGAGGGCAGGTGAATGGTGTGTGTTAATGAGGTCAGCTGCTGAACTACTTCCTTGTAATGATTTATCCATTCCAAATACCAGGAAGGATACCAGGAAGTAATGAAGGAGACACTGTAGACTAAGGTAATGCCTGCTCTGAAATACAGTGGCCTCCATAATCCTTAAATGGAAGACATTTGGGATGACCAGAGCCCTTCCTAGATCTGGCCATCTGGCCAAACTGAGCTCTGGTCTGATGAGACCAAGATAGAACTTTTTGGCCTTAATTCTAAGCGGCATGTGTGGAGAAAACCAGGCACTGCTCATCACCTGTCCAATACAGTCCCAACAGTGAAGCATGGTGGTGGCAGCATCATGCTGTGGGAGTGTTTTTCAGCTGCAGGGACAGGACGACTGGTTGCAATCGAGGGAAAGATAAATGCGGCCAAGTACAGGGATATCCTGGACGAAAACCTTCACCAGAGTGCGCAGGACCTCAGACTGGCCCGAAGGTTTACCTTCCAACAAGACAATGACCCTAAGCACTGAGCTAAAATAACGAAGGAGTGGCTTCACAACAACTCCGTGACTGTTCTTGAATGGCCCAGCCAGAGCCCTGACTTAAACCCAATTGAGCATCTCTGGAGTGACCTAAAAATGGCTGTCCACCAACGTTTACCAGGCAACCTGACAAACCTGGAGAGGATCTGCAAGGAGGAATGGCAGAGGATCCCCAAATCCAGATGTGAAAAACTTGTTGCATGTTTCCCAAAAGACTCATGGCTGTATTCGATCAAAAGGGTGCTTCTACTAAATACTGAGTAAAGGGTCTGAATACTTAGGACCATGTGATATTTCAGTTTTTCTTTTTTAATAAATCTGCAAAAATGTCAACAATTCTGTGTTTTTCTGTCAATATGGGGTGCTGTGTGTACATTAATGAGTTAAAAAAATGAACTTTTAAAATGAAATGAAAATGATTTTACCAAATGGCTGCAATATAACAAAGAGTGAAAATTTTAAGGGCGTCTGAATACTTTCTGTCCCCACTGTATACAGAGGTGCATTAAAGGTATATTGGTACGTGGAAGATATTTAAGCAAAACTCCACTTTTGTTCAAAAAAAAAAAACATTCCCCTCTGGGTAATCGATATACATTGCAAGGATTATAACAACCTTTGTTGCAGATTCCTACCTTTTGTTATTCTGAAGAAATTCATGTGTGGTTGTCTGTGCCTCTGTACTGAGTGGGTCTAATGGGAGTGGTTTCATAATTACCTGTCAGGTTTGCAGCTGCAGAGCACTAATGAGAAAAGCTGCTGAGCCTGCATCCCTTTAGATGTGCTCCTATTGAAAGTGTCTCTCCAAAAATGAAATTTTTGTTGCAGGGGATGCCTGAAATCTGACTTGTATCTTAGTGCAGATTTTTGAGAAAATTGGTGAGTCAATCACACAAGCAGGAAATGATGTTTCTGGGGAGTGGTCAGTACACACTCTGTGTACAGAACAACTCCAGGAAGCCATATTGCAATGCATTCTCAGAAAATTACAGTGACTGCAGATTGAAAAGGAAAGGTAATTTTTAATAACATTCAATTACAATATGATTAGTGTCGCAATTATATGTGCTATATTATTTTTTCTTTATTTGCTATTTTTTTCCCCCCATGAAAGTGGAGTTACCCTTTAAATAAATGTTAAAAAAGTGGACTTAGCCTTTAAACAGGACCTGTGTGGCTGGCCACATGATATTAGGCTGTATGAAAAAAAATCATATGATCTCAAGTGATCTCTCAAACTCAAATACTACTTTAAATTTCCTGAGCCTAGCCAAGGGACAAAATAAAGTCTTTGAGACAAAATCTCCAACTCCTCCCCTGTGATGGCTTGATGATAAATTGACTACTGGACATATCTGGTTCCCTGACGCTATCCAGTCCATGGTGGATAAGCGCCACAGCTTTTTGATGTCCCACCTGGGTTGTCAACATCCTTACAGACTGGAAAAAAAAGATCACTGCTCGCAGTTGTGGAAATTGCTATATAGCCCGAATGTGGTTGTTTGTCTTTATAGTAGAGAGACTAGGGATCTCCAGTGCAGCTAGCTCCCTGTTAACCAGGCACAGTGGTATCTTCAGTTTATAGAAGAAGGAACGGACATCACAGACTTGATTTACTAAAACTAGAGAGTGTAATATCAGATGCATTTGTGCATGGTAGTCAGTCAGATTCTAACTTCAGCTTGTTCAATCAAGCTTTGACAAAAAAAAATATGGAAGCTGATTGGTTTCTACGCAGAGATGCACCAGGTTTTGCACTTGCCGGTTTTAGTAAATCAGCTCCCGTGTGTAAGTACTGTGTTACTTTAGTTAATGGCAGTCATAGGGGTTATTTTACTAAAGGCAAATAGACTGTGCACTGTGTAAAGTGCAGTTGCATCCTGCAAGAGCAGTTGCTCCAGAGCTTGGTAAATAGGCAGAAGCTCTGCTGACTTCTATCATCCAATCACGTGCAAGTAAAAATGCTATTTTTTAAAAAATTTTCCTTGCATGTGATTGGGTATTCTATCCAAAATGAACTGTTCTTGCAGAGTGCAGAGCCTATTTGCCTTTAGTAAATCAACTGCATAGTAGAGTCCTCAGTCCAATGATTCTTTTCGAACTTTGTGTGATAATGCTTGCCCAATCACCAAGCACGTTACATGAAAGGAAGGATAGTAAGTCACATGCTACTCTCTACTTATTATAGTATTATTTTTGCTCCTAGAGGTTGAGCAGGGGAGCTAAGAAAGGTTGAGTATGTGAAAAAGTGAACCTGTTGCTTTGTGCTACTTTAAAGTTCAGCTTCGTAATATTTTCAACCTGTAACACATTTGCAGTGTTTTGTTTTTTCTTAGTAATATTTGATTCTTTTTTTGACAATTCTTCCTTTTGATGCTTCCTTTTCATGAGCATGACTGATCTGTCAAAACATAGTGCCTGTGTGGACAGAAAAAATGGCTGCTGTCTAACCATACTGGCAAAAGTATGGTGTGCTGTGTGCTATTTTACCACAGTCCAGGACACATTAATGTCAAGAGAATAGCAGTTCAGCCAGAAAAGGTGTGTTGGTCATTTAATATGTGCACATGGTGACTGAACCAAAAACAATTGTAAGTATTACCATAGAAGACAACGCTTGTGATGAAATGGCATGTTGTGCTGCATGGTGGATCATGGGTTTCTTGGTCCTAGCTATTGCCAATTGCCATCAGCCTTCTCCTGGTGCCCCAAGATGAATACTTGTCCTTTGGCATTGTTGTCTTCTTTTTTCTCACCACTGTTGCTCCCTCTTGAGTTCTTCCAGTGCGTTCTTCCTGTTTGCCTTCACTTTGTTTCCTTTGCCTTTGTCCGTTTATTCCATATTCCAGAATAGTTTCTCATTTACACTTCTTCAGTACTTCTTTGGATTAGTTTTCATTTTTATACCATTAATAGGTGTATATGTCAAATATTTTTTTCATAAAAACATATAAATGGTGTAGCGCTATGCCCAAATAAGTATTTAAACCATCTTTTATATGTGTTAAGAAAAAACTTATAACATGCAAAAACAAAAAAAAAAAGTCAGTGCAAAAGGCCTTTATGCTTTCTCCTTAGTGTCTTAACACAGTGATATACACTAAATTGTCAAAAGTATTGGGACACCTGCCTTTGCACTCACATAAACTTTAATGGCATCCAGTCTTAGTCCGTAGGATTCTGTATTGAGTTGGCCCACCCTTTACAGCTAAAACAGCTTCAACTCTTCTGAGAAGGCTGTCCATAAGATTTTGGAATGTGTCTATGTAAATGTTTGACCATTCTTCCAGAAGCGGATTTGTGAGGTCAGGCACTGATATTGAACGAAAGGCCTGGCTCACAGTCTCCACTTTTATTAATTCCAAAAGTATTCTATCGGGTTGAGGTCAGAAGACCAGTTAAGTTCCTCCACCCCCTTGCTCATCCATGTCTTTATGGACCTTGCTTTGTGCACCGGTCCAAATCATTTGGTGGAGGGGGAATTATGGTGTGGGGTTGTTTTTCAGGGGTTGGGCTTGGCCTCTTAGTTCCAGTGAAGGGAACTCTTAAGGTGTCAGCATACCAAGACATTCTGGACAATTTCATACTCCCAACTTTGTGAGAACAGTTTGGGGATGGCCCCTTCCTGTTCCAACATGACTGTGCACCAGTGCACAAAGCAAGGTCCATACAGACATGGATGAGCGAGTTTGAGGTGCAGGAACTTCACTGGCTTGAGTGCTGACCTCAACCTGGTAGAACACCTTTGAGATAAAACGAGTAGAGACTGCTAGCCAGGCCTTCTCATCCAACATCAATGCCTGACCTTTACAAATGCGCTTCTAGGAGAATGGTCAAACATTCCCATAGACACACTCCTAAATCTTGTGGTCAACCTTTCTAGAAGAGTTGAAGCTGTTATAGCTGCAAAGGTTGGGCCAACTCAATATTGAACCTACGGACTAAGACTGGGTTGTCATTAAAGTTCATGTGTGTGTAAAGGGAGGTTTCCAAATACTTTTGACAATATTGTGTATTTCCAACAAATCTGTCCACTCAACACATCCATGATCTTTTTGATCAATGTGCTCACTCCTTCATTCTTTACACCTCCAGTGCTCCACCACTACCATTTGTGCTTTATCCTGGTGAATCTGACCCACATATGATGCACGGCCAATAATAGCATACGTTCCCTTTAAATTGGCTGATTCCACCTCCTGCACACCTCTCCTCCAGGTGATGGCATAAAAAAACAAAAACAAACAGAAACTCATGGTGCTTCACCTTAAAAATCTCTTTTATTCTCCCACAATAAAAATAATCCACTCACATTCTTATGGTGCAAATGCTGCACCGACATGCAAAAGACACAATCTGTATGGTATGAGGAAGGAGCTACGGCAAATATTCTGAAATGCGATAACCCCCCCGCCTGATGTCACTTTCAGTATGTGCATTGCATGGTGATTCTGGAAGTGTGGCGGCCATCTTACCCCCTTGCTCTCCCCTCCTTCTGCAGCTGCTGGTTGGCATAGCATTGTGGCGTGTAGCCAGGATTATTATTTTGATGACCCTGTCTATATGCTGGATCTTGTAAGTGTTTTTAATCTTATGCTTATTAAACTGTTGAAATACTGCACTTAGAAGCGCCTTCTTGCTCTTTTCTTTGTACCAGAGTTGCTTCTGCTCTTTGAAGTGCTGCTTTAGCGCCATTCCAGTCTTCATACATGTTCTCTATGATGACTCTTTGATTACAGCTTGTCAGATGATCCTTGGCATAAGTGCCCTATTCTTCCTCCTCCATTACGGTACCAAGAAAATCCATACTCCTTAGTTGAAAACTTGATACAAAAAAAGCTCATACCCCAATCCTGTGCAGCTACAGTATACTCTGATACACTAACCTTTGTCTTCAAACCCTTTTTACTTTCAAAGGAACAATGAACCACCACCCTTATCAAATAAAGTTTTGATGGCCACTCTATGAAAGAGTGCACTTGTAACATTCAAGAACATGATAGCAAAATAAAGTAAAAATAAAAAAAAAATTAAAAAAATAAAGTGAAAAAGTAAAAAAAGCCATTGTGCTATTTTTTTAAGTTTTTATTTCAGAAAATATGTCATATTCTCACCAAAAACAAATAAATAAATACATTTAAAAAGATTTAAAAAAAAAATAAAGTGAAAAAGTAAAAAAAAAAAACATTGTGCTATTTTTTGAAGTTTTTATTTCAGAAAATATGTCATATTCTTGCCCAAAAAAAAAAAAAATTAAGTGAAAAAATAAAAAAAGCCATTGTGCTATTTTTTTTTTACATTTTTATTTCGGAAAATGTGTCATATTCTGGCCATATAAATAGTCTTATTCTGTGTAATACATATATCACAGTAATGTGATTTATTCAATGCATCAAAGTACAGTACATAGAAATTTCAGAGAATTTCAGGAAATGCTATGGTGAAGTTCAAAGTCCTAGAAAAAAAATGTATGATTAATAATTCAGCAGTGGAATGAAAAAGTGTAAAGAAAATTAGCCATGCAGTTTTATTAGATGGATTTAATACCAATGTTCTCAACCCTAGGATTTTTAAATAAATGCTTTGAATTAAATTTCCTTATTTTAGTCTCTGTCTTCCCTTTTTTTACGTCAGTCTTATGAAGTCTATTTTTGGTGTATTGTATGCTTTGTCTGCACAATGATTGTAAATAAAATGGCACAAGAAACTACAGTCTGGTAAATTTGATCATTTTACATTTAAAATGCCCCAATGCCACTGATTTTGTAGATCTTCTTTGTCAGTTACTGTGTAGCAGGATCTCCCTTGAGGCACTGGGGTTGAGTTAATAAAGGTTGTTAACGCAACAAAGTGAATGTTCACTTAGCTTAGAAAATAAGGTGAAGCAGTGTTTTCTTCAATCATCTAATCATGTGGAAAATGTGTCCTTATTTTCCTTGCACATGATTAGGTATTAAAATTGAACACAGATTTATCTTATTTACTGAACAGCAAAGAATGCTGCCTTAGTAAATCAACTCCACAGAGTTCAATGTGGGTCAAGTATTTACCAGAAATCAAATTCTGTGTTACCTGTCAAAACTACGTACCCGCTCTCCTCTACCCTCCAAAAAGTTCCAATTGCAGCGGAGGGGGGAGCAGAGCTTCCCCTTTTTTTTAACCACATTTTTAGCGATATGGCACTGTGTCACTTTAACTGAAAAATTGTGCAGCCGTGCAATGTTGTACACAAACAAAATTTATGTCCTTTTTTTTCCCACAAATAGAGCTTTCTTTTGTTGGTATTTGGTCACCTCTGCGTTTTTTATTTTTTGTGTTATAAACAAAAAAAGAGTGAAAATTTTGAAAAAAAAAAAACAATATTTTTTTACTTTTTGCTATAATAAATATTCAAAAAAATGTAAAAAAAATAATTCCTTTATCAGTTTAGGCCGAAATGTATTTGTCTACATATTTTTGGTAAAAAAATTGCAATAAGCGTATATTGATTGGTTTGCAAAAAAGTTATAGCGTCTGCAAAATAGGGGATTGTATAAAAATTACTAAAGCGCTGATGTGAATGATTGTATCAAATTGTGAACCAAAAATTATATTAAGATAACATAGGGGATTGATTTATGGCATTTTTTTTATATATATTTTTTTTTTTTACTAGTAATGGCGTTGATCTGCAATATTGCGGCAGACAGATCAGACACTTCTGACACTTTTTTGGGACCATTGACACTTATACAGCTGTCAGAGCTAAAAATAGTCACTGATTACTGTATAAATGTCACAGGCGATCAAGGGGTTAGGTGTTCCCTAGGGAGGTGTTTCTAACTGTGGGTGGAGTGTAGTGACTGGAGGAGGAGACAGATTGCTGTTCCCAATCACTCGGAACAGCAGATCTGACTCTCCTCCCCTGAAAGAACAGGGATCTTTCTGTTTACATTGACAGATCCCCGTTCTGTCTCTCTCAGAAGCGATCACGGGTGGCCAATGGACATCGCGCCCCCCTGGCCGCGTGCATTGACTCTGATGCCCCTAGAGGTTTTAAGGCGGCCGTCGTACAATGACGGCAATTCGTCCAGTAGAGCCAACCTGCTGCAGTACAATTGCGGCGGCTGGTCCTTAAAGCGGAGTTCCACCCAAAAATGGAACTTCCGCTGTCCGGATACCTCCCCCACTTCGGTATCACATTTGGCACCTTTCAGGGGGAGGGGGGAGCAGATACCTGTCTAATACAGGTATTTGCTCCCACTTTCTGGTGAAAGATCGACGCAGTATCTGCGGCAATCTACGCCATGTCCGGCCCCTCCTCCTTCTGTTTTCTGGGAGACACACAGGTCCCAGAAGACAGCAGAAACCAGTCAGAATGTGCAGCATGACTCACACATGCGCATTAGGGAACCAGGCTGTTAGGCCACAATGCTTCACTTCCTCATTCCCTTACTAGCAATGCCGGTGCCTCCACCCGGAGCTGAGGGACAGGACGGGTCAGCTTTTGGTGAAGACATTGCGGGTGCCCAGAACAGGTAAGTTTCCTTATTTTAAAAGTCAGCAGCTGCAGTATTTGTAGCTGCCGACTTTTAATATTTTTTTTTTTAGGCGGAACTTTAAGTGGTTAAAGAATGAGGTGAAACAAAGTAAAAATACAGAATCATGTGCAAGAAAAAAGAAAAGGAAAAAAAAAAACAGGATAGTTACTAACACATACTTAGATTGTTGAAGCACAACTTCACGTCATTCAGTTAAAACAGAGTTAAACTCATTCCACCTCTGCCATTAAAATGCAGAACCATGCCGACCAAGCTAAAACAGGGCTTGGTAATCAGTCAATAAATTACCATTCAGAAGCTTACTTTGTCAATTTGTAATCCTTTTCACCCCCCCCCCCCCCCGCAGTCTCCATAAATTTGACGCCACCTTAGAAGTTGTTCCCCTAACTGTGCTTCCATGTGCAATATACATAATCTGTAAATCTCATGTATGGGAATGCTGGAATGAACAAGAAGACTTGTGATAAAAAAGTGCCTTTCAGGAGATGACTGGGATGTAAAAAAATAGTAAGGCACCAGTGGCGGCTGGTGGTAAATGTTTTGGGGGGGCGACAAACAGTGAACTTTCCACCCCCCCCTCGGGTTGGTCAGTCAGTCGGTGCACTTACCTCAACCATGGGCGGCTTAAAAAAAACACCAGCGCTGCTGTAATTCATGCGCTCAGCATCCTGAAAGGGGCCAGACACATGAATAGGGGGTGACGGTGGCAATGGAAAGGGGAGGTGGCCCCCGATGCACCCTTAATGGATAGGTCGCCCCTGTAAGGCACTCTGCTGATCACAGCTTTCTTTTAAGAAAAAGCATGAAGAGCGAGGTTTTGTGGGTTGTGAACGAGTTACAAGCAATGAAGGATAACATGAAAGGAAACTGAGAAAGTGAATAAAGACCTGTTTGGTCTCCATTGTCATTGAGTTTTATGAGGGTCTGTTATCAACATTGAGCTCTGGCAGAAGACGGGAAAGCCTTGCTGTGAAAAACCCATCCCGACACATCTGATTTGACTAGGAAAATGTACAAGTAAATAATCAAAAATCAAGTAACCTTTACGAGAGCAGAGGAGACATAGTAAGCCATGTCTCCTGATGACGCCTTGGTGATGAAACACATAGGGGCGCAGACGCACAGAACCACGTCACTTCTGCTTCCACTAGGTGAAATGCAGGCTGGCCCCAATACACATATAAAGCCCTGTATCACTTCAATATCATTTCTACTTGTTAACCTGAATGGGATGGTGCTTTCAGAGCAATATTATGAATATTAAACATATTTAAGGATTCCACTATTTATGTTTTACATGTTAGACTATGTAGCAGGTTTGAATGGGAAAGTGTGTGCGTGTGTCTGTGTGTGTGGGGGGTACTGCAGTAAAGAAAAGGTTAACAATAAAGGGAGAAAGCTCCAAATCTGTTTACATAATACCATAATAGAAGTAAAGAAGACATTTAAAAAGCTCAAATTCAAGGTAAAAATTATAGTTATTCAGTATACATTCTGAAATAGTTACATAGTTGGTAAGGTTGATTAGGTGTGTGTGCGTGCGTGTATGTATATATCAAGAATGCAATGACTTATACACAGTCCCTGCCCAGGACTGCTGCTCCTTAAAGTGGTATTAAACCCAAAAGCAAACATTTGTTATATTACAGCTTACCAATTCTTAGACCTGGTGGCTGCATTTGTTTTCTTTTTTAGGCTTTATTTCTTGTATTGTCAACTGGAGATCCAGCCAGGAAGTCTGTTGCTTTTCTACAGAACAACCTGTCCTGGAGGGGAGTGGTGAGCAAGCTCCAAGGTGGAAGCATGAGCTAGGAGTTCCACTTGGCCATCGGCAGAGGCGTTGCTAGGGGGGTGCGGGGGGTGCGGTCCGCACCCGGGTGCCACCCTGCAGAGGGTGACACCAGGCTCAGGCAAGTACCGGTACCACGCGGCTCCCTCCCCCTCTTCTGGAACCTCTTCAGCTGCACGCGATGTGCAGTTAGAGTGGGGGAGGAGGGAGTGAGGCAGAGAGACAAGGTGCCCGGGATCCCACCGTCCCGCACGCTACAGTCATCTCTCCCCGCTGGCTCCATAACATTCACTGCAGACTGGACTATAGCCGCTGCCTCCTCCTCCTCCTCCTTACAAGTACACAGACCGGGAGGAGGAGGGACACTGCTCTACAGCATCTGCCCGGCGCTAAGGTACTGTAAGTAAAGTAACAGGAATATTGCAGGGGAGGGGAACATGGCAATTGGGAGGTGGGGAATTGACAGGTAACATCTATGCTGCTAGGAGTGATTTTAGGGAGGGGGTGGGGGTTAGAGGATATGTGCTAGGGGGCTTTGATTTGGGTTAGAACTCGTGCTAGAAGTAGAAGGAGGGGGAAGATTTGAAGTTTGACCCCCCAGCACAATTCCTCTTCCTTCCCAAAGCACCCCCTAGTACATATCCTCTAATCCCATCCCAGCTCCATCCACCTCCTCCGATCCCATCCCGGCTCCATCCATCCCCTCTGATCCCATCCCGGC
Organism: Aquarana catesbeiana; assembly: GCF_042186555.1. Taxonomy (NCBI): domain Eukaryota; kingdom Metazoa; phylum Chordata; class Amphibia; order Anura; family Ranidae; genus Aquarana; species Aquarana catesbeiana. The sequence continues at coordinate 596,090,470 of NC_133328.1, read as the reverse complement.
TCCATCCATCCCCTCTGATCCCATCCTGGCTCCATCCATCCCCTCCGATCCTATTCTGGCTCCATCCACCCCCTCCGATCCTATCCCGGCTCCATCCATCCCCTCCGATCCCATCCCGGCTCCATCTATCCCCTCCAATCCCAACCCAGCTCCATCCATCCCCTCTGATCCTATCCCGGCTCCATCCATTCCCCTCCGATCCGATCCCAGCTCCATCCATCCCCTCTGATCCTATCCTGGCTCCATCCACCCCTCCGATCCCATCCCAGCTCCATTCACCCCCTCCAATCCCATCCCGGCCCCATCCATTCCCCTCTAATCCCATCCCGACTCCATCCATCCCCTCTGATCCTATCCTGGCTCCATCCACCCCTCCGATCCCATCCCAGCTCCATTCACCCCCTCCAATCCCATCCCGGCTCCATCCATTCCCCTCTAATCCCATCCCGACTCCATCCATCCCCTCTGATCCTATCCTGGCTCCATCAACCCCTCCGATCCCATCCCGGCTCCATCCACCCCCTCTGATCCCATCCCGGCTCCATCCATCCCAGCTCCATCCACCCCTCCGATCCCATCCCGGCTCCATCCATCCCAGCTCCATCCACCCCCTCCGATCCCATCCCGGCTCCATCTATCCCGGCTCCATCCATCCCCTCAGATCCCATCCCGGCTTCATTCATTCCCCTCCGATCCCATCCCGGCTCCAATTATCCCCTGATCCCTCACATCCCGGTTCCAACCACTGTGGCAGGTTAAGGGGGGAGAGCCACATCAATGCACTAGCCTGGCTTAATGCTGGAGGTGGGCGACACCATTTTTTACGGCACCGGGTGACACCAACCCTAGTGATGCCACTGGCCATCGGAGAGAATCGCCATCCATCTGACCCTCTTCGCTCCATCCATCACCACAGACACTCCTCCGAGACTGCTGTAACACCCAAGACTGCCGAGGCGCTGGAAGACCCACTGCAGCCTCGTAAGCTGTCAGGCTTCAACAAAATGGCGGTGGTGCCTGGGCACAGCGGTCTGATAACAGGGCCTCATCCAGCAGGAGCGGGGCTTCTCAGAACTCACCCACTAAGTCCAGCACGCAGAGCTGGTCCTCTTCTGGAGCATCAAGCCCCTCTACAAGGAGCCTGGTCAAATCAAAGCCACCCATGGACTCTCCAGGCGGGCTGCAAGCTGATCCTAACATGGTGGTAAGCAGGCCCAACACCAAAAGTGCTGCTGTATTTCCCCTCACAAATGATCCTATTGCTACCTGTCACGTACCTGAAGGGAGACTGAATTGACGAGGTCGGCCTCTTTTGTATCTCCAGCCCGGGTCAGACTGAGAGTGGAACAGAAGGAGCCAAGGGCCAGGAGGGACACGACTGCCTGCAGATGAAGACCCTGAGACCTGTTGCAGGAAGTTGCAGCTAGTCGCAGGACTGTAGTTGCAGCAGCGCTGAGCCAAGCAGGAAACTGGAGCGAGGTCATAGGAGAAGCCGGGTTCGTTAACAGACAGGCAGCACGGTAACAGGACATCAGGCAAAGGCAAGGTCAGATGAGGAGCCGGGATCAGGAGCCAGGAATCAAGTAAATGTAGTCCAGGAGCAGGGTCAGAGGGAAGCCGGGATCAAGCCAGAGATCAGACAAACAGGAACCTGAAGCAGGGTCAAACAGGAGCCAAGGTCAGCAATGGGTATTCAGACAGGAATCACAGGTTTAGGGTAACAGGAGCACAGCTGAAAGACCAGTCAGCACAGAACAGTGGTAGAGGACTGCTTAAAGAGGCCATCTGGCACCAATTGGCACCAGGGATGCGCTCCTGCGCATGCACACCGGTCGTCGCGCATGCATGCGAGTGTGTGCCAGACAATTACTACTGGATTCCTTACATTGCCCCCCCCTTAAGGGCAGCCTCCAGATGCCCACTAAGGAACTCTTCTCAAGGTGGAGGCGAAGGTAAGCTTGAATCAGTCGTGGAGCGTGCACATTGGAGGAGGGTTCCCAAGAATTATCTTCAGGCCCATAGCCCTTCCACTTAATGAGGAACTGGGTTTGGTCTCTTTTCTTCCGACAATCCAGAACAGCTTCCACCTCATATTCCTCATTACCATCAACCAGTAACGGGGCAGGGGTCTTGGGTCCACGATCAGGAAACGGATTGGCCACAGATCGTTTCAGAAGAGACACGTGGAATACAGGATGAATTTTTAGACTCCCTGGTAAAATTGGTTCAAAGGCCACGGCATTAATCCTCTTCTTTACAGGAAAAGGGCCAATGTATCTCGGTCCTAATTTCTTAGACATGTTCACATCAATGCCTTTTTGTATCTCTGCATTTTTGGAAAGGGTCAGGGACTTTTTTTCATGCAAAATGCAGCGTTTTGCATGTAATAGAATTCAATGGACAAGCATCAAAAACGCAAGTGCACCGTTTTTGCAGCGTTTTTGCAGCGTTTTTGATGCGTTTTTGCCTTTTTTTTTTTTTTTTTTAATTTTTTTTTACATTTTTTTTAGACTGTAAAAAAAAAACTGTAAAAAAAACTGTAAAAAAAAACGCAAAACGCAAAACGTGGCAAAAATGCGGCAAAAACGCCGCAAAAACGCTACAAAAACGCTGCTCAAAAACGTGGCAAGCATGAAAAAAAAAACTCCAAAAACGCTCAAAAGCAACATGCATAGGTGTGAATCGAGCCTAATTGAGCCATGGCAGCAAAGAAGGAGTTGACTGAAGCCAGGACAGGGTCATGCTGTTCCCGAAGCTGAAAAGCCCAGGCCTGGGGTTCTTCTTGCAACAGGGAAATAAGAAATCCCACCTTCCCTTCTTCAGTAGGAAATGTGCGAGGAAGCAAGGAGAAGTACAGTTCACAGGAATTCCTGTGGAATTCCATGGTCTAAGCATCTTATTTCGCTGTCACTGACATTATTATTGTTATCACTCATTTCCAATCTCGCATATCTTTGCTCATGTGCACTACTCTATGTTCTGACGATATGCTTGTAGTCACAACTGTGTGTTTTTTTCTTGTTTTGTTGCTCCTTGAAAACGATAAAAATGTATTGGAAAAAAAAAAGAACATGCCATGCAGATGTAGCAGGGGTGTTTACAATGAGTCATTTTTTTTTTTAAATGTATATAAAACCTTTATCCTAAAAGGAACAAAACTGTTTGTTGTAACTGCTTATAAAATGTTAGCTGGAGTTTAGCTTTAATTTGTTAGTGTATTCAAATCAACTAGTCCATGTAACACTCCCCCCCCCCCCCGACTGACAATGCTGCTGTCCAAGTGTCTCTCTTGTTCCTTAATTCAGAGTGGGGGCACTCTGATATAGGAGTTTTGTTACTGGCCAGATCACTAGGTGAACACAGAGGGGAAAAAAAACTAAAAAAGAAAACTACTGCAGCCACCACATCTATTGATTGGTAAACTGCAATATAATACATTTTGGGTTTAATACTGTTTAACACATTTAGCTAACCTTGGCGATCAAGTCAGATTGGTGAAACGTGTTAACTTAGATGTAAACCCTATTCATGAAATTTGAGCTGGGCACATATATCTGCAGTATTTTCTTATCTCTCTTCAAAGCACTAAGTCCTGTGGCTTTCTCCTGCTCTGTTCCTCTGTTATCAGCATGATAACTTCTGACAAGTTCTCCATAAACTGTGATAAAACCAGGCTGAATTTTGTGTCGGGGAAGGAGCTATAAATAGATTAGCACAGAGCTAAACTATTCATAGAACAGCTCTGAGAGTCTCTGCCTATGTGGAGGGGGGAGTGTGCCTTTCCTCCAATCAGCTGTCTTGTCTGTATGCCCAGGCTTTACACTCAGTGCTGAACAGGAAGAGAAAATCTCTTAATAGAATGTGAACTTTCTAAAGAATATATAAAGCTGAAGACAGCAGATATACATGTAAAACTTATGTAGGGAGAGTTGTTTCATCCCTGTGTATCATCTGAGGCTGTTCACTTCATTGGGTATATGTGAGGGTTTAAATCCACTTTAATCAGTTAACAACCTCGCTATAGCCGATAACTCTGGGAGGGCGTACTATGACGTCCTCCCAGAATTGCGCTCCTGCATGCTCCCTGGGGCACGCACATGGGAGTATCCATGACCGACGGGTCCTAAGGACTCACTGCATCATGGATCACAGTAAATGGGCGCTGACAGCGGCCGTTTACCAGGTGGTTGCTCCGCCAAATGATGGAGCGATCACTTATAAACAAACCTTTGTCATGTCTGCTTCCTCTCTCCAGTCTCTGTACCGATCGGTACAGTGTGAGCAGAGAGGGGAGAGATCGGTTGCAGCAGCACTGTGGGCTGGTTCTGTAGTGCCCACAGTGCTGCTATGTGAAGATTAGGGGACTCATCCATCTATCCATGCTCAGCCATCCCATCCACCCCTATCCATACTCAACAATACCCAGCCATACTCAGCCATACCCAGCCATACTTAGCCGTACTCAGCCATACCCAGCCATTCCCAACCATACTCAGCCATACCCAGCAATACCCAGCCATACCCAGCAATACTCAGCCATATCCAGTCATACTCAGCAATACCCAACCATACTCAGCAATACCCAGCAATACCCAGCAATATCCAGACATATCCAGCCATACTCAGCCATACTCAGCCATATTTAGCAATACTCAGACATACCCAGCCATACTCGGCCATACCCAGCCATACTCGGCTATACCCAGCCATACCCAGCCATATTCAGCCATACCCAGCCATACTCAGCCATACCCAGCCATACTCAGCCATACCCAGCTATACCCAGCCATACTCAGCCATACTCAGCCACACTCAGCCATACCCAGCCATATTCAGCATACTAAGCCATCCCATCCATCCCCATCCATACTCAGCCATCCCATCCATCCCCATCCATACTCCACAATGCTTAGCCATACTCAGCCATACTCAGCCATACCCAGCATACTCAGCCATACCCAGCCATACCCAGCCATACCCAGCCATACCCAGCTGTACTCAGCCACACCCAGCCATACTCAGCCATACTCAGCCATCCCATCCATACTCAGCCATACTCAGCCATACCCAGCCATACTCATTCATGCTCAGTCATCCCAATCCATGCTAAGCCATACTCAGTCATCCACATTCATGACTCAACCATGCTCAGCCATCCCCATCTATGGCTCATCCATCCCCATTCATGCCACATCCATGCCACTACAGTGCCTCACAAAAGTGTAATAGGCAGTGGGCCTCTGTATGTGGCTAGGCTGTGAAAAGGCCTCCCAAGTGTGGTATCGTCATACTCAGGAGGAGTAGAAGAATCTATTTTGGGGTGTAATTTATGGTATTTAAATGTTCATAACATTTTTTTAGTCTTGGGTTTAGATATGTTTTAATTCAATTTCTACAGTATATGTTACATAAAACTCAGAAAATTCTTCTATGTTGTCCCAGAATCCAATTCCTTCTAAGAAGTGAGTGCCAACGTTCAGTGTAGGAGGAAAGCTGAATATAAAATGAGTTAAAAGCTTACAGCTATGAAGTGATTCACCATAGAAGTGTTTAACAACAGAAAAATTCCCTACTTTTCTCACACTTTTGAATGTATTGTCTGCTTTGGCGTCTTTTGATATATCTTGAAGATTCAAATCTTTCTGTATAATAAAGCGACTTGTCAGAACTTTATTTGCTCACATCTTAGTCATTCTCTGATCCTGGCTTCTGTATACCTGTCATAGTAGCTTTATATAAATGTGACCTTGATATTTACTGACTACATCAAACTGCAGTGTGTCTGCAAACAGAGGCACTAAAATTGAGAAAACAGATGGGTGAGACACCGTTGCAATTTTAATGTCATATTATAATTCACATGGTACTGTAGGCATATTTGAAACTAGAGTGGAAATTCTGAATGTTGTATGAAGAAATATTCGGATGCATTTCAATTGTTTTCAATATTGATGTGTAAATACGATGCAGGCTGGTGAATAAAAAAGAGAATTGCCAAGTACGCATGACATAGTAGACAATGCTCTTAAAGGATAACCATACTTTTTAAACAAATCATGTCATATATATACAGCACACACACATTATAGATAGATAGATAGATAGATAGATAGATAGATAGATAGATAGATAGATAGATAGATAGATAGATAGATAGATAGATAGATAGATAGATAGATAGATAGATAGATAGATAGATAGATAGATAGACAGACACAGTATATACATATACAGTAAAACTTTGGATTGCGAGCATAATTTGTTCCAGAAACATGCTTGTAATGCAAAGCACTCGTATATCAAAGCCAATTTCCCCATAAGAAATAATGAAAACTCAGATGATTCGTTCCAAAACCATTTATTCATATAACAATGATTACAGCAATACAAAATACAGTATAGTATAAAGTGCATGGTGGCCAGAGGTCCAGGGGCAGCATGAGCAGTAGAAGGATCACAGTTTTAATGTAAAAAACAAAAAATATGGAATTACACTCACAATGTTAAAAACAATATCCAGCGTTAAGGAGTCTGGTGCTCATCCATGTAAAGCCGCTGGTGTATACAGTAAAGCTGCTGGTGTATACATTACTGTATGTGGCCAGAGGTCCGGGGGTGCTGGTGGCTCCCAGAACTTCCTGGAGAACTCGGAGGCACTCAGAGACACTTGGTAACTAATGACACTTCCGGCTGCTCGGAATGATAGTTAAAGGGGAAGGCGGTTTCAATACCCCTTTTCCTCATGGGAGAGCGGCAGGATCAGGCAGCTTCAAGTTCCCCCTGGGAGTTCTGGTCTCAGGAGGACCTTCAGTACTCACATGGCTTGGGAAAGGTCACAGGTGACCTCTCCTAGGGTCTTGTGTGTTAGCCCGTGAAAATACAATTAAATCTGGATTTATCTGGCCCATAAAAGGGCTATATGAAAGGGGTTCCGTCCAGTCAGGCTCAATCGCCGCAGAAGACGTAGCTGTGTGTTCCCTTCCCCCCTCCCCTTTTGTCACGGCTGTAGTTATGTGGTGGTGTCACCTTTGTAGAGTACCTGCTTACAAAGGGGGACTAGTATGTAAGATTTTAAAGTTATTAATTTAGATTTATACGGTTTGGTAAGTTATTGAAGTCGATAAGTTATTATATGCAGCCTGAGTCGTAGTGGCTAGGTTGCTTAAAGTTTATTTATTTAGTCTTTATATGTGGAAGTAATACTGTTTTGAAACCAATAATAAACAGCCGCGGCCTTTTATATCCAACTCTTGTATGTGTTTCATTTTAGTTAAATTTGTTTTGAGGATAAGAACATTCCTGCCTGCTGTCCCATGCACATTACGCCCGCCCTACCCAGCTGGAAGTGTCTCCAAGTGTCTCCAAGTTCTCCAGGAAGAGCCAGGAGTCACCAGTGCCCCCCGGACCTCTTGCCACATACAGTACTGTATACACCAGCGGCTTTACATGGTTGAGCACTAGACTCCTTAACGCTGGATATACATTGTGAGTGTAATTCCATTTTTTTTTTTTACATAAAAGTGTGAAACTGTGATCCTTCTACTGCTAATCTTGCAAGACAGCGCTCGTATATCAAGGTATAATTTAAAAAACATGTTGCTCACCTTGTAGACTGCTTGTATACCACGATACTATCAAAACAAGGTATTACTAATATATATATATATATATATATATATATATATATATATATATATATATATACCCCATTAGCTTTTCTTTTCCTGGGGTTTAAAAGTTTTTAGCATAATCTTATATGTAAGCTTGATGCTGCATTTTTTACTGTCATGCAGTCTGCACTGTAACTGTAATGCCCCATACACACGGTCGGATTTTCCGATGGAAAATGTGTGATAGGACCTTCTTGTCGGAAATTCCGACAATGTGTAGGCTCCATCCCACATTTTCCATCGGATTTTCCGACACACAAAGTTTGAGAGCAGGCTATAAAATTTCCCGACAACGAAATCCGTTGTCGGAATTTCCGATCGTGTGTACACAAATCCGACGCACAAAGTGCCACGCATGCTCAGAATAAATAAAGAGATGAAAGCTATTGGCTACTGCCCGTTTATAGTCCCGTAGTACGTGTTTTACGTCACCGCGTTCAGAATGATCGGATTTTCCGACAACTTTGTGTGACCGTGTGTATGCAAGACAAGTTTGAGTCAACATCCGTTGGAAAAAATCCTAGGATTTTGTTGTCGGAATGTCCGATCAATGTCCGACCGTGTGTACGGGGCATAAGACCACAAAACATTGGGAGTGATTTACCCAGAGCTTAGTGAATGAGGTGGAGCTTTGCTGGTTTTCATCATTCAATCATGTGCAGTCAAAAATGCTGTTTTATTTTATTTTATTTTTGCACCTGACTGGATGTTCTTTTCAAACTGAAATTTAACCAAATTTTCTAAGCTTGGGGACAAATCTCTTACTACGTGTTATTTCCAATGCAAAGTGAACAGCCGCTTTGCCTTTAGTAAATCAACCCCATTGTTTAGAAGCAATGTAAAGAGTTGCTTTTCTTAACCAGAGCTTTGCAGAACCCTAGGGTATTTCAAGACATTACTGGGGATTAACGAGAGATAATGATAATTGGTTTACTTCATTTAAGCAAAATGATCTCCCACCTTATGGTCTCTGAAAAGTTCCTGCATTGCTGTCACTTGCCAGAGCCAGAAGTCAGAGGTATGGTGTAATGTATGACATGGGTAATTACGCTATACAGTAGATGTTAGGGAACATGCTTTATTCTCCAGTCAGGTAAGACTTTAAAGTGTTACTAAAACTGGTATCCTGCATTTACTATGTCTGGTCTCCTACAGTACACAGAACATGGAAATGCAATTATTTAAGTAAATAAAAACTGCTAAATACCTTTTTTCATCAGCAGTATATCTCAGCCTTGTCACTTCTATCATTGTTTGACAGAGCATTGATTAAAGCCCGTAGGAGGAGTTTTAATTCTCTTATGACTGTCCTATGAGACTGCATGACCCCTGATCCTCTGTCTGGACAGTGCTGATTGGACCTGTGCTAATCACATGCACCATCCCAAGAAAAAACCTCTCTAGCAAAACACACCAAACTGAGCATGTGCAGAGTGCCTCCAAGGCTCTGTTCTATCAGGAGATGCATTGGGGACAGTATATATATTGTCAGGGGTTAGCTCAAGGGGGATCACCTTCCCTGGGAATAAGGTTGTTCAAAAGACAGGTTTTCTTAAAAATCTGACTTGTAGCCAGTTTTATTTTAAAAGGTTGCATGAAAATTAAACAAAGAAAACAGAAAATAAATCCTTGCCATCCAGGCACTAACTAAACATTGCAGGTTCATAACTCAGAGGTGAAGTGCTTCTCCCAGTTACCCACAAAACAAAAATAATGCAAACCTTATCTTTCTCTCACAAAGAAAATGCAGGTCTCTCAGGTTTTGGCTTGCTGAGTCCCAGGCCAAGAGCAATCCTTTGCTCTAGTCCTGCTTAATTTATATATTAATTTATAATTTAAAAAACATGTTGCTCATCTTGTAGACTGCTAATTTATATATTATTTTATAATTTAAAAAACATGTTGCTCATCTTGTAGACTGCTCGTATACCACAATACTAGCAGTATCCCCAGTCCCTCGGCCTCCTGGAACTCTAGGCCTCGGTCTCCCTGGAATCTCTCTCCCCACCTCCTTCTCTTCCTCGGGCCCCAGGCCCTCCCTCTCTCTGGAGCATGTGACCCCCCTTATATGAGAGACCTCCTCGACCAAACACATTAATTGTTGGTGAGAACTCTCACATGAGTTTCCTGCCACTCAGATCTCAGCCCATCCTCTCCTTTTCAAGAACAATTCACCGTCAGGCAGAGGAGGTATCTCTGAACCTAAGTGTAGGTGGCCACACCCCCGCTACTCTGACACTCACACTCCTGAATCAAAACAACCAGGCCTAGAAAAGGACCCCAGGCCTAATTAAATTTATCTGTAACTAGATCCTGCACTACCAAACTACACTATAGCACCTACCCTAAGGTATATACTGTAGATATAATACTAACTACACACAAGAACAAATAATGTCAACACAATGGGGTTGATTTATTAAAGACATATAAGCTGTTCATTCATTCATTTACATTTTCATGCAATGGAAATTGAACTTTGCAAGAGATTTTTCCCAGAGTTTAGTAAAGGAGATGAAGCCCTGCTGACTTCCATCCTCCAATTATGCAAAAATTATGTTTTTTTTTTTTAATTTTTCTTGTTCTTGATTGAGATTTCTTTGCAAATTGAAAGTTCACCACAGCCAGTTGTCCAACCTCCACTACTTTGTCATCTTGCAAAATAATATATGTTTTTTCTACAAATTACGTGTTCTAAACATATGTGCCTCCCTTCAGAGCAACTAGGATAACCCTCTTCTCTTGCATGTTATATGGTACCAATTAGCTAGAAGACTATAATTTAGGGCAGGACCAGTGGCGACCCATCCATAGGGGGCGCATGGGCGCTGTTCCCCCAAGTGTTTCACAAAAAAAGTCACTTCAAGACTTTACAGGCGCTGGACACACAGCGGTCTATGGGAAGCTTCCCAGCTTGCAATCAGCTGATTGCAGGTTGGGAAGCTGATTTGCCCGTGTTTAGGGCATGTTCGGGGGGCACAAGCTATGCGCCCGTTAACACCCCCACATTACACTGATTTGCCTCTGGCTCCTGTGCTCTTTTTTTATTGCCAGAGGTCAACTGGGCGGTGTGTTTTCGGCACTGCAGCGTCACTTCCAGTTTCCCGGCTGGCTCACTGTGTTGCGGAGAGTGACTGACTGCGACCAGGACCTGGGACTCTGTGATGTGAGGCGGGGAACGGATCTCTGATGCGGCGGATGGGCGTGGATCTGGCAGTGCTAAGTCTGAGTTCAGTCTAGCTGAGGTGAATGCGGGGACAGTAATGTGCATCGCTAAGTGTGTCTCTCTCTCTCCCCCCTGGGCTCCTCTGATAGGCTGCTTTCAAGGGAGTCTGTAGGTAACCCGTGCTGTCTCTGCATTGGGGTCACCTCATGGTTTGCTCCACTTAACTTCTACTGAGCTGCTCTGTATCCTTGAGCTTCCGCCCTGCTCACAGTGACTATGGATAAGTTTGAGAGCTGTGAGTAGGAGAGGCAGAGGATGGCAGGCTGTGCTGGAGGAATGAGAGAACGTAAGGGGAGGAGGATGCAGTCTGAGCAGAGCAAGCAGCTGGAGGAAGCAGCTGAACATTGTACACTGATAGACCTGCAATATCCTCTGTGATAACCCTGCCCCCCTCCTGCACCAACAGCCCTTCTCTGCCCTCACACACAACTCAGAGTACAGGGAAGGCTGACAGGCTTTAGTGGTCGCTTTACTGGGGGTCTCCTGGTGCTGTCAGCTGAGCTAAGGAATTGGAGTCTCTCTCTCTCCATCTTACCATGATCTGTGATGCTGCGCTGTATACTCAGATCTGTGAGGCTGAGCTGTATACTCTGTCCTGTGAGGGTGCGCTGTATACTCAGATCTGTGAGGCTGCGCTGTATACTCTGATCTGTGAGGCTGCGCTGTATACTCTGATCTGTGAGGCTGCACTGTATACTCTGTCCTGTGAGGCTGCGCTGTATACTCAGATCTGTGAGGCTGTGCTGTATACTCAGATCTGTGAGGCTGCGCTGTATACTCTGTCCTGTGAGGCTGCACTGTATACTCAGATCTGTGAGGCTGCGCTGTATACTCTCTCCTGTGAGGCTGCGCTGTATACTCTGTCCTGTGAGGTTGCGCTGTATACTCAGATCTGTGAGGCTGCGCTGTATATTCAGATCTGTGAGGCTGCACTGTATACTCAGATCTGTGAGGCTGAGCTGTATACTCTGTCCTGTGAGGCTGCGCTGTATACTCAGATCTGTGAGGCTGCGCTGTATACTCTGATCTGTGAAGCTGCGCTGTATACTCTGATCTGTGAGGCTGCGCTGTATACTCTGTCCTGTGAGGCTGCGCTGTATACTCTGATCTGTGAGGCTGCGCTGTATACTCAGATCTGTGAGGCTGAGCTGTATACTCTGATCTGTGAGTCTGCGCTGTATACTCTGTCCTGTGAGGCTGCGCTGTATACTCTGATCTGTGAGGCTGTGCTGTATACTCTGTCCTGTGAGGCTGCACTGTATACTCTGTTCTGTGAGGCTGCGCTGTATACCCTGATCTATGAGGCTGCACTGTATACTCTGTTCTGTGAGGCTGCGCTGTATACTCTGTTCTGTGAGGCTGCGCTGTATACTCGGGTCTGTGGGGCTGCGCTGTATACTCTGATCTGTGAGGCTGCGCTGTATACTCTGATCTGTGAGGCTGCGCTGTACACTCTGTCCTGTGAGGCTGTGCTGTATACTCTGATCTGTGAGGCTGCGCTGTATACTCTGTTCTGTGAGGCTGTGCTGTATACTCTGATCTGTGAGGCTGCGCTGTATACTCCTGATCTGTGAGGCTGCGCTGTATACTCCTGATCTGTGAGGCTGCGCTGTATACTCCTGTCCTGTGAGGCTGAGCTGTATACTCTGTTCTATGAGGCTGCGCTGTACACTCTGTCCTGTGAGGCTGCGCTGTATACTATTTCCTATGAGGCTGCGCTGTATACTCCTGACACTATGGCTGTAATACAGGGGACGGAGTGGGTGGATTCTATGAGGGGTAGGGCTTTTTAGAAGTGGGAGGGGTCAAAAAGGAAGTATGGGATCTGGTGCCTCCCCATACTAAAACTTCACCAGCTGCCACTGGGCAGGACTTTATCTTCTTCTTAGAGGACAGTAGTCTACAAATTATGTTTTTTGGCCTTCATATTGCTGACCTGACCTCATCAACAATTTGTCCAGTTGCATTAAAGGTCAAAATGCCTGGTAACTTTATCCTTAAAATTGCAACCACAAAGGAGTTTTGGGTTTGGTTCTCCATGCTCGTGTTGGCAAGTTTGACATGTGTAGGCCATATGTTCCAAATCTGTATCAATTGTTGACCACCAAGCATTTCCAAGTAACTGGTGCTTGATGCAAGCAATAACGCAATACCCCTTATCACACCACCAAGAAGTTTTTTCATACAATTTATATAGCATAAAGATATGATGTCAGTGCAAAAGTGTCTGTTTTAAAATGGTGAGCTAATTTTTTGCCTTTTAGTAGACATCTGAACCGAAATCTGTTGCCCCGTTTATCTCATGCAGAATATTCTCAAGAATAGAAGTAGGACACCTTGCTCTGATCACTGTTTAACCACTTGACCTCTGGAAGATTTACCTTCCTTCATGACCAGGCCATTTTTTGCGATACAGCACTGCGTTACTTTAACTGACAATTGCGCAGTCATGCGATGCTGTACCCAAATGAAATCTATGTCCTTTTTTTCACAAATAGAGCTTTCTTTTGGTGGTATTTGATCATCTCTGCATTTTTTATTTTTTGTGCTATAAGCAAAAAAAGACAGACAGTTTAAAAAAATATATATTTTTTTACTTTCTGCTATAAAGCATATCCAATAAAAAATTGTAAAAAATAAAATGTCTTCATAAATTTAGGCCAATAAGTAGTCTGCTACATGTTTTTGGTAAAAAAAAAAAAAAAATCCCAATAAGAGTATATTGATTAGTTTGCGCAAAAGTTATAGCGTCTACAAACTATTTGATTGATATATATATATGGGACTGCGATATTGTGGCAGACATTCGGACACTAACTGACACTTTTGACACTTTTTTGGGGACCAGTGACACTAATACAGTGATCAGAGCTAAAAATATGCACTGTACTAATGATGGCTGGGAAGGGGTTAACATTATGGGCGATCAAAGGGTTAACTGTATGCCTAACTAGTGTTTTACTACACTGTGGTAGGTGCTTTTACTAGGGGAAGAGATTAAATGTAATCCTTCCCTCCTATCAGAAAGACGATCTGCCTTGTTTACATAGGCAGACCAGTGTTCTGTCTCTCTGCAGGATATTTGGCAGGTACCGGCAGACATTAAGTTTGTGGTATCCGCCAATCAGTTCCCGGTGAGAGTAATTACAGTGGGAGCGAGCCACCGGTGGCTCGCATGTGCACCCCCCATCCAGAAATATCAGATCACGTATATATATACGTGATCCAATGCAGAGGTGCCACCCTGTAGCAATAAAACTACTATAGGGTGGACCTTAAGTGGTTAATTAGCACATCTCATATGTACTCAGACCCCAATGTCAGATACCTTTGTTACAAATGGGGCAGATGGATCAGTAATATAATTGTTTTTTAGTAAATGTACATACGACAGTAGCAAAACATCAATTATAAACATCAATAACAAAAAAAAGGTGAAACTGAGGAAGGGGTTTAAAGAGGATTCACAAGGATGTTGTTATTTGTAATGTAAATAAAGATTGTTAACTTGGTACAGTTTGGTCCTTTGGTATTATTGTTGGCTAAAGTAATACACTTTTTAATTTCAATATTACCAATTTGTTGAATGTACAAAAGGTCCACTAGTGACTGTTTATAGTTTGGTACTGTATGTGATACTTTTACCTTTGCAGGGACAGGTAATTTTTCAGAACCAGCATTTCTGCATAACCTCCAGGTCCACACAGTACTGACATACAGAGGTTTAGTAAAATGTTAACACAAATCTGTAAAGACAGTGACCTTGGGCCTGGACTGGAGATAATTGCTGCACACCAGTGTGTAATAAATGTACAGACTGTATTTATTATTTATTTGATCACTGGTTACTCTGCTTAACCTTTCAGACATCCATCTGGGTGTGGTGCCATAATTCAACGACTCACAAGAAGTATAATAATAATAAAAAAAAATGTACTTAGCTTGGATTAAAGATATAATACAAGTGATAAAATAGATACAGTAAATACAACATAATTCCAATTCAGGGGAATCCTCAACTTCTGATCAGCAGTACTGGAAAGTGACAAGCTTCTGGTTCAGGAAAGTCATGATGGGGACCTGTATAAATTTAACTAGTCTTTGTCTTCCACCTACTGTATATACTGTACAACTTCCCTACTGGGGGGGTCTCTTTGTGTCCTGCTTAAAAGTTTGACCAAATAATGGTTCAAGAAGGGAGGACGAAGACCCCTAATGGTTCATGGTAGCTTAAGTAGATGACTATACACAGTATATACTGGGACATTGTTTCTGACAACCAGACCACTCTGTGGAAAACATGAATGTTTTGGGTCTTAAAGGTAACTTTAAACCTAGTCAGGATAATAAAGGAAAAAAAAAAACTATTACTGGTCATTCTATTTGACAGAGAGAAGGCAACGTGGAATTCAGTGTTCTAAATCACTATCAAATAGTTTTTTTAACTTTTCTCATCTCTGTTTCACTTTTTCTTTTACTCTCACCTGCTTCATAGACCAATTGCTTACCTGGTTAACTTTTTCACTTAATCTACGTGTGTGCATGTATTTGTGTATTTTTTTATATATATACATTTTACTTTTTTAACACTTTTTTTTACTTAAATACAGCCGCTAACTTACAAACCCCTGGTGACAGGTCCTCTTTAATGCTTAATAAGATATCAGTGGTCTAACCGATCCCTGATGTCTTCCCTTTGTGCTGTAGACACAGAGTCCTCCTTCGCTTCCCCCACACCCGGCACTACTTATTAACTGCTAAACACATACATTTATGCATTTAGGCAGTTCTTGGGCATTAAATGGCTGTAAGTTTTTGGTCACCAAAGGAAGTGTACTGCTACTCCCAGAGGAGCCGGTGAATCCTTTTGTGATTGCTCTGCACACCAGAAGATGAGACTTGCACACCCAGCACTTACCAACACAGCTCAAGTTATTTAAAAGTTATTTAAAAGAGTTGATTAGGCCAAGCATAACCTAAACGATGGAGAATTAGCAAGTGTACCTATAAAAACAATCAATAACATAATAACGTTACTCTGAGAGATATGGTTAAACACCTACACTAGTCTGACTAACAGTAATTAATTGAACTGAACAGCATTTGTCTAGCAACAAGTATATAAAGATAGACCCAACTCGGTATAACAGTCCCCATGTTCTCACGCTGGCCAGTGAAAAAAAAAAAAAGATGGCTGGCAAAGTTGGGGCCTTTGAAGAAAGCATAACTTGTGCAAACTTGATCTCTTACCAGACCCAGGGCACCATTCAGTAAAAGTCAAGTTCAAGTGAGAAAGGGATAGAGGTTTCTGTGATTTCTCTGTTTCAATTCTGCTCAGACAATCCCTCTTTTCCTTCTTACAAGTGGTGGGGGTGCTCTCTAGTACAGTCTGATCTCATCAGGCTTCCAAATCACAACTCACACTCTCCCAGGGAGAAAGTTCCCAGTCTCTGAGGCAAGGTCCTGTGCAATGAGCAGTCTCTTTGCTCCTATGAGGTCTCATTGGATTGTGGTCAGCTATGGCAGTGTTCTGTTCAGCCAGAAGCCCAGCCTTCATTTTTTGCACCCCTCCTAGCTATATGACACTCTCCTCTTTGCATCTCAATAGCCTGCAGACACACACTCCCCTTGCTTTGTTATATAAGCCAATTGCCATCCTCCAGTGTTGATCCAGACCTAGCCAAGATGGCTGCTCCCTGCACTGGAGGCACTCTATAGAGGAGAATTGCAAAGTGGTATTAATGTATATTCAGTTTAACCTTGTCCAAACTGCAGATGGATAATACAGCAGCAACAAAGGAAACAGATCCACTGCAGTTATCAGCTACAGCTCATATTACACAAGCATAACTTTACAAACAGCTGCAAGCAAGTCTGGTCTTATGTTCATGGAAGTAAAAGGGCTATTTGCTAAATAATTTTATAAAGTTGTATTTTTTACTCCCTTCATGGCCAGGGCATTTTTTGCTATTCAGCACTACATTACTTTAAATGGCAATTGAGCAGTCATGCAACACTGTACACAAATCACATTTATATAATTTTCTTTGCACAAATAGAGCTTTCTTTTGATGGTATTTGACCACCACTGGGTTTTTTTATTTTTTATTACATAAATTAAAAAAAAAGAAAATTCTGAAAAAAAACCCCAATATTTTCTTCTTTTTGTTAAAAACATATTCAATAAAAAAAAAAAAAAGTTTCTTCATAAATTTAGGCCAAAATGTATTCTGCTTCAAAAGAAATCCCAATAAGTGTATATTATTTTTGCAAAAGTTAAAGCGTCTACAAACTATGATATATATACTGGAATTTATGCAACTATGACACTATACTGGTAATGGCGGTGATCAGCAACTTATAGTTGGACTATGATAGGGCGACGGACAATCTGGTGCTAACAGACACTATCTGGGATGGTCATTAACTGACACTGACATCGCTAGTGACACTAATACAGTGATCAGTGATAATACTGTACATCCCAACCAACTGTACAAAAAAGTGGCAACCACCCCACCCATTCTGACGTTGTGGTTCCATGTGTTGCTTATGTGGGTCCTCTGGTGAGTATGAATCCACCCTGTCTATGTGGGTCCTATGGTGAGTATGGCTCCACATTGTCTATATGACTTTTTGGCATTAAGGTTCTCAATAAAACAAATATTGTGTCAACAACACTGTTACAATAGTGGGTGTCAGCCCAGTGTGGTTGGATCATTGTATACTATACCATATCAAGGTTACCAACCATAAAAAATCCTTATCCCGAAAACAAGGTGGTGATTCATGAGATGCCTAAAATGCACTGATCGATGAAAACTGTTCACTGTATACCGAACAATATTATTATTAACATTTATAACAAGTCAAGGCTATTTTACTTGTATGATTCCGAAAAGCCTTGCATAGAAGAAGACAGAGAACATCCCCACGGAGGGACTCTCGTATAGTGAAACCAGATTTCCCAACTTAGAGTCATAATAGAAAACTCATTATCTGGCATAAGCTAGGCTTAACGTAACTTTAAAGCTCACTATCAAATATCTGGAAACCCAAAATAGGGAAAAGTAAGAGTTGTATGAAGGAATAAAAGAAGAAAAAAGGAAGAAGTAAGTAGAAGAATAAAGAAAAGAGAGAAAGAAGAGGTTTGCGGTTGATAACTACGCACCAGACTACTGACCCCCCCCGCCCCAACCCTCATGGTGACTGGAGATATCTAATCCAGGGTTAACTGCCTTCTCACCTATTTTGCTGTTACCTCTTTTGCAAGCCTCTACCAGCTCTGTTCTTTACAGTTTAGTCTGTATCAGCAGTCACCGACAAAGCTCCTACACACGTCTTCCATTCATGCTATGATGCTGCGTCTACAGGTAAAGCCTAGTACAACATGGGCCGACTGTCAGGCGACATCATCTGGTTCAATAAAAACCAGCTGACATGGCAGTTGGTCTAACAGAAGCTGGCCATCTTTTCTCAAATGCGCATGCTGGAAAACGAGCAGCTGACCGGCTCCCAATGGCTTGACTGGAGTGTTCTGGCAGGGAAGTTTGCTGTACTAATATCGGGTTGTTGATACAGCGGCTCCGACCAGAGCTGTCAGGTTTTTTTTCGTTCAAGCTGCTGGGTTGAACAACAAAAAAAAAAACTAGTGGTGTGTGCTAGGCCTAAGTCAAACCTCTCTCCCTGGTAAAACAGAGGACCCACTTAGAATAACCTTGATAATAAACATTATCTTTTGTGTGTTTTTATACTGAAAATCCAGCTTGACCTTGGTGGATTATGTTAGTTAATAATGGGGCTATTCTGTTGGAATAAATGTTTGAGTATATTTTAAAAGTATGCTTAATTAATGATATTGGCTTATAAGTGGCTCTGTAATTAGGGTTAGCAAAAAAAAACAGACTGAGGTTCTGAACTTGTCCGTAGTTTTGGCTGCAGAACGAATAAGAATGCTGTTTCTTACTCTTTTTGTTCTTCTGGTTCAATGTTCAAAGAAGTACAAAGTCATTTTAATAAAAGAATAGTCCATTCTTTTTCTAAAAGTGACTGGATAGTCTATTAAAAAGTTAATTTGTTTGGGGGAACACTTGAGGTTGGGTTCAGCTTTCAGGTGATTTCATTTGGAGGGATGACAGAATATGCCAGGGTTTGATTTCCCAAATTTTCATCATTTTAAGTCAATCTGCTTGAAATTGGGTGAACCAGAACATAGAGGTTTATCCCATTAAAGCCTATATGGGGCCCTGTTAGTAAATTCTGGTTATTTCTAGGGTTAAAACTATTGTGAAAAAGACATGGGGGGAACTGGACATTACCAAGTGGCAAAAGAATTAAGATACCATAGAGCAGGATTGTCAAACTAAATTGAATTGAGGGCCGCATCAGCATTATGGTTGTCCTAAAATGGCCGGTCATGTCTAGAGCACCCTACTCCTCTTCCATTACATATCAAGAGCCCCCCACTATCAAAAGTTCCCCACCCTCCCTAACATAACAGTGCACCCCCTTTTCCTTGTGCTACTGCCTGGAAGAAGCTGGGGGTGGAGCTGAGAAGCAGAAAGTACAGGCCTTGGAGGAGGACCAGAAGAGGGCTGGAGTTTGCTGAATGCTGAGACCAGGGGAGGCGGAGATGAGGGGTGCTGCAGCTGCACAGAGAGGCACAGAATTTGAGTTCTGTCTTCTTCTCTGCTGCTGATTGCTGAGACAAGGTGGGGACAGAGATGAGGGGGGTTGCTGCAGCTGCACGAGAGGTGCGAGGGCCACATGAAATGGCCTGGATGGCCGCATTCGACCTGAAGGCCTTGTGTTTGACACATGTGCCATAGAGAATACAGCAGTGTAAAACTACCCAGCAGCAGTAGTTTTTAGACATGTGCACACTGAAATATTTCGGAATTTCGTTTTCGTCCAAAAAATAAATGTATTTAGTTACTCCCGAAATTCGTTTTTATTTATTTCATTTTTTGTTAAAAATTGCATTCGTCCGAAAATCCAAATTAAGGTCTAATCTGTCATTGAAGGCTTATGGTGTCTGTCGAATGTTCAAAGAAGATTCGACGGAGCAGCTAAACTGTATGACACCGTATAGTTTACCTGCCCGTCGAATCTTCTTAGAACTTTCAACAGACACCATAAGCCAAAGTACGTGTGTACTTAGTTCTAGCTATTTTACTGCTCCTCCTCTTTGGTTACAATCAGCCAATAACATTCATCATCATCATTATTTTTATTTATCTTTTCTCCCCTACGTCGAATCTTTTCTCCCCTATGTCGAATCTTTTCTCCCCTACGTCGAATCTTTCTCCCCTACGTCGAATCTTTTCTCTCTATGTCAAATATTTTCTCTCTATGTAGAATAATCTCGGACTAATAGAGTTAAGGTTAGGCACATTCGACCACAGGTTTGATGGGCACAGATTGTTATTGTCATCATCATGTCGAATCTCCTATCTATATCGAACTGTTGTAGCAACGGAAACGAAAATAAAGCGTTTGTTTATGTCGGATCTTTCGTTTTTCGGATTCTGCACTTTCATTATCGTTTGTTAAAACGATAACGAAAATACCTGAAATTCGGACGAAAATGCATTCGGACGAAAACGAATGCACATGTCTAGTAGTTTTAATCAAGTATAATAGACCTAACTAACTACGCTTAACTTTTATTTCTACTATAGGGATGGAGTTTGGTGAATGTGAGCAATATATTTTGAGGTGCTTTAGGTGCACAGTGTTCTTGAACTTTTTTTTTTCAAATGAACAACACACTGAAAATTTTTTTTCAGATAGAACAGAAAAACTTAAAGTGGAAGTTCAACTCAAAACTAAAATCTCTAAATCTAAGTGTAGCCACATTCTAAAACTAACCTATCTAACCCTGTAAAGCAAAAATCACTATACATACCTTTTCTGAAGCTGATCTCCAGCACCAAAAGCGGAATGCCAGGGAAGTGACATCACCCATAGAGTTACTATGGGACGTCTGTTGTCAGCTGCCTCCCCTGCACACTCCCACAAATAGAAACCACCAGAGCGGCTTCAGAAAAGGTATGCATAGCAATGTTTCCTTTACAGGTTTAGATAGGTGAGTCTTATGCCCCGTACACATGATCGGACATTCCGACAGCAAAATCCATGGATTTTTTCTGACGGATGTTGGCTCAATCTTGTCTTGCATACACACGGTCACACAAATCTTGTCGGAAATTCCAAACGTCAAGAATGCGGTGACATACAACACGTACGACGAGCCGAGAAAAATGAAGTTCAATAGCCAGTGCAGCTCTTCTGCTTGACTCTGAACATGATTGGAACTTTGTGCATCGGAATTGTGTACACACTATCGGAATTTACGACAACAGATTTTGTCTGAAAATTTGAGATCAAGATCTCAAATTTTGCGTGACGGAAATTCCGATGGAAAATGTCCCATGGAGCCTACACTCAATCAGAATTTCCGACAACAAGCTCTCATCAAACATTTTTCGTCGGAAAATCCGTCCGTGTGTTCGGGGCATTAGAATGTGGTTGCAAGTAGATTTAGGGATTTTAGTTTTAGGCTGAACTTCTTCTTTTTAAAAAAAGGCCCTATCAACATACAGTAAATAACAAAATACCCCACAAAAAAAAAATTAATAATACCCCCTGAATCAAAAGTCTGCTTTTTTCTTTCAAAAATTAAAACCTTGCAGCAGTTTGCGATGATCACGATGGCAATTAAAAGTGACTGCTGACCTCAAATCAACCAAAAAATAAATTAAAGACAAAAAAATTCACCAAAGAGGTTGATTACTCAAAGAACTAGCAATCAGAATTAAAGTTCAGTTTTCTAACCCTAATCTCTCTATGCTGTTTGTCATCTCACACTATAGCTGCCATTTACTCCTTTTTTATAGTGAGGGGGCTGGCTTATCTAAAAGCCCCCTGATTGGCCCTTTTAAACCAGTTGTTCATGGTTCAAAAGCCATGCAGTGCAATATGGTTTAACCACGTGTGGACCACCCACCGTACATATACTGCGGCAGGGCGGCCGCTCTGTGCCAGATCACGTACCTAGTACGTGATCTAACACTTCTGGGCCTGGGCCATGCACTGCCGGCACCCGCTGATGCTTTAGTACACTGACAGAACAGCAGTCTACCTATGTAAACAAGGCAGACTGACGTTCTGTGAGTACAGAAGGCATAAATCCTGTGTTCATGTAAAGCAGGAACACTGATCCATCCCTTCCGATAGTAAAAACACCTCCCCACTACACTAAATCACAGGCTAGGCACACAGTTAATCCTTTGATTGCCCCTGATGTTAACCCTTTCCCAGACAGTGTCATTAGTACAGTGACAGTGCATTTTTTTTAGCACTGATCACTATATTAGTGTCACTGGTCCCCAAAAAGTGTCAAAAGTGTCAGTGTCCAATTTGTCCGCTGCAATATTGCAGTCCTCCTATAAGTCGCTGATCACCACCATTATTAGTAAATAAAATACAATTTTAAAAAATAAATAAAAATATCCCATAGTTTGTAGACGCTATAACTTTTGCGCAAACCAATCAATATACGCTTATTCAGATTTTTTTTTACCAAAAATATGTAGCAGAACACATATTGGCCTAAATTGATGAAAAATATAGATTTTTTACAGTACATGTTTTTATTGAATATGTTTTATAGCAGAAAGTAAAAAATATTGTTTTTTCTTTTTTTTCAAAATTGTCGGTCTTTTTTTGTTTATAGTGCAAAAAATAAAAAATGCACGGGTGATCAAATACCACCAAAAGAAATCTCTATTTGGGTACAGTGTTGCATGATCACTCAACTGTCAGTTAAAGTAACGCAGTGCCGTATCACAAAAAACAACCTGGTCATGAAGTAGAGTTGCCACCTCATCCCTTTAAACCCGAACACATATTAATTACACAGGTTCTGTGGCTGTTTAAGGTGGTAATTAAACTCACTTGTTGCCTTATCTGCATTTAATTAGCCTCAGAACCTGTGTAATTTATATGTGTTCGGGTTTAAGGCTCCATTCACACTAGCGCGTTTTTTTATGCATTTTGCATTTTGCAGAAATGCACGGGAATTTTTTAACATGGGTTCCTATGGAACATGTTCACATCAATGCCTTTTTGTTTCTCTGCATTTTTGGAAAGGGTCAGGGACTTTTTTTCATGCAAAATGCAGCGTTTTGCATGTAATAGAATTCAATGGACAAGCATCAAAAACGCAAGTGCACCGTTTTTGCAGCATTTTTGCAGCGTTTTTGATGCGTTTTTGCCGTTTTTTTTTTTAATTTTTTTTTTAGACTGTAAAAAAAAACTGTAAAAAAAAAAAAAAAAAAAAAAAAAGCAAAACGCAAATCGCGGCAAAATCGCGCCAAAATCGCGGCAAAAACGCCGCAAAAACGCTGCTCAAAAACGTGGCAAGCATGAAAAAAAAACCTCCAAAAACGCCCAAAAGCAACATGAATAGGTGTGAATCGAGCCTAAAGGGATGAGGTGGCAACTCTATCATGAAGGGGGGTAAATCTTTTGAAGCTCAAGTGGTTAAAAAAAAAAATGGTTAATTCAAGCATTCATTTACCAGGACAAAAGGGTCTGCTCATGTCCGCCTGTCATTTTTTTAGGCGGACCTGATCAGACCCTCCATTTACTTCTATGGACTGACAGGTGTAAACAGACTTGAATTCATTTACACTCTTCTACCTCCAATCTGGTCTAGTCCGCTTAAAAAAAAAAAAAACGGAAAGGGTTAGAATCGAAGGGCAGTTGGGTGTAAACAAACAGTGGAGTCTGTCTACACTTGGCTATCCATAGAGTGAGCTCCGTCAGTTTCTACAGAGTGGGCACGGACCTTTCATTCTCCCACTCAGCTGTGATCAGCAGGGGATCAGCGGACAGATCCCATGCTGATCACAACAGAGTCCACCCCATGTGAAAGGGGCCTTATCTTTATTACAAGATGTCATCTAGAGCAGTGGTTCTCAACCCTGCCCAACAGGCCATGTTTGTAAGTTTTCCTTTATCTTCCACAGGTGCTTTAACCACTTGACCACTGGGCACTTAAACCCCCTTAATAACCAGACCAATTTTCAGCTTTCTGTGCTCTCACATTTTGAATGACAATTACTCAGTCATGCAACACTGTACTTATATGAAATTTTTGTCTTTTTTTCACACAAATAGAGCCTTCTTTTGGTGGCATTTAATCACCGCTGGGTTCTTTATTTTTTGCGCTATAAAAGAAAAAAAATTTGTAAAAAAATGCAAAAAAAAAAAAAAATGCAAAAATTCTGTAAAAAAATGCATTTTTCTTTGTTTCTGTTATAAAATTTTGCAAATTAGTAATTTTTCTTCATATATTTTGGCCAAAATTTATACCGCTACATATCTTTGGTAAAAATAACCCAAATCGGTGTATATTATTTGGTCTTTGTGAAAGTTATAGAGTCCAAAAGCTATGGTGCCAATATCTGAAAATTGATCACACCTGAAGTACTGACGGCCTAATTTCTTGAGACCCTAACGTGCCAGAAAAGTACAAATACCCCCAAATGACCCCTTTTTTGGAAGACATTCCATGGTATTAAGAAAGATGCATGATGAGTTTTTTGAAGTTGTCATTTTTTCCCACAATTCTTTGCAAAATCAAGATTTTTTTTTTCTTTTTTTTTTCACAAAATTGTCATATTAGCAGGTTATTTCTCACACACAGCATATGCATACCACAAATTACACCCCAAAACACATTCTGCTATTCTTTTACACAGCCTGGCCACATACAGAGGCCCAACATGCAGGGGAGCACCTTCAGGCGTTCTGGAGCACCCAGGCCAATTCTGACATTTCTCTCCTACATGTAAAAATCATCATTTATTTGCTAGAAAATTACATAGAACCCCAAAACATTATATATGTTTTTTTAGCAAAGACCCTAGAGAATACAATGGCTGTTGTTGCAACTTTTTATCTCGCACGGTATTTATAGATACCTAACATGTCACCCTTCAAAATTGCACACACTCATGGAATGGCGCCAAACTTCGCTACTTAAAAATCCCCATAGGCGACGCTTTAAAATTTTTTACTGGTTACATGTTTTGAGTTACAGAAGAGGTCTAGGGCCCAAATTATTGCTCTCACTCTACCGATCGCAGCGATACCTCACTTGTGTAGTTTGAACACCGTTTTCATATGTGGGTGGGACTTACGTATGCATTCGCTTCTGCATGCGAGCACGCATGGACAGGGGCACTTTGAAAATTTTTTTTATTATTGTTCATTTTACTTTATTTATTTTGGTTTGATGCTTTTTTCCAAAAAAAAATGTTTTTGATCACTTTTATTCCTATTACAAGGAATGTAAATATCCCTTGTAATAGGAATATGGCATGACAGGTCCTCTTTACAGTCAGATATGGGGTCAATAAGACCCCACATCTCACCTCTACACTGGGAAGCCTGAAATCAAAAAGAAAAAAAAACGATCCTGGCTTCGATCTTAGCGGTGAGTCGGTAGAAGCACCTGAGGGTGGCGGGAGGGGGGACGTCCCCTCTCGCCTCCTGTAAGAACGGTCAAGCAGTGGAACAGCTGCTATGATCATTCTTATGGTGTAGGGAATTGCCGGCTGAAAAAGCTGATATCTGAATGATGCCTGTCGCTGCACCCATCTTTCAGATATCCCCGCACAAAATCAAGGACGTCGTATGACGGCCGGCGGGCGGGAAGTGGTTAAAACCCATTTTTTTTAACTCAAAGTTGTCCATTTATACAATATTTCTAACACATAGCATGTACATACTAAAAATGACACCCCAAAATAGATTCTCTTACTCCTCCTGAGTACGGCGATACCACATGTGTGAGACTTCCACAGCCTGGCCACATACAGAGGCTGAGAACAGCCGAGTATGGCTGAGCATGGCAGAGTATGGTCGAGCATGGCTGAGTATGGGTGAGCATGGCTGAGTATGGCAGGGTATTGCAGGGTATGGCAGAGTATGGCAGGGTATTGCAGGGTATGGCTGGGTATGGAAGAGTATGGCTGGGTATGGAAGAGTATGGCTGGGTATTGCAGAGTATTGTAGGGTATTGCAGGGTATAGCAGGGTATTGCAGAGTATGGCTGGTTTTTGCAGAGTATGGCAGGATATGGCAGGGTATGGCAGGGTATTGCAGGGTATTGCAGAGTATTGCGGGGTATTGCTGAGTGATGCAAATTATTGCAGAGTATTGCAGAGTATTGCAGGGTATTGTAGAGTATTGCAGAGTATTGCAGGGTATTGCAGAGTATTGGGGAATATTGCAGAATATTGCGGGGTATTGCAGAGTATTGCGGGGTATTGCAGAGTATTGCAGGGCATCGCAGAGTATTGCAGGGCATTGCTGAGCATGGAGGGATGGCTGAGCATGGATGGATGGATGTGACTGCATTTGTCACAGAGCAGCGCTGTGGGCACTACAGATCCAGCCCACAGCGCTGCTGCCATCTGATCCCTCCCCCTCTGTACTGATCGGTACACAGAGGGGAGGGAGGAACTGGTGTCATTACATGACGCCGGTTTGTTTACATGTGATCGCTCCGTCGTTTAATGGAGCGATCACATGGTAAACGGCTGCGGTCAGCGACCGTTTACCGTGATGCGCTGGGTCCTCTGGACCCGGCGGTCACGGAAGTTTTCGGGTGCGCGCCCCAGGGGGCGTGCGAGAGCGGGATTCTGGGAGGACCTCACTGTACGCCCTCCCAGAGTTAAGCAACCGCCCTGTAGCCGTCATTCAGCTATTGGGCCGGTTGTTAAGTGGTTAAATCAGAGTCAATGGCTTGGTATTTTGTACAGCTATTTTATCTCCCAAAACATGGCCTGTTGGGTGTACTTGAGGGCAGGGTTGAGAACCACTGATCTAGAGTATAAAGACATTTTAAAAAGAGGGAACAAAGGAAAAAAAACTGCTTTTACCACCAATTGTGATTTAAGAGGGGTTAATAATTACAAAAACAGTTTCTTGTTTTGTATTCTTAAGGCCTGAAGCAGGTAGTAGGTATGTTTTTCAGGTATACATTAAAGCATGACATAGGAACACATGTCCAAGAAAAATCTGCAGGTTTCCTTAAGCAAAATGAATGAAAATAACAACATTCTTCACGCAATGATAAGACAAGCAACAGAACATTCATTATTACTGGTTCAGCTGTTCGACCTTGACTGATAATCCTCATAAGCCCTCAGTTCACCAGCCTCCTGCAAAGTCTGTAAATTGTGTGGTATCTGTGGACATAGAAAATTAAATCACCAACGGTGAGTGCCCTTATAAAGCAGATAAATAATAGGAAAAGCACAATTTATACAGATTTAGCAGCTGTTTGGAAGCCTTTCGTATTAATTAATTAATGCTAAGTTGAGGGAGGAAAAAGAAAAAAAAGGATTTGTGTTATTTACAATACCATACGAATAATAAAGACACAAGGACAAGCCAATGTTCATTTGCAAATAAAATCATTATTCTCAGAGTATACGGCAAGGGCTAATAACTTAAATGATCCCAATTACAATTGCTTGTATATCTGTACAGTGAACCTGGCATGAATCGTAAGATATGAAACTGACTTAACCACTTAAAGAAGAACTAAAGGCAAAACTTTTTTTTACAGACAGGGTAAGGGAAGGTTAATAACTCTGTCAGTTTTTTTTTACCATGTGTGTCCCATTGGGGAGATTTCTTTACATTTCCTGTCCCATTGCCAAAACAGAAAGTGAGAAGAAATCCTTTCAAAGTGAGGAAATTCCTGGTTGTCACCAGAACTAATGTGTCCAGTGGAAGAAGATGTTCCCTCTATTCCTGTTCTGGTGACAACTTGAAATGTGGGATTTTCTTTCACTTTTGCTATTGGTTGTAATGGAAAGGAAAGGGTGAATCTTCCTAACAGGTGCACAAACAGCATTAAAAAGCTGACAGGTGTTCATATCTCTCTCTACTCTATCCAAAACAAGTTATACTTTAACACCTTACTGACTGAGGGTAAAACAAATGTTAATGCCTGAACACAATTTTGCAACTTTGACATGCATTAGTAAAGCTGTACATATCATCACAACTACTTAGTGTATCCAGGTGGAATTATACCTTGTTTTTTTCAGGACAGAACGGGCTTTCTTTTGGTTGTAAATGGTAACAGATATCTCCTGTTTTTTCCCATTATCAAAGGAAAACTGTCTCAAAAAAAAAAAAAAAAAAACATTTTTTTTTAAATGTAGCTGTATATTTCTTGCTAACTTATCACCAAAGAATAACCCAAAATAAAATTGTCTGCTCCTGATGATTGCAGCGATACCACATATGTGTATGTTATTTGTTATTTGTACTCGTAATAGTAGTTGTTTTGCTAGAAAATTACTTAGAACCCTAAAACATTAAACTGTGTATATATTTTAGCAGAGGCCCTAGAGAATAAAATGGCTGTTGTTGCAATTTTTGATGCCACATGGTTTTTGAGCAGCCGTTTTTCAAATATTTTTGGAAAAAATACACTTTAATGAATAATTTAAAAAAACACAGACTATAACCCAAATTTGTTGTAAAACATGAAAGTTGATATTATGCCAAATAAATAGATACCTAACATGTCATGCTATAAAATTGTATACGCTCGTGGAATGGCTCCAAACTACGGTACTTAAAAATCTCCATAGATAGACATTTTAACAATTTTTACAGGTTACCAGTTTAGAGTTACAGAGGAGGTCTAGTGCTAGAATTATTGCTCTCCCTCTGATGTTCACGTCGGTACTTCAATTGTGTGGTTTGAACACCATTTACATATGTGGGCATGACCTACTTATGCATTCACCACTGCGTGCGAGCATGGGGGATGGGACACTTTGAATTTGTTTTGATTATTTTTTTTTTTTTTTACACTGTCCCTTCATTTTTTTTTCACTTTTATTGCTGTCACAAGAAATATAAACATCTCTTGTGACAACAATAAAGCATGACAGGTCCTCTTTTTGGAGAGATGTGGGGTTAAGAAGATCCCACATCTCTCCTCTACAATGGAAAGCATTAGATTAAAAAAAAAAAAGATCTAATGATTTAAAAAAGGCCAAAGAGGTGAGTTGAAGCCATCTTTCCTGGGCTCATCTCCGTGGCCAGCCGCCCTCTGCACTGTATCTATTCTCTGACTTCCTGATTAGCCAGGTAAGCCCGAGAAGCACCGGAAAGTAGCGGCTTCTCCTGCCGCTTCTAAAAGTGATCCAGTGGCTAACCAGCTGCTAGGATCACTTTTAGCAGAAAGTCCCATATAGACTCTGTTATGGACCCTGGAGGGCGTTTTCTGTTCGTGAAGGGCATGGAGGGTAACGTTAGGGTTACGCTGGTGAGATTGTATGCCCCTAACAACCACCAAGAGATCTTCATAGGTAAGATGCTTGGGTGGCTGATTGAGTTTACAGAGGGACATCTGATTGTAGGGGGAGATTTAAATTTCCCACTAGTCCCAGTAGACAAATCCTCTGGACTGTCATCTATCTCTTTCAGTGCACATAATCGTATTGCCTAATCTTTGCACACTAGGCAATTGATTGACGTATGGCTTCTACTTCACCTAAAAAGATTATACTTTCTACCCCCCCTTCACAAATCTTACTCCCGCATTGATTATTTCCTTGTCCCACATGCCCAACTCCATGCAGTACAAGCCGCTACTATAGGCTCTGTTACCTGGTCAGATCACACATCTATATTCCTGACATATGCCCTATATGACTCCCTGACGACCAGGCCTGCCAATTGGAGATTGAACGAAAGCCTCTTACAGGATAAAGACGTCCTAGGGGATGTAATTAAGGAGCTAGATTTTTACTTTAGAACTAATGACACCCCAGATTGTGACCCTGGAATTGTCTGGGAGGCACATAAGGCAGTTATCCAAGGCGTGCTGATTAAGCACGGAGCCAGGATCAAGCAGAAACGCTCTGAACAGCTTAAGTCACTACTTGAAGACCTGGCCACCCTGGAGTTCCGTCATAAATGGGCTCAGTCCCCCTCCATAGAGAGAGACCTCCTTGTCAAACGGACACAAATCTCAGATCTCCTTCAATTTAAGGCCAAGGCATTACAGGTTTGCAGGAATTTTTCCTATGAATCTGGGGTTAAATGCAGGAAAATATTAGCCAGAACCCTGCCAGAGCATAAATTATTGACTTACATCCCACACCTGGTCCCACCCAATAGGCCCAAGGTTACAAAGCCACACAACATAGATCAAGAATTTCAAAAATTCTATAAATCCCTGTACAATCTGCAGATGAAGTCCCCCACCCAAGCTCAGATAGACTCGTGTCCCTCATTGTCAATAATGCCCCAATTATCAGACGCAGATAGGGATACCCTTGGAAGAACTCCAGGGAGCAGTAGGTGCCAATAAACTGGGCAAAGCACCCGGTCCCGACGGTCTAACGGCCCAATATTATAAAACCCTGCTTCCCTCTCTGGCTCAATATATGGTCAAACTATTTAATGCACTTGGCTCTTCCGCAACTTTCACAACTGACACCTTGCTAGCTTACATCTCGGTGATACCTAAAGAGGGGAAAGGCCTGGCTTCCTGTGGAAGCTACAGGCCGATCTCTTTGCTTAATTTAGATCTCAAGCTCTTTACCAAAATATTGGAAAATAGGATCCAACATCTTATCCCAAACCTGATCCATTTGGATCAGGTGGGATTTGTTCCCACACGAGAAGATAATACTACGAAAGTTCTGAATTTATTACAGGCAGTTACTACATCCCAGACGCAATGCGTGTTTCTTAGTACAGATGCAGAGAAAACCTTTGACAGGATGAATTGGAGTTTTATGTTGGCGAACTTATGTCATGGAGGTTTCGGCAGTAAAATACTGCAGTAGATTACCTCCATTTACTCTCGCCCGGCAGCCCAGGTTCGGGCCAATGGAGTATTGTCAGACACTCTGCAAATCACTAATGGGACACGTCAGGAGTGTCCCCTGTCACCCCTCCTCTTTGCCCTGTCACTGACACCGTTTCTCTGCATAGTCTGCCTAAATCAGGACATTATGGGAATACAGATAGGAGACACCCAGCATAAAAACTCGGCTTATGCCGATGATATGTTATTTTCTCTCATGAACCCTCTGATCATGCTCCCTAATTTGTTGAGGGCGTTTGAGAGGTATGGCTCGCTTTCCAATTTTTGCATCAACTTTACCAAGTCGGAGGAAATGGGGGTTAATTTTCCTCAAATATCAATTGCGCAACTCAAGCAAAATTTTAAGTTTAAATGGACTGACAAAGCGCTTCATTCCACCCAACATAGCAAAGATCTTCGAGCTAAATTTCCCCCCACTATTGCAAAAAGTTAAAATACTACTGGACAGATGGAACCCCGACCTCCACTTTTGGTTTGGATGTTGCAATATTATTAAGATGAGCATCCTCCCCAAATTTCTCTACCTCCTACAGGCACTGACGGTTCACATCCTATCTACCTACTTCAAACAGAGCCAGAAGTTATTTTTTTACTTCATTTGGGCTCATAAGCATCCTCGGCTGCAATGCAGCCAACTAATGCTCCCCAAGAGATACAGGGGACTGGCAGTGCTGGATATACACAAATACTACCAAGCTATACATTTGAGTAGAGTAATTGATTGGAATAGACATATAGATTTAAAATTATGGGTGCAGATTGAACACGCTCAATCGCCAGTGCCTTTGGACAGAGCCCCTTGGTGTTTTGCCTCCCTCCCTAGGGAGGTTACCAACCACCCTCTAATAGGCGACAGTGCCAAACTCTGTTCGGATCTGCTCTCCTCCGTTGGCATATCATCTGAGACCTCCCCCCTGTACCCGATACTGGGGAATCCTCTTTTCCAACGGGGCTTGGTGATGCAGCCTTTTGGCAGTTACTGAATGCGGGTTGTACACAAGCATCCCACTACATAAAGGCGGGGGCCGACAATCTCTGAGCTGATGGCACAGTTGGGTAAGTTTAGACTAAGATTTTGGAGCTCTCTTAGATCACTCATTTCTTTAGCACTCCGGGATTGTTTACCAGGCCCCTTACCATCTTTGAGGAATTTTGCTTGGAGACGAGAGCAATGCCCCACACGCTATCGGCCAACTATGAACTACTAATCACGCCTACGGAAACCCACTCCCTGAACTGCGTTTGGAAATGGGAACGGGATCTAGGTAAACCCTTTAGTACAATACAGCAACAACGTATCCTCAGGTTTACGTACAAATCATTGATTTGTACAAAAACACAAGAGACCAATTTCAAGATTCTCACCCGGTGATACAGAACGCCAGTGAGACTAAAGAAAAACCTCTCCGACTCCTCTAATCTGTGTTGGAGATGCCAGGGAGACAGAGGTACCATTTTACACATTTTTTGGAACTGTCCCAAACTAAAACATTTCTGGACAGAGGTTAGACGCATTCTTCAGATTTTTACAGACCGCACGATACCTGAGGACCGTAGGCCTTCTTCCTCCTCCATGTGTCCCACATACCAGAAAAGGTATACAAGAAATCTATTATCTGTCACCTTCCAGATGCCGCTAAGGCATGTATCCCTATGGTGTTGAAATCGCCACTACCCCCGACAGTAGGGATGTGTCTACGTAAAGTAAAAGAGATCAGCAAAATGGAAGATTTGGTTCTCTCTGCATGACACCAGCAGGAACTCTACTCCAAGACTTGGTCGCTCTGTAATGTCTTTTTGGTTTCAGATGAGGGAAGAACCCTCCTTGATAGTAACCTGAATTGCTAAACCATATTCTTTTTTTTCAGGGCTGTCCTTCCATCTCTGGGGTACCTAAGGATTTCATCTTATCCCCCCGTGTTCTGCGAGCTCACATGGGGCTGACCTCCGCATACCTGCCCCCCCCCCCCCCCCTTTTCCCCACCTTACATAGTTACATTGTAGGTGAGGTTGAAAAAAGACACAAGTCCATCAAGTCCAACCTATGTGTGTGATTACGTGTCAGTATTACATTACATATCCCTGTATATTGCGGTCATTCAGGTGATTATCTAATAGTTTCTTGAAGCTATCAATGCTCCCCGCTGAGACCACCGCCTGTGGAAGGGAATTCCACATCCTTGCCGCTCTTACAGTAAAGAACCCTCTACGTAGTTTAAGGTTAAACCTCTTTTCTTCTAATTGTAATGAGTGGCCACGAGTCTTATTAAACTCTCTTCTGCGAAAAAGTTTTATCCCTATTGTGGGGTCACCAGTACAGTATTTGTAAATTGAAATCATATCCCCTCTCAAGCGTCTCTTCTCCAGAGAGAATAAGTTCAGTGCCCGCAACCTTTCCTCATAACTAAGATCCTCCAGACCCTTTATTAGCTTTGTTGCCCTTCTTTGTACTCACTCCATTTCCAGTACGTCCCTCCTGAGGACTGGTGCCCAGAACTGGACAGCATACTCCAGGTGCGGGCGGACCAGAGTCTTGTAGAGCGGGAGAATTATCGTTTTATCTCTGCAGTTGATCCCCCTTTTAATGCATGCCAATATTCTGTTTGCTTTATTAGCAGCAGCTTGGCATTGCATGCCATTGCTGAGCCTATCATCCACTAGGACCCCCAGGTCCTTTTCCATCCTAGATTCCCCCAGAGGTTCTCCCCTCAGTGTATAGATTGCATTCATATTTTTGCCACCCAAATGCATTATTTTACATTTTTCTACATTGAACCTCATTTGCCATGTAGTCGCCCACCCCATTAATTTGTTCAGGTCTTTTTGCAAGATTTCCACATCCTGCGGAGAAGTTATTGCCCTGCACCTCTTCACCATTCTTTTTTTCTCTGTTCTTTTCTTTCTTTCTCCCCCCTCTATTTTTGCCCTTTTCCTTTTTGGTCCCTTGGATCCACGCTCCTGGGGTCCATAACCTTTTTTTTAAATATATAAAGTTATAAAATTGATTAGGACTGGTTGGGGACTATAGATGGGGCAGCATATATGGTTAGTTTTTCTTTATACGTTGAGTACGCAAGGAGTTAACACATTGTCTTTAGCATCATTCCAATATATTGCCATTCTGAAGCAATGTTGTGTTCTAATCTGTGATGTTTAATTTCAATGTTGTGTTATGCTTTTTTCTGTAATGCCCTGCTGTATGTCCTTGACTGTGTCCTATGACTAAATAAAATATTTGTAAAAAAAAAAAAAAAAAAGGCCGTAGAGGTGAGTTGAAGCCATCTTTCCTGGGCTCATCTCCGTGGCCAGCCACCCCCTGCGCTGTATCCGTTCTCTGGCTTCCTGATTAGCCAGGTAAGCCCGAAAAGCATAGGAAAGTAGAGGCCCCTCCTGCCACTTTTAAAAGTGATCCGGTGGCTAACCAGCTGTTAGGATCACTTTTAGCAGAAAGAGCAACGTCTGAGGAAAATTTAATACCAGGATTATGGCATCTACATAGCTGCAGCCATAACTCCAGTATTAAACGCCAACTATTGATATATTTTCCCAGTTAGGTGGTCAGCAAGTGGTTACAATGCATTAGATGATATAATCAATGTTATTCTTTTCCCACCCACCCTGGCACCCCTTTAATATGTTTTAAGTGAATGCCCGGAGCAGGAAGGATCATCGATCATGTGACCATTGTAACTAGTTGTCACTAGGGATGAGCCGAACACCCCCTGGTTCGGTACGCAGCAGAACATGCGAACAGGCAAACAGTTTGTTCGAACACGCAAACAAGTCTATGGGACACGAACGTGAAAAATCAAACATGAAAAAAGGTTTATATACAAGTTATTGCCATAAACAGTGTTTGGGGACCCGGGTCCTGCCCCAGGGGACATGTATCAATGCAAAAAAAATCTTAAAAATGGCCCTTTTATGGGAGCATTGATTTTAATAATGCTTAAAATGAAACAGTAAAAATGAAATATTCCTTTAAATATCGTGCCTGGGGGGTGTCCTTAGTATCCCTGTAAAGTAGTGCATTTTTCACATGTTTATAACAGTGTCACAGCAAAATAACATTTCTAAAGTAAAAAATGTAATTAAAAACTGCTCGCGGCTGTAATGTATTGTTGGCTCTTAGCAATATAGATAAAAATACCAAAAATAAATGGCACGGATGTCACCCCCAAAATCCTTACCAGGCCCTTCAGGTCTGGTATGGATATTAAGGGGAACCCCGCACCCAATTTAAAAAAAATGGTGTGGGGGTCCCCCAGGCCCCCAAGCACTATAATCTCTGAACAGCAGTATATATACTATATGGCCTGCCCTATATACTCTGGCAAAAATTGCGCCTTAGGTGTTGTGGTACCAGAACACTGTAAGCCCTTGCAGTTACTCTTGCTGGGTGCAGGAATGGGCCCTGCTGTAAAATATTTTATCAATAATTGTAATTACATGCCCCTGCTAAACAGGGGCAGAAAAATTGGGCCTTGGGCGGTGGTGGTGCCACAATACTGTAAGCCCTCACAGATAGTCTTGTTGGGCGCAAGAACGGGCCTTGCTGTGAAATATTATTTTAAAAATTGGAATTACATGGCCCTGTTAAACAGGGGCAGAAAAATTGGGCCTTGGGTAGACATGTGCGCCGTCAATAAATTTGTTTCATTTCATTCCGTTTCGTATTAGAATTAATTCGTATTTCGTAATTCGTGTCTGAAATTCAATTTAAATTCATACAAAATACAAATTTTCGTTAGGTTCATTAACTTTTCGTAACAATTACAAATGTTCGTTATGATGAATTTATCATTATGAGGGGCTCCCACCATCCCTGTGCTGTGCTGACTTCCTGGGTTTTTAACTTTTAGGTTCGTTAACATTTCATAACAATTACGAATGTTCATAATGATGATTTTATCATTATGAGGGGCTCCCACCATCCCTGTGCTGTGCTGACTTCCTGGGTTTTTAACTTTTAGGTTTGTTAACTTTTCATAACAATTACGAATGTTCGTTATGATGAATTTATTATTATGAGGGGCTCCCACCATCCCTGTGCTGTGCTGATTTCCTGGGTTTTAAACTTTTAGGTTTGTTAACTTTTCGTAACAATTACGAATGTTCGTTAGGAATTTGGATCCGAAATTCGTAAACAAAATTTTGTATTTCGTACAAAATTTGGAAGCATAGCAATTCGTATTTCGGATCCTCCGAATGTACGAATTTATGGAAATTCGTATGAATTTTCGATTTGTACTAAACCAATCGCACATGTCTACCCTTGAGTGGAGGTGGTGCCACAACACTGTAAGCCCTTAAAGTTACTCTTGTTGGGTGCAAGAACGGGCCCTGCTTTGAAATATTATATCAAAAATTGTAATTACATGCCCCTGTTAAACATGGGCAGAAAAATTGGGCCTTGGGCGGTGGTGGTGGTGCCACAACACCGTAACCCCTCACAGATACACTTGTTGGGCACAGGAACGGGCCCTGCTGTGAAATATTATGTGAAAAATTGTAATTACATGCCCTTGTTAAACAGGGGCAGAAAAATTGGGCCTTGGGTGGTAGTAGTGGTACCATAACACTGTAACCCCTCACAGATACTCTTGTTGGGCATAGGAACGGGCCCTGCTGTGAAAAAGTATATAGATCAAAAAGTATAATTACATGCCCCTGTTAAACGGGGACAAAAATTGGGCCTTGGCTGGTGGTGGTGGTGCCCTAAACCAAAAATATTGTTGGAAGTTAGCATCATCAAGATTGAGGAGGAATAGGATAGTCAGCATAGGCAGTCTTCAAGGTATCCCACATCCATAGCAAATTTAATCAGTTACATCAGCATCAGGTGCTTGATAGCTGCTGATCCGAGACTGATTCATTTTTATGAATGTGAGCCTATCAACGGAGTCTGTGGACAGGCACACTCTTTGATCCGTTACAAACTCTCCAACAGCACTGAATATGCATTCAGAAAGTATGCTGGATGCAGGACAGGCCAGTAGCTCAATTGCATATTGAGCAAGTTCTGGCCAGTGGTCCATCCTCAAGACCCAGTAACCCAGTGGATGCTCTGTTGGAAAGGTCTCCAAGTCTGCTCTTGCCCCTAGATATTCCTGCACCATGTAATGCAGATGCTGGAGATGGTTGCTTGAACCCATCAGACCTTGGCGCTGAGGACTAAAAAATTGTTCAAAGGCATCGGTCAGCTGGCCACCTTCTCCACCGCTCTTCCTCTGACTGAACGAAGCCTCAGCAACACGTTATCCAGCACTAGGAAATTGTAGCCTCCCAGGGTCTGGAAATGCATTGCACAAACCTTTCTTCAAGGCCTCCTGAATATGTTTCATCCTCTGCTCCCTCTGCAAAGGCACTGTGAGTTCTGCAACCTTACCCTTGTAATGTGGATCAAGGAGGGTTGCCAGCCAGCAATGATCCCTCTCCGTGACACCACAAATCCTAGGGTCCTTTTGGCTTTGCAGAATCATGGAGGCCATGCAGCGTAAGTTTGCAGAGGCATTCGATTCTGAGTCCTTGGGGTCACTAAGGATCACATGCTCCATAACTACCTCCTCCCAGCCCTGTACTACTCCTTGGGTTTCTGGGGACTGAAAACAATCCC
Organism: Aquarana catesbeiana; assembly: GCF_042186555.1. Classification (NCBI taxonomy): domain Eukaryota; kingdom Metazoa; phylum Chordata; class Amphibia; order Anura; family Ranidae; genus Aquarana; species Aquarana catesbeiana. The sequence goes on along the minus strand of NC_133328.1, from coordinate 596,053,016 downwards.
TTGAAAACTGCTGTTGAGTGTTATCCTCTACATCCATGCTGACACAATCCTTCTCCTCCTCCTCTACTTCCTGTGTGTTTGGCGGGCCCGCAGGAATGCTATCTGGATAAAGGGGGCCTTGAGAGGTAAGGAAGTCCTCCTCTTCCTCCCACTGTTCTGCCTCAAGTGCGCTGTCCATGATTCCACAAAGCGTGTGCTCCAACAGGAAGACTAGAGGGACAGTGTCACTGATGCATGCATTGTCGCTGCTCACCATCCTTAAGGCCTCCTAAGATGGTGACAGGACAGTGCATGCATCCTTGATCAGTAGCCACTGTCATGGCAACAAGAAGCCAAGCTCCCCTGACCCTGTCCTGGTGCCATACCCGCACAGGTACTCATTGATGGCTCTCTGCTGTGTGTGCAGCCACTGCAGCATTTCCAATGTTGAGTTCCACTTGTAGGGCATTTCACAAATGAGGCGGTTGGTGGGCAGGTTGCATTCCCTTTAAATGTCAGCCAGCCGAGCACTGGCATTGTATGACCGGCGGAAATGACCACAGACTTTTCTGGCCTGCCTCAGGAGATCCTGTAAGCCTGGGTACCTGCTCAAGAACCGCTGCACCACCAAATTCAGTACGTGTTCCAAAAATGGAACATGGGTCAAGTGTCCCTGTCGGAGGGCAGAGAGATTGGTGGTGCCACTGTCACATACAACCATTTCTGGCTGAAGCTGGTGTGTCGTCAACCACCTCTGAGCCTGCCCCTGCAGAGCTGACAGAATGGGGCTCCTGTCCCCTAGGCAGACCAACTCAAGCACCGCATGGCATCTTTTAGCCTGACTTTTTGCGTAACCCCTTGAACGCTTATGGAGCACCACTGGTTCAGAGGACAAATCTGCAGAAGAGGCCATACAGGAAGAAGAAGGGGAGGGGTGAAGGAGAAAGCTATGGCAGAATTACCACTAACATTTTGGAGGCGTGGTGGTGGAACAAGCTCCAACAACACTGAACCCTGTGCTGCATCCTTCCTAGCTGCCAGCAGAGTTACCCAGTCCGCCATGAAGGAAAGGTAACGTCCCTGTCCATGCCTGCTGGACCATGAGTCAGCAGTAATATGAACCTTACTGCTGACTGCCCTGTACAACGACGCCAAAGCATTGCCTTCCACATGCCGGTAGAGAGCCGGAATGGCCATCCGTGAAAAGAAATGGCATTTTGGAACCTGCCACTGAGGTACAGCACATTTCACAAATTCATGAAAGGAGGAGGAGTCACGAAAAGGCAGCAAATTTTGTGAAAAGGCAGCAGTTGCAGTGCTAGCAATTTGGCCAAGCTAGCATTTAGACGCTGAGCATGTGGATGGCTGGGACCAAATTTCTTTTTACGGTTCAGCAACTGGGGTCGAGAAAATTGCCTGCTAAAATCAGATGGTGGTGTACTGCTAGCAGATTGCCTGAAAGTACTTGGGACACCTATTACTATACCTTCATTCCTCTCAGTGCAGGTTTTTGAGAGGACTGGAAATTTAGTAGGGATGGAGATCCCAGATGAGGAGCATGGAGAAGTCCACCTTTTTCTTTGATGTGGGTCTTTCAAGTACTGTTGCCAACTAACTGCATGGCAGGTCATCATATGTCTGGTCAAGCATGTGGTGCCCCAGCAGCTGCTGTTCTGGCCATGTTTGATCCGCTTCAGACATACAGTAGGTTGCAAACAGCAACGGTGCGATCTGCTGCACACGTGTCAAAAAAGGCCCACACCAAGGAACGTTTAAAAGTCAGCGGGGAGTCAGCAGCACCCTGTACCTGCGGAGCTCTGTGGTGTGATGCAATAGGGTGCCTGCCCTTAAGCTGCCCCCTAGAAGACATCCTGCCTCATTGGAGTTGTGCCTTCTCCTCCTCCTCTCTTCTCTCAGGCACTCAAGTACAGTTAGTGACCTCATCATCCCTCTTCTCCTCATCACTGGAGCAAACTTGGCAGTATGCTGCAGCTGGGGGAATATGACTGCCAGTTTCTTGTCCTTTTTGGGCATCCCCTCTCTCTAGGCTTACATTACTCCCTTCCTCAACCTGGGAACCAACACCGGAGCCTTCAAATTGCTGCGTATCCTCCAGCAGCATGTACCTGACACTGGTTGAATAATTTTGGGGACTCCTCTGTGCATGATGGTGGGGCTACGGAAGGAGTCACTGTGGACAAGGAGCCAGTGGAATAGGCCACTTTGGCAGCTGCGTTGCAAGGACAAATACTCTGAGCCTGGTTGACAGAGGATGAGGAGGATGAGGATGGCTTTGTTATCCACTCCACCAACTCTTCTGCATGTTCTGGCTCTTCCCTGCAGCATGCACATATCACCCTCACTCCTACCCTCTCCCTACTATGGCACCATCAACTCCTGCATTTGCTGCACCCACATGCTGACATAAACACCAGGGCCACTAGACACGTGCGCTCATGCACATCCCACTCCCACCTTGCCTTCCTCGCCCTCCTCCTTCTCCTAGTCTCAGGTGACATTTCTCCTAATCCTGGTCCGCCATTTTCCAAATGCAAGCCACATATCCAATACCCCTCCCCCTCTGGCAACCACCGCAATCCACTCAGTTTAATTTCTATCCCCCTGCTTCCTCAAAGCACCCCACCAATCTCATGCGCCCTTTGGAACGCCCGCTCCATCTGTAACAAGCTAACATCTGTACATGACCTCTTCATCTCTCATGGCTTGAACATACTCGCCATAACCGAAACCTGGCTTCAAAATTTTGACTCAGCTTCTCTTGCTGCCCTCTCCCATGGTGGTCTCCATTGGACTCACTCCTCCAGACCCAACAGACAGAAAGGAGGTGGAGTTGGCTTCCTTCTATCCCCACAAAGCACCTTCCAAGTCCTTCCTGTCCCTCCCTCTCTATCCCTCTCTTCTTTCGAGATGCACTGTATTCGTCTGTTTTCTCCAATTTCTCTGAGGATTGCAGCAATTTATAGGCCTCCAGGACCGGTATCGCGCTTTCTTGATGACTTTGCTGCCTGGCTACCCTACTTTCTCTCTTCTGAAATACTCACCATTATTCTTGGTGACTTTAACATTCCTGTCAATGTTAACAGCCCAACTACAGCTAAACTTCTCGACTTAACCTCATCTTTTGACCTAACCCAATGGACACATACTTCCACTCACTCCAATGGTAATACCCTTGACCTTGTATTCTCCCATCTCTGCAACCCTGGCAACCTCACCAACACCCCCTTTCCTCTATCCGATCACAACCTCATTAGTTTCACTGTATCCTTGCCTCCAACCACCCATCCCTCCAAGCAGCAAACAATTACTTGTAGAAACCTTCGCCACTTTAACCCTTCTCTTCTCTATTCTGCTACTGACCACCTATATGACATAATCTCTCCCCTGTCCTGTCCTGACCTGGCCACCTCTGTTCTACAACAGTTCACTCTCATCATCACTAGATGCACTTGCTCCTCTAACCACACGCAGAATCAGGCCCCGGCCGTTACAACCCTGGCAAACTGACAACACAAGAAATCTCAAGAGACATTGCCGTGCTCTTGAACGACTGTGGCGTAAAACCAAATGCCTGCAAGACTTCACCCTATATAAATCTGCCCTTCTAAAATACAATTCATGCCTCCATGCTGCCAAAAAAGCCTACTTTGTCTCTCTTATTAATTCCTTGTCATCCAGTCCCCGTCGGCTCTTCTCAACCTTTAACTCTCTGCTTCGTCCACCACCCCCTCTACCTACTAACTCACTCACTGCCCAAGAGATTGTCAGTCACTTCAAAGACAAGATCGATGCAATTCGTGAGGATACCTCCACTGTGCGTACATCTTCCCCACCCAACATACCTTGCTTAGCAGCACATTCAACACTCTCCTCTTTTGAATTGGCTACTACGGAAGAGGTTACAAAAATTTTCTCGGATGCCCACCTAACCAATTGTCCTTTGGATCCTGTTCCCTCACAACTACTATGGTCACCCTCTTCTTCTATCCTATGCTCCCTCACCCACATCTTCAATCTCTCCCTCTCTAGCGGCATCTTCCCCTCCCCTCTAAAACATGCGCAGATCACTCCCATTCTTAAAAAGCCCTCACTGGACCCTACCGACCTGAACAACTTAAGACCCATCTCATTGCTCCCATTCACCTCTAAACTTCTAGAATGCTTAGTCTACAACCGTCTTAGCTCCTACCTCAATGAAAATAACCTTCTTGACCCCTTACAGTCTGGCTTTCGCTCGCAGCACGGAAACTGCCTTACTAAAACTCACTAACGATTTACTAACTGCTAAAACCAACAGCCAGTACTCCATACTCCTACTACTTGACCTCTCTGCGGCCTTTGATACTGTTGACCACTCGCTCCTTCTCAATAAGCTACATTCCCTTGGCCTCCGAGATTCTGCTCTATCCTGGTTCTCTGCCTATTTATCACAGCGCTCCTTCAGTGTCACCTACAACTCTGTCTCCTCCTCTCCATTGCCCCTTTCTGTGGGGGTCACCCCAAGGCTCGGTTCTTGGACCCCTTCTCTTCTCTATCTACACCTCCTCCCTCGGTCACTTAATAACTGCCCACGGCTTCCAATACCACTTATACGCTGATGACACCCAAATCTATCTGTCTACTCCTCACCTCACTCCTTCAGTCTCCTCTCGCATTACTAACTTACTAACTGACATATCAACATGGATGTCGCACCACTTCCTTAAACTAAATCTCTCTAAAACTGAGCTATTAATATTCCCCCCCTGCCCGTGCACCCCTCCATGACTTTTCCATCAAAATCAACAATGCAACCATCAGTCCCTCCCCTCACGCCAGGGTACTAGGTGTAATCCTAGACTCTGACTTGTCATTTCAGCCTCAAATCCAATCATTGTCAAAAGTTTGTAGAATTCACCCCCGTAACATCTCTAAAATTTGCCCCTTTTTAACAAATGAAACTACCAAGCTCCTCATTCACTTCCTTGTTATCTCTTGCCTTGACTATTGCAACTCCCTTCTCATTGGCTTACCTCTCCATAGGCTATCCCCTCTTCAGTCTATCATGAATGCTGCTGCCAGACTTATCCACCTTACCAACCGCTCAGTGTCTGCCAACCCTCTACTCCAATCCCTACACTGGCTCCCAATCACCCAGCGAATTAAATTCAAAATACTAACCACAACATACAAAGCCATTCACAACTCTGCCCCGAGCTACATCACTAATCTTGTCTCCAAATATCACCCAAATTGACCTCTCCGCTCTTCTCAAGACCTCCTGCTTTCAAGCTCTCTCATCTCCTCCTCCCATGCTCGTCTCCAGGATTTCTCCAAGCCTCTCCCATCCTCTGGAACTCGCTACCTCCATCTATCCGGCTATCCCCTACTCTTGCTACCTTCAGGCAATCCCTGAAAACTCATCTCTTCAGGAAAGCCTATCACGGTTTCAACTAATCTCCTACCACTTCCACCAGCTCATTCCCCACAGTTGCAATCTTTTGTACCACCTGCCCCACCCTATTAGATTGTAAGCTCTTCTGTATTTTATTGTATTATAACTGTATTGTCTCCCTTTTATATTGTAAAGCGCTGCGTAAACTGTTGGCACTATATGAATCCTGAATAATAATAACAATAATAATAATAATAACATGGCCAGCAGAAGAAAAAAAGGATAAGCATGCCCCACGGCCACCTGCAGAGGATGCGCCATGTCCATGACTACCACTGTTAACTGTAGACACAGAGGCTGCTTGCCCTCTTTTAGCATCTGCCTCTCCTTGGTGGCCTTCCGGACATGATCTATTTTTTGTTTTGCAATACCACACTACACTGTATTAGATACCGTGTACACCGCCTGCACTGTATTAGCAACTATACAACAGCTGCACTGTATTGTATACTGTGTACACACCAGAAGGGTAGTAGAAACTGTACTAGGGCTGCACTGTATTGTGTACTGTGTAGTAGAAACTGTACACAAGGTATAAACTACTGTGTACGCCGCCTGCACTGTATTAGCAACTGTACAATGGCTGTACTGTATTGTTTACTGTGTACACCACCAGAAGTGTAGTAGAAACTGTACACACTGTATTAGATACTGTGTACACAGCCTGCATTGTATTAGAAACTGTACTATGGCTGCAATGTATTGTGTACTGTGTACACCACCAAAAGTGTAGTAGAAACTACACACTGTATTAAATACTGTGTACACCGCTTGCACTGTATTAACAATGTACAATGGCTGCACTGTATTGTATACTCTGTGCACCACCAGAAGTGTAGTAGAAACTGTACACACTGTATTAGATACTGTGTATACCACCAGAAGTGTAGTAGAAACTATACACACTGTATTAGATACTGTGTACACCACCTGCACTGTATTAGAAACTGTACAACGGCTGCACTGTATTGTAGACTGTGTATACCACCAGAAGTATAGTAGAAACTGTACACACTGTATTAGATACTGTGTACACAGCCTGCATTGTATTAGAAACTGTACTACAGCGGCACTGTATTGTGTACTGTGTACACCACCAGAAGTGTAGTAGAAACTGTACACACTGTATTAGATACTGTGTACACCACCAGAAAAGTATTACAAACTATACTACGGCTACACTGTATTGTGTACTGTGTACACCACCAGAAGTGTAGTAGAAACTGTACACACTGTATTAGATACTGTGTACACCACCAGAAGTGTAGTAGAAACTGTACACACTGTATTAGATACTATGTACACCACTTGCACTGTATTACAAACTGTACTATGGTTGCCCTGTATTGTGTACTGTGTACACCACCAGAAGTGTAGTAGAAACTGTACACACTGTATTAGATACTATGTACACCACCATAAAATTAGTAGAAACTGTACTACGGCTGCCCTGTATTGTGTACTGTGTATACCACCAGAAGTGTAGTAGAAACTGTACACACTGCATTAGATATTGTGTACACCGCCTGCACTGTATTAGCAACTGTACAATGGCTGCACTGTATTGTATACTGTGTACACCACCAGAAGTATAGTAGAAACTGTACACACTGTATTAGATACTGTGTACATTGCCTGCATTGTATTAGAAACTGTACTACAGGTGCACTGTATTGTGTACTGTGTACATCACCAGAAGTGTAGTAGAAACTGTACACACTGTATTAGATATTGTGTACACCACCAGAAAAGTAGTAGAAACTGTACTACGGCTACACTGTATTGTGTACTGTGTACACCACCAGAAGTGTAGTAGAAACTGTACACACTGTATTAAATACTGTGTACACCACTTACAATGTATTAGCAACTGTACAACGGCTGCAATGTATTGTATACTGTGTACACCACCAGAAGTGTAGTAGAAACTGTACACACTGTATTAGATACTGTGTACACCACCAGAAGTTTAGTAGAAACTGTACACACTATATTAGATATTGTGTACACCACTTGCACTGTATTAGAAATGGTACTATGGTTCAACTGTATTATGTACTGTGTACACCACCAGAAGTGTAGTAGAAACTGTACACACTGTATTAGATACTGTGTACACCACCAGAAAATTAGTAGAAACTGTACTACAGCTGCACTGCATTGTGTACTGTGTACACCCCCAGAAGTGTAGTAGAAACTGTACACACTGTATTAGATACTGTGTACACCACCAGAAAAGTAGTAGAAACTGTACTATGGCTACACTGTATTGTGTACTGTGTACACCACCAGAAGTGTAGTAGAAACTGTACACACTGTATTAGATACTGTGTACACCGCCTGCACTGTATTAGCAACTGTACAATGGCTGCACTGTATTGTATACTGTGTACACCACCAGAAGTATAGTAGAAACTGTACACACTGTATTAGATACTGTGTACGCCGCCTGCACTGTATTAGCAACTGTACTACGGCTGCACTGTATTGTGTACTGTGTACACCACCAGAAGTGTAGTAGAAACTGTACACTGTATTAGATACTGTGTACACCGCCTGTACTGTATTAGAAACTGTACTATGGCTGCACTGTATTGTGTACACCGCCTGAAGTGTATTAGAAACAGTACACCCTTTTGCTGCCTCACATATGTGTTATGTGTGCGGCAACAAGTTAGCAGGCTTCATTAATTTGTCCCTCTTATATTTGACTGGAGTTAATTCCTAACTAACCAACAATTGTATTGTCACCCGTAATCTATTGTTAGGGTAACATATAATGCATATCAAAACATTTAGGCTTCTCTATGCAAAAGTTGCTAGTTCCCATTTCTTCTATGGAGCGGGAACCATACATGTTCTATATCCATAACTCTTAACCTCCCTGGCGGTTTTCCCGAGTGTGGCTTGGGGTTTAATTTCAGCACCATTAGCGGTAACCCCGAGCCACACTCGGGATTGCATTTCAGGATCCTGGTGCGGTATACTTAACTTGTCCCCAGGATCCTGCAATGTCCCCCTGCTGTGTCAGTGGGCTCTTTCCTCCGCCTAAAGCCTCTCTGTGCCGGGCTCCGTTCCCTGCGAGCGTTGCGGCGGCAAATTCAAAAAAGTGAAAAATCATAATACATACAGTACACTGTAATCTTACAGATTATATTACTGTATGAAATTATTTCACATTCCTTTTGTCCCCAGTGCTTTGTCCATTGCCCTGCATGCAGTTTTATATATATATATATATATATATATATATATATATATATATATATATATATATATATATATATATATATAATTATATATACTGTTCATTCTGCCTGGAAACTTGAGATTGTCCATAGCAACCAAAAAGTGTCCCTTTACGTCAAAAATGGTTTGAGACCAGCTAGAAAACAGCGATAGTAAATTAGAACACTTGCAGAATTGAGAGATAGTGAATAGTGGGGAAATGTATTTTATTATTATTATATTATTATTTTTTATAATTAATTATATTTATTTATTATATTATAATTTATGATTTTGTGTTTCAAACTTCATCATACCCAGATATCTACTAGACTCTTGGTGGACAGATTTAAGTGTGTTATTGCAAAGAATTACAGGCCTACAATATAAAACACCAAATTTCTATGCAAAATAATTGTACCGCTTTGAGACGCAAAAATCTGACATAATCATACCGCCAGGGAAGCTACATCACAGACCATGTGCCTAAAACTAGCAAAGTGCATGCATTTGATTTGCTGGTATTAATATAAAGTGATTGAAAACCCATATATTTTTAAAATAACAAACATGTCATACTTACCTGCTCTGTACAATAGATTTGCACAGAGCAACACCAATCCTCCTCTTTTGGAGTCCCCCACCAGGAACTCCTGGATCCCCCCCCCCCCCCCCACTGAGTACTATACTCACTATAGCAAGCCTCTTACTATTGGGGCACTCCTGTAGGCTCCCTCCCGAGCTGCGCTCTGTGAATCCATTGAGATACAGAGCATTTCTCGGTCCTGCCCTCTTTTCCTCCTCACTGGCTGTGATTGACAGCAACAGGAGCTAATGGCTCTCTCTGCTGTCTCTGAGCCTGCGAGGAGGGAAAGAGCGGAGAGAGCCGTTGCTAGATCTAGATCAGGCTCAAGTAAGTATAAGGGGGGCTGGGAGCTGCACTCAGAAGAATGCATTAAGGTAAAAAACTTCAGTCTTTTTATCCACTTTAACTTGATCCTCCTTTTGTTTGCCATGCTTAAATATCTCCAATGCACCAGAAAGAGCCTGGAGCAGCATTTTCTCCAGGACAGGTAGGTACTGTATTTGTACTGTGCTCCTATTTCCTATTTAGTCATACAGAAATATAGACATGCACTCTGGAGACTCTCGAAGGGCATTCACAGGATATTGTCTCTCTTACACACACAAACACATAGGCACTCTCACTGGATACCCAGGGGTTGATTTATTAAAGGCAAGTAGGCTGTTCACTTTACAAGGACATTTGCACAAGAGCTTAGTGAATGTAGTGAAAAAAGACGCATACAAGCCAAAAAGAATAAATATTGCTTGCACTTGTTTGGATGATGGAAATCAGCAGAGCTTAACCTCATTCACTGAACTCTGGGGAAAACTCCCCTGCAAAGTGCAACTTCCCTTGCAAAATGAACAGTCCTTTTGCCTTTTGTTTACAAAACACCACTCTGTTCTTTTAATCTACAAGAGGGTGAAAGCACTTACTTACTCAGTCCTCCACTCCCCTGGCAGACGACACTCCGCTATGCTCCTGCGGTGGGCTGTTCTTCTGCATCATCATGTTCATTGCAAGCTTGTGAACTCTGTATTGGTTTTGTCGATGTCAGAACCTTAGACCGCTGGACCATTGGAGAGAAGATGCTGTATACACTGGTCTAGCAGTTTGGAGAAGCAGCGGATTGGGTAAGTAAATCTTCTTTTCTTTACCCCTAGCTAAATGAGCAGTTAACCCTTGCAGTGTGAAGCCTTACTGCAAGGAAGAATCTTCAAGTTTCCCAGATTGGGCCTTACCTCTCTCTCGCATTATATCTTTCTCTTATAGAGCAGGGCATGGAAGTTATATGAGTTGGGATAGATATTAAAGTGATTGTAAAGCTATTAGCTTTATTTATTTTCTTATTTGAAAGAACAAACATGTTATACTTACCTTCTCTGCGCAATGACATTGCACAGAGTGGCCCTGAAACTCCTCTTCTTGGGTACCCTGCTGGTGCTCTCAGCTCCTCCTCTTCTTGGTGTGCTACCATTGGAAGGCGCTTCCTATGGGGCACACCTGCACGCTCACTCCTAGGCCAGGCTGTGTGTGTCTATTGAACCCCCCTCTCCCTCTTCACATGATTTAATTGACATCAGCAGGAGTCAATGGCTCTTGGTGCTCTCATTGAGCCCTGCACTTGGGCACAAGGCTGGATAAAGATAGGACTCAGGAGTACTTACTCTATCCCACACTCTGTGATGCACTTCACAAACAGGCTGCACTAATTTCCAGCACGAGGCCCCTCTCCCATCTATTTCATAATCCGGATTCCCCCCCCCCCCCCTGGGATGAACATCCTTACCTTCCAATGGTGGCTAAATAAGGGACTATATAGATTAGGTCACCTCTTTATCTCAGCGGGACCTATCTCCTTAGGGTATTGTATTAGCAAACTAGAAATGCCGATTACTGAGAAATTCAGACTCTCCCAAATTACACATTTCTTACACACCTTTTGGTTGGACAAACCTGAACCCCCCAAACCTACCATCTATGAACAATGGTGTTCTAATATCATGAATCAGAGGGGAAGCATCTCCATTATCTATTCCTCACTGGCAGACAAATTGGATATACCTTCCTACACCCGATCCTGGAAGTCTGACCTGGAAATCCATTTAGATCCCAAAAAGTGGTTTCAGTCATTTCAATGCTCCTATAAAGGTGTTATGAACATCTCTCTAATTGAAACGAATATCAAAATCTTCACTAGATGGTACTATGTCCCCACTAGACTGGCCAGAATCGAATCAGATGCTTCCCCCTTGTGCTACAGGGGGTGCAGTCAGTTTGGTTCCATGTACCACACATGGTGGACCTGCCCCCGTATTAGAAGCTACTAGAACAAATTCTTCCAAATAGTAAGGAAAGTCACGAGGGCAGCAGTTCCTCAGGACCCCACAATCGCCCTGCTGAACCATGGGGGGGCAAAACCCCTAAACATACTCAGACCCTGATATTTTTCATGTTTCTGGGAGCGAGAATCACGCTGACAGGATCATGGAAGAAATCCATCGTCTCAATTCTAGCAGCAAAGCGGAAAATCTCCTGGATCATGTCCCAGGAACAAATGGTAGCTAAGCTTCTAGACAAAGTTCGGAGGGTTGAAGCAATTTGGGATCCCTGGGCAATGTATATTAAGGTCACCCTATACCCGGGTCATGCACCCCCCTTCTGGTATTTTTTCTTCTCTTCTTTACTACCTCTATTCTCCTTTCTCCATGTTAATCTTATTGGCGTAATTCCTTATATATTTTTGTTGCTTCACACTTGTGAAATATAGTGTCCAGTAGGGAACACATTATGGTTTGTTAATGTATTCCAGGGACAAACAACCAATAGGTCCTATTAAAATGAGACACGGGTTTTAGACATCTCTTTCCTCTCTTCAACTTATATGGATAACCCTGGCCCCGGTGATCCAGTTCTTAGGTTCTGGAGGAGGGATGGGGGAGGGGCCTTGTCTTGGGTACCCGAATAATCCTGATGGGGTCTCCTAGTCCTCAGCGTGAGCCCATCAGGGAGGCCAGGAGGACCGAGGAAGGGTTGGTTGGGCCTTGACCGTCTCCACTACTTCCCTCCGTTTTCGTTCATCACCTACTTCATTATAAACTTCATAAGGGGGGTCTGGAACCTTTGCTAGGATCTCATTGTATACTTGATAGTTTCTATAGCTTAATTGATGAAAGAGTTGTTTGTCAGATTCTTGTTTCAGATTATCCAATATATATTTGTTCATCTATAATGTTAGGCCTTGCAGGCCGAGGGTTCAATTGTCATTCTTGCTTTTTGTTATTGGAAAATCAATAAATATATTAAAAAGGAAAAGAAAAAAAATAGAGAGTATTTGGAGAGTTCAGGAGACAATATGACCAATGCAATATTTTTTTACTTTAATGCAGGGAATGCATTAAAATAAAAAAATGTCCCCCTCCCCCTCCTCCTCACCACTATCCATTTACAAGAGGTTCAATTTTGCTATTGTTGGACAAATAACTGTTGGCTCTTGCTATCAAAATCTTTGTTGCCTTAGTACCAAATATGGTTCATAAGGTGTAATTAATTCCATTGCTTAACTGTATATACCTTGTATACACAATCCTGTAATGATCTGTAACAGCTACCATCAGCTTGACTGTTTGTACCATACTTGTCTTTTTATAATAAACTGAAATTTTTGACTGTGAAAAAAATAACAATAAAAAAATGTCCTGCCTTTAGTACCGCTTTAAAATATATCTAAACCCAAAAACATAAGTGTAATATATTGCGACTCGTTGCCAGGGATGGTGAATGATTATTTTATTTAGCTATATTTGTCATTTAATCGATTGATGAACAGTGCCTCCAATACAAAAATAACATATCAAAAATAATTAAGCTGACTAATTAATTATTTAGACTTCATTGCCACTGCAGAAATTCTTTGATTAACACAATAAAACTGGTTGTAAGTATGTTCTGAGGACTATAAAAATAAGTAAAATGTATTTAGAATAAGTCACTTTACAAACACCAATAACAGTCAGACTAAAAATTTGCAATGACTTTCTAAAATCTATCCTGTTACTGCAGAGTATATATATTAAATTAAATTCAATAATTATTTTCACCTTTGATATACCAATGATATACATGAAATAATTTTCACACTATAAAATACTACCTGAGTATGGCTACGTTATAAAACACACATTTCAAACAATATTGATAATGAATACAAACATAACTATAATAATATGAAGCCTGAGTCCTTTTTAGATAGGATGATTATTTTTCATAGATATACTGTACATATGAATTGACAAGTATGTTCTTTTAGTCTTTTCTGGAATGTCACAGAAGTATCAAGTTTGTTTTAGAAAATATAGCAACACATATAATTTTTATTGGCAGGGTTACAATGACCTATAGACATGTGATAACTGGATCTATATATATTGAAAAGTGTCCGCATCTTTAACCACTTGCCGACCAGCCGTTGTGGTTATACGGTGGCAGGTCACCTCTCCTGCACGAAATGGCGTACGTATAGGGCAGCTCGCACAGGTGCAGTTGCAGGCAGGCAGTGTCGTTTGGGGTCAGATTTGTCTGCTACAATGTGGCAGTCTCACTAAAAATCACAGATTGCACCCATTACCAGTAAAAACAATAAAAAATAAATAAAAGTCCCTAAGTCTATCCCATAGTTGGTAAACACGATTAGTTTTGCACAAACCAATTAATAATGTTTTTTTTTTCAAAATTGTCGCTGTTCATTTGTTTATAGAGCAAAAAATAAAAAAACGCAGAGGTGATCAAATACCACCAAAAGAAAGCTCTATTTGTGGAAAAATAAAGGACAACAACTTTGTTTGGGTACAGCATCGCACGACCGCGCAATTGTCAGTTAAAGTTATGCAGTGCCTTATCGCAAAAATGGCCCGGTCATTAAGGGGGCAAATCCTTACGGTCCTTAAGTGGTTAAAGTTAGCATTCACAATATAATCCATGCGGTCTGTATTATTATGTTTTAATAAAAAAAAGTATAACTTGTCTCCCCTTCAAATGTAAGATACTTTTAGATTCTAGTAGTCTTTCCTATGTTGACTTTCAGTTAATAAATTCTCACAGAGACCTTCAGCTTAAGAACAATGACCACCTGGGCAAACAGACGATGTACAATGCACATTTGTAAGACCTGACCAGTTTCTTTTCTCTATGAATACCAGGAACCCCATTGTTCTGAGATGAAAGGATCCTTGTCTTTATTTGACATGTCCATAACTTGTTTGCAGACCAAATTAAGTCATTTTCTGTCTCTTGGGAAAGTTAAACTTAGTCCGACACTGTCCTTCGATCAGTTTGAAATCTGGTTTCATAGATCAAAATGAGAGAAATAATAAATAATATAATAATAATAAATAGAAACTCTGACATTGTCAGTGCTTGAATGTGGGGGCTGCATTAGTTTTTTTTTTTTTTTTTTTTTCTTTTTTTCACCTGGATATCATATGAACCACACACTTCTTTTCCTAAGGCAGCTACCCTCACTCACTTCATTGCATCTATGGAGGCACCTGGATGACATGGCTGTCATCCAGGCTGGAAGTTAAACATTTCTTTCCTTCTTAATCTCCTTTACATGATTCTGGGATGATTAGTAGTTTACAGAAAGAAAATAAGGTTGTGCTTTCAGCTAAGCATAATCAATGTACAAGGACACTGCATTTCTGGCATGATCAACAGGTATTTTCTGTACTCGCTGAAAATCTTTTTCTGCTGCAATATATTAAATGTTTGTTCTTGGGTTTAGATATCCTTTAAGACTAGTTTATGGAGTGCACATGCCTTCTAGACTAAAAAGATTTACCAAATCGTAAAGATACCTGCAAGTATCTTTTAGTGCCCTCTCTGTGGCTACTCAAAGGGTAGTGATGAAGCTAAAAGCTAATATTCTGTCAAGGGCCCCACGTAGCAATAATCCATCCACACATGTGCCTTATAAAGAATAACACATCTACCGTGGCAGATTAAAATGATATTTGCAGCGATCAAGATTTTGTCCACAGAAGAAAAGAGACATTATGCTGTTACTGAAGAAATACTGGGTACATTAACTCATATAATGGTTAGGAATGGGACACTTCATCATGCATAGACAATTTGAAATATATTATTACTTTACAGCTGCTTCTCACGCTTGATTAATTATTAAAGAACAGAAACTAGACAGCGCAATTGAAAGAATAACTCCAGGCCCATTTAAAAACACTGTTCAGTGTACTTGTTTATTTCATCTAAAGTTATGGAATATTTTTCAGCTCAGCTATTGTGATTCCTCAAATATATATTGAGTTGAAAGGAGGAAGAGGTACTTAGGTGAAATTATAGAAGGGAAGAAAGTTTGTGGTGGACATCTCCATTGGGAATCATTAAAGCGCTATTAGGGTCAAAATTTACAATCATATTCATTTCCACATAGGATTTAAATTATTTCTAGCCTAAACTATTAACCTGAATGGTCTCTAAAAGAGGTTCTAAGGCCTAAACATTTTTTACCTTGAATAAAAAAAAAAATGTTTGGGAAGCAGTATCATCCCCTAGCTGTCCATATACTTATCTGAGCATTCATTTGATCCAGTGCTGTGCCTATCTGTAGCAGCTCTCTCCTCTCTCCCTACTTTCTTAGACTTTGCAGAGGTAATGAGAACCATTGACTCCCGCTGATGTCAGTCAAATTCTGTTACAAGGGAGCTGGGGATAGGGCCAAGGCATGTTGCCTGTGTATTTGGATGGATTAAATTGAGCCTACATCTTTGCCCCTATAGCATTTTGAAACTTAAAGGGAGAAATAATGGACTTTATAGGTACATAGATATGTAAAATGTAAACAATTTATTGCTTTACATTAAAACGATAGTATATAAAGTACAATCATAAAAATGGAAAGAATTCTTAAAAATACTTCTTGGACAGACTGTGGATTCCCCAGAGGATAGAGTATCAAATACAGTATGTAAAGTGTTTGTTGAAGTTGTATACATCAACATATACCAATCTTCAAGATACTGGGGTGCCACTTGTCCTCATGTATTTCGGCTCTACATGTTTCGCGACCTATTATCGCTTCTTTCGGGAGCTTAGGTAAATCTATTTCAAATGAAAACCTACATTAATTATAATTTATCAAAAGCAAAACTAATACCTGTACATATACTGTATATAGATATATCCACTTTGTAGCCCAGTGAGGATATGCCTCCTCTTTTTTTTTATTTTATTTTAAATTTTAAAGGAATGGTTTGTAAGATAGGACTTCATTAATCCCTGGGGGTTTGGTAGCCTCCAGTCTTTCAATCCAGAGAGTCTCCTTCTGGAGGATATGTATTTCCCAATCCCCGCCACTTGGGTCCTCTGGTATGACCTCCAGTACAATATACTGAAAAAAGTGTTGAATTTGTGATAGAGGCCCAGGTGGCGGCTGACTGGGGTGATCATTTTAACATTTTGGGAGTAGTATACATGATCATATATCCTTTGTCTAAATTGGCGTATTGTTTTGCCAATATAATATGCTCCGCATTTGCAGGACATCATGTATATCACTCCATGTGTTTCACAACCGGCTTAAAAAGAAGGTGTAAAGGTTTTCTCATTGGGTAGGGTAAACTGCGTACCTATCTTAACCCAGGGACAATAGGTACATTTTGATAATTTGGATAACATATGGATAATCCTTGGATGTCACTTAAGTGTCTCGTATGGGAACATATCGACTAGCCGTAATTTGGTTACCTATTGATGCTGTCTTATTGTCTTATGCAATACGATTTCTGGGGTTCCATTAATCTTTTTCTGCTGCAATATATTAAATTTTTGTTCTTGGGTTTAGATATCCTTTAGGACTTTATGCCATATGTCATATTGAGAGGAATTGCTCACGAATTCCGGTCACTATTCCTACGGTAGACAGCTACTGATGTCAAAACAGTCACGGATCCCTATCTGATTTGGTCTATTTTGGAAGTCGTGGTTGCTGTACCTCCTTGGGTGTGTTACACCAAAAGCTTTGTTGACTCATCAGGCATATGCCTAGTTGGGTTCAATCTGTCTGGTTAAGCCCCTTTCCTTACGGTGGTGGATTATCTACAGACAACCAGTTCACAAAGATTTACAGTCACTATATTTGATGTCATATATGGACTTTATGCACTTTATATGCACTGACACTGTTGGTTTATACTATTTTATCATTCTCGTTGTGATATTATATTGCTGTGTATTTTTGTTTTGAATATTCATTTATCATATTCACTTTATATTGGTATAATTTTATTGCTTATTTCATCATCTTCATCAGTGCTGCACTATACTACTTTATTTGTTCACTTATTCACAGATTATCTGATGTGCTAGCAGCTACCACTATTTGTATAAGACAGCGCATTTTTTTCACAATTTTTTCTACACTCTGCTCTGAGCACAGACTGGTGACTGTCACTCACTGCAGCACTGGGCTGTGGAGGGGATAGGAGCCACTGGCTCAGTCTCCCAGCAGCTTGCTGAGAGGCTAAGCTAGTACTAGTTAGCCATGTGGGCGGATCCTGACACACGCAAACCCTGGACCAGCTCTCTGATGTCAGTCAACAGCAGACTTTACCCCGCTGTTGGCTGAATCTGGGTCACAGGAGAGTAGAACAAGTCCACTCCTGTGACTTACAGAAGAAGTATGACCAAAAGAGCTTTGGCCATATTTCTCCATAAATGACAAACCATCTAGCATCCTGGATAGTGCATACACCTAGTTTTTTAAAACATGGAACCCATGGACACAATACAATTTAGTAGACTTAAGTTGGCCATACATAGATTATAATTCAGACACTTCAGCAGGGAGTTGTCGAATTTCAATCCATGTGTGTGGCCACTGTGGCTGAACAGAAAACTGTCTACTGATTAATGTCTGTTCAACAGCCCTGTTAGTATATTTCTGCTCGATTATCACTGCAGGTAGTAAGCTGCAGCATTGATCTGTGCATTCTGATGACAGGGGAGTCTCCCTGCTATCAGAATACAATGTCACACCTGGGAGGATTCCTGCCTCCACATTGAGTGTGTGGATGGGGGAATCGGGTCAGTTGTTTTTGTTCAACCTGCTGGTTGAACAAAAAAAATCTAACCAATGTATGGCCTATGAAAGAATATATAATACCTCTAGCGGGATTTTTAAGGCAATGAATACAAAAAATATTTATAAAATTACTTTATTTAATATTATTCAACATTAAAAATATATAAATTTTTTAAAGTTTTTTCACAGATAATCATGTGGATCAGTAGACATAGAATAAAGAGTAAAATAATTTCCAAAACATATAGCAATTCTACAAGTACATCCAATACAGAAATGAATATGGAGAATTACATATGAAAGATAATTTGAGGAGGAATGTGATGTATCACACTACCCAGTGTAGTCACCCTAGATGGCCACCCTGGTACAGGTAGTGGAATTCCAACGCGTTTCAACGTTTAAATCTTAAAGATACAAGTCTTCTTCAGGGAAAATACATCACAGTCTAAAAAATCAGAAAACAAAACTATTATGAACTGTACATGTAAATACCATACATATCCCCTGCAAAGGTTGTATTCTCATGTGACTTACGCTGTCCCAAGACAAATCGGTAGGGGGCTATATGCCAGAGACCGGGAACATCCCACATCAGAAAAGCCTGGACTGTCCTAACACTCTACAAGGCGGCTGGATATAATAGACGATCCAAAAGTTCGGCGTCCTTAGCCTCAAAGAAAAAGTTTTGCTGGCTATCTGTGATGGGGCAAAATAATAGAAATAAGTGATAAGTGTGGACAAGCCCCACAATGAGTCTCATGTGGGAAAAGGTGCCCCCTTAGTCCTAAGTATGGGAATGGTGGATCCCAAGTATGCAGGGTAAAACGTACTTACTTTAGAGTAAATAGCTGGTCACTGAATGAGGAACCGGGGGGAGTTTCCGTGGTGCCCGAGGTTTGAGGTCTGCCCCATGTACCTGGATGAATGTCCAGGGAAGAATGGCGCCATTTGCCGTCTTTGGCGTCCTATTTGTGGTGTAAGCCGGTTGGTGGGCGGAGACCTGACGCCGCGCTGGCCAATGGCGCGGCTTGTGTGGGTCGTTGCTGTCAGGAGCACTCAGCGTAGGGACGCCGAATGCTACCTAGGCAACCCGCTCCACTAAGTGGGTCTGCGCATGCGTGACGTAACGGCGCGCCTTACGCAAGGTTGGGAAGGTCAGGGATGGTGCTGTGAGCGCCAGCGGCCATCTTAAAGACGGGCTGTGCCCATACTGGAACAAAGTACCGCTGCAGCTAGAGGCTCGGGAGTGGAGCTGGTGCAGCCAATCCAATCCCCTAATGGTTCCCCAGTGGCATGTCCCCCCAAGGTCAAATGGACCGGGTGGGAGGAAGTCAGTGGGGGGGAAAGGGAAGAGGGAAAGTATATGAGGGTAAGAGTAATAATAAAAATACTGAAAGAATGGATCCCTCAAAGGCTATAGAGATAGATACCACAAAGGTTCCCCCCCAGAAAACTTGTTCTGGCGAGGAAAGGGAGGACTGATAACCACCGACACAGGGGTTCCCGCCTGGCAAATATGCATGGCAGGGCAAAAAGGCCCCACAGCTATCTAAAGCGGTGGGGCCCCCCCTGTGTCGGGTAGGTATAGGACTGCTTAGGTGCATCTGAGAGGTAGGTGATGGGTCCTAGGTCTCCGCACATCCAGCCCCCCCGGGGGCAGCGCCCATGGAAGCGATTCATCACAGGAGATAAGCAAAAAATCATTGCAGTGATAGTGGATGGAAATCATGGTAGAACAGTGAGGTCAAATACATAAACATAATAGAAATTATATAAACAATACATTGATAGACAGGTAGTTCCACTGGGTGGGGGTTGTGATATATACAAGCCCCAACCCAGCTACATTAAATTCGTCAACTTAGTGAATTATGCAGGGCCGACATTTATAGAATAAATTAGAAACCCCCAAAAGGCTAAACAATCTTCAAATAATGTCCGAACATTATCTCAGGGGTCAAGGATGTAATAAAGGGGGGAGAGAGAGAGAGGGAAGGGGGGAGAGAAAGAGAATGTGGGGGGGTGGGGAATATGGAGTCCAAGGGAGAAAGGAGACGAAGGTAAAGGGATGAATGATTTAAATTAAATGTACGTAGCGTAGAGGGGAGGGCATGCCCCTAGTCGGTTTTACCTGATCTAAAGCCCTCTAAAAAGGGCCTATAGCTCTCTGTCTCGTTAAGTCCTGGGGGAGTGGTGGCCCTAAGGCGCCTGATCCAGCGCATCTCGCGCTGGAGCAGGGCCTTGTTCCAGTCACCCCCCCTGGTGGGTATATGTAGTCTATCTATCACAGTAAAGTTGACCTTAGGCATCCTATACCCATGCTGTTTTGCTACATGCCTGCCCAGTGGCAAGTATAGGTTGCCAATGCTCATGCTGTGGATATGCTTCTCAACCCTCTTAGCGAGTTCCTGTCGGGTTTTCCCCACATAGAAAGCCCCGCACTGACATTGCATCAGATAGACGACTCCCCGCGTTTTGCAATTCGCGAAGTGTCGTAATTGGAAGTTCTCCCCATTTGGTAATGTAATTATGGTTCTCCTACCTATAACTCCACACTGGGCACATGCTCCACAGGGATAGGTGCCCCAGATTTTGCAGGGGTCCGTTCTTGTACTTCCTTTATACTCGCTCTGAGTGAGCATATTTCCTATCGACCCTGATTTTGTGTAGGTAATTTGAGGTCTAGGGGTGACCAGACCACTTAAGATGGGATCTTCTGTAAGAATGGACCAGTGTTTGGAAATGATTTTTCTTATTTGTTGATGTTCGTTGGAAAATTTCATAATAATTCTGGTTGAATTATCTTCCTTCATCAAGTTTTTCTTTTTAAAGATTAGATTTCGTCTGTCCATGTCCATGTTCAATCGTGTTAAGAACATGGACAGACGAAATCTAATCTTTAAAAAGAAAAACTTGATGAAGGAAGATAATTCAACCAGAATTATTATGAAATTTTCCAACGAACATCAACAAATAAGAAAAATCATTTCCAAACACTGGTCCATTCTTACAGAAGATCCCATCTTAAGTGGTCTGGTCACCCCTAGACCTCAAATTACCTACACAAAATCAGGTTCGATAGGAAATATGCTCACTCAGAGCGAGTATAAAGGAAGTACAAGAACGGACCCCTGCAAAATCTGGGGCACCTATCCCTGTGGAGCATGTGCCCAGTGTGGAGTTATAGGTAGGAGAACCATAATTACATTACCAAATGGGGAGAACTTCCAATTACGACACTTCGCGAATTGCAAAACGCGGGGAGTCGTCTATCTGATGCAATGTCAGTGCGGGGCTTTCTATGTGGGGAAAACCCGACAGGAACTCGCTAAGAGGGTTGAGAAGCATATCCACAGCATGAGCATTGGCAACCTATACTTGCCACTGGGCAGGCATGTAGCAAAACAGCATGGGTATAGGATGCCTAAGGTCAACTTTACTGTGATAGATAGACTACATATACCCACCAGGGGGGGTGACTGGAACAAGGCCCTGCTCCAGCGCGAGATGCGCTGGATCAGGCGCCTTAGGGCCACCACTCCCCCAGGACTTAACGAGACAGAGAGCTATAGGCCCTTTTTAGAGGGCTTTAGATCAGGTAAAACCGACTAGGGGCATGCCCTCCCCTCTACGCTACGTACATTTAATTTAAATCATTCATCCCTTTACCTTCGTCTCCTTTCTCCCTTGGACTCCATATTCCCCACCCCCCCACATTCTCTTTCTCTCCCCCCTTCCCTCTCTCTCTCTCCCCCCTTTATTACATCCTTGACCCCTGAGATAATGTTCGGACATTATTTGAAGATTGTTTAGCCTTTTGGGGGTTTCTAATTTATTCTATAAATGTCGGCCCTGCATAATTCACTAAGTTGACGAATTTAATGTAGCTGGGTTGGGGCTTGTATATATCACAACCCCCACCCAGTGGAACTACCTGTCTATCAATGTATTGTTTATATAATTTCTATTATGTTTATGTATTTGACCTCACTGTTCTACCATGATTTCCATCCACTATCACTGCAATGATTTTTTGCTTATCTCCTGTGATGAATCGCTTCCATGGGCGCTGCCCCCGGGGGGGCTGGATGTGCGGAGACCTAGGACCCATCACCTACCTCTCAGATGCACCTGAGCAGTCCTATACCTACCCGACACAGGGGGGGCCCCACCGCTTTAGATAGCTGTGGGGCCTTTTTGCCCTGCCATGCATATTTGCCAGGTGGGAACCCCTGTGTCGGTGGTTATCAGTCCTCCCTTTCCTCGCCAGAACAAGTTTTCTGGGGGGGAACCTTTGTGGTATCTATCTCTATAGCCTTTGAGGGATCCATTCTTTCAGTATTTTTATTATTACTCTTACCCTCATATACTTTCCCTCTTCCCTTTCCCCCCCACTGACTTCCTCCCACCCGGTCCATTTGACCTTGGAGGGACATGCCACTGGGGAACCATTAGGGGATTGGATTGGCTGCACCAGCTCCACTCCCGAGCCTCTAGCTGCAGCGGTACTTTGTTCCAGTATGGGCACAGCCCGTCTTTAAGATGGCCGCTGGCGCTCACAGCACCATCCCTGACCTTCCCAACCTTGCGTAAGGCGCGCCGTTACGTCACGCATGCGCAGACCCACTTAGTGGAGCGGGTTGCCTAGGTAGCATTCGGCGTCCCTACGCTGAGTGCTCCTGACAGCAACGACCCACACAAGCCGCGCCATTGGCCAGCGCGGCGTCAGGTCTCCGCCCACCAACCGGCTTACACCACAAATAGGACGCCAAAGACGGCAAATGGCGCCATTCTTCCCTGGACATTCATCCAGGTACATGGGGCAGACCTCAAACCTCGGGCACCACGGAAACTCCCCCCGGTTCCTCATTCAGTGACCAGCTATTTACTCTAAAGTAAGTACGTTTTACCCTGCATACTTGGGATCCACCATTCCCATACTTAGGACTAAGGGGGCACCTTTTCCCACATGAGACTCATTGTGGGGCTTGTCCACACTTATCACTTATTTCTATTATTTTGCCCCATCACAGATAGCCAGCAAAACTTTTTCTTTGAGGCTAAGGACGCCGAACTTTTGGATCGTCTATTATATCCAGCCGCCTTGTAGAGTGTTAGGACAGTCCAGGCTTTTCTGATGTGGGATGTTCCCGGTCTCTGGCATATAGCCCCCTACCGATTTGTCTTGGGACAGCGTAAGTCACATGAGAATACAACCTTTGCAGGGGATATGTATGGTATTTACATGTACAGTTCATAATAGTTTTGTTTTCTGATTTTTTAGACTGTGATGTATTTTCCCTGAAGAAGACTTGTATCTTTAAGATTTAAACGTTGAAACGCGTTGGAATTCCACTACCTGTACCAGGGTGGCCATCTAGGGTGACTACACTGGGTAGTGTGATACATCACATTCCTCCTCAAATTATCTTTCATATGTAATTCTCCATATTCATTTCTGTATTGGATGTACTTGTAGAATTGCTATATGTTTTGGAAATTATTTTATTCTTTATTCTATGTCTACTGATCCACATGATTATCTGTGAAAAAACTTTAAAAAATTTATATATTTTTAATGTTGATTAATATTAAATAAAGTAATTTTATAAATATTTTTTGTATTCATTGCCTTAAAAATCCCGCTAGAGGTATTATATATTCTTTCATAGATTCACATGGGATGATGGCAATGACACATCCATACCACCAAGGTCATACTTACCCAAACCAATGTATGGCCTGCTTAAAGCGGGGGTCCACCTATCTATCCTTTTTTTTTTTTTGAGTTCATTCACAAACTTTTCTTCTCAGCATTACATACTCACATATTGTGTGTAATATGTCCGCCTGTGTCAGATTTCGTCGGAAAGAATAACTTATATTATTCACTGCAGGCGGTTTCCATCTTCATTGTGGGCATTTGAAGCCCACAAGCATTTATTTCCTGGATGTGGTGAATGCTGTGCTCCCAGCATTCACCGCTCATTCCCGCACATGCTCAGTGGCATCCTGGGAAGCCCGAGACTAGCTCCCAGGAGTCTGGGAGAGGCTAGAAACACGCCTACTCCCATGGGAGGAGAACCAGGAAGTGCAAAGAAGAATAGAAAAATAAAAGGTAATTACGGCGATTTAAATTTTTTTAAACGGCATGTCAGCATCTAGGCAAGGAAGAGAATACATACAGATATTGTTCAAAATTTGGGTGGAACCCCGCTTTAAGAAGATCCATGTGGTGTATGCCTATCTTCTACTTCACTGGTACTGATTAGTGCTTAGGGCTAGTGAGTTCTATATGAGCATAAAATAATGTGACAGCTGATTTTGGATTGGCATAAGGACATATACAAGAAGAAATAACCTGATTACATGTGATACGATCTTCATTTACAGAACTACTTGTTTCTTGTTAAATATTGTGACCTTTATCAAAGTTTTAATAAAAACAATGAAATTCAAAACGTAATTAGAGGCTGTAAAACATATTGACATATTCCACATATTGTGCAGTCATATAAAATAGAGCATACTGTATATGTAAACTTTTTGCATTACTTTACCTATATTTTTCAGATAAAACTGTGTTCATTTCTTTTGAGCAATAACCTAGTTCTTCTCTAGTTTGCAAGTGAACTGAG
This sequence comes from Aquarana catesbeiana, assembly GCF_042186555.1. Classification (NCBI taxonomy): domain Eukaryota; kingdom Metazoa; phylum Chordata; class Amphibia; order Anura; family Ranidae; genus Aquarana; species Aquarana catesbeiana. The sequence goes on along the minus strand of NC_133328.1, from coordinate 596,028,045 downwards.
ATCAAGAACCTAAAGCTGAATCTAAATGTGATGTATATTACATGTACTATTTTTTTTTTCAAGATAAAAGTGTAAAGTACATTTTCTTTCATTAATATTACAGTCAAGTTCTTCGATGCTGATCAGTATTCTCTGTAAAAACTCTTTTCATGAAAATGGATGAGGATCCAAATCAATGATTGATCATTTACCAATAAAATGCTTCTGCCATGTATTTGTGCAAGATTGAAAAGATTTGTTTTAAATGTACGTGTGGCTTAGATTGCTGATGTACATGCTAATTTTACCTTTGAGAACATTTTCAGGCAAAATTAAAAAAAAACAAAAAACCGCAGCAAAACATAAAATCATGTTTACCAATGCTAAATGTTCTTTTTAAAGTTTATGTAAATCCAATCATTAAAATTGTCTATACGTTTCAACTTGTTAATGTAAATTTCAAAAGTAGCTGTCAATAGTTTTATATCTGCAGCTTTCTTCAAAATAATACCTGGTAAACCTGCTATGAAGGTCGTTGTTGGGAGTTGTTCTGGTTATTGGGTGACAACGCTTTGTCCCTGTCTCCCAGGTGAGCTCCTGTGCTGTTAGTCACCGTGTCAAATGGACTTCCCATGGAAACTATGATTGGTTGTTCAAACAGTAGATTATGTAGTCCATTGTTTACAGAAAACCTACCATGAGAAATGACATACAGCTATTGCTGGCTGGAATGGAGACAGAAAGTGCAGGAGATTAGCATTACTGAGATGCAACAAATGATAGAGAAAAGCTAAAAATAAAAATTTGATCTAAACAAATTGACAGTTGTTTATGAAATACAGTGATTTAGCAAATTAAGGCTCCATTCACACCTCAAGTTCTGGAATCACAGGCAAAATTGCAGCGATTTCAAATCGTTTTCGATCCACAAAACACACAACACACTTTAGGTGCCATTATCCCTTAATGGCACCCTAAAAGCGATGCAATTCTGCTGGGGGTTGTTGTGCAACAGGATCACTTGGCAATCGTGGCAAACTGGGCCTTTAAAAATTGCATGAAGCAAGAGCCTCTTTTTGGGAGACAAATGCTGGCGCTATGCAGCACAAAAAGTTGCATGCAAATCACTCCAATAAAATCGAAAGCAGGAACACTTGTTTCCACCATGCAAAAGTGTGAATGCAGCCCAATACTGCGTACACACGAGCGGAATGTCTGTCAGAAAAAGTCCGATGGGAGCTTTTCATCGTATATACCAACCGTGTGTATGCCCCATCGGACTTTTTCCGTCGAAAATTCAGACGGACTTAGATAGAGAACATGCTCTAAATTTCTCTATTGGGAAATCCGCTCGTCTGTATGCTGTTCCGATGTACCAAAAACGACACATGCTCAGAAGCAAGTACGAGACAGAAGCTATTGGCTACTGGCTATTGAATTTCCATTTTCTAGTCCCGTCATGCGTGTTGTACGTCACCACGTTCTGGATGGTCGGAATTTGGTGTGACTGTGTGTATGCAAGACAGCTTGAGCAGAATTCCGTCGGAACTCAGTCGGAAAAACCTTCAGAGTTTATTCAGACGGGAAAACCGGTCATGTGTACAGGGCATTAGTATCATGCCTCCCACTCCCTCGTCATAGAAGTTGATTGACAGCAGCAGGAGCCAATGGCTCCTGCTGTTATCAATCTGCCCTGTGAGGAAAGATAGAGTCTAGACAGCCACTGTTCTCATGCACAATGCTTGATCTAGATTGGACTCAGATAAGTATAAGGGGGGCTGATAGGGGAGAGACATTTACAAAATGTTTTCTACCTTAATGCAGATAATGTATTAAGGTAAAAAACCTTAAGGCTTTAGAACTGCTTCAAAGCTAAACTCCAGCTTTTGTTACAATTTACAAATTATGTCCCTCACTAACATGTGAGGCCACTGGATGTGCTGTATAAACTGTATGTAGTTGAGGCTACATACAGCATACAGCACTATGTTCTGGGTTCAAGCCAAGACCTTCTTGTCTCATACCCGAAACACAAAAGAGTCTGAGCGGCATTCAGCCATTCATAGAAATCAAAGTATTCATGCAGTATGCATTGTACATGCAAAGCTTCTTCTGATTGGCAGAGTCAGAGGTTGTGACATCATCAGCCGGCCTCTCTGACTCAGCCAGTCAGAGGAAATGCTGCTCAGGTAGACTTTATTTTGTACCGGGTATGAGACACGAAGGTCTCGACTCAAACCCAGAACATAGTGCTGTATGCTGTATGTAGCCTCAGCTACATACAGTTTATACAGCACACCCAGGGCCTCACATGTTAGTGAGCGATCAAGCTGACCAAACGAACAATGTAAAGTGTAACAAAAGCTGGAGTTCAGCTTTAACTAATGCAGGCTATACAATTAAAGGAACAATCTTTTTTGCATAGGCAATACTGACACTTTTTATTAAATAATTTTGATATTTGACACACATTTTGACATGGATTTTCACTTGGACAGAGTTTTGTGCCAATAAACAAATTGTACAGTTAATTATTTTTATAAATCAGTAATGACAGAACATAATATAGTAGGGATAGAACATATTATTTATACTTAAAAATGCAAGCCGCAAAATAAAATGGTGTATTTCCAGTTTACCAGTCCTTGGATGTGGCATTATTTCTTTTTTTTTGTTTTCTCAGGCTTTTCTTCCTCCTTCCACTCCCCTTCCTAGGGTGACAATGCTCACTCACTGTGTATTTATGGAGGAACAAAATTTTCATTGTTGTTTGTCCATAAACTAAATCTAGGGAGAAGATAGCATCATGCCATCATGCTTCAAAGGAAATTATTAATTTTTTTGTAATTGCTGATACCCAAATGTATGGTTTAAATTAGATATGTGAATTATTAATAATTCAAACACTATCGACTATCGAGAGCAACTCTGAAAAAAACATTGGAGGGCAAATATTCACAATTCTGCAAGTGTAGTGTACTTGTAAAAACATCCCTTTGCCCTTTTACAAGGCCACCCTGGGTAAGGTCTCATATGGAACAATTGTACCTTCTTATTAGGTCAATTATGTCTCAGGAGACAGGAAACCTCACCCTATAGCTCTCTGGCTCTCTGTCATTCAATAAACAAAAGGTTGTGAATTGGATTAAGTTTACTTTTCTAAATGAAGGTCAGCAAGCAATGGGCACGTGTTCCCCCAGTGTACTAATAATCTGTTCAAGGGAGCTGTAACCCTTGTCCCAATACCAATGGTCAAATACTATAGCTGGCTAATTTAACTTTGCCTAAAGCAGCCTATATTTCTAAGACAAGCAGGCCAACTGGTTCTTGGTTGTACCTAATTGACAATGCTATAGTCCCTGGCCAAGTGGTACAAGAGGCAGAGCAAAGATATTAAATAAATACCTAAGGTCCTGGGAAGCAGCAGTCAAGGACTTTTTCAGCAGGTGAGTAGCAAGTAGTGATATCTAGAGGCAGGCGTAAGTCAATGTTGATGGCAGTCAGATGCACAATCTAAGGTTAGACAGACATAAGCATAAGGGCAGGCAGCAGACAGTAAACTTAATACAGGGACAGGCAATGGTCAGGGTTGGCAGCAGATTAGAGCATATTCCAGGGACAGGCTGAGGTCAGGACAGGCAACAGATAAGATAGTAATACAAGAATAGGCTGCCAAGAGTCAGATTTAAGGCTTAGAGAAACATTGTTCAGAGCCATTGTAGAAAGATCTTTTACAGTAAGGCCTCATGCACACTGGACATTTTTGGACACTTTTACAGCTGCTGTTTTTGGCTTCAGATGTTTTTTTCCACAGTCAATAAACTGTAAAAAGAAGAAATTGACAAAGCACAAAGACATCTTAGACTGACTAAACATTCTAAATTTAAACGTGACCTGGATGATTGGGATGATTGGGCCCGCAGTCAGAAATTTGACTTGACCATTAATCGCAGCCTTAATGGTTCTAGAAGAATGGTTATCGCTCGCGATCCCAATCCAAGGGAGCCCCCACTTCATCTGAAAGTGACGGTGATGATCTCTGATCTGTTACTTTTTTAGAGGAGGAAATGGCCCGCCAACAGGAGTCACCACCACCACGTGGAATCCTGAAAGTGCCAGACACGGACAGAGGCCAGAACACCAGAAACGTATAAGGTGGAGAAGGAGGAAAATTGCCCTAAAAAAAAACAAACAAAACAGTTATGAGGAGCCAGAAACACAAATAGAATGTACTGAAGTGGAGATTGGGTCCCAAAGTGACAATATGGATACAATGGAGATAATTAATCTCTCTGATTTTGACCTACAAGACAGACATTATTACATTGTGGTCTGTCTTTTTTACCTTCTAACCATATGAACCGATTTGAGACTTTTAAGTACCTTAATCTCTTCCTCAGGAAGATCTATTACAGACTTGTACATACAACAACATCACATGACTGCAATAGTCAGGAGCACCTTGGGGGCACCAGGGAACAGCAACAGCCTTGGATGACCTTGTCTCTCTGAGAGAATTCCCCTCAGACACAGACGAGGAGGACTTTTCTTGTGACCCATGGAAGAGACAAGCAAATCTTAACATCAAGTCTACCAAGATGCCACAATTCAGGAATAATCACTGGCTTGCGATTTTTCTTGCCTTAGTCCAGAAAGACCTTAATGGGATCAATTGGGACAAAATTACCAATGACAATCTTTTACCAGATGATTAAGTAGCACTTAAAGAACTAAGGGAAGCCCCTAACCTAGTTATTAAATCTAGTGATAAGGGGGGGAATGTTGTACTCTTATCGGAGCAGGACTATGAAGCCGAAATAATGATACATAATGAGACAACTAGATGACCACCTAACTTATTCTAATCTTCCATCCAATCCCTTTCCAAAAAAGAATTTGAATTTGATTTCCTTATGGTTAAAGATTTTAATATTCCCACTATATATATGTGATCCCCAAGGTCCATAAAAGTTTATCTAAACCACCTGGAAGGCCAATAATCTCTGCCAATGAAGGTCCACTCGAACAGATTGGTCAGTTCCTTGATGCCCTGGTCAGTGGGATGGTTAAGGAGTTGCCATCCTTCATTCAGGATACAAGGGATGTCCTCCAAAAGGTCACGGGGTGGAGGTGCCAGAGGGCTCAATTCATTGATGTTGAGTCCCTCTACACCTCCACCCCCACGAATGTGACATCTCTGCTGTAGCCATTTTCCTAGAAGAAAAATATCCCACCATGGGCTCACAAAATGAGTTAATCTTAGACCTACTCGACTTTGCTCTCACCCACAACTCTTTTCAATTTGCAGGGATGTACTACCATCAACTTAGAGGTACCTCCATGGGCGCACCTTGGGCACCCGCCTATGCCTGCCTTCATCTTGACAGGTGGGAGAAAAGTGAGGTCTATGTGTCATCACTGTATTTACGTCATGTACAGCTCTGAACAAGATACATCGATGATGTTCTGTTAATCTGGGGTGGGAACAAAGAAGAACTGCTTCCGTTCATTTCAGGACTTGATATAAATGCCAAAAACAATAAACTTGAGTTTACCTTCCATACTGAAACTTTATCCTTTTTAGATCTACCCATTTCTATCATCGATGGTAGACTCAAGACCCAAACTTTTAGAAAGCCAAAAGCTGCCAATACCTTACTTCTGGCCTCGAGTCATCACCCACCATCACTTGTTAGAGGAATCCCCATAGGTCAATTTCTCTGTATCTGGAGAAATTGCTCTGATGAAGTAACCTATAGGTCAGAAGCAGAGGACCTTTACAGAAGGTTTAGAAATAGGGGCTACTCCCATAAGACAATTAGACAGGCACAGAAAAGAGCATCATCTGCTAAAAGGGAAGATCTCATTCAGCCAATAGAAGGTAGACCCCTGTCAGTTGATACCTCTCCTGTCCGTATCAATACTTTATGCGGCTCTCAGTGGAATGAGGTTAAGTCTATTTTAACAAACACTGGCATGTCTTGCATAGATCTGATGCTTTGTCACAATTTGTTGGTCCTCATCCTCTACTGGTATTTAGGAGAGCGAGAAATATTCAAGACAACTTAGTCCCCTCAGAATTTGTTCAGACTCAGATGACAAATTGGATATCCGACAGGTCGTGTCTGCATGGCATGTTCCCTTGTGGACATTGTCACATTTGCCAGTTTGACGAACGTACGGCTAGCTTCACATATGCTGATGCGCAAAAAACGTACCCCATAAGGCAGTTCATCAACTGCAGTATCTCAAGGGTGTTATACATCCTTGAGAGTCCCTGTAAAAAGCTTTATGTGGGAAAGACCAAAAGTGAGCATCATGCTAGCATTAGGAATCCCAAAAGCAATGACAAGTCCATACATCCTCCTGTACCCCAACATTTTGATAGGTTCCATCATTCATCTGCTGAAATTTTGCCCTTACTCTATTCAAGTGGAGGGGGGATTTTGATATGGTCCTCCTCCGTAAGGAACAAGAGTGGATATTTAGTTTAAAAACGATGGCCCCCAAGGGCCTCAACACCAAATTAAGTCTACAGGTATTTTTGGAACCCTGATATATCAACAATGATCGCGACATATGAACATCTTCTTCCCCACTAATTCGGGGTACTTTGTCGCAGTAAGTGGGCTTAGCACTATATGACCATATAGTGTGACCAAACCCCCGTATTTTTTGAATATGTTCAGGTGTTTTTAACTAGCCCTGCAGGAAATGTCATTCTTGAATGTGTGCGCTGTAAAATATTTTGTACTGTTTATAGGTCTTATAGCAGCACCATCTTGAATTTAAACGCATTGTATGGTGTGCCCCCCAAATATGTTCTTGTATATTGTTATAGGCCCTGACCAGGTTTTTTGGGCTGGAGCACCCCTCCCCCTCCTCATTACCTCTTATTTAGTGGCCACCAGTGTTTAGGATGTATGCCCTTCAGTTCTTCCACATAGAGGAGTTCAGCTCCCATGGTTGAGACAAAGGATCTTCCATTCTATTACTAGTGTAGGACCCACTAATTCGGGGGAACTTTGTCGCAGTAAGTGGGCTTAGCACTATATGACCATATAGTGTGACCAAACCCCCGTATTTTTTTAATATGTTCAGGTGTTTTTAACTAGCCCTGCAGGAAATGTCATTCTTGAATGTGTGCGCTTTAAAATATTGTGTACTGTTTATAGGTCTTATAGCAGCACCATCTTGAATTTAAACGCATTGTATGGTGTGCCCCCCAAATATGCCCTTGTGGACATTGTCACATTTGCCGGTTTGACGAACGTACGGCTAGCTTCACAGATGCTGATGCGCAAAAAATGTACCCCATAAGGCAGTTCATCAACTGCAGTATCTCAAGGGTTTTATACATCCTTGAGTGTCCCTGTAAAAAGCTTTATGTGGGAAAGACCAAAAGTGAGCATCATGCTAGCATTAGGAATCCCAAAAGCAATGACAAGTCCATACATCCTCCTGTAGCCCAACATTTTGATAGGTTCTATTATTCATCTGCTGAATTTTTGCCCTTACTCTATTCAAGTGGATGGGGGATTTTGATATGGTCCTCCTCCGTAAGGAAAAAGAGTGGATATTTAGTTTAAAAACGATGGCCCCCAAGGGCCTTAACACCAAATTAAGTCTACAGGTATTTTTGGAACCCTGATATATCAACAATGACCGCGACATATGAACATCTTCTTCCCCATGATCTGCCTGCTTTGCATAGATAAGCACAGAGACCCAGTGATGATGTATTTGGGTCTAAAATAAGGCATGCAATGAAAATGGAAAGGTTTTATTTTAAATTCCTATTTGCATTTTGGGGAGCGGGAAGAACCAGGGAAGGCAAAATATAGTTCTATATGTTTTCTTCCTTCTCTTGTCCCCCTGTATTTACTACACTACACATAGTACTGAAGCAGGGTGCTGTTCTGGTATCAGGAAGCTATGTACAGCACTTTGCCGACCCTCCCACCATGATCTGCTTGTATTGCATAGATAGGCACAGAGACCCAGTGATGACGTCATTGGGTCTAAAATAAGGCCTGTTACTTACTCATTAATCACTTATATTTATTTTCATCCTCTCAATTAAATAATGTCATCTAATTCAATTCCTCAATTTTGCTGTGGATATTAAAACCTATATTGCTAATAATGTATGGATGCTTGTGTTAGGTGGTCTCTATAATTAGATCCACATATTGGCCATTTTGTTCTTATACATGTGGGAATTGGAATCATGATTAGCACTGGTACTATTTGTCTATACAAGCAAGCTATTTATGGGTTTTATAGGTTGCATCACTACTCTTGTAACCATTTTTATGAACCACTAGAAAAGTTTTTCCTGGAGTGTCTCTTTAAGACTGTGCTAAGTGATGAATGCTAGTTGATCTGATCCTTCATCTTCTATTAAGCGCTTGCAGGCATTTGTTTAATCAACAAGCAGTCCACACAATACGGACGGATTGGTTCCCCTCATTGTTTTCAAGAACTATTTTTGATGTGTCTAAACCATTGGTCTAGCTAGATCCATAATTGTTTCAGCAATTCCTGAGCCATCAGTGCTTTCAACTAAGTGCCACATCCCTGCATACGGCTGACTCCTGGTATAATAGTGGGTAATGCATGTGAGCCCTGTTCTTTTTCTTTGTTTTTACTATTGACAATGTTGTCTTTAGTGGTTTTTACTGTGGTGTGGTGAATGTTGCCTTTTTGCAGAAATCTTATTAATAAATATTTTCTATTTTTGTGATAATTACACTGCTTTGTGTTTCTCTTGGTATCTTTCTATATCCAAGTCCTCCCCTTCTTTTCAACTCCCCATCATGTTATCATATGTGTCTATGCACACATTGGCTGTTTTTGGCTGGGGTGTATTTTGGCTGCAAAAAAAAAACAAAAATAGTGAGTTCTGAGAGGAGTTTTTCAGCTGTAAAAAGGTCTCTAAAGTCAAATGTTAAAAAATGCTCAAAAACACGGGTCATCAGCGTTTTTTTTAACGTTTTTGATCTATTGGGGAAAAAAATTGAGAAAACGCTAAAAAAAATGCTAAAAATGCTATTGCAAAAACGTTGAAAAACTCACTGCAAAGCTACTGGTGTTTTTATAACGTAATTTTAACCAGTGTGCATGAGGCCTTAAACTCTTTTTTATTATGTTTTTGAAAAAGGAAACAAGCCAAAACAAAAACAATTAAAATAAACAGTAGTATTCCTGTAATATACATAAGAATGCATTTCACATACCCCACAATATATTGTACATATAATTACCTCATACTCCACAATCTACATATAATTACCTATTCAAAACATGGGCACCTTTTCCAATCTTCATCTTCCGTACATTCGAAAAACCACCCACTCTCTCCATTCAACAGTTCCCCCCCCAAAAAAAAGAGGGGGGGAGGAGAGTGCAAACAATACATAACAATAAAAAAGAAGGTACCAGGAGGTCCCATAAATGGCTACCTTCCAGATTCTACCTCACAAACCCCATTTGCCCCCATCACCTCCAATCTTGGCTTCCCTAAAAATAAAATCACCATAAATTATCTATGAACAACCAAAAAAAAAAAAAATTTAAAGTATTTCCTTTTGTGAAATTATTTATTGTGAATAAGGGGTAGGCCCAGGGGCTGGTGTCAGTAGCTACCACCCCGTTTCCCTCCTAATTAACCGTGTTCCCCTGTCCACCCTCCCTTTCACTCTCACCTGTGTATTCCAACCTAATTACCCTATATTATCCCCAGTGACAGATCTTTTACAAACCCACAGCCCTAGGTCTCGGATGTTTAAAAATTGTGTCACAGCACCACAGAACCAAGCAATGTGGATACAGCCGAAGGAGAGTTCTGTCACTCTGTTGCTGCCAGAGCAAGGCCTACTGCCCATCAAACAACATATAGGCCAGGGATGGTACAGCAGCTGAGCAGGCTACAGGAAGGTAGAGACCAGCACCATAGGAGCATGCAAGATGTTCCTAACAGGAGACCATCAGAAGTTACTAAATTAGGGAATAAAATATTCTCTGCTGGGTAGATTAATCTGAGGACATGCAGAGAAATTGCTCCACTAATTGCTAATTACAATAAATATACAGTATATACTTTTAAATCTTAAAGGAGATGTATCAATCATAATTAAAATAAACAAATATGTATATATAAAAGTTTAACAGTAATGAACTCTCAACAAATGGATATCAGGATGGAGTAAAGAAATGTCTTTCTTCAATGTTCCTTCAAAATTGCAATCAGATAATTAGATTAAATAAGATAATTACACGAAACCTACTAATTCGATATAATATATTCCACATACAGTGAACTATATGTCTACATGATTTTTTTTTATGATTGTATATTTTACCTCTTTTATATGATGGAAAATATATTTCATGCTTAGGTGCCCTTTAAAAAAAAGAACAAAAACACAATGAATTCTACTTTTTACTGCAATCAACTGTTTTGTAATAAAAAAAATGGGAAATGTTCCTGGAAGTGTTAAAACACCAAAGGGATAAATAAAATGATTGATGATGAGCTGCTTGCCAAATTGAATTTGTTTAGTATAGAAACAAGTGGCCCAAAACAGTCATCAGTTTGAGTACCTTGTTTTTGCAACTTTTTTATTTTTACTGTACAAATGTGCTTTCGGCAGTAGATAGATTTTAGGAAGATTCATTTTGTACACTGCTTAATGGAAAGATTTAAAGGGTATGCGTTGTGAAAAAAAAAAAAAAAAATGAAGAAGAGTTTAAAAGAGACCTGTCAGTTAAAAAAACAATCCTATCTGGGCTCTGACTATGGCAGCAAAGTGACTAGCACATCTGCCTAGCAGCAATATGGTTATTGGTTCAAATCTCAACCACAGCACTACCTGCACAGAGTTTGCATGTTCTCCTGTTTTCCGGTGCCTGTGTGGGTTTCTTCTGGATACTCTGGTTTCTCTCCAAACTCCAAAGACATATTGGTAGGTTAATCATCTCCTGTCTAAAAGGACCCTAGTATGTCAGTTAGGAAAAAAACTAGGAAAGGGGAGCCTCTGAGTATATATTATAAACAATTTATTATTAAAACAATATCCACTCACACAGAAAGAAGTAAAGTTGAATTTGGATGTATCTCTGGGCTGAGGAGGTGGGACTACAGGTCACAGTGAGTCCGCTTTTGACTTGGAGGATGCAGCACATCAGATCCCAGAGAGGATAAGGTGGAACTGCAGGTCACAGCAAGTCCTCTTTGTTGCTGACAAAGTGCAGCACATCAAAACCGAGAGAGGATGAGGTGGGATCTCAGATAGTCCACATTGCAGGGCATAGATTTCAGGGAGGATGAGGATGGTGAAGCGCCAGAGCCTGTGACAAGCCGCGCTGCAGCTTTACGATTACTGTCCGGTGTCCGCAATGATAGGAAACGGCTGTGCGGTGAGGATCCAGAACGAGGCTTGGAAGGCAAACAGCGTGGCGCCGGGCTGTGACGTCACTATAATGCAACGCGTTTCTGAATGTGCATGCTATGAATGGTATGATAGCTGCGCTCCTTTCTCAAGCATAGGGTATGGAATCATAGGGCAGTGTTTATATAATGAAGCGGGGGCGGAGTCAGAACAAATATATGTGAATAGGGGGAAGAAATTAAAACTGATGGCAATACACAGTTATAAGTAATTATAAAAAATTATAAAAAGGACCACTAGACATAAAAACCAATAGATCAATATACTGAAATTGTATAATTATATAATGAGCAAAAACAATAATAAAATTGGTAAATAGTAGTAAAAAATCAATTAATCAAAAAATAAAAAAATGAATGAAAAAATGAATGAATGAAAAAATTTAAAAATGTGAAAAAAATAATAAAATGATGAAAAAATGAATGAAAAAATGTGTCAACATGACTATTACCATATACGTTCGTAATGTGATATATTATTACTAAAATATATTATAATATATATTATAATATTAGAACTAGAATATACTATGCTATACTATAATATACTAGAATAAATATGAGAAAAAAAAAAAAAAAAAAAAATATATATATATATATATATATATATATATATATATATATATATATATATATATAAAATATATTAATCGCTTGCCGACCAGCTGCCGTCATTATACTGTGGCAGGTCGGCACGATCCCGCAAACCGTTGTAGCTATATGTCGCTCCCCACCGACCACGAGCGATCGCGGGCATGAGAGGCATAGCAGGGACGTGTGTGTGTAAACACACAAATTCCTGTTCTGTTCTTTGAGGAAAGACAGATCGCGAGTTCCTAATAGCTAGGAATCACGATCTGTCATTTCCTCTAGGTCAGTCCCCTCCCCCCAATAGTTAGAAACACACACAGGGAACACAATTAACCCCTTGATTGCCCCTAGTGTTAACCCCTTCCCTGCCAGTGACATTTTTAGAGTAATCAGTGCATTTTTATAGCACTGATCACTGTATAAATGCCAATGATCCCAAAAATGTGTCAAAAGTGTCCGATGCGTCTGCTATAATGTTACAGCCCCGATAAAAATCACAGATCGCCCCCATTACTAGTAAAAAAAAAAGAATAAAAATGCTATAAATCTATCCCCTATTTTGTAGACGCTATAACAAACCAAGCAATATACGCTTATTGCGATTTTTTTATTATAACAAAAATATGTAGAAGATTACATATTGGCCTAAACTAAGAAAAAATTAGCTTTTTAAAAAAATGGGGATATTTATTATAGCAAAAAGTACTAAATATTGTGGGGGTTTTTTTTCAAAATTGTCACTCTTTTTTTGTTTATAGCACAAAAAATAAAAAACGCAGAGATGATCAAATACTACCAAAAGAAAGCTCTATTTGTGTGAAAAAAGGACATCAATTTTGTTTGGGTGCAGCGCTGCATGACCATGGAATTGTCAGTTAAAGCGACACAGTGCCGAATCGCAAAAAAAGGGCCTGGTCATTCAGCAGCCAAATCTTCTGTAGCTGAAGTGGTTAAAGAAAAATGTATACAACAATAATCAATAAGAAGCTTAATCAATTAATCAATATATAGCAAAAAATATATATAATAAAATAAAATAAATTAGCCAACATAAAAAAAGAGATAATTATGTACTATAATATGACAATAAATAAGGGGGAAAAGTAATAAAGAGAAAAAATATAAAAAGAAAAATATCCGAGGAAGGTAAAGGAAATTTGTAAGTTCTGTATATAATTGAAAAATCAAAAGTGCTAATTTAAGGTTTAATATGCAAGTTATTTTCATAAAAAAGTGTTTGGGGACCTGGGTCCTGCCCCAGGGGACATGTATCAATGCAAAAAAAAGTTTTTTCAGGAGCAGTGATTATAATAATGCTTAAAGTGAAACAATAAAAGTGAAATATTCCTTTAAATTTCGTACCTGGGGGGTGGCTATAGTATGCCTGTAAAGTGGCGCATTTTCCTGTGTTTAGAACAGTCCCTGCACAAATTGACATTTGTAAAGGAAAAAAAGTCATTTAAAACTACTCGCGGCTATAATGAATTGTCGGGTCTCGGCAATACAGATAAAAGTCCCATACAGACCCATGGTATGAATATTAAGGGGCACCCCGAACCAAAATTAAAAGAAAAAATTGCGTGGGGGTCCCCCAAAATTCCGTACCAGGGCCTTCAGGTCTGGTATGGATATTAAGGGGAACCCTGTGCTGCTTTTTTTTTTTAATGGTGTAGGGGTCTTCCTCAAAATCCATACCAGACCCTTCAGGTCTGGTATGGATTTTAAGGGGAACCCCCGCCAAAATTAAAAAAATGGAGTGGGGTTCCCCAAAAAATCCATACCAGACCCTTATCCGAGCATGCAACCTGGCAGGCCGCAGGAAAAGAGGGGGGATGAGAGAGCGCCCCCTTCTTGAACCGTACCAGGCCACATGCCCTCAAAATGGGGAGGGTGCTTTGGGGTAGCCCCCCAAAGCACCTTGTCTCTATGTTTATGGGGACAAAGGCCTCATTCCTACAACCCTTGCCCGGTGGTTGTGGGAGTCTGCGAGGGGCTTATCAGAATCTGGAAGCCCCAGATCCCGCCCCCCTATTTGAAATTGTAATGGGTATAAAAATAAAAATGTCCCACGAAGTCCATTTAACTTCTTCTCTCGCTCCGCCAGGCCGAAAAAAACAAAACCCCACAGGCCGCCACCGATCCGCCTCCATGGGTGGCAAACGGGTTGCCCTGCCCCCTCTGATACCACGGGGAAGCCATTGGGAAGTCCCTGTGCGTCAGAGGGGGGCGGTTTCACCCAGGTAAGTCACTGTGTGGCCCCGCCCCCCTCTGACACCCCCCTCTGATGCCAAGGGGAAGTCATTGGGAAGTCTCCGTGCATCAGAGGGGGGCAGGGTCACCCGGGTTCATCACCGTTTGGCCCCGCCCTCAGTTATAAAAGAACTGTCACCTGAGAGGATGGTCATTAAGGCGGGTGCCTCCCATGGAGGTGGATTGGTGGCGGCATGCGGGGGGGGTTCGGTCTGGCGGAGTGAGAGAAGAAGATGAATGGACTTCATGGGACATTTTTATTTTTTTATTTTTCAAAAAAGGACTTGTCCTAAGATGTGTCTTGTGTTTTTTTTAACATTTTGACACTTTTTTGTGAAATGGTAGGGGTACAATGTGACCGCTACCATTTCAAACGGGGGGTGGGATCTGGGGTCCCCTTGTTAAATGGGGCTTCCAGATTCCGATAAGCCCCCCACCTGCAGACCCCCGCAACCACCGGGCAAGGGTTGTGTGGATGAGGCCCTTGTCCCCATTAACATGGGGACAAGGTGCTTTGGGGGGCTACCCTAAAGCACCCTCTCCATGTTGAGGGCATGTGGCCTGGTACGGTTCTGGAGGGGGGGCGCTCTCTCATTCCCCCCTCTTTTCCTGCGGCCAGCCAGGTTGCATGCTCACATAAGGGTCTGGTATGGATTTTTGGGGGGACCCCAACGCCATTTTTAGAAAAAAATTTGGGGCGGGATTCACCTTAAAATCCATACCAGACCTGAAGGGTCTGGTATTGATTTTGAGGGGGACCCCTATGCCATTTAAAAAAAAAATTGGCACAGGGTTCCCCTTAATATCCTTCAGGTCTGGTATGGAATTTGGGGGGACCCCCACGCATTTTTTTTTAAATTTTGGTTTGGGGTTCCCCTTAATATTCATACCAGACCCAAAGGACCTGGTATGGATTTTTGGAGGGACCCCCCTGCCATTTTTTTCAATGACTTTTATCTGTATTGCTGAGACCCGACAATTCATTATAGCCGCGAGTAGTTTTAAATGACTTTTTTTCCTTTAGAAATGTCATTTTGTGCAGGGACTGTTCTAAAAATTGGAAAAATGCGCGACTTTACAGGCATACTTTAGACACTCCCCAGGTACGAAATTTAAAGGAATATTTCACTTTTATTGTTTCACTTTAAGCATTATTAAAATTGCTGCTCCCGAAAAAACGTGAGTTTTTAAAACTTTTTTTGCATTGATACATGTCCCCTGGGGCAGGACCGGGTCCCCAAACACTTTTTATGACAATACCAAGCATATAAGCCTTTAAAATTAGCACTTTTGATTTCCCCCATAGACTTTTAAAGGGTCTTCCGCAGCTTTCGAATTTGCTGCGAACACCCCAAATTGTTCGCTATTCGGCGAACAGGCGAACGCATCGGGCTCATCTCTAGTAGCTTTATGCAAAGATGCTATTAGACAAAGTTACAGACATTATTTTGGTCAAATATTTAATTTTTAATGGTCCCACATTCTGCGTAGCAAATATACAGCTAACTAATGTTTATCTAATGAAAGGTTCAAAATATGAATTTGTTTTGTTTGTGTATGTACAAATCTAACAATGAAAAATGTGTACATTTGAATCCAGCCACCTTATTGCCTCTATTAGAGGAGGCTGGAGACAAAGGAAGCTAAATTGATGACGTAGGAATCAGCTGCTGTGAGCCCAGTGCAGGACACACTCCCTGAAGACCCAGATATTTTATTTTTTGTAGATTTGATCCCAACTTTATACTTAGGATGGCAATACCCTTACTGAGTATGCAGTTTATCACCCAGAAGGATACTCTGTATTCAGAGTCATTTGATCCTTTTCCCCCAGCTCAAGAAGCAGAGCTCCATGTTTTAGCAAAGCCTGTGAGCTATAAAAAGAGTATATATATTTATATAGATAGTCGAGATATAAAGAGCTTTTGGTTCCATTTGCAGGGCCAGAAGTTTGTTTTTACTTCAACAGGTAAACCAATAAGGCATGCCAAGTTAATTGATTGGCTGTTTTTAGCCTTCTAGCTTCTTGCTGAGGTAGTCATATTAACATTAATGCCGCGTACACACGGTCGGACTTTTCGTCTACAAAAGTCCAACGGACGCCGACGGACTAAAGCTGGCTGGTAATCCGATCGTGTGTGGGCTTCTCCGGACTTTCAGCAGACTTTTTCAGCCTCAAATCCGACGGACTTTAGATTTGAAACATGCTTCAAATCTTTACGTCGTAACTACGACGGACCCCGAAATCCGCTCGTCTGTGTGCTAGTCCGACGGACAAAAACCCATGCTAGGGCAGCTATTGGCTACTGGCTATGAACTTCCTTATTTTAGTCCGGTGTACGTCATCACGTACGAATCCGTCGGACTTTTGTGTGGTCGTGTGTAGGCAAGTCCGTTCGTTAGAAAGTCTGCTGCAAGTCCGCCGAAAGTCCGCCGGAAGTCTGTCGGACAGGCTGTCGGACTTTTGTAGACGAAAAGTCCGACCGTGTGTACGCGGCATAAAACTCACACATGGAAGCAGACCAGGTGACTTAGAATGCTGCATTACAGCCCCGGACACTTGCTGGGTCTGTACAACTCACAGATTCCACCCTAGTTCTGGCCCAGTATAGCTGGGATTAATAATTCAACTTTAAGGACCCCAGAACGAGAAGAACAAGTGGTCCATAGGGGGCAACTTCTTATGAAATAGGACTTTGGAAAAATGTGATCTTTTATGTCTGCCAGTCACTCTTTTCTCTCCAGCTTGACAGATGGACCGTGTCATCAGTCACAGGCAGTTATGGCTGCCTTAGTAAATGAGCATGGGATAGAGCCAGGGTTCTCCACAGTTGTTTTTTTATAACATACCACTTCTTGTTTTACCTGTTACCAAAGGTGTTACCAAAAGTTGAACATCCTTTCCAGAGATTACAAAAAGATATATCCAGATGCCCACGTCAGGATCTTATGAGTATGCATTTTGTCTGTATGGACATGTTTTCTGGATGTCCAGTAGCAAATGCTACTGCAAAGGCCGCAGTAAAAAGTGTTATCAGAAGTAGTTTGTAAGTACAGAGTGCCAGATTCTACAAAGAGTAACAGAGGAAATCATTTTATAGGAGAGTCCTTACTAGAAGTTTTGAGGTTTTATTTTTACACCCCCTACTGTCTACAATGTAGCTGAAAAAGTAGAGTAAGAAACTAAAAACTTTTCCCTGAATGTTTTCTTATATTTTATCAAGCCCCTAAGGGGAATGTTGGACTCTCTCCCTATGAGATTTTGTTTGGGAGTGTGTTGCTCACTTGCTTATATTTTGTCTCAGCGGCTGAAGTCCTCCATTTGGATCTCACAGACAATGTTGCTGATCTTTTAAGGTTTTTGACAAACTCATTTATGTGTTTTCTCCCCAATTCCAGATCCTAAAAGTTTGGAAGGATCTAAAACTATAGCTAGGTGACTTGTGGATTGTTAAGAGACATTTATCTATAAGGAAATTTGGAGACTCAATACAGCATCTATTTCATGTACAGTTGTGCAAAACTTTTAGGAGAAGTCACCTGGATCCACACCAGACACTGCAAAAATGACTAAATTAAAGAAATTTCTGTGTTTGATTTGTTTCCCTCTTGGAATCACAGTCTAGGATACTATTTATTCAAATACTTTAATTGTAATTGTATATATATATATATATATATATATATATATATATATATACCGTGTTTATCGGCGTATAACACACACTTTTTTCCCCTTAAAATCAGGGAAAATCGTGGGTACGTGTTATACGACGATCCCCGCTTATTGTGATCTATCGGCGGCGATCGCCGCCGACATTCACATAGCGTGTAGTTTTAAATATGGCGCCGCGGAGTTCAGAGGGACTCGGCAGAGCTGAACGAGTGCCGCCGAAATCACAGTGACTGGGCGGAGCCGAGATACACATAGTCGAGTGTTCTCGGCTCTTTCCGGCGCTGCTCACAGTCACGCCCAGTCCCGCCATTGGACCTGTGTTATGTCCATCATAGGGCAGGACTGGGTGGGACTGTGAGCGGCGCCGGAAAGAGCCGAGTACACTCGACTATGTGTATCTCGGCTCCGCCCAGTCACTGTGATTTCGGCGGCACTCGTTCAGCTCTGCCGAGTCCCTCCGAACTCCGCGGCGCCATATTTAAAACTACACGCTATGTGAATGTCGGCGGCGATCGCCGCCGATAGATCACAATAAGCGGGGATCGTCGTATAACACGTACCCATGATTTTCCCCGATTTTAAGGGGAAAAAAGTGTGTGTTATACGCCGATAAATACGGTATATATATATATATATATATATATATATATATAATTACAATTACAATTAAAGTATTTGAATAAATAGTATCCTAGACTGTGATTCCAAGAGGGAAACAAATCAAACACAGAAATTTCTTTAATTTAGTCATTTTTGCAGTGTCTGGTGTGAATCCAGGTGACTTCTCCTAAAAGTTGTGCACAACACCCCCCTGTTCGGTTCGCACCAGAACATGCGAACAGGAAAAAAGTTCGAACACGCGAACACCGTTAAAGTCTATGGGACATGAACATGAATAATCAAAAGTGCTAATTTTAAAGGCTAATATGCAAGTTATTGTCATAAAAAGTGTTTGGGGACCTGGGTCCTGCCCCAGGGGACATGGATCAATGCAAAAAAAAGTTTTAAAAATGGCCGTTTTTTCAGGAGCAGTGATTTTAATAATGCTTAAAGTCAAACAATAAAAGTGTAATATCCCTTTAAATTTCGTACCTGGGGGGTGTCTATAGTATGCCTGTAAAGGGGCGCATGTTTCCTGTGTTTAGAACAGTCTGACAGCTAAATGACATTTTGAAGGAAAAAACTCATTTAAAACTACCCGCGGCTATTCCCCGTGACGTCACAGGGAAGTCCCTTCAAGTCACCGTGCGTCAGAGGGGGGCGGGGTCACCGGGTGGCCCCGCCCCCATTATTTAAGGACTGTCAGACGAGGAGCGCCGTCACACAGCGGGAGCCTCCCTCCATGCCAGCATGGATGCGGAGCGGCCCGGAGAAGAAAATGAAGAAGAGAAGAAGAGAAGAAAAGAAGAAGAGAAGAAGAGAAGAAAAGAAGAAGAGAAGAGCGGGAGCCTCCACCCCATGCCATGGGTGCGGAGCGGCCCGAGGAGAAGAAGATAGAAGACGCTGCGGAGGAGATGCTGGATGAGAACGCCGGAGGAAGAACCAGAAGAGCCAGAAGAACCAGAAGAACCATAAGATGAAGGAAGATAGAAGAAAGATGAAGCATTTAAATAAAGGAATTGTCAAAAACTGTCTCTTGTCATTTTTAACATTTTTGACAGTTTTTTAGTGAAATGGTAGGGGTAAGTACCCCCTTACCATTTCACACAGGGGGGGGGCCGGGATCTGGGGGTCCCCTTGTTAAAGGGGGCTTCCAGATTCCGATAAGCCCCCCGCCCGCAGACCCCCACAACCACCGGCCAGGGTTGTGGGGATGAGGCCCTTGTCCTCATCAACATGGGGACAAGGTGTTTTGGGGGGCTACCCCAAAGCACCCTCCCAATGTTGAGGGCATGTGGCCTGGTACGGTTCAGGAGGGGGGGGGCGCACTCTCGTCCCCCCCTCTTTTCCTGCGGCCTGCCAGGTTGCGTGCTCGGATAAGGGTCTGGTATGGATTTTTGGGGGGACCCCACGCCGTTTTTTTTTTTTTTTGGCGCGGGGTTCCCCTTAAAATCCATACCAGACCTGAAGGGTCTGGTATGGAATTTAGGGGGAACCCCACGTCATTTTTTTTTTAAATTTTGGCCGGGGTTCCCCTTAATATCCATATCAGACCTGAAGGGCCTGGTATGGAATTTAGGGGGACTCCTACGTCATTTTTTTTTTAAATTTTGGTTCGGGGTTCCCCTTTGGGGAATTCCCATGCCGTTTTTATCAATGAACTTCTATGTGTATTTTCGGCAATGCAATAGCCGCGGGTAGTTTTAAATGAGTTTTTTCCTTCAAAATGTAATTTTGCTGTCAGACTGTTCTAAACACAGGAAACATGCGCCCCTTTACAGGCATACTATAGACACCCCCCAGGTACGAAATTTAAAGGGATATTACACTTTTATTGTTTGACTTTAAGCATTATTAAAATCACTGCTCCTGAAAAAACGGCCGTTTTTAAAACTTTTTTTTGCATTGATCCATGTCCCCTGGGGCAGGACCCAGGTCCCCAAACACTTTTGTAGGGTAATAACTTGCATATTAGCCATTAAAATTAGCACTTTTGATTTCTCCCATAGACTTTTAAAGGGTGTTCCCCGGCATTCGAATTTGCCGCGAACACCCCAAATTGTTCGCTGTTCGGCGAACTTGCGAACAGCCAATGTTCGAGTCAAACATGAGTTCGACTCGAACTCGAAGCTCATCCCTACTCTTAACAATCCACAAGTCACCTAGCTATAGTTTTAGATCCTTCCAAACTTTTAGGATCTGGAATTGGGGAGAAAACACATAAATGAGTTTGTCAAAAACCTTAAAAGATCAGCAACATTGTCTGTGAGATCCAAATGGAGGACTTTAGCTGCTGAGACAAAATATAAGCAAGTGAGCAACACACTCCCAAACAAAATCTCATAGGGAGAGAGTCCAACATTCCCCTTAGGGGCTTGATAAAATATAAGAAAACATTCAGGGAAAAGTTTTTAGTTTCTTACTCTACTTTTTCCGCTACATTGTAGACAGTAGGGGGGTGTAAAAATAAAACCTCAAAACTTCTAGTAAGGACTCTCCTATAAAAATGATTTCCTCTGTTACTCTTGGTAGAATCTGGCACTCTGTACTTACAAACTACTTCTGATAACACTTTTTACTGCGGCCTTTGCAGTAGCATTTGCTACTGGACATCCAGAAAACATGTCCATACAGACAAAATGCATACTCATAAGATCCTGACGTGGGCATCTGGATATATCTTTTTGTAATCTCTGGAAAGGATGTTCAACTTTTGGTAACACCTTTGGTAACAGGTAAAACAAGAAGTGGTATGTTATAAAAAAACAACTGTGGAGAACCCTGGCTCTATCCCATGCTCATTTACTAAGGCAGCCATAACTGCCTGTGACTGATGACACGGTCCATCTGTCAAGCTGGAGGGAAAAGAGTGACTGGCAGACATAAAAGATCACATTTTTCCAAAGTCCTGTTTCATAAGAAGTTGCCCCCTATGGACCACTTGTTCTTCTCGTTCTGAGGTCCTTAAAGTTGAATTATTAATCCCACCTATACTGGGCCAGAACTAGGGTGGAATCTGTGAGTTGCACAGACCCAGCAAGTGTCCGGGGCTGTAATGCAGCATCCTAAGTCACCTGGTCTGCTTCCATGTGTGAGTTTTAATGTTAATATGACTACCTCAGCAAGAAGCTGGAAGGCTAAAAACTGCCAATCAATTAACTTGGCATGCCTTATTGGTTTACCTGTTGAAGTAAAAACAAACTTCTGGCCCTGCAAATGGAACCAAAAGCTCTTTATATCTCGACTATCTATATAAATATATATACTCTTTTTATAGCTCACAGGCTTATATTATGTGCTATAATTCATACACGATTGATTTTTGATCGGCTGCATTGATGGGCATTTTAATGTAAGTTTTTTTTCCTTAAACTTCCCTCCTAAAAGTTTTTTTTCCTTAAAATTCTCTCCTAAACTTGGGGTGCGTGTTATAAGTCGGCGCGTGTTATACGCCGATAAATACGGTGTATATATATATATATATATATATATATATATATATATATATATAGTGATTTGAAAAGTAGTTTAACCATGTTGAAGTCATATTTGTCTTTTGTACGTCTTACATTTTATGTAGAATTGTCTGTGTTTACATATGCTGATAAGTCAGCATGCCAACAATTAAGCTAGAGGCCATTCTGGCCACAGGAGTGTACAGCCAGTACTCTGTAAATATGTCTTTTCAATCATTTGTTTTTCACAATGAAAAGTCATTTTGTAATGAAAAAGCTGCTCAGCTATTATATTCTCCACAATGGAGTTTTTGCCTCTTTGGCCAGGACTTCGTCCACCTAAGCTTGTGGAGGTTCCAGGTTAAAGGCGATAGCAGGTATGGTTAGTGATCAAAATATTGATCAAAAGAGAGGAGACTGTAAAGGAAATTTGTAAGTTCTGTATATAATTGTATTCTATTTTATATGTATTGCACTCTGCCCTCACTGTGCACAAGGCACTAATAATGTTTTCAGTACATGTTTGCATTCTTTTGAGTCCTGATTAGAATTAGCCTGCCTATGTTATGCCCCTTGTTACCATAAAAGTACAATTGAATTAATTCATGTGATACCTACGTAATCATGTGTATAAAAACCCTCAATTGCATCATAATAAGGCAGAACAGTTATTTGGCAAAGGGTGCAAATTGGAAGATATTCTTTATTATCTATATTATCTCTAATGTCATGGCCGGATTACCACATACTCCCTGGAATACGAACCTGCCACCCCATATATAACATAAAGAGGAACATAGGAACCTGTGATAGGAATAACAAAGCCCTAGACATTATTGGTCAGAAAGTTAACATTCCCCTCTCTTGGCTTGATGTACTAAAGAAAAACACCAAGTCAGATGAGGATTTCATCATCAAAATAAAATTCAAAATTCAAAAGAGACCTAGACAATTTCAATTTGGATTGAATCTTTAACTGGAAACAAAAATCTACATAACCCTTTTATGACTCCAGATACATATGTCCTTCCCATCCTCATCCTCCACCACCTACCCCACCCTACAGACCCACATACACCCCTCATCCCCATTGTCATCCTCCTACTTTACTACCCCCTCACCTAAAAAAATCCTCTTCCCCTCATGGGAATTTCTGCCACCAACACTAATTCTAATCTGCCATTACCGACCTTCTGGTCATCCCACATATTATAATATGTGCTATAATTCATACACAATTGATTTTTGATCTAATATATTTTCTACTTTTGCTGTTTTGTTACTAGACAATACAGCTTGCATTAAATCATCCCCTGAAGAAGGAATTAACTATTTTTGAAACATGCTCTTAAAACAAACAAACTACTAGCCGACTTAAATCAGTTTTACAACAGACCTGCCTCCACATGTGAACAATATGTGATTGGAGACTACCTATAGCCTGTAAGAGCTGAACCCAAGCCACATCCCAATTATAGAAGGAAAAAGCAAAGAGGGGTGCCCCAGGTATTTTCTGGGCAGGGGATATAATCAGATACAAAAGGTATAAAGCGTATATACAAAAGTACAACATTTATTAATAGACAAAATTGAAGTTTACATACAGCATGGTTAAAACTAAAAAACGATGGTCATATTATAACAATATACAGCTAAATTCTGAATCAAAGAGCTGGTCTCATGGTAGGAGGCCGATCAATCATGTAGAGATTCAGAGATCCCAACATGTTTCAGAAATAGTTAAATTCCTTCTTCAGGGGCTGATTTAATGCAAGCTGTATTGTCTAGTAACAAAACAGCAAAAGTAGAACATATATTAGATCAAAAATCAATCATGTATGAATTATAGCACATAATATAATAGGGGTAAGAAGGTATGGCAGGCCAGTCAACAATCTGGGAAACAGCATAGGGGACATAAGGGGCAGGCAATCATGAATTTAAAAATATTTATAGAATGACCATCATAAGCAACGTGCAATACACATCAGAATCCACTGTTGTTAGGGTCTGCGTCTCAAGGCACAGCCATTGTGTAGATCAGTCACATGGAGAAACACTCCATGTTAAAGTAACATGAGGAGAGCAGAGAGATCTCTGGCCATATTTTGGAGGATTATCAGAGAGGAGCAGTTGCAAAAATAAGATGGAAGGAAATGGAAATGCCTCTCTGCCACAGAGGGAGGGGCATGCTTGTCTGACAGCTGAGTCCATGAGGATTGTCACAGTGGAGCCCCTGGGAATAAAAAAGTATGGTGTACAAATATGATATAAGGGTCAGAGAAATCAATTACTACAGATCAAAGGTCTGTAATGTATAAAGGCTGTTACATATGTAGCGCTGGTAGATTTTTATCTACCGCTGATAGGTAAATTTAGTGGGTTGCTTATTATAGGAAGTTAGATTTGCTCTGTTCCAGCTTGGCTGACGTTGCATGCAGTTCCACATTGTGTCGGTGGGTGTCGTTGTCACCATCGGCAGGTGTTGGAAAAGCAATGTGTTGAAGCGAATGAGTGCCCCTCTGTCCCGGAGATAACTTGGTGGAGGTAGTCCTCCGAGTTGCATTCTGGGAGAGGGTATTTATGGGACAGACGCCACGTTTTAGGGTTCATTTTCTCCTGGCCGACAGGTATGCACTAGGAATACCACCTCGTGGTCCTCCGTTCTGGAGGCCCACGTCGCTGCGGCGTGTGGGTGGGCCCAGAAGCCTGTCTGGGGCCTACCACAGCAGCGGAGGAATGGTCCTGAGCTGTCTTTCCTGAGTGAAGAAGGTGGACAACCGAGAAGATCCCAGGGAAGGACCCGTCATGGAAGGATCATGCAGAGTGCTGGACTGGAGAGGGGCATGGTGACTCAGTTGGAGGACGCATTCCAAAGTAATCTTACAGTATAGTACTGCCGGGTTGGCTTAAAGGTTCAAGTACTGTATCTGACTTTCACCACAAACCAATACATCCTGTGGCAGAGGATCGTACGGGTGGCAGAGACTTTTGTTTGTGCTACGTGCTGGCTACTAGTCAAGTGAGAGATGTCTACCCAGGCGGGCAAAGATTGAATCCTACAAAAGGGGGACTATTCAATTGCAAGTGTTCAATTACAAAGAATGTTCTGAAGAAATACAACAGAAAGGTATTTGAGCTTCCCTGCAGTTTTCCTACTACCATTGTCCTGCTACTTCCCTTGTTCGGTTTATTAAAGCATTGAAAAACCTACTCAAGTGTTTGGTGCTTATATCGTCCAGAGGTAAACTCAACGGAACCCTAGACCCGGTGCCAGTGAAACAGAGGTGTCGAGAGTGAAGGTAAAAAGCCCGCTTAAACCAGCAGCTCCACCGAGAGTTATTGCTACATGTGGGGGCTCGTCCGGGATTTGTTAGCCGTCAATTCTCACAACCTAGAGAGGTGTTTTACTGGGTGTTTACGGTGAGAGCTGGACTTTGTCACTTTTCTCAGGAGAGGAAGACGTTAAAAGTTGCAGGACCTTATTTCTGAGTGCGTGGGCAGCGGGCGCCAGTAAAAGCCCGTGATCAGAAGGAGCTACGTGATCAGAAGAACAAGTGGGAGGAGTCTACCCTACTTGATACCGCGTGGGATGCGTGTATATGTTTGGCGCCAGAGAAGAAGAGAGGCCTCGTGATCGTGCTGAGAAGATCAGAGTGTGGCCATGTCTTTTTTGGCAATGCAGTCAATTATGGGACCAAGGATGTTCCCAGCGAGCACCATGTCGAGTACTATGTTGACCGGAACCCTGCTTACAGATACCGGCATTCGTCTGAAGCCGCAGGGGAGGTTTGTTCTCTACACCGTTGGAGATATCAAAGGGCTGGGCATGATTTGCCACAAATGTGAGGGACTGGCCATACATCTCCGTCCATTTGGTCGCTGCCCGCAATGTGGAGAATATTTGTTTGTGGTGGAGCAACCTACCATGTCGCCCCATGCTTATCGTATGGACTGGGCTACAGGTGTCACCACAGTAGAAGCTGCTACTTCTGCTGGAAGAGAATGGAAGGTCGTGACTTTGCCTGTTGCTACTGAGAGTGTTCCGGAGAGAGACACTGCTGTTACCGATTCATCAGCGGACATTACTCTGATTTCCGCGTCCACTACACCTATCCCTGTTGTTCCTGTCCAGAGGAAGGTGGGATATGTGAAGGCTTCCCGCGGCCGTGGTCGAAGCCTACCTCAGAGACTACCCGAACCGAATCCAACAAAGTCCACGTCAGGAACGGGTGAGCAATTAATGGGGAATGTATCTGGGACTGTAAACAGATATCTGCCAGCAGAAGAACTGGGAGATTCGGAGATAGAATCCATGTCGGATCTCTCCGGTGATGATGACCTGTTTGACACTATGTCACAAGAGTTATTATGGGCCCAAGGCGAGGATGTCGCCTCTGCCATGACTTTCCCTGAATGGACAGCCCTGAGTTCTGGGAAGACGTCACCTTGTGTGGAGCCACACAGCACTGTAAATGAGACATTGTCAAAAGTTACTAGTTCACTTCAGACACCGGCTGGGTCTATGGTGAGCAAATCATTGGATTCGTGTGTGCCTCCTGGTATGGGGAAAAATAGATCCTTACCGAAACTTGCACGTTTGCAGAGAATGTTAAACAAGCGTGTCGCTACGGAGTATGGTTTGGAGTTCCCATATGTCCCTCAGGACATAATGCAAGTGATTGAAGCTAACCGGGAGCTTTGGTACAGTGAAGCTGTTTGGGACTATTTGTCTGTTCCTAAGCCTTTCCGGAAAACTGTTTTTTCTGTTGCTATGGATGAACATTATAGTGGATGTTTTATGCACTGGAATTATGGTCGGCACATTCATGCTGACAAAGTGGTCATTTGCAGACCCGGAAGAGATGACGTTGTGTATTTCATCACTACAGTGGATAAACTGGGAGAGACACTGACATTGCCAGATCCCCGGTTTTATTGGTGATTATGGACAAAAGAACTTTGAGTTAGTTAGTTAGTTAGTTAGTTAGTTAGTGTCAGTGCATAGAGATCTTCGTGGTCAAGATCTGGATACTCATCTCAGTGTTTTGAATCCAAGGACTTCTTTTTGCTAGCCAGATTTTCTTCATTTAAGAAAAATTGTGTATATATAGGGATGGACTCCTAAAGATTAATCCGATATAGATAATGAGAAGAGAGTTTCATTTTTTCCAAATGAGACTTTGCTCCTGAAACAATATAGGTTGTATGTATGTTTAATACGTTTTCCTTTTCAGGAACTATTTGATCCCCTATCAAGCTGTTAGGCTTTTCAGCTAAAATAGATAGTGAGGTTGTGTACAGTCATAGGATGGTTTTGTCTTTCTTTCTTCTTTATCTAAATCCAAGTTTTAAGCTCAAATACCTACTCTCAGGCTTGGGAGTTATTGTTTTGTGACAGACGTTGAGGACAACGTCTATTGTACTGGGGGGATTATGTAGCGCTGGTAGATTTTTATCTACCGCTGATAGGTAAATTTAGTGGGTCGCTTATTATAGGAAGTTAGATTTGCCTCTGTTACAGCTTGGCTGACGTTGCATGCAGTTCCACATTGTCTCGGTGGGTGTCGTTGTCACCATTGGCAGGTGTTGGAAAAGCAATGTGTTGAAGCGAATGAGTGCTCCTCTGTCCCGGGGATAACTCGGTGGAGGTGGTCCTCCGAGTTGCATTCTGGGAAAGGGTATTTATGGGACGGACCCCATGTTTTAGGGTTCGTTTTCAGCCACCTGCTGGCCCTCCTGGCCGACAGGTATGCACTAGGAATACCACCTTGTGGTCCTCCGTTCCGGAGGCCCACGTCGCTGCGGCGTGTGGGTGGGCCCAGAATCCTGTCTGGGGCCTACCACAGCAGCGGAGGAATGGTCCTGAGCTGTCTTTCCTGAGTGAAAAAGCTGGAAAACCGAGAAGATCCCAGGGGAGGAACAGTCATGGAAGGATCATGCAGAGTGCTGGTCTGGAGAGGGGCCTGGTGACTCGGTTGGAGAACGCGTTCCGAAGTAATCTTACAGTATAGTACTGCCGGGTTGGCTTAAAGGTTCAAGTACTGTATCTGACTTTCACCACAAACCAATGCATCCTGTGGCAGAGGATCGTATGGGTTTTATTCCAGATAAGTCTGTGGCAGAGACTTTTGTTCGTGCTATGTGCTGGCTGCTAGTCAAGTGAGAGATGTCTATCCAGGCGGGCAAAGATTGAATCCTACAAAAGGGGGACTATTCAATTGCAAGTGTTCAATTACAAAGAATGTTCTGAAGAAATACAACAGAAAGGTATCTGAGCTTCCCTGCAGTTTTCCTACTACCCTTTTCCTGCTACTTCCCTTGTTTGGTTTATTAAAGCATTGGAAAACCTACTCAAGTGTTTGGTGCTTATATCATCCAGAGGTAAACTCAACGGAACCCTAGACCCGATGCCGGTGAAACAGAGGTGTCGAGAGTGAAGGTAACAAGCCCGCTTAAACCAGCAGTTCCACTGAGAGTTATTGCTACACATATAACTAATTAAACTGAAATGGCATGCTACAAAGCTTGGTGGTGCTGGCCAAGTACCTAAGCTGAATATTAAGGCAAAACATCTATATAGGGCTATGAAAAGAGTGTGCACACTCTCACAATGTCAATTCAAATTTGAAGTACAAAAAAGAAACTGAAATCAACTTACTTCCAGCAAACAGCAAGCAGCAAAGACTGTGTCCCCCTGGGTGATAAGGAGATCCTGGCTGTGTAGCAGCTGCTAATAATACTGACAGGACACCTTCATGGTAGATAGATTCAGTGGTGTACACCTCCTGAGGAGAGAATGGCCCAATCATAGGGAGGGAAGGCGTCAGCTGACCAAGGGGCACGTCCAAGGATTAGAGATGCCCCTGATCAGCTGTAACACTTATTTACCTGGATATCTGTCAGCTGGACGGTCCCCCGGCTTCGGTGGCGTCCGGCGCCACCGCGTCATCCAGCGCGGTGATGTCAGACGTTGGAGGTATGGGCGGAAGTTCCACAGGCAAGATGGAAGCTGCAAATCGCGCATGGATAAGAATTTATCGTCATGTCTTAGCCATGAAAACCAGCAATTAGGATCTACCCCTGGGAAGACATACGGCCCAGGTTCACCATGGCCATCTCCCCAGGATTAAAGTCCTGGTGCTGGATCGAATACTTCCGAGCCTCGAGGAGGCAGTCTTATAAGATTCTCCTCCAACGGGAGCTTAGATGGATTTCGGGCTTGAATGCCACTGTACCTCCAGCCCTGAATGAGGCCTTTAACTTTAAGCCTTTCTTACAGGGTTTTTTTTCTGGAGGCTTTGAGAGAGATGTGTGATTTTGCTAATGCCCATATACTATCCAATGCTCATATGTTCCTATATTGCTGATGATGTCAGATTTAGCTTTCCCTTCTTGCTTTTCCTCTGCCTCCCCCCTGACACTCTTTACTCTATGGTCCATACTGTACATGATTATGTAAGTGTGTGTGTGTGTGTGTGTGTATATATATACATATATATATATATATATATATATATATATATATATATATATATATATATGCCAACTGCCACTTGCTTGTTATTCTGTACATGACTTTTTACCATAAGATTAACATCTCTAACCTGTTTGTCTATTTTTACAGGCTCTGCGTCTCATACCCAAGGTCTTGTCCTACGCTACGTGTATGTCCCACTATATGCCTGGCTATATCACAGACATTTGTGGTTAATGTTTATTGTTCTATCCTCTCTGCCTTTGACTTTGATACTTGACGCGCTTTACGGCTGGGTCCAACAGCATGGGGAGGCCCCAAGACTTCCTGGGCCTGTGTCCCCTTTTACGCATCCTGGACTTGTGTCCATGCAGGACTGCACATGTGCAAGTTGCATCATCCCGGATCTGCGTTCATGCGGGTCTGCGCATGCGCGAATCACAGCTGACATCTTACCTGGGGAACTTCCGCCCATACCCCATGTCGGCGCCCCCCCGACAACTGATGTCACCGCGCTGGGTGGACCGTCTAGCTGCTGGATTCCCCAGATGATTAAGTGTTACAGCTGATTAGGGGCATCTCGTCTAATCCTTGGACGTGCCCCATGGTCAGCTGACACCTTCCCTCCCTATGATTGGGCCATTCTCCCCTCAGGAGGTGTACACCACTGAACCTATCTACCTTCATATATCCTGTCAGTATTATTAGCAGCTGCTATACAGCCAGGATCTCCTTAAGTTGATTTCAGTTTCTTTTTTGTACTTCAGCTTTGAATTGACATTGTAAGTGTGCTTACTAGCACACTCTTTTCAAAGCCCTATATAGATGGTTTGCCCTAATATTCAGCTTACGTACTTGGCCAGCACCATCAAGCTTTGCAGCATGCCATTTCAGTTTAATTAGCTTATATATAACAGCCTTTATACATTCCAGACCTTCGATCTGCAGTAACTGATTTCTCTGACCCTTATATCATATTTATACACCATACTTTTTTATGCCCAGGGGCTCCACTGTGATGATCCTCGTGGACTCAGCTGTCAGACAAGCATGCCCCTCCCTCTGTGGCAGAGAGGCAATTACATTTCCTTACATCTTATTTTTGCAACTATGCCTCTCTGATAATCTGCCAATATCTGGCCAGAGATCTCTCTGCTCTCCTCATGTCACTTTAACATGGAGTGTTTCTCCGTGTGACTGATCTACACGATGGCTGTACCTTGAGATGCAGACCCTAACAAAAGTGGATTCTGCTGTGTATTGCACGTTGCTTATATTGGTCATTCTGTAAATATTTTTAGATTCATGATTGCCTGTCCCTTATGTCCCCTATGCTCTTTCCCAGATTGTTGCCTGCCATACCTTCTCACCCCTATTATAATATGTGCTATATATTCATACACAATTGATTCTAATATATTTCTACTTTTGCTGTTTTGTTACTAGACAATACAGCTTGCATTAAATCAGCCCCTGAAGAAGGAATTTACCTATTCTTGAAACTTGTTGGGATCTCTGAATCTCTATATGATTGATTGTCCTCCTACCATTAGACCAGCTCTTTGATTCAGAATTTAGCTGTATATTGTTATACTATGACCATAGTTTTTTGGTTTTAACATTGTGTCATGTGCCAGGTGTAACCAGAACAGCGTGGTTAGCTACAGAGGAACACCAAACAAATGAAAGTGAAAATAAAATGATTTATTAAAGTTAGTGATTAATATAAGTACAACCATCTCCAATATGACACAGTGCAATAACCAACCAACAGACAGAGACCTACAAATAACAACAGACAGATAAGTACAATGAATGGGAAATACCAGAATCATAAACAATAACCAGGCCAGGGTCATATGCAGCAGATCAGCAGATGGACAGGGGATGTTCCAGAAACATAAATGTAAGCCAGGCCAAGGTCATACACAGAGAGATCAGCAGATGGGGTAAAGAACACAGGACAGGGAGAGGATGGATGGATAAGACTGCAGGGCAGGGATTCAAGGTAACAGGTAGGACAGGATAGGGATCAGGACAGGGAGACAGGATCAGATACACAGGTCACAGGTTCAGGGCACAGGAACAGGTTCAGAATAAGGATCAGGATCGGATAACAAGCTAGCAGGTCAGGGTGCAAGGATGAAACCAAGGCAAACATGTGATGCATATTTATATGCCTGTAATTGGCCTCAAGTGACACCTGATTGTAGGAGGTGCTGTCTGCTCCACACTGCCAGGATCCATCTGCTGGTGGACGCCAGTACTGCAGCCCAAAGATGACATAACATCAGCAGGGAAAAGCTCTCCTGACAGTTCCAAACTGCCAGGAGACACAGTTATCAGGACACGTATAGTGTTATCAGGTCACTTTCAAGGTGCTTTACGGCAGAATACCGTACATCAAACTGCCAGCCCATCCCTCCCTCCTTCTTCTATGCTACCACCTAATGTCATCCTGCCGGATGATGCTACTGACTCGATAGATCCTAATCCTCTAGTCAATACCCCTGTGGACTCCATTGATGAATCTATAGATGTTCACTTACTAATTAAGAGTTTACAAAATATTTCTGATCCATCTGCAGCCATTCACTTGACTGTCCATAGGTCTGTGGATGCCCCTGTCCCCCCCTGCTGATCATCCCCCCAACATTCCCTCTCCAAGTAATTCTCACTCCCACACCCCATGTTTCATGCTCATCTCTCTCTGTAGATCCCACCTTTTTAGTCTCCAGTCCTCCTCGAGCCAACCCCAAAACAAGAAAACTCACCGGAGAGGCTGAAGAGGAGGATGAAAAAAGTCCAAAAACCAACATATTCAAATCCCGCAAACTGTATTTAATCTTTCATCCCACAACATCTCTACTGTGGATTCTACTCTGCTTAGTCGAGGACTTAACTTTGCCCCCTCAACAAACCAAATCCCTTTTCTTTTATTTAAAGATCTCAATAGATAGATTCACAATCTTACCCTCAAAAGGTTTTTTCATATTAAACAAAATAAATCACTGACTGTGCTGTCCCACTTCCACCTATCCCTTCTCCAAGTTCCTTTGAATATGATGGTGACATCATAGATGCTTTGGAATCTTTAACTGAGGAAGATGGCTCATTGAGCCTCTTCACACAGCATGTTGCCACCTCTCCCCCTATAGTCCACTCATCTTTTAGGCCAAAATCATTTTTTACCCTGCTCAATCTAAGGGTCCTTATCTTGAGAGTTTTTATAGAGTGGTGTACGCTGATTTTCTTAAGCTTTGCCAGTCATCCTCCACTGTGTCATCTAACCAAGACAACCTTTCTGCTCCTGAAACCAGAGCTCTTGACTCTCTGATACATACAGTGGATATCATTAAAAAATCTGCTGATAAAGGAGGAGGGATCATCTTGCAGAACAGAGCAGACGATATCAAAGAAGCCCAGAGACTTTTTTCTGATAGGGCCACATATAGTAATCTTAAGAAGGACCCCACCAGTGATTTTGCCCATGAGGTTGATGTTTTGGTAAAATCAGCTTTTGACAATGGAATTATCAATAAAATAGAAGCCTCTTTCTTCTGAAAAAGTTTTTACCAGATCCTGTATTTCTATCACTTACCAAAAATTCACAAAAATTCTACATCTCCTCCTGGCAGACCCATTGTGGCTGCTATGGACAGTGTGACTACCTGTTTTAGCCAATATATCAACTAATATTTGCAACCCCTGGTTCAGCAGTTACAATCCTATATCAGAGATGGTTCCCATCCCTTGGAACTCCTTGCACCATACAAATGGGAACCTTCCTATATGTGGCTTTCGCTAGACGTTAATTCCCTCTATACTTCCATTCCCCACCAATTTTGCCTACTAGCTCTGGAATTTTTTCTTGCCCAAGACCCACTCATTAATCCTAGACAAGTTGTTTCCATTTTGGAAGCCACAAATTTTTGTCTTACTCATGATTACTTTGATGGCGATTTTTACCTGCAGATACAGGGAACCGGCCATAGGTGCCAATTTTACCCCATCATATGCAAATCCAGCCATGGGCTGTTGGGAAAACAACTACCTCTGGCGACACAATCCCTTTTCCGCCAATATTTTTTTTGGACTATATAGTGACGATATTATTGTGATTTGGGATGGCCCCCCTGACCTCATCACTTCCTTTGTGCAATCATCACTGCAATCTTAATCCCTATGGTCTATCCTTTACCCACATTTCGGATCCCACTTACCTTGCTTTCTTGGATTTGGAATTAGACCATTTAGCTGATACCAAAATCGCCAAATATTATACTAAACTTATGGCTGGAAATTTGTTCTTGCACCACAAGAGTTGTCACTATCCCAGATAGATACAAAACATACCTAAGGGACAGTTCTGTTGCTTACGACAGAATTGTACTTGGATACTGACTATGCTTTACAAAGTATCCCACTCAAAAAGAAATTTGTGGACAAGGAATACCCAGAGGAACTAGTAGAGAAGGCATGTGACTTATATTCTAAGGGCAAACCTGCCAAAATAGTAGGAGAACAGACAGACCATTCTACTAGGTTCATTACTACTTTTCACTTTCAATATAAAAAAATTGAAAAAATACTCAGTAAACATTGCAACATTCTACGACAGGATCCCCATCTCAAAACTATCCTCCCACCGGTACCTAGAGTCACCTATTGAAAAGACCCCAACCTCAAAAACAAATTGCCCCCAGTAAATTAAAAACAACTCACACTACCCCCAGCCCTACTACCCTTATACCCCTGGTGGGAATGTATCAATGCAAGAAAGCTCTTTGCAAAACCTGTTCTTTTGTCCAGCATGGCAAAAATCTTTCTTCTACAAAGGTGAAACCTATCCGTTAGATGATTTCTACAACTGCTCATCAGATTTTGTGGTGTATGGCCTTATATGCCCCTTTGGATTGATCTTCAATGGCCGCACAATCTGCCCCCTTAGGCAGTGGTTCAGCCAACATAGAAGACTCATTAAAGGGGGTAAGGACATGCATAGTGTCCCACGGCACTTCACAGAGTTTCACAAAAAATCCACCCTTGGCCTATGGATGGATCATTGAACAAATTCCAAAATCTCTGACAGAAGCTGAAAGCTTTAAGAAACTATGCGCCAGAGAGACTTTCTAGATATACAACCTCAATGTTCTCTCACCAGGTGGCCTAAACGAGGGTATCAAAATTGCAACTGTACTATGATTCTCCTCCTTCTCTTTTAGATAGACTATTTGACATCATCAGTTTTTAACCTTGTTTTTGTTATTCCTACCACATGTTCCTATGTTCTTCTTTATCTTATATATGGGAGTGGTGGGTTCGTATTCCAGTGAGTATGTGGTAATCCGGCCATGACATTAGAGATAATAGAGATAATATAGAATATCCAATTTGCACCCTTTGCCCAGTATTACCCCCTCTCCTCTTTTCTCTTCCCCCCTTCTTTTATATACCAGCTACCCCCCCTTTTCCTTTTTCTTTCTTCTTTCCACTCCCCCCCCCCCCATAAAAACCTTTTCTTGGGACGTACCCCCTTTCTCAGATTTTTTTCTTTTTAAATTTTTCTCTTTATTACTTTTTCTCCCTTATTTATTGTCATATTATAGTACATAATTCTCTCTTTTTTATGTTGGCTAATTTATTTTATTATATATATTTTTTACTAAACGGACCAACTACAGTGATAGTGAAAGCAAAGGAGAACGTTCCAATAAAGGGAGACCAACCATTAGCACGCCCTTTAGTCAGGAGTTTAACGATATCAGGACAGTAGTATATAGATATTTACAGGTTCTATTTGAGGACCGGATTTGTGCTGATTTACTCAAAGACAGTATCAACTTTGTCTCCAGACGTGCTCCCACCTTGGGGAACTACCTGTCACCAAGTTTGTTTGAATCAAGCAAAATTAGATCACATACTTGGTTGCACTGCAAAAGTAATTACAGATGTGGTGCGACCGGGTGTTCTTGCTGTACACGAATCACCAAAGGGGAAAGTAGTGCGCTCACACTCCAATGGCAAGGAACATAAATTAACATCCTTTTACAACTGTAACACCTGTTATGTAATATACATTGTCACATGTACCATTTGTAAGGTACAATACATTGGTCGTGCCATGAGACGTCTCAGAGATAGGTTTCAGGAACATCTTTATAGTATAGAAAAAACATCCCAACAAATGTTGCCAAACATTTTAACCAATATCATGAAGGTAGCACTTCGGCTGTTGGGGTACAGATCATAGAAAAAATTCATACACCCAAGCGAGGCGGTGATGTCTTTAAACTTCTCTGTAAAAGGAAAGTCTTTTGGATTTTTTATTTTAAAACTCACATTCCATTTGGGATGAATTCTGAGTGGGACATTACACATTATTATGCCCCATACACACGGTCGGATTTTCTGATGGAAAATGTCCGATCGGAGCGTGTTGTCGGAAATTCCGACCGTGTGTGGGCTCCATCGGACATTTTCCATCGGATTTTCCGACACACAAAGTTGGAGAGCAGGAGATAAAATTTTCCGACAACAAAATCCGATCGCGTCAATTCCGACTGTGTGTGGCCTGTTCCGACGCACAAAGTGCCACGCATGCTCAGAAGAAATTCCAAGACGGAACAGCTCGGTCTGGTAAACTTAGCGTTCGCAATGGATACAGCACTTTCGTCACGCTGCAATGTTAAAAATGGTTTAATACAGCGCACTCTCTTCTTCTTTATAATGTGACAAGAATTAAGTATTTTTGCTGCTCATATTCACACACACTTCTCACAAAGTTTTATTTTTGTTTTTTTATTGGGATTCCCTGAATATATTGTTATTAGTTGTCACATCTGACAGTATTTTTTTTTTTTTATTTAATTTTTTTAGGGATTTTAAGCCTTTTTTTTGGATTTAATGTTTGTATTTTTTCAAAGGCTGATCTTTGTTCAATGTTATTTTTATTTTTACTCCAGAATATTTTTGTGTGTGTTTTGTGTGTCAAGTTACCCCAACACCATTGATATCTTTTATTATTTAATCTCAAGGAGATTGTTTGTTGTTGGTGTCCCTTGTTAATTTCACATTGTATATTTGAAATGTACCTGAATCCTCACAAACAAACTGTCATTTTTGAAGTAAAACACATAGGAGAGTATAATTCAAAACAAAAATCCTTTATTAAGGGCTCAGAACCAAACAAAGAGGAAGGCAACACTGGATCAACAAGAGAAATTAGCGAAGCCTGGGACCCCCACGGCAGACATCAATTCTTGAACATCAAAATTGGTGGCCTGAGGAGTCCATATGTAAGGGAGGGCAGTCTGGTCCAGAATTCGCAGAGATCCGGAAAGCAGCAGATGACATGTGTGTCCCCAGGCTGTGGTACCACAAGAGGCTGCATTTTTTGTCCAACCAGACTGGATCCAGGGTCCTCACTTTCTGGTCTTCCTTTCACGCTTCATTCCGGGCTGTGGCTGTGCAGTTGGAGATGTGGCAGGAGGAGGAGTAGGACCTGGAAGAGGACTGTGAGGTCCTGGAGGAGAGGGAGGACGAGGAGGAGGACCTGCAGGAGGAGGAGGAGGACCATCGCAAAGGTGTGTCTGAGCTGTCATTTGGCCCCTCATACCTTTGTTAAGAGCCTCCAATATGAGCGCCTCACACAAGACTTGTTGGCCCTCTTCCATCCTCTGCATTTTATAGGCAATGGTGGCAGCAATGCTCTCCTCCATGGTCTGTCGTGCTCCCAGGACCTCTGTAGCCCTCCAAAAGAGTCCTCCAGTAGCCTCCTCTAGGGCACTCCTCCTACTGCCACTTTCTCTTTTCAGGGGGGGGTGGAGGGACCTGCAGATCAGCCAGCCGGCTCGGCCCGGCCACCTCCTGGCTGAGACTTCCCTGTGTATGAAAAAGGGACATGGTTGTAATGTTTTGCTTCATCAATCACAATCCTAAATTAGTACTCCCAACTAACATCTAGTTAACATCATTGATTGGACATTCAGAAATATTTAGAGGAATGCTATACCTGGCTCAATCTGGGCTCCTCCACATGTTGTTGCCTGGAAGGCCCAGGTTGGGCGTCAGAAGCCTCAGCCGGGGGGGAAGGAAGAGTGGAAGGAAGACTGGAGAGGGATGACCTGGGTTCAGTCTGGCCTGCCAGAAAATGCAGCCTGTCGTAGTACAACATCCTGGGGACATAGATGTCATCTGCTGCTCCGGATCTCTGTGAATCCAGGACCTTCTTGAGCTCCCTTAGATATGTGCTCCTCAGGCCACCAATTAATATCTTTAAATAGGTTATGTCTGCCGTGGGGATCACCTGCTTCACAATTTCACTCTTTGTTTGGTTCTTGAAATGGGGGTTGTTGATCTCCCACAGACAGGGCAGCTCCCTTAAGATATCTATGAATACTGACATGAATTCATTATCTTTCAGTAAGATATCCATGTTCACTGCAAGACACAACACAAGACAAAGCCTAATGTCAGACAAAACTCTCCTAATCTTGTTACAATATAGGCTTCAATGTAGAAGCAGTATAGGCACAAGTTTGTCTCTTACCTTCGTTCTTACCATCAGCGTGTCCAATGCTCCTTCCTCCGCTCACAGATCGTACGTAATACGCACGCGTGTTACGCTTTATACACACTGCGCATGCGTGTAACTCCGCCCACCCCTGACGTTCTTTCTAGTCTATTCCCTGCCCCTTTTCGTTCGGCGCAGTGGGTGAAGAGCACATGGCGGAGTTAGAGCAGGTGTGTGCTAATTATAGCAACGAGGAGGAGGAGGAGGAAAGCCCGGATCCGGACACGTCCCGATCCAGAAGGAGACGTTTTAAGGCCACAAATATGTCGTTTGGGGAGATGTTGGAGATGGTCGACATCATGAAGAAGTCCGACTATGACGGAAAGTATGGGCCTTACCCCAACCCCAACATCAGAAAGGCAAAGATCATGGCGAAAGTGGTCAAAAGCCTTCACAAGAATTTCGGGGTACGAAGATCGAAAGATCAGCTCAGGAAGTGGTGGTCGGACCTGAAGTTAAGAGAGCCAGAGCAGTACCGAAAGATCCGGAGAGTGCTGCAAAAAAGTAAGTAGTTGTGCTGTGTTCCTATTCTTTCTGTCTTTATTCCGTTCGTGCTGCTCCATATGCTTTTATTAATTGTAACGTTTAAAAGGGCAACTTTAATGTTCATGGGCCCATTATTCGTTTGTATCAAACATTTTTCTTTCGGCCTCTAAAACACCATTGTTTAGGCCATATGCATTTTCCCACATTTTTTTTGGGCCTACTTGGATGCCAAATATTTGTTTGTGTAGATGGGTTTGTTACTAGAATGAAATGCCAACTAGATTCTGTGTAAGGAGAGGACACTGAGCAGCTGTTTTCACATCTGGACACTGGAGCACTAGTGTGGGACACAAGAACACCATTTTATTAGGGGGGCCACACAGGTGCTCCAGTGTATACTATAGGGGGGCTACATCTGTGAAGCTTGTACAAAACAGGTAAAGTATTGCAGCTTGACAAAGGCCAATAAAAAAAATACATCTTGGAACTCGGCTAAAATAGACAATTGTACACCACTTCCAAGCAATGTTTCCTATTTCTAGTTCTGCCATCAAATATCTGTGTGCTAATTATACCATTTTTGTTTTACATAGGGGAGAAAAGACTCAGAGGACACCCCTCATCCGAGGAGACCAGAGACCCCCCACCTCTGGAAGAAGGTGAAATACCAACAGCCCAAGCTGAGCAGGAGGAAGAAGAAGATGTGGTGGAGATTGGCACCACAACAGGTGAGTGTCTGCGACCACAGGCTCAGGTAAACGAGATGGATGGTGGCAGATTTTTGAGACCTGTTTTTGTTTTGTTTCTCTCTTTTTTAGGTGATCGTAATGTTGTGGATCCAGAACGTTTCACATCAGAAAGTGCCCAGATCCTGATCGGGGAGATCATGGGGTGTAATGTCGAACTGCAAAACATACAGCAAAAAATCAATGATGTTATTAAAAAAAATAATAACATCATTGATGTTTTGGGGCGAATTTAAAACCCCACAAAATCACCTTTTTGGATCGTGGTCCAATCTTTTAACTTTTTTGCAATGTTTAGAAAAGCCAAATTTGGAGGATGCACACAGTGTGCCAACATGTGCTATCTGCCATCACGGGAGATCAATGGACTCGTTTTGGGGGTGCAACCCCTTCCTCAATTATAAAGTAGCGTTGAGGAAGGGCTTGCTCCCCCAAAACACGTCCCTTGATCCCCCCTGATGGCAGATAGCACATGTTGACATTCGTAAATTGGTGTGCATCTTCCAAATTTGGCTTTTCCAGGGGTGATTTCCCCCCATCTGAACGCTATATCAAACCCAGTTCCTAAATACTGATGTCTGATATAGCCTTCAGGTTTTACCTAATGCGAACTTTGTAAGTTCAAGTTTTTTGGCTTTCTTGTTGGTTTTACACAGGCCTGTTTTATCTGAAATGGACATTTCAATTTTTGATAATGCTACTGCAAAAATTGTTATACAACAAACATGTTGGTTTGTTTTAAAAACCTTTAGTAAATGCACATGTGATTGTGCAGGTATAAAAAAGTTGCTTACTCAAGAATGTGTGGATTATTGTCTCAACACTACAACACTTTTGGGGTGATGTAATTGCTGTTTTCTGCAAAAATGGGTGTTATTTCCTAAGGGCAAATCCTCTTGGCACTACAAGTGCAGTTTTTAGTGCAGTTGCAAGTGCACTTGTAGTGAAATGTGTTTTTGCATTTAGGAAATAACAGCCAACAGTGCTTTGTATAAGGTTACACAATCACGACATTTTCTGGACTCAACACATTTCTGTCAGGGTCAGCTAAAACAAACACAAGCAGTAAATGTCCACCAAGAATTTCTTTTTTTTTTTATTATAAAAAAAAGCTTCACAGATTTGCTGGCATATTGATAGCCCCCCTACCTGCAAAGAACTCCAGGTAGCCAGGATGGCCACTTTCAAGCGCCGTCAGTGTGGTTTGATGTAGGATTCCAGCCTCAGGCCCAACTGAGCCAGCATAGTTGGCCGAATGTTTCCTTAAAAAGTTATGGAGAACACAGCACGCCAGTATAATATGGTTCAGTTTATACTCCGCCATATGGATGGGTGTCAGAAATAGTCGGAACCGGCTGGCCAGGATTCCAAATGTGTTCTCCACCACTCTTCGGGCTCTGGCCAGCCGGTAATTAAAAACCCTCTGTTCCGGGGTGAGGGTCCTCATTGGGAATGGCCGCATCAGGTGGTCCCCCAGCGCAAATGCTTCATCAGCAACGAACAAAATGGGAGTCCTTCCACATTGTCCTCTGGAGCTGGCAAGTCCAAGCTGCCATTCTGGAGACACCTGTAGAATTCCGTCTGGGCGATGACTCCACCATCGGACATCCGGCCATTCTTCCCCACGTCCACATACAAGAAGTCGTAATTACCCGACACCACCGCCAACATCACTATACTATTAAACCCCTTGTAATTATAATAGTATGACCCCGAGTTGGGTGGTGGGACGATGTGGACGTGTTTCCCATCAATTGCCCCTCCGCAGTTAGGAAAGTCCCACTGCTCGGCAAAGTGGGAGGCCACAGTCTGCCATTCCTGTGGCGTGGAAGGAAACTGTTGAGGAAAAAACAATAAACATTACTATTTTTACTCTGAAACATGGCAAGCAGATTATACACATACATTATGGGGCAACCTCCAGATAGCATTTACTAAGGGGAATTTAACAACGCCAAAGTATAAGGTACACCTATCATATTCCCCCTCCCCCCCCTCTCATGGGCCATTTCTAACATTATAGGGGGTGTGTGTAAATCTTGGACAGGTAACCCTCTTCACTTCATTGAGAGCTGAATGCCTAAATAATGGGTATTACTTTGAACAGCCCCTCCTTAGTTACACTATTGGCAGACCACTGGATAGGTAAGAAGTGTCTGAATACAAAGATATAAATACACATTGTACACATTTGAGGACATTTGGACATTCTGCTATTACCTATCAAGATAATAATAGGATACAAAAACTTTAAACAGTACCATTGGAAAGTATACAGGTAGGCCCTTGCACTACATGCTTTGGGGAATTCATCCATACATCTGAGCACTAAAGAGATGGGTATAGTGTGTATGGGTTTGGCAAAGTCAGCAGATAGATGATTGAGGATAGATAGAGAATTGGGACAGCTGACTTAGCAGTTGGGGGAGGGAGGGTTACTAAAAATTATTTGGGGACACCACAAAAAAAAGCCTCTGCCACTCTGCCTGAATTTAAATCAAAAATAACATTTCCAAACATTTTAGGGGGTGTTTGGGGTAAAGCACTACTATGGAGCAGAAAAAATACATTGTTAAGTGACTACATGAGGTGAATATAGGGCAGGAGACACCATGCTGGGGAGGTTAGTGAAGGGCAAATATGTATGAAAGACCTAAAATAATAATTACATAAAAATCCAGCATGCATGAGAACAAAG
Organism: Aquarana catesbeiana; assembly: GCF_042186555.1. NCBI lineage: Eukaryota > Metazoa > Chordata > Amphibia > Anura > Ranidae > Aquarana > Aquarana catesbeiana. The sequence goes on along the minus strand of NC_133328.1, from coordinate 595,986,060 downwards.
GGGACATTCACAACATATTACAATCATGGTAATTAGGGAATAAGGAAAGAAATACAAGATATTGGCAAACATTCAATACAGTAAAATGTGATATTAAAGGATAAAAATCTTACCTTCATATACTCCTTCTGCAGGACCTGGATGATGGCAGAACAGGTCTCTGGGATGATGATACCCAGAGCCTGGGGGGAGATGCCTGTCGAGAACTTCAAGTCCTGCAGACTTCTCCCTGTGGCCAAATACCGCAGGGTAGCGACCAACCTCTGCTCCGGAGTGATGGCTTGCCTCATGCAGGTATCCTGCCTGCTGATATAGGGGGTCAGCGAAGCCAACAAATGGTGAAACACGGGGTCCGTCATCCTGAGAAAGTTCCTGAAATCATCAGGATTATTCTCAAAGGATCTCACGGAGCAAAGGCATATGAGAGAACTGGTCACGCTGAAGGAACCAATTCTTGGTCCATGAACTCCTCCCCACCCTGTTCATGGACTGGACTTGTGTCAAGGTCAGGACCCCAACACCAAGCCCCCGCACAGCACGAACTCTACGAGGAGTACGCATACGAAACATGGCTAGAAAACGGTCGGCTGCTCAGAACGAAGTAACAGAACGCACTGAAGAACAGCAAGGCCTGTGAAGAGCGACCTGAAAAACAGTAACGAACGAACAAGAATACAATGACTACCTAAAGTCACGCGGAACTTGCTGCACGCACTGAAGAGCAGATACAAACCCACAAGCACAAACTGAACGGCAGAAAACGATCTGAAAGCCACGAGTCTGAAAAAACGCGAATCGTCTCTCGCCAAACTTTTACTAACACGAGATTAGCAAAAGGAGCCCAAAGGGTGCCGCGCTTGGTTCTGAACCGGCCTTTTCTAGTCTCGTCGTACATGGTGTACGTGACCGCATGGTTGGCAATCGGAAATTCCGACAACTTTGTGCGACCGTGTGTACGCAAAACAAGTTTGAGCCAACATCCGTCGGAAAAAATCCTAGGATTTTGTTGTCGGAATGTCCGAACAAATTCCGACCGTGTGTACTCCCTATTACAATTAGCCTGGTTCCCACTCAGGGTTTTTTCATCCCTTTGGTTTGCGGGTTTATGCGGGTGTTCTTCTTTTTTTGTTCTTCCTCCCTTTTTTTTTTGGTTCTTCCCTTCCTATGCTTCCTTTTTGGTTTGCTTGTCCTTTGCTCTTTACCCCATACGCCAAAGGGTGACTACATTTGGGTGGCTTTTTCTTTTGTGCTTTTCGTGTTCCCTGGTTCCAGGTGTGGTCCCATGTTTTTCATGGTCCCACCCTGGACACGAAGATGTATAGCTCCTCTAGCTGTATTTTGTGGAATGTCGCAATATATGTGTACATATATATTTTTTCATATACATGCAAGATATACATATATATATATATACATATATATATATATATATATAATATATATATATATATATATATATATATATATATATATACATATATATATATATATATATATATATTGCCATTCTTGGAATTGGCTTCTCCTATCTGCTAGTGGGTCTATACGTCAATGAATTGACTTACCTAAGTGCTAGTGCCTATTTCATGTTTATATTGGTTTTAAGTTGTTTGATTCTTGACAATACATGAGATATAGTTGATACATACATATGCCTTTTATTGCACATGCACTTTTGCGCTTTTGTTATCTTTCTTTGTTCCCTGAACAATTTCAGATTTTTTATAATATATATATTGATACACATGATTTAATTATTTAAATGTTTATATGCTTCTTGCTCTCCATTTGTTTTTAACATATTTCTTGTTTATATGTTTATATTTTTCTTTTTTCTGAATATTTTGAAATTATACTAAGATGTTTTTTAGCAATTAAGAAATTATTTTATGGTTGTTGTTATTTTCTATTGACTGCTCTCAAGTCACAGGTGTTTTGGGTTGGCTCCTGATTTGATACATGCCTTTAAATAGCTTGTGCTGAGAGCATCTCAAATGTTGTGAGCAAGCACGGTTCTCTTGTGTGAAACGCATCAACTATACATTCTTGCACGTTTGTCTGGCTTATGACAATAAAGAAAACTTTAGCAGCATCCCTTGGATTCAAATGTGCAATCAATTCCTCTTCTTTATACTACTGAAGGTGGTAAGCTGGGATTAGCACCTTGAACCGGTTGTGTCCACTTTTGTTGCCTGAAGTTGTGTGTGTGCCCTTGTTTGTTTTCCTATATTTTTTCCTATATATTGATCAATTAATTAAACTTCTTATTGATTATTTTTGTTTACATTTTCTTTAATACATTTAATATACATATATTTTCTCACATTTATATATTTATAGTTATAAATAATATATATACATTTTTTAGTATTAATATATCACATTACGAACATCTATGGTACTAGTCATTTTGACACATTTTTTTCATTCATCTTTTCATCATTTTATTATTTTTTTCATTCATTCATTCATTTTTTCATTTTTTTTCATTTTTTAAGTAATTCATTTTTTACTACTAATTACCAATTAATTTTATTATTGTTTTTGCTCATTATATAATTATACAATTACAGTATATCGATCTATTGTTTATGTCTAGTGGTCCTTTTTATAATTTTATATAATTACTTATAACTGTGTATTGCCATCAGTATTCATTTCTTTCCCCCTGTTCACATACATTTGTTCTGACTGATTTTGTTCTGATTATATAAACACTGCCCTTTGATTCCATACTCTATGCTTGAGAAAGGAACGTGGATATCATACCATTCATAGCACGCACGATGAGAAACACGTTGCATTATAGTGACGTCACAGCCCTGCGCCACACTGTTTGCTTTCCAAGCTTCATTCTGGATCCTCACCGCACGGCTGTTTCCCATCATTGCGGACACCAGATGGGAATCGTAAAGCTGCAGCGCGGCTTGTCACAGGCTCTGGCGCTTTACCATCCTCATCCTCCCTGGAATCTACACCCTACAAAGCGGACTATCTGAGATCCCAACTCACCCTCTCTGGGTTTTGATGTGCTGCACTTTGTCAGCTAAAAAGAGGACTTGCTGTGACCAGCAGTTCCACCTCATCCTCTCTGGGATCTGATGTGCTGCATCCTCCAAGTCAGAAGTGGACTCACTGTGACCTGTAGTCCCACCTCCTCAGCCCAGAGATGCATCCAAATTTACTTCTTTCCATGTGAGTAGATATTGTTTTTATAATAATTTTTTTATGATCTATACTCAGAGGCGCCCCTTTCCTTGTTTTTTCCTAGTTTTACCGAAACTTGCTTCTGGTCTCCCTGGTGGCAGCCCTGACAGACCCTGATACTTGCTTCTGGACTATTATGGACCATACAATGTCATATTGAGGTATCTGGGCATTGCACTTTCTTACTTGTTAAAAGTATGTGAGTTAGGGACCTTAGAGTGTAAGCTCCTTGAGGGGAGGGATTGATGTTAATTTACAACATGCTATATATGTGTAAATTGATGGCGCTATATAGTACCTGTAATAATAAGTACATTTCCTGTGAAAGAAAATGTCACCACAGAGCAGGTAAGTATAACATGTTATAAAAAATGAGACTGTAGTATCACCTTGATACCTCTTCTATTGTAGGGAACTTCAGACAGGAGTGACAGGATCAGTATTTACAAATGATCTAAAACCTAAGTGTACAACATTTAGTGTGTATTATTTGTTTTGTATAATTCTTTTTTCCCCACATTTTCATGCTTTCTACATTTCTGTGCTGCTGATCACCTCTAGCCTCTATCCTGTCTACAACATGCACTCATTTCAGCATCAGTTGCTCTTATCTGGCTTCTTAAATAGAACAATGGAGGAAGATGCCTGTGCTGTCCATATTTAGTTTTCATCAGGGGAGCATGAAAAGAAAACACATCACTGCACTCTGGGCTGTAGCAACTTTTCTTGTTGATTTACCAGCTGCAGGGGTCACCTCTGACATGTTTCTCACTGAAAAGTTATTTTCAAAAAGAAGAAGTACAATTGTGAGACAGAAAGTGCCTGAATAAGGACTTTAATGGCAAGATAAACAGTTATTAATATATTATGACATTGGATTTTTACAGCAGCAACAGTTTGCACAGCACTTTATAAAGGAGATGGTACAGTTACATTACAGTTCAAGACAAAAGGGTTAGGAGAGCCCTGCTAGTAAGAGCGTTCAGTCTAAAAGGGACGAGCAACTGATACAAAAGGTTTTAACTACCGTATTTATCGGCGTATAACACGCCCCGGCGTATAACACGCACCCCAAGTTTAGGAGGGAATTTTAAGGAAAAAAAACTTTTAGGAGGGAAGTTTAAGGAAAAAAAACTTACATTAAAATGCCCATCAATGCAGCCTTATCTGTCCATCTGCAGCCTTTTCAGTGTCAGTGCAGCCTTGCCCCAGTGCAGTCTTGTCAGTGCAGCCTTGTCAGTGCAGCCTTGTCAGTACAGCTTTGTCAGTGCAGCCTTGTCAGTGCAACTTTGCCCCAGTGCAGCCTTGTCAGTGCAGCTTTGCCCCAGTGCAGCCTTGTCAGTGCAGCTTTGCCCCAGTGCAGCTTTGTTAGTGCAGGTTTGCCCCAGTCCAGCCATGTCAGTGCAGCTTTGTGCACTCGGTGTAGATTTAAATATGGCGCTGAGACTGCAGGGAGCCGAGATACACATACCCGAGTGTTCTCGGCTTTTTTCGGCGCCGCCGTCACGCCCAGTCCCGCCCCGTCCCGCCCCTGGACCTGTGTTATGTCCATCATAGGGCGGGACTGGGCGTGACTGTGAGCGGCGCACTCGGGTATGTGTATCTCGGCTCTTTGTCTGCACATAAAGTTAGTTAGATCAATCTGGCAAGTGAAAGTTTTTTTTTTTTTAATAAAAATTCCATATTGTATACTGTAATAGCCATTATTTAAAATTATTTCATACTTTTTTTTTTTTTACTCAAAGGATTTTATTGAGAGAAGAACACAGGAAAACTATACAAAGATCAGGTTTCAGTTAAAACTGTGTCACATACATATATTCAGATACTCAGTGGATACCCTGCCTCCCCTGCCCCCCAAACCACAAAATGTTTGCATATGCACCATCCTGTAGAAACAGCCACTCCCCCAAAATTACACTGACAGTGGGATTTAAAGAAGTAATCTGTCGAGAATTAAGTCCAGGTGTGTTCAACCATGGGGACCATAGCGTGTCAAATCTGCCAGGGCAGCCACAGTGCTGGAAGATGTATTTTTGTAATTGCAAGGTAACTCCTATCTGGGCTATCCATTTCTTCAGAGTAGGAGGCTCGGTCACCTTCCAACCTCTAAGAATAAGCGTTTAAGCTCAGAGAAGAGCCCTTGTGATTGCCTGTTTAGGATTGTCCTCAAAAAAAATTTCATACTTAATTACCTCTTTTCTCCCCTTCTTCCCTCAGCTATTATTTTTGGCACTTAAATTATTTTCCTTTTTTTACCATCTTATGTTTAAACTTTTTTTAGCACAGACTATTTTTTAAAAGCTAATTTTTTAGTTGTTAATGACAAAGTCAGCTGAATCAACAAGGCCATATCTAAACTGTAAAAGGGGCACACAAGTGAGGCAACTGAAATGGTTAAATCTGATACTCCAGTCCTGGGCACTTCTGGACTAATTGTTACATTCAAATTATATTTTTGGTTTCCTACACTGTGTATTTTGGTTAAAAAATTAAATAAAATTAGGCAGCCCAACAGGATTATTTTGGGGTGTGGTCTGTATATGGGAAGTGCTTAAGGCATCTTATTTTCCATGCCTATGGACTCCTGAGATGTACTTCTGACCAAAAACAATAATAAAATATACACTCGCCAGCCACTTTATTAGGTACATCTATTCAATTGCTTGGTATCACAAATAGATAATCAGCCAATCACATGGCAGCAACTCAATGTCAGAGGTCAGAGGAGAATGGTCAGATTAGTTTGAGATGATAGAAAGCCAACAGTAACTCAAATAACCATTTTATACAACCAAGGTATACAGAATGCCATTTCTGAATGCACAACACATCAAACCTTGAAGCAGATGGGCTACAGCAGCAGAAAACCACACCAGGTGCCACTCCTGTCAGCTAATAAGAGGAAACTGAGGCTGCAATTTGCACAGGCTCACCAAAATTGGCAATAGGAGATTGGAAAAATGTTGCCTGGTCTGATGTGTCTTGATTTCAGCTGCATCATTCAGACATTAGGGTCAGAATTTGGTGTAAACAACATGAAAGCATGGATCCATCCTGCCCTGTGTCAATGGTCTAGGCTTGTGGTTTAATGGTGTGGGGGATATTTTCTTGGCACACTTTGGGCCCCTTAGTACCAATTGAAAATTGTTTAAATGCCACGGCCTACCTGAGTATTGTTGATGACCATGTCCATCCCTTTATGACTACAGTATACCCATCTTCTGATGGATGCATCCAGCCGGATAATGCATCAAGCAGGATCTTCTGTGTGCTTGGCTCTACACTCTGGCTCTTTTCAGCTGCAGCACTACTTTCACTTACACTTCAGATCTACAACTGCATGACATTTTAAAAAGCCTCTGTTGAGGCACTCAACCCAAATGGACTGTTTGCCCTGAACTGTGTCAAGTCTATGTAATCCATTCCAATATCCAACAAGGGGTTAACCCCCCTACTTAGACCTTCAAGTTCACTGCATACCCACAACTGGTGACTGTGGATGTCCATGTGGAGGGGAGATTTTTAGCCAGGGGTTACCCACCAGCGCTATTGTTGTTGTTTTTATACTCAACGTTGTTTTATTCATGTTCATAGTCTCATCTTGTTAAGTGTCACCCACACACTTTTGATATCACCAGGGAGTGCACCCCACCTGCGTGGTTCTACGCATATGGGCTCCCAGTCTCCCTGCTTTTTAATTATGTCTATATGCTCTTTTTTCAATAAAGGTTTTCTATTTTGATCATTATCACGTGGTTGCTTCTCCCTTCAGTTGGCTTTCCAGGGGGTCAAGGAGGGTTCCTCATCTTTTCCCTCCCCCCCCCATTCCCCACCTCTTCCCCACTTCTTCCTTTTCCCTTCTTTTCCTTTCCCCTCCCCCCTCCTCCCCCCCCCCCTTTCTTAACCCCCTTCATATATTTTTTGGATAATGCATCATGTCACAAAGCTCAAATCACCTCACAACTGGTTTCATGAACATTACAATGAGTTCACTGTACTCCAATGGCCTCCACAGTCAACAGATCTCAATCCAATAGAGCACCTCTGGGATGTGGTGGAATGGAAGGTTTGCATCATGGATGTGCAACCGACAAATCTGCAGCAACTGCTTGATGCTATCATGTCAATATGGACCAAAATCTCTGAGGAATGTTTTCAACACCTTGTGGAATCTATGCCACAAAGAATTAAGGCAGTTCTGAAGGGGCTCCAACCCAGTACTAGCAAGGTATACCTAATAAAGTGTCCGGTGAGTGTATAGCAGCTGATTTACTGACTTCATTCATTTTTAAGCTAAGGATATTTTCAGCATGTACAGAAAATACCTCTTTATTTTGCCAAAAATTAGGTGACCTTGTAACATCCCGTGAGTTCAAAAGAAAGCAAAGACAATATTATCTTTGTTTTGTAAACTCATAATCCCATCAATTAGCTATGTCATTCAGATGAACAAAGGCAGACATGTTTCAAGTCTATCCTGTATGACAACCAATGGCCGCCTTCATAGATTCAGTGGTATAAGTCAGTGGTTCTCAACTTTAGTCCTCAAGTACCCCCAACAGGTCATGTTTGCAGGTTTTCCTTTATCTTGCACAGGTGCTTTAAATCAGAGTCAATGGCTTGGTATTTTGGACAGCAGAAATTCCCAAAACATGGCCTGTTGGGGGTACTTAAGGACTGAGGTTGAGAACCACTGGCGTAAGTAACCATAAAGGGATTACAATTTTAAAAAGGATAAAAACCTGAAAAAATAAAACACATTCAGCCATTTTGTTCAAGCACTGGTATGCTGCAATATATAATATATTTTGTTTTTTGGTTTAGATACACTTTAAAAATGATTGAAAACTCTTGAAAGCATTGTACAATTAGTTAATCATGCAATAATATAAGAACAAGAAAGATGAGTTAGAAAAGAAATAAAACAATTTTATTGTTGGTTTAGTTCCATAAAGTAAATTATATTTTAATTTGTATATCACCCTCCAGTTGTTTGGCTTCTTTTTTTAATTTTGCTTTCTATCTTTTCTGCAGGATTTACAGATTTATTGTTTATTGTTCCTTCCCATATACTATGCATTTTAATTAGCTTCCCCATCCACTTGATAATATGTTTACACAATTATGCTTCAGTTTGAGCATTTTATATCACTGAGATCTTGTGACCTAGTGTTTACATGAATAAGATTCTAGTAATTTAGTTAGTAATAGTTAAATGTTTTCTTTTGCCTGGCAACATTTCTAATGCGTTTTTAGGATTTTGCCATTTTGATGTTTAAATATTGTGACTATTATTGTAGCTGAAACCTATTATACTTTTTTTTACATGGAGATGTTTTCTTTCAGTTTAAAGGAGGATTTGATGGTATATTATGTAGTTTTAAAGTGTATTTATTTAAAAGTTTTTTAAGTTATGTATAGAGTAGGGAAGGGTTAGACCCTCTGTGACAGGTTTATTCCTGTCATTGTCCAATTAGGTAGATTCACTCCTCCTATTTCTACTGACGATCATTGTCACCAAGAGAAAAAAAGTGAGGGGGAAAACAAAAAAGAGGTAAAAGGAAATATTCAAATGGGGACACCTTTTGCAGGGGCAACTATCCAGAAAGGGAATTTCCTTTACTTTGGGAAATTTCCTATGTTGTGTCTCTGGAATAGGAACTGAAGGGAATTTTCCCCAATAATTCAAAGATAGCGATACAATTAATTGTTAGGAAGTTTAACTCTTCCCTACCTTTTAAATCTAAAATTATAAAACTAATTGGCTATACTGTGTGTTAAAATAAATGAAAAGAGCCAACAACGCCATTTTGTAAGACATTGATAGAAATAAAAGTTGCCCGCTCGTAGAGGGTTTAAATATTTAAAACAGTATTTGTAAAATAAAGATAAACGATTGACTTACTTGTTGCACTTTAAATTAGTTCAAACACTTTTATTTAATTTACAAATGAAAATCAATATGAGATATTACTTCTAGTTGCTGTTATACCTTTGTCTATTTTTTAGGCTTTGAAATGAAAAAAAATGTTGATGGCTTCTTAAGGAATGTAATTTCACACTTATATCAAAATGAATTGACAGTTAATGGCCAGGTAATCAATAAATAATTCATGAATAAAACCCTTACCAAAGAGATTGGAATAAATAGCATGAATGACAATGCCAATGTGTAATGTTTTTCCAACTGGCTCAAGAAACCTTGCAAAAAAAAAGCTCAAAGTCCACCCAAAGTATTGGGAGACAATAAAAAAATACAAAAACAAAACCACCAGCCATTAATATACCAACCTTCCAGGACGTCTTAGGGCCAGGTTTTTGAGAAAATCTCTGGGGAAATTCTCTTGTTAATCTGAGGGCATGAACATGCTCATCAGGCTCCCAAGAATCCTCTTGTGGTCCATAGCCTTTTCATCTTATTAGATATTGTAGTTTACCAGGATGAATACGGGAGTCAAGAATTTTATCCAATATGAATTCTTCTTCCCCTAGCACCTAGACAGAGTCTGGTGGGGGATGTGTACGACCAGAACAAGGATTACTTCTAAAAGGTTTTAAAAGAGCCGTATGAAACACAGGATGGAGCTTCATAGAAGGTGGTAGTTTGAGTTTAAAGGCCACAGGATTCATTTGTGAAATTACTTCAAAGGGTCCAAATGACTTAGGACCAAGTTTCTGAGAAGGAAGTTTAAGTTGTAAGTGTTTAGTGGATAGCGAGACCTTATCACCTAATGCATAGGGAGAAATGGTTCACCTGTGTCTATTTGCAATTTCCTTATAGGATTCTTGAACTTCGCTTAAGGTCTTCTTCAGTAATTCCTGATTATTTTGTAAAGCAGACACCCTTGCATTTACAATTGTTAAAGATGACTCTATGGGAATTCCAGGGATAAAAGATGGATGACATCCATAGTTGGCAAAGAATGGGCTTTGATAGATGGAATTTTGGCAGGAGTTATGTAAGCAAATTCTGCTAACTGTAGATATTCGGTCCAGTTGTCCTGAAGATGGCAGATGAAACAACAAAGATATTGCTCTAAAGTTTGATTTGTTCTCTCAGTCTGCCCATTTGATTGTGGATGAAAGGCAGTTGATAGGTTAACTTCAATTCTTAGAATAGAACAGAAAGTTTTCCATAGTCGTGATGTTGTCAGAAACCATGAAATCAGACCGAGACAGAAGTACAGTTAAATCACACTTGTTTAATAATAAAAGTAATAAAAAAAGTAATAATAATAATAATAATAATAAAAAAAGTAGTAAAAAGTAATAAAAGAACAAACGTAGTCAAAACATAGCCAAAGTTCAGTAACTGGAATGGATAGTCAGCCAAGCAGAAGTCAGGGATCAAAGTAGTGGAACAGCAAGCAGGATCTGGAGCCAGAAGGGATGTCAGCAAAGCCAGCCTTTAAACAGGAACGCAGGAGATGGTTTATTGTGATGTGACCAAGGCAAAGGCAGAGCTCCTCTGGACTGGACAGCTGAATTAGGCAGGACTGAGGAGCAGGATCATCAACAGTTGAGTAACTGTGGAGAGAGATGGGAGCTGGCAATTAGCAGACAGCTGAGCGGCCAGCTCAGAGAAGGAAGGGCTGAGCCCAACCCTGACAATACCCCCTCCTCAGTGACCTCTCCCCCTCGGAGGACCACCAGGCTTGAGGGGAAAACTTCTATGGAAATCACGGAGGAGGAGAGGGACATGTACGTCCGAGGATGAGACCCAAGAGCGTTCCTCCGGACCATACCCTATCCAATGCACCAGGTACTGTATGCGCCCACGGAACCTACGGGCATCAACAATGGACTGTACTTCATACTCCTCATGGTTCTCAACCTGTACAGGGTGAGGACCTGGCACCGAGGTGGTAAAGCGGTTGCAGACCAAAGGTTTTAATAAGGAGACATGAAATGCATTTTTAAATACTCATATTAAAAGGAAGGTCTAATGCGTAAGCCACTTGGTTAATCCTGTGAATGTCTACAGAAAAGCCCAATAAACTGAGGTGTGAACTTCACTGAGGGAACATGAAGTCGGAAGTTATGAGATGACAGCCAGACCCTGTCCCCAACCTGGTAGGAAGTGGCAGGCAGACGAAGACCACGGAGATGCTCCTCTAATGCAGGAATACTCTGTGGAACAAACGAGTTGGGCAACATGGAAGGTTGGAAACCATAATTTGCCATAAATGGGGACAATCGGGAAGCAGAATTCAAGGCATTGTTGTGAGCAAACTCTGCCCACGGTAATAGGTCTGACCAGTTGTTATGATGGTCAGAAATATAGCAATGTAGGAATTGCTCCAATGACTGATTGGCTCGTTCTGCGGCCTCATTAGACTGCGGGTGATACGCAGAGGAGAAAGCAAGCTGAATTCCCAACTCTGCACAAAAGGCTCGCCACAACCGGGACACAAACTGACTACCCCTGACAATTACCTTGGGTAGTTCATGTAAGCGAAAGGTCTCCTGAGCAAAAATGGAAGCCAGGTCCTTAGAAGTGGCCAACTTCTTAAGTGGAATGCAATGACACATCTTTGAGAACTGGTCAACCATCATAAGGATAACAGTGTTGCCTTGGGAGTTGGGTAACTCCACAATGAAATCCATAGACAGGTGGGTTTAGGGCCTCTCTCCATTGGGTATGGGTTGTAGGAGGCCCACTGGAAGGTGTTGTGGAGTCTTACTCTGAGCACACACGGAACAGGCAGCTACAAAGGCAGTTACATCAGCACATAGACTAGGCCACCAGAATTGTTGGGAAATGGCCCAAATGAGTCGATTCTTCCCAGGGTGGCCATCTGCCTTGGGAGAATGGTAAGTCTGGAGCACGGCAGTACAGAGACTCTCTGGGACAAAGCAGTGGTCACAAGGTTTCTCAGGAGCAGCATGGACCTGAGCAGCAAGAATTTTGTCACCCAAAGAAGAAGTGAGACTGGTGAGAATGGTAGCCAGAATACAATCAGGAGGAATCACAGGAACCGGAACCGTTTCCAACTTGGAAGTGGAGGAAAATTTGTCATGACAAGGCGTCAGCCCTTACATTCTTAGTACCGGGTAAGAATGAGACAATGTAATTGAAACTTGACAAGAAAAGAGATTCTTATGTGAGATTCTTATGGTCAGTAAGAATGAGAACCGGCACACTGGTAGCTTCGAGGAGTTGTCTCCATTCTTTCAGGGCTAAAATGATCGCCAACAGCTCTCTGTCACCAATCTTGTAATTGCACTCTGCCAGTGACAATATCTTGGAAAAGTAGCCACAAGGATGCATAACGCTCTCAGAGGTAGGTTGTTGAGACAGAAGGGCGCCAACACCAGTCTCAGAAGCATCAACCTCAAGGATTAAAAGTAACGTAGGATCAGGATGTGCCAACACAGGAGCAGAAACAAAGGCAGCGTTGAGACTCTCAAAGGCCTTAATAGACTCCGGAGACCAACTCTGTGGGTTACCATTCTTTCTGATCATATCGGTCAGGGGCTTGACCAGAGACGAGAAGTTACGAATAAACTTACAATAATAGTTGGCAAAGCCCAGGAAACGTTGCAGAGGACGTAAACCCTCGGGTCGGGGCCACTGTAGGACTGCCAAAAGTTTCTCTAGGTCCATCAAAAAAACAGCAGTGGAAATGCCCAGGAATTTAATCTGTTCACGATGGAACTCGAGACAACAGGTTTTTACATCTCCCATAGTGGGTTTGCCCAGGCCAAGGCTCTCTCAGAAAGCAAAGATATCATGAAACCTACTTTGCTTCTGTCTGTGGGAAACGCCTGGGGCAGCATCTCAAAGTATATCTCAACCTGGTTGAGAAACCCTCTGCATTGAACTGGATTGCCCCCAAATTGCTGGGGAAGTGGATCGGAACCAGACCTCTTTGTAGAGTTTTTTTTTTTTGTAAGGTTTCTTGAGCCAGCTGGAAAAACATTACACATTGGCATTGTCATTCATGCTATTTATTCCAATCTCTTTGGTAAGGTTTTTATTCATGAATTATTTATTGATTACCTGGCCATTAACTGTCAATTCATTTTGATATAAGTGTGAAATTACATTCCTTAAGAAGCCATAGAAATTTTTTTTCATTTCAAAGCCTAAAAAAATAGACAAAGGTATAACAGCAACTAGAAGTAATATCTCATATTGATTTTCAATTGTAAATTAAACCTACTTTGCTTCTGTCCATGGGAAACGCCTGGGGCAGCATCTCAAAGTATATCTCACCATGGTTGAGAAACCCTCTGCATTGAACTGGATAACCCCCAAATCGCTGGGGAAGTGGAGCGGAACCAGACATATCTCTTATAGAGGTAATACTCGAGGCGGGTGCCTGCACAGAGACTGGCGCAGCAGCAGGGATGGGCTGCAACTCAGGTTGTACCAGGGCAGCCACAGTGGGAGATTCCAGGTGAGCCGTGCGACTCATGAGCGTTTGTAATACTATGGTAAACGGATCCATGCGGTGATCTTGCTCATCCAATCTGGAAAAAATATTACCAACAAGTGGATTGACTGTATCTTCTGAATTCATGGCCTTTGCCTACTGGCAGAAACCATGAAACCAGACCGAGACAAAAGTACAGTTAAATCACACTTGTTTAATAATAAAAGTAAAAAGAACAAACGTAGTCAAAACATAGCCAAATCTCAGTAACCGGAAAGGATAGTCAGCCAAGCAGAATTCAGGGATCTAAGTAGTGGAACAGCAAGCAGGATCTGGAGCCAGAAGGGATGTCAGCAAAGCCAGTCTTTAAACAGGAATGCAGGAGATAGTTTGTTGTGACCAAGGTGAAGGCAGAGCTCATCTGGACTGGACTGATGAGCAGGATCATCAACAGCTGGGTAATTGTGGAGAGAGATGGGAGAGGAAGGGCTGAGCCCAGCCCTGACAAATGTGAACTGGACTCCTCGATCAGATATTATTTATCTGGGAGCCCATGCAGTCTGTAAATTCCTTGTACTAATATTTCAGAAGTGAAAAATGAAAAAGTTAGGTATGGTGCTGTTCTAGAGTACAATATCTGCATGAGTTGGAATATCACAGTGCGACAATCTATGTGACCCTATATTATATCTCAAGTGTTAACATAACTCACAATTCAATTGATTGAAGACAATAAATTTGCATCAAAAAATAAATATAAATGTGCATAAAGTGCAAAGTGTAATCTGGTGCTAATAATACACATATGCAAAATTAATATTGTGCTGATATACAATTTGTGTGAAAATTAAATGAATAATCTGTGATCATATATTTTACATTAAACAATCCGAATGGTCAAATTTAAAGTGACAGGTGCTCTTCAAATGCATGCTTTCGTTATTCTTATGGTGCCCCTATAGGTATTGCACTCACCCGAACGACTCACCCCACACAGGCGTATCTCGCTTTCTCAGTATCTGCCACTGTGCAGCATCGGACCTGATATTCTATGCTTTTATCTTTCTCTCACAAAGCAGTCTCCACATTGAGAGTTCTCTCAGGGTTTGGCTTCCTGAGTCCCAGGCCAAGAGCCATCCATTTGGATTGATGAATGGACAATATATGATCACTGATTATTAATTTAATGTTCACATGAATTGTATATAAGCGATATTAATTTCACATATGTGTATTATTAGCACTAGATTACACTAGCACTTTGTACTTGGCAGTTTATGCACATTTATATTTTTGATTTATATTTTTTATTTGCAAATTTATTGTCTTCAATTAATTGAATTGTGAGTTATTTTTACACTTGAGATATTCTATCTATCTATCTATCTATCTATCTATCTATCTATCTATCTATCTATCTATCTATCTATCTATCTATCTATCTATCGATAGATATAATATATGGTCACATAGATTGTCACATTGTGATATTCCAACTCCTGCAGATATTGCACTATAGAACAGTGCCATTTTTTAATTTTTCACTTGCATTTTACATTCCACCTTGGTGGTTGTACCGGTAGGGGCAGCAGTTAATTTTCAACAATACCTATAGCATTAAGTGCGGGACCACCTATACACTTAGTATTTCAGCAGTGTCTTCAGCTGAAGGAATGTTAGTGATAGGCACAAAATGAGCCATTTTAGTTAAACGGTCCACCACCATGACAGTTGTAAATCCCTTGGAAGGAGGTAGGTCTACAATAAAATCCAAGGAAATGGATCCCCATGGTCGCAATGGCACAGGGAGAGGCTGTATCAGACCTACCTGGAGGGAGCGTGGTACTTTATGTCAGGCACAAGCGTCATGAGAGAACATACTTCTTTGCATCTTTCAAGGAGGTCTACCATTTTTCTAATTCCGGGGTGACCAGCAGATTTTGAATCATGCACCAGCTGAAGGACCTTAAGTTATGCCTCTTCAGGGACATACATTCTTTTTTCAAAGGTCTCAGCCCTCATGAAAGTCCGTGTGTAAATCCCTTGGTGGATTGTTTAAGAGTGGGTCCCTATCATAAGTTTCTTTAGCCTTTGAAAGAAGCTCTACAGGGTGCATTACTTCCAAAAAGTGTCTGTCTTGTAAGATAGTACTCACTGGTTCTATGTCGGTAGAGTCACAAGACATTCTCGACAAAGCATCTGCTTTGCTATTTTTACACCCTGGTCTGTAAGAAATTACAAAATTGAATCTTGAAAAAAAAAGTCCATCTTGCCTGCCTTGCATTGAGCCTCTTTGTGGATTTAATAAATTCAAGATTTTTGTGGTCAGTAAGGACAGTTACGGGATATGTGGTGCCCTCCAGAAGGTGTCTCCATTCAGAGAAGGCTTCTTTTATCTTTCAATATTTTTTTGTTATGAAAGTGTAATACAGCAACAAGTTTCATAAAAAAGTTCAACAGAAGAAGTCTACAACATCATACAACAAGATACAGGCTGAGCATATATGGGAGAGAGATTGGAAGAGTGGGGAGGCAATCAAGCTGAACAGGTAGAGATGATTGTAAGCCTGGGAACAAAGTTATGCCTTATTTTAAGCAAAATAAAGAGATGTTTTAGGACTTACACTCAGAATTCCCCCCCCCCAAAAACCAATGATCAATCACCTGAACCTTAATAATAATCGTGGCGTTGTGAAGATCACTAGAGAGCACTATGGGCTTCCCCGGCCCTCCAGGCTGAATTCCCAAGATGTGATCCCAGTAGTGGGTGAACTGGGAAGCTTACACAAAATACAACCACCCACTCCTAGGTATACAAACTTTTACGTGTAATGCTCGCCAGTAGGGATGAGCTTCGAGTTCGAGTCAAACTCATGTTCGACTTGAACATCGGCTGTTCACCATTTCGCCGAACATCGAACAATTTGGGGTGTTTGATGCAAATTTGAATGCCGCGGAAGACCCTTTAAAAGTCTATGGGAGAAATCAAAAGTGCTAATTTTAAAGGCTTATATTCATGGTATTGTCATAAAAAGTGTTTGGGGACCTGGGTCCTGCCCCAGGGGACATGGATCAATGCAAAAAAAAAGTTTTAAAAACGTAAGTTTTTTCAGGAGCAGTGATTTTAATAATGCTTAAAGTCAAACAATAAAAGTGTAATATCCCTTTAAATTTTGTAGCTGGGGGGTGTCTATAGTATGCCTGTAAAGGGGCGCATGTTTCCCATGTTTAGAACAGTCTGACAGCAAAATGACATCTCAAAGAAAAAAAGTCATTTAAAACTACTCCGACAATACACATAAAAGTTCATTGATAAAAACGGCATGGGAATTCCCCACAGGGGAACCCCGAACCAAAATTAAAAAAAAAAATGACATGGGGGTCCCCCTAAATTCCATACCAGGCCCTTCAGGTCTGGTATGGATATTAAGGGGAACCCCGGCCAAAATAAAAAAAAAATGATGTGGGGGTCCCCCTAAATTCCATACCAAACCCTTCAGGTCTGATATGGATTTTAAGGGGAACCCCGTGCCAAAATTAAAAAAAAAAACGGCGTGGGGTCCCCCCAAAAATCCATACCAGACCCTTATACGAGCATGCAACCTGGCAGGCCGCAGGAAAAGAGGGGGGGATGAGAAAGTGCCCCCCCACCCTGAACCGTACCAGGCCACATGCCCTCATGCCCCCCAAAACACCTTGTCCCCATGTTGATGAGGACAAGGGCCTCATCCCCACAACCCTGGCCGGTGGTTGTGGGGGTCTGCGTGCGGGGGGCTTATCGGAATCTGGAAGCCCCCTTTAACAAGGGGACCCCCAGATCCCAGCCCCCCTGTGTGAAATGGTAAGGGGGTACAAAAGTACCCCTACCATTTCACTAAAAAACTGTCAAAAATGTTAAAAATGACAAGAGACTGTTTTTGACAATTCCTTTATTTAAATGCTTCTTCTTTCTTCTAACTTCCTTCATCTTCTTCTTCTTCTGGTTCTTCTGGCTCTTCTGGTTCTTCCTCCGGTGTTCTCGTCCAGCATCTCCTCTGCGGCGTCTTCTATCTTCTTCTCCTCGGGCCGCTCCGCACCCATGGCATGGGGGGAGGCTCCCGCTCTTCTCTTCATCTTCTTCTCTTCTTCATCTTCTTCTCTGGGCCACTCCGCATCCATGCTGGCATGGTGGGAGGCTCTCCTCTTCTGACGGTTCTTAAATAACGGGGGGCGGGGCCACCCGGTGACCCCGCCCCCCTCTGACGCACGGTGACTTGACAGGACTTCCCTGCGACGTCGTGGGGAATGCCACAGGGAAGTCCCGTGCGTTAGAGGGGGCGGGGTCACTGGGTGGCCCCGCCCCCCGTTATTTAAGAACCGTCAGAAGAGGAGAGGCATCACACAGCGGGGGCCTCCCAGCATGCCAGCATGGATGCGGAGAAGCCCGGAGAAGAAGATGAAGAAGAGAAGAAGAAGATGAAGAAGAGAAGAAGATGAAGAGAAGAGCGGGAGCCTCCCCCCATGCCATGGGTGCGGAGCGGCCCGAGGAGAAGAAGATAGAAGATGCCGCGGAGGAGATGCTGGACGAGAACACTGGAGGAAGAACCAGAAGAGCCAGAAGAACCAGAAGAAGAAGAAGAAAGATAGCAGAAAGAAGAAGCATTTAAATAAAGGAATTGTCAAAAACTGTCTCTTGTCATTTTTAACATTTTTGACAGTTTTTTTAGTGAAATGGTCCCTTACCATTTCACACGGGGGGGCCAGGATCCAGGGGTCCCCTTGTTAAAGGGGGCTTCCAGATTCCGATAAGCCCCCCGCCCACAGACCCCCACAACCACCAGCCAGGGTTGTGGGGATGAGGCCCTTGTCCTCATCAACATGGGGACAAGGTGTTTTGGGGGGCTACCCCAAAGCACCCTCCCAATGTTGAGGGCATGTGGCCTGGTACAGTTCAGGAGGGGAGGCACTCTCTCGTCCCCCCCTCTTTTTCTGTGGCCTGCCAGGTTGCGTGCTCGGATAAGGGTCTGATATGGATTTTTGGGGGGACCCTACGCCTTTTTTTTATTTTGGTGCTGGGTTCCCCTTAAAATCCATACCAGACCTGAAGGGTCTGGTATGGAATTTAGGGGGACCCCCACGTCATTTTTTTTTTTTAAATTTTGGCCGGGGTTCCCCTTAAAATCCATAACAGACCTAAAGGGCCTGGTATGGAATTTAGGGGGACCCCCACGTCATTTTTTTTTTTTTAATTTTGGTTCGGGGTTCCCCTGTGGGGAATTCCCATGCCATTTTTATCAATGAACTTTTATGCGTATTGTCGGACCGGCAATGCAATAGCCGCGAGTAGTTTTACATGACTTTTTTTCTTTGAAATGTCATTTTGCTGTCAGACTGTTCTAAACATGGGAAACATGCGCCCCTTTACAGGCATACTATAGACACCCCCCAGCTACAAAATTTAAAGGGATATTACACTTTTATTGTTTGACTTTAAGCATTATTAAAATCACTGCTCCTGAAAAAACGGCCGTTTTTAAAACTTTTTTTTTGCATTAATCCATGTCCCCTGTGGCAGGACCCAGGTCCCCAAACACTTTTTATGACAATAACTTGCATATAAGCCTTTAAAATTAGCACTTTTGATTTCTCCCATAGACTTTTAAAGGGTGTTCCGCAGCATTCGAATTTCCCGCAAACACCCCAAATTGTTCACTGTTCGGCGAACTTGCAAACAGCCGATGTTCGAATCGAACATGGTTTTGACTCGAACTCGAAGCTCATCCCTACCTCTGACTCTAAAATTATATTGTCTGGTCAAATTTTCCAGGTCGTCAATTTTTACATGCGCTGATTCTAGTTGGTCTTGTAAATCTTGTATGCGCAATGTATTTTGGTTAGCTCTTGCTATAGTGTGTTCTGTTTTTTGCTCAATGGCCTCTATTCTAGCACCTAAGTTTTGTAGATCAGCTTGAATAATAGTGGTAATCGTGTTGCTGTCTGTGCTAGACCTCTGGAAAGCATCTTGGAGAATGTGGCCATGATTGTATTGAGGTCAGTGGGGGGCAGGGACATGCCCTCATTTAGCCCAGGACTTCTGTCTATGTCTCCTAAGGGGGATAGGAGCAGGTCATCCAGCGTCCTCCCTATGAGAGATGCTGTTGAAGCTGGGGAGGGGACTGGGCCACTGTGTGTACTCACTGCAGCAGATCCCTGCAGGGTGTTAGGCTGCAGGATGACTCAGCATCAGCATCCATGTCCTCTATCTCTGCTGCTGTCTCATGCAGCGCACCGGACACCATATTGGATTTCTCCTGGGTCCGGGAGACTGCGTCCATTTGCCGGGATAAATCCCTTCGAGCACCCCCCTTTGACATCAAAGTGTTCCTGGTCTCTCCAGGATTCAGAGGAGCCTGGAATGGTGCAGTGTGGCTCTGTCTGTCCGTCCACAGAAGGATCAGACGACCGGAGCAGGACGGAGCCTTGGATTCAAGCGTCCATTACCAAGGAGTCTGTGCATGCACCTAAGAAGGCTTCTTTTATTGCTAAAAGTTCCTTGTTGCTGATATTGTAGTTCTGTTCTGCAGTTGTCATTTGGCGGGAATAAAATGCACATGGGTGTAAAAAAAATTTTCACCAATTCTCTGAGAAAGAACTGTTTCGATGGCTGTATTGGAGGCATCTACTTCTATTATAAAGGGAAGTTCTGGGTTAGGATGTACCAGTACAGTTGCAGTGGTGAATAAGGTTTTCAGATGTAAGAAAGCCAATTTTGCCTCTGTGGACCACTGGAAGTGTACCTCCTTCCTTGTCACATAAGTAATGGGAGCCACAATTTTTAAAAATGTTTTAAAAAATCTCTGGTAAAAGTTTGTAAACCCTAAGAACCGTTGCACGTCCTTTATGTTCTTGGGGGTACGTCAATCTAGGATAAAATGTTGAAAGGTAGCTAGTGCATTACAGAGTCCGAAGGGCATTACTAGGGATTCATAATGCCCATATCTTGTACGAAAGGCCATCTTCTATTAATCTCCAGGTCGAATGCGAACAAGATTATATGCACCCCGTAGATCAAGCTTGGTGAAAATCTTTGCTGTTCTTAGTATCTCGAATAGTTCTAGAATTAATGGAAGTGGGTAACGATTCTTGACTGTCATTTATTTAATTCTCTGTAATCGATGCATGAGCACAGGGTTCCATCTTTCTTTTCAACAAAGAAAAACGGGGCTCCAGCAGGACAGGTTGAGGGACGGATAAACCCCTTCACCTAATTCTCTTGTAGAAAGTCCCTTAACGCCTTCTGTTCTGATTCAGCCAGATTGTAAAGGCTGCCAAAAGGAATTTGGGCTCCTGGTACAAGCTCTATTGGGCAATCATATGCCCGGTGAGGTGGTAATTGGTCGGCATTTTTCTTATCACAAATGTCTTTAAAGTCTTGGCATTAAGGGGGGGAAATTTTTCCAGGTTAGTTGATGTCTCTCCGATAATAGTAGGCAACATGTCTCTCTTTTGACAATGTAACTCACAATGTTCAGAGGGAAAGGCAAGATTTTGGGCCTGCCAGTCAATAGTGGGGTTGTGAATTGATAGTCATTAGGGATGAGCTTTGAGTTCGAGTCGAACTCATGTACGACTCAAACATCGGCTGTTTGCCAATTCGCCGAACAGCGAACAATTTGGGGTGTTCGCGGCAAATTCGAAAGCCGCGGAACACCCTTTAAAAGTCTATGGGAGAAATCAAAAGTGCTCATTTTAAAGGCTTATATGCATGGTATTGTCATAAAAAGTGTTTGGGGACCTGGGTCCTGCCCCAGGGGACATGGATCAATGCAAAAAGAAGTTTTAAAAATGGCTGTTTTTTCGGGAGTAGTGATTTTAATAATGCTTAAAGTGAAACAATAAAAGTGTAATATTCCTTTAAATTTCGTACCTGGGGGTGTCTATAGTATGCCTGTAAAGGGGTGCATGTCTCCCATGTTTAGAACAGTCTGACAACAAAATTACATTTCAAAGGAAAAAAAGTCATTTAAAACTACTTGCGGCTATTAATGAATTGCCGGTCCGACAATACACATAAAAGTTCATTGATAAAAATGACATGGGAATTCTCCACAGGGGAACCCCGAACCAAAATTAAAAAAAAAAATGGTGTGGGGGGTCCCTCCAAATTCCATACCAGGCCCTTCAGGTCTGGTATGGATTTTAAGGGGAACCCGGTGCCAAAATGTAAAAAAAAATGGTGTGGGGTCCCCCCAAAAATCCATACCAGACCCTTATCCGAGCACGCAACATGGCAGGCCGCAGGAAAAGAGGGTGAATGAGAGAGTGGCCCCCCTCCTGAACCGTACCAGGCCACATACCCTCAACATTGGGAGGGTGCTTTGGGGTAGCCCCCCAAAGCACCTTGTCCCCATGTTGATGGGGACAAGGGCCTCATCCCCACAACCCTTGCCCGGTGGTTGTGGGGGTCTGCAGGTGGGGGGCTTTAACAAGGGGACCCCCAGATCCCGGCCCTCCTCCCTGTGTGAAATGGTAAGGGGGTACTTTACCCCTACCATTTCACAAAAAAAGTGTCAAAAATGTTAAAAATGACAAGAGACAGTTTTTGACAATTCTTTTATTTAAATGCTTCTTCTGCCTTCTATCTTCTTTATTCTATCTTCTATCTTCCTTCAGTTTCTTATGTAGGGGGGCGGGGTCCCTGTTACGGGTGACCCCGCCCCCCTCTGACATCACAGGGAATGCCACAGGGAAGTCCCCATCAAGTCCCCGCGCATCAGAGGGGGGCAGGGTCACCGGGCGGCCCTGCCCTCCGTTATTTAAGAACCGTCAGAAGATAAGAAGCGTCACATAGTGGGAGCCTCCCATCATGGTGGATGCGGAGCAGCCCGAGAAGAAGAAGGGAAGAAGACGCCATGGAGGAAGATGCTGGACGAGTACACCGGAGGAAGAACCAGAAGAAGAAGAAGAAGATGGAGGAAGAAACCGAAGGAAGATAGAAGTAAGAAGATAGAAGAAAGAAAATAGAAGATAGAAGAAAGAAGAAGCATTTAAATAAAGGAATTGTCAAAAACTGTCTCTTGTCATTTTTAACATTTTTGACACTTTTTTGTGAAATGATAGGGGCACTTTTGTACCCCCTTACCATTTCACACAGGGGGGAGGGCCGGGATCTGGGGGTCCCCTTGTTAAAGGGGACTTCCAGATTCCGATAAGCCTCCCCACCCGCAGACCTCCACAACCACCGGGCAAGGGTTGTGGGGATGAGGCCCTTGTCCCCATCAACATGGGGACAAGGTGCTTTGGGGGGCTACCCCAAAGCACCCTCCCAATGTTGAGGGTATGTGGCCTGGTATGGTTCAGGAGGGGGGGGCGCTCTCTCGTCCCCCCTCTTTTCCTGCGGCCTGCCAGGTTGCGTGCTCGGATAAGGGTCTGGTATGGATTTTTGGGGGGACCCCACGCCATTTTTAAAAAAAATTTTGGCACGAGGTTCCCCTTAATATCCATACCAGACCTAAAGGGCCTGGTATGGAATTAAGGGGGACCCCCACGCCATTTTTAAAAAAATTTCGGTTTGGGGTTCCCCTGTGGGGAATTCCCATGCCGTTTTTATCAAGGAACTTTTATGTGTATTGTCGGACCGCAAGTAGCCGCAAGTAGTTTTAAATGACCTTTTTTCCTTTGAAATGTCATTTTTCTGTCAGACTGTTCTAAACACGGGAAACATAGGCCCCTTTACAGGCATACTATAGACACCCCCCAGGTATGAAATTTAAAGGGATATTACACTTTTATTGTTTCACTTTAAGCATTATTAAATCACTGCTCCCGAAAAATGGCCATTTTTAAAACCCAGGTCCCCAAACACTTTTTATGACAATAACTTGCATATAAGCCTTCAAAATTAGCACTTTTGATCATTCATGTTCGTGTCCCATAGACTTTAACGGTGTTCACGTGTTCAAACAAATTTTTTGCCTGTTCGCATGTTCTGATGCGAACCGAACAGGGGGTATCCCTAATAGCCATGGTGTTCCTAAAATAACAGGAAATTGAGGAGAAGTCAGGTTGAAAGATATTAATTCTTGATGTCCAGGATCAATACTTAACTGCCGAGGAGCAGTCTCATATACTGGGAATGGTTTAGGTATTTGGGTGATGCATTTTTCTTCAGCAAACTTCAAATCCATAAAGTTACCACCAGCTTACAGAAAAATGTGGGTGATGACAGATGATGGGTGATGATGACTCTCATTTTCTCCTGTTACGGAAGACAAGGGTTATGTAATGGATCCCACATGTTCCCTAGATGTGGACAATTCTCTTTGGCTGCTGCAATGATTTGTCTTGTTCGTCTTGATTTATTTAAACACTTGAGGGCGTAGTGATCTGACTGACCGCAATAGAGGCAAAGATTTGGTTCACTTCTGCGTCTCTTTTCAGCAAAGCTGAGAGCTCCAATCTGCATAGGTACGGGTTCAGGTTCATAGCTGGCAAATGATTTAGCCGTTGGTTGATGATCGAACGAGGAACAGAGTCAACAGATCTTTGTTTCTCAAATCGTCTCTCTATAAATCATTTATTGTTCTTAATGCTTCATTTAATCAAGTCTTTAAGACCATCTATTCTGGAAAGTTCATCTTTTATATTCTCAGAAATTCCTTTTCTAAAGTGAAGGCGCTTTGCACTGTCGTTCCAGGTGGTATCAGTTACCCATCGACAAAATTCGGCAGCATGTTCAACAACAGTACGTCTTCCTTGGCGCAAGTTCAGTAAAACAGTTTCAGCAGTTGCGCTGCAATTTGAATCATCAAAAATTTAATTCATGGTTGTCATAAACCCCTCAATCTCCTAGAATCTCATGGTCTTGTTCCAAGTATGGGGAAACCCATGGCATGGCCTCCTCAGTGAAAAGAGATATAATAAAGCCTGTCTTGGAGCGTGGGGTTGCAAATCAGTAAGGTAGCAGCTGAAAGTGCAGTCAACATTGATTCAGGGAGCCTCTATAGAATTTAGGATCCCCATTTAATTTATCAGGCAAAGGGAAGCAGTTTGAATCACTGTTAGTATCTGTCTGTTGGCGTTCTGTGCAAGTTGTGCTCGCAATTCAATTACTTCTCCTTGTAACTCTTGCACTCGTGCTTGTAAGCCTTGAACAACCTCAGTTAGCGAAACAACATGGTCACTTAAGTCCCATACACACTATCAGATTTTCTGCTGATTTTTTCCTTCAGATTTACAAAAACCATATAATATGAGATCAAACCTTAGGAGTTTCAATTTGTATGCAATCAGGCAGGCCCTTGCACTACATGATTTTGGTAAATCTGAAGGAAAAAATCAGCAGAAAATCTGATAGTGTGTATGGGGCTTTAGGGAATGTTGCGGTGCGGCGGTCTCCATGTTGAGGCCAGATTATTCTGTTAGAAGAATACCTGTAATGAGTGGAGACCAATGGATGACAACGCCAGATAAGCTCAATTCTCAGGTCTGCATGAGATTGGAAAGTCTGAATTGGTAGACCTTTGATCAGTGTTGGGGTCACAAGCCAAGGTCGATGCAGTAGGAGAGTTTTGTAGTCGGGGGTCACAAGTAAAAATAGTTTCCAACAGCAATAGCAGTAGTAAGCAGGATCAGACCACAATAATCTGGTGACAGGAAGAGCAGAGGCGAGGCTTATATAGGAAGTTCATGGGAGGAGCAAGGAATTCAAGGGATCAACAGCAATCAAGACACAAAGCAGGGTTGTTCCAATGGATCAGGTAGGATTGTCCAATAGATCAGGCAGGGAGCTGACCATTATCCCAGATAACTCAGTGTGAAGAATCAATGCCAGCCACAGAGGAGGTCCCAGTTTTGAGCCCAGGTCCTCATAATAGCTTGACCTGGGGGGGAGGGTGAGTGGAGCTGCGTTGCTCCATGGTCATGAGGGGGGTAGATGCACAATGGGGGGAAGGGAATGTAGATTATCAGGGATGTGGGGGGAGGGAAGTTAATATAGGAAGGGGGAGGAGAGTACCTCTCTTATGCACTGAACTGAGGATGGGGGGGATCCTGCCCACCCTTCTCAAAATGAGTGATATTGCTAAAGTACAGTGTATAGAAAGTGTAAACCTGCCTAGAGGTAGTTAACACTATGCTATATCACTGTGTGGGGTTGGTAAAGTCCTGGCTGGGTAGATTTAGGCGAGTTACATATCAGCTCGCCACTACAGGATATTGATTTAGATAAGTGGAGGTATGGGATACATGGGCAATTTCAAGAGGTGTAGTTGGTCTCTACTGCTTTAGAGTCCGAATTATGCCTTGTGTATCTAGTCTTAAACAGATGAAAACTAACTGTTCAGGGAGGCTTCTTCTGTACCATATTATTCCATTTCAACTTATAAAGGTGAAGCCAAAGGCAACGTCATTAACCAAGGGAAGGGCATAGTATCCTTTTGTCATGAGATCCAAGTTTGCTCAATATTGGTGAAGGGATGGGGTGAGGGGACCTGCAGTGATAATGATTGTTAGAAACCACAACATACATTACCGCAAAGTCTCTTATTCTATAATAGGGATGAGCCGAACACCCCCGGTTCGCACCAGAACCTGCGAACGGACTTTCGGTGGGAAAGGTGTCCAAGTCAAATCTTGACCCTAGATATTCCTGCACCATGTAAAACAGACACTGGCGATGGTTGCTGGAACCGATCATACCTTGGGGCTGCGGACTAAAAAATTGTCAGAATGCATCGGTCAGACGGCCACCACTCCTTCTTTGACTGACTGAAGCCTCAGCAACACGTTGTCCAGGAACAGGAGTTTGTAACCTCCCAGACTCTGGGAACGCATTGCACAGACCTTTCTGCAAGGCCTCCCGAAGATGTTTCATCCTCTGCTCCCTCTGCGATGGCAAGATAAGGTCTGCAACCTTACCCTTGTAAAATGGATCAAGGAGGGTTGCCAGCCAGTAATGATCCCTCTCCTTGATACCACAAATACGAGGATCCTTCCGCAGGCTTTGCAGGATCAGGGAGGCCACGCAGCGTAGGTTTGCTGTGGCATTCGGTCCGGAGTCCTCTGGTTCACTAAGGACGACATGATCTGCAGCCACCTCCTCCCAGCCACGTACAAGTCCATGGGTTTCTTGGGACTGTAAATGATCCCTTGAAGACTGCTGCTGATGCTGAGTGCCAGGCTCCACCTCCATGCTGACACAATCCTCCTCCTCCTCCTCTTCTTCCTGTGTGATCGGCAGGCACGCAGGAACACTGTCTGGATAAAGGGGGCCTTGAGAGGTAAGGAAGTCCTCCTCTTCCTGCCTCTGTTCTGCCTTCAGTGCCCTGTCCATTATTCCACGCAGTGTGTGCTCCAACAGGTGGACAAGGGGGACAGTGTCACTGATGCATGCACTGTCACTGCTCACCATCCTCATGGCCTCCTCAAATGGTGACAGGACAGTGCATACATCCCTGATCATGGCCCACTGGCGTGGGGAAAAAAAACAAGCTCCCTTGACCCTGTCCTGGTGCCATAGTCGCACAGTTACTCATTGATGGCCCTCTGCTGTGTGTGCAGCCACTGCAGCATGGCCAACGTTGAGTTCCACCTGGTGGGCATGTCACAGATTAAGCAGTTCTTGGGCAGGTTAAATTCCTTTTGGAGGTCAGCTAGCCGAGCACTGCCATTATATGACCGGCGGAAATGCACACAGACTTTCCTGGCCTGCCTCAGGACATCCTGTAAGCCTGGGTACCTGCCCAAGAACCGCTGCACCACGAAGTTAAGGACATGAGCCAAACAGGGCACATGGGTCAGTTTTCTCTGTCGGAGAGCGGAGAGGAGGTTGGTGCCATTGTCGCTAACCACCATTCCTGGCTGAAGCTGGCATGGCGTCAACCACCTCTAAGCCTGCCCCTGCAGAGCTGACAGAATCTCTGCCCCAGTGTGGCTCCTGTCCCCCAAGCACACCAGCTCAAGCACTGCATGGCATCTTTTGGTCTGCGTATTTGCGTAGCCCCTTGAAAGCCTCCGGAGCATCGCTGGTTCCGAGGACAAAGCACAGGAAGAGGCCATGGAGGAAGAAGAAGAAGAGGGGGTGGAGGAGAGAGGTGTGTCAGAATCACCAGTAGTAGCATTTTGGAGGCATGGTGGCGGAGCAACCCCCAACACTACTGCACCTTGTCCTGCACCCTTTCCAGCTGCCAGAAGAGTCACCCAATGCGCCATGAAAGATAGGTAATGTCCCTGTCCATGCCTGCTGGACCATGAGTCAGTGGTAATATGCACCTTACCGCTGACCGCCCTGTCCAGCAAGGCCAAGACATTGTCTTCCACATGCCGGTAGAGAGCCGTAATCGCCTTCCGTGAGAAAAAGTGGCGTTTGGGAACCTGCCACTGAGGAACCGCACATTCCACAAACTCGTGGAAGGGGGCAGAGTCTACCAACTGAAAAGGCAGCAGTTGATGTGCTAGCAATTTTGCCAAGCTAGCATTCAACCACTGGGCATGTGAATGGCTGGGAGCGAACTTCTTTCGGCGGTGCAGCAGCTGGGGCAGGGAAATTTGCCTGGTACAATATGACGTTGGTGTACCGATAGCAGATTGCCTGCAAGTACTTGGCTGTGACACACCTAATTCTACACCTTCATTCCTCTCAGTGCAGGTCTCAGAGAAGACTGAAGGTATAGTGGGGTTGGAGATCCCAGCTGATGAGGAGCAAGGAGAGGTCCTCTTTGTTCTTTGGTGTGGGTCTTTTAGGTACACTTGCCAACGAACTGCATGGCAGGTCAACATATGTCTGGTCAAGTTGTGATGGGTGATGTTTTGGCCACGCGAGATAC
Organism: Aquarana catesbeiana; assembly: GCF_042186555.1. NCBI lineage: Eukaryota > Metazoa > Chordata > Amphibia > Anura > Ranidae > Aquarana > Aquarana catesbeiana. The sequence continues at coordinate 595,957,667 of NC_133328.1, read as the reverse complement.
GCTTGAGACATATGTTGCAAATAGCAGCGGTGCGATCTGATGCACTCGTCTCAAAAAAGGCCCAAACCAAAGAACTTTTGGAGCTTTGGGGTGTGATGCAGTCAGTGTGCTGCCCCTAGGCTGGCCCCTGGAGGGCATCCTGCCTTGTTGGTGATGTGCCTCCTCCTCCTCCTCTCTCCTATCAGGCACCCACATTGAGTCAGTGACCTCATCATCCCCTCCCTCCTCATCACTGGAGCAAAGCTGGCAGTATGCTGCAGCTGGGGGAACATGACTGCCAGATTGCTGTCCTTCTTGGGCACCCCCTCTGTCTGGGCTCACGCTACTGCCTTCCTCTAGCTGAGTACCATTATCAGAGCCTTCAAAATGCTGGGCATCCTCCTGGAGCATGTACCCAACACTGTGGTCAAACAGTTTGGAGGACTCCTCAGGAAGACATGGTGGGGCTAGGGAAGGAGTGACAGATGCCATTGAGCCAAGGGAAGAGGCCACGCTGGCAGCTGCTTTGCCAGACAACGTACCCTGAGCCTGGGTGAGAGAGGATAAGGAGGATGAGGGTGGATTGGTCATCCACTCTACCAAGTCTTCCGCATGTTGCCACTCAACATGGCCAGCTGCCGAAAAAAGGACAAGCGTGTCCCACGGCCACGTGCTGATTAGGATGCACCGTGTCCACGACCAGAATTGTTGCCTCTAGACACAGAGCCTGCTTGCCCTCTTTTATTGGCTTTCCTTCCAGACATACTAATGACCTGCACTGCAGTGAGATGTAGCTGCACAAAACTGGGATGTATATATATACTGATTATACAGCAGCTAGCAGAATGCCTGCCTGTGGTATTAATAGGATCAGAAGAAGCACACAAGCACTTGTCTTCAGGTAGCTATAGATGCAAATGTGCAGGGTACACAGTACACTAACTGTAAATACTTCAAGAGCCTGTCTGTGCTATTAATATGATCATAAGAAGCACACAAGCACTTGTCTTCAGGTAGCTATACTGCAGGTGCAACTGTGCAGGGTACACAGTACACAAACTGTAAATACTGTAAAAACACCTGCGTGCCTGTCAGTATATTAGGAAGAGAATAACAGGAACGGATCTAGCTAAACTGAATACAGTGTATATGTAGGAAGGACAGTATGGTGGCCTGAATTTATGGGAGGAGCCCGCAGGGTATTTAACCAGGCCGCTCGCCTGTGGTCTTTGTCGGTTTCCTGTGCTTGATACGTTACGTCACTAGGCTGACTCTTCCAACTCGTTGGCGTTCATGAGTTGCACTTTCAAAATTTCAGCGGCTTTCGGTTCCCGTTCGCAGTTTCTGAGAGTCTTCCGTTCCCATTCGTAGTTTTTCGTACAAACGTGTCTGGCTCAGCTGTCGCAGGTAGGGTTTAGTTGACATTTCTTCATTTCATGTATCACCATTTGCTAGATAACGCGTGTCGCTTAAACCCCGATACGGAACTTACGAGTCATTCGTTAAGAAACCCTGCACGTAGCCGTAGCACTCAGCCACCGATTCGTGCCTCTATCATTTCTAAAACATTTTTCATTCATTTCTACGCACCTCACTCTGATTCGAATCCAGTTGCGTCCGCTTCGCACCTGTTTGTCCAACCATGTCTCAGTTGTTCTTGGCTCAGGTTTTATACCTTGCTCCACAGTCCGGTTCGTTATCAGTTGCAATTACGGCACACAGATTCGTGCCTCTGTCAAGGCATATCACTTCAATCATTTCACTCATTTCACTCATTTCACCTTCATGTACCGTGCTCCAATTCAAATCTAGTTGCATCTGTGATGCACCGATTCGTCCCGGTGTGCCCCAGTTATTTGGCCTCATTTCAGTACATGCTCCAGAGTCCAATTCATTGTCAGTCGCAGTTTATGGCTCACCGATTCGTGCCTGTCATGGGAAATCATTTCACTGTCATGTATCACGTTCCGATTCAAATCCAGTCGCATCTGTGATGCACCGATTCGTTCCGGCGTGCCCCAGGTATTTTCGGCCACATTTCAGTACATGCTCCAGAGTCCGGTTCGTTGTCAGTCGCAGCCACGGCATGACCGATTCGTGCCTCTGTCATGGCAGGTGCCTCTACCATAACAAATCATTTAATTCATTTCATCATTTCACTCATTTCACTGTCACGTACTGCGCCCCGATTCGAATCCAGTAGCATCCGAGATGCACCGATTTGTTCCGGCGTGCCCTAGTTGTCTTGTCCTCATTTAATTCTGTGCTCCACAGTCCGACTCGTGGTAGAAAAAAAAATGTTTCGGTCTCATCCAGCACCTGCACCAGAGCTTGGGTCGCTGGCAGTCGCAGTTGCGGCACGACCGATTCGTGTCTCTGTCAGGGTAAACATTTAATTCATTTCACTGTTACATACCGCACTCCGATTCAAATCTAGTCGCATCCGTGATGCACCGATTCGTTCCGGTGTGCACTAGTGTTTTTTCTTTTTGCCTCATTTCAGTACATGCTCCAGAGTCTAGTTCGCTGTCAGTCGCAGCTGCGGCACGACCAATTCGCGCCTCTGCCATGGCGAAACGTTTTCATACATTTCACTCTAAGGCAAACATTTCATTCATTTCGTTGTCACATTCCGCGCCCCGATTTGAGACCAGGGCATCCGTCAGGCATCGATTCATCCCGGCAAGCCCAGTTGGCTTGGCCTCATTGGCACAGTCGCAGCACACCAATTCGTGCCTCTATCATGGCATAAACATTTCACTAATTTTATTTAATTTCATGAACCTGACGCTTAAACACGTTACAAGTCACTTTTTCAAGTCAAGTAGTCAAACCCTTCATCGGTTGTTATCTGTCATTTTCCTCCAGGTCAGTCAAGTTAACCAGTTGCCAACCGGCCCATAGCCAAATGACGGCTGCAGGGCAGTTGGATAACTCTGGGAGCACATCATATGACGTGATTCCAGAAAACTGCTCCCGCACGCCCCCTGATCGCGGCCGTTTACCATGTGATCGCTCCGTAAACATGTCATGACGCCGGTTCCTCCCTCCCCTCTCTGTACCGATCGGTACAGAGGGAGAGAGATCGGATGGGAGCCGCGCTGTGGGCTGGAATTGTAGTGCCCACAGCACTGCTCAGTGACATGTGCAGTCACATCCATCCATCCATCCATGCTCAGCCATCCCTCCATGCTCTGCAATTCCCTGTGCAATACTCTGCAATACCCTGTGCAATACTCTGCAATACCCCGCAATACTCTACAATGACCCACAATACTCTGCAATGCCCCGCAATACTCTGCAATGTCTCGCAATACTCTACAATGACCTGCAATACTCTACAATGCCCCACAATACTCTGCAATGCCCTGCAATACTCTGCAATGTCCCACAATAGTCTGCAATACCCCACAATACTCTGCAATGCCCCGCAATACTCTGCAATACCCCACAATACTCTGCAATGCCCCGCAATACTCTGCAATGCTCCGCAATAGTCTGCAATACTCTGCAATGCTCCGCAATACTCTGCAATGCCCCGCAATACTCTGAAATGCTCTGCAATAGTCTGCAATACTCTGTAATGCCCCATAATACTCTGCAATGCCCCACAATATTCTGCAATGCCCCGCAATACTCTGAAATGCCCCGCAATGACCCGCAATACTCTGCAATGCCTCGCAATACTCTGCAATGACCCGCAATGACCCGCAATGACCCACAATACTCTGCAATAGTCTGCAATACTCTGTAATGCCCCATAATACTCTGCAATACCCCACAATACTCTGCAATGCCCTGCAATACTCTGCAATGCCCCGCAATACTCTGCAATGCTCCGCAATAGTCTGCAATACTCTGCAATAGTCTGCAATACTCTGCAATGCCCCGCAATACTCTGCAATACCCCACAATACTTTGCAATGCCCCTCAATACTCTGCAATGTCCCGCAATAGTCTGCAATACCCCACAATACTCTGCAATGCCCCACAATACTCTGCAATGCCCCGCAATACTCTGCAATACCCCGCAATACTCTGCAATGCCCCGCAATACTCTGCAATGCCCCACAATACTCTGCAATGCTCCGCAATATTCTGCAATACTCTGCAATAGTCTGCAATACTCTGCAATGCCCCGCAATACTCTGCAATGCCCCGCAATACTCTGCAATACCCCACAATACTCTGCAATGCCCCACAATACTCTGCAATGCCCTGCAATACTCTGCAATGCTCCACAATAGTCTGCAATACTCTGTAATGCCCCGCAATACTCTGCAATGCCCCACAATACTCCTCAATGCCCCGTGACACTCTGCAATGCCCCGCAATACTCTGCAATGCCCCGCAATACTCTGCAATGCTCCGCAATAGTCTGCAATACTCTGCAATGCCCCGCAATACTCTGCAATGCCCCGCAATACTCTGCAATACCCCACAATACTCTGCAATACCCCACAATACTCTGCAATGCCCCACAATACTCTGCAATGCCCTGCAATACTCTGCAATGCTCCACAATAGTCTGCAATACTCTGCAATGCCCCACAATACTCCTCAATGCCCCGTGACACTCTGCAATGCCCCGCAATACTCTGTAATGCCCCGCAATACTCTGCAATGCTCCGCAATAGTCTGCAATACTCTGCAATGCCCCGCAATACTCTGCAATGCCCTGCAATACTCTGCAATGCCCTGCAATACCCTGCAATACTCTGCAATACCCCGCAATACCCCACAATACCCCACAATACTCTGCAATACCCCGCAATACCCCACAATACCCAGCCATACTCTGCAATACTCGGTGACACCCAGCCATGCTCAGCCATGCTCGGCCATACTCAGCCATACCCTGCCATACTCGGCTGTACTTGGCCTCTGTATGTGACCAGGCTGTGGAAGTCTCACACATGTGGTATCGCCGTACTCAGGAGGAGAGGGAGAATCTATTTTGGGGTGTCATTTTTGGTATGTACATGCCATGTGTTAGAAACATTGTATAAATGGACAACTTTGTGTTAAAAAAATGTGTTCTAACCACTTCCCGCCCGCCGGCCATCATACGACGTCCTTTACTTTGTGCGGGGATATCTGAATGATGGGTGCAGCTGCAGGCATCATTCAGATATCAGCTTTTTCAGCCTGAGATTCCCTACACCATGAGAATGATTATAGCGGCTGTTCCGCTGCTTGATCGTTCTTACAGGAGGCGAGAGGGGACAACCCCCCTCTCGCTGCCCTCAGGTGCTTCTACCGACTCACCGCTACGATCGAAGCCAGGATCATTTTTTTTTATTTCAGGCTTCCCAGCCTAGAGGTGAGATGTGGGGTCTTATTGACCCCATATCTCACTGTAAAGAGGACCTGTCATGCCATATTCCTATTACAGGTGATGTTTACATTCATTGTAATAGAAATAAAAGTGATCAAAAAATTTATTTTTTGGAAAAAAGCCTCAAACTAAAATAAATAAAGTAAAATGAACAATTCAAAAAAAAAAAATTTTCCCCGTGTCCCCGTGTGCTCGCATGCAGAAGCGAACGCATATGTAAGTTGTGCCCACATATGAAAATGGTGTTCAAACCACACATGTGAGGTATCGCTGCGATCGGTAGAGCAAGAGCAATAATTTTGGCTCTAGACCTCCTCTGTAACTCACAACATGTAACCAGTAAAAAATTTTAAAGCGTCTCCTATGGGGATTTTTAAGTAGCGAAGTTTGGTGCCATTCCACGAGCGTGTGCAATTTTGAAGGGTGACATGTTAGGTATCTATTTACTCGGCATAACTTCATCTTTCACATTATGCAAAAACATTGGGCTAACTTTACTGTTTTGTTTTTTTTTAAAGCACAAAACTTTTTTTTTTCGCATTACAAAAATTGCTGCGCATTGTATTCTCTAGGGTCTTTGCTAAAAATATATATATAATGTTTTGGGGTTCTATGTAATTTTCTAGCAAATAAATTATGATTTTTACATGTAGGAGAGAAATGTCAGAATTGGCCTGGGTGCTCCAGAACGCTTGATGATGCTCCCTGCATGTTGGGCCTCTGTATGTGGCCATGCTGTGTAAGACTCGCACATGTGGTATCACCATACTCGGGAGTAATAGCAGAATGTGTTTTGGAGTGTAATTTGTGGTATGCATATGCTGTGTGTGAGAAATAACCTGCTAATATGAAAATTTTGTAAAAAAAAAAAAGAAAAAAAAAATCTTGATTTTGCAAAGAATTGTGGGAAAAAATGACAACTTCAAAAAACTCATCATGCATTTTTCTAAATACCTTGGAATGTCTTCTTTCCAAAAAGGGGTCATTTGGGGGGTATTTGTACTTTTCTGGCATGTTATGGTCTCAAGAAATGAGAGGCCGTCAGTAATTCAGGTGTGATCAATTTTCAGAGATTGGCACCATAGCTTGTGGACTCTATAACTTTCACAAAGACCAGATAATATACACCGATTTGGGTTATTTTTACCAATGATATGTAGTGGTATAAATTTTGGCCAAAATATATGAAGAAAAAAATATTAATTTGCAAAATTTTATAACAGAAACGAAGAAAAATGCATTTTTTTAGAGAATTTTCTGTCTTTTTTCTTTTATAGCGCAAAAAATAAAGAACCCAGCGGTGATTAAATACCCCAAAAGAAAGCTCTATTTGTGTGAAAAAAAGTACAAAAATTTCATATGGGTACAGTGTTGCATGACTGAGTAATTGTCATTCAAAGTGTGAGAGCACCGAAAGCTGAAAATTGGTCCGGTTATTAAGGGGGTTTAAGTGCCCAGTGGTCAAGTGGTTAAAAAAAAAATAATAAATAATAATAAAAAAAAAGCCACACCCCGTCTTCCTTCGAAGTTCAGTCATGGTCCCAATTGATTTGTTAAAACCTTCGCCTCACTTCTATTCCCCCTTGTAGTTGCACAATCTGATTTAAGTTGGTTTCATTTCATACACTTTACAAACCGATTCATATCAGAATTCATTGTATACAACTTAGTGCATGCTTGGCCAATCATCAGCCAGCAATGCACTGTGATGCTGCAGTGAATTATGGGCCATGACGCGCCACTCGAATTTGGCGCGAGCGGCCCATATCGTTCGCAATTCGACGAACGGTCAAAAAGGCAATGTTCGAGTCGAACATGGGTTCGACTCGAACTCGAAGCTCATCCCTATTCTATAACATACCATATATCCTGAATGATTACCAGGTAACAGTGCTACTCAGGCGTGGAGCATTAGAAGGCCTATGCCACTATTATGGATGAGCCGAACCCCCGTTCGGTTCGCAGCACAACATGCGAACAGGAAAAAAATGAGTTTGAACACCATTAAAGTCTATGGGACACAAACATGAAAAATCAAAAGAGCTAATTTTAAAGGCTTATATGCAAGTTATTGTCATAAAAAGTGTTTGGGGAACCGGGTCCTGCCCCAGGGGACATGTATCAATGCAAAACAAAGTTTTAAAAACGGCAGTTTTTTCGGGAGCAGTGATTTTAATAATGCTTAAAGTGATAAATAAAAAAAATATTCCTTTAAATATCATGCCGGGGGGGGGGGGGGTGTCTATAGTATGACTGTAAAGTGGCGCAATTTTCCCGGGTTTAGAACAATACCACAGCAAAATTACAATTCTAAAGGAAAAAGTCATTTAAAACTGCTCGTGGTGTAATGTATTGTCGGGTCTCGGCAATATAGATGAAAATCATTGAAAAAAATGGCATGAGCCCCCCCTCCCCCCGTCTGTTACCAGGCCCTTTGAGTCTGGTATGGATATTAGCACTCACATTTTTTTATTTAAGGCACTATATACTCAGCAGTATAAACTCAAACAGCAGTATATAGTATACTGTATATACTATACGGCCTGCCCTATATACTCTGCAGAAAATTGGGCCTTATTTGTTGGTGGTACCAGAACATTATAAGTCCTCACAGTTACTCTTGGTGAGCGCAGGAACGGGCCCTGCTGTGAAATACTATATAAAAAATTGTAATTACATGCCCCTGTTAAACAGGAGCAGAAAAATTGGGCCTTTGGTGGTGGTACCAGAACACTGTAAGCCCTCACAGTTAATCTTGTTGGGCGCAGGAATGGGCCCTGCTGTAAAATATTGTATCAAGATTTGGAATTACAAGCCCTGTTTAACAGGGGCAGAAAAATTGTGCCTTTGGCGGTGGTGCCACAACACTGTAACCCCTCACAGATACGCTTGTTGGGCACAGGAACAGGCCCTGCGTTGAAATATTATACCAAGATTCAAGAATTGTAATTACATGCCCCTGTTAAACAGGGGCAGAAAAATTGGGCCTTGGGTAGTGGTGGTGGTGCAACAACACTGTAACCCCTCACAGATACTCTTGTTGGGCACAGGAATGGGCCCTGCTGTGAAATATTAGATCAAAAAATGTAATTAAATGCCCCTGTTAAACAGGGGCAGAAAAACTGGGCCCTGGGTGGTGGTGGTGGTGGTGCCCTAAACCAAAAATATTTTTGCAAGTTAGCATCATCAAGATTGAGGAGGAATAGGATAGTGTCAGGACTGGCTCAACCCTTCCTTCTCTGAGCTGGCCACTCAGCTGTCGGCTAATTGCCAGCTCTCATCTCTCTCCACAGTTAACCAGCTGCTGTGGATCTGCTCGTCAGTCCCGCCTACTTAAAGATCTCCAGCTCACTTCATTCCTGCCTTCGACTTGGTCACATCACAAGAAACCATCTCCTGCGTTCCTGTTTAAAGACTGGTTTTGCTGACATCCCTTCTGGCTCCTTGTCCTGCTTGCTGTTCCTCTATTTGGATACCCTTCTGGCCTGGCTGATTACCCGATCTGGTTACTGAACTCTGGCTTGGCTGACTACCCGATCTGGTTACTGGACACTGGCTATGCTTTGACTATGCTTACCCTAATTACCTTTTTATTTTTATTAATAAACAAATGTGATTTTACTGTACTTCTGTCTCGGTCTGGTTCATGGTTTCTGACAGTAGGCGAAGACCATGAATTCAGAAGATACAGTCAATCCACTTGTTGGTAATATTTTTTCCAGATTGGATGAGCAAGATGACTGCATGGATCAGTTTGCCATGGCGTTACAAACGCTTCTGAGTCACACAGCTCACTGTGGCTGCTCCGGTACAACCTGAATTGCAGGCCCTCCCTGCTGCTACGCCAGTCTCTGTGCAGCTACCTGCCTTGAGTATTACCTCTATAAGAGGTATGTCTGGTTCCTCCCCGCTTCCCCAGTGATTTGGGGGCGATCCAGTTCAATGCAGAGGGTTTCTCAACCAAGTTGAGATATACTTTGAGATGCTGCCCCAGGCATTTCCCATGGACAGATGCAAAGTAGGGTTTGTGATATCTTTGCTTTCTGAGAGATCCTTGGCCTAGGCTAACCCTCTATGGGAGATGCAAAAACCTGTTTTCTTGAGTTACAGTGAGTTTGTGGCCTCCTTTAAAAGGGTATTTGACATTCCCACACACTCCGCTTCTGCTGCCAAGTGCCTCATGTCCATCAAACAGAGTACAAGAACTGTTGCTGACTATTGAGTTCCGTACTCTGGCAGCAGAGGTTACTTGCAACAATGAGGCCCTCGTGGCTGCTTTTTCTCATGGTCTCTCGGATTCCATCAAGGATGAGATAGCAGCCCGAGATATACCCACTGAGCTGGAGAGCTTGATTTCGTTTGCCAGCCTCATTGACTCCAGACTCAGAGAAAGACTTTCTTTTAAGGAACGCTTGCGGAAGCCTCCTGTACATTTGCCTCCGAGCTTTGCAGTCCCACCCATGCCTCCCTCACCTCCCATGCCTCCTGGTACCGAATCAGTCAGTGAAGATGAACCCATGCACTTAGGCTTCATGCGTCTGCGGATGAGAGAGCCTTTAGGAGGAGGGAGAGATTGTGCCTTTATTGTGGCCAGGCAGGTCACTTTTTAAGTCTTGTCCTACCCGTCCTGGGAACACCCGAACCTTGAGGTCCTGTCATGGACAGACCTTAGGTGGTGTTGTGTCATCCCCAGTTATCCAGAAGGATAAGCCCCTGGTTTCAGTCACCCTTTCTTGGGCTAAGTTGTCTATCGAGATACAGGCTCTAATCGACTCTGGGGCTGCAGGCCTGTTCATTGATGCTGCCTTTGTATCAAAGCACTAGATTCCACTGCAGCTGCGTGGCACTCCACTTGCCATTGAGGCTCTTGACGGGAGACTACTCTACAGCCTGCCCATGTAACTCATGAGATGGTTCTATTGTCCATGACCGTAGGGGCTCTTCACCATGACATAATCCAATTCCAAGTGATTTTGTCTCCTAAGTTTCCACTGGTTACTGGTTATCCTTGGTTACAGAGGAACAACACCTCTTTTGATTGGCTCCATGCTGAGGTTCTCTCCTGGTCACCACAATCCAGTGAAACATGCTTCTGGAAGGTAGCCAAGGTCCTGTGTACCTCTTCACTCTCCTCCCTGCCAGAGGAGTACCGTGATTTTAGTGATGTCTTTGACAAAGGTCAAGCCGGTAGTTTGCCTCCACACCGGCCGTAAGATTGCGCAACTGACCTTCAACCTGGTGCCACTCCCCCTCGTGGCCGGGTTTACCCTCTGTGTGTCTTGGAGGATAAAGCCATGGAGGAGTATGTTGCAGACGCACTTTCTCGGGGTTTCATCCACAAATCCCTGTTTCCTGCTGGTGCTGGTTTCTTCTTTGTGAAGAAGAGGTGTGGTGAACTGAGACCTTGTATTGATTATAGGGAGTCTCAATCATTTCATCATTAAGAATGCCTATCCGATCCTGTTGATTACAGAGTTTTTTGACCGCCTCAAGGGAGCAATGGTTTTCAATAAGCTTGACCTGAGAGGGGCTTACAAACTTGTGAGGATTAAGGGGGGCGACAAGTGGAAAACTGCATTTAATACCAGAAACGCCATTTTGAGTATCTCGTAATGCCTTTTGGCCTTTGTAGCGCTCCGACAGTTTTCCAGGAATTTATTAATGATGTCCTCCGAGAATTGTTGCAGTGTGGTGGTTTATCTTGATGATATGTGTGGTGGTTTATCTCGATGTAATCCTCATATTTTCCAAGTCCCTGGAGAGTCACTACACAGATATCTGTCATGCGCTTCAGAAATTAAGAGAACAATCTCTATTGTAAACTGGAGAAGTGTGAGTTCCATCGGGAACAGGTTAAATTCCTGGGCTATGTCATTTCCACTGCTGGTTTTCCAATGGACCCAGAGAAACTTTCGGTAGTCCTACAGTGGCCTCGACCCATCGGGTTACATCCTCTGCAGCGTTTCCTGGGTTTTGCCAACTATTATCGGAAGTTTATTCGTAACTTCTCATCTCTGGTCAAGCCCCTGACCGATATGACCAGAAAGAACGGTAATCCACAGAGTTGGTCTCCGGAGTCCATTAAGGCCTTTGAAAGCCTCAAGGCTGCCTTTTTTTCTGATCCTGTGTTGGCACATCCTGATCCTATGTTACCTTTTATCCTTGAGGTTGATGCTTCTGAGACTGGTGTTGGCACCCTTCTGTCTCAACGTCCTACCTCTGAGAGTGCTATGCATCCTTGTGGCTACTTTTCCAAGAAATTGTCACCTGCCGAGTGCAATTATGAGATTGGTGACAGAGAGCTGTTGGCAATCATTTTAGCCCTGAAAGAATGGAGACATCTCCTTGAAGGTACCACTGTGCTGATCTCATTCTTACTGACCATAAGAATCTCACATTCTTGTCTGAGGCTAAACTCCTCTCTCCCAGAAGGGCGCGATGGGCTATTTTCTTGTCAAGTTTCAATTACATTGTTTCATTCTTACCCGGTACTAAGAATTTAAGGGCTGACGCCTTGTCATGACAATTTTCCTCCACTTCCAAGTTGGAGTCGGTTCCAGTTCCTATGATTCCCCCTGATCGTATTCTGGCTACGGTTCGCACCAGTCTTACTTTTCCTTTGGGTGACAAAATTCTTGCTGCTCAGGTCCATGCTCCTCCTGAGAAAACTTGTGACCGCTGTTTTGTCCCAGAGTGTCTCTGTACTGCCGTGCTCCAGACTTACCATTCTCCCAAGGCAGCTGGCCACCCTGGTAAGAATCAACTCATTTGGGCCATTTCCCAACAATTCTGGTGGCCTAGTCTATGTGCTGATGTAACTGCCTTCGTAGCTGCCTGTTCCATGTGTGCTCAAAGTAAGACTCCACGACACCTTCCAGTGGGCCTCCTACAACCCATACCCAATGGAGAGAGGCCCTGGACCCACCTGTCTATGGATTTCATTGTAGAGTTGCCCAACTCCCAAGGCAACACAGTTATCCTTATGGTGGTTGACCGGTTCTCAAAGATGTGTCATTGTATTCCACTTAAGAAGTTGCCCACTTCTAAGGAACTGGCTTTCATTTTTGCTCGGGAGATCTTTCGCTTACATGGGCTACCCAAGGTGATTGTCTGGGAAAGGGGTAGTCAGTTTGTGTCCAGGTTCTGGTGAGCCTTTTGTGCACAGCTGGGAATTCAACTTGCTTACTCCTCTGCGTATCACCCGCAGTCTAATGGGGCTGCAGAATGAGCCAAACAGTCCTTGGAGCAAATCCTATGTTGCTATTTCTGACCATCACAACAACTGGTCAGACCTATTACCATGGGCAGAGTTTGCTCACAACAGTGCCTTGAATTCTGCTTCCCGATTGTCTCAGTTTATGGCAAATTATGGTTTCCAACCTTCCATGTTGCCTGACTTGTTTGTTCCGCAGAATATTCCTGCACTAGAGGAGCATCTTGTTCGTTCCACTTGGGCACAAGTCCAGGAGGCTTTGCGTCATGCTAATGATAGGTACAGACTCCATGCTGACCGCAGACGCCTGCCTGTGCCTTCCTACCAGGTTGGGGACGGGGTCTGGCTGTCATCTTGCAACCTCCGGCTTCGTGTTCCCTCACTGAAGTTCGCTCCTTGGTTTATTGGGCCTTTCCGTATCCTTCACAGGATTAACCCAGTGGCTTACGCGTTGGACCTTCCTCCTAGTATGCGCATCATAAATGTGTTTCATGTCTCCTTATTGAAAACGTTGGTCTGCAACCGCTTTACCACCTCGGTGCCACGTCCTCACCCTATACAGGTTGAGAACCATGAGGAGTATGAGGTACAATCCATTGTTGACTCCCATAGGTTCCGTGGGTGCATACAGTACCTGGTGCATTGGAAGGGGTACGGTCCGGAGGAACGCTCCTGGGTCTTATCCTCGGACTTACATGCTCCTGCCCTCCTCCGTGATTTCCATAGATGTTTTGCCCTCAAGCCTGGTGATCCTCTGAGGGGGAGAGGTCGTTGAGGTGGGGGGGTACTGTCAGGGCTGGCTCAGCCCTTCCTTCTCTGAGCTGGCCGCTCAGCTGTTGGCTAATTGCCAGCTCTCATCTCTCTTTACAGTTAACCAGCTGTTGTGGATCTGCTCGTCAGTCCCGCCTACTTAAAGATCTGCAGCTCACTTCATTCCTGCCTTCGCCTTGGTCATATCAAAAGAAACCATCTCCTGCGTTCCTGTTTAAAGACTGGCTTTGCTGACATCCTTTCTGGCTCCTTATCCTGCTTGCTGTTCCACTACTTTGATCCCTGACTTCTGCTTGGCTGCGCGTTAAGTTCCACCTGGTGGGCGTGTCACAAATGAGGCGGTTGGTGGGAACGTTGCATTCCCTTTCAATGTCAGCCAGCTGAGCACTGGCATTGTATGGCTGGTGGAAATGACCACAGACATTTCTGGCCTGCCTCAGGAGATCCTGTAAGCCTGGGTACCTGCTCAAGAACTGCTGCACCACCAAATTCAAGACATGTGTCAAACATGGAAAATGGGTCAGTGTCCCTGTCGGAGGGCGGAGAGAAGGTTGGTGCCATTGTCACATATAACCATTCCTGGCTGAAGCTGACATGGCGTCAACCACCTCTGAGCCTGCCCCTGCAGAGCTTACAGAATCTCTGCCCCAGTGTAGCTCTTGTCCCCTGCTTGCGTAGCCCCTTGAACACTTACAGAGCACCGCTGGTTCAGAGGACAAATCTGCAGAAGAGGCCATAAAGGAAGAAGAAAAAGTGGGCGTGGAGGAGAGAGCTGTGGCAGAATCACCACTAGCATTTTGGAGGCGTGGTGGCGGAACAGGCTCCAACAATACTGAACCCTGTCCTGCATCCTTCCCTGCTTCCAGCAGAGTTACCCAGTGCGCCGTGAAGGAAAGGTAACGTCCCTGCCCATGCCTGCTGGACTATGAGTCAGCGGTAATATGCACTTTATTCTGTCCTGTCCAACGAGGCCAAAACATTGGCCTTCCATGAAAAGAAATGGCGTTTTGAAACCTGCCACTGAGGTACAGCATATTCCACAAATTCACAAAAGGGGCGGAGTCTACCAGCTGAAAAGGCAGCAGTTGCAGTGCTAGCAAATTGGCCAAACTAGCATTCAGATGCTGAGCATGTGGATGGCTGGGACCGAATTTCTTTTTGCGATTCAGCAACTGGGGTAGGAAAATTTGTCAGCTAAAATAAGATGGTGGTGTACTGCTAGCAGATTGGCTGCAAGTACTTGGGACACCTATTGCTATACCTTCATTCCTCTCAGTGCAGGTTTTTGAGAGGTCTAAATGTATAGTGGGGTTGGAGATCCCAGATAAGGAGCAAAGAGAAGTCCGCATTTTTCTTTAAAGTGGGTCTTTCATATGCTGTTGCCAACGAACTGCATGGCAGGTCCTCATATGTCTGGTCAAGCATGTGGTGCCCAAGCAGCTGCTGTTCTGGCCATGCTTGATTCGCTTTAGACATAGGTTGCAAACAGCAATGGTGCGATCTGCTGCACACGTGTCAAAAGGCCCACACCAAGGAACTTTTAAAAGTCAGCGGGGCGTCAGCAGCACCAGGCACCTGCAGAGCTCTGCTGTGTGATGCAAAAGGGTGGCTGCCCTTAAGCTGCCCCATAGAAGACATCCTGCCTCGTTGGAGTTATGCCTCCTCCTCCTCTCTTCTCTCAGACACCCAAGTAGAGTCGGTAACCTCATCATCCCCTCCCTCCTCGTCACTGGAGCAAACTTGGCAGTATGCTGTGAAAAAATAAAAATTTACAGATTCCGATAAGCCCCTCGCCTGCATACCCCCACAACCACCAGGCAAGGGTTGTGGGGATGAGGCTCTTGTCCCCATCAACATGGGGACAAGGTGCTTTGGGGGGCAACTCCAAAGCACCCTCCCCATGTTGAGGGCATGTGGCCTGGTACGCGTCAGGAGGGTGGCGCTCTCTCGTCCCCCCCTCTCTTCCTGCGGCTTGCCAGGTTGCATGCTCGGATAAGGGTCTGGTATGGATTTTTGGGGGACCCCTACACCATTTTTTTTAATTTGGCACAGGGTTCCTCGTAATTTCCATACCAGACCTGAAGGGCCTGGTATGGATTTTGGGGGGACCCCCATGAAATGTTTTTTAAAAATTTTGGTTCCGGGTTCCCCTTAATATTCATACCGGGGCCTGGTAATGGACCCATGCCGCTTTTTTCAATGAGTTTTATCTATATTGCCACGACCCGACAATTCATTACAGCGGCGATCCGTTTCAAATTACTTTTTTCCTTTAGAAATGTCATTTTGCTGTGGTACTGTTCTAAACATGGGAATACTGCGCCACTTTACAGGCATACTATAGACACCCCCCAGGCACGATATTTAAAGGAATATTTAATTTTTATTGTTTCACTTTAAGCATTATTAAAATCATTGCTTCCGAAAAAAATGTCCCCTGGGGCAGGACCCGGGTCCCCAAACACTTTTTATAACAACAACTTACAAAAGCCTTTAAAATTAGCACTTTTGATTTTTCATGTTCATGTCCCATAGACTTTAACGGTGTTCGCGTGTTCTTCTGAATTTTTTGCCTGTTTGGATGTTCTGGTGCAAACCAAACCGGGGGGTGCTTGGCTCATCCTTAACTGCCAGTTTCTTGTTCTTCTTTGGCACCCCCTCCCTCTAGGCTCACATTACTCCCTTCCTCAACCTGGGAACCAACATCGGAGCCTTCAAATCGCTATGCATCCTCCAGCAGCATGTACCTGACACTGTGGTGAAATAGTTCTGTGCACTCCACCATGCATGATGGTGGGCCTACGGAAGGAGTGACTGTGGACAAGGAGCCAGTGGAATAGGCCGCTTTGGCAGCTGCATTGGAAGGCAAACTAATCTGAGCCTGGTTGACAGAGGATGAGAAGGACGAGGACAGTTTTGTTATCCACTCCACCAACTCTTCTGCATGTTCTGGCTCAAAAACACAGCCAGCAGCAAAAAAAAAAAAAAGGACACAGCCACTTGCACCATGTCCACGACCAGCACTGTTGACTGTAGACACAGAGGCTGCTTGCCCTGTTTTAGTGGCCTGTGAGCGTCTGCCGTGCCTTGGTGGCCTTCTGGAGATGATGTATATTTTGTTTTGCAACACCACACTACACTGTATTAGATACTGTGTACACCACCAGAAGTGCAGTAGAAACTCTACACATTGTATTAGATACTGTGTACACTACCTGCACTGTATAAACAACTGTACTATGGCTGCACTGTATTTTATACTGTGTACACCACCAGAAGTGTAGTAGAAACTGTACTATGGCTGCACTGTATTGTGTACACCACCAGAAGTGTAGTAGAAACTGTACACACTGTAATTTTGATTAAAAAAGCCTACCAATGTGGTTTCCTTATACAGTATTTTAACAGTTACTTGTGGTAACAATTTTTGTTGAGTACATCTGAATAAATATATTTGAACACAGCACAACAAAATTGTTGCATAATAATGCCATAAAAATCTAAATAGACACATGCAATGCGGGCAGGGGGTTATTTTAGTGGTCCTTGTATACTGTTCCTAATTCCAGAGGCCTCAACTGAAAATAATAATCTTTCAAACCAGGCATTGTTGAAATAAGATGGTCTAATGACAAGACTTTGGACATCTAGGACATAAACCTGTGACCTCCATGGTAAAATATTTCACTCATCTTGCTTTGATTCTCTTCTGGTTCCTAAAAATCAGCTTTTTATAAAGCAAACTAGGCTGAAGGTTTCCAATTCTGAATATTTCTTTCTATTCAAAGGAAATGAAAGATAAAAATTTGGGGAGAGGTTTAAAGTTAACCTCAATCTACAATGCTTCAAATTAATGTTATGAAACCTATAGCAAACCATCTAGGCTTGTTTGGGTTTTTGAAAAGTAATAACACAAAACAGATAGAAGGCTGCAGTCTAGGCAAAGGAAAGGCGAATATTCCTTCCTTTTGTTTAGCTCATTAGAATGTAAAACTGAAATGTAACACATATATTTCTACTAAAGTAGAATTTCTGGCTGGAAAATCAAGAAAAATTGCATTGCTAGAAACCAATGCCAAATTCACAAAGATACGTGGCTCAGATTTTGTTTTCCTATTTTGTTATTATAACCTGCCTAATAAAATGTAAATTAGAGACTCAGCATCTATCTGTCTTAAGTATTAGTTAACATTGTTTGATTTTAAAGGTTTGTTTGAATGCTTTCTGAGATTATGATGAATTACTTGCTGCACTAGGGTCCTCAGTTCAAATCTCAACCTGGGAACCGCCTGCAGAAGGTTTGCATGCTGTTACATAGTTACATCGTTAGTCAGGTTGAAAAAAGACACAAGTCCATCCAGTTCAACCATAAAAAAACAAAAACAAAAAAAAATATCGTACAATCCAATATACCCAATACTATACCCACAGTTGATCCAGAGGAAGGCAAAAAACCCCAGCAGAGCATGCTCCAATTTGCTACAGCAGGGGAAAAAAATCCTTCCTGATCCCCCAAGAGGCAATCTTGTGCCAGAGTGGGTTTCCTCTTAATACTCCAGTTTCCTCCCTCACGCCAAAAACATACTGGTAGGTTAATTGGCTCCTGTCTAAGTTCACTGTAGTATGGATGCTTGTATGTATGTATGCGAAAATGGGATAATCATTTGTAAGTTCCTTGAGGACAGGGTCTGATATGAATGTACAATATGTAAAGCACAAAGTAAATTGTTTGTGCTATATAAATACCTGTAATAAATAAAAATACAGTATTAAATGTATGACTTGTTACACATTTACTTTGGGGCACCAAAGACTCAGTAAGACCAAGCTCCTCTAGATATCAAATTATAATAAAGTGTAGCAGGCATGTTGTAATGTAATTTCTCCTTTTGGCCACAAGATGGAGACAGAGAGATGCTGACTGGTCCTTGCAGAAAAACTCAGAGACACAGAATATATTGGGAAAAAGGGAAGTTTCAGGTAGTGCTGAGGGGACAGAAGAGAGGGAAGTACTGAGGTAAAAAGAGAGAGAGAGTGTGTGCTGACAGGAGACAGAGGAGAAGAGATTGCTTAAAAGAGAGGGAGATACCAAGGCTAAAAGAAGTCCTTTGCTGGGACATAGTGACACTTAACAGTGAGGAGAGGAGGAGTGTGTGAGGGGAAGGAACTGAGGTGCCAGACTGAGGAAAGAGACACACGCTGACACCAGGGACTGTGTGCCCCAACAGAAGAGGAGGTATATCCTGAAGGCCAGAAAAAAGAGTCTGTGAAGAGAATAAGGAGAGCGATCTGAGGAGAGAGAGGGAGAGAGAATGTGGTGAGGTGACAGATATAAGGAAAACCACTGAGACTGAGGAGGCTGAGATAGAGAGAGACTCTGGCAGCATCAGAGGGGGAGAAAGCCAAACTTTTCCAGAGACTGCCAGAAGAGTGTTGCCTGGAGACGGAGGAGTGAGGATGTCTGTGTGGAGCCAGAAGCAAAGACAGCCACGCGGTCCACTACTATTTAGTTCAGGGACCCTAATCAGCAGCCCAACACCACTCAGCTCAGCAGAGACAACCCTCGCCTTTCAGGGATCGAGATGCCCACCCCAGTGTTGGGTCGCCGCTGCCTGTCCACCTTGCGAGTTTCGCTACCAGTCATCTAGATCGGCCATCAGCAAGAGATCCAGTACCTTACAACATCGCTAGGAGCATCAGGAGCCTGAACCAGCACCTGGGACTATTGTTGTGTCATCGCATAGAGGACTGGTGAGCGGGTGTAAACCCAACATCCTTCTTGACACCATACTGACACTGCATGCAGACACCAATTTCCTTTTTTAGTGTCACGGATGCTTCTTTGGAGCTGCCATCTCTAGTAGTTTGCCCTTTTAAATCTCTACCTAACGGAATATTCTAGAGGATTACTACTCCATGCAAGCTTGTTTAAACCTTCTCTTAAAACAAGGGCCCCACCGTTTGCTAGCAGAAGACACTAGTATTATTCACCTCAGGACCTGCAACATTACAGAACTGTGCTTACTGCACTTATGTAACCCTTTTCTTTTCATTGTGTGTTTGCCTCTCAAAGTTGTTTGCGGCCCAGAAGGAGCTGAGAAGTTGACAAGTCTTCTCTTCTCCCTCTCAGCACCTGTGTTACGGGCATATAGGTTACTGCCCTTTCTATACCTGCAGTTGCTAAATATTGAAGGTTGTCTTTTCTAATGTATTAGTTATTTGTAGCAAGGTTTAACAGTGTTGTAAGTTTAGTGAAAGAAAAAGGGGGGTTGGGACCAAAGCAGTCCCAGGACTGCAATCAATGGGAGAGTCACAACGGAATTGATCAATAAAAAATACAGCTTTATTGATAATTGCACAAGACTATAAAAATGTAAAAATCTCACTGATGTGGCACCTGGGCCGTATGAGTGAGATGGGTTCCTTCACAAAAAACACCAAAACTGACATGTTTTGCACACTGTAGAAAAACGAATAATAATAAACAACTTTGTTACATTAAAAACAAGCATGCTGGTACACCCTCCCCCATATATGCAGATCAACTCTGAGCGGTGGTCACCCTGAAATGATAGGATAAAGACTCTGAGCGTATGAGGATGAGAGACCCCTATTTTTCAAAGTGATATCAACAGGCCCCCTAAACTGACTTCATATAACCTTGTACACAGATGCCCTGACCCGGGCTTGATGAATGAAAGGTAAAATGAAGGTAAGATGAAATGCTTGTTTAAAGCACAAAACACATCGATGTAGCGATGCTATAGACACTGGCAGCCCCCCCTGGCACCCCACTTAATCTCTGTCAGCAGCGGGACGATCCCTGTTATTTTTATATTGAAGGAATGAGCGATACTATGGAATTACCTAAGAGCTCCCTCCAGTGGCCAACACCATCTGTGCAGTGAACCGGATACAAACTGATCCATTGCTTTCTATGCAAATGAGTGGCCACACCGTTAGATACATGGAAGTCTCCAAGTCTGCATGTCAGCAGCTTCTCTTTGCCTGACCAGCCGGAACCTCAGCGTGTGAAACACTCCCAACAAGGATTCAGTGATCACAGGTGAGGGAAGGGTAGGAACCCCACTGGGACAGTTACCTCCCCGCTTTATGTGTCTTTACACACTGAAACCTGCGGTCAGAGCTTGTTGCTATTAGACTGGGCTGCAGTGACATGGTGTTTTGAACTACTCTGGCAGGTGTTTACAGCCTGTTGCATTAGCTGAATGGACTATGTATATTCATGTGTGCCTTTATTTCTCTTTGGAATTCTGGAAACCTACTGATTGATTCCTGCATGGATACATTGTTATTTGACAAAATCTTACACTGGCCGGACTTCCATTGTTAGCCACATGCTTGTTAATATTACATCCCATTCACAGTTTCACTGCCTACTGTGCACTCCTACTGACTTTTTTACCTTTCATTCATCAAGCCCGGGTCAGGGCATCTGTGTACAAGGTTATATGAAGTCAGTTTAGGGGGCCTGTTGATACCACTTTGAAAAATAAGGGATTCTTATCCTCATACGCTCAGAGTGTTTATCCTATCATTTCAGAGAGACCACCACTCAGAGTTGATATGCATATATGGTGGAGGGTGTACCAGCATGCTTGTTTTTAATGTAACAACGTTGTTTATTATTATTCTTTTTTCTACAGTGTGCAATACATGTCAGTGTTGGTGTTTTTTGTGAAGGAACTCATCTCACTCATATGGCCCTGGTGCCACATCAGTGAGATTTTTACATTTTTATAGTCTTGTGCAATTATCAATAAAGCTGTATTTTTCTTTGATCAATTCCCTTGTGACTCTCCCATTGATTGCAGTCCTGGGACTGCTTTGGTCCCAAACCCCTTTTTCTTTCACTAGATTATTATTCTGCTACAAGGGAGATACCCCGTCATACAGGCGTATCGGCTGATCAATCATAATTATCATAATTTTTGACACTTTAATATAGGTGGATTCCAGTGGTTTTTATCTTTTTGTAATTAGTGTTGTAAGTTTCCATATGCTTTAAACCGTGCTAATATATTGAACTTGTTTATCACAACCAGGTGTGTCTATTTTTGGTGATAATCCACAGCAAGGATAATGGTATTTACTACATGTGTCCTTAAATTTGTTTGCAGTCATTTTTATTTAACCAGGTGTGTCAGAGGGGCTGAGTTCATTCTTGGAGTTGAGGCAGAGATCAGAGAATCCAAATTCATCAAGTGGCTCCTTCGGGGGGGGGGGGGGGACCCTACACAAGTAAGTCAGCCAGTCTTGGTCATGTAACATTTATCCGTTCACACATTTCATGCAGATAATAGGTTTTTGCTGGATCTCCATAAAACATGACACAAGCCACTCTGTGCTCACGATTCAAAGTTGAGACAACTAGAAACATAAAATTAGCATAAGAAAAAAGGAAAATTATCAGTCTTCATTTTTACTAGCCTGATGGTGGGAAATCGCAGGAGGGTGGACACAGTGAGGAAAGATTAGAACTTTTTGGTCTCTTTCTGTGATCCATGCCTTAGTTAGCCCCCCCCCCCCCCCGCTCAATGTCAGTAGTTTATCAAACTGGAAGTGAGGGCAAGTCTACAAAAGGGACACAGACAGCAAGGCTTCCAATTTTCCACTACTCTACTATAACTAAAATATATGTTACTGTTGGATTTTTTTCCCTCAGCTCCTCTCTTGCTAACCTACAGTATGTCACTGAAAAAGTGAGAGGAAACCCCTCTATGGAATCTTGGTAATTCTAGATTACAGGAAAACCAACAACAGAGGTTCGAATCTTTCCTGACTCTATCCAAAACTAAAAAAGTTTTGGATGCATATACACTTTAAAACCTTTATTTGCTGATTTGTCTCTTCAAATAATAACAAAGAGATTATGAAAGAATTATTGACAATACTTTTGACAACCTATGTCTGAAATGACTAGTTGTCTGGAATTTACTCCAATAGTTTCGGAGTCACTGACCTAGAAAAATCCAGTAACCAGTATGGCCGGTGAAAAAGTTATGAAAAAAGCCCCCTTGTGTTTTTCAATCTAATACACAAACTGCGCCTTTAAAAGTTATCTTGCTGATTAAGTATGTGACAGACCTAGCCGGGAGAGAGACTTTTGGAGGGGACTGTATGCTAGCCTCTTGCCGATTGATCGTGGGCCCTGGCATTTGGGGGAATGGTGTTCTTTGTGAGCTGTATGCCTGGAGACCCTTGAGGTGGTATTACTGTGGATTCGGGTCCTGGTCCCCCAGGACACACAGACTCTGGGGACCCTGGATTTGCCATATTGTAATAGTGACTGATTCATACCGTTGGGACTCCTACTGTTAAATGCTAATGTCATCAATTCCAGCTACCTGTCTGTTGTCTGCTAAAATGTGTATTGTAAATAAGTCTCTAGTATGGGATCTAAGAGTCATTAGATCCCCATTGTTGTTTGTGTTTAATTAACTCTGCTATTGTGATAATGTTGATTGGATTTTCTGAACTACAAGATGGCCAGTCTGGCCTAAAGGTCATGTCTGAGTCATCTAGGCTGTCTAAAGGGATTAGTTAATTATCCCATGTTAATTAGGTTAATTAGGTTACAGGTGTATTGTTAGAGTAATATGAGCCGGAGGTATGCACCTCCACTCTTAGTGTATAAAAGAGCCTGTATTTTTGAATAAAAGAGATTCCTGGTTGAACTTACATACAGCCTGCCTGGTGTTTGTTCTGAGCTATCACAACTGGGTTAGAACGGCACATAGCTGTAGTTCTAATCCCAGAGCATTGGATGACCGAGCAATCAGATGTTGCGATCTGCAATCTGATTCTATAGCTGCAGAGGAGTGTCGGGAGAGTGGAACCGAGCGAGCAAGGGGCTCGTAACATTGGTTGGCAGCCGTGGGATTTGCTCTCCAGTTACTGGGACACTCCAAACCAGCCTACAGGAGAGCCACGCTGAAAGACTTACTTGAGAGCCATGGAGGGAATGGTGGGATCGTGCTTCCTTGCCGTGAACACATCCAACCCATCACCTGGATCCAAGGTCCAGATAGCAGGAGAGGAGAGATACCAGCCACCATGGATGAGGAATTCAGAAGGAGGTTGCGAGAGAAGCAGATACAGCACAGAGGACCAGTATCAGAGCAGGTCCTGCTAGGATGGTTTGATTCTATCCGCTGCAAACTCTGGAAGGAAGCGCTAGCCCGCGAGCAGCAAAACCAGGGAAAAGTTCTCCCCTCCATCCATGTGAGGTACTGGTCGCAGTATGAAGTGCAAATGCTGTTTTTGGGGGAACAGCTGAACCAGAAGTGGAAAGCCGAGTTAAGCAGGCTGATCCGGGCAGAAATGCAGTTGGACGAGAGCTACAGAGCCCTCCAGTGGTATGTAGCCCAAGTGTGCCCGTGGACAGCGGATGACAGCCCCACGGAAGGCTTTGACTACGATGGCCTGGGATTGTTATACTGGAGGCTGTCCAGGGACCCTGACTTTGGGAGTGATCGGGAATGGTGTTTGGAGGAAATAATGGAGCACAGAGAGCGAAGACTGAATGTCTCAGAAGTGCACTGGGCACAGGAAGACTTGGAGTTTCTGGCCGTTCAGGAATGGGAGCTGGAGATCACCTACAAACAGCTGTTAGACTCTGCTCAGCAGCAGGGTGGTGCTCCCTTTGCCTGGGACTATCAGGAAATACCAGTTGACAACTCTTAAATCCTGGCTGAAGAGTTGACAATGTGGCAAAGTAACAGTGTGCTTTGCCAACCTGCCCCCACAGCTATGGAGGCGGAGGTCTTATGGCGGATGCAGCAAGTGCTGACTGACCTTGATGAACCTGTTTCTACATTGGATGATCTTGGATGGAGGAATGTGCCTGTCCAGCAGAATGCCAGAGAATCGGCAGTGGAAAATCTGGGGATCGCTATCCCCAAAGCTGAAGTGCTGACAACGGGGCAGAGCTCTGCTAACCTCTGCCCAGCACTGATAGCATCTTCTGGGTTCCAGGGACAGGAGATGGTGAACCTTTATCCCCAGACACCAGTTGCAGAGACAGGGAATTTGATAGACTTTTCTGCTGAGGAAGAACAACCTGGTGAGCCTCCAGTAGAAGAAGAGCTGTTATTAGGGCCAAACTTCACTGTGCTCTGCCCAGCACCAACAGAAGTGTCTGTGAAGTTACAAGGAACTTCCCCAGCTGAAGCGCTGGCAACCAGACAGAGGGTCCAAGACCTGTGGCAGTTTCGAGTTTCGGAGGCTCAGGGTGAGAAGGTAGCAATCACTTCCCAGCAGCAGATACAGGGGGAGAAGGGAGAGGAGGTGTGTGTTGTCCCTCCCCAACAGTTAGCCGGAGCAGATGCTGTAGGGTTTCCAGCAGAAGGGCTGGCAACAGGGCCGAGTACTGCTGGACTCTGCCCTCAACTAACAGAGGATGGATTTCCTGTGGAGGTGGATGGGACTTCAGTCTCCACCTATATACCCCAGGGATGCTGGGCATTCGGCCCAGATCCCCAACAGCATGACGGAGTGAGCCCAGACACCCTGTCTTCTCTCCAGCGGCAGAAAGGACTCCAGGGAGAAGGGCCAGTCCAGGCCTCTCCCCAGTGGCAGATATGTTCTCTGAGAGAGGCAGAGGTTTGCTGGGTGAGTAATGCTTTGTTTGGAACAATTTGTTTGGGGTACTGTGTGGGTACAGGCATTAGAGGACTGAAACTACTGACTAACTTCGGAGTCAACCCGTCTGGGGTCTCCTCCTGTGTTAGTCTCCTGCCAAAAGGGGAGAAATGTGACAGACCTAGCCGGGAGAGAGACTTTTGGAGGGGACTGTATGCTAGCCTCTTGCCGATCGATCATGGGCCCTGGCATTCGGGGGAATGTGTTCTTTGTGAGCTGTATGCCTGGGGACCCTTGAGGTGGTATTACTGTGGATTCGGGTCCTGGTCCCCCAGGACACACAGACTCTGGGGACCCTGCATTTGCCATATTGGAATAGTGACTGATTCATACCATTGGGACTACTACTGTTAAATGCTAATGTCATCAATTCCAGCTACCTGTCTGTTGTCTGCTAAAATGTGTATTGTAAATAAGTCTCTAGTATGGCATCTAAGAGTCATTAGATCCCCATTGTTGTTTGTGTTTAATTAACTCTGCTATTGTGATAATGTTGATTGGATTTTCTGAACTACAAGACGGCCAGTCTGGCCTAAAGGTCATGTCTGAGTCATCTAGGCTGTCTAGTCTAGTTGTCTAGTTATGGATTAGTTAATTATCCCATGTTAATTAGGTTAATTAGGTTACAGGTGTATTGTTAGAGTAATATGAGCCGGAGGTATGCACCTCCACTGTTATGCCCCGTACACACGGTCGGACTTTGTTTGGACATTCGGACAACAAAATCCTAGGATTTTTTCAGACGGATGTTGGCTCAAACTTGTTTTGCGTACATACGGTCACACAAAGTTGTCGGAATTTCCGATCGCCAACAACGCGGTGACGTCAACCACGTACGACGAGACTAGAAAAGGCCAGTTCAGAACCAAGCACGGCACCCTTTGGGCTCCTTTTGCTAATCTCGCGTTAGTAAAAGTTTGGTGAGAGACGATTCGCGCTTTTTCAGACTCGTGGCTTTCAGATCGTTTTCTGCGGTTCAGTTTGTGCTTGTGGGTTTGTATCTGCTTTTCAGTGCATGCAAGCAAGTTCCGCGTGACTTTAAGTAGTCATTGTGTTCTTGTTCAGTCGTTACCGTTTTTCAGGTCGCTCTTCACAGGCCTTGCTGTTCTTCGGTGCGTTCTGTTACTTCGTTCTGAGCAGCCGACCGTTTTCTAGCCATGTTGCGTATACGTACTCCTCGTAGAGTTCGTGCTGTGCGGGGGCTTGGTGTTGGGGTCCTGACCTTGACACAAGTCCAGTCCATGAACAGGGTGGGGAGGAGTTCATGGACCAAGAATTGGTTGCTTCAGTGTGACCAGTTCTCTCATATGCCTTTGCTCCGTGAGATCCGTGAGAATAATCCTGATGATTTCAGGAACTTTCTCAGGATGACGGACCCCGTGTTTCACCGTTTGTTGGCTTCGCTGACCCCTTATATTAGCAGGCAGGATACCTGCATGAGGCAAGCCATCACTCCGGAGCAGAGGCTGGTCGCTACCCTGCGGTACTTGGCGACAGGGAGAAGTCTGCAGGACTTGAAGTTCTCGACAGGCATCTCCCCCCAGGCTCTGGGGATCATCATCCCAGAGACCTGTTCTGCCATCATCCAGGTCCTGCAGAAGGAGTATATGAAGGTAAGATTTTTATCCTTTAATATCACATTTTATTGTATTGAATGTTTGCTAATATCTTGTATTTCTTTCCTCATTCCCTAATTACCATGATTGGAATATGCTGTGAATGTCCCCTTTGTCCTCGTGCATGCTGGTTTTTTACGTAAATAATTTTTTAGTCCTTCATACAGATTGTCCTTCAATAACCTCCCCAGCATGTTCTCCTGCCCCTATATTCACCTCATGTAGTCACTTAACAATGTATTTTGTCAGCTCAATAGTAGTGCTTTAACCCAAACACCCCCTAAAATGTTTAGAAATGTGATTTGTGCTTTAAATTCAGGCAGAGTGCCAGAGGGTTTTTTTTGTGGTGTCCCCAAATCATTTTTCTAAACCCTCCCTCTCCCCAACTGCTAAGTCAGCTGATCCCAATTCTCTATCTATCCTCAATCATCTATCTGCTGACTTTGCCAAACCCATACACACTATACCCATCTCTTTTGTGCTCAGATTTATGGATGAATTACCCAAAGCATGTAGTGCAAGGGCCTGCCAGTATACTTTCAAATGTTACTGTTTAAACTTTTTATATCCTATTATTATCTTGACAGGTAATAGCAGAATGTCCAAATGTCCTCAAATGTGTACAGTGTGTATTTATATCTTTGTATTATGACACTTCTTACCTGTCCAGTGGGCTGCCAATAGTGTAACTAAGGAAGGGCTGTTCCAAGTAATACCCTGTATTTAGGCATTCATCTCTCAATGAAGTGGAGAGGGTTACCTGTCCAAGATTTCCCCACCCCCCATAATGTTAGAAATGGCCCATGAGAGGGGGGAGGGGGAATATGATAGGTGTACCTTATACTTTGGTGTTGTTAAATTCCCCTTAATAAATGCTATCTGGAGGTTGGCCAAGAATGTTTGTGTCTAATCTGATTGCCATGATTATGTGCAAAAATAGTAATTTATTTTTGTTTTCCTCAACAGTTTCCTTCCACGCCACAGGAATGGCAGACTGTGGCCTCCCACTTTGCCCAGCGGTGGGACTTTCCTAACTGCGGAGGGGCAATTGATGGGAAACACGTCCACATCATCCCACCACCCAACTCGGGGTCGTACTATTTCAACTATAAGGGGTTCAATAGTATTTTGATGTTGGCGGTGGTGTTGGCTAATTACGACTTCTTGTATGTGGACGTGGGGAAGAATGGCCGGATGTCCGATGGTGGAGTCATCGCCCAGACAGAGTTTTACAGGCATCTCCAGAATGGCAGCTTGGACTTGCCACCTCCAGAGGACAATGTGGAAGGACTCCCATTTGTCTTCGTTGCTGATGAAGCGTTTGCGCTGGGGGACCATCTTATGCGGCCATTCCCTATGAGGACCCTCACCCCGGAACAGAGGGTTTTTGATTACTGGCTGGCCAGAGCCAGAAGAGTGGTGGAGAACACATTTGGAATCCTGGCCAGCCGGTTCTGCCTATTTCTGACACCCATCCATATGGCGGAGTATAAACTTTCGAATCATATAATCCTGGCGTGCTGTATTCTCCATAACTTTTTACGCAAACATTTGGCCAACTATGCTGGCTCAGTTGGGACTGAGGCTGGAATCATACATGAAACAACACTGATGGCGCTTGAAAGTGGCCGTCCTGGCTTGCCCTCCCTGAGTGCCCGTGATGTCCGGTTACGATATCTGGAGTTCTTTGTGGGTAGGAGGGCCATCAATATGCCAGCAAATTTGTGAAGCCTTTACCAAATAAAAAAGCAAAAAAAAGAAAATCTTTGTGGACATTTACTGCTTGTGTTTGTTTTAGCTGACCCTGACAGAAATGTGTTGAGTCCAGAAAATGGCGTGATTGTGTAACCTTATACAGAGCACTGTTGGGTGTTATTTACTAAAGGCAAAAACACTTTGCACTACAAGTGCAGTGAAACTGCACTTGTAGTGCAAAGAGGATTTGCCCTTAGGAAATAACCCCCATTTTCACAGAAAACACCAATTACCTCACCAACAAAGTGTTTTAGCGTTGACACAATAATCCACACATTCTTGCTTAACAATTTCTTTAATACCTGCACAATCACATGTGCATTTAGAAAAGGTTTTTCTAACAAACCAACATGTTAGTTGTATAACAATTTTTGGGGTAGCATTATAAACCAGATAAATGTCCATTTAAGATAAAACAGGCATGTGTAAAACCAACAAGAAAGACACAAATCTTGAACTTACAAAGTTCACATTTGGTAGAACTTGAAGGCAATATCAGACATGAGTATTTAGGAACTGTGTTTGATATTGCGTTCAGATGGGGTGAAGTCACCCCGGGAAAAGCCAAATTTGGAAGATGCACACAAATTTCCCAATGTCAACATGTGCTAGCTGCCATCACGGGGGATCAAGGGACGTGTTTTGGGGGAGCAACCCCTTCCTCTCAGCTACTTTATTATTGAGGAAGGAGTTGCACCCCCAAAACGCGTCCATTGATCTCCCATGATGGCAGATAACACATGTTGGCACACTGTGTGCATCCTCCAAATTAGGCTTTTCTACAAATCTTTAAAACATTTTGAACATTGGAGCACACAAAAAACAAAGGGATTGGGAGGGGTTTTAAACTCGCCCCAAAACATCAATGATGTTTTTAGTTTTTTAAATAACATCATTGATGTTTTTCTTGAGGTCTTCCAATTCTAAATTACACCCCATGATCTCCCCGATCAGGATCTGGGCACTTTCTGATGTGAAAGGATCTGGATCCACAACATCACGATCACCTACAAAGAGAGAAACCCAAAAAAAAAGGTATCAAAAATATGCCGGCATCCATCTCTTACCTGAGCCTGTGGTCGCAGACACTCACCTGTTGTGGTGACTAGTTCCACCACGTCTTCTTCCTCCTGCTCTTCTTGGGTTGGGGGATTTCCCCTTCTTCCAGAGGTGGGGGTCTGTGGTCTCCTTGGATGAGGGGTGTCCTCCGAGTCTTTTCTCCCTATGTAAAACAAAAATGCTATACTTAGCACACGGTGATTTGATGGCAGAACTATAAATAGGAAACATTGCTTGGAAGTGGGGTACAATTGTCTATTCTGGCAGAGTTCCAAGATGTAGCATTTTCAGTGTCCTTTGTCAAACTTCAATACTTTACCTGTTTGGTACAAGCTTCACAGATGTAGCCCCCCCTATAGTATACACTGGAGCACCTGTGTGGCCCCCTAATAAAAAAAGTTCTTGTGTCCCACACTAGTGCTCCAGTGTCCAGATGTGAAAACAGCTGCTGAGTGTCCTCTCCTTACACAGAATCTAGTTTGCATTTCATTCTAGTAACAAAGCCATGTACACAACCAAAATAGTTTCTGACAAGTAGGGCGTAAAAATTGTGGCCAAATGCATATGGCCTAAACAATGGTGTTTTATAGGCCGAAAGAAAAATGTTTGATACGAACGAATAATGTACCCATGAACATGAAATTTGCCATTTAAAAATGTACACTTGTAAGAAAAGCACATGGAGCAGCACGAACGTAAGAAACATAAAGAATAGAAACACAGGACAACTACTTACTTTTTTGCAGCACTCATCGGATCTTTCTGTACTGCTCATGTTCTTGTAATTTCAGGTCCGACCACCGTTTCCTGAGCTGATCATTCGATCGTCGTACCCCGAAATGCCGGTGCAGACTCTTGACCACTTTCGCCATTACCTTGGCCTTTCTGACATTGGGGTTGGGGTAAGGTCCATACTTCCCCTCATAGTCGGCCCTCTTCAGGATGTCCACCATCTCCAACATCTCCCCTAAGGACATATTTAAGGCCTTAAATCTCCTTCTGGATCCAGACTTTTCAGGCTCTGGGCTTTCCTCCTCCTCCTCGTTGCTACAATTAGCACGCACCTGCTGTGTCTCCGCCATGTGCTCTTCCCCCACTGCGCAGAACGAAAAGGGGCGGGGAATAGACTAGAAAGAACGTCAGGGGCGGGCAGATATACACGCATGCGCAGTGTGTATAAAGCGTAACACGCGTGCGTATTACGTACGATCTGTGAGCGGAGGAAGGAGCATTGAAAGTGCTGATCGTGATAACGAAGGTAAGATCTAAACTTGGGCCTATACTGCTTCGAAATTGAAGCCTATATTGTAACAAGATTAGGAGAGTTTGGCCTGACCTTAGGGTTTGTCTTGTGTTGTGTCTTGCAGAGAAAATGGATGGCTTCAATGACCACAATTTCCTACCCCTGTTCATAGACAAGTACAGGGAGATGCCCTGTCTGTGGCAGGTGAGACATCCCCATTACAATAATAAACAAAAGAGGCAGGCAGCGCTGGAGAAACTGCTGGAGTTGGTGAAGCCGGTGGTCCCCACAGCAACCATCCCCTATTTAAAAACCAAAATTGGTGGCCCGAGGAGCACTTATCTTAGGGAGCGCAAGAAGGTCACAGATTCCCAGAGGTCCAGAGCTGCAGAAGATGACATTTATGTCCCCAGGCTGTGGTACCACGAGAGACTGCGATTTCTGTCAGACCACACTGAAGTCAGGGAATCCCTCTCCACTTTTCCTTCCACTCTTCCTTCCACCCCAGCTGAGGCTTCCGATGTCCAACCTGGGCCTTCCAGCCAGGAAGAAGTGGAGGAGCCCAGCTGGAGTCAGGTATAGCATTCCTCTACAGATTTCTGGTCAATAAATAAATGATGTTTACTAGATGTTATTATTGATCACTAATTGCTGATTGAAAAAAGTGTTTTACATATCAATAGACAGTAGTGGGCAAAAATAATTGGGATAAGAATGAAAAATGCTGGGCTCAGAATGCTAGTCTGTTATATTTGTTAACATTCAATTTGCAACAGTCATGAGGTGAAAATTGTGTGTGAATGATAAATAAAAAACTAAAACTATGTCCCTTTTTCATACACAGGAAGACCTCAGCCAGGAGGAGGTTGTGGAATGTGGCAGTCAGGAGGAGGCTGGGATTAGTGGCAGCCAGGAGGAGGCGGGGCTAAGTGTCAGCCTAGAGAAGCCTGGGACCAGTCACAGCCTGACTGAATCACAGGTTCCTCCCCTCCGCCTTCCATATAAAAGAGTGAGGAAGGCAACTCCCATGCAGGATTCAGCGCTCAGGCTCATTCAGGAGGCTTCTGCATCCCTCCGAGCCTTACCCACTCCTGAAGAGGCCTTTGCCTGCATGGCTGCCACCAAACTGCAGGGCATGCAGGAGGGTCAACGCCTCCTGTGTGAGCAACTTATTTATAAAGTCCTAACTAAGGGGGTGAGTGGGGAACTAACACCCAAGACCGACTTGATTGAGTTGGACCATCCTCCTCCTCCTCCTCTTGCTGCCACAACTCCACCACCAGAGCCACCACGTGGAAGGAAGCGTGGAAGGAAGACCAGAGAGTGATGGCCCTGGGTTCAGTCTGGTCTGACAAAAGCTGCAGTCTCTTGTATGACCACAGCCTGGGGACACAGATGTCATCTGCTGCTTTCCGGATCTCTGGGACTGATGGACCAGACTGCACTCCCTTAGATAAGGACTCCTCAGGCCACCAATTTTTCTTGAAAATAGTTCATGTGTGCCCTGGGGGTCCAAGGCTTCACCCATTTCTGCAGTTTCTCCAGCGTTGCCTCCCTCTTTGTTTAGTTGTGAGCCCTTAATAAAAAATTTTTTTGTGAAAATTATACTCTCCTATGTGTGTTTTCATCCAAAAAGGACAGTTTGTTAGTGACGATTCAGGTACATTTCTAACATAAAATGTGAAATTAACAAGGGACAACAACGCCAAACAATCTCCTACAGATTAAATAGAACAACATATCAATGGTGTTGTGGTAACTTGACACAAAAAACACACACACAGAAATTTTCAGGAGTACAAATAAAAATCCCAAAAACCAAAAATAAGCCTTGAAAAAAATACAAACCAAAAAAAAAAATCGGCCTTAAAAAAAAAAAAAAAACACCAAAATAATGTTGTCAGATGTGACAAATCAAAATATATTGAGGGAATCCCAATAAATAGTAAAGAAATAAGTTTGTGAGAAGTCTGTGTGAATATGAGCAGCAAAACTACTTAATTCTTGTCACATTATAAAGAAGAAGAGAGTGCGCTGTATTAAACCATTTTTAACATTGCAGCGTGACGAAAGTGCTGTATCCATTGCGAACGCTAATTTTACCAGACTGAGCTGTTCCGTGTCGGAATTTCTTCTGAGCATGCGTGGCACTTTGTGAGTCGGAACAGGCCACACACGGTCGGAATTGACGCGATCGGATTTTGTTGTCGGAAAATTTTATATCCTGCTCTCAAACTTTGTGTGTCGGAAAATCCGATGGAAAATGTCCGATGGAGCCCACACACGTTCGGAATGTCCGACAACACGCTCCGATCGGACATTTTCCATCGGAAAATCCGACCGTGTGTACGGGGCATTAGTGTATAAAAGAGCCTGTATTTTTGAATAAAAGAGATTCCTGGTTGAACTTACATACAGCCTGCCTGGTGTTTGTTCTGAGCTATCCCAGCTGGGTTAGAACGGCACATAGCTGTAGTTCTAATTCCGGAGCATTGGATGACCGAGCAATCAGATGTTGCGTTCTGCAATCTGATTCTATAGCTGCAGAGGAGTGTCGGGAGAGTGGAACCGAGCGAGCAAGGGGCTCGTTACAAAGTAAAACTATATATTGTTGTGTAAGATGGGTCTTGTGTTGAAAACAAAACTAGACATAGGAAGTGACGTATGTATCATAAGATAGTCTCAAGTTATATCTGTTTGGGTGACATGATATAATGTGACATGGTATAATGTGACATGATGGTTTGCTTAGATAAAGAGTTAATGACTGTGATTGGTTCATTGTATGTTAAAAAGGAAATATGTAATTTGAATATGTACCCCTTATTGGTGGATGATGGTCTGCAACGCCTACCTTTTATCATTATTTAACACCAAGTCCAGCATAATAAACTAGACAGTGTATAAGCACCCTGTTGTGTGAATTTTTCATATACGCTGTCTCCTATGCATAGAGATATATTTGGGTATGAAGCAATGGAATCGGCCGATAGTAAGGTAATTATAAATAGATAAGATAATAGTCAGGACTCGTGATTAAAGGTGAAAATGCACCTTTCAGACGGTTATTATTTTCAGAAGCAGAATATTTAGCTCTATATTTCTCTTGTCAAGAAAAAAAAAGAGGTGCTGGGCTTTGATGCAAGTTCATATAAAGTAGTAAGAAGAAAAAAACATTTGGAGAGCTCACTGACTCAAGTTAGGCTGCTCACAACAGACCCACCAGTGAGTAGCTAGAAGGTTACTAAAAAAATAAAATAATCATCAATGGAAGGATGTCCATACCAAATGATAAAACAAATATCAAACAAATACAAATTAATTTATTGTTTTCCACTAAAAAAACAGCCAATGCTTTTTGGAAGACTGAAAACACTTCCTCTTCATCAGGGCATAATTTAGAATAAGAAACTTGAATAGACTCAAAATAGGGCTTTCTTATGCAAATCTGTGTAGGGAAGTCAACTGCTGGACTAAAAGTTACTAGCTGCACTTGCGTGAGCACTCTGGTTAACTGGTTTTCTAGCTCTCGAAATTCACTGGTTGTTTTTTTTAGTACAAACTAATGAATTAATTTGGACTCTTATCAATTGATTTGGTGCTCCTTCCTTTCGTGCCTATATTTTTCTCATGACATCCCCCTTTAATAATCAGAAATCAGCTCTTCATACACTAACAGAGTGGATCAATCAGGTTTAAGTGCAGATCAATAGAATAAGGCAATGATATTCCTGACAATGCTATTTGTATCCATAGACATTATCTTGTAATAGAGTGGTTAGTGTGATTCTCTTTGTCATATGACTGCTTCCAGCCTGATTGCTGTGGAAAATAAATATATTAGAAGAACAGGTATACATCAGTGTACAGTTGTACTCATTTAAAAGCTCATATATCCATTTTCTTGACAACAGCAACAAATTACAATACAAATGTATTTTTTGTTACTGTAGAAAGTGTGAAATATCTTTTTAAGTAGGTCATAAAAAGTTAAATAGAACATATTTTTAGTTAACTTTAGAGATGCTTGGAAAATATTGAAACGCTAGAATACCTGATTGTACAATGTGCTTACATGGTTCAAATCACAAACTGGTATACACAAGTGTATATGTGTGCCTAGAGCTCTACAAATGAGCCTGTATGCATGTTGTCCTTAGGTTGGTACTTTAGAGAAGGGTAAAAAAATCACCCTGTCCCTCCATCTTACACTGCATCCCTTTACACCAATGGTGTCACAAAAGGTAGTAGAAATGAGAAGGAATAGAGGTGTATTTCCACTTTTTCAGCCAACCTGTCATGTACTTGATGGCTGAGCCTGATGTGCAAAGGGAAGGCCTTTTGTACAGCCCAAAGACCACCAAAGTTGTAACAGTGGCTATGAGAGCATCGTGATGTAAGAGTGCCTATACAGTCTTTCGTGTAGTGGGTGCGTCACCAGGATGGACCAAATAGCTGGACAACGGGTGTTGGCAGAAACAGCATCTCCCTGGGCTGGTGGCAGCAGGCAGCAGTAGGCAGCAGAAATAGTTGGTGCAGGAAGACTGGTGGCCCACAATAGAGGATGCTCCAGCAGGAGCCAGGCAGGTGCATGCAGAACAGAAGAGACACAGGATGCGTGGTCAGAAAAGCCAGGTTGGTAACAAATGGTCGGATGCAGGCATAGACAGTATTCAAGGAACCATCAAGAAACAGGCAGAGACTGGCAACACGAGTTCAGGCAGGTAAGTAGAAGGCAGAGGCAAACTCCAGATACAGGCCGGGGTCAAGGTAGGAGATATACACATAGGCAGACGCAAGCCAGGTCTAATACAGGAGTAAGCAGGATCAGGCTCAAGAACACAGGTGCAGCTGCAGAGCAGACAGCAATGTGCTAGTGCAACTGCTGCACTTTTATATGTCATTTGGGCACCAGCGTTTGAGCATGCGTTCGTGCATGCGCATACGTGTGCGTGTGCCTGTGCCTGGCAAGATGGGCACTGGCAGGATCCCGTGTTCGCATGTATCTGCCTTTGAGCATGAGCTGCGTTATGGCCAGCACGTCCCTGACACGAACTGTGATAATACTACTTTTTATTTGTTACATTTGTCACATTATTAAAAATATACTTGACAATTGCCGCTTACCTTCTTACTTGCTTTTTACACTCTTAAAAATCCTACCCGGTTTTCTCCCTTTTATATAATGTACCAAAGGAGGCTGGAGTTTTTTAGTTGGAGTTTCTCAAATTTTAGGTGTAAAGTATAAATTGTTACTTCTGATATGCTGTTGTAATTATTGTCTGGTATGCAAATAATTTATACTTTTAAAGACTTTCACTATTTACAAGAATAATATATTTTAATCATTAGAAATAATATGCTGCCCAGATAGGGTACCACATCCCACATTTAAAAAATGACCTTATTTAGGATAAATCTTAAGCCAGGTTGGTGGGTGAAGAGTTATGGGGGTTTACTAATTATTTGGACTGTAATATCATACCCTTACTTGAACTCTGTTTAGTTAAAAATGTTCAAATGATGATGTAGACCCACAAGGTCATGTGATCTGCCATTGCATTTTTTTTTAATATTAAAGAAAAACACACAAACATACAAACAGAACACAGATGGACATACACAATGATTGCCCCATACATTGGTGGTCAGATAAGAGTGCCCCTTTAAATAGATAGTGAGATAGGAAAAATGCCTCAATACATTGGTGGTTAGTGGAAGGAAAAGTTCCCTCTTGCATTAGTGGTCAATGGGAAAAATAATCCTTATACACTGTACATTAGTAGTCAAAAGGAAAAAGAATGTCCTCTTAGACTTGTGGTTTGTTAGTTTAAAAAATCCCCTTATTTGGTAGTTAGCATGAAAAAAAGGCCCCTTTACTTTGGTGGTAAGAGGGAAGATAAATGATCATTTATGTTATTGATCAGTAGAAAGATAAATGCCAACTTACCTATCTGGTGATCTAGAAGATAAACGCCTTCATAATTTTTGGACAGCAGGAAGAGCAATACCCCCTTACATTGCTGGGCACTGGTGAAATTCCCCATTACACTGGTGGTCAGCAGTAGGAAAAATTCCCCCTAACATTGGTACTCATTAGAAGGAAGATTACCCCTTACGTGGTCAGTGGAAAAAAAATGCCGTTTTCACATTGGTCATCAGTATGAAGAGGAATCACCCTTTTTATTGGTGGTCAGTGGAAAGAAGGATGCCCCCTTATATTCATGGGCAGAAGTAAAAAAAGTCCCCTTCACATAGGTGACCCATGAGAGGAAAATATCCTTCTTACAATTGTGAGCAATGGGTATAAAAGTCCCTATTTATGGTAAGTAGAAAGAATTATATACTATAATATTAATGGTCAGTTTGAACAATTATACCCCTTAATTTGGTGGTTGAAGGGAAGAAGCAAATCTCTTACATTAGTGTCAGCAGGAAGAAAAATGTTTTTCTTAAGTTGGTGTTTAGTGTAAAGAAATTTTGCCCCTTCTCTTGATGATAATCGGTCGTTGGACAAGTACCTTGGTGGTCAGCAGGAAGAAGAATGACCCAATACATTTATGATCTGAGAAGGGTTTATAGTTCTGACAGTTGTCCAGTAGTCAACAACCCTAGAATGAGCATTGTTGGATCACAAATGTTTTTCTGTGATGGACTACATTACAGGACTTCTTACCAGAGTAGAAACCTGTTGAATGTCTCATAAATCAGTGATATTTGATTCACTTATCTAAACGTGGCCTTTTCATGCTATGCAGTGTCACTGTATCATCTTACAAATTGGGTAAGCTTCCAGGGCTACAGGTTTCATGACCCGAATCTTGTGGTAGCCTCTTTTGGGGATTATGTAAAATAGTGATAAAGACAAAGCATCTCTTTAATGAAATGAAGATCATAGTTCAGCATCTCTCCTCATTACAAGTTACCTAAAATAAGTATCTTTCATAATATTGGATAAATACTATGTCACTTCCAATTTGTCGGACAGCCAACAATTAAGGCCTTCTGCTGTGTGCTGCCAGAATTAGTTTTTTCTTTTAAAGCACAGATTTCAGGATGAATCATATTCATAACTGTGAGCAAATGAGAACAATATTAGACAATTCCAATCTGTAAACTGTATACCTATGACAATAATTACCGCCTTTTCATTTTCAAGAATGACAAGTCAGCTGTGTTTATTTTACCGTTACTGGGTCTGTCATATTCCAGTATTTACAAAGCAAAAATATAGCATTTGTTGTATCAATACAAAACAGAATTAATATGCCTAACATATGTTTGCTTCAGTCCTCTTTATTTTAAGTACAGTACAATGGGGATGTAGGGAAAAATTTAAAGGAGTCAGCCAAATACATCCATGTAGTGTGCAGTACACAAATTCCACAACAACCACCTTTTTATACCAAACCATATTTTACATTTAGGTTAAATTTGCCCCCAGACAAGTTTTTATTTCTGCAAGTATTCATCAAAAATAATGTCTATACTTTTTTATTTGATATTTTCTTTCTGTATTATTCTCATCTTTTTAAGTCATGTATATGAAATGTTGCATGTGAATATTTAGTATTCTTTTATCCAGACATGGTGCCAGACAAGTATCCAGACAGATTGAGCTCTTAACGTCTTTCAGATGCTTTTTAGTTTGTGCCATAAAGCCAGGAACATGTGTTAATTATTCATGTTAAATGGGGAAGGTGTGAATTCTTTTCAAATTTGCTATATAATGTCCAGTGTAGTGAGGAATATACTGTGTGGACAAAAACAACCTCTCAACAAATAGAGAGGCTAGCATAGGAGGGCAAACTCTGCAGGTTAGGATGTAGTGTTTTTCGTATCTTAAAGTAACACTATTTTTTGGTTTAAAAAGAACATATCCTATTCAAGTATATATTTGAAGACGTCAGAATTAGACAAAACGCGTAAAACTGGACTGAATCGTATGATGTAAGCACGCTACTTGCTTAATGTGTTTGTTGTGTTTTCTATCTTATCGCAGGTGAGTGTAATCCCCTGAATAAATAGTGTTTTTTAGCTTGTCAGACGTATAGCACTATGGTTGTGTCATTTACATCCCTCTGATGTATGATCGATGGTTTTGTCTATATCGAATGAAAGCATGGATCTTCCTGGTAGATGACCATAGGACTTACATATTATAGTGGCCTGAAGAACAACGATGTGAACAAGGCCTAAAAATTATATACAACCTGACTAAGCTTTTGTTGCGAAGGGGAAGAAAAAAGGGTCAAGACCAAAAACTATATAAACCTGACCAAATGTTTGTTGAGGAGGAGATGGAAAAAGGAGGCCAAACATAAAATTACATAAAATCTGCTTAAACTTTTTTTATTTTGAGTAGGATAACTTAGAAGGATATATGACTATAACAAATAATAGTTGGCTAAAATAGAACGATACCTGACTTACATTCATATATGAATGCTCATTCAAATTTTTCTTAGAAGAAGATTGCCCGACTAAACATTAAACGGTAACTTCACTTTCGTGGGGAAAAAAATAGAAAAATTAGAATAGCGCATATAATGGAGACACTTAGGTTGGGTTCACACATGTGCGGTGGGAATTCCAGCTCCGTTTTCTCTGCGAAGAGAAAAAACAGCTGTTCAGCGGTTCCTCTCTGTTTTTTCTGAGAATGCATAGTAATATGGCTACATGGAGTTGTTCTGTACACAGAGTGTTTACTGACCACTCCCCAGAAACATAATTTCCTGCTCGTGTGATTGGCTCACCAATTTGCTGCCTAAGATACAAGTCAGATTTCAGGCATCCCCTGCAACAAAAATGTAATTTTTGGTGAGATACTTTCAATAAGAGCACATCTAAAGTGATGCAGGCCCAGCAGATTTCCTCATTAGAGCCTGCATCTGCACACCTGACAGTTAATTATGAAACCACTCCCATTAGACACACATTAAGAACAGAGGCACAGACAAATACAGAGGGATTTCTTTAGAATAACAAAAGGTAGGAATCTGCAATAAAGTTTGTTATAATTTTTGCGATGTACATAGATCACCCAGAGGTG
Organism: Aquarana catesbeiana; assembly: GCF_042186555.1. Classification (NCBI taxonomy): domain Eukaryota; kingdom Metazoa; phylum Chordata; class Amphibia; order Anura; family Ranidae; genus Aquarana; species Aquarana catesbeiana. The sequence goes on along the minus strand of NC_133328.1, from coordinate 595,917,977 downwards.
AATGTTTTTTTCTCAACAAAATGGGAGTTGCACTTTAAAGAAGTTAGAGCCACACTCTGATGGCGTCACTGTGCTTAAAAACAGTTTATTCAGGTCACACCATCCACATTATGACATCCCACCCGTTCTATGACCTTGCGCTAATGAATTTCACTGTTGGTGGCTTAATTATGAAGACCCATGATACATGATTAAGTCTGCAAGGGTAGAACATGTTGACACAAAGTGGTATAACAGGCAGGATACAAAAGTTTGGATTGTGTGACCTAAATAAAGTGGTTTTAAGCACAGTGACATCATGCAGCCCTTACTTCTTCTTTGTGGCTTGCCAAGCATGGGCACACTCCTAAGCTGGCACTTGATGCACCCAAGGATAGAAGTGTAGTGTACAGACTGAACAAACGTCACCTACCCTTGACCTACTCTTTACTATAGTGGGCAGGTTTGGGGCAGAGAATGCTGGATAAACAGTATAATACAATTGAAACTGTATACATTAATCTTGCAATGGTCATTCAAAGTCTCCCCAGCCTATAGATGAAGGGTGATTTAAAGTACGACTTTCATGAAATTAGTACAGGGCCTGCCATTGCATTTGCCAAACAGTACTTTGTTTCACAGACCAGAAGCAAGAATGATGTAGAAAATGTTTGAAAAGTGCCAATATTGTTCATCTCTATAACAGCTCCATGTTAGTGACTCAAATGAATGTCTCCAATGCTGCTTAGCAACTGCTATAAAATTTTTACTCCGTGTGGAATTTTTTGGTACTGGTTATAATATAGATCTATGAAGTCAATGTTTTCTCTGCGTTCATCCAAGTTTTATCCTGTGTTGAGCCCTGATGAAAGGGGAGTGGTGTTGCCTCTGAAACGTAGTGGCTTTTTTTACATGCTTTTTCTGGACTCTTTTATCTGTTTTTGGTTTGTCTCTTCTTTCATAATGCACTTTATCAATGGAACCTACAATGCAGGCACAGTGTCATGTATACAATGTCCTGCGGGGAGAAAGCCTATTTAATTCTCTTATGATTGGTGTATAAGGGTATTAAGAGTAATCTTCCCCTTGTTTTATTTGAAAGACAGCCAGGCAATGAAAACAAAAGCTGCAAATGGCCTTTAACCTGAATTGGACCGCCCCATGCACATTTACATTTGTACATGCTATAACTTTTGCACAAACCAATTAATATACGCTTATTGGGATTTTTTTTTTACCAAAAATATGTAGCAGAATACATACTGGCCCAAACTGATGAAGAAAGTTGATTTTTTAATCTTTTTTATTGGGTATGTTTTATAGCAAAAAGTAAAAAATCTTTTTATTTTTTCAAAATTGTCAGTCTTTTTTTGTTTATGGTACAAAAATGAAAAACGCAGAAGTGATCAAATACCACTAAAAGAAAGCTCTATTTCTGGAAAGAGAAGAACTTAAATTTTATTTGGGTACAACGTTGCAGGACCGTGCAATTGTCAGTTAAAATAATGCATATGGAATGAAAGACGTATTAAGTATTTGGGAATAAGTTTGACGGCAGATCTATCAAAAGCTATATGAAGAAAATTATATTCCGCTCCTCCAGAAAAATCAAGGGAGACTTGGCAGATTGGGACAGAGCTACCCTTTCCTGGCTAGGAAAAGTTAATACTTCAAAGATGGGGGTGCTCCCCAAAGCCCTATTTATTATGCAGATGATCCCTATTCAACTCCCAAAGTAATTTTTTGTTAATGTAAAGCTGATTTTCACTGATTTTGTTTGTCAAAAGACTAAACCAAGACTGGCATATAATATTCTTAGTCTAAATTAGATGGGGGATTAGGTCTACCCGATTTGAGGAATTATTATGGAGCAATTGCTTTAACTAGAATTCTTAGCTGGAGACATCATACCACCCAAAAGGTCTGGATGATATTAGAAAAGACATTGACAGGTCGTGATTTAGCCCAAGCTCCATGGGTCCCGTACCCATACAGAGGGCCGTCCAAAACTGCCTCTTTTCTTACTACCCACACCTTGAAGCTCTGGGACTTAATTAACAAACAAGAATCTCTAGCTCAAAAAATCTCTTCACTATTACCATTAGGTGGATTCTGCTGGTTTCCTCCGGGGGAGTTATTACTTTTTTTTAAATCTTGGGCTATTGATGGAGACACTAGCTGTCTTAAGCTTATGCAGAAAGCGAGATTATGCCTGCTGGATTGCATGGATTGTTGAACAGACATAGTGTCACCACCGGTATTAGATTTTTTGTGGAGTGGGAATTAGAGTTAGGCCATCATTTTACATACTTACAGAAAAGGAATGAGTTAAGACTAGTACATACATCTTCTATACATATTTAAACACAGGAAACAAATTATAAACTTTTTTCCAGGTGGTACAGGGTTCCGAAGATGCTGGCCATCACATACCAGCGCTGTATCTTGGCTTAGGTTAACAAGTCCCAGGCCTAGGGTGGCATTTTGCAGGGAGGCGGCAAAAAAGCCACCCCTCGCATGAAAAAAACAGCCTCCTCCTGGCTCCCACATGAAAAGAGTCCTGCTGGCTTGCGCTACACTTTCAGTGTAGCTCCAGTCGTATGGGGCAGGCCAGGCTGGGGGACAGGGTCCAAGAGGCAAACTGGTCTGGTTCCCCCATAAAGCGGCCACACTGCTGCTGGTATGATAATAGCGGCCGGCGACCAGCGACTGGCCTGACTGGCGGCCGGACTTAATACAACTGTCGGCCGCCAAAACTAGTAAGTGTGGCACTGGCAGCAGGTCTTAGCAGCCCAATGCTCTGCCTACCCTTCTCCATGGCATCCTTGGGAAGAAGTTACGATATGTAATGTAACTTCCTCCCAGGGCTCTCTGTGTCAATAGTGCAGAGAAGAGAGGAGGGAAGCCCGCAGGTATGACAGCAGAGGGTTTCTTTTTCTTTGTATTCTCACTGACAACTCTGAAGGAGGCATTTAGGTAATTACATGATTATTTTCTTGTGAGTCATATTTTGAGCGCTAATGAATCTTACCTGTTGTCCTGGAATTCATAGGGTTAAATCTTGAGAGCTCAGGTGTTGGTGTAATGTGAAAATACCGGGCTTTTGTAGTCTTCCGGATGAGGAGTAAAGCTGGAACATATACTTTTTTGCTCATGGTTTTTGAAACCGGCTGATTTGTAGTTTTTTTATAGACAAAAAGAAAAAGGTCTGGTGTCACCTGCAAATCACCTCCATCCCAATATATGCAACACAATACAGGAAATCGCCCCAGGACTTTAAATGAGGTGAATGCGTTTAGCCAACAGTTGACAGAGTAAATGCAGTCTCAAAATGTATTAAAATAATCATGCAAACATAAACATGAATCATAGCCAGGCCACTGTAAATTGCAGAGTACACATGCATAAAAATTATCCCAACATGTTTTGCAAAACCATGCTCGCTTCATCAGGGATAGATGCGTGTGTTGTACATCTGTAGGGGATATAATGAACCTAATAAGTATCAACTCAGACATGGTATCATGACAATTAGTCAAGAGGGTCAAAAAACGCATGGCCCCATACTCACCAGAGGCTGGATCAGACTACCAATTGCTTGATACCCAGAGGCGGCAGTAATAAGCGTCCGCTCGGGAGCTGAGGAGGCAGGGGAAAAAAACCAACCCAACAGAGCACAAACGGGGGGCAGACATGGCCGGGATGGGGGAATGTGTCACCAAAGATCTCCTGGTATCCAGTATCCATTAATAATGTCAACTGAAACATAAATGCATATGTATCCATAGGTGTTGCCATACCAGCATAGAAGTAAAGTAGTATATGATAAGAGTATGTACATGCATGAACCAAACTGGTTCAATAATAGTATGAGCTAGGAATCTAGGGGACAATGGAGAAAAAAATTATGCAGAAATAAAATATTACAAAAACAATGTGATAAAGTTTGTGTCCCATATAGTATGTATCCAAGTCCATTGTATATGTGAGCTGAGATAAAAATATATGTATATCAGTTAGTACTATACCAACAGAGTAGCCATGGAGTATGCAATGTAATGAAGAAAAAAAAATATGTTATATATATATATATATATATATATATATACTGTATTTATTGGCGTATAACATGCACCTTTTTTACCCTGAAAATCGGGTGCAAATATCGTGTGCGTGTTATACGCCAAGACTTCAATTTCGGAGGGGGACAGGGATGGGGGCAGGACGAGCGCCATCAGATTACATACAGTGAGAATCTCCTGTTTACTTGGCCTCTGTAATAGGAAGTCCCGTCTCCTGGGCCGCCATTGGACCAGTGTTCCGTCTATCATAGGAGATTCTCACTGTATATAATCTGTCGGCGCTTGTCCCGCCCCCCTCCCTGTCATCTCTAGGCGGCAGATGGCCATCATTTTTAGGCTGTACTAATGGTAATGGTGAGGCTGCTGCATTGATGGCAATGGTGGGGCTGCTGCATTGATGGCAATGGTGAGGCGGCTGCATTGATGGCAATGGTGAGGCGGCTGCATTGATGGCAATGGTGAGGCGGCTGCATTGATGGCAATGGTGAGGCGGCTGCATTGATGGCAATGGTGAGGCGGCTGCATTGATGGCAATGGTGAGGCGGCTGCATTGATGGCAATGGTGAGGCGGCTGCATTGATGTGAACTGATGAGGCTGCATTGCTGGCACTTGTGAGGCTGCAGATGGGCATTGATCAGGCTGTATTGATGGCAATGGTGAGGCTGCAGATGAGGACTGACCCTTATTTTGCTTCAAAGTTCCTTATTTAAAATTTAAGTTTTTTTCCTGAAACTTTCCTCTTAAAATGAAAGTGCGTGTTATACGCAGATAAATACGATATATATATATATATATATATATATATATAGTGATAGAGTGGTAGATGCATCTTCACGTAGTGAGTCCACAGCAGTCAGTTATCAGGTTTGAGGGCCATTTTCTCCTTACAGCAACTTTTTCAAATTTTTTCAGGAAGTCCCCAACCTCCTCTGTAGGTAGCATGGGTTGCACAAAGTCAGAGGCCACAATCTCAGCCCCTTGCACTGCACCCCACTCTTTGCGATTCCGCTTGAACCATTCATTTACTCCCCCTTGGTGGAGACATCTTCCCAGGCCACGCTGAGCTCACTTCCACAGGTACAACGCCTGTATGCAACACAGTTCATCAATTTAACTCCAGCGCAATGCAGTTTGCCTGGCTGCCACACACAGCTAGCAGCAGTTCCTGAAATGACTCACTACTGGCGCAGAGACCCGGATTTCACTATCTGTTTGCCCGCATTCGAACACCACTTATGATATTGGGGTGTTTAGCTCAGTGGTAGATGCATTTTCATGTAGTGAGTCCACAGCAGTCAGTTATCAGGTTTGAGGGCATGGCAGCCCATTTTTATTAACAGGAACAAAATAAAAGTTTATACACAGGATTTCCCACACAGGGGTTCTTCTCAAGTAAACTCATATAACAGAAAATGCCAAGCCTCCTGGCTCCTAGGCTTACTTTGCCTTGCAGTTCCCTGCTGAACCAGCCTACTCCTGGCCTCAACAGAACTCTCCAGACCCCTGGGTTTGCTTACTGTCCCCCAGACTTCAGGAGTTCCTTCAGCCACCTTGGACTTGCTAGTCGCCTCGGCTCTCCCAGCCTCCCAGACCCTTCTCTGGTCTCACAGGCCCTTGTAGCCATCCCAACCTTCCCAGTCCTTCAGACACAAAGTCCCCCCTTACCAGGGATGTAATCTCACACAGGGCAGACAGCTTTTCAGACACAGGTCTGTCTTGATGCAGCAGCAGCAAGCTGCACACACTCCACCTTCCTCCACTCTCTGCTCTCACTAGCCCCTCGTTATATGGGCTGTGTGCACCTGGGCACACAACCTGCTGGCTCTCCATAAGACATGGACACAGGGTTAGAGATCCCATCCCACCCATAGCGCTATGGAATCTCCAGGCTCCAGGTCCCCAAATGGATTTTATAAACTTTGGAGGAAACTGATAAAACGGATTCCTCCACATTAAATACCCCTGGAGCCCCTCAGCCTGCCTATTTGAGAACCCTGGGCGACAATTACTAGGACAGGGAACTGTACTGTCACTATATATATATATATATATATATATATATATACATACATACATATGAACCAATGTTGTTCAAAGCTAGATGGACTTGGAAACTCGGAGACAGTGAAATGAAGGAGATGAATGTGTGATGGTGTTTACGTGAATGAACCATGAGAGTGAATATAATAATGTGTGAGACAATGTATATGGCAGACCATGCTAAAGTTAAATGCTCAAATGTGAAGGGAGTGGATGGATGATTAACATCCATCAAGAAGTGTTGACTCACCTTGAATTAAGTAAACTGCTGCATGTGAGTGAAACAGGAAGTGACAAACAGATTCCAGCCATGATTAGCCCTAAATTTATATCCCCAGAGGGCCCAGTGAGCTCCACCTCCAACGCCAATTTTGTGTGACAAGGCGAGCAAATGTGGATAACGCTCGCCGCCAAATGGGGATGCACCTGCGCAGACACCCTCAGTCACACATGCTGACATTCCACACAATAGCGAGCTGACGCTGCAACTGCGGAGGTTGCACAGTTGGCGTGATCGCATGGCGCTGATGTGTAGGTGGCCCCACCCATCCAAACAGGGCAGGGGGGACAGCAGGAGGTATGAGAACCTCCCTTGTACACATCGCAGCTCCCAAGCCAGATGATAACCAACGCCACCAGCAGGGAACAGCAACAAGAGCCTAGATCAGCCCATGGAAGGTGTGGTACCTAAGTGTTGGACACAATGGCTGAAAGGGCTACAGAATAAAATGATTATGTGTAATGAATGGCTGGCTAATGGTGGCAGTAGACCAGGTTTGGGCTAAATGGATGTCTTCCACCCGGGTTCAATAGACAAAAAGGAAAAGCTCTAGTGTCACCTTCAAATCACCTCCATCCCAATATATGCAACACAAAACAGGAAATCGTTCCGGGACTTTAAATGAGGTGAATGCGTTTAGCCAACAATTGACAGAGAAAATGCAGTCTCAAAATGTATTAAAATAATCATACAAACATAAACATGAATCATAGCCAAGCCACTGAAATTATACATACAGTAGAAAATGTCATTACACGTATCAAGGTATAAAATGTAAATTGCAGAGTACACATGCATAAAAATTATCCCAACGCGTTTCGCAAGACCTTGCTCGCTTCATCAGGGGTAGATGTGTGTGTAGTACATCTGTACGGGGTATAATGAACCAAATAAGTATCAACACAGACATGGTATCATGACAATTAGTCAAGAGGGTCCAAAAACGCATGGCCCTATACTCACCAAAGGCTACCAGACTACCAATTCCTTGAAACCCAGAGGTGGCAGTAATGAGCGTCTGGCTCGGGAGCTGAGGAGGCAGAGGAGGCAGAGGAAAAACAGAGGGAAAAACCAACCCAACAGAGCACAAACGGGGGGCAGACTTGGCCGGGATGGGGGAATGTGTCACCAAAGATCTCCCAGTATCCAGTATCCATTAATAATGTCAACTGAAACATAAATGCATATGTATCAATAGGTGTTGCCATACCAGCATAGAGGTAAAGTAGTATATGATAAGAGTATGTATATGCATGAACCAAACTGGTTCAATAATGGTATGAGCTAGGAATCTAGGGGACTATGATTCATGTTTATGTTTGCATGATTATTTTTTTTTAAGGGAACATCTTTATGTCAGTTAATCCTATTTTGTTTAGTAAAATGTTTTGTAATTAGGCATACAAAGTTTAACGATCTTTCCGTCTGTGTGTTGACATATTTTGGGGTCATTTTTGGCTTGATTGAGTCCTAATTCTTTGACTATGAAACTGGTTTATGAATGCCACATGGACACCATCAAATGGAACATTAGTTGGGCAGGTCAACATCCCCAATGTTCCTCTTGGGATAAGTGGCACCGACAGCCAAGAGCGGTACCTGTGTGGTCAGATCAGCATTGTATGTCCAATAATCCACAAATATTGGATTTAGCCCAACCCTATCTGCTGGCCCAATGTGATGTAATTTAGGGGTATTTTAGCAGGTGAATATGAGCACTTTCACCCAGTGGCGGTGCGTCAATTAAGAGCACACGGGCGCTGCCCGCTCTCTCCAGCCACCCCCTCTGTGTACTATGGATAGATTCTATCCATGACCGCTGTAGCCATCCCCTATTCAAGAGTTGCTAACACAGAACCTCCTCTCAGCCAATCAGGAGGCGTGGATGTAATACCGGGCACCTGATTGGCTGAAGGCAGAGGCGATCCCATTGGTTGCCTAGCAAAACAGGCAGAAGACACACATGAAGGACACAGCATCCATTGCTGAGCTACCTGTCCCACAGCAGATTTGCATAAGTATGGAAAACTTATTTGAAGCTTGCAAAAGACTCTCAACACAGGAGCTTAGTGTACATTCACACCAGCCGCTGCGTTGGTGGAGCTTAAAGAGGAATGTGTGTGGTTTACAGATGATAGGGAGGATCTTAAACAGGAAGGGGTGTGGCCTTGATAGGAAGGGGTGTGTCATATTTAAATTAGGGGGTGCACGAGTTTAGTCAGTCCTAGGGCAGCACAAAACCTAAATACACCACTGTTGCATACCCCGCAGTTTTGGATAGATGCTGGCGGTGCTGCGGGAAACCATGCTCTCATATTATTATTATTATTATTATTATTATACAGGATTTATATAGCGCCGACAGTTTATGCAGTGCTTTACAACATTAGGGCAGGCAGTACAATTACAATACAATTCAATACAGGAGGAATCAGAGAGCCCTGCTCGTTAGAGAAGGGGTGTGGCCTTGATAGGAAGGGGTGTGTCGTATTTAAATTAGGGGGTGCACCAGTTTAGTCAGTCCTAGGGCAGCAAAAAACCTAAATACACCACTGTTGCATACCCCGCAGTTTTGGATAGATGCTGACGGTGCTGCGGGAAACCATGCTCCCATATTATTATTATTATTATTATTATTATTATTATTATTATTATACAGGATTTATATAGCGCCGACAGTTTATGCAGTGCTTTACAACATTAGGGCAGGCAGTACAATTACAATACAATTCAATACAGGAGGAATCAGAGAGCCCTGCTCGTTAGAGCTTACAATCTAGAAGGGAGGGTCTAGTTACACAAAAGGGTAATAGCTGTGGGGGATGAGCTAATGGAGAAAGTAGTGCAGTTGTTAGATGGAGGAAGGATAGGCTTCTCTGAAGAGGAAAGTTTTCAGGGATCGCCTAAAAGTGAATAAGTTTGGAGACAGTCTGACAGATTGGGGTAGGGAATTCCAGAGGATGGGCAAAGCTCGGGAGAAGTCCTGGAGGCGGATATGGGAGGAGTAGATGAGGGAGCTAGAGAGCAGGAGGTCTTGGGAGGAACGAAGAGGGTGATTGGGTTGGTATTTTGAGACTAGGCTAGTGATGTAGCTGGGGGCAGAGTTGTGGATGGCTTTGTAACTTATTGTTTTATTTTTAATTTCATTTGTTTTTTAATATTCACATCTAGTGGGAATGTCCTAAGATTAGGCCATTTTGGGCCATGCTTAGGAAAGCGATCTCACAAATAATATTGGCCTCGATCAGGGACGACCTGGGGCTATGCCTCTTTCATAGTACCCTAAGTTCCATTAGGGCATATAAAAAGAGTGTAGTTCCACATTTGCTGGATGCAGCTAAAGGGCTAATCCCGGTCTATTGGAAAAAGCAGCAAGTACCTACGATAGAATAATGGTCAAGACAGGTTAACAAAATTATGGAAGATGAGAATTGGGTTTGTACTAATAGTACTGGAAGAGTTCCACGCTAAATGGGAACCATGGGTTAATTACAGCACAGTGAACAGGAGTATATAGTTTCCTTTCCCATGAAGGGAGAGGACATTTAATCCCCCCCTTTTTTTTTCTTTTCTTTATATTTGTTGATTATAGGTGTGTCATTGTTTGTTACTGATTGTAATAAGAAAAATTAATAAATAAGAATTATAAAAATAAAAATAAATAATGCACAAATAACAGCCTGGTTATGAAGGGGGGTAAACCTTCTGAAGCTGAAGTGATTAGCAAACATTTACAGCCCAACACCAGGCAACTAAAGAATTATCCCTTACAGTAAGGCTGCACCCACACTGATAGGGTTGATCGATTTATTTTTTTGCCTTGGATAGAGAAGAGTTTTACTTACCTGATTCTTTAATCCCTAACAGATGGCGCTCCCTTGGCACCATCACATCCAGTGTGGGGCTATGGTCCCCGCTTTGGTCTTGATGATATCAAGGCCCCAGACTGCTGGAGCATGAGGAAGAAGAAACTGCAGGGATTGGTCTAGATGCATGGAGAAGCAAAGGATCAGGTAAGAAAAAATAGCTTACCTGTAAAATCCTTTTCTTGTAGTTCATCATGGGACACAGAGCCTTAAGTAATTACTTGGGTTATAGGCCACCTTCAGGTGATGAACACTGGTATACCCAATCCAGGAAGTTCACTCCCTATATAACCCCTCCTCCTTCCAGGAGAACATCAGTTTTTGTAGCAAAGCAATATACTTAAAAATCCCAAAAAGAGGGGAGGGACTTCTGTGTCCCATGATGTACTCCAAGAAAAGGATTTTACAGGTAAGCTGTTATAAAAATCCTATTTTCTTTATCGTACATCATGGGACACAGGGCCTGAAGTAATTACTTAATGGGACATCCCATAGCAATGCTACTTGAGAGGAGGGAGACACAACCCGGAGGGTACCCCCAGACTTAAAGACCTATACTGCTGCCTGCAGCACACTGCGCCCAAAGGTGATATCCTCATACCTCCTTACATCTAGCTGATAAAATTTTGTGAAGGTATGCACTGAAGAGCAAGTTGCGGCCTTACAGATCTGAGCCATGGAGGCCTGCTGACGCACTGCCCAAGAAGCACTAACTGCCCTAAGAGAGTGCGCCTTAACTTGAAAAGGGGGAATCTTACCCCTTAAATCATAAGTTTGAATTATAACTTGCCGAATCCACTTAGCGACAGTGGATTTCAACGCTACCTGTCCTTTCTTGCAAGCCAACAAAAATTCCAAAATTGAGACTCCGTGGACACCACCCTCCATCCTCGGACAGACCATCTCCCCCAGCACCAAAGTCAAGAGTCTCGGAGTCATCTTTGACTCAGGAATGACAATGGATGCACAAATAGGATCGGTGGTGAGCGGATCTCACCACCTCCTCCGCCTGCTTCGCAGACTCATCCCCTTCATCCCAGAAGAGGACAAAGCGGCAGTTGTGGGAACGATCATCAATTCCCGACTCGACTACGCAAATTCCCTCTACGTAGGTCTACCCCAATACCAGCTTGCGCGCTTGCAACTCATGCAGAACACGGCGGCAAGGCTGTTAACAGGAAAAAAGCCCTGGGAATCCATCTCCCCATCCCTAAAAAGCCTACATTGGCTAACGGTGAAGAATCGGATCACAATCAAGACCCTCTGCCTCACCCATAAATGCATACAAGGAAACGCTCCGCAATATCTCCGGGAAAAAATAAAACACTACACACCGAATCGCAGTCTTCGATCAGCTAACCAAAACCTCCTCCTCATTCCCAAATACCGCTACAAAGCAAAGGGAGAACGTAGATTTGCAGTCCAAGGACCTCGACTATGGAATGCTCTCCCAACCAACCTCCGCATGGAAGAAAACCACCAGGCCTTCAGGAAAAAACTAAAGACCTTCCTTTTCTAGAAGCTGGCCACAGAGAATACATCTAGCGCCTTGAGGCGATTCAGTTCGCAATTTGTAGCGCTTTACAAATTATTCATTCATTCATTCATTCATTTCTTAGGACCCTCTGACAGAATAAATAAGACATCAGTCTTACAAATCTGAGCAGTTGCCTTTAAATAGATTTTCACTGCTCTCACCACATCAAGACAATGTAGTGACTCTTCCCTGGAACATGGTTTTGGAAAAAAACGATGGCAGGACAATATCTTGGTTCAGGTGAAAACCTGAAACCACTTTTGGCAAAAAGTCTGGACGAGGGCGTAACACCACTCTGTCCTCATGAAAAATCAAACATGGCTCTTTACAAGAAAGAGCAGCCAATTCTGAAGCCCTCCTTGCTGAGGATATAGCAACCAAAAATACCAACTTCCTTGTCAAAAGCACTAAGAGAATATGTTGTATCGGTTCAAATGGATGTTTTTGTAAAACAGACAAAACTAAGTTCAGGTCCCAAGGGTTCAAGGGAGGTTTGACGGGCGGATTAAGCAGTATCACCCCTTGCATAAAACCTTGGACTAAAGAATGTGTAGCAAGCGGTCTTTGAAATAAGACTGATAAAGCTGAGACTTGGCCTTTAATAGTACTCAAGGTCAATTTCATTTCTACCCCTAATTGTAGAAAGGCAAGAATTCTGCTCATGATATATTTCCGAGGGTGCCAACCCTTGGATTCACACCAGAAAACATAAGCCCTCCAGACTCTATAATATATAGTTCTGGAAGCTGGCTTCCTTGCATTAATCAGGGTAGAGATAACTGACCCAGAGAGCCCACGTTTCTTCAGAACGTGGGTTTCAATAGCCAAGCTGTTACATTTAGAGACCATAAGGTAGGATGGAATATCGGTCCCTGTGAGAGCAGATCTGGCCATAGTGGGAGGGACCATGGGCCCTCCACTGCCATTGTTACGATTTCTGCATACTATGACCTTCTGGGCCATGCTGAGGCCACCAGAATTGCTGGCTTTCTTTCCAGCTTGATCCTGCAAAGAAGTCAAAGCAGCAACTGAATATGGGGGAATGCATAGATCACTGAGAACTGATCCCACGGGGTCACCAAAGCATCCGTTCCGCATGCGAGTGGATCCCTTGTTCTGGCCAAAAAGTTGACTAACTTCATGTTGAACCTGGACACTAGAAGATCTACGTCCGGAGTCCCCCATCTTTGGCAAACATCCCGAAATCTATTGGGGTGAAGAGACCATTCCCCTGGGAATAACTGCTGGTGACTTAAGCAGTCCACCTGTCAATTCTCTACTCCCGAAATGAAGACTGCCAATAGGCACAAAACAATCCTTTCTGGCCAAGTTAGAATATGGTTCGCCTCTCTCTGCACTGAGAGACTCCTGGTGCCCCCTTGGTGATTGATATAGGCCACAGCTGTGGCATTGTCAGATTGGATCCTGACAGGACAATCCCGTAACCTGAAAATCCAGGCCTTTAGTGCCAGACGCACTGCCCGAATCTCTAGGATATTGATGGGCAAGGTTATTTCGGCTCTTGACCACTGTCCCTGGATAGTTGTCTTTTCTAGTACTGCTCCCCAGCCTGAAAGGCTGGCATCTGTTGTTACCACTTTCCAGATAACTGGTCTGAAGGATTTTCCTTTCAGCAGATTCTGAGTTAGTAACCACCAATAGAGGCTTTGTGACACCCTTGGGGACAACCGCTTTGGCAAGTCTAAAGCTTGAATTGTTTTGTTCCAAGTGGACAGGATACTGCTTTGCAACAGTCTTGAATGGAACTGGGCATAGGGAACTGCTTCGAATGAAGGCACCATGGTTCCTAGTAACCTCATGTAAAGGCAAATGGAGGGATCACCCTTTGACCTGACCATCTACACCAGCTCTCTTATGGAGTTGATCTTTGCCTAAGGCAAGAATACCTTTTCCTGGGCTATGTCTATGATCAGACCCAAGTACTCCAGTCTTTTTAGCGGTATTAAGGAAGATTTCTCTAGGTTGAGAATCCAACCCAAACTTTCCAGGTAACTGATTGTAATGGGTACGCTTTGCTCCAATTGAGCCACCGACTGGTCTATTAGCAATAGATCATCTAGGTACGCTATGACTGTTATGCCCTGTGCCCTTAACCTGGTGGCTATAGGTGGGGCTAGCACCTTTGTGAACACCCGGGGTGCTGTGGCTAGCCCGAAGGTCAGGGCTACAAACTGGAAATGCTGCTGTTCTAACTCAAACCGCAGAAACTTTTGGTGAGCGGGAAATATAGGGACATGCATATTTGCATCCCTGATGTCGATTGATGCCAGAAGTTCTCCTATAAGGATAGAAACTACTGACCTGATTGTCTCAAGATTTGAATAAAAGCCCAGACCTTGCTCTTTTGTGGGGATCTGTATGATCACCCCTTGAGATATTAATTGGTCTAGTGCCTGAAACAGAGATTGTATTTTCTCTGGATCTTTGGGAACGCTTGACCTCAGGAAATGAGACGGTGGAAAGTCCCAAAATTCCAGCTTTTACCCCAGCGTTACTGTGGAGATGACCCATCTGTCCAGAATTTCCTCTTGCCAGACTTATGAAAACTGCAGAAGTCTTCCCCCAACCTTGGTGAGGGGGGTTGCCTCTTCATGATGAGACTTTAGGATTCTGATTTGCAGGTTTCCAACCCCAAGACTTCTTTTGAGCCTGGGTCTGACCCTGAGGTTTTCATCTAGAGTCTGATGGCGGAAAGGTAATGTAGCAAAACCTAAGCCCTGGGTTCCCCAGGTCCAGCCCTACAAAGAGAGGGGTTACAGGCAAAACCTCATGCTTCAGATATGAGGCCCCAGGTACCATCCACTTAGACCTCAGTGACACTTTGGATGGGTCTGGTCTATGGAGGCTATTTGAATCCAGCATGGATCCCTCCCAGAGCTCCTCAGAGCACATCTTCACTTGTGACCAACACCTTAGACACTGGCGAAAAAACTGATGTGCTCCTGGAAGGAGGAGGGGTTATATAGGGAGTGAACTTCCTGGATTGGGTATACCAGTGTCCATCACTTGAAGGTGGCCTATAACCCATTAAGTAATTACTTAAGGCTCTGTGTCCCATGATGTACAATAAAGACATGTTTTTTGTTCCCCTAGACAATAAGGAACAATTAACCTTTGCAGTGCAGGCACAGCCCCACTGCAAGGGATAATTTTTTAGTTGATCAGAGATTGAGCTACAATTGTTGAAGAATGTAGAGGTATGCCTGATAAAGCTTTAAAAGCAATAGAGGATGTGTGTATGGACCATAGGCTTTGCCCTTTTTATTGCAAAAGTCACCCCACATAGTAGCCACAGTTATTTAGATAGAATGACAACAGGAAGATCAAATCTGGTGCACTCAGTTATATCTCTGTGTTTAGGTTCCAGAAAGACTGTATTTGGGCTAATTTCAATTTTACAAATCTGGAAAATACTTTTCCTGAATTATTAAATTATATTACATTTTTTTTTTTAAAAGGAGAATGATTCAGGCAGATATGCAAACCATAAACTCATTAGCAATTGTTGAAAATGTAATTGCCTTAAGCTAGGCAGATATAAAGAATAAATTAATGGAGCATTGCCATAATTATTCACTATTAATTAAATTTTTTAAATGCAAGCAATGTAACTACCTGATATGACCTGATATCCACCTCTTACAGTCAGCAGGGTTGGAGTGTGAAAAGAAGCAGCAGCACAAGGAGCCAGTCAGTTTATGTGCTGAGTGCTGACCATCACTTTCCTACTTCCCCTTTCACTTTCCAGTAACAAGCTAGGGTGAGTCCAAGATAATATGAGTTTAAATGAAGAGCGTTGAATGATACTAGTCATAAGACTAAAGACATCCAGTGGGGCAAAAACATATTGGTGTAACAAATAATTCTGCGCTACCCAAAAAGGAGAGCAGTTAACACAGCAAATAGGATATATGCACTAATTGGAAAACAAAAATGTGTAGCGCTAAAGTAAAAGGTCATAAGAAGAGAAATTGTGCAATATGAAAAGTGAAACAATACAATTAGGTATATGATAATTACTGGTGCATCTTCAAAAGTCCAAATAAAAAACCATCATGAATAAGTGATATGAGTCCCATATGTATGAAAAACTTCATATGATTGTGGCAGTGAACAGATGAAATCCAGAAGTGAGGAAAACACCACCACCAACAATAGGGAGGCTTACCGGAACATTTGAACCCAAAGGAACATACGTTTGATGGGTCAAACAAACTTGTGTAGTAAAACAGCCAATGGAAATATGGAGTTCTGTAGAAGTTGCAAAAAGAACCTGCGACCATCGATGGACTGGTATGTCTCTCGGAAGTGGTGCCCCACATGCATACGCAACAGTTGGGTTAAAATGAGAAGAACAAATAGTGTAATTCCGTAATAAACATGAAAAATGTATTAAAAAATGGTAAACTCACATTTGAGTGGATAAAACAGCGCTGTACAATAAAAACAGCGGCAGTGGGGTCCTATCTGACGCGTTTTGTCTCCTTGGACATCGTCTGGGGGGTCCCCCCCACTGCAGCCAACAAGGTATATATAGGCAATATGACCTCAAAATTAAGAGTCAAGTCCCTAGTGTGTTTAGCATGGAAAAATATTACTTACGGTTTTTGGTTAAAATGGCCGATCAGCTTGCGTTCTACACCTCGCTATGGAGCCTGTAGTATGCTGACCTAGGAATTACTTCTGATGAAAAAATGCGTTCCACAATAAAAATGTGTAACTCATATATAATGTTTAAATAACATCACGCCAATGAGTAGCGGGACTGTGAGGGGACATGTAAATCTAAATAAGGGGCATGGTTAATGAGAAAAATATAAATTGTAAAATATGAGGGTACCGCTCAGGGGCGCGACTGTGCAATGGCATAGTGGCCCTCAGCAGAGACAGGGGTTTGCGTTACGGGTACGCCGATGTGTGGTGACATTGTGCGTCCCACCGGCATCCATAGTGTGCACTCCAAAGCCCAAAGATGCCATGATGACGTCATACGTCGTGATGGCGTCTAAAGCTTACATTCCAAGACAAGGAAATTGCTTCTCATGACAAAGCTACACTGGATCACATGACAAAAGCACATGATCCGAAGATGGCAGTCCCGAAAATGAATTGTGAAAGGTATAACAAAATAAATATTTACATATAATATACATCTAGACAAATTGGAAAAAACGTATCTGTGATAAAAAGTGGAAAAACTAAAAAATCGGCATATTTCCCTGATGGATATTATAAGAAGTGAAAAGGTGTATCAAACTGTAAACAGACCTATGTGTAATAAAACATATATATGATATTGGTGTTAGCAAAGAATAGATACAATATAATGGGATAGAAACCAATGTAGCATAAATGATAATGTACACATGTGGAATGGACTCTTATGAAAAGATCATACACAAACCACACCAAACATTAAATCACAAAAAATAAAGAAAAATATGAAAGCAAGAATAATACAAATGGTAAAGAGAGAGAACATATGGTAAGAATGAATGAATGAATGAATGAATGAATAGAAATGTGCATATATAAATATTAGGCCTGATTAATGAAAGAATTAATATCAAGTTCAACATTCATACCAAACGGAGAGTATGATTGGAGCTCATGTATCCAGAAGGTCTCTTAATCATACGATTATGGTGCAGTTTGTAGAGTCTGGGGACAGTATGTTTGGTATCACCACTTTTGATTAGAGCAATGTGTTCTGCGACTCTAACTGAGAAGAAATGGATGGTGCAACCCACAAATTGTTTCCCGCAATGGCAGGTGATCAAATAAACAATATGACTGGTAGTGCACATGCAAAATTGTTTGATGGAATAACGTTTATGTGTAACAGAAGATGTAAAATCAACAGTTTTATGTCCTATTCCAGAATTGTGTTGATATACAATACATTTTCTACATGAGAAGAAACCATTCATCTCATGAAAAAGAGGCAAGCGTGTAGGGGGATTGATAATATTTGGAGCTATTTTACTTTGTAAGGTAGGAGCGCCTCTAAATATAACCCTAGCGTGATCCGGCAAAACAGTGTTAAGAATCCGGTCATTCTGAACCATTCCCGACTGGCGCATACCGATGTACGTCGGCAGAATGGCACGGCTGGGCAAATGGGCATACCTGTACGTCCATTTGAATTCCCCGCCGTGCCATTGCGCGTGCGCTGGCCGGGAGCTCCGTGAGTCGGGTCACGGGTCCCGCAGACTCGATCGCCGCGGGGATACCCGCGATCGCCTCACGGAGAGGATGAACCGGGAGATGCTGATGTAAACAGCATCTCCCCGTTCTGCCTAGTGACAAGTGTCACTGATCACAGCTCCCTGTCATCGGGAGCTGTGATCAGAGTAATGACACTGCTAGCCTATCCCCCTACAGTTAGCAATCACTCCCCTAGGACATACTTAACCCCTCCCCGCCCCCTAGTGGTTAACCCCTTCACTGCCAGTGTCATTTACACAGTAATCAGTGCATTATTAATCGCACTGATCGCTGTATAAATGACAATGGTCCCAAAAATGTGTCAAAAATGTCCGACATGTCTGCCATAATGTCACAGTCACAATAAAAATCACTGATCACTGCCATTACTAGTAAAAAAAAAAATATTAAAAAAATGCCATAAAACTATCCCCTATTTAGTAAACGCTATAACTTTTGCGCAAACCAATCAATAAACACTTATTACGATTTTTTTTACCAAAAATATGTAGAAGAATACGATCGGTCTAAATTGAGGAAAAAAAATGTTTTTTTATATATTTTTGGGGGATATTTATTATAGCAAAATGTAAAAAATAATGCGTTTTTATTCAAAATTGTCACTCTTTGTTTGTTTATATCGCAAAAAAAAAAAATCGCAGAGGCGATCAAATACCACCAAAGGAAAGCTCTATTTGTGGGAAAAAAAGGACATCAATTTTGTTTGGGAGCCACGTCGCACGACTGCGCAATTGTCAGTTAAAGCGACGCAGTGCCGAATCGCAAAGAACGCTCTGGTCAGGAAGAGGGTAAAATCTTCCGGGGCTGAAGCGGTTAAGAATGTTCCAATGTTTAGCAAAGATTGCTTTAACCTGTTTGTGTTGAATGGAAAACGAGGTGAGCATTGAATGACCACTTAAAACTATCGTCCTGATCTGATTTAGGTTTAACTTCTAATAGAGACTCCCTATTTACTTCTAAAGCATGTTGAAATTCTCGATCAACTGCATGGGGGTCATAATCTTTATCCAAAAACCTGGTTCTTAATATATTGGACTGTGCTTTAAAAGTCGCAATATCAGAGCAATTTCTGCGTAATCTAAGAAATTGACTACGCGGGACGGAGTCCATCCATGATCGATGGTAACAACTATCCGTTGGAATGAAGCCATTATGATCTGTTGGTTTAAAATATGTTTGAAACTCAAAACGTCCATTCTTAATTTTAATTTCCAAGTCAAGGAAGTTAATCTTATCATTATTTGCAATGTAAGACAAAGATATGGCTCTATCATTGTTGTTCAGATATTTAAAGAACGATTCCAATAATTCAGCGCTGCCATTCCATAGGAGGAGGATGTCATCGATGTATTGTTCCCACAAGACAAGAGAAGGGGTCTCATGGGCATAGATGACATCCTCCTCCCACTTGGCCATAAATAAATTGGGAGGCTAGGGGCAAATGTAGTGCCCATGGCCACGCCACGTAACTGAAGAAAATATTGTTGGTTAAACCAAAAATAACCGTTTTGTTGCAAATTCCAACAATTCAATAATGAAAGAATGTTGGAAGGGAGCAATGCTTGGTTCTTTTTCAAGAAAATATTGAACAGCTTCAATACTTTTTTCTTGTGGTATTCATGTATAAAGGGAAGCCACATCTGCAGTGGCAATAATTTAGTTACCCTGTAGGTTAAGACCTTCCAGTAGTCGAATGATGGCTCCTGTGTCCTTTAAATATGATGGAGTTTGTCTAACTAAGGGCTGCATAAAAAAATCTATATAACGGCCAATACGTGAGGTGATCGAATCTATCCCACTCACGATAGGCCGACCGGGGAGGTGGAGTGGGTCCTTATGAACCTTTGGCAGGTAGTAAATGGTAGAGATTCTGGGTGCCAAAGGTACCAGGAAATCTCTCTCTTTTTTGTTCAAAATTTTATGTTCATAACCTCTCTTTACAATGTCCAATAATTTTCTCTTATATGAAGGGCTGGGATTGTTTGGTAATTCTTTATAAGTATTAGGTTCCTTGAGAATCCTGTGCATCTCTGCTTCATAATCTTTCTTGCCCAAAATCACAATCCCACCACCCTTGTCAGCCGGGCGAATTGCCAAGTCTTTCTGTTGACATAAGGACTTGAAGCCGGCACTCGACATGGGTGGATGGCATATGCGTTTATCTGGTAGTTTAGCCAGATCTTTAAGAACAAGATCTCTAAAGATACTAATACCTGGTGCTGTCAGAACAAGTGGATTAAACAATGAAGGGTTAGACAATCCAGAATGGAGAGTTCCAGATTTAGCAGCGCTACCACCACTTCTATAAGGATTAGTAATGAGGTAGCGTTGAATATTAAGTTTGCGTATATATTTGTGAACATCAATAAATGTACCATATCTATTAAATTTTTTAGGGGGAGCAAATTTAAGCCCCTTATCTAGAACGGAAAGTTCTTCTTTGGTAAAAGACTTGGTACTTAGATTGAAAACACCCTGGCCTCTCAATTTTTCCTTCTTTTTCCTCCACTGTATTCTCCTCCCTCCTCTTGTACCTCTCTTGGGTCTGGACCCCTTTTCCGTAGGGCTGGATCCTCGTGAAAAACCTGACCACTGTGTACCACTGTGTACATTGGGATTAGATTGATTATACCTGAAAGGTGATCGTTCATAAACATCTCTAGGGTCAGGTCTATAGTCATTCTCACGTGAATTTCTGAGGGGAGAAAACCTATAATAAGTTGTCAGAGGGGGTTGACTGTAATAATGGGAATTAGAGTGATATGAAACAACATAATCACTATGCCGGACTGGAGAGGCCTCTCTATAATTGTGGCCACCATGCTTCCTGGAAAAATAGGAGTCAAGATGTTGGCTACCCCCACCACATTGACCTCTCCCTCCTTGTTTCCCATATTGCAGCGTAAATCTCTGGATTCCCATGGGGCCCCTACCACCATCTTTACTATTTATGCATACCAAGATCTTCTGGGCCACACTGGGGCCACAAGAACTACTGACTTCCTTTCCCGCTTGATCCTGTGAAGATGTCGAGGTAGCCGCAGAATAGCAGGGAATGCATAAATCAGTGAGAACTGATCGCACGGGCTCACCAACGCATCTGTTCCACATGCGAGTGGATCCCTTGTTCTTGACACAAAGTTGTCAACTTTGTTGTTGAACTGGGACGCAAACAGATCTACATCCGGGATCCCCCATCTTTGGCATATAGCCAAGAAGATGTTGGGGTGAAGGGACCATTCTCCCGGGGACAACTGCTGGCAACTTAAGTAGTCTGCCTGCCAGTTCTCTACCCCTGGAATGAAGATTGCTGATATGCATGACACATGTTTTTCTGCCCAGGTTAGGATATGGGTTACCTCTTCCTGGGCTGCCTGACTTCTGGTGCCCCCTTGGTGATTGATATAAACCACTGCTGTGGCATTGTCGGATTGAATCCAGACAGGAGAATTTTGCAACCTGAATGTCCAGGCCCTTAGGGCTAGACGCGCTGCCTGAATCTCCAGAATGTTGATGGGCAAGGTCCTTTCAGTTCTGGACCATTTCCCCCGGACAGACGCTTCTTCCAGGACTGCTGCCCAACCTGAAAGGCTGGCATCTGTTGTTACCACCTTCCAGGTAACCGGTAAGAAGGATTTCCCCCTCTGCAGATTCTCGGATATCCTTCACCAACTGAGTCTCTGGCGCACTTTTGGTGACAAACGAATTGGAAAATCTAGTACCTGAATCTTCTTGTTCCAGGCCAATAGGATACTGTTTTGCAGCAGTCTCGAATGAAACTGAGTATAGGGAACTGCTTTGAATGAAGCCACCATCTTCCCCAACAACCTCATACAAAGGAAAATAGAAGGACCTTTCTTTGCCCTGACCCCCTGAACCAGGTCCTTTATGGTGCTAATTTTTGCCTGAAGTAAAAACACCTTCTTCTGGGCTTTATCTATGACCAGACCCAAGTACTCTAATCTTCTTACTGGCTTTAAAGAAGATTTCTCTAGGTTGAGGACCCAACCTAGGTATTCCAGGTAGTTGACTGTGGTTACCCTGCTTTGGTCCAAGCGGACTACCGACCGGTCTATTAAACCTTGAGTCCTTATTCTGGCCAGAGGAAGGGCCAGAAGTTTTGTAAACACCCGAGGTGCAGTAGCTAGACCGAAAGGCAAGATTACAAACTGAAAATTAAGTTTTTCCACTTCGAAACGCAGATACTTCTGGTGAGTGGGGAAAATAGGGACATGCAGGTATGCATCCTTGATGTTGATTGATGCCAGAAGTTCTCCCCCTTGTAAGATGGAGACTACTGATCGGATTGATTCCATGCGAAAAGAGCGAATCTTCAGGAACCGGTTTAGATCTTTGACATCTAGAATGGGTCTGACATCCCCATTTGGTTTTGATACTGTGAAAAGGTTTGAATAAAACCCCAACCCCTGCTCTTCCATGGGGACCACCATGATCACTTTTTGTGACAAAACCTGAGCTGAGGAAACGAGGAAACGGGAATTACAGTTTGTAACCTAGAGCTATTGTGGAGACCACCCATCTGTCCTGAAATTCTTCCTGCCAGACCTTTGAGAAGTGCAGAAGTCTTTCCCCTAATGGGGTGAGCAGGGGCATCCCTTCATAAAGAGGCTTTAGCGTTCTGTCTTGTAGGTTTCCTCCCCCCGGGACTTCTTTTGTCCCTGGGGTTGACCTCTTGAACCTGACGGTGGAGGCCGTCGCGACTGCCTGTAGGTTGATGCCCCCGTCACTGGAGAAAGAGCCAGTTTGAATGAGGGATGTTTACTCTTTTTCTTAACTAGCAACAGGGTACTTTTCCACTTAATATTTTTTGGATATATTTGTCCAAATCCTCCCCAAACAGCTTTTCACCACGGAAAGGAAAAACAGCCAGGAGCTTTTTGCATGACGCTTCGGCTGACCAACTTTTCAACCATAAGATTCTATGCATATGTACCAATCTTATAGTATATGGTATGGTATAAGGCGAGAGGTTTGAAGAATAGAATCTCTGATTGCGTCAATTGCAAAACACATTGAATACCTGTTTCAAATGGTCTCTCAAGGACTGACATACCCCAATTGCTGCCACTGCGGGCTGAGCCACTGAACCTGCCAAGGAGAAAATGTTTTTTAACAGGAATTCCAATTTTTTATCAGTTGGATCCCTAAGCATTTGCGAGTTGTCAACCGGACAAGTCAAACTTTTATTCACAGAGGATATAGCAGCGTCAATTGCTGGTATACTCCACATCTTAGTAAGTTTTTCCTCCATAGGATAAAGCATTGAAAACTTTTTAGGATGGAAAAAGTGCTTATCTGGGTAATCCCACTCAGAATACATAAGCTTTCTAGTAATGAATGGACAAGAAAGGCACGCAAGGCTTGAGTAGGCTTTAGTGAACCCAAACAGGAAGTGGGCTCTTCAACCGACTCCGTTAAGGGTAGCTTAAATGTGGAGCGGGCCATTTCAGTAAGAGAATGCACCAGCAACTTCTCAGCATGTGAAGCTGAAGAAGGTCCTTCCCCATTTGATCCCTCGGAAGAGGAATCATCAGCCTCTTCACGGTCCCCTGAGGGGGAGTCATCTTCCCCCTCCCACAGTTCCTCTATTTGAGGAACCTGGATGGTAGAATGGGGCCTAATGCATTTTCTTATACTCTGTGAAGATGTGAATAAAGCCACTTATCTTTCCTCTAAACCACCCTTAGCTGAGGAGAAAACCTGCTCAGTGATATAGACAGGGACTGAAGTGTCATAAGCAATCCCGATGGCTCACTCTGACCAGCCTCCCTAGATCAGGATGGTGTTGCAGAGGGAGGGTCCTTAGGGCCTGAGGGTGACACCTTTGTGTCCTTGGTTTTTGTGGCATTTGTACCACCTCCTCTGGTCATAGTGCTGAGCACAAACACAGAGGTACTACCAAAAAAATGCACCCACTGCTGAGCAATAATCCAGCAACTGCCGCTGCTATTAAGCTCAGCCTGATGCTTAAGTAAATGTGCCTGGGAATGCCTGTGTCACCCACACTCACATGCCACCTGTCTGCTCTGTGTCCCTCCTTCAGCTGTATGCACCTGAAAAAAAGGTGTATGCTATAGCTATACAGCCCGTGTTGTGGATGCTAAAGCACGCCAATGCCGCTAAGCCCTGCTCCTTCCTCCAACCACTCACCATGCTCCCCCTCATCTATTTCAAAATAGATTGTTTTCCCATGCGAGCGTGCTCTGATCCTGAGCAGACCACATGGAGGAGGGCTGGGGTGGAGGAGAGGAGGACAGCTACCGATGGAAACTGCTGTAATGGCGGCGAGAGCGGCGCGGCACACCGCCGACTGACGCCATGCTCCCTCTGCCTGGGGTAAAGCTATCCAGGTGGGGGTACATTCCTAGGAAAAAAAAAACCCTTTCCCACGTCTTTACCTGGAGCTTGGGCCGGAGGAAGCGTGCAGCTTGTTGCACAGAGCGAGACTAACAAGCATGTAACAGGTACGTGTTCTTGACAGCCCCCCGGTGGTGACTATAGGCATTACAACATTTACTTAAAGGAGAAAAACCCACAAGAATTAGAAAAAATCCTTAGGAATCCCCCTTACCTTATCCAGCTGCAGGGTTCTGTGGTAACAAACCCAATCTTCACCACTCACGGTGGGCTCCGTTAAAAAACCATCGGGGACTGGGACCCCCTTTTTATCGGGTAATCCACAGCCCTGGGCATGTAAAGCACCCCACCAGGAATATGGCTGAAAAAAACAAATACTGGATCCCAGGGTCCAGCTCTCTAAAAAGAGAAGCGTTACAGGTAAAACCTTGTTCAGACACGAGGCCCGGGTACCATTCAATTCGGTCTGGAAAAGACACTTTGAATGGATGTGGTTGCATAGCTTGCCCCAGCAAGGAATATTCCAGCTCAGCACAGCATATCTTTACTCGCGACCAACACCTAAGACACTGGCGAAAAAACTGAGGTACTCCTGGTAAGGGGAGGGGTTATATGGGGAATTGAACTTCCTGTTTAGGGTCTGCCAGTGTCCATCACCTGAAGGTGCCATATAACCCATACAGTTATTACTGTGGATCTGTGTCCCGTGATGTACGATAAAGAAAATAATTTTTGCAAAGCTTTTTTTGTAAGTAAATATGTAATGATATAAGCAAATATTTAATATTTAACATTTGCAGCCAGAAGGTAGCAGATGTAAAGCAACAGAACCTCATAAGCACCAGGATCATTTACCACTATGCTGTGTTTGTAATGTCACATTTACATACAAAAAGCAGAATGAGTCAGAAGATTGGGCAAGCCTCCATCTTCTCTATTAGGATAGTTCTAGAAAACTATCAGCACTGAGCTAACTTGAAAACGTACTGTGCAATGAAAATGGAAGCACCACCATGTATGTATATATATATATATATATATATATATATATATATATATATATATATATATATATATATTTACATATATATATATATATATATATATATATATATATATAGTGGTGCTTCCATTTTCATTGCATATATATATATATGGGGTGTACATATATATAAAATACAAACTATCCACAGATAGTACCCCCAAATCACTCATAGGTCAGCAAAATATATATAAAAGCAATTAAGCTTTACAAAAAAAAGTAGTTGTTGATTCTACTAATTGGGAAAGCGGTCTTATTTTTCAAAAAGTTTCATTGGCTATCCTGCCTATTTCATCAGAAAGCTGGGAAGATCAATAATATGTATAGAACTGCAAGCAGACGCTATGATGAATTGGTCTGATGCTACAACACTGAGTCCATGGCGTGAGGTCCAGGACAATTCATACTTGCCCCCTTATGTGGTGGTGTTAAGTCCCCTTCTCTGCGGCTCAAAGCTGGATGTTTGGACCCATCCATTACTGGTGATGTCTTCTTTGTCTTTTTAACTGATTTCATGTATAAACATGTTGCTGTATAGTATATAAGATAAGAATAAAGTGGTAACTGGGTTGTTGTATGTACTATTGTGTAAACAAGTATAAAATGCATGTCGATGCATACAGCTCCATAATGTCTGCACTGCTATTTGGATACAGGATGGCGCAGAAGACCATGTTACCACATCCACCCAGTGCCGAGGGGCATATGACCTGGAATCAGAAAGGTGGGAGTCCCTGGTGCTTACTATCCAATAGCAAAGATAATTCCAGCCAGTAAGCATGGCATGTTGGGCTGGTATAATCCTGGTTGCAGCACACCTAGTAACACACATGGATACGTTTGAATGGGCCAATATAGTCTCTCTTTCCCTTTCACACTAAATTGAAATGTACAGATGTCAACCAGCCCCATAGGAAAGAATTGCATTTCTAATTGAATCACATTTTCATGCAGCAAAGTACATGGGTTTTTCTGCATGAAAATAGATAAGTACACATAAGCCCTTTAGGAACTCCCAGAAAAAGTATGTATGGACAGACAGATTGAAACCCAGTGAGTTGAGTCAGGCACAATTCTGTCAGACCGAACTTTGATGATTTGCTCATTCTTAATTATAACATACCCCAGGGAGTCTGTCATTCAGTTATTTATAATCCATCTTAATAAAGTTTTAGGAAAGAATAAGATCATAAGTTTGATTACTCTTTATTTTATTTTAAACTATTCATTTGTGCTTGAAATGTGCAGCTCTTATGGTTGAGCAATATTTTTCAAGTTGTAATTGTTTTTTTACAACCATAATAACCTTTGCCTTGCCTATGTTGTTCCTGTAATTATGCTGTTTTTGAATTAGCCTAGAGACTTTGTGAGCAAGGCATAGTTGGAGTTATTTACAAAAGGCAAATCCACTTTGCACTGCAAGTGCACTTGGAAGTGCACTGAAAGTGCACTTGGAAGTGCAGTCTCTCTAAATCTAAGGGGTAGATCTGAAATGAGGGGAAGCTCTGCTGATTTTATCATCCAATCATGTGCAAGCTAAAATGCTGTTTTTTATTTTCCTTGCATGTCCCCCTCGGACCTACAGCGACTTTACTTCCAAGTGCACTTGCAGTGCAAAGTGGATTTTCCTTTAGTAAGTAACCCCCATTGTATGTATACATTGTAGCAGCTTTTTCACCTGTTCTTAAGGGATACGTCCACCTTTAGTAACATGTTATACCCGTATTTAGGGTGTAACATGTTACTGTACAACTCTCCCTGCACTCCCCGATATCCCCCCTCATGATAGCAGGCAGGGGATCCTCTCCCCGCATCCGCTGTCACAATTCAAAAACAGCTGTGCCCTTCATTTACACAGATCTGTGAATGAATAAATGAATGAATTACAAGTCTTATATTCCACCATGGCAGATGGCTTTAAGTTCTCAATGAACTTTGAGGGTGCTAATAAGCACCCTCGTAGTTCATTACTCTCCCAGCTCTTCAGTAACTGTCTGCCCATACAGGAGATACGAACATACAGCTGTACTGAGTGTCTGAAGGAGCCTGATATTGCACCGGCAATCTACTGATCTGCTTTACCTGCAAAATAATGTGCATTTATTATTATTATTATTATTATTTTTCAAGTGAACTTAGCCTTTAATTTCTTATTTTTAATGATTTCTATGTCCATTGGGAAGATTCAAAAGTTGTACACATACTATCTTTAAAGGGTCTAAAATTTTAACTGGACTTTTCTCTGCAAAATGAATACCAAAGCTCAAAGTCCCACAGTATCAAATGTTTCTGGTCCATGGTGTGGGGAAGAACACTCGCCAGAAATTAAAAAAGCTTGCTAAATCCCCAGGTGATCAAGTGTACATAGCACCTGTTCCTGTTAAAATCTGTTCTGTGCTTTAGAAATAAAATATTTGCTGACTATAGCTCCACCCCAGGCAGAAGTTTAAATTGTGGGCATTCCTATGAGAGAGGTACAAACTGTGCAATCCCCCTCTCCATTCTGCAACCCTTCTTGTCATGCAGCCTTCCTTGCTGTGCAACCTGTGCCTCCTTTGCCCCATTTGTATTTTGGATGACATTACTACAGTTAGCAGCTGGTGGCTTTTATTGTGAATGATGGTGGCTGGAGTGGAGCACTGTCATTCACAAAAGAGTAAGCTGACACCAACACAAACTGGCTACTACATTTGTCTGAGAAAGATTAATGTAGTAGCTGCCTGCTTGTGTTGCATGTTTCACCGCTTCACAGGGCCACCCACTGTTCACAAGATAATAATGACATAGAAATTTCCTTGCTGTCACGGTCAGGGGTCATGGTCTGAGACCAGTAGCTATAGCAGTGGAGAGGCTGCCACCGACCAGCTGGATATGTACACAAGCAGGTTACTGGGTGCTGGGTCTAAATACTAACTGGTATTCACCAGAGGTCCTGATGATGGAGATGGGTCTTGCTGCATGTTAGTACCAGGTCTTGGTCCACAGGATTGTCCCATCTGGGGTTCAATAGCAGATATAGCAGGTAGGGATCAAGCAGAAGCATAGTTAGTAAACAAGCCAAAGGTCTGTTACAAGTGGTTACAAGTGGTTGCAGGTTAGGATCAAGTGAAAGAGTAATCCAGGAACAAGCCAAAGGTCAGTGGAAAGGTCAAGTGAAGATAAGGACAGTTGCAGGTACGCAAAGGAGAAAGATATCGGCTAGAGAGATTGCAATAATCTGGCAAACAGGAAGTGGAAAGGCATGGCTTAAATAGAAAGGTAATGGGAGGAGCAAGGAGTTCAAGGTTCACCAGAAACAAGGTTCAAGGCAAGATTATCCAAGGTTTCAGACAGGATGTTCTGTCTAAAAAAATATGTTTTTTCATACCTTATAACTTATTTATTAATTTATTTTGATTATTTCTATCCACAATCAAAACTTAATTCATGTACTATCACGAAAATCTTGTGCTTATACAGTACATGCTGTTATTGTTAGCGTTTGTATACACTTTTGTTGTACAAGTTCTATATTACCATATATAATGTAATACTTTTACTTACTTTTAATAAAGACCTTTAGTAAAAAAAAAAAAAGGATGCTAGCCAGCATCTGATGAGGTGCAGCAGAGATTGTGAGTTCAGATCCTGGTTTTGACACTTGCCTTGAGATGCTGGCATAGTAAGACCAATTTATTAGTTTGACTTT
The DNA here is from genome assembly GCF_042186555.1 of Aquarana catesbeiana. Lineage (NCBI taxonomy): Eukaryota > Metazoa > Chordata > Amphibia > Anura > Ranidae > Aquarana > Aquarana catesbeiana. The sequence continues at coordinate 595,888,835 of NC_133328.1, read as the reverse complement.
TTTACAGTAAATCAGGAATAGACTGAATATCTACACCAAACTTGAAACAGGGGGATATATCAGTCGGGGGGGCATGATTGTTTATGAATCCACGAGTATGGGTACATGCACCTCTTTACCACTAGGTTCCAATACACAACAAAAGGGGAATGTCACACAATTGGTCAATCAGCAATTTTGTTTATTAACTTCATCATTGGTTAAAAAATAATAACTGTAAGCACAAAAAATTAACCACTTGCCGACCGCCTAACGCAGATATACTGTGGCAGAATGGCACGGGCAGGCAAATTCACGTACCTGGTACGTGATCTGCCTCCTGCGGGCGGGGGGCGTATCGTGCCCACCCGGTGCCCTAGGCGGTCGGCTTCGTTAGGGGAGCGATGCAGGCTGAGGGGGAGGCCGCTCATTCGCTCCCCAAGAATGAAAATCTTCCTCTGCTGCTGTAATGTAAACAGCGGCAGAGGAAGTGATGTCATCTCTCCTCGTTCCGGCGCCGAGGAGAGATGACATCAATGTGAGTTGCACCAACACTACACTTTCAGTAGAACACACTAGGCACACTTTTCACCCGATCACCCCCCTTTTCACCCGATCACCCCCCTGTACCCCCTGTCACAGTGACATCAATAGCAGTTTTTTTTTTGCATTGGTGTCAGTTTGTGACAGTTATAAGTGGTAGGGCAGTTAAGGTTAGCCCCCTTTAGGTCTAGGGTACCCCTCTAACCCCCCTAATAAAATTTTAACCCCTTGATCACCCCCCGTCACCTGTGTCACTAAGCGATCGTTTTTTTGATCGCTGTATTAGTGACACAGGGGACGCTAGTTAGGGAGGTAAGTATATAGGTTCACCGTCAGCGTTTTATAGCGACAGGGACCCCCATATACTACCTAATAAAGGTTTTAACCCCCTGATTCCCCCCTAGTTAACCCTTTCACCAGTGATCACTGTTTAACTGTTACGGGTGACGCTGGTTAGTTAGTTTGTTTATTATAGTTTCAGGGCACCTGCCGTTTATTACCTTATAAAGGTTTAACCCCCTGATCGCCCGGTGGTGATATAAGTTAAGTTTTAGGGTCAGATAAGGTCTGCGTACTAGCGCCGCTATTCCTTCTGGTGAACTGGCAAGCACCAGCAGCCTAGTACATCCTGGTCGTACATCAAGCACTGCAGTAACACTTGGTGACATGGCGAGTCCCATAAGTGCAGTTCAAGTTGGCGAGGCAGCAGGCAAAAGTAGTGTCCCGCTGCCACCAAGAAGATGAACACAGGCCTGTCGTGCCCATAGTGCCCTTCCTGCTGCATTCGCCAATCCGAATTGGGAACCCACCACTTCTGCAGCACCCGTATGTCCCCCAGTCACTGGCCAACTCGGCATTCAGGTGGAAACAGTTGATTTTACTTCACTGGATTTTTATTCGCTATTTTTTACCGAAGATCTCTATAGATCTATTGTGGACCAAATCAATTTGTACGCTGGTCAACACATCGCCACTATTCCCCAGTCCTCCCTTGCCAGAGATTGGAAACCAATTACAGTTTCCGAATTTAAGATTTTTCTGGGCCTTTCCCTCCTCATGGGCATAACCAAAAAGAGTGAGTTGCGGTCATATTGGTCCACTGACCCAATTCACGATATGCCCGTGTTCTCAGCTTCCATGGCCAGGGCACGATACGAGCAGATTTTGTGGTTCATGCACTTCAACAACAAGGAACTCTGTCGTCCTCGTGGAGACCCTGAATACGATTGGCTCTACAAAATTTGGCCCCTCGTAGACCACTTCAACCAACGTTTTGCAGACTTGTTTACTCCCCATCAAGTTGTCTGTGTTCATGAGTCCCTGATTAAGCTTTCTGGCCGCTTGTCATTCAAACAGTACCTTCCCAGCAAGCGTGCCAGATACGGGGTCAAGATAAGCTCTGTGACAGGGCCACAGGCTATACATGTAGTTTTATGGTTTATGAGGGCAAAGATAGTCACGTAGAGCCGACAAACTACCCTGACTACATAGGAAGTGCTGGCAAGATTATGTGGGATTTGGTGTCACCCTTATTCGGAAAGGGGTACCACTTGTACATGGACAATTATTACACGAGCGTGCCACTTTTTAGTCACCTTTTTGATCATCAGATTGGAGCATGTGGCACTGTGCGACCTAATCGTCGGGGCTTTCCCCAGCGGCTTGTAGATTCCCATCTTAGGCTCGGGGAGAGAGCCTGCTTGCAGTGTAATAATTTGCTCGCTATGAAGTGGAGGGATAATAAGAATGTTTTCGTTCTTACGTCCCTTCATGCAGACATGACGGTCCACATTACTACGGCGACTGGTGTTGTGGAGAAACCCCTCTGTGTCCATGAATATAACCTTAACATGGGAGGGGTGAACCTCAACGACCAGTTGTTGGTGCCGTACCTAGTTGACCGTAAGGCCAGACGCTGGTACAAAAAAGTGTCTGTTTATTTATTTCAATTGGCTTTGCTGAACGCTTATGTGCTATACAGAGCTTCAGGATGGACTGGATCCTTCCTTAAATTCCAGGAAGAGATCATCAGAGCCCTTCTGTTTCCAAACGATGCTCCACCTCACCTTTCCCAACCAAATGCAGTAAGGCGGCTGCATGAGAGGCATTTTCTTTATGTCCTCCCGAGTACCCCTACCCAACGAGCCCCCCAAAAAAGATGTTGTGTCTGCAGCAAGCGCGGGCATAGGCGTGACACCCGGTATTATTGTCCCTCCTGTCCTGACAATCCTGGTCTTTGCATTGGTGAATGTTTTGAACGCTACCATACACTAGCTGAGTATTAGCATAGGGTACAGCACTGCACAGACTAGGACACACTCTCACAGGGTCTCCCAAGATGCCATCGCATTTTAAGACACCCAAACCTGGTACCAGTTACAAAAGTTAAAGTTACAAAAGAAGTGTAAAAAAAAAAAAAAAAACACAAAAAAATATATAAAATAAAAAAACAAAAATAGTTGTCGTTTTATTGTTCTCTCTCTATTCTCTCTCTATTGTTCTGCTCTTTTTTACTGTATTCTATTCTGCAATGTTTCATTGTTATTATGTTTTTATCATGTTTGCTTTATAGGTATGCAATTTTTTTATACTTTACTGTTTACTGTGTTTTATTGTTAACCATTTTTTTGTTTTCAGGTACGCCATTCAGCTGCAGAGCGGATTTATTTATCTTGACAGCAACAGCGTTTGCTCCCACGATACATAAAACCGTGACTCCAGCGCTGTCGGAGGTTATTTCACCACCACAGTTACATACTTCAGCATATATGCGGAAGCGTGGGGGCAGCAGTGGGTGGAGGAGCGATTTTCTCCTACCTTTTGCAGGAGGATGCCCCCATGCTTCGGCATATATACATTTTAGGCACAGGTTGCATAAATGTTTTATTTTTTACTATGCTTTTTTTTATTTGCTTTGCAGGTATGGTAAGTCTTACTGTTATACTGTAATGTTACTTTGTTTTATTGTTAACCATCATTTGCTTAGCAGGTACGCCATTCAGCTGCAGAGTGGATTTATTTATCTTGACAGCAACAGCGTTTGCTCCATCGATACATAAAGCCGTGACTCCAGCGATGTCGGAGGTGATTTCACCACCACAGTTACATACTTCAGCATATATGCCAAAGCGTGGGGGCAGTAGTGGGTGGAGGAACGATTTGCTCCTACCTTTTGTGGGAGGATGTCCCCATGCTTCGGCATATATATATTTTAGGCAGAGGTTGCGTTAAATGTTTTATTTTTTACTATGTTTCTTTTGTATTTGCTTTGCAGGTATGGTAAGTCTTACTGTTATACTGTAATGTTACTTTGTTTTATTGTTAACCATCATTTGCTTAGCAGGTACGCCATTCAGCTGCAGAGCGGATTTATTTATCTTGACAGCAACAGCGTTTGCTCCCACGATACATAAAGCCATGACTCCAGCGCTGTCAGAGGTGATTTCACCACCACAGTTACATACTTCAGCATATATGCTGAAGCGTGGGGGCAGTAGTGGGTGGAGGAGCGATTTGCTCCTACCTTTTGCGGGAGGATGCCCCCATGCTTCGGCATATATATATTTTAGGCAGAGGTTGCGTTAAATGTTTTATTTTTTACTATGTATTTTTTGTATTTGCTTTGCAGGTATGGTAAGTCTTACTGTTATACTGTAATGTTACTTTGTTTTATTGTTAACCATTATTTGCTTAGCAGGTACGCCATTCAGTTGAAGCGTGGATTTATTTATCTTGACAGAAACAGCGTTTGCTCCCACGATACATAAAGCCGTGACTCCAGCGCTGTCGGAGGTGATTTCACCACCACAGTTACATACTTCAGCATAAATGCCGAAGCGTGGGGGCAGCAGTGGGTGGAGGAGCGATTTGCTTCTACCTTTTGCGGGAAGATGCCCCTATGCTTTGGCATATATAAACGGTGCATGTATACCCATCATTAGAAGTGGATGGATGAAGGGAGGTATTCTAATGGTGGGCATACCCACCGATCAATATCTTTTTTTCGTTCAGCCCACAGGCTGCATGAAAAAAAGTTTACAATATATGCCCAACAAGGACCAGCAACGTACTGGTATGTTGCTGGACTTTGAGTATTTATACCAGAATGATGCCTGCAGGTTTAGGTATCATCTTGGTATCATTCTTTTCAGCCAGCGGTCGGCTTTCATGTAAAAGCAATCCTAGCGGCTAATTAGCCTCTAGACTGCTTTTACAAGCAGTAGGAGGGAATGCCCCCCCCACCGTCTTCCATGTTTTTCTCTGGTTCTCCTGTCCCAACAGGGAACCTGAGAATGCAGCCAGTGATTCAGCCAGCTGACCATAGAGCTGATCAGAGACTAGAATGGCTCCAAACATCTCTATGGCCTAAGAAACTGGAAACTACGAGCATTTCATGACTTAGATTTTTCCGGATGTAAACAGCGCCATTGGGAAATTGGGAAAGTATTTTATCACACCGATCTTGGTGTGGTCAGATGCTTTGAGGGCAGAAGAGAGATCTAGGGTCTAATAGACCCCAATTTTTTCAAAAAAGAGTACCTGTCACTACCTATTGCTATCATAGGGGATATTTACATTCCCTGAGATAACAATAAAAATGATTATAAAAAAAAATAAAAATGAAAGGAACAGTTTAAAAATACGCAAGCGTCGGTCTGGCGTCAAATGTAAACAGCAATTGCACCATGCATGTGAGGTATCACCACGAAGGTCAGATAGAGGGCAGTAATTTTAGCAATAGACCTCCTCTGTAAATCTAATGTGGTAACCTGTAAAGGCTTTTAAAGGCTTTTAAAAATGTTTTTAGTTTGTCGCCACTGCGCGTTTGTGCGCAATTTTAAAGCATTTCATGTTTGGTATCCATATACTCGGCCTAAGATCATCTTTTTTATTTCATCAAACATTTGGGCAATATAGTGTGTTTTAGTGCATTAAAATTTAAGAGTGTGTTTTTTCCCCAAAAAATGCGTTTGAAAAATCGCTGCGCAAATACTGTGTGAAAAAAAAAAATGAAACACCCACCATTTTAATCTGTAGGGCATTTGCTTTAAAAAATATATTTTCTTGCAAAAAAAAAAAATTTTTTCATGTAAACAAAAAGTGTCAGAAAGGGCTTTGTCTTCAAGTGGTTAGAAGAGTGGGTGATGTGTGACATAAGCTTGTAAATGTTGTGCATAAAATGCCAGGACAGTTCAAAACCCACCTAAAGGACCCCATTTTGGAAAGTAGACACCCCAAGCTATTTGCTGAGAGGCATGTCGAGTCCATGGAATATTTTTTTTTTTTTTTATACTTATAATGTTTATTAAGATTTTACAGTTTACAGGTATAGAAACAACATTAGTAACAGAAAGGTTACAAGGGTTGTAATCAAGATGTACATATAGTGCGTTAGAGTTAGTAAATGCAGAAAGATGCAAGATATTTGCAACAGGCGGTTGTGGCTAAATGACCATAGGCTATACAGAAGAAGGAACAAGTAACAGATTATAGGTAGGTTGTCGAGTAATGCTCTCAAATTTGTCAGTGCTGGGGTTTGGGGGAGCATCATGTAGTACTGTAATTGTATAGGTCAGTTGCGAAGGATATAACTTTTCTTTAAGTGAGTGGGGTGCTTCTTGTATCAGCTATCCAGGTCGCCCATTGATGGAGGAACTTGGAGATGGTGAGATGTGCCTTGGCAAACATGTATTCCAGGTGGAAGTGCTGGTTTAGTATTGTGATCAGCTGAGTTATGGTTGGAGGGATGGCAGATTTACACTTTCGGGCAATGGAAAGCCGGGCCGCAATAAGAATGTGAGTGACAATTGAGTGGAGTTGATGTGGCCAGTCTTCGAGTCCTACTCCCAAGAGGGCCAGTTGTGGTGTGAACCTACAAGTTACTCCAGTGATTACTCCAAGCAAAGTTTGTACGTCTTTCCAGAATCCTGAGATTGCAGGACAAGTCCACCATATGTGCGCTGAAGATCCTGGGTTTCCACAAGCCCTCCAGCAGATGGAGGGGGAAGACGGGAAAATTTTACATAATTTTTCTGGAGTGTAGTACCAGAAATGTAGCAATTTCTGAGTTGTTTCCCAATGAGAAAGGCATCTGGAAAACCTTAGGGTGGCGCCCATGGAATATTTTATATTGTGACACAAGTTGCGGGAAAAAGACAAATTTTTTTTTTTTTAACAAAGTTGTCACTAAATGATATATTGCTCAAACATGCCATGGGAATATGTGAAATTACACCCCAAAATACATTCTGTTGCTTCTCCTGAGTACGGGGATACCACATGTGTGAGGCTTTTTGGGAGCCTAGCCGCGTACGGGACCCTGAAAACCAAGCACCGCCTTCAGGCTTTCTAAGGGCGTACATTTTTTATTTCACTCTTCACTGCCTATCACAGTTTCGGAGGCCATGGAATGCCCAGGTGGCACAAACCCCCCCAAATGACCCTATTTTGGAAAGTAGACAGCCCAAGCTATTTGCTGAGAGGTATAGTGAGTATTTTGCAGACCTTACTTTTTGTCACAAAGTTTTGAAAATTGAAAAAAGAAAAATAAATTTTTTTTTTTTGTCTTTCTTCATTTTCAAAAACAAATGAGAGCTGCAAAATACTCACCATGCCTCTCAGCAAATAGCTTGGGGTGTCCACTTTCCAAAATGGGGTCATTTGGGGGGGTTGTGCTATCTTGGCATTTTATGGCCTTCGAAACTGTGATAGGTAGTGAGGAGTGAATCAAAAATTTACGCCCTTAGAATTCTTGAAGGCGGTGATTGGTTTTCATGGCCCCGTATGCAGCTAGGCTCCCAAAAAGTCCCACACATGTGGTATCCCCGTACTCAGAAGAAGCAGCAGAATGTATTTTGGGGTGTAATTCCACATATGCCCATGGCATGTTTGAGCAATATATCATTTAGTGACAACTTTGTGCAAAAAAAAAAATGTGTCACTTTCCCGCAACTTGTGTCAAAATATAAAATATTTTGTGGACTAAACATGCCTCTCAGCAAATAGCTTGGGGTGTCTACTTTCCAAAATGGGGTCATTTGGGGGGTTTTGTGCCATCTGGGCATTTTATGGCCCTTAAAACTGTGATAGGTAGTGAGGAGTGAAATCAAAACTTTACGCCCTTAGAAATCCTGAAGGCGGTGCTTGGTTTTCGGGGCCCCGTACGTAGCTCGGCTCCCAAAAAGCCCCACACATGTGGTATCCCCATACTCAGGAGAATCAGCAGAATGTATTTTGGGGTGCAATTCCACATATGCCCATGGCCTGTGTGAGCAATATATCATTAAGAGACAACTTTGTGCAAAAAAAAAAAATAAAATTGTCACTTTCCCGCAACTTGTGTCAAAATATAAAATATTCCGTGGACTAAACATGCCTCTCAGCAAATAGCTTGGGGTGTCTAATTTCCAAAATGGGGTCATTTGGGGGGTTTTGTGCCATCTGAGCATTTTATGGCCTTCAAAACTGTGATAGGTAGTGAGGAGTGAAATCAAAACTTTACGCCCTTAGAAATCCTGAAGGTGGTGCTTGGTTTTCGGGGCCCCGTACGCGGCTAGGCTCCTAAAAAGTCCCACACATGTGGTATCCCCATACTCAGGAGAAGCAGCAGAATGTATTTTGGGGTGTAATTCCACATATGCCCATGGCATGTTTGAGCAATATATCATTTAGTGACAACTTTGTGCAAAAAAAAAAAAATTGTCACTTTCCCGCAACTTGTGTCAAAATATAAAATATTCCATGGACTCAACATGCCTCTCAGCAAATAGATTGGGGTGTCTACTTTCCAAAATGGGGTCATTTGGGGGTGGTTGTGCCATCTGGGCATTTTATGGCCTTCAAAACTGTGATAGGTAGTGAGGAGTGAAATCAGAACTTTACGCCCTTAGAAATCCTGAAGGCGGTGCTTGGTTTTTGGGGCCCCGTACGTGGCTCGGCTCCCAAAAAGTCCCACACATGTGGTATCCCCATACTCAGGAGAATCAGCAGAATGTATTTTGGGGTGTAATTCCACATATGCCTATGGCCTGTGTGAGCAATATATCATTTAGTGACAACTCTGTGCAAAAAAAAAAAGTTTGTCATTTTCCTGCAACTTGTGGCAAAATATAAAATATTCCATGCTCAACATGCCTCTCAGCAAATAGCTTGGGGAATCTACTTTCCAAAATGGGGTCATTTGGGGGGGTTGTGCCATCTTGGCATTTTATGGCCTTCAAAACTGTGATAGGTAGTGGGGAGTGAAATCAAAAATTTACGCCCTTAGGAATCCTGAAGGCGGTGCTTGGGTTTCGGGGCCCCGTACGCGGTAAAGCTCCTAAAAAGTCCCACACATGTGGTATCCCCATACTCAGGAGAAGTAGCTAAATATATTTTGGGGTGCAATTCCACATATGCCCATGGCCTGTGTGAGTAATATATCATTTAGTGACAACTTTTTGTAATTTTTTTTTTTGTCATTATTCAATCACTTGGGACAAAAAAATTAATATTCAATGGGCTCAACATGCCTCTCAGCAATTTCTTTGGGGTGTCTACTTTCCAAAATGGGGTCATTTGGGGGGGTTTTGTACTGCCCTGCCATTTTAGCACCTCAAGAAATGACAGGCAGTCATAAACTAAAAGCTGTATAAATTCCAGAAAATGTACCCTAGTTTGTAGACGCTATAACTTTTGCGCAAACCAATAAATATACGCTTATTGACATTTTTTTTTACCAAAGACATGTGGCCGATTACATTTTGGCCTAAATGTATGACTAAAATTGAGTTTATTGGATTTTTTTTTATAACAAAAAGAAGAAAATATCTTTTTTTTTCAAAATTTTCTGTCTTTTTCCGTTTATAGCACAAAAAATAAAAAACGCAGAGGTAATCAAATCCCATCAAAAGAAAGCTCTATTTGTGGGAAGAGAAGGATGCAAATTTCATTTGGATACAGCATTGCATGACCACGCAATTAGCAGTTAAAGCGACGCAGTGCCAAATTGTAAAAAGTGCTCTGGTCAGGAAGGGGGTAAATTCTTCTGGGGCTGAAGTGATTAACAACAGTTTTGGGTGCCCCTGCCCTTTCTCAAGGTATACAGTATATATCACACCAATCTGAAGTTTATCTCTTTTTTTTTTAAGACAATTTTTTTTTCCTTTTTCCTCATTATTTTCTAGCATAAATCCTGAATAATATATAGAGAGTAAGTAAAAAGAAACAACAAAAATAAGTAAAAAATATATATTTAGATTATTTCTCTTGTTCCACCTGTACAACTAAGAAGATGAAGTGGATAGTTCAAACATTAGGCAATGGCAAAATCACTAAAGAACATCCATTAACATTTCACTGAGAGCTCTGTTCAGACACTTACAAGTAAAATGATCTTTTTAGAATAGCAGCATCAATAGAAAACACACATAAAGAACTGAATTTTCTTCTCCTGGATACTTCTCCGTGAAAAGCTCCCTACAGATATAACAAGCACTTGAGTGTTGCATGGGATGAATGCATTTTGATTGTAAGAGGTGTGATGATAATTCTGTATTCAATATGTCGCTGTCCTTGCAAATCTTTGTGGCGGATTAGGCTAGATCATGCTGTGTAGATTCAATAAGTTTTGATTTCTGTGTTTAGGCAAATGCTATGGAAACTATGATTTTCAATTTTTTTTTCCATGTGAATTCAAACTTCGGCCTACAGCTTTGTAGAATAGACCACACATAACCAGCTGGCGGTCTATGGAAGTATACAGCCTATGATGGCTTATTGATGGGCCTGCTGGCCTTCCCTTCCCTTCCACCAGGGATGGTACATGCATAGCATTTAAATAGCATGCCTGTTGCTTCCTATTGATATTTTCAAAAAATACTAGTGGTGGTACAATCACAGGGCTTCTTACTACTGGATACCTCAGGTCCCTTACCCACTGCTCTATGTCAATTTACTATGTCAAACATTATATATTTATTTTTTTGTTACATTTTAGGAAGAAAAAATAACAAACTTTCTGAGTTCAACAATGTGTTTATTTGCTTTCACATCCATGTTTATTCTTTATTTGACTATTTTGTGATGGAGGGTAAAACAAATGGTAATGTCTGAGCACAATTTTGCAATTTTGACATGTGTTAGCATAACTGTACAAATCATTGCAACTTCTTTGTGTATTCAGGTGGATTATACTTTTTTTCAGGATAAATTGGGTTTTCTTTTAGTGGTATATGGCAATCTCCTGATTTATTTTCTATTATCAAAGGAAACCTGGCCCAAAATAGTAAAAAAAAAAAAAAAAAAATGTTAGATTTAGCAGTATATTTCTTGCTATTACCATCATTTACTGTACAACCAAACTACAACCCAAAATAAATTCTCCTGCTCCTGACAATCACAAAAATTCCACAATGTGTATGTTATCTGTTGTTTGTGCCCATAGTGGGGCCGAGAAACAATAGTGGGCAGTTTGCTTCTTTTTTTTTTTTTTTTTTAATTCTACCTAAAACACACTCGCAGTAACTAAAACTGATACTAATTAAAAAGATTTTTTTTTAATCCTACCTAAAATATACTGACCCTGTCCTTTCACCCTTACCCTGACCTTTCACCCCTACCTTAACCCTAATGCCCCGTACACATGATCAGACATTGATCGGACATTCTGACAACAAAATCCATGGATTTTTTCCAATGGATGTTGGCTCAAACTTGATTTGTCTACACACGGTTGCACAAAGTTGTCGGAATTTCCGATCACCAAGAACACAGTCACATACACCACGTACAACGAGACTATAAAAGGGCAGTTCAGAACCAAGTGCGGCACCCTTTGGGCTCCTTTTGCTAATCTCGTGTTAGTAAAAGTTTGGTGAGAGACAATTCGCGCTTTTTCTGACTCGTGGTTTTCAGATCGTATTTCTGCTGCTCAGTTTGTGCTTGTGGGTTTGCATCTGGTCTTCAGTGCATGCAGCGAGTTACCCTTGACTCTGTCATTGTGTTCTTGTTCGTTCGTTACTGATTTTCAGGTCGCTCTTTACAGGCCTTGCTGTTCAGTGAGTTCTGTTACTTTGTTCTGAGCAGCCGACCGTTTTCTAGCCATGTTGCGTATACGTACTCCTCGTAGAGTTTGTGCTGTGTGGGGGCTTGGTGTTGGGGTCCTTACTTTGACACAAGCCCAGTCCATGAACAGAGTGGGGAGGAGTTCACAGACCAAGAATTGGTTGCTCCAGCGTGACCAGTTCTGTCACATGCCTTTGCTCCGTGAGATCCGTGAGAATAATCCTGATGATTTCAGGAACTTTCTAAAGATGACGGACCCTGTATTTCACTGTTTGTTTGCTTTGCTGACCCCTTATATCAGCAGGCAGGATACCTGCATGAGGCAAGCCATCACTCCGGAGCAGAGGCTAGTCGCCACCCTGCGGTACTTGGCGACGGGGAGAAGCCTGCAGGACCTCAAGTTCTCAACAGGCATGTCCCCCCAGGCTCTGGGGATCATTATCCCAGAGATCTGTTCTGCCATAATCCAGGTCCTGCATTTTATTGTATTTAATGTTTGAAAATATATTGTATTTCTTTCCTCATTCCCTAATTACCATGATTGTAATATGCTGTGAATGTCCCCTTTGTCCTCATGCATGCTGGATTTTTATGTAATTTTTTTTGTCCTTCATGCATATTTGCCTTCACTTACCTCCCCAGCATGCTCTCCTGGGCCTATATTCACCTCGTGTAGTCACTTAACAATGTATTTTGTCAGCTCCATAGTAGTGCTTTACCATAAATACCCCCTAAAATATTTAAAATTGTGATTTGTGCTTGAAATTCAGGCAGAGTGCCAGAGGCTTTTTTTTGGGGTCCACAAAATCTTTTGGAACCCTCCCTCCCCCCAACTGCTAACTCAGCTGATACCAATCCTCTATCTGCTGACTTTGCCAAACCCATACACACTATACCCACCTCTTTTGTGGTCAGATTTATGGATGAATTCCCCAAAGCATGTAGTGCAAGGTCCTGCCTGAATACTTTTAAATGGTACTGTTTTAAGTTTTTGTATCATATTATTATCTTGATAGGTAATAGCAGAATGTAAAAATGTGCTAAAATGTGTACAGTGTGTATTTATATCTTTGTATTATGACACTTCTTACCTGTCCAGAGGGCTGCCAATAGTGTAAAGTAAGGAGGGGCTGGCCAAAGTAATACACATTATTTAGGCATTCATCTCTCAATGAAGTGGAGAGGGTTACCTGTCCAAAACATCTCCCCCCCATAAAATTTTACAAATGGCAGATAGGTGGACCTTATACCTTTGTCTTTAAATAGTCCCTATAATAAATGTTATACTGATGTTGGCCAAGAATGTTTGTGTCTAATCTGCTTTCCATGTTTATGTGCAAAATGAATAATTTATTATTCTTGTTTGACTCCACAGTTTCCTTCCAACCCACAGGAATGGCAGACTGTGGCCTCCCACTTTGCCCAGCGGTGGGACTTTCCTAACTGCGGAGGGGCAATTGATGGGAAACACGTCCACATCGTCCCACCACCCAACTTGGGGTCATACTATTACAACTACAAGGGGTTCAATAGTATTGTGATGTTGGTGGTGGTGTCGGCTACTTACGAATTCCTGTATGTGGATATGGGGAAGAATGGCCGGATGTCAGATGGTGGAGTCATCGCCCACACGGGGTTCTACAGGCATCTCCAGAATGGCAGCTTGGACTTGCCACCTCCAGAAGACAATGCGGAAGAACTCCCATTCGTCTTAGTTGCGGATGAAGCGTTTGCACTGGGGGACCATCTTATGCAGCCATTCCCTATGAGGACCCTCACCCCGGACTAGAGGGCTTTTAATTACCGGCTGGCCAGAGCCAGAAGAGTGGTGGAGAACATGTTTGGAATAAAGGCCAGCGAGTTCCACCTATTTCTTACACCCATACACATGGCGGAGTATAAACTCAATCATATCATCCTGGCTTGCTGTGTTCTCCACAACTTTTTAAGGAGAAATTCTGTGAACTATGCTGGCTCAGTTGGGCCTGAATCTGGAATTCATGTAAACGAACCAACCCTGACGGCGCTTGAAGCTGGCCGTCCTGGCTTGCCCCCCGAGTGCCTGCAAGGTCCATCTAAGATACATGGAATACTTTGCGGATAGGGGGGCCATCAATATGCCAGACAATGTCTGAGACATTTTTTAAATAAAAAACAAATTTTAACTACTAAAATATTTGCTGACATTTACTGCTTATGTTTATTTTAGCTGACCCTGACATAAATGTGGGGAGTCCTGAAAATGGCATGATTGTGTAACATTAGAAAGCACTGTTTGGTGTTCTTTACTAAAGGCAAAGACACTTTGCACGACAAGTGCACTTGAGACTGCACTGAAACTGCACTTTAGTGCAAAGTGGATTTGCCCTTAGGAAATAACCTCCATTGTCACAGAAAACACCAATTTTAACACACCAAAATTTTCGGAGCATTGAAAGAAGAAGCCACACATTCTTGATTATCAATCTTTTTCCCTGTCAAAAGAAGTTTATTGAGTATACAATGTTATAAAGATACATAAAGTAAGTTTACAAGGATCTATAAAGTAAGCTCATTGTTTTACAGTAGGGTTTATATAGGTAAATATCATGAAATTTCAAATATTAAACATTGGGTTCACGTAAACCTAAATTAAAGATATATATCATTTCCTTAGTTACTTTTGTAGGTATTTAAATGATTTATACCTACTATACATATTGTTTACAAGTAGAGTGTATATAGGTCAAATAAATTCTGATAATGAGCTTTAATCGTAAGGTGGAGAAAAGGAAAGAGAATGAAGAAAAAGGGTTGAAAGGTAGAGGTATGGTCCACAAGGTTGTCCCGCTCGTCAGTTTATTATTCTTTTTAGTTCTCTTTGAAGCCTTAGAATGGGTGTCTCTGTAAGTCATTTAATCTGTTACCATGGCAACAGGACAGAGTCATTGAAGTTTGACAGGAACTGTTGTTTTATCCAAGGATGCCAAAGTTTTTCAAATTTTGGAATTTGATTTTGATCGATGGCTACCATCTTAGCATGGGACATTGTATTATTCATTCTGTGAATTGTTTCTGCTAGTACCAATGTAGGAGATTTCCATGCCTTGGCCACTGTTTGTTTTGCAGCCGTTATTAGTTGGATCATAAGTTTGAATTGAGAGAGTGTTAACCATTCCGGTTTTAGATTAAGTAAAGTTACATATGGATCTGGTTGTATTATTTTTTAAATATTTTAGATGCAATCACGAAGACTTCCTTCCAGAAGGTTTGGATTACTGGGCACGTCCACCATATGTGTAAATATGTGCCTATTTCTGGGCATCCTCGAAAACAAAGAGCTGAGGTATTAGGTGAATATTTTGCCACTCTAGCGGGTACAAGGTACCAGCGAGTTAGGACTTTATAATTTGTCTCCAGTGCTAAGATGTTGGGTGAAGATGACTTAGATGTGAGCCATATGTTAGACCAGTCCGTGTCTTCTAAAGTTCGTCCCAGGTCCTCCTCCCACCTCTGAACGTAAGAGGGTCTATTAAGATTTGCTACTTCATATAATTGATTATAAAGTGATGAAATTGTACCTTTAGCAAATGGATCTTTTGTACAGATTGATTCAAAAATGGATAATTGGGATAATGGTGTATCCCCCTTTAGGAATGGTGTATAGAAATTTTTGATTTGGAGATATCTAAATATCTCAGAGTTTGGTAGATCATATTTTTCTCTAAGCGATGGGAATGAAAGGAATGATTTAGATGCTATGAAGTCATTTAGTGTCTGAATGCCTGATGTTGTCCAAGCTTTAAAAGAATTTGGGTAGATCCATGCCGAATAAAAGGCCGGATTTCTGATAAAAGAAAGGAGAGGATTGTGTGGAGATTGTAACTGATATTTGGTTTTTAGTTTATCCCAGAGAGATAAGAAGTGTTTAGTTATGGGATTATGAATTTTAAAGCGGTCTTTAGGATCAAGCCATAATAAATTTGATATTAATAGAGGGTCATTTTCTGAAGCCTCTATAAATACCCATAATGGGATTTCCTGTTTTGCATGGTATTTGGACAGACTGGCCAAATGTGCTGCTCTGTAGTAGTTAGTAAAATTAGGGTATCCCAG
This sequence comes from Aquarana catesbeiana, assembly GCF_042186555.1. Lineage (NCBI taxonomy): Eukaryota > Metazoa > Chordata > Amphibia > Anura > Ranidae > Aquarana > Aquarana catesbeiana. Next base: position 595,873,175 of record NC_133328.1, on the reverse strand, counting down.
GCCTCCTTTATTTTTGGGAAGATGTAGTGTGTGTATAGGTATACGTGGTTTAGAAGAGCCCCATATAAACGAAGTTGCTCTTTTTTGTACTATTCTCAAAAAATAGGAAGGAATTGGAATAGGGAGGACTCTGAATAGGTAAAGCAATTTGGGTAGAATAGTCATTTTGATTGCATTAATCTTCCCTATCCAGGATAAAGGAAGTTGCGACCATTGTTTTATTAGATTTGTGATCTGTCTTAATACAGGAGGATAATTGGTTGAGAATAAGTCAGAATGAGATGCTGTTAAATGAATTCCAAGATATGGGATTGATTTTTCTGCCCATGTGAATGGGAGTGTAGCCCTAGCCGGGATCAATTCCATGTTTGTGAGTGAAATATTAAGCACTAGGCATTTCTTAGGATTAATCATAAGGCCGGATAGGGCTGCAAATCCATCAAGAGCTGGTATTAAGTTAGGACCAGAGACCTGTGGTGATGATAGAAAAAGTAATATATCGTCTGCAAATATACATAATTTGTGTGTAATACATCCTACTTCAATGCCAGTTATAGTTTGGTTTGTTCTGATGTATTGGGCCATGGGTTCGAGTATAAGGGCAAATAATAAGGGAGATAATAGGCAACCCTGTCGGGTACCTCTTTCGATATTAAAGGCTTCAGATTTGTATCCAGCATATTTTATATAGGCTTTGGGTTTATTATATAATGCTTTGATCCATGTTAAAAAGTGGGGTCCAAAACCCCATTTTTGTAATGAATATTGCATATATTGCCAGGATACTGTGTCAAATGCCCTCTTAATATCGAGAGATAGAAAACATAAAGGGATTTTCCGTTTTTTAGCAATATGTGCCAATAACACTGCCCTGTGTATATTATCGCCTGCCTGTCTATTTGGCATGAAGCCTACTTGATCTCTATGTATTAATTTTCCTATAATGCTATTGAGGCGTTTTGCTATTATTTTTGCTAATAATTTAATATCGAGGTTTAACAGAGAGATAGGCCGATAATTCACACAGGAAGTATCATCAGAAAGGGGTTTTGGGATCATACAAACAATTGCCATTAGTGTTTCTTGCCGAAAAGAATGTCCATCTAGAAGTTTGTTAAAAGTTTCAGTGAGAATGGGAGAGAGTATTTCTGAGAATGTTTTATAGTATAAAGCCGAGTAGCCGTCTGGGCCTGGTCTTTTGTTAAGTTTTAGGTCTTTTATGGCGTTAGCAACTTCATCTATAGTTATAGGCTCATCCAAACTGCTTTTTTGATTCTGAGATAACTCAGGTAAGGTTATTTTTGAGAAGAAGGATTCAGCCTCTGTAGGATTAAATTCATTGTTTGTCTTGTATAAAGTTGCGAGATGTGAGTGAAATTTATGGACTATTTTAACTGGATTACAAGTGTAAACATTTTTTGATAATTTCAAACGTATTGGTTTGAAAGATTTGTTAGTTGAATTTAATGCCCGAGCCAAATATGTACCTGGTTTGTTTGTATTCATGTAGAAATTGTGTTTGGAGCGTTTGAGGGATTTATCAACTGACTCAGTGAGAAATAGATCGTATTCCAATCTAGATTTTTCCAGATGAGATTTTGTACTCTGAGATGGATTATCTTGAAATGATATGTAGGCTGCATTAAAATTGAGTTCTAGTTTTTTTGCTAGATTTTTGCGTTCCCGTTTAAATAGTGCCATTTGTCTTTGTATTGTACCACGCAAGACAGGCTTATGAGCTTCCCACAGTGTTATTGGGGAGATGTCTGTTGTATTATTAATTGATATGTATTCCTTTAACCACTTGAGCCCCGGACCATTATGCTGCCTAAGGACCAGAGGTCTTTTTCCAATTTGGCACTGCGTCGCTTTAACTGCTAATTGCGCGGTCATGCAATGCTGTACCCAAACGAAATTTGCGTCCTTTTCTTCCCACAAATAGAGCTTTCTTTTGATGGTATTTGATCACCTCTGCGGTTTTTATTTTTTGCGCTATAAACGGAAAAAGACCGAAAATTTTGAAAAAAAATGATATTTTCTACTTTTTGTTATAAAAAAAATCCAATAAACTAAATTTTAGTCATACATTTAGGCCAAAATGTATTCGGCCACATGTCTTTGGTAAAAAAAATGTCAATAAGCGTATATTTATTGGTTTACGCAAAAGTTATAGCGTCTACAAACTAGGGTACATTTTCTGTAATTTACACAGCTTTTAGTTTATGACTGCCTATGTCATTTCTTGAGGTGCTAAAATGGCAGGGCAGTACAAAAGTGACCCCATTTTGGAAAGTAGACACCCCAAGGAAATTGCTGAGAGGCATGTTGAACCCATTGAATATTTATTTTTTTTGTCCCAAGTGATTGAATAATGACAAAAAAAAAAAAATATTTACAAAAAGTTGTCACTAAATGATATATTGCTCATATATGACCCCATTTTGGAAAGTAGACACCCCAAGCTATTTGCTGAGAGGCATGGTGAGTATTTTGCAGCTCTCATTTGTTTTTGAAAATGAAGAAAGACAAGAAAAAACATTTTTTTTTTTCTTTTTTCAATTTTCAAAACTTTGTGACAAAAAGTGAGGTCTGCAAAATACTCACTATACCTCTCAGCAAATAGCTTGGGGTGTCTACTTTCCAAAATGGGGTCATTTGGGGGGGGTTTGTGCCACCTGGGCTTTCCATGGCCTCCGAAACTGTGATAGGCAGTGAAGAGTGAAATCAAAAATTCACGCCCTTAGAAAGCCTGAAGGCGGTGCTTGGTTTTCGGGGTCCCGTACGTGGCTAGGCTCCCAAAAAGTCTCACACATGTGGTATCCCCGTACTCAGGAGAAGCAGCAGAATGTATTTTGGGGTGTAATTTCACATATTCCCATGGCATGTTTGAGCAATATATCATTTAGTGACAACTTTGTGCAAAAAAAAAAAAAAAAATGTGTCTCTTTCCCGCAACTTGTGTCGCAATATAAAATATTCCATGGACTCGACATGCCTCTCAGCAAATAGCTTGGGGTGTCTACTTTCCAAAATGGGGTCATTTGGGGGGGTTTTGAACTGTCCTGGCATTTTATGCACAACATTTAGAAGCTTATGTCACACATCACCCACTCTTCTAACCACTTGAAGACAAAGCCCTTTCTGACACTTATTGTTTACATGAAAAAGTTATTTTTTTTTTGCAAAAAAATTACTTTGAACCCCCAAACATTATATATTTTTTTAAAGCAAATGCCCTACAGATTAAAATGGTGGGTGTTTCATTTTTTTTTTTCACACAGTATTTGCGCAGCGATTTTTCAAACGCATTTTTTGGGGAAAAAACACACTTTTTTAAATTTTAATGCACTAAAACACACTATATTGCCCAAATGTTTGATGAAATAAAAAAGATGATCTTAGGCCGAGTACATGGATACCAAACATGACATGCTTTAAAATTGCGCACAAACGTGCAGTGGCAACAAAATAAATACATTTTTAAAAGCCTTTAAAAGCCTTTACAGGTTACCACTTTAGATCTACAGAGGAGGTCTACTGCAAAAATTACTGCCCTCGATCTGACCTTCGCGGTGATACCTCACATGCATGGTGCAATTGCTGTTTACGTTTGACGACAGACCGCCGATTGCGTTCGCCTTAGCGCGAGAGCAGGGGGTGACAGGGGTGCTTTTTTTTTTTTTTTTTTTTTTCTTTATTATTTTTCTGCTTTTTTTATCTTATTTTTAAACTGTTCCTTTCATATTTTTTTTTTTTAATCATTTTTATTGTTATCTCGGGGAATGTAAATATCCCCTATGATAGCAATAGGTAGTGACAGGTACTCTTTTTTGAAAAAATTGGGGTCTATTAGACCCTAGATCTCTCCTCTGCCCTCAAAGCATCTGACCACACCAAGATCGGTGTGATAAAATGCTTCCCCAATTTCCCAATGGCGCTATTTACATCCGGCGAAATCTAAGTCATAAAATGCTCGTAGCTTCCGGTTTCTTAGGCCATAGAGATGTTTGGAGCCACTCTGGTCTCTGATAAGCTCTATGGTCAGCTGGCTGAATCACTGGCTGCATTCTCAGGTTCCCTGTTGAGACAGGAGAGCCAGAGAAAAACACGGAAGATGGTGGGGGGGGCATTCCCTCCCACGGCTTGTAAAAGCAGTCTAGAGGCTAATTAGCCGCTAGGATTGCTTTTACATGAAAGCCGACCGCTGGCTGAAAAGAATGATACCAAGATGATACCTAAATCTGCAGGCATCATTCTGGTATAACCACTCAAAGTCGTGAATGGCGTACCTGAAGACAAAAAAATGGTTAACAATAAAGCACAGTAAACGGTAAAGTATAAAAAATTGCATACCTGAAAAAGCAAACATAATAACAATAAAACATTGCAGAATAGAATACAGTAAAAAAGAGCAGAACAATAGAGAGAGAATAGAGAGAGAGAGAACAATAAAACGACAACTATTTTTTTTTTATTTTATATATATATTTTTTTTTTTACACTTTTTTTGTAACTAACTTTTGTAACTGTAACCGGTTCCAGGTTCGGGTCTCACAAAATGCGATGGCATCTTGGGAGACCCTGTGAAAGTGTGCCTAGTCTGTGCAATGCTGTACCCTACGCTAATACTCAACTAGTGCATGGTAGCGTTCAAAACATTCACCAATGCAAAGACCAGGATTGTCAGGACAGGAGGGACAATAATAGCGGGTGTCACGCCTATATCCGCGCTTCCTGCAGACACAACATCTTTTTTGGGGGTTCGTTGGGTAGGGGTACTCGGGAGGACATAAAGAAAATGCCTCTCATGCAGCCGACTGCATTTGATTGGGGATGTGAATGGGGGAAGTACTGGCGCTGCAGAAGTGGTGGGTTCCCAATTAGGATTGGCGAATGCAGCAGGAAGGGCACTATGGGCACGACGGGCCTGTGTTTGTCTTTTTGGTGGCAGCGGGACACTACTTGTGCTTGTCACCTCACCAGCTTGAACTGCACTTATGGGACTCGCCACGTCACCAAGTGTTGCTGCAGTGCTGGTTTGACTACGACCGGGGTGTACTAGGCCGCTGGTGCTTGCCAGTTCACCAAAACGCTACCAAAAAAACTGTTAGCGATCGCAGGGATCAAGGCCTGACTCTGCAAACGCTGCAGTTATGCGTTTAGTGTTTTGTAAGTGTCAGTGATCGATCGATACTGCACTTGGGTGGGCTGGGCTGGGCCGGGCGGAGGGGCAAAACGCAGGTGCTAGCAGGTATCTGGGCTGATCCCGCTAACACTGCGTTTTTGGGAACCCTAAACTGCTGGGGACGCTAGTATAGATCTGATCGGATCAGATATTGATCCGTTCAGATACTATACCACTAAGGGAGGTGTATGCTGCATGCGTGGGTGTTAGCAGTACTGGCGCTAACCTGACGCTGCCTGGGGCTGGTGCTTGCCAGTTCACCAAAACGCTACCAAAAAAACTGTTAGCGATCGCAGGGATCAGGCCTGACTCTGCGAACGCTGCAGTTATGCGTTTAGTGTTTTGTAAGGGACAGTGATCGATCGATACTGCACTTGGGTGGGCCGGGCCGGGCGGAGGGGCAAAACGCAGGTGCTAGCAGGTATCTGGGCTGATCCCGCTAACACTGCGTTTTTGGGAACCCTAAACTGCTGGGGACGCTAGTATAGATCTGATCGGATCAGATATTGATCCGATCAGATACTATACCACTAAGGGAGGTGTACGGTGCGTGCGTGGGTGTTAGCGCTACTGGCGCTAACCTGACGCTGCCTGGTGCTTGCTTGCCAGTTCACCAAAATGCTACCAAAAAAACTGTTAGCGATCGCAGGGATCAGGCCTGACTCTGCGAACGCTGCAGTTATGCGTTTAGTGTTTTGTAAGTGACAGCGATCGATCGATACTGCACTTGGGTGGGCCGGGCGGAGGGGCAAAACGCAGGTGCTAGCGGGTATCTGGGCTGATCCCGCTAACACTGCGTTTTTGGGAACCCTAAACTGCTGGGGACGCTAGTATAGATCTGATCGGATCAGATATTGATCCGTACAGATACTATACCACTAAGGGAGGCGTATGCTGCGTGCGTGGGTGTTAGCGGTACTGGCACTAATCTGACGCTGCCTGGGGCGACGCATATCACCGCCGGGCGATCAGGGGGCTAAACCTTTATTCGGTAATAAACGGCGGGTGCCCTGACACTATAAAAAATAAACGAACTAACCAGCGTCAACCGTAACGTTTATACGGTGATCAGTGGTGAAAGGGTTAACTAGGGGGCAATCAAGGGGTTAAAACATTTATTAGATAGTATATGGGGGTCCCTGACACTATAAAACGCTGACGGCGAACCTAAATATTTACCTCACTAACTAGCGTCACCAGTGACACTAATACAGCGATCAGAAAAATGATCGCTTAGCAACACTGGTGACAGGGGGTGATCAAGGGGTTAAAACTTTATTAGGGGGGGTTAGGGGGGTACCCTAGACCTAAAGGGGGGTAATACTAACTGTCCCAACACTGTAACTGTCACAAACTGACACTATGCAGTAATCAGAAAAAAAAAAAAAAAAAAAAAACCTGCTGGTGTCAGTTTGTGACAGGGGGGGGTGATTGGGGGGGATCGGGGGGCGATCGGGGGGGGGATCGGGGTGTTTTGTGTGCCTGGCATGTTCTACTGTGTGTGTAGTGTGTTGTGCACTTACATTGATGTCTTCTCCCCTCGGCGCTGGAACGGAATACCGAGCCGAGGGGAGATGACATCATTTCCTTTGCTGCTGTTTAGCATACAGCAGCAAAGGAATGTTCCCATTGGCCGGCGGCGATCGCGAGGGGGGGGCCACGAACGGATAGCCTCCCCCTCATCTCGGATCGCCGGGGAACAGAACGGGACCGCCTCGGGCACCGGGGGGGGTCCGATCGGACCCCCCACCCGCGGAAGGCAAATCACGTACATGTACGTGATTTTGCCTGCCCGTGCCGCTTTGCCGACGTAAATCGGCGTTAGGCGGTCCTTAAGTGGTTAAAGCTTGTTCAATGGCCATCTGATGTAGTGGATGTTTGAGCATTATGTCCGGTAAGTACCACGTTGGGTCATGCGCTTTTGGTATGGCTGAGGCTATAGTAGTGTATACTGCATTATGGTCAGACCACGGAATCGGAATTATATCTGATGCAATAATTTCTGGTATCATTCCTATTGTTAGAAAAATATGATCTATTCTGGTGAAGGTTTGATGAGGGTGCGAGAAATAAGTGAATTTCTTTTTCATTGGGTTACTTTCTCTCCATGAATCTACCAGATTGTATTTGGAAAGAAGTTGAGAAAAAGGTAATCTAGAGGTTATTTTGGATGGTGTAAAAGGTGATTTATCTAGAAATGGGAGGAGGACCTGGTTCGAATCCCCACACATTATCACTGTTCCTATTTTGTGTGTATTAATCACTTGTAATATATGTGAGAGGAATGGTGTAGGTTGTTTGTTAGGAGCGTAGTAGGAAATCACCGTGATTGCTGTATCCATTATATAACCCATGAGTATCAGGTATCTACCTTCTGGGTCTTTAATTTCTGATGATAAGGTGAATGGTGTGGATCGGTGAAATGCAATTAGAGTTCCCCTTTGCTTGGTACAGGCAGAAGCCGTGTAAATTTGTTGATAAAAAGAAGAAATATATTTTGGAGTAGAATCTTTGGTGAAGTGTGTTTCTTGGAGGCATACTATGTGAGCCTTCTTGTTATGGAAAGTACGGAAGGCTTTGGTCCTTTTTTGAGGGACATTTATTCCCTGAACATTCAGGGAAAGTATATTCAGTGGTGCCATGGCAATAGATCAAATAGTTTCGACTTACTTTTTGTTATGCAGAGCTGACTGCGCAGATCAACCTGTGTGGACTGAAGAGATGAATAGATAGAAAAGAAACCAGTGAATTCTGGAGTAAAGAGTAAACAAAAAACATATGAGATTAGATGATACATTGTATAAATTATTTTTTGCAAGTAATCACAATTTACCCGTGAAAGAGAATAAATATCTCTCTCAGGGGAATAAGTGCCTTTGTCACACTCCCACATAATATGGTTGGGAGAATGAGGAGGGCTAATGGGGGTACACGGATCTTCCGCTTACAGGAGAGAAGTGCTATGTCAAAAGACATCAAAATGATGTTTCATTAATTGGAGTGCAGAATATAGTTTTTGTTGAAATTATTTATTCCAGGGTGGTTGTATATGGTTAGTCTTGCCCTAGGCTAAATAATTCAGTTAGAAAGGTACTGTTAATAACTTTGGTATTGATGAAGATAGTTTGAATTATTTTGGGATTTTAACCCTTTTAGAGTAAACAATTACATATTTTATTCATATGTAACTGTTTAGATATGTTAACTCATAAAATTGAGGTTGTATTGCTTCAGATTAGAATAAACAAAAACATAATTCTAGGAACTAGTTAGGTAATAATATATTTGTTTTAAGAAAAGAAAGAAAAAGCTTCCATTACTTCTGGATTATTGAACATATTTGTCCTAAAAAGTAATAAATCTATTGTTATTACCTGATAATATATAACTGAACATGAATTTCCTTATTTCACTTATATATTCTAAGGCTATATGAATCAGAAGTAATAAGAAATATAACTGGAATGTAACATGATCCCACACAGTGTGTGACTATCAGAATGCAGTTACATTCAGTTATAAATATAGGTTTTTTATAGAGAACCATCTCTTAGTATAATAAATGAAGCGATATTAGGAATTAGGATGTCAGTCCATTGAATCTTCTTGGTCCATGGATGATGTGGCATAACGGCCTCTTTTGTGAGAATGATGATTCCCATTTTGTTCTGAAATTTTCTGGGTGCTGCCTGAAGGTGAAGATGATGCCATTCTTCTGCGTGTGGGAGAGTTGCTGCTTGTGGGTTCTGTCAGATTTAATTTTAAAAGGGTTTGTTGTAGTTCATCTGCTGATCTGCTTCTGTAAATTGTACCTTGGTAGTTAAATCTGACTGAAAAGGGGAATTTAGTAATTTAGTAATAGTAAGTTGGGATAGGTCAGCAAAAATTTGATAATTGTGTCCTTGAAAATTAAGTTCCTTTTTTTCTCTTGCAGCAATTAGTATTTGTTCTTTCGTTCTGTAATAATGAAATTTTGTGATTATATCACGTGGGGGTCCATCTTTCTTTTTGGCTGTGAGGGCTCTGTGTACTCTGTCCAGTTCTAAACGTTCAATAGGGATATCTGGCTTTAGTTCTTGTAATAGAGCAGTAATAGTAGATTGCAGGTCTGTCACAGTTTCAGGTATTCCCCTTATGCGCAAGTTTGAACGTCTGGCTCTATTTTCGTAATCTTCGAGCTTAGTTTGAAGTATTAAATTCTCTTCTTTTAATTGTTCCAATTCTGTTATATTTTCTTGGGTTGTAATTTCAATTTCATCCATTTTTATTTCTAGGGCTGCGGTGCAGTTTCCCAGCTCTCTTATTTCTTTGGTTAGGCTTTTTGTTATTTGGTCTGAGGTTTGTTTTAAAGCCTTATGAAGCATCTTTTCAAATTGTAATAATATTACTGGGGATACTGAGGAGGCTTGTGGAGAAGTTTGTGAGAGGATTTGTTCTGTATCTGACTCAAATGGAGAGTCTTGCTGTGACATTTTCTGTCTGTGAGAGCGCCCTGATGCTGTATATTGTGAGGTGACTGGAGCTGCTTCAGCTGCAGTGAGTGCCTGTGAGCTCTTTGTGAGGTGATTTTTATTTCTGCCACGGTTTCCTCCCAGTACCATATTTCCTGGACAAACTTTCACAGTTTGTTCCCTGGGGCAAAAAGGTTCAAATGGATACCTTTTAAGCCTGCAGGCTCCGCTTTGTCCTTCTCTTCTCTCCTCAGCGGTGTGGAGCTCTAACAATGCATGTCTGCTCCGCTAGGCTCCGCCTCCTGCCCCCCGATTATCAATCTTTTTAATACAAGCACAATCACATGTGCATTTATAAAAGGTTTTTAAAACAAACCAACATGTTTGTTGTATAACAATTTTTTGGCTCACATTAATAAAAGTAGAAATGTCCATTTATGGTAAAACAGACATGTTTAAAACCAACAAGAAATACACAAATCTGGAACTTACGAAGTTCAACTTTTGTAGAACTTGAAGGCAATATCAGACATGAGTATTTATAAACAATGTTTGATATTGCGTTCAGATGGGGTGAAGTCACCCCTGGAAAAGCCACATTTTGAAGATGCACACAAATTGCAGAATGTCAACATGTGCTAGCTGCCATCACAGGGGATCAAGGGACGTGTTTTGGTGGCGCAACCCCTTACTCTCAGCTACTTTATTATTGAGGAAGGGGTTGCACCCCCAAAACGCATACATTGATCTCCCATGATGGCAGCTAGCACATGTTGACACACTGTGTGCATCTTCAAAATTTTGCTTTTCTCGAATATGTCAAAAAATGTGAACATTTTTTCTCAAAAAAAAGCACATCAAAGTAAGGGATTTGGAGGTGTTTTAAACTCTCCCTAAAAAATCAATGATATTCTTCATTTTGTTTTGAACATCATTCATGTTTTGCTTGATGTTTTCCATGTCCCTATTACACCCCATGATCTCCCCGATCAGGATCTGGGCACTTTTACTGGTGAAATGACCTGGTTCCACAACATCACGATCACCTAAAATATAGGAACAAAAAAACACCATGTATTATAAATATGCCGGCATCCATCTCTTACCTGAGCCTGTGTTCGCAGACACTCACCTGTTGTGGTGACAATTTCCACCACATCTCCTTCCTCCTCCTCCTGTTGGCTTTGGGGCATTTCCACTTCTTCATGAGGTGGGGGGTCTGTTGTCTCCTCGGATGAGTGGTGTCCTCCGAGTCTTTTCTCCCATATGTTAAAAAAAATAGGTATACTTAGCACACAGATATTTGATGGCAGAAATAGGAATATGAAACATTGCTTCGAAGTGGGGTACAATTATCTATTTTGGCAGAGTTGCAAGATGAAGAAATATTTATTTACTTTGTCAAGCTTGAATACTTACCTGTTTTGTACAAGCTTCACAGATGGAGACACCCCTATAGTATACACTGGAGCACCTGTGTGGGACCCCCTAATAAAAAGGGTGTTCTTGTGTCCCACACTAGTGCTCCAACGTCCAGATGTGTAAACAGCTGCTGAGTGTCCTCTCCTTACACAGAATCTAGTTTGCATTAAATTCTAGGCCCAAACCCATCTAGACAACAACATTTATTTAACAGAAGTATGCCAGAAAAAATGTTTTGAACTGCATCTGGATGAAACATAGTGTTTTCTAGGCGAATGAACGAATAATGTGCCCATGAACATGAAAGTTGCCATTTTAAATTGTACAACAGTTAAGAAAAGCTCATGGAGCAGCACAAACGTATCGTCGTACCCCAAAATTCCATTGCAGACGCTTGACAACTTTTGCCATGATCTTGGCCTTTCTGACATTGGGGTTGGGGTAAGGTCCATACTTCCCGTCATAGTCGGCCCTCTTCAGTATGTCGACCATCTCCAACATCTCCCCAAAGGACATATTTGAGGCCTGAAATCATCTCCTCCGGGATCGGGACATTTCTGGCTCCAGGCTTTCCTCCTTCTCCTCCTCGTTGCTGTAATTAGCACGCACCTGTTGTGTCTCTGCCATGTGCTCTTCCCCCACTGCGCTGAACTAGAAGGGGCGGGGAATAGACTAGAAAGAATGCCAGGGGCAGCGGAGTTTCATGCTTGCGCAGTGTATATAAAGCGTAACACGCGTGCATAGTACGTACGATCTGTGAGTGGAGAAAGGAGTATCGGAGGTGCCGATCGTGATAACGAAGGTAAGATTTAAACTTGGGCCTATACTGCTTCTAGATTGAGGCCTATATTATGACAAGATTAGGAGAGTTTCGCCTGACATTTTGTCTTGTGTTGTGTCTTGCAGATAAAATGGATGGCTTCAATGACCACAACTTTCTCCCCCTGTTCATAGACAAATACAGAGAGCTGCCCTGTCTGTGGCAGATCAAACACCCGCAATATAATAATAAACAAAAGAGGCAGGCAGCGCTGGAGAAACTGCTGGAGTTGGTGAAGCCGGTGGTCCCCACAGCAACCATCCTCTATTTAAAAGCCAAAATTGGTGGCCTGAGGAGCACTTATCTTAGAGAGAGCAAGAAGGTCCAGGATTCCCAGAGATCCGGAGCTGCAGCAGATGACGTTTATGTCCCCAGGCTGTGGTACTATGAGAGACTGCGATTTCTGTCAGACCAGACTGAAGTCAGGGAATCCCTCTCAACTCTTCCTTCCACTCTTCCTTTCACCCTATCTTCCACCCCAGCTGAGGCTTCCGATGTCCAACCTGGGACTTCCAGCCAGGAAGAAGTGGAGGAGCCCAGCTGGAGCCAGGTATAGCATTGTTCTACAGATTTCTGGTCATTAAATAAATTATGTTTACTAGATGTTATTATTGATCACTAATTGCTGATTTAATAAAGTGTTTTACATATCAGTAGACAGTAGTGGGCACAAATAATTGTGACAAGAATGAAAAATGCTGGGCTCAGAATGATAGTCTGTTATATTTGTTAACATTCAGTTTGCAACAGTCATGAGATAAAAATTGTGTGTGTTTGATGAAGAAAGAACTAAAACTATGTCCCTTTTTCATACACAGGAAGACCTCAGCCAGGAGGAGGCTGTGGAATGTGGTATACAGGAGGAGGCTGTGGAATGTGGCACACAGGAGGAGGCGGGGGTTAGTGGCAGCCAGGAGGAGGCGGGGCTAAGTGTCAGTCAGGAGAAGGCCGGGCCCAGTAGGAGCCTGACAGAATCGTAGGTTCCTCCCCTCCGCCTTCCAAACAAAAGACCCAGGAAGGGGAGTAACGTGCAGGATTCAGCACTCAGGCTGATTCAGGAGGCTTCTGCGTCCCTCAGAGCCTTCCCCACTCACGAAGAGGCCTTTGCCTGCATGGCTGCCACAAAACTGAAGGACATGCAGGAGGGTCAACGCCTCATGTGTGAGGACATTCTTTATAAAACCTTAACTAAGGGGGTGAGGGGCGAAATCACACCCAATACCCACCTGTGTGAGTTGGACCATCCTCCTCCTCCTGCCACAACTCCACTACCACAGACACAGTGTGGAAGGAAACGTGGAAGGAAGACCAGAGAGTGATGGCCTGGGTTCAGTCTGGTCTGACAAAAGATGCAGGCTGGGGACATACATGCCATCTGCTGCTCTTCATGATCTCTTGGACTTCTGGACCAGATTGAACTCCCTTATATATGGACTCCTCAGGCCACCAATTTTTCAGTAAAATAATTGATGTGTGCCCTGGGGGCCAAAGGCTTCACCAATTTCTGCTGTTTCTCTAGAGTTGCCTCCCTCTTTCTTTGGTTATGAGCACTTAATAAATGATTTTTTGTTTCAATTATACTCGCCTATGTGTGTTTTCCTTCAAAAAGGACAGTTTGTTTGTGAGGAGGCAGGTACATTTCAAAAATACAATGTGAAATTAACAAGAGACACCAACACCAAGCAACCTCCTTGAGATTAATAAATAATACAAGATAATAATGGTGTTGTGGTAACTTGACACACAAAACACACCCAAAACTATATTGGAGTTTAAATAAATAAATAAATAAATAAATAAAACAAAAAATGAAAATTTTTGAGTCAAATGTGACAAATCAAAATATATTGATGAAATCACGATAAATAATAAATAAAGAAGTTTGTGAGAAGTCTGTGTAAATATGAGCAGCAAAACAACTTCATTCTTCTAGCATTATAAAGAAGAAGAGAGTGCGCTGCATTAAACAATTGAAAACATTGCAGCGTGACGAAAGTACTATATCCATTCCGAATGCTAATTTTACCAGACCGAGCAGTTCTGTCTTGGAATTTATTCTGAGAATGCGTGGCACTTTCTGCGTCGGAATTGTCCACACACGGTCAGAATTGACGCAATCGGATTTTGTTGTCGGAAAACTTTATAGCCTGCTCTCAAACTTTGTGTGTCGGAAAAGCCAATGGAAAAAGTCCGATGGAGCCCACACACAGTCAGAATTTCCAACAACAAGCTCCGATTGCACATTTTCCGTCGGAAAATCCGACTGTGTGTACAGGGCATAACACTAACCCTGGCACTGACCTAGATCAAACCTTGATCTAGCTATTTCTTTTCTTTTTCCTTTTTTAATTTTTTTTTTTTACACACATTTGTTGACATATTTTTCCCTTGCAAAGAGAGAAAGATACAATGTATCTTTCTCTCTATTTAAAGGAGAAAGAAAACACATGGGCAGGCTGCACAGCGACTTATCACTGTGATAGTCAATTACAGGCTATCACATCGATCAGGTGACTGGGATTTGGGGGTCCGGGGTCCCAATCATTAGTATGAGATCTGGGGATCTGTGTGAGAGTCTGGTCTCTGTACTGGGAGTAGGGATGAGCCGAACACCCCCCTGTTCGGTTTGCACACGAACAGGCAAAAAAATTGTTTGAACACGCGAACACCGTTAAAGTCTATGGGACTCGAACATGAATAATCAAAAGTGCTAATTTTAAAGGCTTATATGCAAGTTATTGTCATAAAAAGTGTTTGGGGACCTGGGTCCTGCCCCAGGGGACATGGATCAATGCAAAAAAAAGTTTTAAAAACGGCCGTTTTTTCGGGAGCAGTGATTTTAATAATGCTTAATGTGAAACAATAAAAGTGTAATATTCCTTTAAATTTCATACCTGGGGGTGTCTATAGTATGCCTGTAAAGGAGCGCATGTTTCCTGTGTTTAGAACAGTCTGACAGCAAAATGACATTTCAAAGGAAAAAAAGTAATTTAAAACTACTCGCGGCTATTAATGAATTGTTGGTCTGACAATACACATAAAAGTTCATTGAAAAAAACGGCATGGGATTTCCCTACAGGGGAACCCCGAACCAAAATTTAAAAAAAAATGGCATGGGGTTCCCCCTAAATTCCATACCAGGCCCTTCAGGTCTGGTATGGATATTAAGGGGGAACCCCGTGCCAAAATTAAAAGAAAAAAAAGGCGTGGGGGTCCCCCTCAAAATCCATACCAGACCCTTCAGGTCTGGTATGGATTTTAAGGGGAACCCCACGCCAAAATTTAAAAAATGGCGTGGGGTCCCCCCAAAATTCCATACCAGACCCTTATCTGAGCACACAACCTGGCAGGCTGCAGGAAAAGAGGGGGGATGAGAGAGCGCCCCCCCTCCTGAACCGTACCAGGCCACATGCCCTCAACATTGGGGGGGTGCTTTGGGGTCCCCCCAAAGCACCTTGTCCCCATGTTGATGTGGACAAGGGCCTCATCCCCACAACCCTTGCCCGGGGGTTGTGGGGGTCTGCGGGCGGGGGGCTTATCGGAATCTGAAAGCCCCCTTTATCAAGGGGACCCCCAGATCCCGCCCCCCATGTGAAATGGTAAGGGGGTACAAAATTCCCCCTACCATTTCACAAAAAAAGTGTAAAAAATTTTAAAAATGACAAGAGACAGTTTTTGACAATTCCTTTATTTAAATGCCTCTTCTTTCCATCTTCTTTCTTCTATCTTCCTTCAGTTTCTTCCTCCATCGTCTTCTGGTTCTTCCTCCGATCCTCTACTTCTTGCACCGGTGTTCTCGTCCAGCATCTTCCTTCGCAGTGTCTTTTTCCCTTCTTTGTTCTCGGGCCGCTCTGCATCCATGATGGGAGGCTCCCGCTCTGTGATGCTTCTGAAGGTTCTTAAATAACGGAGGACGGGGCCACCCGGTGACCCCGCCCCCCTCTGATGCATGGGGACTTGAGGGGGACTTCCGTGAGGCTTTCCCCGTGACGTCAGAGGGGGCGGGATCAGCTGTTACGTAACGGGTAACTAAAATTGGTGACATCTAGGATTGGAGGGTTTGTGTGCAACGTCAGTAATCACCATTTAAAATAGCCGTGACACCGGAAGTGCCAGATCAGTGAAAAGCCACCTCCCCAGATCTGATCTGGCACTTCCGGTGTCACGTATATGTGTAGCCATGCAATGGGCCATTGCTCTAAATTGGAAAACTGCAATAGTACCATTTCCACAAGTGTTAACAAGAGTTGACCATATTATGCTGATAGAATGTATTTTTCACACTTTTCATAATTCCTATTCCTCTTTTCATGCTAAATGGACACCTTGGTTTATTTAAAGACTTCCTAATCACTATTTAGTTCTTAGGTACATTCATTTTTTTTTGTTATTTATCTTCTATTGGTATATACACATTTACTATATCTTATTATTATATATTTTCTTTAAAATTATTTTTTAATCGCATATAATATTGTTACCCCAAAGCACCCTTCCAATGTTGAGGGCATGTGGCCTGGTACGGTTCAGAAGGGGGGGCGCTCTCTCGTCCCCCCCTCTTTTCCTGCAGCCTGCCAGGTTGCGTGCTCAGATAAGGGTCTGGTATGGATTTTAGGGGGACCCCCACGCCATTTTTTAAAAAATTTTGGTTCGGGGTTCCCCTGTGGGGAAATCCCATGCTGTTTTTATCAATGAACTTATATGTGTATTGTTGGACTGACAATTCATATAGCCACGAGTACTTTTAAATTACCTTTTTCCTTTGAAATGTCATTTTGCTGTCAGACTGTTCTAAACACGGGAAACATGCACCCCTTTACAGGCTTACTATAGACACACCCCAGGTACAAAATTTAAAGGAATATTACACTTTTATTGTTTCACTTTAAGCATTATTAAAATCACTGCTCCCGAAAAAAACGGCTGTTTTTAAAACTTTTTTTTGCATTGATCCTAGTCCCCTTGGGCAGGACCCAGGTCCCCAAACACGTTTTATGGCAATATCATGCATATAAGCCTTTAAAATTAGCACTTTTGATTTCTCCCATAGACTTTTAAAGGGTGTTCCGCGGCTTTCGAATTTGCAGCGAACACCCCAAATTATTCGCTGTTTGGCGAACTTGCGAACAGCCGATGTTCGAGTCGAACATGAGTTCGACTTGAACTCGAAGCTCATCCCTAACTGGGAGCATGCAACACAAATACAGTTACCTATATATGCGGCCACAGATAAAGACCCACTTCCATGAGGCCGCAAATATGTGTATAGTGGGCAAGAAGGGTTATAGTGTTTGTGAATGTTCTCGATTATCTAGCCCATTGTGTAGCTAGAAGTAGTTAGTGCCATCTGGACTCATTATGTAATGTTGAACACATTTTGCAACTCATCCAAGTACCTTCCTCAATTCTTTTTTTTTTTTTTAACAAACTTTCTATTGTATAATCATAGTCATAATTTAAAAGTTACATAGAAGTAACAATAATATATGCGATTAAAAAATAATTTTAAAGAGAAAAGAAATATAATAATAAGATATAGTAAATATGTGTATACGAATAGAAGATAAATAACAAAAAAAATTAATGTACCTAAGAACTAAATAGTTATTAGGAAGTCTTTAAATAAACCAAGGTGTCCATTTAGCATGAAAAGAGGGATAGGAGTTATGAAAAGTATGAGAAATACATTCCATCAGCATAATATGGTCAACTCTTGTTAACACTTGTGGAAATGGTACTACTGCAGTCTTCCAATTTAGAGCAATGGCCCATTGCATGGCTACACATATACGTGACACCAGAAGTGCCAGATCAGATCTGGGGAGGCGGCTTTTCAGTGATCTGGCACGGTGTCACGGCTATTTTAAATGGTGATTACTGACGTTGCACACAAACCCTCCAATCCTAGATGTCACCAATTTTAGGAAAACGCATGAGTAGGAGAGTGTCTGTGACGTCATCGCATACTGGTAAGGTGTGAGATACCGCAGCCAGCATGTTTTAATGTGAAGCCTGTCATTCATTACTTCAATCTAAGTGGATATAATTGTTTTAAAATAAACTTTCTATGCCATATTGTGCTATGAGCTTCTCCCTGCTTGCTTTATATGTGATTGTGTGATGAACAATCCAAGGAAGATCATAAGCTGACTCTATGCCATTCGAGTGTATTTGGAGTAAAACTTCCAGGATGCTAATCTAATATGGGTGCCACCTATTGCTGGATCGATAATGTGCCTGTCCAATCCCTGTAATATGGGATCCACACCGTGTGGTAAGAGGCCATCTTTTTCTAAAGGATCACCTTTGAGCAGCTCACCCTAAGCTTACGGATCATTATAGAAAAAAATAAGAACATATCTTTCTTTTGAAAAAATGCATAAGATGGGTCTTAAAAAATAATTTCTGAACCCACATAATCCACTTTTTGCATGTAAATGCCTTCCCTCCCTCCATGTTCATTGCTATCAGATATGCTCTCCAATGTCAAAAGCTAGAATATGCTACATGCTTCTATTTTTCCTCCAAATAATGCAAGGCACACACTAAAGCTAGCTTCAAGCACTAGTTATAAAAATGTTGCTTTGTATGGAATTAACTACTGTTTTTATCTATCTATCTATCTATCTATCTATCTATCTATCTATCTATCTATCTATCTATCTATCTATCTACAGGTATATATGTTGTCTATTTTATATCTACTTTGCTTTGTTTCTCTCTGTCTATCCATCTAGGCACTCTTATTTGTGCTTGAATATTTTTCATTTTAACTAGCTGTAGTTTCATTATACACTAACTCTCTTGCTAGACTTTAAAACAATAAAATTATTTGAAATACAGCTTTCATAAAAAAAAATACCCAAGAGAAGCTAAGATTTATTGCAAATTCACAGTCTTAATTTTAGTTACATTAATATCTGTGAAGATAAAATAATTTACACATTATTATTTTTTTCATCTGTAAGAACAAATTGAACTTAAATCTAATATATTTAACTGTATGACAGATAATGTTAATATAAAATAGCACTATAGCGCCATGGGGCTTTGTGCTACATTGCAAAGCGATTAATTGTGTACCTCCACAGTAGCAAGTAGATGGGTCTTTTAAGACATTAATACTTAAAATAAAGTTAAGTTATCAATATTTAAGCTGCAAAAACAAAGATGCATATCTTGTAATAATATTTAGATGCTCAAAAATCTGTATGTACTGTTATTTGAATACTATTACATGCTAAAATGATTCTTTTAAATAGCAATAAATATTTATTGCAATGTAGCAAAAGGAATAAAATAAATATGTTAATTTAATTTTCTGTGAAACAAATGAAAGAAATGGATAAATGTATTTTTCACTTGTAACTATAAACAAATATTGAATAATGAACCAATACTAGTGCTATTGACAAGTTGACATAAAATGGTTTATATGGAAATTCAGGTAAAAATGTATCATATTCTCAGTATTTCTATTGTAAATAAAGAATAAAAGTCCTAACAATTTAGGCACTGATGCATTTTAATGAAAATACATCAAAATTAGAAGAATATGTTACAATTTATGAAATAATAATGAGTGAAAAAAGGGATGAGCACTCAACACACTGAAATGTGAAATTATTCTGTTTTGCTCCTATTTATTAAAATTCAAAATGTTAAAGTTATTTGCATATTTTCTAGGCTATTTGTTGTTTACATATTTATGTAATTTATCAAATAAAGTTATTTACTTTAACATAACCCCTTCCCATCCGCTATCCCCTTAACCCCTTCCCATCTGTATAACCATGTTCCCTGGTACAATACCCTGTGTTGAGGATATGTTAATATGCATTCTTCTCTTAGACCAGCCATACATGGTTCGAATCTCGGCCCGTTTAGCAAGAACCGGCTGAGATTCAAACCGTTAATGGGCAGGCTGAATGTACCAAGTTGATTGATCAATCAACTTGGAGACAACTAGCCTGCCGGGATCTCTTGCGATTATTCTATGGCTGCTAGGGATAATCACTGTCTTCTCCCTGTGAAGATGGCTTCCTCCACTTGCCCCTGCTGGGAGAAGACAATTTCTGATTCCCCCATCAACACTGTCTGCCTTAGAGAATGTTATGTCCTGCCTTAGAAAATGTTTTACATCTGTTAATGGAGATTCCACATAAATTCATTATCTAACAGAAACCCAGCAGCAGTGTGGCTGTTGTTTCTCAATCCGAGTGGCGGCTGGTGTTTTTTTTTAGGGGGGCAGCAAATCCCCCCCAGGCAGCCAGTGAAGGCGGCCGGCAGTGCAACACTAACACCCCCAGCAAACCCCCCCACCCGCTGTCTTCCGGTTGGTCCTTACCCCATCACAGTGGCAGGTGTTTGGTTCCGATGTACTCCAGCGTGAGGTGAGCAGGTATCTCCATGCTGCCGGGACAAGTGGCGAGGTCTAGGGTTGTTGTGAGAGCTGAATGTGGGCAGTAAAGCCATGGTCAGGTCGTTATGAAGTGCGCTGGGCAGCCGAGAAACAGAACTGATTCAGAGAGCAGCCATCTTCCAGTGTGGTTGCCCCGGTCCGGTGTCCTTAAGTGTGGTGGACTCAGGGAAAGAGGCTTTGGTGTCCTCTCCTGGAGCAGCTTCCGCTGTGCGTCTCCTCTCTGCTCCTCCTGGTGCTAGGTCTCCAATAGGATGATGTTTTTGCCAATTGGGAAACAGGCTTCAGACCTGCTTCCTGATTGGTGGGAAGAAGATTTAGTGTGAAAGTATTGAATATTTATTCGCTAGTGTCACACAACTGGGTGGGCTTCAGGCGCAGTGCTCTGCGCCCCGAGCCCACCATTTTTTGAAGCCTATTAGAGCCTCTGGCTCTAATCAGGTGCTTCAAACCCCCCCATTGGAATCCATAGTCCTGTGCCCTGATATGTAGATCAGGGGGCCGGACACATGGATGGGGGGCGGCGCCCGTGTGCCCTCTATGGATGGGCTGCCACTGCTCAATCCTGACTTTTAGTGACAGCTGGAGTTCCCACTGATAATCAGGAACCAGTCAGAGTGGTTTCCCCTTATGTGTTCACTATGGCAGGTGCAACATAGATCATGTGTGGCATGATGGCCCCATTAAAGTAAAGTTAAAGGGAAAACTTTTTTTTAGTTTTGGATAGAGTACAGAGAGATTAGAACACCGGTCAATTTTGATTGCTGTCTGTCAAGATTCTCCCTCTCTATTTGTCCTGTTTACCATTATCATTGAAAGTGAAAATAAAAGAAGTTTTGGGTTGTCACCAGAAAAGTAATAAAGGGGAAATCTTCCAATGGGGACACTAGTTCTGTTGACCTGGGGGTCCCCAAGGAATTTTCTTAATTTGCAGGGATTTTCTCCTACTTCTTGTTTGGTTATGGAGCAGGAAGTGAAGGAAAATCTCTGCAATAAGACACAGATGGTGAAAAAAATATCTGATTGGGGTTATAATACTTCCTTGCTCTATCCAAAATGGAAAAAAATGAGTCTATAGTTCTACTTTAATACAAGAAAAAGTGTTTCTCTATAGCGTCACATGTTTAACTGTCAGATACAGTTGCAAATCATAAATTGTTAAGAATGGAAAATAAAAGAATATCATTTGAAAATGTTTTGATTACATGGATGGGGATTTAATCAATCATGGATTTAATCAAAAACGTATAAAAATAAAAAAATAAAGCTATTCACATTCTTAATCTCTGTAAAATAACATAGATCCAACAATATAGAGAGTTTGCAACACATTCACTAACCTCATATTCATTGCAAAAAATAACTAACATCTAAACAAAAACAAAAAATCTCCATAAATGTAGGTTAAAATGTATTTTGCTACATGTCTTTGGTAAAAAAAATCCCAATAAGTGTATATTAAGCAGTTTGTGTGAAAGTTATAGTGTCTTCAAACTGTGCAATATATACTAGAATTTTTATTTATTGATATTTTTATTCTAGTAATGGTGCTGATATAGTAGGACTGTGATACTGCTACAGTCAATCTGACACTAATCGAGACTGGGTGGGAACTGACTAACTGACACTGACATCACCAGTGACACGAATACAGTGATCAGTGATAATATTATACGCTGTCAATGTACTAATATAAACTGGCTGGGAAGGGGTTAACACCTCTGGGTAATCAAGGGGTTAAGCGTGTGCTCAGCTGCTAACAAAGTAAATGGGTGGAAAACAATCCGCAACTCCATACATACTCTTCAATATGTTCAAATTTATTGTAACTCCATAAAAGACAAATAAATACAGCAGATGTTAACGCGTTTCAGCCATAATGGCCTTGTTCACAACCAACAAGGCCATTATGGCTGAAACATATTAACATCTGCTGTATATATTCATCTTTTATGGAGTCAAAATAAATTTGGATTTATTGAAGAGTGTGTATGGAGTTGCCGATTGTCTTCTACCCAGTTATATACAGGTATGTGGCTGTGCCTGTAGGAGCTGCCATGTCCACAGTGAAATGCAGGTGGGCTGTCCTAAAGTGGGTACAGAGGCGTATCTAGGGTATGGCAGCCATGGCAAGTGCCATGGGCGCCATACGGGGGGGCGGCAAAAAAGCCGCCCCCCTGCACAAAAAATAAAGTCCCACCCATCCTCTAGCAGCCGCCTCCCACTCTAATCTTGTCCCCGGCGGCACGATCTGCCTGCTGGAGCGCGGCGCTGGCACAGCAAATGAGGAAATCAGGACAGTGAAGCCAGTGACAGGTGAGGCGCCCCCCATGACGCAGATGAGTTGGTCTGGCCACAGAGCGAGCGCCCGGGACTCTGCGCTGAGATACAGTAACTGGGGGAGGCGGAGCTTAATGCTCCGCCTACCCTCTTCTGCGCAGCTGCTTCAGCTTCTCTTCTGGTGGGTCTCTCGGGCCGGGTCTGTGTGACGTGCTGACACCCGAACATGGAGGCTGGAGACCAGGAGAAGAAAGAGACATCAGAGAGTATAAAAACAATTGGAACCCCCCCCCCCAGGCAGCAGCAGCAGGTACTAGTACTGTACAGCACTTGTCACCACGGTATTGATCATCATGCTGATGTTACTGTATTTTTGGGTGCTGATGTTACTGTATTTATGGGTGCTGATGTTACTGTATTTTTGGGTGCTTATGTTACTGTATTTATGGGTGCTGATGTTACTGTATTTTTGGGTGCTGATGTTACTGTATTTTTGGGTGCTGATGTTACTGTATTTTTGGGTGCTGATGTTACTGTATTTATGGGTGCTGATGTTACTGTATTTTTGGGTGCTGATGTTACTGTATTTTTGGGTGCTGGTTAGGCAGCATTTATGGGTGCTGATGTTACTGTATTTTTGGGTGCTGATGTTACTGTATTTATGGGTGCTGATGTTACTGTATTTATGGGTGCTGGTTATGCCGCATTTATGGGTGCTGATGTTACTGTATTTTTGGGTGCTGGTTAGGCCGCATTTATGAGTGCTGATGTTACTGTATTTTTGGGTGCTGATGTTACTGTATTTATGGGTGCTGATGTTACTGTATTTTTGGGTGCTGGTTAGGCCGCATTTATGGGTGCTGATGATACTGTATTTATGGGTGCTGTTGTTACAGCATTTATGGGTGCTGATGTTACTGCATTTATGGGTGCTGGTGAGGCCGCATTTATGGGTGCATTTTTGGTTGCTGGTGAGGCCGCATTTATGGGTGCTGATGTTACTGTATTTTTGGGTGCTGGTTAGGCTGCATTTATGGGTGCTGATGTTACTGTATTTTTGGGTGCTGGTTAGGCTGCATTTATGTGTGCTGATGTTACTGTATTTATGGGTGCTGATGTTACAGCATTTATGGGTGCTGATGTTACTGCATTTATGGGTGCTGGTGAGGCCGCATTTATGGGTGCATTTTTGGGTGCTGGTGAGGCCGCATTTATGGGTGCTGATGTTACTGCATTTATGGGTACTGATGTTACTGTATTTATGGGTGCTAATGTTACTGTATTTATGGGTGCTGATGTTACTGCATTTATGGGTGCTAATGTTACTGTGTTAAGGTTATCTGAAAGATAGGTTTCAAATGTTGTGACAGGGGCGCAGTTTCAGTTCTTGCCATAGGCGCCATTTTCACTAGATACGCCTCTGAGTGGGTAAGTAAACTAAAGACCTTTTCTACATTTAAATTGCCACAAGCAGCATGTACACATTTAACTGATGCTGATTACAGACTGATTAAGTCTTTTTGATGCAACACGTAGGGCGGAGCTGTGGGTGACATTATCACACTTGGCTATCTGGGGCTGGGAAGCAGTACATGTTTAGGAGACACTCCTGCATCAGATAATCTAAGGCTATATTTTCTATGCTGGCAAGGTGGTGCACAAAGAGATGTACTTTTAAATGTAAGGGGTTTTTTTTGGTATTCATGTGCACTCTGGTTTGATGTGTTTTTTAAGTGATTAAGCAGGGGGCAGGAAGCAAGAAGGTGGACTGGAGGTAAAGAGTCAAGAATTTGATCTCAGTTGCTGGGGTAAGCATGGTGGACCTCAGCTATTTAACATAAGGTCCATCTTAAATAGTGAGCAGGGTTTCAATCTGAGGTGGAGGCACAATATTGTATCACTTAAAGGTGGAGCTGCACAAAGGTCATTATGCTTTGATGTTTTTCACTAAAGGAATTGGATGAGTGCATCAATTAAGATTGTTTTTATGACACTTTTAAGAAGAACTCAAGCTTTGCCTCCCCAAAACTGATGCAGATGCATTGTGCATGTGGATGAATCTCAGCCACACTGTCAGTCTGTGTGTAACTTACCTGCTTTAGCTGTATACAGCAGGTTTCTGTGTCTGTGATGTCACTCCTCCTCCTGGCTAAATTTCAAAGTTCTCTGATTTCCTCTTTCCTTCCTATTCCAGTCCTGATACTACATGTTCCATGATCCTTTGAGCCTTTGTAATTTCTAGAGTTCTGGGAGTTGATGTGGGTGGGTCCTAGGCAGGGCCGTCTTTAAGGCAAGGCAAAAGGGTCAGCTGCCCTGGGCCCTGTCATTGTTGTGGGGCCCAAAGCAGCTGCCTCATACTTACCAACTATCCCAGTTTAAATTCCCTTGTCCCTTGAAGTTTTAGTCCCATGCTGTGTCCTGATATCTCAATGTGAAGTTCTGCTACTAATGCTGCCCAGCTCTGCCCTATTGTTGTGTACAGATGACTCACCTGCAGACCCTGTGTTTACATGTAAATAACTGTCATTCAATGGCAGCATTCATATGTAAATAGCAGCTGCATTCATACGTAAATAGCTGAGGCCTGCGGCATTGATATGTAAATAAAGACAGCATTCATATGTATATCATGCCCCCCTGCAGTGAGGAGGATGTGCTGTAACCTATAACAACCAATCAGTGAACAGTATTACTGTACAGTTATCTCTAGCAACCAATCAACAAGCAGAAATCATATAACTAATCAGTGAGCCTTTATGTGTGCTGTAACCTCTATCAACCAGTCAGTAAGCAGTAATGATATGCTATAACCTCTGGCAACCAATCGCAATCGCTGCCTGATCTTTTACAGTAAACTGATTTTAAGTCTAGCTGCTATTTCTTGTATGTTTTAGAGCAGGTGGAGAGCAAAACTGCATGGGGGGGGGCCCAAGAAAATGTTTGCCCAGGGTCCAATCAATATTAAAGGTGGCCCTGGTCCTAGGGTTACTGTGGGTGTTTTTTGGGTCTTCATGTGGGTGTAAAAAGGTATAAATGTGTCTTACCTCCTCCTGTGTCATGCCTGTCTTGCAGCATGCCAAAGAATAATGGCTTACTGCAAGGCTACAGCGGAAGGGCAATGGGAGGTTATTATGCAAGCGTTTCCTTTATATTATTACTAATATTATAATACATGATTTATATATGTGCAGCACTTTAAAACATACAGTACAGTTACAATACAGGAGGAATTAGAGAGTTCTGCTCGTTAGAGCTTATAATCTAGGAGGGAGGGTCAAGTGAAAAGGCAATAACTGTGGGGGATGAAATGATGGAGAAAGTAAAAGTACAGTTGTTAGGTGAAGGCAGAATAGGCTTCACTGAAGAGAAGGGTTTTCAGGGATCGCCTAAAAGCAAGCAGAGTAGGAGATAGTCGGACAGATTGGGTTAGGGAGTTCCATAGTATAGGAGAGGCTCAAGAAAAGTCCTGGAGGTGAGCATGGGAGGAGGTGATGAGGGAACTAGAGCAAAACCCCCCCCCCTTTTTTCTTTCTTTTCCCCCTAACCCTTCCTTCCTCCTTTTCCCCTTCTCCCCCCCTTCCTCCCCTTTCTCCCCCCCCTCTCTTTCCCCCCCTCCCCCTCCCCTTTTCCTTTCCCTCCCCTCCCCCTCTTCCCCCCCTTTCCTCTTTCTTTCCTTCCCCCTCCCCCTCCCCTCCCCTCCCTACTCTCTCCCTCCCTCTTTTTCCCTATTCCTCACTTTTCCTCTTTTCCCCCTCTTTTCCCTTTCCCCAGTGTTTTCCTTTCCTTTTCCCTTTTCCTCTCTGTGTTCCCCTGTTCCCTTTTATGCTGATCTAAGTGGAGTTTTCCACCATTACTTCATCCATCCAGTGTTCCCAGTCTTATATATACTGCCTGGTTTTCCCCATGTATAATCATCTATGTCACCATTGTTCTCTCCATTATTTTTGGATGCATGATGTGCATATGGCCGTGTAGGTTATGGGATCTAACGATAATGGACCACACACTTTAAAACGC
Source organism: Aquarana catesbeiana (assembly GCF_042186555.1). Taxonomy (NCBI): domain Eukaryota; kingdom Metazoa; phylum Chordata; class Amphibia; order Anura; family Ranidae; genus Aquarana; species Aquarana catesbeiana. The sequence goes on along the minus strand of NC_133328.1, from coordinate 595,846,581 downwards.
TCTTTCTTTGAGGAAAATCTAGCCTAAAATACAGTTCTGAGTTCTTTATATGTAATAACATGTAATATTATGCAAATTTTATCTTTTTTGTATACACGTTATGTAAATATGTATTTGCAATAGGACGATGCCATTATAAGTGTATAACCCTGCTTAAACAAACAATGATATGTAATGAACGATGTATATGGTTTGGTCAGCATGTAGTCAATCCGCCCTGCATGGATCATGCATGCAGTACCCTGTGAATGAGTGATGAGGATTGTTAATACTATTTCTTCATTAGAAAAAAAAATTTTTTGCACAGTATCGGATGTATGGTGCTAGATTTACTTCCACCTATGTATCTTCCTGGCAGGGTGAGAGAGGAGATGCTGGGGCCCGCATCTCTTAAATGTGCCCACTAGGCGGCTGCACCGTCAGTGGGCACTTCTTGCCCTGCCAGCGGCGTCCCGGGTCCCTTCCGGACGCCGTGCTCACGCGCGCGCGCCCTAGTGCGCGTGCGCGTGACGTAGCGGCGCCTGCGCAGTTGCGACGGAAGTGTACGGGGACGCCCGGAGGACCTATCCTCTCCGGAACGCCGGGGGGGTCACGCTGAGCACACAGCTGTGTTGCTCATCCCCCCCCCGTTGTGGTGAGAGGCGGGGGGAGGGGCGGGGAGGCAACTATACACTTGCACCTGATGGGAGTGAGTCAATTGACACTCCTTATAAACAGAGGAAACTTCAGAGGCACTTTATTGGATTCTCCCTGACACAGAGACACTAGGCAAAGCGCTGACTAATCCATCAAAGTGGTAAGTGTACCCAAAATGATGGTAACATGTTTATACAAGCTTCTTAGCAATTTGTTTCTTTTTTGAAACTATTCCTGATCTTGTCATGACTTCTTATTCATAATCCAATTCTTTCAGAATAACGAATGTACCAACTCTGTTATTCAGTTCAGCTTGACTGGGTAATTAGTCCCACCACCACCCTTGCACTTTGTCACAGTGTTGTTGTTTTTTGGTGTGTTTTTTTCACGTTCACTTGTTCATGCTGTGCATCCAGGGGTACTCTCTTTTATCCACCGTCGCACTTTCTCCTTCCTTCCTCCACACATTGTCGTTGTGTATTCTACACACATTTCCATTTCTTGTCTCACTCCCCTATATCCCCCTCTCCACATCCCCATTTTCTATCCCTATCACTCTTCACTCACTTTTATTCATTCACCACTACACTTCATTCACTGCTACACTCTCTGCACATCCCTCTTTCCCCTCCTTCCCCCTCCCCCCTCCCGTCATCTTTATTTTATTGCTTTTTACCTCCTCCTTTCTCTCCGTCCCCCCCCCCTTGTTCCTTCCCCTCTCTCCTTTCTCTTCCCCCCCCTCCCCTTTTGTCCTTTATTCTTCCCTTTGTCCCATCCAATACCGTTGGCCTGCTTTTCCCCTTTTCTTTTCTTTTTGCTCATTTGTCCATTCCGTTGTGGTTTGTTGGTACTTTTACCCTATCAATTTCCTTATATATTTTGAAGTCGCATGGTGAACAATTGTCAGCAGGGCATTTGCTATTTTCTAGTTCAACTATCTTCACTCACTCTTCCTTTACTCACCTTTTCTTCCTTTTCTTTTCACTCTTTCCTCACATGCCTTTCCTTTCCCCTTTTTCCTTCTTCCGCCCTCCTTCCCCTTCCTCCCCTTTCCCCTCCCCCCCTTTCCTCCCCCTTCTTTCCTTCCCCTTTTCATTCTTTAGCAATGCCCTCCTGTACACCCATGGACTTATAATTTAGAAAGCACATAGAACTCCATGGTTGGGAAACTCCCAACTACATGGTATGAATCAACTGACCCTCCGTTATTTTCCATTTTTGATTTGTAGTACTAACGTGAATCCTATCTGGGTGCGGTTCTGGATTGCCCGTCTCGCCCTTTCTCTTCCCTCCCTCTCCCACGTGGGGGGTTGGTAAGCGTGATCTCTCGTAAGACTCATTTGGTCCATCACCCGTCCCTGGGGGAGTTGGTCCGACACGGGGGAGACAGGGGAGCGAAGGAACAATTGTATCATCTCAAACATTTTGCAATGTCAACAATGACATTGTAGTGCCACAATTCTTGCGATAGGTAACTATACAATTTATTCAATTATATTACAGGGTATGCTTGCATGGTTTCTAGCACCGTGGAAATTTGATGTTATGTTTGATATATGTTACCCCCCTTTTCTTTTAGTGTGGACAGCCATCCTCTGAAGAAGACCCGGGAAGGGTCGAAACGCGTCAGGATTATTACATACAATTATTGTTGTCCCACATACACTGTATGGCTTACTGTCTTTATTTAGAGGCATCTATTGTTATTTAACCCCAAGGCTCACAATTGGGGGAATTTAGGCTGCCCCCGTATACATTGTGTCTTGCATTGGTTTTCACTGTAGGCTGTTGTCTGTTGCATATGTACGCCATATTCAGTTCGTGTCCTGACTCTAACAGTCAGTATTCATTTCAATGAATTTTCTCTTTTAACGTTATTTATATATATACTTTTTGTACCAATAAAACCCAATTTTTTCAACCACCCATATTGTATTTTATTGGCTGCTTAAAAGCCCCGATAGGGGGTTTTTTCTTGTTCTTTTCATGCACTGTATGGGGTGTGCGGCCTACCCGTCTACACTCATGTGAGTGCTTCTTGTTGTTTGTTGTGGGAACTAGAGCACAGGAGGTCTTGGGGGGAACAAAGGGGTTGGTATTTTGAGACTAGGTTAGTGATGTAGCTGGGGGCCGAGTTATGGATGGCTTTGTAAGTTGTTGTTAGAATTTGGAATTTAATTTGTTCGGTGAGTGGAAGCCAGTGGAAGGATTGAAAGAGAAGGGTAACAGACACTGAGGGGTTGGTAAGGTGGATGAGCATGGCAGCAGCATTTATGATGGACTAATGGACTTTATATGTAAATGAATTACTTCACAGAAAGCAGGGCTCTGGGAGGGTGGGATAGGAGGGGTGGGACTGTTCACACCGGTCAGCAAATTTACCATGCCTTGAAAAAGTATTCATACCCCTTGACATTTTTCACATTTTGTCATGTTACAACCAAAAACGTAAATGTGTTTTACTGGGATTTTATGTGATAGGCCAACACAAAGTGGCACATAATTGTGAAGTGGAAGGAAAATGATACATTTTTTTCAAAATTTTTCACAAATAAATATGTGAAAAGTGTGGCATGCATTTGTATTCAGCCCCCCTGAGTCAATACTTTGTAGAACCACCTTTCATTGCAATTACAGCTGCAAGTCTTTTTGGGGATGTTTCTACCAGCTTTACACATTTAGAGAGTGACATTTCTGCCCATTCTTCTTAGCAAAATAGCTTAAGCTCTGTCAGATTGGATGGAGAGCTTCTGTAAACAGCAATTTTCAAGTCTTGCCACAGATTCTCAAATGGATTTAGGTCTGGACTTTGACTGGGCCATTCTAACACATGAATATGCTTTGATCTAAACCATTCCATTGTAGCTCTGGCTGTATGTTTAGGGTCGTTTTCCTGCTGGAAAGTGAACCTCCGCCCCAGTCTCAAGTCTTTTGCAGACTCTAACAGGTTTTCTTATAAGGTTGCCCTGTATTTGGCTCCATCCATCTTCCCATCAACTCAGCTTCCCTGTCCCTGCTAAAGAAAAGCATCCCCACAACATGCTGCCACCACCATGTTTAACGGTGGGGATGGTGTGTTCAGGGTGGTGTGCAGTGTTGGTTTTCCGCCACACATAGCGTTTTGCTTTTAGGCCAAAAAGTTTAATTTTGGTCTCATCTGACCAGAGCACCTTCTTCCTCATGTTTGCTGTGTCCCCCACATGGCTTCTCGCAAACTTCTAACCGGGACTTCTTATGGCTTTCTTTCAACAATGGCATTCTTCTTGCCTCACTTCCATAAAGGCCAGATTTGTGGAGCGCGCCACTAATAGTTGTCCTGTGGACAGATTCTCCCACCTGAGCTGTGGATTTTTGCAGCTCCTCCAGAGTTACCATGGGCCTCTTGTCTACTTCTCTAATTAATGCTCTTCTTGCCTGGCCTGTCAGTTTAGGTGGACGGCCATGTCTTGGTAAATTTGCAGTTGTGCCATACTCTTTACATTTTCAGATGATGGATTGAACAGTGCTCTGTGAGATGTTCAAAGCTTGGGATATTTTTTTTATAAGAGAAGGAATAAAGAAAGAAGGGTGCAGCAGCCTTGTGCATTAACCTTGGTAAATTTATTTATATAAAAACAGATTAAAAACTACTCACAAACGTGTGAAGAAAATTTGCTTTGTAAAAGCCTCCAAAGGGTGGCAGTCAGTCTAGGTGTGACAGTCTCCAGATGGTGAAGGGGAGGACATCAAGACCACTGCTTTCTATAGTTTTTTTAAAACCTAACCCTTACATCAATTGTAGAGTCTGAGAGACTCTGCTGCAGGAAGTGGCTGTGGAAGGGACACAGTCTATCAGCAGAATGTACAGAATGTAATGTGATACAAATCAACATCTAAACTCAGAATACCAGGGGATCTGCAGACAACAGAGCAACATTCTACAGAGGTATGATCTATGCTGGGACTAATCATTCCATTCAGTTCTAGTGACAAGAAAGTGGAAGTTCAGCTTTAAGGATTTAAATTAGACACGTGGGGCACTTTTTCTATTTTATTTTCATATTTATTTTTAAATGTTTTTAATATTTTATTTTTCTTTGTGTTATAAGATTAAGATATTATTTTGATATTTGCACACCTTGTATAATCATAATAATTAATTCTTTCTTTATAGTGATTTAGTATTTATAATAAGAGGGATGGTTTTGTTGCATGTATATTGATGAGCTTAAACAATATACATACAGTATATTTAGCTCTGCACTATTTCCTTTTCAAATTAACTGTGTGAGTTTATATACAGTATCTCACAAAAGTGAGTACACCCCTCACATTTTTGTAAATATTTTATTATATCTTTTCATGTGACAACACTGAAGAAATTACACTTTGCTACAATGTAAAGTAGTGAGGTGATTGTAAAGTCTTGTTTTTTTTTCTTTAAAAATAACATACATGTTATACTTACCTGCCCTGTGTGATGGTTGTGCACAGAACAGCCCCAATCCTCCTCTTCTCGGCTCCTTTTTGGCTCTCCTGGCCCCTCTCTCCTATGGAGTGCCCCCACAGCAAGCAGCACACTATGTAAAGTAGTGAGTGTACAGCTTGTATTACAGTGTAAATTTGCTGTCCCCTCAAAATAACTCAACACACAGCCATTAATGTTTAAACCGCTAGCAACAAAAGTGAGTACACCCCATAAGTGAAAATGTCCAAATTGGGCCCAGTTAGCCATTTTCCCTCCCCGGTGTCATGTGGCTTGTTAGTGCTACAAGGTCTCAGGTGTGAATGGGGAGCAGGTGTGTTAAATTTGGTGTTATCACTCTCACTCTTTCATACTGGTCACTGGAAGTTCAACATGGCAAATCATGGCAAATAACTCTCTGAGGATCTGAAAAAAAGAATTTTGCTCTACATAAAGATTGCCAAGAAACTGAAACTGTGCAGCACGGAGGCCAAGACCATACAGCAGTTTAAAAGGACAGGTTCCACTCAGAACAGGCCTCGCCATGGTCAACCAAAGAAGTTGAGTGCACGTGCTCAGCGTCATATCCAGAGGTTGTCTTTGGGAAATAGACATATGAGTGCTGCCAGCATTGCCGCAGAGGTTGAAGGGGTTGGGGTCAGCCTGTCAGTGCTCACACCATACGCCACACACTGCATCAAATTGGTCTGCATGGACATCATCCCAGAAGGAAGCCTCTTCTAAAGATGATGCACAAGAAAGCCCGCAAACAGTTTGCTGAAGACAAGTAGACTAAGGACATGGATTACTGGAACCATGTCCTGTGGTCTGATGAGACCAAGATAAACTTATTTTGTTCAGATGGTGTCAAGCAGGTGTGGCGGCAATCAGGTGAGGAGTACAAAGACAAGTATATCTTGCCTACAGTCAAGCATGGTGGTGGGAGTGTCATGGTCTGGTGCTGCTGGCACTGGGGAGCTGCAGTTCATTGAGGGGCCCATGAATGCCAACATGTACTGTAACATACTGACGCAAAGCATGATCCCCTCCCTTCGGAGACTGAGCCACAGGGCAGTATTCCAACATGACAACGACCCCAAACACACCTCCAAGACGACCACTGTCTTGCTAAAGAAGCTGAGGGTAAAGGTGATGAACTGGCCAAGCATGTCTCCAGACCTAAACCCTGTTGCGCATCTGTGGGGCATTCTCAAATAGAAGGTGAAGGAGTGCAAGGTCCATGCCCAAGAGGGTTAAGGCAGTGCTGGAAAATAATGGTGGCCACACAAACTATTGACACTTTGGGCCCAGTTTGGACATTTTCACTTAGGGGTGTACTCGCTTTTGTTATCAGTGGTTTAGATATTAATAGCTTTGTGTTGAGTTATTTTGAGGGAACAGCAAATTTACACTGTTATACAAGCTGTACACTCACTACTTTATATTGTAGCAAAGTGTAATTTCTTCAGTGTTGTCATGTGAAAAGATATAATAAAATATTTACAAAAATGTGAGGGGTGTACTCACCTTTGTGAGATACTATACATACTTATGGGCTTATACATACCTTAATGCATAAATACATAAAAAAATACATCCACCAGCTCTTTGATGTCATCATGGAGGAGTGGAAGAGGACTCCAGTGACAACCGGTGAAGCTCTTGTGAACTCTATGCCCAAGAGGGTTAAGGCAGTGCTGGGAAATAATGGTGGCAACACAAAATATTGACACTATGGGCCCAGTTTGGACATTTTCACTTAGGGGTGTACTCACTTTTGTTGCCAGCAGTTTAGATATTAATGGCTGTGTGTTGAGTTATTTTGAGGGAACAGCAAATTTACACTGTTATACAAGCTGTATACTCACTACTTTACATTGTAGCAAAGTGTAATTTCTTCAGTGTTGTCACATGAAAAGATATAATAAAATATTTACAAAAATGTGAGGTGTGTGCTCACTTTTGTGAGATACTGTAACTAAGGGTGTTGACTGCTATATCCCTGCAGGTAGGTAGTGCAGATTCATTTAAATTTGTTTAGATTAGAATTGTTATAATTCCAGTAGAAAAGGAGGTTTTGCACCAGATCAAATATAAATCCATTTGGTTATACTTATCTTTTACTCTATTCAATTCCTTATTCCATTTTTCTAAACCTTGGTGAATGGGGAACTTTGTTACAAGCAATTAAAGGCACTTTGGATTCTATTATTCAATAAGAAGTATATTTTCACTATTGTGATGGTGGTTGCCCTTGTTTTTGATACTCAAAAAGATAGTTTACTTAGTAGTGACTGTGCCGAATCTGCCATTATCCAATAGTAAGTATTCTTACTATTGAGCAATTGATGGTAGGCCCAAAGATTCCCTGCACTGACATTCATAATCATAAACGCTGAATCTCATGTGTTAAATCACTCTCTGGTCATCATACATTGGAGCCAGGAGAATAGATCTCAGCCAATGGGGCAAATCACTTGCACAGCATTTTTTTTATAGTTCACTCCACTCTGGTTGTGAGCTGCTTTATTATGTTATTTGCCTTGATTTTTTTTATAATCTTTTGGTTTAATTTAATAAAATATATTTTCTTTAACATGTGTTTCATATCAAGAGATAATATGTAATTATATATTATATAAGGCTAAAGGTTAATTTGCATAGTGGGAAAGTTAAAGTACATCTGTCAAAAAAACTGCACAGCAGGCTTGTCCTTGAATATAGCTATCTATACATTTTTATACAAGCTATACATAGTCTCCCATCTGACCAGTAACATATTTTTTAGCAGAAGGTGCAATGAAGCTGAAAAAAAAGAAACTGTAAAATAGCCATGGACTTTAACCACTTCAATACCGGGCACTTAGACACCTTCCCGCCCAGGCCAATTTTCAGATTTCAGCACTGTCGCAATTTGAATGACAATTGCGCGGTCATGCTACACTGTACCCAAACACATTTTTTATCATTTTGTTCCCACAAATAGAGCTTTCTTTTGGTGGTATTTGATCACCTCTGCGGTTTTTATTTTTTGCACAACAAATAAAAAAAGACCGAACATTTAAAAAAAAAAAACAAGTTTTTCTTTGTTTCTGTTAAAATTTTTTGTAAATAAGTACGTTTTCTTCTTCAATGACGGGCACTGATATGGCTGCACTGACGGGCACTGAAACGGTGGCACTGATGGGCACCGATGAGGTGACACCAATGAGGTGGCACTGATGAGGTGGCACTGACGGGCACTGATGATGGGCACTGATCAGCGGCACTGATGGGCAATGATAGGTGGCACTGATGGGCACTGATAGGTGGCACTGGTATGCAGCACTGATGGGCACTCATAGGTGGCACTGATGGGCACTCATAGGCAGCACTGATGGGCACTCATAGGCGGCACTGATGGGCACTCGTAGGTGGCATTGATTGGTACATATGGGTGGCACTGATGGGTACTTATGTGTGGCACTGATGTGTGGCACTGATGGGCACTGATAGGTGAGCACTGATGGGCACAGATGGGCACTGACAGGTGGCACCGATGGGCAATGACAGGTGGCACCGATGGGCAATGACAGGTGGCACTCATAAAACATATTGGGGGCATTGCTGGTACATAATGGTGCCAATCAGTGCCCATTTGTGGGCACTGATCGGCACAGATTGGTCACATAGGGCACATGTGGATGGCCATGGGGTACATACCTGGCCATCCACATGTTGCCCCTTCCCTGGTGGTCCTAGTGGCGATCCCTGGTGGTCCAGTGTGGTGATCTGAGAGGGGGCTGCGCTGATAAACAATCAGCGCAGACCCCCCCTGTCAGGAGAACCGCCGATCAGCTCTCCTCTACTCGCGTCTGTCAGACGCGAGTGAGGAAAAGCCGATCAATGGCTCTTCCCATTGACAGCATGATCAGCTGTGATTGGACACGGCTGATCACGTGGTAAAGAGCCTCCGCCGGAGGCTCTTTACCAAGATCGGTGTTGTGGTGTGTCAGGCTGACACACCGCTCCACCGATCGCCGGGATGCATGCCCCCGAGGGCGCACAGCGGCATGTTATCCTGCTGGACGTCATATGATGCCCAGTCAGGATAACGGAACCACTTCCCGGACGTCAATCCGCTATAGGGCGCGCAGGAAGTGGTTAATATGATATCACTAAATACATAAAAATTCTATCACTAATAAGGTATCATGCTCCACAAACACACTCACATACACAAATATGATAAAAATTATAGCAACTAAATTGTCAAGAGTATTGGGACGCCTGCATGCACATGAACCTTAATGACATCCCTGTCTTAGTCCATAGGGTTCAACATTGAGTTGGCCCACCCAACTCAAGCTATAACAGCTTCAACTCTTCTGGGAAGGCTGTCCACAATGTTTAGGTGTGTGTCTATGGTAATGTTTGACCATTCTTCCAGAAGCGCATTTGTGACGCCAGTCACTGATGTTAGATGAGAAGGCCTGGCTTGCATTCTCCGCTCTAATTCATCTCAAAGGTGTTCTATTGGGTTGAGGTCAGTGCAAGCCAGTCAATTCCAGTCAATTCATCCACCTAAAACTCACTCATCCATGTCTTTATGCGCCTTGCTTTGTGCATGGTGCACAGTCATGTTGGAACAGGAAGGGGCCATCCCCAAACTGTTCCCACATAGTTGGGAGCATGAAATTGTCCAAAATGTCTTGGTATGCTGATGCCGTAAGAGTTCCCTTCACTGGAACTAAGGGGCCAAGCCCAACACCTGAAAAACAACCCCACACCATAATACCCCCTTCACCAAATGATTTGGACCAGTGCACAAAGGAAGGTCCATAAAGACAAAGATGGGCAAGTTTGGGGTGGAGGAACTTGACTGGCCTGCACAGAGTCCTGTTTTCAACCTGATAGAACACCTTTGGAATGAATTAGAGCGGAGACAGCAACCAGGCCTTCTTGTCCAACATCAGTGTTTGACCTCACAAATTAGCTTTTAGAAGAATGGTCAAACATTCCTATAGACACACTCCTAAACCTTGTGGACAGCCTTCCCTGAAGAGTTGAAGCTGTTATAGCTGGAAAGGGTGGGCCAACTCAATATTGAACCCTACAGACGAAGACTGGGATGTCATTAAAGTTAATGTTCATGTAAAGGGAGGTGTTCTAATACTTTTGACACTATACTGTAAGATAGATAGATAGATTAGATAGATAGATAGATAGATAGATAGATAGATAGATAGATAGATAGATAGATAGATAGATAGATAGATAGATAGATAGATAGATAGATAGATAGATAGATAGATAGATAGATAGATAGATAGATAGATAGATAGATAGATAGATAGATAGATAGATAGATAGATAAAAACAGTAGTTAATTCCATACAAAGCAACATTTTTATAACTAGTGCTTGAAGCTAGCTTTAGTGTGTGCCTTGCATTATTTGGAGGAAAATAGAAGCATGTAGCATATTCTAGCTTTTGACATTGGAGAGCATATCTGATAGCAATGAACATGGAGGGAGGGAAGGCATTTACATGCAAAAAGTGGATTATGTGGGTTCAGAAATTATTTTTTAAGACCCATCTTATGCATTTTTTCAAAAGAAAGATATGTTCTTATTTTTTTCTATAATGATCCGTAAGCTTAGGGTGAGCTGCTCAAAGGTGATCCTTTAGAAAAAGATGACCTCTTACCACACGGTGTGGATCCCATATTACAGGGATTGGACAGGCACATTATCGATCCAGCAATAGGTGGCACCCATATTAGATTAGCATCCTGGAAGTTTTACTAGATAGATCGTTTTGGATAGATCATGTACGGGGGCTGTCCCTGTCACTTCCTGTCCTTGAGCAACAACAGGAAATAAGAGAAAATATCTCCAAACTGTGAGGAAATCTGGTCCTGATTTACCTTCACTTCTAATGACAATTGCAAATGTCCCATCACATTCTGTCTCAAGTTTCCAGAACAAATATTGAGGGTGAACCAAACTTGACAGGGGAACCAAAAAACTTGACAGGGGCTCTAATTCTTCCCTACTTAATCTATAATTAAAAGTTTTTGGCTAGACATACATTTTAATAGATATTTAATAGCTATTTAAAGGGCCACAATAATTATTTATTATAGCTTCATTATATTTTACTATAGATTTTTATGTTTTTCTGAAATTTTTGTAGATATGTATTATTTCTAAAGGGCAATTCCACATCAATAAAAATAATCTAGCATATAAAATTGCCTTTTTGTAATTTAATGTAATTAAAAATGACCTTTCCATTTCAATCTGAAGCTGCTGTAAATTTCTAAAACTGTCAAAAAAATTCAATACAGTTCGACAATCTGCTTGTGTGAATAACTCACTGATTTTCCCAGACATCTGCACTAAGGTACAAGATACATTTTCAGCATTTCCTGCAGTAGGAATTTAGGGTTAATTACTTCTACAGTGGTGAAGACATTGTAGCTTTCCTAATTGGAACCTGAAAGTGCACCAGATGGTTATAATGAGGGCTGACCTTCCCATTTAGGAATCAGCCTTACAATGTCATAGTGGAACAGCATTTTCTTCACTACAGAAAAAGGTAAAAAGGTAGGTATCTTCTAAAAAGTTAATGGCTTCCCACCTGTTCACAGCAGTTGTACTGTGAGCGGGTGGCAGCTGCAGCCTGGGCGACGTATTGGTATGCCAAAGCCTTTCTTCTCAGTTTGGGGTGTGCATGCAAGCTTTCCCTGTGAACCCATGCTGTGATTGGACACAGCACGAGTTTGGCAGCTAATTTCAGCCAATGATTTTGGCTGAAGTCAGACACAGATTTCTGTTTTTACAAAAACACAGAACTCTGCAGAACTCTGTGTACTGTGAAGAGCAACCTGATTGTTTCTCCTCCCTGCAAAGCAGGGAAAAAAACAGCCAGATAGTTAAATTGATTGTAAAGGCTAATTTTTTATTTTTTTTAAATTATTATTATTATTATTATTATTATTATTATTATTCACGATTTATATAGCGCCAACAGTTTATGGAGCACTTTACAATGTGGAGGGGGACAGCACAATTACAGTACAATACAGAAGGGACAGCAGGGCCCTGCTTGTAGAGCTTACATTCTAAAGGTAATAGATGCGGGGAATGATTTGATGGGGTTGTTAGGTGGGTGTGGGATGGGCTTCCCTGAAAAAGTGAGTTTTCAGGGATCTCCTAAAGGTGGACAGGTTAGGGGCTGATTGGATATACTGGGGCAGGGAATTTCAGGGGATGGGGAAGGCTCTGGAGAAGTCCTGAAGATGAGCATAAGAGGAGGTAACAAGGGAGCTAGAGAGCAGGAGGTCCTGGGAGGAGCGAAGAGGACGATTTGGGCGATATCTGCAGAGGTTAGGCCATTAAGGAGAGAGTTGCAGTAGTCAAGGCGGGAAATTATCAAGGAGTGAGTAAAATGCTTTGTGGTGTCATTAGTCAGGAAGGGTCGAATTCTGGAGATGTTGTGGAGGTAAAGGCGGCAGGATTTAGTCAGTGATTGGATGTGGGGGCTGAAGGAGAGGTCAGAGTCAAGGATTTCACCCAGCACCCTGGCATGTGTGGAGGGACCAATGGTTGTGCTGTTGATCTTAATGGTAAAGTTATGGGGGGGGACCAGGAAGGAGGAAAAATTACAAGCTCAGTTTTAGAAAGATTAAGTTTGAGAAAGTGATGCGACATCCATACCGAGATGTCATTCAGTAAGTTTGAGATCCGTGAGTAGATCGAGGGGGTAATTTGAGGAGTGGAGAGATAGATCTGGGTGTCATCGGCGTAGGGGTGGTATTGGAAGCCATGGGAGGTTATCAACTGGCCCAGGGAAGAGGTATAGAGTGAGAATAGGAGGGGCCCAAGGACAGACCTTGGGGTACCCCAACAGAGAGAGGAAGAGGAGTAGAGAAGATGGAGTTGTAAGTGACACTGAAAGTGCACTGAGATAGGTAGGAGGAGAACCAGGATAAAGTAGAATCACAGAGGCCAAGGGAGTGTAGTTTGCTGAGGAGGAGCAGGTGGTCAACTGTGTCGAAGGCAACAGAGATGTCTAAGAGTATGAGTATGGAGTAATGGCCATTGGTTTTCGTAGTTAGTAGGTCATCGGTGAATTTTAGTAGGGCAGTTTCTGTAGAGTGTTGTGGACGGAAGCCAGACTGTAGGGGATCGAGAAGGTTGTTGTCCGTGAGGTAGCGACTAATTCAGTTATGGACAAGGCATTCAATGAGCTTGGAGGCAAACGGGAGCAGGGAGACAGGTCATGAGTTATTCAAACAGCTGGGGTCTAGTGAAGGTTTTTTAAGTATGGGGGTAACCAGTGCATGTTTGAGCAGGCAAGGAAAGGTGCGGAAGGAGAGGGAAAGGTTGAAGATGTGGGTTAGAGAGTTTAGGATAGAGTGGGAAGGTAGTCGCAGTAATTGTGAGGGGACAGGGTCCAGGGGACAGGTGGTGAGGTGGGCCTTAAAGAGGAGTTTATCAACTTCATTGGTGGTAACTGGGCAGAAGGAGGAGAGGAGTGAGTGTGGTGTTGGACCTGATGTGTTGGGTCCAGTACATATACCATAGTTTGGAGATACTATAACTTTTGCACAAACAAATTAATATATACTTATTGGGATTTTTTTTGTTTGTTACCAAAGACATGTAGCAGAATACATTTTGTCCTAAATTTAAAAAATCTCTTTTTTTTTTTTTTTTAATTTTGGTCTTTTTTAATTTATATTGTAAAAAAATAAAAATCCAGTGTTGATAAAATACCACCAAAAGAAAGCTCTATTTGTGTAAAAAAATTATAAACATTCCATTTGGGTACAGTGTTGCATGACGCTCAATTGGCAGTTAAAGTAGTGCAGTGCTGAGAAAAATGCTATGGTGATGAAATCATTGACTGCCAGTGAAAATATTGTAAATGGAGGAAGTATTCATTCCTTACAACCATTCACTTATATGTTTAGATCTAAAAGATTCTGATGGCAGGTAACCAAACCTAGTAAGTCTAATACTGCGTACACATGACCGGACTCTACATCAGAATAGACTCGGACGGTCTTTCCGACGGAGTTCCGCTGAAATGGACTTGCCTACACACAATCACACCAAAGTCTGATCGTTTAGAACGTGATGACGTACGATGGGACTAGAAAAAGGTAGTTCAATAGCCAGTAGCCAATAGCTGCCCTTTGGTCTGTCGGAATAGCATTCAGACAAGCGGTTTTCCCAATAGGAACTGACTCCGTCGGAAAGATTTGAAACATGTTCTATTTCTAGGTCCGTCAGAATTTTAGAAAGAAAAACTCAGATGAAGCCCACACACGATTGGAATGTCCGACGGAATGATTCCGCCGGACCTTTTCTGCTGGAAAGTCCGGTCGTGTGTACACGGCATAATTCTCCAGGGGTAAAGTACTGAAGTATAATGGACATCCTCTTTTTTTGGCCTTGTGTAAATGCCAAAATCAGCATTTTCTTCTATGGCCTCTTCACCCTTCATAAAATTGGGCTGGACGGATAAGTAATGCCCTGTTCATATGATCGGACATTGATCAGACATTCCGACAACAAAATCCATTGATTTTTTCCGACGGATGTTGGCTCAAACTTGTTCTGGACGCGGTGACGTAAAACATGTACATTGGGACTATAAACGGGGCAGTAGCCAATAGCTTTCGTCTTTTAATTTATTTTGAGCATGCGTGGCACTTTGTGTGTCGGATTTGTGTACACACGATCGGAATTTGACCGATCAGGTTTTGTTGTCGGAAAATTTTATATCCTGTTCTCAAACCTTGTGTGTCAGAAATTCCAACGGAAAAAGTCAGATGGAGCCCATATACAATTGGAATTTCCGACACACGATCACACTTTTTCCGTTGGAAAATCCGACCATGTGTACAGGGCATTAGTGTAAACCTAATATTTAACCCCCCAAAAAATCTGGAAGCAGCCCATATATGCTACCATTGCGGTGAGGTATCTAGCACCATAGCTTCCTATACTTTGAACCTGGGATTGTGTTTATTATTAGTGGGGGATATTCGGTAATAACCTCACATTACATCATGAGGTAATATTCAAATGTAGTTTATTCCATACTTTAATACTGTTTATGGATTAATACTATGGTTATTAAATTCAACCTTTGATGGTTGTGTATACATATTTTACAGAAAACACAATGCCAGTTTCATATATACATATATCATCTTTATATATATATATATATATATATATATATATATATATATATATATATATATCATCTGTTTACCACGTGATCGCTCCATCAAATGACGGAACGATCACTTGGAAATAAACCAATGTCATGTCCAGTTCCTCTCTCCCCTCTCTGTACCGATCGGTAGAGTGTGAGGGGAAAGGAGAGATTGGGTGCAGCAGCGCTGTGGGCTGGATGTGTAGTGCCCACAGCGCTGCTCTGTCACATTTCGGGGACTCATCCATCCATCCATGCTCTGCCATCCCATACATGCCATCCATGCTCAGCCATCCCATGCATGCCATCCATACTCATCCATCCCGTGCATGCCATCCATACTCAGCCATCCCTTTCATGCCATCCATTCTCAGCCATCCCATGCATGCCATCCATGCTCAGCCATCCCATGCATACCGTCCATGCTCAGCCATCTCATGGATGCCATCCATACTCAGCCATTCTATGCATGCCATCCATACTCAGCCATCCCATGAATGCCATCCATGCTCAGCCATCCAATGCATGCCGTCCATGCTCAGCCATCCCATGCATGCCATCCATACTCAGCCATCCCATGCATGCCGTCCATACTCAGCCATCCCATGCATGCCATCCATTCTCAGCCATCCCATTCATGCCATCCAAACTCAGCCATCCCATGCATGCCATCCATACTCAGCCATCCCATGAATGCCATCCATACTCAGGCATCCCATGCATGCCATCCATACTCAGCCATCCCATGCACGCCATCCATACTCAGCCATTCCATGCATGCCAACCATACTCAGCCATCCCGTGCATGCCATCCATACTCAGCCATCCATGCTCAGCCAACCCATGCATGCCGTCCATGCTCAGTCATCCCATGCATGCCATCCATACTAAGCCATCCCATGCATGCCATCCATACTCAGGCATCCAATGCATGCCATCCATGCTCAGCCACCCCATGCATGCCATCCATACACAGCCATCCCATGCATGACATCTATACTCAGCCATACTTAACCATACTCAACCATAACCAGTAATACTTAGCCATACTCAGCCATATTCAGCCATACTCATTCATTCTCAGTCATCCCATCCATACTCAGCCATACCCAGACATACTCAGCCTTACTCAGTCATCCCATCCATACTCAGCCATCCACATTTGTGGCTCAACCATGCTCAACCATCCCCATCCACGGCTCATCCATCCCCATTCATGCTCATCCATGCCACATCAGTTCTCATCCATGCCACATCCATTCCACTACAGTGCCTCACAAAAGTGTCAAACTAGATTTCAAATGTATGCCCCCAGAACACCTGATGGTGCTCCCTGCATGTTGGGCCTCTGTATGTGGCCAGGCTGTGGAAAAGTCTCCTATATGTGGTATCACTATAGCCAGGAGGAGTAGGAGAATCTATTTTGGGGTGTAATTTTTGATATGTACATGCTGTGTGTTATGCCACGTACACACGGTCGGACTTTGTTCGGACATTTCGACAACAAAATCCAAGGATTTTTTCAGACGGATGTTGGCTCAAACTTGTCTTGCATACACACGGTCACACAAAGTTGTCGGAAAATCCGATCGTTCTAAACGCGGTGACGTAAAACACGTACGTCGGGACTATAAACGGGGCAGTGGCCAATAGCTTTCATCTCTTTATTTATTCTGAGCATGAGTGGCCCTTTTTCCGTCGGATTTGTGTACACACGATCGGAATTTCCGACAACAGATTTTGTTGTCGGAAAATTTTATATCCTGCTCTCAAACTTCGTGTGTCAGAAAATTCGATGGAAAATGCGTGATGGAGCCTACACACGGTCGGAATTTCCGACAACAAGGTCCTATCACACATTTTCCATCGGAAAATCCGACCGTGTGTACGGGGCATTAGAATTGTGTACGGGGCATTAGAAAATGCGTTTTCATTATCTTTCCACATTTTCCAAAAACTTGTAAAAAAAAATGGCATGCTCAAAAGACTCATTATGCCTCATAGATTATACGTTGGGGTGTTTTCTTTCCAAAATGGGGTAATTGGGCGTTTCCATTGTCCCCTAGTGCTCCAGGGCCATCAAAAGTGCAAGAGGTAGTCAAGAAATTATATGTGTAATTTATGCTCCTAGAACGCCTGATGGTGCTCCCTGCATTTTGGGCCTCTATATGTAGCCACGCTGTGTAAAAGTCCCACACATGTAGTATTGTCATACTCAGGAGGGGTAGTAAAATGTGTTTTGAGGTGTAATTTGTGGTATGCATATGCTGTGTGTGAGAAATAACCTGCAAATAGACTCTTACTAAATACCTTGGACTGTCTACTTTCTAAAAAGGGTAAATTTGGGGGGTATTTGTGCTTTCCTGGCTTGTTAGGGTCTCAAGAAATGAGATTTTGGCCAAAATTTCTGAAGAAAAATTACTAATTTGCAAAATTGTATAACAGAAACTAAGATAAATGCATTTTTTAATAGAATTTTCAGGGTTTTTTTTCATTTATAGCGCAGAAAATAAAAAACCCAGCGGTGATTAAATACCACCAAAAGAACGCTCTATTTGTGTGGAATAAAGGACAAAATTTTGGGTACAGTGTTGCATGACTGAGTAATTGTCATTCCAATTGTGAGAGCACCGAAAGCTGAAAATTGGTCTGGTTAGGAAGGGGGTTTAAGTGCCCAGTGGGTAAGTGGTTAATTTTGCTCTGGTCAATTAAGCCTCTCTACTTTATACTCCATTGATGATTAGTAACACTATGATGATATCCTTTTTCTTTGTGAATGCTCTAACATGATATGTTCTAATATCTAGACGTCCTCATCCCCCTAAGGAAGATTTGGATTATTGTAATCGAAACACGTTGGGGTCCTTTGGGCAGAGACACTAAGTTAGAAATTTCTATGTAAAATTTGCTATCGGTCATTGTACAAGGACATCATTTATAATAAGTTGCGGTTACTGTATGTACACCAGAGCTCATATTTTAAATAAAGAGTGTGTTGAATGGTAAATTCAATTTGTACCAATAAAAAACATATTTTTTTACCTTGATGTATTAGTCTGATTTTTTTGCTGCCTAAAAGCCCTTTGTTGCCTAAAAGCCCTAGTAAGTGTAAACTTGATGTGTGCACTTCATAGGTATATGGCTCCATTAAAAAGTGTTGGGAAGTATGGGATGTGTTATATCAAGATGTTCATTATCTTTACCAAAATATACAAAATATAGTTTTGAAACTCCAAGATAGGTAAATATTTCAACGCTTTTATTTTTTTTATGTATTTATGGCTTAAGGTATGTATAAGCCCATAAGTATGTACAGTATCTCACAAAAGTGAGTACACCCCTCACATTTTTGTAAATATTTTATTATATTTTTTCACATGACAACACTGAATAAATTACACTTTGCTACAATGTAAAGTAGTGAAGGTACAGCTTGAATAACAGTGTTAATTTGTTGTTCCCTCAAAATAACTCAACACACAGCTATTAATATCTAAACCACTGGCAACAAAAGTGAGTACACCCCTAAGTGAAAATGTCCAAATTGGGCCCAAAGTGTCAATATTTTGTGTGGCCACCATTATTTTCCAGCACTGCCTTAACTCTCTTGGGCATGGACCTTGCGCTCCTCCTTCCAGTTGAGGATGCCCCACAGATGCTCAACAGGGTTTAGGTCTAGAGACATGCTTGGCCAGTCCATCACCTTTACCCTCAGCTTCTTTAGCAAGGCAGTGGTCATCTTGGAGGTGTGTTTGGGGTCATTGTTATGTTGGAATACTGCCCTTCGGCCCAGTCTCCGAAGGTAGGGGATCATGCTCTGCTTCAACACGTTACAGTACATGTTGACATTCATGGTTCCCTCAATGAACTGTAGTTCTCCAGTGTCGGCAGCACTCATGCAGCCCAAGACCATGACACTCCCACCACCATGCTTGACTGTAGGCAAGACACACTTGTCTTTGTACTCATCACCTGGTTGCCGCCACACATGCTTGACATCATCTGAACCAAAGTTTATTTTGGTCTCATCAGACCACAGGACATGGTTTTAGTAAACCATGTCCTTAGTCTGCTCGTCTTCAACAAACTGTTTGCGGGCTTTCTTGTGCATCATCTGTAGAAGAGGCTTCCTTCTGGGACGACAACCATGCAGACCAGTTTGATGCAGTGTGCGGCGTATGGTCTGAGCACTGACAGGCTTACCCTCCACCCCTTCAACCTCTGCAGCAATGCTGGCAGCACTCATACATCTATTTCCCAAAGACAACCTCTGGATATGACGCTAAGCACGTGCACTCAACTTCTTTGGTCTACCGTGGTGAGGCCTGTTCTAAGTGGAACCTGTCCTGTTAAACCGCTGTATGGTCTTGTCCACCATGCTGCCTCAGGGTCTTGGTAATCTTCTTATAGCCTAGGCCATCTTTATGTAGAGCAACAATTCTTTTTTTCAGATCCTCAGAGAGTTCTTTGCCATGATGTGCCATGTTGAAATTCCAGTGACCAGTATGAGAGAGTAATAGCGATAAAACCAAATTTAACACACCTGCTCCCCATTCACACCTGATACCTTGTAACACTAACAAGTCACATGATACCGGGGAGGCCAGAATGTCTAATTGGGCCCAATTTGGACATTTTCACTTAGGGGTGTACTCACTTTTGTTACCAGCGGTTTAAACATTAATGGCTGTGTGTCGACTTATTTTGAGAGGACAGCAAATTTACACTGTTATACAAGCTGTAAACTCACTATTCTACATTGTAGCAAAGTGTCATTTCTTCAGTGTTGTCACATGAAAAGATATAATAAAATATTTACAAAAATGTGAGGGGTGTACTCACTTTTGTGAGATACTGTATTTGCTGTCGTCAGATAGAGGAGTTGAAGGTTTAAACCACTGTTAAACATGTTCACTTTTGGAGTTTGGGTCCCAGTAGGGAAATTTCCCTTTACTCCATGTCGCATAGGCACAATAGGAATTGACAGGAATTATATCCAAATTGGGGAAAATTCGCCAGTCAGATAGATGTTACCATATCAGGTATTCACATTGGAAGATTTTCCTTCACTTCTTGTCCCTGTTTCTCATTGACAGTGGTCAGCAGGACAAAGAGAGAAAGTGAACCGCAGACAGTTATAAAATCTGGCAGGGATTTTAATATTTCCTAACTGTAAAAAAGATTGAGTGATGGTCAGATTATCACTTTTAGTTCCATACAAACTTCATTGAGTTTTAAACTGATTAACACTTTTATGTCCATTGCTTGTAAATTGAGAGGAGTTTATGTAGAGCAGTGTCTCATATCCTAAAGAATCTTAGGTTTATTCTTACTCTTTCCATTACACCATGTTAAATAACAGCATCTTCTGTACACAGCAAATTACAGGAAAATAAAATATTGCATTCTGATAAATGCATGAGGGTAGTACTTGTAATGCAAGTATTTTTTTTTATTTTATGTACCTTTTTATATTGATGTGACAGTTAGAGGGCTTGAGCCAAAACATACAACTCTGCATACATTGATATTTGTATTCATGTGGTTAAAAACGTTTTTTTCCAAAAAAAAAAACAAAAACTAACTGTTTAAATGTGTTTTTGCTTACTTAAAGTCTAATTAAATTAATATGTCCATCTCAGGCTACCCTGTTACCCTGGTTATGTCAATGTGCAAAGTGAATCTAAATGGGAGTGATTTTTTTTTATTATTAATCAGTTGATCTACTTGCATTATTCTAAGGAGGAAAGTTGCAGTGTCAGCATTCCTTTAGCAGTGATTAACCCTTTGGGAATATCTCACTAAAAATGAAATTTGTGTTGCAGAGGATGTCTAAAATCTGACTTGTATCTTAGTGCAGACTTCTGGTCAAATCAGTGATCCAATCAGACATACAGAAAATGAAGTTTCTGTGGAAGTTCTGTACACCATCTGTGTACAGAATGCCTCCAGGTTGCCATATTGCATTGAATTTTGCAGAAGATACAACACCGCAGATTGAAATGGAAGGTCCTTTTTAAAACCATTAAATTATAATTTGGTTAAATAGCAATTGTACATGCTATATTCTTTTTTTAACCGATTCACCCTCGGAAGATTTTACCCCCTTACTGACCAGAGCACTTTTTTGCGATTCGGCACAGCATCGCTTTAACTGATAATTGCGTGGTCGTGCGATGTTGCACCCAAACAAAATTGAAGTCCTTTTTTTCCCACAAATAGAGCTTTCTTTGGTGGTGTTTGAGCACCTCTGCTGTTCTTATTTTTTGTGCTATATACAAAAAAATAGCGACAATTTTGAAAAAAACGCAATATTTTTTACTTTTTGCTATAATAAATATCCCCCACAAATATATAAAAAAAACTATTTTTTTTCCTCAGTTTAGGCCGATATGTATTCTTTTACATATTTTTGGTAAAAAAAATCACAATAAGCGTATATTGATTAGTTTGCGCAAAAGTTATAGCGTCTACAAAATAGGGGATAGTTTTATGGCATTTTTATTATTAATTTTATTTTTATTAGTAATGGTGGTGATCTGCAATTTTTATTGGGACTGCGACATTATGGCGGACACATTGGACACTTTTTACACTATTTTGGGACCATTGTCATTTATACAGCGATCAGTGCTATAAAAATGCACTGATTACTGTGTAAATGACACTGGCAGGGAAGGAGTTAACCACTAGGGGGCGATTAAGGGGTTAAGTGTGTCCTAGGGAGTGATTCTAACTGTGAGGGGATGGGCTTCAACTCACATAGCTATCACTGCTCGAGTCTGCCGGTCCCACGAGCACGGTCACGCTGTACACGGCGGGCATGCGCCTGCTAGCCCTGCCTCTTAAAGGGGAAGTACAGGTACGCCCATTTGCCCACCGCTGCCATTGTGCTGACTTACATTGTCGTGCAGCGGTCGGCAAGTGGTTAATTTATATATTTTTCCTACGTAAGTGGAGTTACCCCTTAAAGTGTAAGTAAATCCCCCTATTGTTTTCAGCCAAGGAAGCTGCCATCTTTGCCTCTGTTTAACCCTTTCACTGCCAAGTCCATACGGACCTACAAAAGGGCCTGCAGGTGGTCAGGTCAGTACTACGTACGGGCCTCTTTTTTCCCTCTGCTATAAGCTTATGGTCACTTCAATGACCATAAGCATATATCAGAATTGTTCTGCAGACTCTGCGGGTGATGTTTGTGCTTAGGGGGCTTGGTAAACCACCCCCCTTAGTGTAGCACCCGGGGGCATGCAGCGATCACTATGTTCGCTCCTATATGCCCACTGACATCTGATAATAGTAACTGCGAGAGTTACTATGTATCAGACTGTCAGTTTATGAATGAATGGAATCTCTATACAAATTCCATTCATTCAAGTAAAGAGATACAGAGAAAAGGACTAACTTCAGTCCCTTTCTCTGTCTCAAAAAAATAGATATGGGGGTCTGTTTAAACCTCTGATATTTCACCAAAGACCCCCCTCCGCCCCCCCCGCAAAAAAATTATAAAATTAATTAAAAAAATGTAAAAATGTTTAAAAAAAAACACAAACACAGTAAAAACCCCCAGGTCCGCCTGCACTCACCCCTCTATGGTGACGATCCCCCCCACACTCTTCCCTCCATGGATACCTCAGCCTCTCCTCCGGAAGACGATAGCAAATATTAATTCGCTATTGTCACAAGTGGGTGAGTTCGGGGTGCAATCCTCTGCCAACCTTTTTCAAGCCGATTAAAGCCTCAGTCTGGTGCCCTGCAGGGGGTGGCACCCCTGCGCCTCCAATGGACCGGCAGCTCCTGGACATGGAGCGGACTCTGTCAAGCAAATCTGCCTGCTCAGCGGGGGGATTTGTCTGCTGATCCCCACTGAGCAGGCAGATGACAGGTTGGACACGGACACAGCCCGCTGTTCTCTATGGGGCAGTCAGATGGAAACGGGCCGCCTGTTCATTTCCATCGGATGCCATCTGATATGATCTGCTAAATGGATGAGGAATGGAATCTCCATCTATCTGTTTTTAACAGACTGGATCAGATGCAGGCGGGTCCATTTACATCAGTCTCTCCATAGAGAACGATAGGTGGTCCGATTTGGGCTGCCTGTAAAACAGACAGGCAGGCCCAATCAGTGTGCTTGTGTAAAAGGGGCCTTGTTCACACAGGGCATACACAGCGTACCTTTACAGGGACGCACAGGTGTTCTGTGCATCTCTGTGCAGACAGCCCCATAGATGTAATTTGGGATGTAACACCTGCACGAACAGAGCCATAGCTTCCAATTTTACAACCATGTAGGTCCACATGCAAGTCCCTCAACTCACAATGTCTGCGTTCAGGGTCATGTACCCACACCCACATGGAATACAGATTGGGAACAGCAGCTATGCCTGTGCAGAGGTTGCATCCCAATTGACATAAATGGGACTGCCTGTATGGGGATGCACGGAACATCTGTGCATCCCTGTGTGGGTAAACATGGCCCTCCATGGGCGTACACTTTAATGCCAAATGTGAATGATGCTTTAGTACTCATTTAGCAGGAATTTTGTAAGTTACATTGTGTTTGTGTGCAATATTAATGATTTTAGTGTATTTTTTTTTAAAATAGCGATATGATGAACATTTGCTCAATTACTGCGGGACTCAAAAAATCTGTAGCACTTTTTTTAATCTACAGGTCATGTGCTTTTAGAAAATGTCTAGTTTGAGGGGTCTTTCAAATTCTGAAAGCTGTAAGTGAAAAATGAAAACCTCCAGATTTTTTGAGAAATTTTTGGGTACGTTCGATTTTCACCATTTTGCAAAAAAGGAGCAATTTACAATTTACAAATATTTGTTATTTATTAACTCCATACAGGTTAAGCTTTTATATTTAGTAAGGATTTAGCAGGAATTTTGTAAAATTATCTGTATTTTTATCTGCTAATAATGGTTTTAGTGTATTTTTTGCCAATATATTTCATAAACATTTGCGCAAATACAGCAGGGTCTAAAAAATTAGAAGCACCTTCTTTCTATTCTAGAGGTCATATGCTTTCAGAAAATATATGGTTTTGGGGGTTTTTCACAAATTCTGAAAGCTGTAAGGGAAAAATGAAAACCTTCAGATTTTTAGAGAAATTTGGATATTTAAATTTTTTCGTACGTTCATTTTCCACCATTTTGCAAAAAGGCGCAATGTAAAAATTAAAACTTTTTGTTATTTATTAACTCCATACAGGTTAAGCTTTTATATTTAGTAGGGATTTAGCAGGAATTTAGTAAAATTAGCTGTGTTTTTATCTGCTAATGGTTTTAGTGTATTTTTTGCCAATATATTGATTTGATAAACATTTGCGCAAATACCGCGGGGTGTAAAAAATCATTAGCACCTTCTTTTTGTTCTAGAGTTCATATTCTTTCAGAAAATATATAGTTTTGGGGGTCTTTCACAAAGTCTGAAAGCTGCAAGGAAAAAATGAAAACCTTCAGATTTTTAGAGAAATTTGGATATTTACACTTTTGCGTCTGCGCCCTTTTGCAAAATAGTAAAAATTTAACAATTTAAAAGTTATGAATATTTGTTATTTATTATCTCAATACAGGTTAAGCTTTTATATTTAGTGGGAATTTTGTAAAATTCACTGTGTTTTTATCTGCTTATAATGGTTTTAGTGTATTTTTTGAAAATATATTGCTTTAATAAACATTTGCGTAAAAAAACAGTAGCACTTTCTTTTTATTCTACTGATCATGTGCTTTCAGAAAATATATGGTTTGGGGGGTCTTTCACAAATTTTGAAAGCTATAAGTGAAAAATAATAAAGCAAAGGAAAAAGGGCAAAAACGGTCTGGCCACCTGAGTGTACAAAATGGAGCACAGGGCCTGGTAGCAAAAGGATTAATCTACAAGTGTCATGATGCTGCACATGTGATCAGTTATGACACCAACCATTGGATGGTTTGACAGTTTGGCTGAGAGCACAACTAATGGAAGTGTTACATTTCCGGCACGTTCCGAAAACAAAACTCTTTTATGGATGGGTTTACTTCCACTTTAAGGTTAGTTGAGATCAAGTTGTCCTTTGTTTTTATTCCTCTAAACCTGTCAGTGTGAATACATACTAAACACTTAGTAAACCCATCAAAAATACATGGAAAATGCATCTAACATGTACACTAGTCCTTTGACCCACTGAGGAGCAGAACATATGGGCCACATTTTCTATAGCGGAGATTGACTTTTACGCAAGGAGTTACATTTTTTTTTTCAATAATTGCAATGTGGTCATGTCACATGGCTAGTTTAGTTGAAAATAGTAAAGTAGTTTCTTTAGATGGACCTTGCACTAAAAGACAAAGGCAAATCAACTTTGCACTGCAAGTGCACTTGAAAGTACACTGAAAGTACACTTGGAAGTGCAGTTGCTCTAAATCTAAGGGGTAGATCTGAAATGAGCAAGCTAAAATTCTGTTTTTTATTTTCATTGCATGTCTCCCTTGGATCTACAGCGTCTTTACTTCCAAGTAGTGCAGTGCAAAGTGGATTTTCCATTAGCAAATAACTCCCAAAATCTATTTATTACATAGTGGGGGTTATTTACGAAAGGCAACTCCACTTTGCACTACAAGTGCACTTGGAAGTGCAGTCGCTGTAGATCTGAGGGGAAGATCTGAAATGAGGGGAAGCTCTGCTGATTTTTTCATCCAAGCATGTACAGGCTAAAATGCTGTTTTTTACTTTCCTTGCATGTCCCCCTCGGATTTACATCTACTGCACTTCCATGTGCACTTCCAAGTGCAAAGTGGATTTGCCTTTCGTAAATAACCCCCATTGTGTCTGTGAAAAGGAAAGGGGGGATGAGTTTGGTTGGGGGGGTTCCGACCCCTAAAAACAGCACAATATTGCTGTAACACTAGTGGGAAAAATTTGGAAAATATATTTATCTCACTTATCTCACAGAAAAGGGTGATGCCATTATCGTTCTGGCAAGAGCATCTTTTCATGAGATCTTTAGTGTTCCTTGGATCTCAACAGAAGTATTTCCAGAATGCTGGAAGAAGAGAAGCACATTCCCTTATTTTTTCACTGGTGTTTTCTTTTTAAAGCATTAATGCAGCAATTTTAGATAAAGTGAGGGAGGCATAATGCTATAAGTGAACAATATAAAAATATATAAATCTTGCGAGCTACTCTAGAGCAACCTGAGACTGCAATCATCGTCAGGTATAAAGTAACCTGGGGTTACAACCTAGCGTCAGGTGTGGTATAACAATTCCTGTGAAACAAAGTGCAAATTCACAGCTGCTAAGATTTGATCACAATCCCATAATCTGTGAAAACATATATACAAAAAACGAAAAAATGCAGCGCTGTGTGATACTGAACCTTACAAATGCATAAATAACAAGCAAGCTCACAGTGAAGAAAGTGTAGTATTATTCCTTAACCTCCCTGGCAGTATGATTATTTCAGATGATGCTGAAAGTGGTACAATTATTTTGCATGGAAATTTGGCATTTTATATTGTAGGCCTGTAATTGTTAGGAATAACTCACTTAAATCTGTCCAAACAAGAGTCTAGTAGACATCCCGGGTATGATACATTTTGAAACATGAAATCATAAATTATAATATAATAAATAACTTTAAATAATTATACCAAATAATAAGATAATAATAATAAAAATAAAAATTTGCTCAGTTGCAGAATTGTCGCTGTCATTACTTTTCAGTGTTTGATGACGGATCTCCCCACAAATCACTATCCCTCAATTCTGTGAGTGATTTTAATTTATTATCGCTGTTTTCTAGCTGGTCTAAAAACACTTTTGTAAAGGGATGGTTTTGGTTGCTATGGACAATCTCCAGTTTCCAGGCAGAAAGAACAGTTTTTATAATATAAAACTGCATGCAGGGCACTGGAGAAACCACTATGGACAAAAGGGATGTGAAATAATTTCATAGAGTAATGTAATCTGTAAGAATACAGTGTACTGTATGTATAGTGTGTGTTTCACTTTTTGAATTTGACGCCGTTCTCCGTCCTCGTGCGTCGCAACACTCGCAGGGAACGGAGCTCAGCTCCGCGATGAATCGAGCGGAGGACGAGCCACTCACACTGTGGGGAGACATTGCAGGATCCAGGGGACAAGGTAAGTAAACTCTTCCTGGATCCTGCGATGCAATCCCGAGTCTGGCTTGGGGTAACTGCTTTTGGTTCTGAAATTCCACCCCGAGCCAGACTTGGGAATACCGCCAGGGAGGTTAATATCAAGTGTCCAAAAAAAAAAAAAGAGAGAGATTTTTTCTCCCAATTTACTTCAATCCACAGAGACAAAAGTGCAAATTGGGGTATTATACGCATTAATATGCAAACGGTGACTCTAGTGATGATAATCCTGATCAGAAGGTGACTTCACACATGTGCTCCCCCCATGTGAATGCGCTCACCTCCAACAGTGTGACCGCACACTTAAGTTTGGTCTACATAAGCAGTTGAACCACTCCTGGGCTCTAAGTGAAACTGGCTCATCAGGATCCCACAGTCCTCAATTTAAAACAAGAAAGAGGCTGGGTAGTGCATTATCGCTAGTTTAAAAATATATTTAGAAAACATAACTTCAGGGTACTCACATATTTTAGGTGCTTCCAGCGCACCAAACTATAAAAGCATTAAGCATAAAATTCCACTCCAAACGACTTCCAAACTTGTATGTGTCAGCAGCTTGTACAAACAAGCATGTATCCGAGCTCCTCCACCGTCCTGGCCCAAAGAGTGGTTCAACTGCTTATGTGGACCAAACTTAAGTGTTCGGTCACACTGTTGGAGCGCATTCATGCGGGGGGGGGAGCACGTGCGTGAAGTCACCCTCTTCTGATCAGGATTGTCATCACTAGAGTCACCTTTTGGACATTAATACGTATAATACCCCAATTTGCACTTTTTTCTCTGTGGATTGATGTCAATTGGGAGAAAAAAATCTCTCTCTCTTTTTTTTTTTTTTTTTTGGACACTTGATATTAAGGAATAATACTACACTTTTTCACTGTGAGCTTCCTTGTTACACAAAAAAATATTTTTTTATATTCATAGGTACATTTTTTAGCAATATTGATTTTCATTGTTAATGGCACTATTTATGCATTTGTAAGGTTCAGTATCACACAGCGCTGCATTTTTTCTTTTTTTTTTTGTATACTGCTATAACTTAACCTTGCTTTGAACACAAGGCCCACTTTAAACAGAACTTTACTTTACTTCAACACAATCTATTTCAATTAAGACATGATACATTACAATATCTGAATCATGATGTAAAACATAACAGACTTTGAACAGTTGGGGGTAAAGATGGTGTTGATAAAAGTTGGCTGGAGTTTTGGGAAGCACATTAGCATATCACATAACATGTGCAAAAAAGCCATCTGCATAATGTAAAATGGGGTGATGTATAAAGATCACATATTCATCTTTGCTTTTTATACAAATGATTCTGTTCTAAAGGATATCATGAAGTAACACATAAGAAAACCCAAGTGTGGGTAAACCAACAACAAACAATTAATTATGTTTGAAAACAGATTTATAGTTTTTTTTTAACTGCGTTTAACGGGAAATAATTAAAATACCCCAATATAAAGCTAAAGGTTATGCAAAACTTCACAAAAACGTTACTTTTAATGTGTCTCCTTAATGTGTTGGCCTAGCAACATTGATCGTTAGCCTTAGTGTCAGTAACAAAATGTAACGCTTGAAGTTTATGTACCAGAATCACTTTATTGGCTGCCCCACCAGCAGCACATACTCACTTTCCATTTGCTTTGTATGGTCATAGAGTAAAAAGAAAAATACTTAGTAAAACTGAGTACAGGCATACCCCACTTTTAAGTATGCAATGGGGTTTATTTACTAAAGCTGTAAAGTGCAAAATCAGGCTCACTTTTGAATAGAAACCAATCAGCTTCTAACCCCAGCTTGTTCAATTAAGCTTTGGTAATAAAACCTGGAAGCTCATTGGTTTCCATGCATAAGTGAGCCTGATTTTGCACTTTCCAGCTTTAGTAAATAAACCCCATTGTGTACTTAAAAGTGGGGTATGCCTGTATTGAGGAGCTTGTGACTTCTTCACTCATGGTAAAGCTGCTGCTTGCTGATTGACCTTTTAGGATGGAACTAAAGGGTAATTATGGAAAAGAACTGTTTTACCTGTAACTGAATATGTTTGTAGATCAATGTTTTAAGGAATACACTCTGTATTCCTCCATGTAATTCTTGTATTTTAACCTACTATTTCCTCCTTTTGTATAAGACTATGGATCAGGGGTCTTCAAACTACGGCCCTCCAGTTGTTCAGGAACTACAATTCCCATCATGCCTAGTCATGTCTGTGAATGTCAGTGTTTTACAATGCCTCATGGGATGTGTAGGTCTGTAACAGCTGGAGGGCCGTAGTTTGAGGATCCCTGCTATAGATAGATGTTTGTGCATTAGATAGATGCTTTCAACTACTTTCTAATAAATGTTATTATATTAGAACTTTCACTCTTGGTCAAAGAACTCTCATTTAACCCACATCATATCTTTAGGATATTAAATCTTAAATATAATAAACGGGTAACACTGGCATACCGATTACAATGGGGATGGCCAATGTTGGCTAAGTGGAAACTGGGTCCAGGTAACAGCTTGAATGGGATAGGGTATAAAAAACGAAGACAAGACTTTACTTATAAAAAAATGAATGCCAGCAGTGATTGATTAATAGAATGCAATTATTTAAAGCCCAGTTAAACTTTCAATTTAAATCAGCTAAATAAGGTGTTTAAAGTCTGACAATTTGTTTAATAACTAAAGCACCTATAACCTGAGTAGAAAAACCTGATTCCCACAGAGAACAAGGGTCCCACTCTGAAGCTGCTGGCAGGGGCAGGATTGTCTACTCAGGCTGTAGCTGTTTTAGAAAGAAAACATTTTTTTTTTTTTTTTGCAGCTGGAATGTACTACTGATTTAAGCTGACAGTTCAATTTGGCTTTAACCCTTTAAACGCCTAGGCCATATATTGTAGCCATGACCTGGTTCAAAATGTAACTTCCTGACTGCTTTTTGCTGTATAAGTAATATGGGTGACTATAGAACAGCCCATACACTTTTACAGGGCCTGGAAATGATTCCTTTCCTTGGCTTACTCACTTTCTTGGAAAATTTTGACTGCTCTGGAGGGGTTCAAGATGGAGAGTGGAGGACACAGATATACAAACTTCTTCAATATAAATAAAAAAATATTCATTCTGTGTTTGTTATAGCTAGCAACTTCCTCCCTCTTGCTATTCTGCGTGATCAGAATAAAACTAGGTAAAATTCTGCATAGGCAACTGACAACTAGGGTTTGGTGAATCTGCCCATGTTCAATTCATAAGGGGGTTCATTGAATTAATGAAACCAGAACCTGGAAACGAATCTCAATGAAGTTTACCAAGCTCTCTTTCGTGCAATCGGGGAGCTCAGTACCTCTGCCGCTCAGATCGGTGAAGCGCTGGGAGGGGATGAAGATACATCTGTACTCACCTCCCCTATGTGATGAAAGAAACAGGAAGTGATGAGGATTTAGTCACTTCTGGTTTGTTGTGTTAGAGTGTGACATGTTTGGTATCTATTTACTCATCATAACATCATTTTTTTTATATTTTACCAAACACTTGGGTATTATATGGTGTTTGCGTGCACTAAAATTCATTAAAGTGTATTTTTACTGACAATATGCTGCACAAAAATCATTTGACATAAAAAAATGCAGCAAGCACCAGGGTCTCTGTTTTCCAAAAATATACAGTATAATGTTTAGGGGTTCTAAGAAATATTCTAGCAATAAAAATGCTGATTTTTACATGTATATATCAGAACTGGCTTGGAGGTAAGGTAGTTAAATTAGTGGTATTCAGCGGTGAAACCACCTGCCGAATGCAGCATGTGAATCAAAGCATTGTGGCTTCTGCATGTGTACAGGCCTGAGCATCTGCAAACCTTTTTACACACACACTCGCCCCTGTTCTGTGTCTCCTGGTCACGATCGCTCGTGGCTGGCGGTCATCGTGACCGTCAGCCGCGAGCATCGGCATGCACCCCCGCTATGCAGTAGGCGCGTGCGCCTGCTATCCGGACCCCACGAGCCAACGTACAGCTACGGGGTTTCGCGCAGGGGAGTCAACCTGCCACAGTATAACTGCAGTGGCTGGTCCGGAAGTGGTTAAGTTAAAAAAAAAGCAGAAAAAAAGGTGCTTCTGAGTGCTGTAATAAAACACTTTAATGACAAGGAAGGGTTAAAACACTTACAAGATGGAAGTGAAAAACAGGCATATCAATGAATCCATAACATCCAGCGGGATGCCTCCTGGGAGTAAAGACAGCTGCAGGTGGAAGTTCCAGCCGACCAGCAGTGGTAAATACTGTCTCTCTGATCCAAGATGGATTCATTAATATGCCTGTTTTTCACTTCCATCTTGTAAGTGTTTTTAACCCTTCCTTGTCATTAAACATTTGCTGACCAGCCGCCGCAGTTTCACTGTGGCAGATTGGTATGGCTGGGCGAAACAACATTATGTTACGTTGCTTCTCCCTGTGGGCACTAGGGGCACACGCGCCCCCGCTGCTCTCCCCCAGAGCTTATGCGAGTGACCGACGGGCGCAATGACTGCTTTGCTCCCGCGAAACAATAAAACAATGGACCCCTTAATGGTGGACTTTTAAGGCACTTGGAGAAAATATTACAAGATATTAATACCAATGTAATTTATTAAATTTCAACATTAAAAACAGTAGTAATATACCAAAATACTATACAGAATGCATAACAGACATTTTTACATGTATGTACACGGTTTCAGAAGTATTCTTGCACCCAACGCGTTTCGGAGTAAATATACCTCCTTCCTCAGGGGTGGGTGTAAGTTAGAGACATTTTTATTCTAAAAAATGATATATAAGACAAAATAGAAATATATGTCAACATTCAAGCATATATATAGGTATAGATACACTTGCTGACCAGCCGCCGCAGTTTCACTGTGGCAGATTGGTATGACTGGGCGAAACAACATTATGTTACATTGCTTCTCCCTGTGGGCACTAGGGGCACACATGCGCCCGCTGCTCTTCCCCAGAGCCTATGCGAGTGACCGGCGGGCACGATGACTGCTTTGCTCTCGCGATCACTTTTGACACACCAAGAACACACAGATCCCGGTTCTCTGAGGGGAGAAGAGACTGATCATGTGTTCATACAAACTATGAACCCCTTGTTGTTAACCCCTTCCCTGCCAGTGACATTTTTACAGTAATCAGTGCATTTCTATAGCACTGATCACTGTATAAATGCCAATGGTTCCAAAAATGTGTCAAAAGTGTCCGATGTGTCCGCCATAATGTCGCAGTCCTGATAAAAATCGCAGATCGCTACCATTACTAGTAAAATAAAAAATAATATTAAAAATGCTGTAAATCTACCCCCTATTTTGTAGACGCTATAACTTTTGTGCAAACCAATCAATATACGCTTATTGCGATTTTTATTACCAAAAATATGTGGAAGAATACATATCGGCCTAAACGGAGAAAAAAATTAGCTTTTTTAAAAAAAATGGGGATATTTATTATAGCAAAAAGTACAAAATATTGTGTTTTTTTCAAAATTGTCGCTCTTTTTTTTATAGCGCAAAAAATAAAAGATGCAGAGATGATCAAATACCATTAAAAGAAAGCTCTATTTGTGGGAAAAAAAAGGACATCAATTTTGTTTGGGTGCAGCGCCGCACGATCGCTCACTTGTCAGTTAAAGTGACGCAGCGCTGAATAGCAAAAAATGGCTTGGTCATTCAGCAGCCAAATCTTCCAGGGCTGAAGCTGTTAAAGTGTTTTATTACTGCACTCAGAAGCCCCTTTTTTTATCTGCTTTGTTTCTTCCTATAGAGTGTGCTTCCCGCTTCTGAAGTGCTGCTTTGGTGCATTAATCATATTTCAAGTCATGTACTGTTTGTTAAAGTCTCCTTGTTATCCACAGTGCCCTATTCTCCACACTCCATGTCTTTTTAAGTTGCCTGCTACACTGCCCCCTGGCTGCTCACTTGAACAAGCTCAAATAGGGTATCACTGCACCACTATTAAAGTCAATGTATTCAATAATATATTCACTGAATTTCATTAACGTCTATATAAACTGGTAAAGCTGAATTGAACCTTCATTTTAACTCTATTAAGTACATTCCAGGTGCATAAAAACAAAAGGGTTTGTATATTTTTACAGTTTATTTTCTTTTAAAGCAACCACAGCCTTACTAGAAAAATATGTCCCCTGCTAGCAGTTGCAGAGTGGGTCCTAGATATTTGTGGGGAAGCAGTGCAGAAGTCTGACAACCCTCAATCTCTACTGAGTAAGACATATACACTCATGGCCACTTTATTAGTTACGAAGATAGGGGGCGCTAGATACCATATTATTCAAGTGCTCTAAATAAATAAATCTCCTGCATTACCAAAAAAATGGAAATGTAAGAAAGCTAGGGGGCGCTAGATACCATACTATTCAAGTGCTTTAAATAAATAAATATCCTGCATTACCAAAAAAATGAAAAACATAATAATGATAAATCATAATTAGATTACACATTGAAGTGCCCACAATAGTGAAAAAAATATATAGTGATTGATTGTCCACATAAAAAAGTGATTTGAAGTGGTTGAAGTGATATCTTTCAATAATATCCCAATCTTGTTGCTGTAAACAAAACAGACGCTTCCCTGAAGACGTTCACTACGAAACGTACGTCGGAGCGGTACGTGGTCACATGGTCACATGTCCTATCACCCAACAACATCCGGATCCTTTGGCTGCCCCCCTGTGTAAGCTGGAACGCACGCCAGCGTGGAGGAGACATGAAAGGCTTTTTCTGACTGCGAAGTCACCCTGACATGCAAGCAGCCCCAGTGCCGGGTAGGCACCCACCAATGTAAGCGGCCATTTGGCTTTTTAATTTGTTTACTTTTTTAATAAATGGTTTTACGCTATGGAGACTGTTTTTGTTTCCTATGTATCCTTATCCTATCTTGAATGAGCTTGACGGGAACGATCCATGCCTATAATACCAACCACAGTCCGGCCATCCATGTGAGCAGGCACAACCCTGCACAAGCGCTAGTGACTCTCTTTTTAACTAAAGGAGTCATTGGTATCTGGTAAGCAGATATCTACTACTTCGAGGTGTTTTTCTTTTCTTATTTTCCTTTGGTGATGGAAAACCTTTTGTTTACAGCAACAAGATTGGGATATTATTGAAAGATATCACTTCAACCACTTCAAATCACTTTTTTATGTGGACAATCAATCACTATATATTTTTTTCACTATTGTGCGCACTTCAATGTGTAATCTAATTATGATTTATCATTATTATGTTTTTCATTTTTTTGGTAATGCAGGATATTTATTTATTTAAAGCACTTGAATAGTATGGTATCTAGCGCCCCCTAGCTTTCTTACATTTCCATTTTTTTGGTAATGCAGGAGATTTATTTATTTAGAGCACTTGAATAATATGGTATCTAGCGCCCCCTATCTTCCTTACATTCCTTTTTTTGATTATCTATTTTTTTGATTATTCAAAAATTGGGGAGCAGCTTACACTGATTGTTTATATATTTCCACAAATTTTCTTTATTGTTGGGAATGTTTTCTTACTAGATGTATCACCAGTATATGTAATTCATATATATTATCTGCTATCGACACCACTGGCTCGAAGGTTTTTACTATTTTCTACTTTATTAGTTACACCTTGTTAGTACCAGGTTGGACCCCATTTTGCCTTCAAATTCTGCCTTAATTCTTTGTGGCATAGATTTAACAAGGTGTAGGAAGCATTCCTCAGAGATTTTGATCCATATTGACATGATAGCATCACACAGTTGCTGCAGATTTGTTGGCTGCACATCCATGATGCGAATCTCCCATTTCACCACATCCCAAAGGTGCTCTATTGGATTGAGATCTGGTGACTGTGGAGGACATTGGAATACAGTGACCTCATTGTCATGTTCAAGAAACCAGTGGTGAGATGATTTGAGCTTTGTGACATGGTGCATTATCCTGCTGGAAGGAGCCATCAGAAGATGGGTACACTGTAGTCATAAAGGGATGGACATGGTCAGCAAGAATATGAATAAAAAAGTATGTAGTTTTTCATAGTCCTACAAAGGCATATATTTATGCAGAGCATATGGCAGAAAAACAGGTACAACTGTACTAAAATAGTAAACAAACATAGCCTTACGGTTGATCATGAGTGTAATGCAGTTCAATATTACACATGGTGGGGTGGGTCTGTGACAGCCTGGGCTCAGAGGCAGTTAGAATTTCTGAGGACTGGGTCTGGAATACTGAGGACATCTCGCAGTGAAAAAGAAACACTGCCACGAACAGCTCCAGAATGAAGATGAGTATTTCTTTAACGTTTATGAAGCTATTCCTTTTTTTGGATGGAGGTCTTTTTTTTAACTATAACTGAATGAACTGAACCTAGATGAATCAGTGGCTTTTTGGTGGCCACTAACCCAGGAAAAAGTTCAGTTTAACGACTTTTGTAAGATCATGGGATTACTTTTAGATACATCTGCAACTGACTAATTGCATACTAACATGACTGTTTACAGTTTTACAACACAAAATTCAATATGGTACCAAAATGAAATAAGACACTTTTAGGCTTTTCATTGTTTAAGGATTGGCCCAATAATTCCCATGTATAAATACACTATTTTTAACAACATTCATTATCAGATTGTAAAAATATTTTCTTAAATCTCTTGCAACCCTATAATTTGAATTATTGTTTGTGTCCTTTTTATCTAGGCTTTTACTTTGATTTCTTTTCCTCCCACTTGTTCTGTTCCTCTCTTGACAGATATTATATAGCTGGAACAAAAGTCTTCATCTTTAAAAAGTGCCATTACATTTATTCACTTCAGATGTTTCTTTTTTAGAAACTCAATTCTTCTCCTCTTTTTATCTTTATCTTAAACATTCTGAACTTCAATAACTTTCTGGATAGTGTCACGTCTTAAATGAAGAGTGTCCGCCAAATTGATTTTATTTCTCTTGCTGTTGAAGTTGCCCTTTTAAAAAGGAAGCTATTCAAAGGCATTCTTGGGTATTCGAAAGTGCCTTCACTTCTCAACAAATCAAAAAAGAAGGAATCATAGATCATTCTTTAATACTGTGGGTGGAGAAATGGAAATTTTTCCTATTTGTCCCGTGTTTTGAATGGTTGTCATGTAGCAAAGTCAAAGCCAAATACATAGTTTTTTATTTTTTTCTTGCATACAACAGTTTCAAGCTCTTTGAAGTTCATCAGTGCAAATCATGAAACAATGTTTTTTATAGAAGGAACATATAACACCGTTGCAGAGTAATCATGAACAGCTGAACCCCAAAAAATGAGCTTACTACACACTTGAAATGCATACGTGGGAGCTGCTATGCCTTGCAAAGTGACTAAAAATTGTGTCTGGTCTTGAAATTTGCTATTCCAGCCACAGGCTGTTTGTAAATGTTCAGGAACCCAAGTGGTTAAAGCAAGCTCACAGCTATGGCAGCAGCAGCCTTAACATCAGTACCAGTGATCCAGGTTGCTGTAGAGCCACCCAATCACTTTTATGGTGCTGTGAAGGTGTTCCCCCATCTGAGTCCCCCCACCATGGTTTCCAGGCTTTCACTCTCATCTGGGGATCCTGGGACCACAGAAAATGGTATCAGGATGAAGAATGGGAACTTCTGTTCCCCGATCTCCTCAGTGTTCAATGAACCCATAAGCACTAAGCTCTAAGCATTTCAGATTCAGAGTTGTCAGAATCCTGACAGGCTTGTGCTTGATTAACTGGTCGGAGGGCAGGGGAGACTTTAGGTGTGTAATAGACCCCTGACATCTCCATAAAGAACACTTATCACCTGGCATTGCTATGACATTGGAGGCTTGCTAGCTTTGTGACAAAAAACAGTGGTTATAAAACTAAAATAAAGCTCTATCTGTCTCAAAAATGATAAAAAACTAATTTGGTTACAGTGTTGCGTAATGGAGTTATTGTCAGTTAAACTATCACAATGATAAAAACTAAAAAATGGCCTGGTAATGAAGAGGTAATACAAGCTGATACTCAAGTCATGAAGGAGGTAGAGGAATGGGATTAAAATTATGTCTCAAGCTGCTCAAGTTGTAGGGTAAGGGAAGAGATTTTAATGTTCCTTTCCCTTTTTCTGCGTGTTGCTTTATGGATAAGTGTGCCTCAGAGGGTGGCTTGATGGGTCTCCCACAGTATCATTGGGTAGTTGGCTGACTCTTAGTGTTTGTGGAAGTAGGTAGGAAGAGTTTTGATGTAAAGGGCTTTATCAGTAATAAGAAAGCAAGGAACAATTTAATTGCCACCTATAGTGCTCTGGAAAGGACATTAGAGTGTTGCATTGGGGAGGGGGGTGAGTGTCTGACCATGCTGTGGAAATATTTAATTTTAGGAATGTCTGGGAGGAAATTTTGACTCAACAAAAGTGATTGATGTGTGTTAAACAATTGTGTGGAGCGGAATAGTAAGTGTAATCATGTGCTCTAGCACAACTGATTCTAATGGGTGTAATAAAAAAAAATGTTATACTTACTTGCTTTGTGCAATAGTTTTGTACACAGCAGCCCTGATACTCTTCTTTTTGGGTCCCCTGGTGGTCCTGGCTCCTCCACCCTGTTGAGTGCCCTCAATAGCAAACCTTTTGCTATGAGGGGCACTATGGGGAAGTGAGGAAGAGACAGATTTATCTGGTTTCAATCATGTAAACTCTGGGGAACACTCCATTTAGGAATTAAAGTAAAATCAATTGGCTGGCTGAAAAAGAAAATAAATAATTTCCACAGAAAAATATACAATACGAGTGTACACTATCGCTGAGACTGTCTCTGAAAATTGTACTCTTCTGTAATGTTGCCCTTGGAGTCATATGGAAAAGTCCTCTTCCTGGACGGTATTTAAAAAATCACATTTAATAAAAATAAAATAAATAATTTTTTTCTCACTGTATTTTTATTTATTTATTTGTTTATGTTTGCTACTAATACATTTCAATGGGATTTTTTTAGGGATTTTAGTTAGGGATTGTCAAATTTCCAACTATATTAGTTGAAGCCTTGGCAAATCAAATTTGGACAGATTTGCCCATAACTACTGCCAATCCAAGTCATTAACTCCTAATAGCTGTGGGTAGAGATAAGAGAAGTTCTGAAAAGTTGGTTCAATTGCTGGTCAAAATGTAGGAATCAGGCTGGGTTCACACCATCACCGCATGCGGCTCACAGCAAGGGTCTGGTGCGTCCTGGTTCACCATTTCAGGTCCGATTTCAGCCCGCATTTTTGGCTGAATTCAGACCTAAAATGGACCAAAAGACTCACAAGGTTTCTGTGCAAATTTGCACCAGAGCCACAGAGGAGATATGTGAACTGGCTCCATAGAGAGCCAGTGAGAATCTCCTGATATTGCGAATTGGATGTGGTTTCCCCTGAGGGAGGGGGAGAGAGGGAGAGGGGGAGAGTGAGATGGAGAGGGAGATGGGGACAGAGAGAGAGAGAGAGAGGGGGGAAGGATAGAGAGGGTGAGAGGGATATAGAGAGGGATATAGAGAGGAAGAGGGAGAGAGAGAGGGGGGGACATAGAGAGGAAGAGGGAGAGAGAGAGAGAGAGAGAGAGAGAGGGAGAGAGGGAGATGGAGAGAGGGAGGGAGAGGGAGAATGGGAGGGAGAGAGGGAGGGAGAGGGAGAATGGGAGGGAGAGGGGGAGGGAGAGGGAGAGAGATGGAGAGAGAGAGAGAGAGAGAGAGAGAGAGAGATGGAGAGAGAGGGAGAGGGAGAATGGGAGGGAGAGGGGGAGAGAGAGAGGTAGAGGGAGAAATAAAAACAAACACACCGCTCTCTCTGCTGCTGCTTTCACTTCTCTCACCACATGGCTGAAATAGTTAATACTACTTGTTTTCCATGCATTGTAGGCATTTGGCAGGGTCTCCTGAGGTTATCTGTAAAAAACACTTCTAAATGCAAACACTCATGACCTCTGCTAAAGGCGCATAAACGCAGTATGTAAAAGCGGCAAAATGGCAGTTTTTAACCACCGGTTACTAGCTGTCAAGTTTCCAGCGTTCAGAAGAGTTTTTCGACCATCCTGTACATGAAGCTAAGATGTTATTTGAAATGCAGGTAACTCAAACTTAGCAGTGAGTCCCACTGAAGTTTAAAAAGGGGCTAATTGTGTTAAATTAATATAAAAAAAATGGGTAGCAGGGTGCTGTCATGGTGGGGATATGACCAATGCAAAAAATGATTTTTTTAAAAGACCATAGGGTGGTGCAATGGGGTCTTTTTATCCTGTGTTGGGGGAAATATTAAAAATAAACAAATCATTTGAATAACATGCTTGGGGGATGCTTTAAAGCTATACATGATGTTACAGAAAAGTATGATTTTCATGGACAGTCTCAGTAACACTGTACAATAGCTGCGCATATTTGGCTGTGGAATAGATTTTTTTTCTTTTACAATTAGCTTACAACAGCACCCACATAAAACAGCAGAACACCAATCTAATTACAGTTTGAAAAAATTATTATTTACTGGTAGATTCTTTTCCACATTATTTTTTATCAAATGGTAATAGACCCACCTTGAATGGCAGATAAAAATTGTCCAGTAGTTTTTCTGAGGATTTTTCTGTTCTTGTTGATGTAAAACTGCGCTGCTGTTGAACATTTTCATCAAATTCTTATTAAAACTTAAAATTTGGCATCAGAATTGAGAAATCCAAGCAATATGTAATGGGCTCCCATTCATACAGCATATCTAGAGATAATTAAAAACATATCTTTCCTTTGTACTTGCTTCTTTAGAGCAGGTTTATACTCTATAAGCAGTGTGAAATTGTTTAGAATAGATTTCAAAGAGAAACTAAGGGAGAGATTGAGGGACAGTTTTTTTTTTTTTTTTAAAGGTATATTAACGTACACAATGCAAAGAAAAAGGTAGCTCCATGAACAAATGGTCAGTAAAACATAAATGATGTGCTTTAACAACCAAACTTAAAAAAAAGGCTTCATCAATATGAATTAATAAATACCCCCCTCCAAAAGAAAAAAAAAAGAAAAGAAAACCCCATAGTGTTACCTCTGAACCCAAGGTCCCCTCCATTTTTTATAGGAAGTCTTCCAGCAAAAGAGTAAAAAAAAAAGTTTAACCCTAAAAAAGGCCCCATTAGCCTACAATAATCATAAATATATCCCAAAAATAAATGAAAACTCCAACATAATACCCCAATAGAAAAGCTCACTTTTTTATAGAGAATACTTCCAAAACAGCAGTTTACTCTAAATGCCAGCAGAAGCATCTAAATAGTTGTATGAATTATCTTACTGTAACCCTCAACACAAGAGGATTTAAATTGTCGGAGGCAGCAATTTAGGAGGGGCCAGGGGAAAGGGTACCGGGTTGAAGGGAGCATACACACAGACACACCAAAAATATTAAAAATTATTGTATTTGATTAAGCCAAAATTCTTTGAAATGTGTTTAATTTATTTTTTTTTTTGTTTTTTTTTTTGTTTTTTTACAAATTCCACATTTTCGTATCGATTCAAATTTGGATTGGTCAGAAAATTATCAACTGATTAAAATTCTGTATGAAGAATAGCTGGTTGTTAAGGAGCAGCCGAGAAGCTGGCCATTGTGTCCTTAACATAGAATGACTCATCAGGTGTCAGCGGGCTTCCCCACTGAAAGCTTAAATGTACACAAAAGAATGGTATGGATTTTAAGGGGAACCCTAAACCAAAATTTTTAAAAAATTACGTAGGGCCCCCCCAAAATCCATACCAGATCATTTTACGAGCATGCAGCCTGGCAAGCCAGGAAAGGGGGGGCGCTGAACCATACCAAGGCAAATGCAATGTGTGTTGTTGATGAGGACAAGGGCCCCTTCCCCACAACCCTGGGTGGTGGTTGTGGGTGTCTGCGGGTGGGGGCATCCTCCTATGTGAATGAGTATCAGGTATATTGTATCCCTATTTATTCACCAAAAAAGTGTAAAAAGTGAGTAAAGACACAACACAAGTTTTTGACAATTCCTTTATTAAAAAAAAAAGAAAGTCCCTCGGTGTAGATCCATCATCAATCACTATGCCCGCTGCAATGCCGGACCCCAAAAAGGAAAAAAACCTCTGGTCTTGTCAAATGCTCCCGCCATCTGTCTGCTCCTTTGTCTGACATTTCTTACATCTAAGGGGCGGAGTCAACCGATGGTATCAGATAGTGACCCCGCCCCCTTGTGACATCACTGACTGAGGGCATGCTGGGTCAATGCCGGCAAGAATGCAGGCATTCTTTTATTTACATTTCAGCTCTCAGTGGGAAAGCCATCAGTTGTTAAGAAAGAGGCGGCCCGACTTCTGGGCCCATTACTGAAAAATCGACTATTCTTCACACAGAATTCAAATCGGTCAATCATTTTTCGACCGATCCAAATTCAAATCTTTCCGAAAATGTTTTAATTAGTTAGAAAATAATAAACAAAACAAAACAAAATTAAGCAAAACAAAAAATTCTGAACCTAATCAACAAGATGAAATTAGTAACATAATGGATCTACATAAAACAAAACAAATTTTTCGGTTTTGCACATGTCTACTTGCAGGCACTAAAACTCCATTAACACACAGCAGATATTCAGGTAGTGCAAAAGCACAGTCATTAATAGCATAGGTAGTAGGTCTATGCATTAGGATGAAAAAATCTCCTGTGTGCATCAGCCCCCCTAATACTTACCTAAGTCCCATCTCGATCCAGCGATGTTTCAGGAGAGATTCGGTTGTCCGGGACACTCCCTCCTCATTGGCTGAGACAGCAGCGGGGCGCCATTGGCTCTTGCTCCTGTCAATTAAAGTCAGTTAGCCAATGAGGAGAGAGGGGGCAGGCCAAACCACGGCTCCGTGCCTGAATGGACACACAGAGCAGTGGTTCAGCTTGGGTGCCCCCATAGTAAGCTTCATGCTGTGGGGGCAGGAGGGATAGACCAGGAGTGCCAAAGAGGGACCTGAGAAGGAGGATCGGGGCTGCTCTGTACAAAACCACTGCACAGAGCAGGTAAGTATAACATGTTTGTTATTTTTAATTGAAAAAAAAAAAACAAGGCTTTAGTATCACTTTAACTGGAGAAACAAAAATGGGAGGTCACGGGACTGTCTGTACTGCCTGTCAAAGGTGTCTGGATCACATGGGTGGCTGCAATTAAAAATTTACTTTACCTGTACAGTTCATCTGTATATGCAACTCTTCATTGGGAGTTCAGCTTTAATCTCATACTTTTAAGAAATACTGAAACATATATACTTCATGATTTTTTTTTTTTTTTTTGCTCTCAAGACATTTTCAAGCACCACAAAGGAAACACTGGTATCCTGTGGATCATGCAATTATATGGTCAGAAAAATCCTCGGAGGTTTGTAATGTCTTCATAATTCCCAAGTATTGTGATTTAGTATTCTCAATATGAGAATTA
This sequence comes from Aquarana catesbeiana, assembly GCF_042186555.1. NCBI lineage: Eukaryota > Metazoa > Chordata > Amphibia > Anura > Ranidae > Aquarana > Aquarana catesbeiana. Next base: position 595,803,682 of record NC_133328.1, on the reverse strand, counting down.
TTTGAATAGAAAGTAGTTCATTTGTTATAACTTTTAGAAATAAAATGATAAACTAACTTTCATCTCAGCTAATGGTTGTATAATGCAGTAAGGCTTTTGGTTATAAATCATTTAATAAAAAAAAAAGTGCATGAAATAAAAGCAAGGATACACTGGAGGTTACATTGCATCATAAAGAGTGTGCTTAATAGTCTTTTGCAATTCTTTTCATCCTTCTTGTATTAAAAAATATTTTACCCAAAGCAAGATGTCTAAGATAAAAAGAATATGTACTGATCCTGTAGATACCAATAAAAACTTGTGGGATCTCAAGACAAGATTATTAATTCTACATTATACTTTTTTTGTCTTAAAAGAAAAAGTTCACAGTCTTAACCATCTTGGTACCATGAACTAAGGAGGCTTTTGTTACTAAGTAACTGTAAGGCTGTTCTGTATGGTCTTATAGTTAAGAATTTATCACTATGAATTCACATTTTTGCTTTCTTTTAAATAGAAAGAGGAATAAGAAGCTGAATAACCAAATTTGATTTGTAGCAGAATCATTTTACCCTGTTATCTGCACAGTATTACACTTTATGTAATGAAGTGCACAGAAAAAAGAAAACAAAAAATCCAAATCCAAATAAGGTGCAGTGTTTGCAGTGTCTCATGGCTACTAGCCACCATGGAGCTAGTGATAAAAGTGGATGGGAACCCTCACATATACCCAGTGAAATGAACAGCCTCAGATGATACACAGAGATGAAACAAATCTCCCTATATAAGTTTTACATGTATATCTATATTTTCTCTTCCTGATTCACCTGTGGGTGTGGATTCTTGCCATACACTGTGAGACAGCTGAGTGGAGGAAAGGCACATACCCCCCTCCACATAAGCAGAGACTTGCAGAGCTGTGCTGTGAATATACCAGCTCTCTTCTAATCTATTTATAGCACCCACCCTGACACAAAATTCAGCCTGTTTTTATCACAGTTAACAGAGAACTTGTTAGAAGTTATCATGCTGATAACAGAAGAATGGAACAGGAGAAAGCCACGGGACTTAGGGCTTTGAAGAGAGATAAGAAAACACTACATATATGTGCCCAGCTTAAATTACATGGATCGGATTTACATCCACTTTAAGGATCAGCTTCTGGTCGACAACATGTTCAACCCCAACTCAGCTTGTTTGTAGTTCACCAAATGGGCAAACTAAATGGCCAGATCACCCATCCACCTGAATCTCTGGCTGCTGCTGCCAGAATTAATTGATTTAGTGGCAGTCTCACTACCATAACTACATGACAGCTTTCCACTGGCATTTTTCCACATGTAAACAAGCCAGTGGGATACCGGATGATATCATTGGCTGCATATGGTCATGACCATAGTTGGGGAATTATGCCACTCACCATCCCTAGGCAGATTGTTAACATTTGGCTTCCAGTCAGAAAGCTGCCATTTGCCATGAAAAGATTGTTGTGGCTGGGATTGACACGGTAATGGGTCGCTAATTGTTCATCGAGACTGACATTGGATCTAAATCACTGAATCATATGAGTGATGTAAGATTTTCATCAGGGTACAATAATTATTTTTTTTTTTAAATAAAGAACATTTTTAATTATGTCTGTGTATTTGTTTACTTTTCTTTTTTTTTATATAAATGAAAAGCAAGGGGTAGTGTGTATTACTCATTCAAATGGTAGAGGGAGCAATATCTGCCCCCCCCCATTCAAGTAGGGGGGGAGCAATATCTACCCCACCCCCTTATTCGAAAGAGGGTTTCAGATTCCAATAAGCAAAAGTATTTTTGCTTATTGGCAAGACTCCAATAAGTCCCTGGAAGACCACAAAATATGGGGACAAGGTGTCCTGCAGAGATTAAGGCTTTGCATCCACCCTCTCAAGGTACTCTCTCAATATGGGGGTGTGTGATTTGGTATTGTTTAGGAGGAGGAAGGTGCACAGTTGTTACCCTCTCTTTTCTTGGCCACTGAGGTTGTATTTTTGGATAAGGGTCTGGTATGGTTTCTGAAAAGGACCGCTTGCAAAAAAAAAATCAATACTCCTTGCCACTCAAACACACAAACACAATTGAAAGGGTCCTTTATTAAATAAAATATAAGCAAATAAACAATGCCCCCTGATGTAAATCCAACATCAGTCACATCATCACCGAGATGTAGGTCCAATCATGGTTAATGAAACCTTAATGCCCCAATAACATTATGGCTTTCTTCTGTGACTTTTACATTGAAAATGACAAGCTGTTTGCTGATGTCACAAGTTTGCCTGCAGTTTCCTGCTTGTGTATTCTTACTTCTTTGTTGTAATGCTTTCTCTACCCTGATTCCTTTCATGTGTGTGGCTTGGCTGTGCTCACTTGGGCAGTGGCTGCTATTTTGTGGGTTTTTATTTCCTTCCCTTCCATCACTTCCTGATCAACCTCCTAGCTTGCTTGCCTATATAAGACATGCTCACTGTAGCCCACATTGCCTGAGCAACTTCATAGTTCTCTGAGCTCCTATTCCCTTGTTACTTGTGTATCCTGTGCCTGACTACCCGTGTACTGACCACGGCTTCATTTACTGTCTGTACTTGTTTGTTGTCTGTCCTGACCTCGGCTTGTCTCCTGGATTTCCAGTTGTCCCCTGTTGTCTGTACTCAGCACACGGGAGTGGTCTCCCCATCTTCAGCTGGGTATATCGGGGGCTGCGACCTAGTTCCAGCTTGCTGCAAGTCCAGCCCAATCATCAGGGGCTCTGGTGAAGAAGCAGGATGGGGCTTAGACTCTGTGCACTGGGGAACTCCAAGTTGGTGATCTGCAAGGGCTCACTACCACAGACACTTGACAGCTGAATGTGAACAAAACTGGCCAAGTAAGCTGGGTGATGTTAACCAAATATGGTCATGACCATATTTTACCATGGAAGGAATTATCATTTAGCAGCAGTATTTTTTTTTCCTTTTTTTGCGGGAGTACATTGTACAGGTGTGCAGATTTACATGCAGGTTTAACACATCTCCCAGGTATTTAATTCAAAATATTTGTGTATTTTTAATGTTGTCCTTTAAGCCACAATAAAGGGTTGGCTGCCCACTAAACAGTATTTTTGTTAAAAATGTGTTGCATTGGTATATGTCCTCCATGACATTGTGCTCAGCTAACTATGCCTCTGTTTACCAAGAGCTTTCAAATTTTCCCATCTAAAAAATTACAAGATTCAGCAGGAAAGTGCTTAGCACTTCTACCTGTCAGCACTGGGGTCGTTGGTTTGAATCCCAACCATGGCACTACCTGCCTGGAGTTTTCATGTTCTCCCTGTACCTACGTGGATTTTCTCCGGGTGCTCTGGTTTCCTCCCACACTCCAAAGACATGCTGGTAGGTTAGTTGGCTCCTGTCTAAACTGGCTCCAGTATGTGTATGTATGAATGTGAGTTAGGGACCTTAGATTGTAAACTTCTTGAGGACAGGGACTGATGTGAATGTACAATATATGTAAAGTGCTGCATAAATTGACAGCGCTATATAAGTACCTGTAATAAGATAATACAGGCTTTATTTGGATATGGGCACTATGTTTGGGGTTTGCAAATATAATGTTGGGTTTGCTGATCCTTTCACAAACCAAACCCAGACCAAGTAGCCCATTCCTACTAGAAATTAATGAGGGTATTGCAAATTGCAATTATGAGTAAAACACAAGTCTCTGACCACAATACCCAAAACAATAGATACCGTTGTACCTAAGCTACCCTGCCAGTATATCACAATGGCCAAAAAGGAAAAACTGAGCACAGCAAGGATACAACAGTTTGACACTTCCAGAAGTGTTGGGATTTTTGTCAACTAATTCAGATTTAAAGTCCCGCCCTTCTAAACCACTATGCTGTGGTTTATAACATCACATATTGGAGTGGACCTGGAAATCCATCACTGTGGGGAGGTGGCAGCAGTAGCAATTGTCCACCTACTGTGCAAAGTTTGCTTGAAAACTCAACCACTAAAACAATTAGTTTAAGAATATCCCAAAGAGAGAAATAGACAAATGAAACAGCAGTCTTCAGAAGAAAAGTCCAACGTGGCAGATTTACAGTTTTTTCAGAACAAGCAAATAGTTACCAGCTACACAAGCTGACAATCTTATCTCTTTGAGTATTTTCTTATGTAGAGCTAAGCAAAAGGTTTACTTTAAAACTTCTCTGTCACCAGTTTGCTCCCATTGGGGTGTCTGGGTTGGTGGGCACAGCACATATAGTTCATTACCCGAAATTAAATGACGTTGATTTGTTCTCTACATATTCATGTATGCTATATAGAATGCCGCTTTGATAAATATGCAACATGAGCTCAATATGCCAGTGTGCCTTCCGGTTTGTACTTTGTTACCTTTTTGTCTTGATATGAAAATAAAGTCTATTAAACCTAAAAAGTCTCTGTCACTAGACCATTTATTTTAAACAAGATTATTCCCACAATATTATATGTGCATTTAAAGGGGTTGTAAAGGCAGAAGGTGTTTTATCTTAATGCATTCTATGCATTAAGATAAAAAACCTTCTGTGTGTAGCAGCCACCCCAGCACCCCCTAATACTTACTGTAATCCCATCTCTCTCCAGCGATTTCCACAAATGTTCAAGCAGTCCGGGACACTCCTCGTGATTGGCTCAGACACAGCAACGGCGCCATTGGCATTGTCAAAGTCAGTCAGTGCTCTGTGCAAATCCAACTGCACAGAGGAGGTGCGGTAAGTATAACATGTTTGTTATTATTTTTTTTTTTCTTTTAAACGAGACTTTACAATCACTTTAACTTTTTATATGAACACTTTTTGCCTGTAAAAGCCTGAGTTGTGTAGGTTTCCATCTTAGATGTGATTTCAGAATCCCCAACAGACTTAGAGCTGTTACTCAATTGACCCTCTAAAATTTTTCTCTTCGCCTTAAACCTGACAGCTATATAAAAGATTATGTAAAGAGGTTATGGGTGAAGGACCTAGGTCAGCACAGACAGTAATTAGATACACCCAGAAGAAGAGAGGGCTATGATACGCAAGGGTTGAGAGACCTGTGCAAAGGAAATTGACTAATCAATTCAAGCACCTAACAAATGAGTAAAAAATAATAAAAAATAATTAACGGAAAGGAAAAACATTGGAAGTAGAAATTTAAATACTTTATTTTTTGTGTTTCTGTACTTTTATTTTATTCCCACCTAAATGCCATTCACCTTCAAAAAGTATACAAGGCTAAGAATTTTCTCCATAGCCCCATGTGATAGTGCTTGGTAGGGATGAGGCAAACTGAGTTTGGTTCAAGCAGGGCTGGGAAGACTTCAAAGAAGTTCAGATAGCGAATTGTAATCCCATTAGAATCAAAAGTAGTAAAATCAGTCAATTCATTCATGAATAATACTGGTGCAGCTCCATCATTTGTTACAGTGCATGTGGGCCTTTTTTTACATGTGTGAAGACTTTTCCACTTCATTTTTTTGAGGTGGCCAATTCCCTGAACACTAACAATCAGAAAACTTTCACTGGCTTCCATTGTCCTATCATTCTTGCTGCCTGAGTGTTGATACACAGGATGAACTGCCCTGCTTTGTAGCACAATAACAGATACAAATTGCAAGACTGCTAATTATTGGCATCATACATCTCAAGGTTAAATATAGGATTTCATTTTCTTTCAGGCATTACCTATGCTCTGTGTGTGTGCCTTTGATCTATACACAATGTTATTATGGCTGGTTTCTGCAGGCTAGAATCTCATTGAGTCTTTTGCTACAATCAGGATATTATGCTAAAGATAACAAAAGAGAGTGAAGGATTCCAGTGATTTGGTACATATTACAACCTTATTGATGTGTTGATTGTTTAAAAAAAAAACACATCCAGCTTGCCTTTTTCTTTGTGTTTGAATATACTGGCCAAGGCATTTTTCTAAACAGACAACTGTCAGTTCAAGATAATCAAGAAGACATTTGTTTGTCTAAGGTATTCAAGATTTCAATAATTCTAGGAACAATCTAACCCTTAGTAGACCCCTTAGTTCAGTTAACATGCACATCCACTGGACGGTACTGTATGTCTATAAAATTACATTTATGCTTTTTTTTTTAATAAATTCTTTATATAAAGGAATCAACAACGCAACATGACAATGACGGTCACAGAATAATTAAAGGTGTCATATAAACAGGGCAGGACTTAGGGTGGTGGGGGCCCCTGGGCTTGAGTCACTTTTGGGCCCTACCTTCTATACATTACCTTAAACCTTTAGTTTTCTTTTAAGCGCGCCACTCTGATACCGTTTGTCCGCCATTACATCACTGTCTATTGCAGACAGGTTTTCTCAACGGCAGTAAACGAGGCACTACGTAATTGACAATAACCAATCAGCAAACCTCAAGATAAGAGTTTAAGGAATTTTAAGGAAAAAAACTATTTAAGGAAAAAAACTTACATTTAAATGCTCATCAATGCAGCCTTGCACAGCGTCAATCTGCATGCTTGTCCAGTGTCATTTGTAGCCTTGTCAGTGTCATTTGCAGCCTTGCAGCCTTATCAGTGTCATTTGCAGCCTTGCAGCCTTGTCAGTGTCATTTTCAGCCTTGCATCCTCCATCTGCAGCCTTATCAGTGTCCATCTGCAGCCTTGTCCGTGTCATTTGCAGCCTTGCCCAGGCTGCAGTTAAACTGCAGTGACACTGCAGTTTAAATATGGCGCCACCGAGATACACAGTCCTGTGTATCTTGGCTCCTGTCGGCTATTCTTGGCTCCTCTTGCAGTCCTGCCCAGTCCCGCCCTATGATGGACATAACACAGGTCCAATGGCGGGACTGGGCGTGACTGTGAGCAGAGCCAAGCACCGCCTATATACATACATAGCCGAGTGTGCTCGGCTAGCTCTGCTCACAGTCACGCCCAGTCTTTGTGTTATGTCCATCATAGGGCAGGACTAGGTGTGACTGTTAGCGGAACTAGCTGAGTATAGCCGAGTACACTCAGCTGGGGCCCGCAGGGCCCCCTATTGGGTGGGGCCCATGGGATTGAGCCCAGTCAAGCCCAATGGTAAGTCCGGCCCTGCATATAAATACATATAGCGTGGTTTCGAAAAATATCGTAGTGATACATTCATGGCATCAAGAACACATACTGACTGAACTTACAACAAAACAGTATAATGGGTTGCATTCCAATAGCAATGAGGATCCCAGTGTTTTACCAATTTTCAAGAAGGAGATTAGGACTTAGGCTAAGGGAGAAAGAAAATGAAAACAAAATTAAATGAGAAGAATAAATTGAGGGGGAGAGGGGATGGGAAACAAAGAAAGTTGGGGGTTTGAATCTCCCTACCGACTTGGGCTGATTTTAGGAAACTGGAAGTTGCTAATGTGAGGCTAGAAGGGACTGATCTTTAGAAGAAGTAAAGGGGGCAGATCTTCCAATATTACTCACTAGGGATGAGCTTCGAGTTCGAGTTGAACTCATGTTCGACTCGAACATCGGCTGTTCGCCAGTTCGCCGAACAGCAAACAATTTGGGGTGTTCGCGGCAAATTCGAAAGCCGTGGAACACCCTTTAAAAGTCTATGGGAGAAATCAAAAGTGCTAATTTTAAAGGCTTATATGCATGGTATTGTCATAAAAAGTGTTTGGGGACCTGGGTCCTGCCCCAGGGGACATGGATCAATGCAAAAAAAAAGTTTTAAAAATGGCCCTTTTTTTGTGAGCAGTGATTTTAATAATGCTTAAAGTGAAACAATAAAAGTGTAATATTCCTTTAAATTTCGTACCTGGGGGTGTCTATAGTATGCCTGTAAAGGGGCGCATGTTTCTCTGACAGCAAAATGACATTTCAAAGGAAAAAAGTCATTTAAAACTAACTCGCAGGTATTAATGAATTGCCGGTCCGACAATACACATAAAAGTTAATTGATAAAAACAGCATGGGAATTCCCCACAGGGGAACCCCGAACCAAAATAAAAAAATGACGTGGGGGGTCCCCCTAAATTCCATATCAGGCCCTTCAGGTCTGGTATGGATATTAAGGGGAACCCCGCGCCAAAATTAAAAAAAAAATGGTGTGGGGTCCCCCCAAAAATCCATACCAGACCCTTATCCGAGCACGCAACCTGGCAGGCCACAGGAAAAGAGGGGGGACGAGAGAGCGCCACCCCTCCTGAACCATACCAGCCCACATGCCCTCAACATTGGGAGGGTGCTTTGGGGTAGCCCCCCAAAACACCTTGTCCCCATGTTGATGGGGATAAGGGCCTCATCCCCACAACCCTTGCCCGGTGGTTGTGGGGGTCTGTGGGCGGGGGGCTTATCGGAATCTGGAAGCCCCCTTTAACAAGGGGAACCCCAGATCCTGGCCCTCGCCCCTGTGTGAAATGGTAAGGGGGTACAAAAGTACCCCTACCATTTCACAAAAAAACTATCAAAAATGTTAAAAATGACAAGAGACAGTTTTTGACAATTCCTTTATTTAAATGCTTTTTCTTTCTTCTATCTTCTTTCTTCTGTCTTCTATCTTCTATCTTCCTTCGGTTTCTTCCTCCATCTTCTTCTTCTTCTGATTCTTCTGGTTCTTCTGGTTCTTCCTCCGGTGTTCTCATCCGGCATCTTCCTCCGTGGCGGCGTCTTCTTCCCTTCTTCTCCTCGGGCCGCTCCACATACATGATGGCATGATGGAAGGCTCCCGCTGAGTGACGCTTCTTAAATAATGGGGGGCAGGGCCACCCGGTGGCCCCGCCCCCCTCTGATGCACAGGGACTTGATGGGGACTTCCCCATGGCATTCCGTGATGTCAGAAGGGGGCGGGGTTATGTAACGGATGACCCCGCCCCCCCTCTGACGTCACATGGAATGCCACAGGGAAGTCCCCATCAAGTCCCAGTGCATCATAGGGGGCAGGGTCACCGGGTGGCCCCGCCCCCCATTATTTAAGAACCGTCAGAAAAGGAGAAGCGTCACACAGCGGGAGCCTCCCATCATGCCATCATGTATGCGGAGCGGCCCGAGGAGAAGAAGGGAAGGAGATGCCGTGGAGGAAGATGCCGGACAAGAACACCGGAGGAAGAACCAGAAGAACCAGAAGAACCAGAGAAGAAGAAGAAGATGGAGGAAGAAACCGAAGGAAGATAGAAGATAGAAGAAAGAAGATAGAGGATAGAAGAAAGAAGAAGCATTTAAATAAAGGAATTGTCAAAAACTGTCTCTTGTCATTTTTAACATTTTTGACAGTTTTTTTGTGAAATGGTAGGGGTAAGCACCCCCTTACCATTTCACACAGGGGGGAGGGCAGGGATCTGGGGGTCCCCTTGTTAAGGGGGGCTTCCAGATTCCGATAAGCCCCCCGCTCACAGACCCCTGCAACCACCGGGCAAGGGTTGTGGGGATGAGGCCCTTGTCCCCATCAACATGGGGACAAGGTGTTTTGGGGGGCTACCCCAAAGCACCCTCCCAATGTTGAGGGCATGTGGCCTGGTACGGTTCAGGAGGGGGGGCGCTCTCTCATCCTCCCTTTTCCTGTGGCCTGCCAGGTTGCGTGCTCGGATAAGAGTCTGGTATGGAATTTTGGGGGGACCCCACGCCATTTTTAAAAAATGTTGGCGCGGGGTTCCCCTTAAAATCCATACCAGACCTGAAGGGTCTGGTATAGATTTTGAAAGGGACCCCATGCCATTTTTTTAAAAAATTTTGGCTGGGGTTCCCCTTAAACACTTGAGGACCGCCTCACGCCGATGTACGTCGGCAAGGTGGCACGGGCAGGCAGAATCACGTACATACACGTGATCTGCCTCCCGCGGGTGGGAGGTCCGATCGGGCCCCCCCGGTGCCCGAGGCGGTCCTCTTTTGTCCCCCGGCGATCGGAGGTGAGGGGGAGGCCATCCGTTCGTGGCCCCCCTCGCGATCGCCGCCGGCCAATCAGAACATTCCTTTGCTGCTGTATGCTAAACAGCAGCAAAGGAAATGATGTAATCTCTCCTCGGCTCGGTATTTTCCGTTCCAGCGCCGAGGAGAGAAGACATCAATGTGAGTGCACAAGCACTACACCTCACAGTAGAACATGCCAGGCACACAAAACACCCCCGATCGCCCCCCGATCACCCCCCAATCACCCCTCCCCCCCATTACACTGACACCAAGCAGTGTTTTGGTTTTTTTTGTTTTTTTTCTGATTACTGCATGGTGTCAGTTTGTGACAGTTACTGTGGTAGGGCAGTTAGTGTTAGCCCCCTTTAGGTCTAGGGTACCCCCCTAATAAAGTTTTAACCCCTTGATCACCCCCTGTCGCCAGTGTCGCTAAGCGATCATTTTTCTGATAGCTGTATTAGTGTCGCTGGTGACGCTAGTTAGGGATGTAAATATTTAGGCTCGCCGTCAGCGTTTTATAGCGTCAGGGACCCCCATATACTATCTAATAAATGCTTTAACCCCTTGATTGCCCCCTAGTTAACCCTTTCACCACTGATCACCATATAACCGTTACGGGTGACGCTGGTTAGTTCGTTTATTTTTTATAGTGTCAGGGCACTCGCAATTTATTACCGAATAAAGGTTTAGCCCCCTGATCGCCCGGCGGTGATATGCATCGCCCCAGGCAGCGTCAGATTAGCACCAGTACCGCTAACACCCACGCACGCAGCATACGCCTCCCTTAGTGGTATAGTATCTGTACGGGTCAATATTTGATCCGATCAGATCTATACTAGCGTCCCCAGCAGTTTAGGGTTCCCAAAAACGCAGTGTTAGCGGGATCAGCCCAGATACCTGCTAGCACCTGCGTTTTGCCCCTCTGCCCAGCCCAGCCCACCCAAGTGCAGTATTGATCGATCACTGTCACTTACAAAACACTAAACGCATAACTGCAGCATTCGCAGAGTCAGGCCTGATCCCTGCGATCGCTAACAGTTTTTTTGGTAGCGTTTTGGTGAACTGGCAAGCACCAGCCCCAGGCAGCGTCAGGTTAGTGCCAGTACCGCTAACACCCTCGCACGCAGCATACGCCTCCCTTAGTGGTATAGTATCTGAACGGATCAATATCTGATCCGATCAGATCTATACTAGCATCCCCAGCAGTTTAGGGTTCCCAAAAACGCAGTGTTAGGGGGATCAGCCCAGATACCTGCTAGCACCTGCGTTTTGCCCCTCCGCCCGGCCCAGCCCAGCATACCCAAGTGCAGTATCGATCGATCACTGTCACTTACAAAACACTAAACGCATAACTGCAGCGTTCGCAGAGTCAGGCCTGATCCCTGCAATCGCTAACAGTTTTTTTGGCAGCGTTTTGGTAAACTGGCAAGCACCAGCGGCCTAGTACACCCCGGTCATAGTCAAACCAGCACTGCAGTAACACTTGGTGATGTGGCGAGTCCCATAAGTGCAGTTCAAGCTGGTGAGGTGGCAAGCACAAGTAGTGTCTTGCTGCCACCAAGAAGACAAACACAGGCCCGTTGTGCCCATAATGCCCTTCCTGTTGCATTCGCCAATCCTAATTGGGAACCCACCACTTCTGCAGTGCCCGTACTTCCCCCATTCACATCCCCAACCAAATGCAGTCGGCTGCATGAGAGGCATTTTCTTTATGTCCTCCCGAGTACCCCTACCCAGCGAACCCCCCCAAAAAAGATGTTGTGTCTGCAGCAAGCGCGGATATAGGCGTGACACCCGCTATTATTGTCCCTCCTGTCCTGATAATCCTGGTCTTTGCATTGGTGAATGTTTTGAATGCTACCATGCACTAGTTGAGTATTAGCGTAGGGTACAGCATTGCACAGACTAGGCACACTTTCACAGGGTCTCCCAAGATGCCATCGCATTTTGAGAGACCCGAACCTGGAACTGGTTACAGTTATAAAAGTTAGTTACAAAAAAAAGTGTAAAAAAAAAAAAAAAAAAAAAAATATATATATATATATATATATATATATATATATATATATATATATATATAAATAAAATAAAAAAAAATAGTTGTCGTTTTATTGTTCTCTCTCTCTCTATTCTCTCTCTATTGTTCTGCTCTTTTTTATTGTATTCTATTCTGCAATGTTTTATTGTTATTATGTTTTATCAAGTTTGCTTTTCAGGTATGCAATTTTTTATACCTTACCGTTTACTGTGTTTTATTGTTAACCATTTTTTTGTCTTCAGGTACGCCATTCACGACTTTGAGTGGTTATACCAGAATGATGCCTGCAGGTTTAGGTATCATCTTGGTATCATTCTTTTCAGCCAGCGGTCGGCTTTCATGTAAAAGCAATCCTAGTGGCTAATTAGCCTCTAGACTACTTTTACAAGCAGTGGGAGGGAATGCCCCCCACCACCGTCTTCCGTGTTTTTCTCTGGCTCTCCTATCTCAACAGGGAACCTGAGAATGCAGCCGGTGATTCAGCCAGCTGACCATAGAGCTGATCAGAGACCAGAGTGGCTCCAAACATCTCTATGGCCTAAGAAACCGGAAGCTACGAGCATTTCATGACTTAGATTTCACCGGATGTAAACCGCGCCATTGGGAAATTGGGAAAGCATTTGATCACACCGATCTTGGTGTGGTCAGATGCTTTGAGGGCAGAGGAGAGATCTAGGGTCTAATAGACCCCAATTTTTTCAAAAAAGAGTACCTGTCACTACCTACTGCTATCATGGGGGATATTTACATTCCCTGAGATAACAATAAAAATGATTAAAAAAAAATGAAAGGAACAGTTTAAAAATAAGATAAAAAAGCAAAAAAAAAAAAAAAAAAAAAAAAAAAGCACTCCTGTCCCCCCCTGCTTTCGCGCAAAGGTGAACGCAAGCGTCGGTCTGGCATCAAATGTAAACAGCAATTGCACCATGCATGTGAGTTGTCACCGCGAACGTCAGATCGAGGGCAGTAATTTTAGCTGTAGACCTCCTCTGTAAATCTAAAGTGGTAACCTGTAAAGGCATTTAAAGGCTTTTAAAAATGTATTTAGTTTGTCGCCACTGCACGTTTGTGCGCAATTTTAAAGCATGTCATGTTTGGTATCCATGTACTCGGCCTAAGATCATCTTTTTTATCCCATCAAACATTTGGGCAATATAGTATGTTTTAGTGCATTAAGTGTGTTTTTTCCCAAAAAAATGCGTTTGAAAAATCGCTGCGCAAATACTGTGTGAAAAAAAAATGAAACACCCACCATTTTAAAAACCCCCCCAAATGACCCCATTTTGGAAAGTAGATACCCCAAGCTATTTGCTGAGAGTCATGTCGAGTCCATGGAATATTTTATATTGTGACACAAGTTGCGGGAAAGAGACAATTTTTTTTTGCACAAAGTTGTCACTAAATGATATATTGCTCAAACATGCCATGGGAATATGTGAAATTACACCCCAAAATACATTCTGTTGCTTCTCCTGAGTATGGGGATACCACATGTGTGAGACTTTTTGGGAGCCTAGCCACGTACGGGACCCCGAAAACCAAGCACTGCCTTCAGGCTTTCTAAGGGCGTAAATTTTTGATTTCACTCTTCACTGCCTATCACAGTTTCGGAGGCCATGGAATGCCCAGGTGGCACAAACCCCCCCCAAATGACCCCATTATGGAAAGTAGACACCCCAAGCTATTTGCTGAGAGGTATAGTGAGTATTTTGCAGACCTCAATTTTTGTCACAAAGTTTTGAAAATTGAAAAAAGAAAAAAAAAAGTTTTTTCTTGTCTTTCTTCATTTTCAAAAACAAATGAGAGCTGCAAAATACTCATCATGCCTCTCAGCAAATAGCTTGGGGTGTCTACTTTCCAAAATAGCGTCATTTGGAGGGGTTTTGTGCCACCTGGACATTCCATGGCCTCCAAAACTGTGATAGGCAGTGAAGAGTGAAATCAAAAATTTACACCCTTAGAAATCTTGAAGGCGGTGATTGGTTTTCGGGGCCCCGTACACAGCTAGGCTCCCAAAAAGTCCCACACATGTGGTATCCCCATACTCAGGAGAAGCAGCTAAATGTATTTTGGGGTGCAATTCCACATATGCCCATGGCCTGTGTGAGCAATATATCATTTAGTGACAACTTTGTGCAAAAAAAAAAAAAAAAAATGTCACTTTCCCGCAACTTGTGTCAAAATATAAAATATTCCATGGACTAAACATGCCTCTCAGCAAATAGCTTGGGGTGTCTACTTTCCAAAATGGGGTCATTTGGGGGGGTTTTGCCCATCTGGGCATTTTATGGCCTTCAAAACTGTGATAGGTAGTGAGGAGTGAAATCTAAAATTTACGCCCTTAGAAATCCTGAAGGCGGTGATTGGTTTTCGGGGCCCCGTACGCGGCTAGGCTCCCAAAAAGTCCCACACATGTGGTATCCCCGTACTCAGGAGAAGCAGCTGGGACAAAAAAAATTAATATTCAATGGGCTCAACATGCCTCTCAGCAATTTCCTTGGGGTGTCTACTTTCCAAAATGGGGTCATTTGGGGGGGTTTTGTACTGCCCTGCCATTTTAGCACCTCAAGAAATGACATAGGCAGTCATAAACTAAAAGCTGTGTAAATTCCAGAAAATGTACCCTAGCTTGTAGACGCGATAACTTTTGCGCAAACCAATAAATATACGCTTATTGAAATTTTTTTTACCAAAGACATGTGGCCGAATACATTTTGGCCTAAATGTATGACTAAAATTGAGTTTATTGGATTTTTTTTATAACAAAAAGTAGAAAATATCACTTTTTTTCAAAATTTTCAGTCTTTTTCCGTTTATAGCGCAAAAAATAAAAACCGCAGAGGTGATCAAATACCATCAAAAGAAAGCTCTATTTGTGGGAAGAAAAGGACGCAAATTTCGTTTGGGTACAGCATTGCATGACCGAGCAATTAGCAGTTAAAGCGACGCAGTGCCAAATTGGAAAAAGTCCTCTGGTCCTTAGGCAGCATAATGGTCCAGGGCTGAAGTGGTTAATATCCATACCAGACCTGAAGGGCCTAGTATGGAATTTTGAGGGACCCCCACGTCTTTTTTTTTTTAATTTTGGTTTGGTTTTCCCATGACATTTTTATCAATTAACTTTTATGTGTATTGTCGGACCAGCAATTCATTATTAGCCGTGAGTAGTTTTAAATTACTTTTTTTCCTTTGAAATGTCATTTTGCTGTCAGACTGTTCTAAATACGGGAAACATGCACCCCTTTACAGGCATACTATAGACACCCCCCAGGTACGAAATTTAAAGGAATATTACACTTTTATTGTTTCACTTTAAGCATTATTAAAATTACTGCTCCCAAAAAAACGGCCGTTTTTAAAACTTTTTTTTGCATTGATCCATGTCCCCTGGGGCAGGACCCAGGTCCCCAAACACTTTTTATGACAATAACTTGCATATAAGCCTTTAAAATTAGCACTTTTGATTATTCATGTTTGTGTCCCATAGACTTTAACGTTGTTCGTGTGTTCGAACAAATTTTTTGCATGTTCGCAAGTTCTGGTGCGAACCAAACAGGGGGATGTTTGGCTCATCCCTATTACTCGCCCTGTTCTTTCATTGTCATAGTGAGGTCCTCCATCAGTTAATTTCCTGGATTCTAGCAAGCCATTGAAATGTAGTAGGGGAAACCATGCTCTTCAACAGCACCAGGATACAGGCTTGCATTGATGCTTAAAAATGACCAGGTTGTCAAACACGCTTTAAACCAAGCCTTCACTGACTTGTGTAGCTGCAGGCACTGTGGAGCAATTCATCCTCAAATTTCACTGCTCTGTGTCTTTCTGTATTTATCTGTATTTATCTGTATTATTTCTGTATTTATGTAAAAAAATTAATTAAATGAATTAGAACCGCTCTCTAGTGCAAATGCTCTAATTGCATAGACCAAAACCAGCAAACATAATAAACATATGTTTGCTGGTTTTGGTCTATGCAATTAGAGCATTTGCACTTTAAATCACATTGGAATATTATATCTTGGAGAGAGCAAGGTTGTAATTAATTAATTTTAATTTTTTTTTTTTTACATTTTTATTTGCATACAACGAGCTGCTTTCATTATCACTGTTTTATTAATTTGGCATTTGAGCAGGTTTAGTGGTATTTTCACTTATATAAATTTTTCTTAAAAATATTTATACAGTATGTCAGTTCTGCAAATGTTCTAAACTGCCTACAGCAATAATGCAGCATGACATAGCTTAAATGTTTTTCTTGGACATC
This sequence comes from Aquarana catesbeiana, assembly GCF_042186555.1. Classification (NCBI taxonomy): domain Eukaryota; kingdom Metazoa; phylum Chordata; class Amphibia; order Anura; family Ranidae; genus Aquarana; species Aquarana catesbeiana. The sequence goes on along the minus strand of NC_133328.1, from coordinate 595,787,503 downwards.
CAAAGAGCCCCACATCGGTACAGAAATGTTGACACTTCCAGTCTCCTCCCACATCCCACACTATACTGTTAGCTTGTGAGTCCACGCCTCATTCTAGATTTGACCAATAGGAAGGTGCAAGAATTGGAAGAAGCAGCCTAGTGTTTGACTCCAGAAAAGTGTTGAACTCTGCATACCAAAATAAAAATGTAAGGCTCCTTGAACTCTCACGATGACATTTGAGCATATATGGTGTTTACACTCTGTTGTTGTAGCCAAGTAAAACATCTGTGTAGTAGGGATGGTCCCGATGTTCGAATCGAACATAAGTTCGGCTTGAACATCAGATGTTCGTTTGTCTGCAGATGAATCGAACATATGGGGTGTTTGTCGCAAATTTGAGCGCTGTGGAGCGCCCCATAATGCACTGCGAGATCGCATGCTTTGGCCAATCACAGCGCGATCTGCTGGGTATACAATGATTGGCCAAAGGCAGGGTGCTTTTGGCAAATCATGGCTCAGGGGGCTCCATGCCCCACACTATATAAGGTTGCTTACACAGCGGTCGTATGTAGTGTGATACATGGAGGAGATTAAGAGAACTTGAGCTAGATTAGGCAGGTTAGTTAGTGGTCTGCAGGCAGTTTAGTATATACACATATACAGTGCAGTCGGTGTAGAATATATATACAGTGCAGGCAATGTATTAATGTATATATATATATATATATATATATATATATATATATATACTGCATAGTATATATACTACGCCCCATATTGCACTGCAAGAACGCAGTGCATTGCTGTATGATGATTGGCCAAAGCATACACCTGACTTGCATTACTTGGCCAATAACAGCACGCTCCTCAGCGAGATCCATAATTGGCCAAAGGCAGGGTGCCTTTGGTCAATCATGGCTCAGGGGGACTAAGTCCACGCCCCACACTATATAAGGCTGCTTACACAGCGCCCGTATATATATATATATATATATATATATATATATACAGTGCATTCATTGTACACTATATATACAGTACATTCAGTGTAGACTATATATACAGTGCAGGCAGTGCAGAGTATATAATGCAGTGCATTGAAGTGGTAAAGGGGAACCCCATGGCAGAATTAAGAAAAAACAAAAGGCATGGGGTCCCCTCCAAAATCTATACTAGGCCCGTTGGGTCTGGTATAAATTTTAAGGGGAACTCCAAACCAAAATAAAAATAAAAAAACAGCGTGGGGTCCCCCCAAAATCCATACCAGGCCCTTTGGGTCTGGCATAGATTTTAAGGGGAACTCCACGCCAAAAGTTTAAAAAAAAATTGCCATGGGGTCCACCCAAAATTCATAACAGACCCTTATCCGAAAAAGCAGTCTGGCAGGCCAGGAAAGGGGGGGCAAGCAAGCGCCCCCCCACCTGCACCATACCAGGCCACTTGCCCTCAACATGGGGAGAGTGCTTTGTGGTCCCCCCAAAGCACCTTGTCCCCATGTTGATGGGGACAAGGGCCTCTTTCCGACAACCCTGACCATTGGTTGTCAGGGTCTGCATGCTGGGGGCTTATCAGAATCTGAAAGCCCCCTTTACTAAGGGGGCCCCCAGATCCCACCCCCCCTATGTGAATAGGTATCGGGTACATTGTACCCCTACCCATTCACCAAAAAAAGTGTCAAAAGGTAAAAACCACAACAGACAGTCTTTGACAAATTCTTTATTAAAAAAGAAAAAAAAATCCTGTGATGTCCATCCATCTTTAAACATTGCCGCCTGAAAGACCCAAAAAATAGAAAGAAAGAAAAAAGCTCTGTCTCGATGGGAGTCCTCCCAGTGACTGCTGTCTCTTGGCTGTGACAGCTGTTATATAGGCAAGGGCAGGGCCACCTGGTGATGTAACCGAGTGAACCCGCCTCCTTCTGATGGCATCTGAAGTCATGTGACGTCAGACGGGGGCCGGGTCATCAGGTTACATTAGTGGGTGGCCTGGCCCTTGCCTATATAACAGCTGTCAAAGCCAAAAGAAAGCAGTCACTGGAAGGCCTCCCATGAAGGTGGGGTTTTTAGTTTTTTCTTTGTATTTTGCACGTCCATTGGGCAGGGTGATTGATGATGAATGTACATTGTGGGCCAATTTTTCTTTTTTAATAAAGGAATTGTCAAAAACTGTATTGTGGTTTTTACTTTTTTACACTTTTTTGGTGAATAAACCCATTACCAATTCACATAGGGGGACGGGATCTGGGGGTTCCCTTGTTAAAGGGGGCTTACAGATTCCGATAAGCCCCCACCCGCAGACCCTGACAACCAATGGCCATGGTTGTCGGGAATTGCTTGGGTCACCTGCTGGTGGCAGTGTGGTTTTTAGCACCAAAAGGTATAGTTCTGGTGGCCACCAGCGGGTGTTTCGCAGCAGATGGACATACAGGTAATCAGGCTGAACCTGATATGGACTGCTGGGAGTATATAAGCCTGCCCTTCACTGAGGCTCAGGGCTTCAGTATTCCTGCAAATCGTGTCCCTGTCTAAACCTGGTCCATTCCTGTTCTTAGTACCCTGATCCCGAGACCTGTTCCCCTGGAACCTGCTTCCTGCTGTCACTCCTGGCTTCCTGCTCCCCTTATCTCTGTCTCTGACTGTCTTCTCATGTGCGTTCCCCCACTTGTATTTTATTAGTTAGTTAGTTAGTTAGTTAGTTAGTTAGTTAGTTAGGGGATTACTTGGGTTATCTTGTTACATTCACTTTTCACTTACTTGTTGATTTCCTGTGTTGTTATTGGATGTGTGTCATTTTCCTAATAAACATATTTTTTACTTATCCATCTGAGCCTGATTCCTTAAAGCAGAGTTCAATGCAGTACACTCTTTAGTTAGACGAGGGGATTGTAAATTGAAGTTTGTTCAGCCCTTGCTCCAAACCTGGTCAGATCTTTCCTCTACAGTATCGGTTGACCTGTACCAATCCACTATACACCAGTTTTCTCAGAGATCCCTCTCTCTGTTGTCCATAGCAACCCCCCAGAAAACCTCCTCTGTAACTAATCCTACTTTTCCAGTTTCTCTCAGTACTGCTATTACTTCTACATTCGCGGCACACTTTATTCATAACCCTGCAACACACTCGCAGGATTCCAGTGTTTAAGCCTAAAAAGAAAAGGAAATTCTTCCCAACTCATATCATTCTGCATCTTTCCTCTCCTGCCTCTACACCAACTACTACAGTCCAGCTCGCCATGGTTCCACTGGCTCCAGTCCAGCCTGCCACGACACCACCTGCTTCAGTCAAGCCTGTCACCATACCAATTGCTCCAACCAGGCCTGCCATCACACCTGCCACGTTGTTTCAGCCTATGAAAATTGGACCTTCTGCTACTGACCTGCCTGTCGCTATCCCACCTGACAGTACTGGTTCTCTGTCCACTATTCAGTTTGGCTCTATGGATTCTTTGCCCGCTAACCAAATTGACCTCACTGTTCCTGATTTCCTGCCTGGTGGTCCCATTACTGATATCCTGCCTGGTGGTTCTCACTTCTATTGCCCTGCCTGGTGGTCTCATTCCTGATGCCCTGCCTGGTGGTCCCATTCCTGATGCCCTGCCTGGTGTTCTTGTTCCTGATTCCCTGCCTTGTGTTCCCATTCCTGATCCCCTGCCTAGTGGTTCCATGACTGCTGCCCAGCCTGATGTGCCTCTGCCTGCTGCCCAGCTTGATGTGCCTCAGCCCACTGCCCAGCCCGATGTACCTCTGCCCACTGCCCAGTTTGATGTGCCTCAGCCCACTGCCCAGCCCAATGTACCTCTGCCCACTGCCCAGCCTGATGTACCTCTGCTCACTGCCCAGGCTGATGACCTGGTGCTTCCCACCCAGCTTGATGACCAGGTGCCTGCCGCCCAGCCTGATGACCCGGTGCCTGCTGATCCGATGCTTGCTGACCCAGTGCCTGCCGCCCAGCCTGATGACCCAGTGCCTGCCACCCAGCCTGCTGACCCGGTGCCTGCTGCCCAGCCTGATGACCCGGTGCCTGCTGATCTGGTGACAGATGACCAGGTGCCTGCTGATCTGGTGGAGGATGACCCGGTGCCCGCTGCTGCCCAGTCTGATGACCCAGTGCCTGCTGCTGCCCAGCCTGATGACCCAGTGCCCACTGCTGCCCAGCCTGATGACCCATGCCCGCTGCTGCCCAGCCTGATAACCTGTGCCGACTGTTGCCCAGCCTGATGACCCGGTGCCTGATGCCCAGCTTGTCACTGATGCTTTCCTGCCTGATGTCCAGCTTGCCAGTGATGCTTTCCGGCCTGATGCCCAGCTTACTGCTGATGCTTTCCTGCCTGATGCTCAGCTTGCTGCTGATGCTTTCCTGCCTGATGCCAAGCTTACTACTGATTCTCCCCTGCTTGATGCCCAGCCTGTATCTGATGCCCCTGTGTTGTCTGCCTCTGATAGTTTCATGCTCGCTGCCCAGCTAGTTTTTGAAACCAGACCCAAACTTCCAGACCCTGTTGGTGGGGTGCATGATCCATTACCAGACTTGAGTGGCATGCCTCCCAGTGGATTAAAAGGCTCGGGCCTGAAGAGTTCAAGGAAGTCCGCAGACACAGATGGGAAACTTTTCTGGACTTTTCGCGCACCCACATGAACTGACCGGTCAAGGGCAGAATTGAGCATCCGGAGGCCGCTCCTTAAGGGAAGAAACTGTCAGGACCTGTGTCATTGCTTGGATCACCTGCTGGTGGCACTGTTGTTTTTAGCACCAAAGGCTGTAGTTCTGGTGGCCACCAGCGGTGTCTCCCAGCAGATGGACATACAGGTAATCAGGGTGAACCTGATATTGACTGCTGGGAGTATATAAGCCCATCCCCATCACTGAGGCTCAGGGCTTCAGTATTTTCCTGCAAGCCATGTCCCTGCCTGAGCCTGATACGTTCCTGTTCCTAGTACCCTGATCCCGAGACCTGTTCTCCTGGAACCTGCTTCCTGTTGCCACTACTGGCTTCCTGCTCCCCTTGTCTCTATCTCTGCCTGTCTTCTCACGTGTGTTCCCCCACTTGTATTTTATTAGTTAGTTAGTTAGTTAGGTGATTACCTGGGTTTTCTTGTTACATGCACTTTTCACTTACTTGTTGTTGATTTACTGTGTTAGTATTGGATGTGTGTCATTTTCCTAATAAACATATTTTTGTACTTATCCATCTGGTCCTGATTCCTTAAAGTGGAGTTCAACCCAAAAATGGAACTTCCGCTTTAAATGCAGGTGACCACCTGACATGCCACATTTGGTATGTTATTTTTTTGGGTGGGAAGGGGATACCCTGTTTTTAGAGGCACCCAGCTCCCACTTCCTCCCCTGGCGCTGCAGAGCCGGAAGAAAGATCACCTCTCCCCCTCCCTCCCTACAATCTTCTGGGACACGTTACAGGTCCCAGAAAATTGCCCGGCCATTCACAGCGTGCAGTGCAGATCGGGCATGTGCAGTGCGAGCCCAGCTGTGAAGCCACAGCCGGGTGCCCACAGTTAGAATGCCAGTGCCACTGAGAGGAGGGAGAGAGGAGCGAGGCTTCCTGCACCCGCATCGCTAGACCGTGTGACAGGTGAGTGTCTGATTATTAAAAGTCAGCAGCTACACTTTTTGTAGCTGCTAACTTTTAAATGGGTGGAACTTTGCTTTATGGTGCAGCCAAAATGATCTGATCACCCTTGTTTGATGCCTGCATATGGTATCCCTGACACCCTTGTCCCCATGGGGACAAGGTGCTTTGGGGGGGACAACAAAGCACCCTCCCCATGTCGAGGGTGGTGTGGAGTTCCCCTTAAAATCCACACCAGACCCGGAGGGCCTGGTATGGACTGGGGGGGGGCGCACGACAATTTTTTCCTTGATTTTTCATCTATATTACCGGGAGCCACGAGCAAGTTTAAATGACATTTTTTCCTATAGAAATCTCATTTTGCTGTGGCACTGTTGTACACATTGCACAGATGCGCCACTTTACAGGCAGACTAATTGGACCCCCCAGACATGATATTTAAGGGAATATTTCATTTTTATTTTTTCACCTTAAGCATTATTAAAATCACTACTCCTGAAAAAACGGTTGTTTTAAAAATTTTTTTTACATTGATACCTGTCTCCTAGGGCAGTACCTGGGCCCCCAAACTTTTTCTAGCAAGAACTTGCATACAAGCCTTTAAAATGAGCACTTTATATTTTTCATGTTCGTGTCCCATAGACTTTAATAGGGTTCACATGTTCGATAGAACTTTTTGCCTGTTTGCATTTTCTGGTGCGAATTGAACCGGGGGGTGTTCAACTCATCCCTACTGTGTAGCTAACAGGTGTACCTTAATAAGTCATTACATTCATTTTAAAAGGTTATTTCCATATATCTCTAGTATTCAAGTGGAAACAGCAATTTAAATGTTTTGCAGGTAGAAGGAAAAATTGGTGATTATGCATGAAAACCCGGTATGCTTCTTAGCTGATTTAAGGTGATTGTAAAGTCTTGTTTTTTTTTCTTTAAAAATAACATACATGTTATACTTACCTGCCCTGTGTGATGGTTGTGCACAGAACAGCACCTTTTTGGCTCTCCTGGCCCCTCCCTCCTATTGAGTGCCCCCACAGCAAGCAGCACACTATGTAAAGCAGTGAGTTTACAGCTTGTATAACAGTGTAAATTTGCCATCCCCTCAAAATAACTCAAAACACAGCCATTAATGTCTAAACTGCTGGTAACAAAATTGAGTACACCCCTAAGTGAAAATGTCCACATTGGGCCCAAAGTGTCATTATTTTGTGCGGCTACCATTATTTTCCAGCACAGCCTTAACCCTCTTGGGCATGTAGTTCACCAGAGCTTTACAGGTTGCCACTGGAGTCCTCTTCCACTCCACCATGACGACATCACAGAGCTGGTGGATGTTAGAGCCTCACAGATGATGCTCAATAGGGTTTAGGTCTGGAAAAATGCTTGGCCAGTCCATCACCTTTACCTTCAGCTTCTTTAGCATGGCAGTGGTCATCTTGGAGCTGTGTTTGGGGTCGTTATCATGTTCGAATACTGCCCTGCAGCCCAAAGGGAGGGGAACTGTAGCTCCCCAGTGCCGGCAGAACTCATGGAGCCCCAGAAAATGATATTCCCACCACCATGCTTGACTGTAGGCAAGACACACTTGTCTTTGTACTCCTCACCTGGATGCCGCCACACACGCTTGACACCATCTGAACCAAAAACCTTCATCTTGGTCTCATCAGACCACAGGACATGGTTCCAGTAATCCATGTCCTTAGTCTGCTTGTCTTCAGTAGATTGTTTGCTGGCTTTCTTGTGCATCATCTTTAGAAGAGGCCATGCAGGCCAATTTGATGCAGTGTTTGGTGTATTGTCTGAGCACTGACAGGCTGACCCCCCACCCCTTCAACCTCTGCAGCAATGCTGGCAGCACTCATATGTCTATTTCCCAAAGACAAGCTCTGGATATGACGCTGAGCACGTGCACTCAACTTCTTGGCGAGGCCTGTTCTAAGTTGAATCTGTCCTGTTAAACAGCTGTATGGTCTTGGCCACCATGCTGCAGCTCAGTTTCAGGGTCTTGGCAATCTTCTTATAGCCTAGGCCATCTTTATGTAGATCAACAATTCTTTTTTTTAGATCCTCAGAGAGTTCTTTGCTATGAGGTGCCATGTTGAACTTCTAGTGACCGGTATGAGAGAGTGAGAGCGATAACACCAAATTTAACACACCTGCTCCCCATTCACACCTGAGACCTTTGTAAGACTAACAAGTCACATGACACCGGGCAGGGAAAATGGCTAATTGGGCCCAATTTGGACATTTTTACTAAGGAGTGTACTCACTTACATTTACACTACTTCACATTGTAGCAAAGTGTAATTTCTTCAGTGTTGTCACATGAAATGATATAATAAAATATTTTAAAAAATGTGAGGGGTGTACTCACTTTTGTATATGGTGACCCATCTAAAACACATACACTACCCGATTGGGCCCATGGTTTAAGAAACACTGTAGTGGGGACCCTAAAGGTTTGACTTCTTTACAAGTGGACATAGAAGAAATCATGAAAATTCAACCAATCCACAATTTAGAACTTATGCTCCAATAATATCATTAATTCTTTGATTATGGTTACAAAACTTAAAAGTTATTTAACTTCATTTCATCATCATCTTTGTATTTGTACTTTAGGAACATCCAAAAACAAACTCTCAGATTTTCTCATTTAGAATCCTTCTTTTAGTCAATAAGATTGATCTTCTTAATTTGTATTCTGGCTCATTTGTAAATTTTCCTCAAAAACCTTGCTTGTTTTCCTTTTTTAATGGAACTTGCCATTTTTTAAACCACACATAAAGAACATATTTATTTTCCATGCAAGACGTCTTGCCGTGTAATTGCTGTACATTTACTGCCTTGCACAGTCCTTCAGTTCTGCTGCTGTGTACTTGGTAAGAACAGTACCAATCACAGACAAACACAAACAAGCAGTTACTTACGTTTATACTACAGTATAGCAACATATGGTAAAGCCTCTGTAATATTGCCTCTACCAGAGAGTGATATTCACAAACACAGATATGAATAAGCTATTTTTTTAAATATGATACTTTCCCATAGTTTATTAATACCGTGTGCATTTGAAACAAAAAAAATAACATATTGGATATGTAGGAGATTTTCTGCACATCATACATATTTTGATACTTCCTGAATACTTATAAAGCAACTGATAATGAGGTGATTTAGGGGTTATGCTGGCTTGGAGGGTCTCTGTGAGGACCAGGGTGATGCACTTAAGCACTGTTCCTGATTACTTTTCCATAGGTCAGAAGAAAAGCAATGCCTGCTTTAGCAATCGTTGGTAGCCATTTTTCAGGCTTAGAGGTCATCGATTTGAACCAGAGGAGATCACACTAAGTATAGGCCCCTTAAGAGATAAATCTCCCAGACTACTTCTCCCACTGGCAATCAATGCACAGAACATAGAAGAATGTTATAGCAAATTGTGGAGGTGGCAGCAAATGTGAAAATGTTTTTAGGGGGTGACTGAGTTTATTTTTAATAAACTAGTGGTTCTGCACTTACATGGCAGCTGGTCGAAGCAGATTATATGACTAATATTATGCAGACTTATTGCTATAACTAGATTTAGTGCCATGGTTAGGTTAACTTTAGGGTTATTAACAATTTAATTGATCCTCGTGTCAGCATTGAAAATAAAGCCATGTGGCATTTAAAGCAAATATTGCCTAAATAGTTCATATGGAAACATTCTTATGCCGTGTACACAAGGGCGGACTTTTTGACCGGACTGGTCCGACGGAACAAATCTGTCGGACAATCCAACCGTGTGTGGACTTCATCGGACCTGCAGCAGACTTCTTTGGTCGAAAATCAGATGGACTTTAGGTTTGGAACATGTTTCAAATCTTTCCGACGGGCTCGAGTCCGGTCGAAAAATCTGCTCGTCTGTATGCTAGTCCGACGGACGAAAGCCGAGCTATTGGCTACTGGCTATCAACTTTCTTATTTTAGTCCAGTCGTACGTCATCATGTACGAATCCATTGGACTTTGGTGTGATCATATGTGCGCAAGTCTGTTTGTTTCGGAAGTCCATCGGAAGTCCGCCAAAAGTCCGTCGAAAGTCCATCGGAAAGACCGTCGGACCTTTGATGCCGAAAAGTCCACCCGTGTGCACACGGCATAAGGCCAATTCAACAAAATACTGGCAAAAACAAAATCTATAATTGTACTACGATATCAATTTTGGTGACTTACTCAATTTATGTCTCATTTCTCATCAGGCATGCTTTGAACTTCAGGATGGCCAGTGAATAATCCAGAACTTCTACTGCAGGTCTTTCTACAGAGGACTCTTTTAAGTTGATGATCAAATTGGGGCATAAATAAAGGATCTATTTTACTCTTTCTTTATCAAAGGTCAGCTCATTGGAGGCAGCGGCTGGCTTTCTTTATGGTTGGAGGCAGCGCCTTAATCTATTCAACCGTTGCTATAAATGTGCTCCAATTTGGGAGACTCTCAAAATTATAGAGTTAGGACTGCAGTAAACTGGGCTGTCGTGATGTGGTCAATGTCTCCAAATGTGTGCGACTAAACCCCTTGTTTTTAACGTAAACGGTTAGACAGGGTCAATTCATTTTTGTTGCAGGCTGGCTGGTGAGTGAGGTGGAAATTTTTGTTTGTTTTTGATGTGCATTGCCCTTCCATGTGCTCCTTGCTGCAAAGGTTAGTTATAAGCACAGTGGCTAAGTGGTTAGGACTTTCACCTAGCAGCACTGGGGTCGTTGGCTCGAATCCCAACCACGGCACTACCTGTCTGAAGTTTGAATGTTCTCCCTGTGCCTGTCTCTCCGGGTATTCTGGTTTCCTCCCACACTCCAAAGACATTCTGGTAGGTTAAAAGGCTCCTGTCTAAAATGGCCCTAGTATGTGTATGTATGAATGTGAGTTAGGGACCTTAGGTTGTAAGCTCCTTGAGGACAGGCACTGATGTGAATTTACAATATGTATGTGTAAAGAACTGAGTAAATTGATGGTGCTATATAAATACATGAAATGAATAATAATAAATAGGTTAGGGTGGTTGCTATTTATGTATACTGGATGCTTGAACAAAGGTCCAGCATGGACCCTATATTATTTTGTTTTTTACATGGGGTACCCTTTAAAATCCCCACCAGACCCCTGCAATTTTATTTCCTATTTTATTATAAAAAAAAAAAACAGTAAGACCCATAGAAGTTGTACAATCAGACCTATTTAAATTTCAGTCTAAACTGGTACGCTATGTTTGGTCTTTCGAAACAAGTATTACATGCTCATAAAACAGCAGGGGGGTCTGGGTCTTCCTCATCTAGCTCATTACTACCAGGCTGTGCAGGTAGCCCAGCAATCTGTGGTATATGCCTGGTAGGAAAAGCCTGATTGGATAACAATTTTAAGAATGCCAGTTAATAAGGTCCTGTTGGATTAGGTTAAATGGCAACTAACAAGGCGTATAGTGCCCATTTTGGCTCCAATTTATCTAATTTGTATGGGATAGGGTGCTTAACAATCCAAACTTGGTTTCAACCTTTTTCCCATCAATCACCTCTTTAACAATCCTGATTTTCCTCCTGGCCAGGATCCAGAAGCCTTTTTGCTGGTGGCTGAACAAGGGTCTTTTTGGAATTGGACATTTTCTGACCCCTTGGGACCCATTCACACTGGCCCATTGTCGCTCCAAGGTTAAAATGCCCTTATCTGAAATGTCTCGTTTCCATCAAATCTCTCACTTTCTACACTCCCTGGTCCGTCAATGACCAAGGAACACAAAGTTACCCCCTATGAGACATGGTGTGCACAGGAGGCAGGCAGAGGGGGGGCATATCCATTCTCTACAGGTGGCTGCTTGACTCTCCCAATAAATTCCCCTACATGTGGGCATGGGACTCGGATCTAGCCTCTAACAGGGATATTGACCAGTGGCATTCATCCTTTCACGCAGCTTACAAAGGTGTGATGAACATATCCCTAGTGGAGGCTAATGTCAAAGTTATGTCTCAATGGTACATGGTCCCTCTCCACTTGTCAAGGCTTTATACATCTTCTTCGGCCCTATGCTTCAGAGGTTGCCAAGCACTTGGCAGTATGTACCACATATGGTGGGAATGTCCAAAGTTGCAGGGTTTTTGGAACAGGGTCTTTGCCCTGATACGGAAAGATTCAGGGGTTCCGGTTCCTCAGGAACCATGTATTGCTTTGTTAAACAAAGCTTTTGAACACTTGCCTTGCTGTAAACAGCAAGCATCCTGGAAGAAGACCTCTGTGAGCATGTTGTTGTATACACAAAGGGTTTCTTGGATCTTCCTTAATGAGCAACTCACTAGTGTAATTAAGGATACTACAAAAAGGTTTGAGACCACCATGAGTCCCTGGGCCGACTCTGTTCAAGTGAGGTTCTAGAGGACTTTGTCTCTGGGTTCTCCCTTCTCTCTTCTTACTTTTTATTCTTCCTCCGCTTTTCCTACTTCTTATTTTCTGCTCTTTTTGAGATTGATAGAATGCGGTACTCCTTTCCTAAGTAGGAATATATATGGTAGTTGAAATCTCTGCCACTTTGTCTTTTGATATTGATGTCAAAACAGTGAGAAGATTGTACTATTTCTGTTATGATGGCAATGCCTTTCAAGTGTCTATGTTTACAACTTACTGTTTTTAAAAGGCTGCGCCAGGGTTTTGGCTGCTTTGTTGTGTATATTGATCTTGCTTATTCTGATTGTCAATTCTCAATTTTCAATACGAATAATAAAAATTATTGAAAGTAAAAAAAAAAACAACAACAACAAAACCTAAAAACAATGTTTCATTCACCCAAAAATTATTACTAGGTCCTAATCACCCAAAAAAAACACACCTATCTGCCAACAAGTTTACTCCCAATAGAGACTTGCCACAAATGGTTTTGTCCATATTTGCTCAATAACATAAATCATTTATATATTGCTGCTGGCTGGGTAGCTGTTTTTCACTGCATGTTTTTGTCTCGAGTAGTCAGCAGTAGGGATGAGCTTCGAGTTCGAGTCGAACTCATGTTCGACTCGAACATTGGCTGTTCGCAAGTTCGCCGAACAGCGAACAATTTGGGGTGTTCGCGGCAAATTCGAATGCCGCGGAACACCCTTTAAAAGTCTATGGGAGAAATCAAAAGTGCTAATTTTAAAGGCTAATATGCAAGTTATTGTCATAAAAAGTGTTTGGGGACCTGGGTCCTGCCCCAGGGGATATGGATCAATGCAAAAAAAAGTTTTAAAAACGGCCGTTTTTTCAGGAGCAGTGATTTTAATAATGCTTAAAGTCAAACAATAAAAGTGTAATATCCCTTTAAATTTCGTACCTGGAGGGTGTCTATAGTATGCCTGTAAAGGGGCGCATGTTTCCTGTGTTTAGAACAGTCTGACAGCAAAAGGACATTTTGAAGGAAAAAACTCATTTAAAACTACCCGCGGCTATTGCATTGCCGACAATACACATAGAAGTTCATTGATAAAAACGGCATGGGAATTCCCCAAAGGGGAACCCCTGAACCAAAATTAAAAAAAAAAATGACGTGGGAGTCCCCCTAAATTCCATACCAGGCCCTTCAGGTCTGGTATGGATATTAAGGGGAACCCCGGCCAAAATTTAAAAAAAAAAATGACGTGGGGTTCCCCCCTAAATTCCATACCAGACCCTTCAGGTCTGGTATGGATTTTAAGGGGAACCCCGCGCCAAAAAAAAAAAAAAAAAACGGCGTGGGGTCCCCCCAAAAATCCATACCAGACCCTTATCCGAGCACGCAACCTGGCAGGCCGCAGGAAAAGAGGGGGGGACGAGAGTGCGGCCCCCCCCTCCTGAACCATACCAGGCCACATGCCCTCAACATTGGGAGGGTGCTTTGGGGTAGCCCCCCAAAACACCTTGTCCCCATGTTGATGAGGACAAGGGCCTCATCCCCACAACCCTGGCCGGTGGTTGTGGGGGTCTGCGGGCGGGGGGCTTATCGGAATCTGGAAGCCCCCTTTAACAAGGGGACCCCCAGATCCCGGCCCCCCCCCCTGTGTGAAATGGTAAGGGGGTACAAAAATACCCCTACCATTTCACTAAAAAACTGTCAAAAATGTTAAAAATGACAAGAGACAGTTTTTGACAATTCCTTTATTTAAATCCTTCTTCTTCCTTCTATCTTCCTTCATCTTCTGGTTCTTCTGGCTCTTCTGGTTCTTCCTCCGGCGTTCTCGTCCAGCATCTCCTCTGCGGCGTCTTCTATCTTCTTCTCCTCGGGCCGCTCCGCACCCATGGCATGGGGGGAGGCTCCCGCTCTTCTCTTCTTCTTCATCTTCTTCTCTTCTTCTTTTCTTCTCTTCTTCATTTTCTTCTCCGGGCCGCTCCTCACACATGCTAGCATGGCGGGAGGCTCCCGCTGTGTGACGGCGCTCCTCGTCTGACAGTTCTTAAATAACGGGGGGCGGGGCCACCCGGTGACCCCGCCCCCTCTGACGCATGGTGACTTGACGGGACTTCCCTGTGACGTCACGGGGAATGCCACAGGGAAGTCCCGTCATGTCCCGTGCGTCAGAGGGGGGCGGGGTCACCGGGTGGCCCCGCCCCCCGTTATTTAAGAACTGTCAGACGAGGAGCGCCGTCACACAGCGGGAGCCTCCCTTCATGCCAGCATGGATGCGGAGCGGCCCGGAGAAGAAAATGAAGAAGAGAAGAAGAGAAGAAGAGAAGAAGATGAAGAAGAAGAGAAGAGCGGGATCCTCCCCCCATGCCATGGGTGCGGAGCGGCCCGAGGAGAAGAAGATAGAAGACGCCGCGGAGGAGATGCTGGACGAGAACGCCGGAGGAAGAACCAGAAGAGCCAGAAGAACCAGAAGAACCAGAAGATAGAAGGAAGATAGAAGAAAGAAGAAGTATTTAAATAAAGGAATTGTCAAAAACTGTCTCTTGTCATTTTTAACATTTTTGACAGTTTTTTAGTGAAATGGTAGGGGTACTTTTGTACCCCCTTACCATTTCACACAGGGGGGGGCCGGGATCTGGGGGTCCCCTTGTTAAAGGGGGCTTCCAGATTCCGATAAGCCCCCCGCCCGCAGACCCCCACAACCACCGGCCAGGGTTGTGGGGATGAGGCCCTTGTCCTCATCAACATGGGGACAAGGTGTTTTGGGGGGCTACCCCAAAGCACCCTCCCAATGTTGAGGGCATGTGGCCTGGTACGGTTCAGGAGGGGGGGTCGCACTCTCATCCCCCCCTCTTTTCCTGCGGCCTGCCAGGTTGCGTGCTCGGATAAGGGTCTGGTATGGATTTTTGGGGGGACCCCACGCCGTTTTTTTTTTTTTTTTTGGCGCGGGGTTCCCCTTAAAATCCATACCAGACCTGAAGGGTCTGGTATGGAATTTAGGGGGAACCCCACGTCATTTTTTTTTTTTAATTTTGGCCAGGGTTCCCCTTAATATCCATACCAGACCTGAAGGGCCTGGTATGGAATTTAGGGGGACTCCCACGTCATTTTTTTTAAATTTTGGTTCGGGGTTCCCCTTTGGGGAATTCCCATGCCGTTTTTATCAATGAACTTCTATGTGTATTGTCGGCAATGCAATAGCCGCGCGTAGTTTTAGTTTTTTTGTCATTTTGCTGTCAGACTGTTCTAAATACGGGAAACATGCGCCCCTTTACAGGCATACTATAGACACCCCCCAGGCATGAAATTTAAAGGAATATTACACTTTTATTTTTTCACTTTAAGCATTATTAAAATCACTGCTCCCGAAAAAACAGCCGTTATTAAAACTTTTTTTTGCATTGATCCATGTCCCCTGGGGCAGGACCCAGGTCCCCAAACACTTTTTATGACAATAACTTGCATATTAGCCTTTAAAATTAGCACTTTTGATTATTCATGTTCGTGTCCCATAGACTTTAACGGTGTTCGCGTGTTCGAACGAACTTTTTTCCTGTTCGCATGTTCTGGTGCGAACTGAACAGGGGGGTGTTCGGCTCATCCCTAGTCAGCAGACTTACCCCTTACTTTTTCATGTGGAACTGGGGGTGGTATCTAGGTGCCCCCTTATTTTAAAGCCTGCTTCCAGATTCTGAAAAGTTTGTTGCCACAGACCCCCACATCCACTGGGCCAGGGTTGTGGGGAAGAGGCCCTAGTCCTCATCAATGTGGATGAGGAAATGGACTTTGGGGGGACCCTACACTGTTTTTCTTGTTTAAAATCCATACCAAACTCTCATCAAGGATAAGAGTCTGCTATAGATGAAGGGAATACTCAGCTGCTTGTTTACAAACAGAATGGAGCAGCTGGAGAATATAATTTATCATTACCATTTTATTTGTGAATGTCACTTTTGTTATAGTACATTGTATACATCACACAGGTGTGCCACTTCACATGCAACTTTGGGCAATCCCCAAGCATGTTATTTAACCACTTTATCTCCAGAATGTTTTACTGCATGCGGGAGCCGCCTGGAACGGCACAGTACAACTGAAGCAACGGCACGTACATGCCATTGCTTCAGTTGGCTTAAGTGCGCATGTGCCAATGACATCAGCACATGCAAATACAGGAATATCTCCTAAACCGTGCAGGTTTAGGAGATATCCAGTGCATCTATAGGTAAGCCTAATTATAGACTTGCCTGTAGTTTAAAGTGGTTGTAAAGGGTTTATAACCACTTTAAGGAGGAGTTTTTCAGCTGAAAACTCTAGCTCTGACGCTACAAAAAGCTGAAAAATGCGGCTATTCTGCATTTATAAGCATTTTGAGCCATAAGCTTTTTTGAGAGTATAGTTTTGCTAAAAATGCACATCAGCACATGCAAATACAGGAATATCTCCTAAACCGTGCAGGTGACTGTGGACAGCTGCCGGCTCGTGACAAGCTAGAAGGGGCTCTGTAGAATGCAAAACACAAGAAGAGAGCAGCCCCATCTAAGTGCAGCAATTAATGAACATTTTATTTCAAGACAGACAAATGGGATCCCATTTGTCTGTCTTGAAATAACATCTTCATTAATTGCTGCACTTAGATAGCGCTGCTCTCCTCTTGTGTCCTTATCATCGTTATCGGACTTAATGGCATGAACTGAGAAACTTCCCTTGGGAATGTATATTGTAGAAGCAGAAAAAAAATAAAATAAAAAATAGTATTAATACTTTTTCATGGCTTTAAAATGGGTCAAACAAAGACATTTTGTAAATAAAATTATTGAAGGGACACAGGCTAGCTAACATTAATCCACCCATACTTTGTGAGCTAGATGCCTATGTTTCTTCTAGTCCTTTCAAGCCCTAGATTGAAAAACGTAGGCTAGGGGGGCAGGAGGCGGAGCCTAGCGGAGCAGACATGCATTGTTAGAGCTCCACACCGCTGAGGAGAGAAGAGAAGGACAAAGCGGAGCCTGCAGGCTCAAAAGGTATCCATTTGAACCTTTTTGCCCCAGGGAACAAACTGTGAAAGTTTGGGCAGGAAATATGGTACTGGGAGGAAACCGTGGCAGAAATAAAAATCACCTCACAAAGAGCTCACAGGCACTCACTGCAGCTGAAGCAGCTCCAGTCACCTCACAAGATATAGCATCAGGGCGCTCTCACAGACAGAAAATGTCACAGCAAGACTCTCCATTTGAGTCAGATACAGAACAAATCCTCTCACAAACTTCTCCACAAGCCTCCTCAGTATCCCCAGTAATATATTACAATTTGAAAAGATGCTTCATAAGGCTTTAAAACAAACCTCAGACCAAATAACAAAAAGCCTAACCAAAGAAATAAGAGAGCTGGGAAACCGCACCGCAGCCCTAGAAATAAAAATGGATGAAATTGAAATTACAACCCAAGAAAATATAACAGAATTGGAACAATTAAAAAAAGAGAATTTAATACTTCAAACTAAGCTCGAAGATTACGAAAATAGAGACAGACGTTCAAACTTGCGCATAAGGGGAATACCTGAAACTGTGACAGACCTGCAATCTACTATTACTGCTCTATTAC
This sequence comes from Aquarana catesbeiana, assembly GCF_042186555.1. NCBI lineage: Eukaryota > Metazoa > Chordata > Amphibia > Anura > Ranidae > Aquarana > Aquarana catesbeiana. The sequence goes on along the minus strand of NC_133328.1, from coordinate 595,769,952 downwards.
AAGAACTAAAGCCAGATATCCCTATTGAACGTTTAGAACTGGACAGAGTACACAGAGCCCTCACAGCCAAAAAGAAAGATGGACCCCCACGTGATATAATCACAAAATGTCATTATTACAGAACGAAAGAACAAATACTAATTGCTGCAAGAGAAAAAAAGGAACTTAATTTTCAAGGACACAATTATCAAATTTTTGCTGACCTATCCCAACTTACTATTACTAAAAGACGATCCATGAAACCCCAACTAATGGAACTGCAACGCCACAACATTATGTATCAATGGGGTTTCCCCTTTTCAGTCAGATTTAACTACCAAGGTACAATTTACAGAAGCAGATCAGCAGATGAACTACAACAAACCCTTTTAAAATTAAATCTGACAGAACCCACACGCAGAAGAATGGCATCATCTTCACCTTCAGGCAGCACCCAGAAAATTTCAGAACAAAATGGGAATCATCATTCTCACAAAAGAGGCCGTTATGCCACATCATCCATGGACCAAGAAGATTCAATGGACTGACATCCTAATTCCTGATATCTCTTCATTTATTATACTAAGAGATGGTTCTCTATAAAAAACCTATATTTATAACTGAATGTAACTGCATTCTGATAGTCACACACTGTGTGGGATCATGTTACATTCCAGTTATATTTCTTATTACTTCTGATTCATATAGCCTTAGAATATATAAGTGAAATAAGGAAATTCTTGTTCAGTTATATATTATCAGGTAATAACAATAGATTTATTACTTTTTAGGACAAATATGTTCAATAATCCAGAAGTAATGAAAGCTTTTTCTTTCTTTTCTTAAAACAAATATATTATTACCTAACTACTTCCTAGAATTATGTTTTTGTTTATTCTAATCTAAAGCAATATAACCTCAATTTTATGAGTTAACATATCTAAACAGTTGCATATGAATAAAATATGTAATTGTTTACTCTAAAAGGGTTAAAATCCCCAAATAATTCAAACTATCTTCATCAATACCAGAGTTATTAACAGTACCTTTCTAACTGAATTATTTAGCCTAGGGCAAGACTAACCATATACAACCACCCTGGAATAAATAATTTCAACAAAAACTATATTCTGCACTCCAATTAATGAAACATCATTTTGATGTCTTTTGACATAGCACTTCTCTCCTGTAAGCGGAAGATCCGTGTACCCCCATTAGCCCTCCTCATTCTCCCAACCATATTATGTGGGAGTGTGACGAAGGCACTTATTCCCCTGAGAGAGATATTTATTCTCTTTCACGGGTAAATTGTGATTACTTGCAAAAAATAATTTATACAATGTATCATCTAATCTCATATGTTTTTTGTTTACTCTTTACTCCAGAATTCTCTGGTTTCTTTTCTATCTATTCACCTCTTCAGTCCACACAGGTTGATCTGCGCAGTCAGCTCTGCATAACAAAAAGTAAGTCAAAACTATTTGATCTATTGCCATGGCACCACTGAATATACTTTCCCTGAATGTTCAGGGAATAAATGTCCCTCAAAAAAGGACCAAAGCCTTCCGTACTTTTCATAACAAGAAGGCTCACATAGTATGCCTCCAAGAAACACACTTCACCAAAGATTCTACTCCAAAATATATTTCTCCTTTTTATCAACAAATTTACACGGCTTCTGCCTGTACCAAGCAAAGGGGAACTCTAATTGCATTTCACCGATCCACACCATTCACCTTATCATCAGAAATTAAAGACCCAGAAGGTAGATACCTGATACTCATGGGTTATATAATGGATACAGCAATCACGGTGATTTCCTACTACGCTCCTAACAAACAACCTACACCATTCCTCTCACATATATTACAAGTGATTAATACACACAAAATAGGAACAGTGATAATGTGTGGGGATTCGAACCAGGTCCTCCTCCCATTTCTAGATAAATCACCTTTTACACCATCCAAAATAACCTCTAGATTACCTTTTTCTCAACTTCTTTCCAAATACAATCTGGTAGATTCGTGGAGAGAAAGTAACCCAATGAAAAAGAAATTCACTTATTTCTCGCACCCTCATCAAACCTTCACCAGAATAGATCATATTTTTCTAACAATAGGAATGATACCAGAAATTATTGCATCAGATATAATTCCGATTCCGTGGTCTGACCATAATGCAGTATACACTACTTTAGCCTCAGCCATACCAAAAGCGCATGACCCAACGTGGTACTTACCGGACATAATGCTCAAACACCCACTACATCAGATGGCCATTGAACAAGCTTTAAAGGAATACATATCAATTAATAATACAACAGACATCTCCCCAATAACACTGTGGGAAGCTCATAAGCCTGTCTTGCGTGGTACAATACAAAGACAAATGGCACTATTTAAACGGGAACGCAAAAATCTAGCAAAAAAACTAGAACTCAATTTTAATGCAGCCTACATATCATTTCAAGATAATCCATCTCAGAGTACAAAATCTCATCTGGAAAAATCTAGATTGGAATACGATCTATTTCTCACTGAGTCAGTTGATAAATCCCTCAAACGCTCCAAACACAATTTCTACATGAATACAAACAAACCAGGTACATATTTGGCTCGGGCATTAAATTCAACTAACAAATCTTTCAAACCAATACGTTTGAAATTATCAAAAAATGTTTACACTTGTAATCCAGTTAAAATAGTCCATAAATTTCACTCACATCTCGCAACTTTATATAAGACAAACAATGAATTTAATCCTACAGAGGCTGAATCCTTCTTCTCAAAAATAACCTTACCTGAGTTATCTCAGAATCAAAAAAGCAGTTTGGATGAGCCTATAACTATAGATGAAGTTGCAAACGCCATAAAAGACCTAAAACTTAACAAAAGACCAGGCCCAGACGGCTACTCGGCTTTATACTATAAAACATTCTCAGAAATACTCTCTCCCATTCTCACTGAAACGTTTAACAAACTTCTAGATGGACATTCTTTTCGGCAAGAAACACTAATGGCAATTGTTTGTATGATCCCAAAACCCCTTTCTGATGATACTTCCTGTGTGAATTATCGGCCTATCTCTCTGTTAAACCTCGATATTAAATTATTAGCAAAAATAATAGCAAAACGCCTTAATAGCATTATAGGAAAATTAATACATAGAGATCAAGTAGGCTTCATGCCAAATAGACAGGCAGGCGATAATATACGCAGGGCAGTGTTATTGGCACATATTGCTAAAAAACGGAAAATCCCTTTATGTTTTCTATCTCTCGATATTAAGAGGGCATTTGACACAGTATCCTGGCAATATATGCAATATTCATTACAAAAATGGGGTTTTGGACCCCACTTTTTAACATGGATCAAAGCATTATATAATAAACCCAAAGCCTATATAAAATATGCTGGATACAAATCTGAAGCCTTTAATATCGAAAGAGGTACCCGACAGGGTTGCCCATTATCTCCCTTATTATTTGCCCTTATACTCGAACCCATGGCCCAATACATCAGAACAAACCAAACTATAACTGGCATTGAAGTAGGAGGTATTACACACAAATTATGTATATTTGCAGACGATATATTACTTTTTCTATCATCACCACAGGTCTCTGGTCCTAACTTAATACCAGCTCTTGATGGATTTGCAGCCCTATCCGGCCTTATGATTAATCCTAAGAAATGCCTAATGCTTAATATTTCACTCACAAACATGGAATTGATCCCGGCTAGGGCTGCACTCCCATTCACATGCGCAGAAAAATCAATCCCATGTCTTGGAATTCATTTAACAGCATCTCATTCTGACTTATTCTCAACCAATTATCCCCCTGTATTAAGACAGATCATAAATCTAATAAAACAATGGTCGCAACTTCCTTTATCCTGGATAGGGAAGATTAATGCAATCAAAATGACTATTCTACCCAAATTGCTTTATCTATTCAGAGTCCTCCCTATTGCAATTCCTTCCTATTTTTTGAGAATAGTACAAAAAAGAGCAACTTTGTTTATATGGGGCTCTTCTAAACCACGTATACCTATACACACACTACATCTTCCCAAAAATAAAGGAGGCCTGGGATACCCTAATTTTACTAACTACTACAGAGCAGCACATTTGGCCAGTCTGTCCAAATACCATGCAAAACAGGAAATCCCATTATGGGTATTTATAGAGGCTTCAGAAAATGACCCACTATTAATATCAAATTTATTATGGCTTGATCCTAAAGACCGCTTTAAAATTCATAATCCCATAACTAAACACTTCTTATCTCTCTGGGATAAACTAAAAACCAAATATCAGTTACAATCTCCACACAATCCTCTCCTTTCTTTTATCAGAAATCCGGCCTTTTATCCGGCATGGATCTACCCAAATTCTTTTAAAGCTTGGACAACATCAGGCATTCAGACACTAAATGACTTCATAGCATCTAAATCATTCCTTTCATTCCCATCGCTTAGAGAAAAATATGATCTACCAAACTCTGAGATATTTAGATATCTCCAAATCAAAAATTTCTATACACCATTCCTAAAGGGGGATACACCATTATCCCAATTATCCATTTTTGAATCAATCTGTACAAAAGATCCATTTGCTAAAGGTACAATTTCATCACTTTATAATCAATTATATGGAGTAGCAAATCTTAATAGACCCTCTTACGTTCAGAGGTGGGAGGAGGACCTGGGACGAACTTTAGAAGACACGGACTGGTCTAACATATGGCTCACATCTAAGTCATCTTCACCCAACATCTTAGCACTGGAGACAAATTATAAAGTCCTAACTCGCTGGTACCTTGTACCCGCTAGAGTGGCAAAATATTCACCTAATACCTCAGCTCTTTGTTTTCGAGGATGCCCAGAAATAGGCACATATTTACACATATGGTGGATGTGCCCAGTAATCCAAACCTTCTGGAAGGAAGTCTTCGTGATTGCATCTAAAATATTTAAAAAAATAATACAACCAGATCCATATTTAACTTTACTTAATCTAAAACCGGAATGGTTAACACTCTCTCAATTCAAACTTATGATCCAACTAATAACAGCTGCAAAACAAACAGTGGCCAAGGCATGGAAATCTCCTACATTGGTACTAGCAGAAACAATTCACAGAATGAATAATACAATGTCCCATGCTAAGATGGTAGCCATCGATCAAAATCAAATTCCAAAATTTGAAAAACTTTGGCATCCTTGGATAAAACAACAGTTCCTGTCAAACTTCAATGACTCTGTCCTGTTGCCATGGTAACAGATTAAATGACTTACAGAGACACCCATTCTAAGGCTTCAAAGAGAACTAAAAAGAATAATAAACTGACGAGCGGGACAACATACCTCTACCTTTCAACCCTTTTTCTTCTTTTTCTTTCCTTTTCTCCACCTTACGATTAAAGCTCATTATCAGAATTTATTTGACCTATATACACTCTACTTGTAAACAATATGTATAGTAGGTATAAATCATTTAAATACCTACAAAAGTAACTAAGGAAATGATATATATCTTTAATTTAGGTTTACGTAAACCCAATGTTTAATATTTGAAATTTCATTATATTTACCTATAGAAACCCTACTGTAAAACAATGAGCTTACTTTATAGATCCTTGTAAACTTACTTTATGTATCTTTATAACATTGTATACTCAATAAACTTCTTTTGACAAGGAAAAACGTAGGCTATGCATTTTTTGCAGGCCACGCTTGCACGGGTACAGCAGCCCTGCCTGCGTTTCCACAAAAAAAAGGCGCATGCACCTTTTAAATTGCATGGTCCCTGCATTTTCCCTGAGGTTCCTGTACCCGTACACTCACTGTGATTTTACAGAGCAGTGCGTTTTCACTGTGAGGGATTGCAGGTGCGGGAATCCCTGTGATTCCCACACCCGCAGCCACATGCAGAAGTGTGAACCAAGCCTGAATGTTTCATGCATTTCATACTTTAGATTTAATTTTTCTTACAATATTTTACATGTTTGTCCTTATTAGAGAAATATTTTCAAATTACACTTGGAGTTACATACTCATATGAAAATTTATACTTTCTGTTAAGCTATTGAGAAGCCTTGTTTTCCATATTTGTACATCTTATTTACCTACAAACTCATCTTATGATACCTTGTATTGTATTATTATCAATAAAATATTTCAAAATAGAATGTTTCATGCACACACCTTTGTAGGCATTTTATGCATCTAGTGTAAATTTCCCAGCACTTTTCCACAGTCAGAGAGCTGTCGGTGCTGTGTAAACTGCCTGCTTGTGGTCATACTTTTGTAAGCACTGATGCTACTTTGCATCAGCATTTACCCATGCATGCGTGTTCATCATATTTTTCTGAACTTAAAACTTCCAAGAAGCATCTGCGTTTACAAGATCATGGTCATATACAGCCATTGAATTGCATGGCAGGCTGTGCGTGGCACTTTCGGCTCCCTGGGCTCAGAAAAGCACATTTATACAAAGCATATAAAATGGCTAAAATTTCCATGTGCATGATAACTTAATGTGTTCAAGAATTAAGAGCAAAACAGTCAGGTTGCACAGTACAAAATCATAAAACAAGAAGCTGCAGCCCTCTCCAGAATCACTGCTGAATCTGGTCAATTAAGTGGAATTGTTATACTTCATAACAGTTACGTTGCTCCTGCATATCATTAGTATTGTAGTTCTCTGATTTACTAAATTGATCTTCAAAGTAAATTAGAAAGAGTAAGTTTTTAGTTAAATGCAATCATGCCTTCCCTAATCGTTCACTTTATTAATCATCCACAGATTACCTCCATATTGCTATAGTCTGCAAAAGAAAACATTAGCAATCCAAACATTCTGCAGTTAGGGAAAAATTGATGATGCATGAAAACTTGGAATGTTTCATAGAGGAGTTTAATTATACAGGAGCAAAGTCCATTCACATGATAGCTGATTAACTTAAAAGAAGATATAAAGGGCAGTGTGTGATGCATATCAATACTATTTTAATTCCCCTCCTCCCCTTAATTACTCATTCAATTCAAAGTTAGGCGATTTTAAGATGGACAGCGATGAATGCTGACCTTATGCATTTCAATGAGAAACACTGATTGTGAGTGTGTTCTGTATAACAAATAATGGATTTGATAGAAAATCACATTATGCTCTTAAGTTAAGTCAATCCCCTCACGACTTGCGTTTCCTGATGCATTACACTTCAAATAATCCCCTGACTGCAAAGAACAAGAGGGTTCTGCAAACATTGAAAAACTTCTGTTTATAAGGCAACCTCGGTGATAGACTCACACCAAGAAACTGGTAGAATTTCTTTTACATATGTTGCTATATAAAAGCCACTAACACACTAATCATTAGAAAATGTGTTAATAGCAATATTTGTAAGGACTATTTGTGAAAATAGAAGCTTGAAAATAATGATTTACTACCTTATAGGGAACACCTAGACATGTTAGTCTTGGCTAAGCGGCTCCCTAAAATAATGTTCCTTTGGTTTGGTACTTTTCCTGAAAAATAGCAATGCACTCCTGTGCCTACAGCCTCATAGCTTTATATTTGCAATGCAAGATCATTTAAGGCCCTGCTGCCTCCAACTGCTAGTCTTTTGGGATTTGGACTTAAATTTGGTGATGTAATGCTGTGCTGCTTACTGTTTGCTGGAGAGAAAGCTGTACTGTCTTTCCTGTGTTGCGCATGGCACAGACAATATTTTAGAGAATACTACCTTGGAGGTCCTTCCCTATAACTTGCAGCCTAGTTCTTTAACCACTTGCCGACCAGCTGCCATTGATATATGGTGGCAGGTCGGCACGTTCCCACAAATTGCCGTAGGTGTACGTCGGCTCCTTTAAGGAGTACAGCGGGGACCAGATGCACGTGGCCAGCAGCCGCGATGTCCACCGGCCACCCACGTGAGAGGCAGAACGGGGATCTGTCAATGTAAACAGACAAATGATCAAGGAAAATAAGAGGGTAGAGCGGAAGCCGCAGTTGCTGCTACTGACAGCTGGCGTCTCAACCCCCACCAAAGGAAAAAAGGGGACTATTACGGTACTCAATATTGGTATACAATAGTGGATATGAGACAAAAGGAAAAATAAAATATTTTTGTAAAAATTCACTTTTAATAGAAAAAATGTTCATAAAAATGCAATTCCGCATGCAATGCGATTATAGACAACAACACTACATATAACCATAAAAAAGGAGATACCACATAGTCTAAGTCAGTGGATTCCACACAATTTTAGATGGCAAGTGTGTATAAAGCTTTAATTCTCGACCGGTTTCACGGTTAGCACCGCTTCTTCAGGAGAACCATATCTACAATATGACATAAAGTTGTTTTAACAGTATACAGACAAATAAATGTAAGTATATTAAAGTTTTTACAGCAAAATTATTGACAAAATATCAGAACACTCCATACAGAAAACATATAAAAATAAGGACAAGCTCACCCATTCAGGAAATTGCTCTGGGCATGCGGGACCCCATGTAAACAGACAAATCCCTGTTCTGACAGGGGAGTTAGAGAGAGATCTGTTGTTCCTAGTGATTAGGAATAGCGATCTCTCTCCTCCTCCAGTCAGCCCAGCCCCCATACAGTTAGAAACACTCCCAGGGAACACATTTAACCCCTTATATACATGTGACCTCGGTGGTGTGGATGTGTCATTCCCATCATCCCATATCAATTTATAGAAAAAAGTATATGAACCTCTGAAGGGATTTTTAAGGCAATGGAAATTTTCAATTTGAGTAAAAATCAATTTTATTATTATCAATCAGAGTTAATAAATACAAAAGTACAAAAATAACAAAAAATAGAGATAATCAATTGAACTACAAAATTCAAGAAAAACTGTATATATATATATATATATATATACAAAAAAATATAAGGATATCACATTGCAAATGATTGAAAAAGTACATTGGCTAATAAAAGGAGAATTTTGGAAGAAAGTGATACATCACACTACCCGATACAGTCACCACAGCTAAACAGCCGTGGCATCGAGTAGTGGAATTCCAACACGTTTCAACATGTGTATTTCAAAGAAAAGTCTTCTTCAGGGAATGCATCACAGTCTAAAGAAATCAAAGTAATAATATTATAAATTGTATATATGTATGTGTACATTAGCTGCACTGTGAAACTGTCACATTACTTACATCCTCCCAAAGCACCTCGTGGGTAAATGTAATCTACCATGTCAGGGTATAGAGTCCTTATCCTCCATGAGTTAAAAAATGTCCTATATCTCCTACAAGATGGCTGTAGATTTAATCCAAGTGTTGGCCTTTCAGCATTAAATTTCTGATGGCTGTCTGGAATAGGGCAGAGATAGGGAGTAATGAATAAAGGATAATAGTTGGAGGGTGGGGGGCTATAACAAGCCCCCCGCTTTTTTATATTATTAATTACCATCATTATTTTTTCTTTCCCCCTCCCCAACAGAAAGGGTCCTGTTCTAATGTGGATGTGTAGGGCAAAAATACACTTACTTCCCCAAAGGATGCAGGTCAAAGTGGCCTGAAGCAGTCAAAGTCCATGTACATCCAGCAAACCATCTCCCCCGATGGCCCTCGGTGATTCCCGAGGGAGGAGTGACGCCATTTGCCATCTCTGGCGTCCTTTTATGTGCACTGAGATCTGCTGTTCCTAGTGATCAAGAACAGCATTCTCTGTGTTGTCCCAGTAAGCCCATCCCCCACACAGTTTGAACACATCCAGGGAACACATTTAACCCCTTGATTGCCCCCTAGTGTTAACCCCTTCCCTGCCAGTGACATTTATACAGTAATTAGTGGCTATTTTTAGCTCTGATCTCTGTATAAATGTCAATGGTCCCAAAAAAGTGTCAAAAGTATCCGATCTGTCCACCGCAATGTCGCAGTCCCGCTAAAAATCACAAATCACTGCCATTACTAGTAAAAAAAAAATAATAACAATAAAAATGCCATAAATATATTTTGCAGACGCCACAACTTTTGCGCAAACCAATCAATATACGCTTATTGCGATTTTTTTTTACCAAACATGTGTAGAAGAGTGCATATTGGCCTTAACTGATGAAAAAATTTGTTATTTTTAAATTTTTCGTGGGATAAATTTTTTTTTTTTAATTTTCATTTTTTTTGTTTATAGCACAAATAATAAAAACCGGAGAGGTGATCAAATACCACCAAAAGAAAGCTCTATTTGTGGGAAAAAAATTATGTCAATTTTGTTTGGGTACAACGTCACATGGCAGCGCAATTATCAGTTAAAGCGATGCAGTGCCATATCGCAAAAAATGGCCTGGTCATTAAGAGGGAAAATCTTCCAGTCTGTAAGTGGTTAAAATGAATCTTTAGGAGCCTCCACCTTCCATGTATTCTGTCATTGGTTCCAACATGGACCACAACAGCTGGGTCATGCCCAGCCCCTCTCAGTGGTTTACCAGCCTGGCACCAGGGAGACAGCAAAACATTTGGTTGAGGTGATCCTGCTGATAAATTATTCTATTAGTCCTTCTGATTATAAAATCCCCTATTGCCACCAACTGTCTAGACCTTCCTACCCTCACCACCCCTACTAGATGGGCTGCGCTCCTGGCTGTTAGGGATAGCAGTGACATCTAGGAATTATGGATCTGTGCCTCCAATTTTTCTGCTACTTCTTGAATAAATGCATGACATTCATTAGATCCCCAGTAATCAAGGGGAGAGGGGGGGGCAGCTCTGACATGATGAACCAAAGCCCTCTTCTTCTACCAAGATAGCTGCCTCCACACAGAGACACAGAGCAGAACAAGGCATGGAAAGTCTGCTATAGGGAAAAAAATATGAGCAATACTGATGATTATCGTATTGTCCTCTGAAAATGATCTCTAACGGAACACCTCAACCTTGAATGAAACTTTATTAAAGGGGTTGTAAATAACAAACCTGTCATACTTACCTCCATTGTTGTTTTGCACAGAGTGGCCCCGATCCTCCTGTTCTGGGGTCCCTCAGCGGTGCTGGTGGCTACTCCCCGCATCAAGTGTCCACGTTGGAGAAGGCTCTCCTAAGGTGGACACCTGTGCCGGCATGCTCCCAAGTCCTGCATCTGTGTCCATTCACACAGAATGCAACACTCGGTCCCACCCCCCAGTGCCACATAATTGGCTTTGATTGACAGCAGCGGGAGACAATGGCTGTGCTGCTTTCAATGTATCCAATCAGGACATGAGATACCAGCTAGAGCTGGTATGCTCGTTCCTGGCCAGAGGATGACAGAGTTCAGGTAAGTAAAACGGGGGGGGAGGGGGACTGCAGCATTACAGAAGGTTTTTCACCTAAATGCATAGAATGCATTAAGGTGAAAAACCATGAGGGTTTACAAACCCTTTAAATTCCCTTCTATGTGCTCTAATATTCTCTGAAAGCAGAATCTACAGGAGAGGTATTGTTTTTTGGCACAGATAATATCTGTATTGCATTTGTAGAACTTTGCATGCAATTTTTTCCTCATATGTCAGCAGTGGTCTACAGCAAATCTAATTAAGAACAAGATATCTGTTTCCAATATATGATCTGTAGAACTAGGTCTTATGGACACTGGGCTCTTAGCTGTGGCTAGAGGTCACAGTTACATGATCCAGCCTCACTGCCAGCAGCCTGTTGAGAACTTAGGCCTTATGCACACTTGGCTTTTAGCTGTGGTTGGAGGGCACAGGTACACCACCCAGCCCTGCTGCCAGCAGCCTGTCAAATTCCATGCGAGTCTGTCAGCTGCTGCATCTGAACAGGGCTGGGTGATTCTCCTAGTGGTATGTATGCTTAGGGCAGTTTGTGTCCACTGATGAATGCCCAGAACACAAGCAGTCTGTGTTCTGAGCATTCATTCCTGTGTGCAAACTTCCCTAAATGGAAGTACCACTGAGTGCACCGTCCAACCCCATCCATCCTTAGCACCTGTCAGACCCTCAAGGAGTTTGATGAAATTCCTTAATTTTATTTTGGATACACATGATATAGATGTCAGCACATTAAAAGGTTGCAATTTTTGGATTACATTTTGGATTGTTGGAGGTAGCTTGAGAACATCAAAGAAGTTTGTTGTTACAGCTTATGGGATGGGTGAATCATAATCCCTCCATGGATCAATATCCAATTTGGCACTATCGGGTCAATTCACAAAAGTTTTCCTGCAGGCGATAAGGGTAGCATATTACTCATTTGCATACATTATCACTTCAATAAAAAGAAAAATGATTATGCAGTATTTACTGGGAAAAAAAAATGTACCAGTAAATATTGCATAAAAAGCTCTTAAGTCCAATTCACAAATGGATCAGAGAGTAAAAAGCATGCAATATTTACCACCAGGGTTTTACTGACCGTATCACATGTGGTATTTGTCAAAAAACAGCATAGGGGCTGAGATGACCCCCTCGCTGTTTTTTGACAAATAGCTGGATGCTAAGGTACGGGCCAGGAAGTTACAATTAAAAATTTTGAAAAAAACAGCCCTGGTATAGACTTTAAGGGGAACCCCAAGCCAAGATTAAAAAAAAAACAGTGTGGCCCCCCAAAATCCATACCAGACCCTTATCTGAGAATGCAGCCTGGCAGGTCAGGAAAGGGGGGGGGGACGTGCGAGCCCCCCCTCTCCTGAACCATACCAGCCATATGCCCTCAACATGGAGCCCAAAGCACTTTGTCCCCATGTTGATGGAGACAAGGGCCTCAACCCCACAATCGTGGCAGGTGGTTGTGTGGGTCTGGGGGCAGGGGGCTTATCAGAATCTGGAAGGTCCTGCCACCTGGTGGTCCTGCACCCTTGTGATGCCACAGGGCATTTTGGCATGGTGTTCCCCTTAAAATCCATACCAGACCCGAAAGGCCTGATATGTATTGGGGGGGACCCCACACTGTTTGTTTTATTTCAATATTTTTAATTGTTAACTTTTTTTACATTTAGCTGTCAGCGGGAAACCCAAGTCATTGGTTGTTAAGGACGCAGTGGCCGGCTTTCTTAGCAACCAGCTCAATGCGGTAAATTACCGCATTAGCTAATGAGGTAATTACTGCTAAATCAAATAAATACCACATTCGATATTTAAAGCAAAATTCTTAATGAATTGAAAACTTGCACAATTGTTACCACATGCAGTATTTTACTGTATTGTATGAGCCATTATTTAACTCTTAGTGAATTGACCCCCAAATCTTTTATAAACCATTATAAACAACAGCAACTAGGTGCTATTTTGAAATCTTTAAGCTTGTGTCTACTGGTAGTAACTACATATGATTAGTCAATATATCTTAATGAAGGGCTGTGCATATGCTTTTAATGTGTTTTGTAGCATTTTGCTGTGTCTGAAATAAAATATTGAAGATTATTTACACATATGTGAAGTTATTTAATGATGATGTATTTAATGGCGCTCCATTCAAGGTTGAGGTGTTAATTTAGAGAGTTTTATAGTTTATTTTCAGTGTAAGTACTATACATCCTGAATCGTTTCAACAATAATAGGTTAGGGCATAATATTGCTGTTATCAGCAGAGGTCTTAACCTTGCATCATTTTGCTTTGACCCCTGCTTGTCTTTTTTGGGCACGGCTTCTACAATTTAGGTTCTCTGTAATATGTAGGTGTTCATGTTTCTTTAAAGCATACATGTACAAATAACATTATATGGCTCCATGACATCTTGATGGCGACTTTGAGGTGAGTTACTGGTCAGATCACTAGGTGAAAACACAGGGAAAAAACGCCTAGGAAATGGAAAATATGCAGTCACCACATCTAATGATTGGTAAGTTGCAATACAATACATTTTTGGTTTTGGGTTTAATACTACTTTAATAATAAGCAAAGAAGCAAAGGGATGCTAAACCCAAGATCCTGCATTCACTATATCTGGTCTACCACATTGCACAGAACATGGAAATGCAATAGTTTTTTTTTGTTTACAAAAGTTTATTTGGAAGACATATAATAAAACAGTTGCAGAGTATAGCAATATGGTTATACAAGTGCGGTAAGGATTTGTAGAATATACAAAGTTGGGTAATTAATGAACAGGATACAGTGAAGATGTTGTAAGAAGGTGTGAGAGATATATAACACAAAGCTAATATAATAGGGTGGGTTACAATAATTGATTGTTGGGGTATAAAGGTTGTGATCACATAAGACAGAAATACTAAAAGAAAAAAAATTCAACAATATAGGAGATTATTTTTAGCAGGGTGTGAAAAATTATGAGCAATGAAGGTCCGGTAAGGACCAAAACTTCCACTTCTCATTATAAATGTGCATAGTATCTGAGAGGGTATGATAAATTCTTTCCGAGAGTCTGAGTGATTCCATTCTGGATTCAACCTGGGGCCATGGTAGGTTCTGTGTTTTCCAGTTAAAGGTTATCATCCAATGTATTGAACTGATTAAAGAGTGGATTAATCTATTGCAAGGAGAGGGGACATCTGGAACTGTAGCGTATAGGAGGCATATTTGGGGGGATAGGGAGATTTTTTTCTTAAGGGGGTTTTCTAGTTTGTTGATTAACTTATCCCATATTGGTTCCAGAAATTTACATCCCCAAAAGATGTGGATATAGCTGCCTTCCAGGTGACACCCTCTGAAACAGTTCGGGGAGGTTGAAGGGTAGAAGGAATGTATCCTAGATGGAGTCATGTACCATCTGATGTGTAGTTTTATTGGGGATTCTCTAAATGCAGCAGCGCAATTACTTTTGCGGAGGTTTTTAATCATTTTGGTCCACGAGTCCATTGGGAATGAGCTACCAATCTCTGTTTCCCATCTAATCATGGGGCTAGATTTTTCAGGTTGGAGAAAGTTATTGAGATAATTATAGAGGAGAGATATCAATCCTTTGTCTCTAGGTGAAGAGATACAGATGTGTTCAAATAAAGTACTAGGGGGATTAACAGATAATGAATAGTATGTAGAATAGAACTCGTGGATCAAAGTGTACTGGTGGTGTTCTGAGGGGGGGAAGTTAAATCTGGATTGTAGTGAGGCAAAAGATGGGAATTTAGAGTTGAGTGTAATTGATTTTAAAGTGGTAAGTTTGTTTTTGGTCCAGTTGTGAAAGAGGGTGTGATCAAGGAAAGCAGGAGGGAATCTGGGGTCCCCCAAGAATGAGGCTAATGGAGGGGTTGCAGAAGGGAGTTTGAAGTTATCCTTGATTCTATTCCATAGGAGTATAAGTTGGGCAATTATAGTGCTTTTCTTATTGAGAGTGTGATACAGTTTTGTGTTAGACCACAAAATTCCCCTGATATTCAAAGGATGAATAGAGGTGGACGTGAAGATCAACCAGGAGATATTTGTATCAGGGGAAGACCATTGAGCCATTTGTACTAATCTGGCTGCTAGGAAATAAAGCCAAAGGTTGGGAAGTCCTAGCCCACCCCTATCTTGTGGTCTGTGCATAAGAATGTAACTACATCTAGGTTTTTTGTTGTTCCAAATAAATCTATTGATTTCACGTTGTAGGG
Organism: Aquarana catesbeiana; assembly: GCF_042186555.1. NCBI lineage: Eukaryota > Metazoa > Chordata > Amphibia > Anura > Ranidae > Aquarana > Aquarana catesbeiana. The sequence goes on along the minus strand of NC_133328.1, from coordinate 595,754,437 downwards.
ATTCCAGTCTTGTTTTGGGTACATTAATGGGAAGATCTCTGAAATAATAGAAGGATTGTCATCTTGAAGGCACATATCCTTCCAAGAAAGGAGATATGGTAAGAGGACCAGATTTTTAACAGTGAATTGATTTGTGAAAAAAGGGGAAGGTAGTTGCTTTTATATAAGAGGTTGTGAGATATTGTGATATTAACTCTAAGTATTTAAAGGAGTGTGAGGGCCATAGAAAATTGAAGTTTTTCTTCAGAAGTGAGGTTAAGTTTGGAGGGCTATTAATAGGTAGAATGGAGCACTTGTTAGTATTAATAAAAAGACCAGAAAGTTTATGGAATGAGTGGAGTTCTGAGAGAAGATTGGGGATTGCGATTAGTGGGTCTGTTAAGAATAGAAGTGCATCGTCAGCATAAAGACTGAGTTTAAAGTGAAATGGATCTTTTTGATAGCCTTTCATATTTGGGTTATTTCTGATGGCGACTGCGAGGGGCTCGATGGCTAAGGCAAAAAGGAGGGGGGAAAGAGGGCATCCCTGTCTAGTTCCTCTGCTTAGGGGGAAGAAATCTGAGTTATTCCCTGGAATTCTAATTCTGGTTTGGGGAAAGTGGTATAGAGCATTAAATCCATGTATACATTTCTCAGATATGCCATATTTAGGTAATAGGTGGTTTAAATAGGACCAATTGACACTGTCAAATGCTTTGTGGATGTCAAGACTGAGCAGATAGAGGGGGCGAGAGTGAAGGTTGGCATCTTGAACAATATTTGTGACTAGTCTAATGTTGTCGACTATTTGTCTGCCTGGGATAAAACCCGTTTGATCTGTATGGATCAGGGAGGTGATAACTGTAGCTAGTCTATTTGCCAGCAATCTGCCAAATAATTTGAGGTTGTTGTTAAGGACTGAAATAGGATGAAAATTTTGGGGGTGGGAATGGTCCTTTTGGGGTTTAGGGATTAAAGATAGGTTAGCTAGTAGCATATCTTCAGGGAAGTGACCACCTGATAAGATATAATTGAACATTTTAGTGAGACTGGGAGTCAGTAATGGGGCAAATTTTTTATAGTATGATGTAGTAAAGCCATCTGGGCCTGGTGCTGTCGATGTTTTGAGGGATTTTATTATGTTGAGAATTTCACTGTCAGTGCATGGGTCATTTAACGAAGAGGCTTGGAGTTGACTGAGCTTAGGGAGTTGTAAGGAGTTTAACCAGTCTAGAGTGGTGGGAGGTGGATGTGTTTGGGGGCCAGATAGGAGGTTTTTATAGAACGAGGTGAAAATTTGTAGGACATCTTGGGGGTGTGTTACGACATTGCCTTTTTGGTCTCAAAGTTTATAAACATGTGGGGGTTTAGTATCATGATTTAGTTTTCTGGCAAACATTGTTGAGGAAGAGTTACCATGTAGTAGGAATTTGGCTTTAGAAAATCTAAGGGATTTTTCTGTGTCTTCAGAAAGTAATGTATTTAGGGCCTTACGTTTTATTTGAATGAGATTTAATAAATCTGGAGTGATGCTGTTATTTAATTTATTATATAGATCATGGAGTTCTTTGGTAAGGCATTTAATTTCTGTCAGTTTAGATTTATTTCTGGTTGTGGCTATGTTAATCAGGTGACCTCTCAAAACAGCTTTGTGGGCTGCCCAGACCAAGGTTGGGAGGACCTCCTCTGACGTGTTAGTGCGGAAATATTCTTCAATATGGGTATTTATTTGTTGGACAATAGAAGGGTTTGATAGGAGTGAATCATTGAGGCGCCAATTAAAGGGGGTGGGAGTCATGCCGATATGGGAGGTTTCAAACGCTACTATGTTATGATCTGACCATGGGCATGGGTGTATGTCTGTATTGGAAGAGTTTGCTAAAAGGATTGGAGTGCAAAAAATATAATCTAACCTGGCAAAACAACTGTGAGGGTGGGAATAGTGGGTATATGCTCTGACACCTATATTATGTGCCCTCCAAGAATCAATTAGCTGCAGTTTGCTGAGAGAGCGGTTTATAGATTTACTAAAGGCTTTGGAAGAGGGTGCCACCTTGCTTCTATCAAGAGCTGGGTGTGCAGATAGATTGAAGTCACCTCCAATTATCAAATGAGGTGAGATACAGTATATTGTTCTAGTATGTTAAAGAATTTAGTGAAAAATGTTGTCTGGGCTTCGTTTGGGGCATAAAGGGAAGCAATAGTGACATTTCGTCTATTTATACTGCCCTTTAAGATGATGAATCTACTGTCTTCGTCTTTGTAAATAGATTGGGGTTCGAAAATAATGGAATTTTTAATAAAAATAGCGACACCACGTGATTTATTGGAGAATGTAGTATAGTGGAATTGGTTGAATGATTTGTCAAAATACTGTGGGTGATTGGAGGTAGAGAAGTGGGTCTCTTGCATTAGTATTATGTCCGCGCCCAATCTCTTGTACTGTTTGAATGCCTTTTTACGTTTATTGGGAGAGTTGAGGCCTTGGACATTATGGGAGAATACTTTAAGACCCATATTTATTGAGGATGATAATTCTAATTGTATAGAAGAGGATCAGTATGTACCAAAATAGAGGAGACAGTAAAAATGGGATGATATTGAGGTGATAGGTTATACATAATTTCATCGATTGAAAAGAGATCAATAGCTCTGTATTAATATTTAAATTCAGTATATAAATCCTATGTAGAATAATGGATAAACATTTAGAATTACCAAAAATAGAATGACCTGAAATAAGAAGTCTTCCAAAAAGTATATTATTTGCATACATTGCCATAAGGGCTAAAATAACAACAACTGAAATAACAAAAAAAAGGGGACTGAAGGACTTAAAGTCGTTCAGCCTAGTAAATTCTACAAAAGGACTAAAATGTCCAATTTCCGCCGGCGGGGAACACAGCCCCCCTTCAAGAGAAGGCAGGGCCGCAGGCCCCTCAGGCAGAATGGGGGTCAAACTAGCGACGGCGGATGGGCCAGGCAATTTGAAAAGTAATAACTAGGTATGAAACCAAAAAAAAGGGGATTTGTGCATGGTAAGAATACTATAGGGTTAACATTAGCATATCTCTAAATGTTAGATAACCTCTAGAAGTGAACGAGAAGAACATTTTTATAACAAGTTTTTTTTCTTTTATTTTCTCCTCTACCTCTCCCCTTTATACGAAAGGAAAAATAAAAAAAAAAAAAAAAAAAAAGGGGAAAAAATTGTTAGGAACCAAAGGAGCAAACCCATGAATAGTATACATTATAACAAATTTGCTGAATATCATACTACTCTGGGGTGTAGTTATTGGTCAGAAGGTTCCACTGCAAAATGCTGTAGCTTAATATAACATCTATGATGTCTGATCATAAGTAAGGAGGGTGATTATGAGATCTGAAAACCTGAATAGGAGAAGAAAAACAAAAGAAAGAACCAACAAAATATAAAAAAAAAAAAAAAAATAATAAGAACAAGGGAACAGGGGAACTTCCCTTCTCAGCCCCACCACCCCCTACTTTAACCCCTTTCAATCCTATTCCTTCCAGAGGAAGAGTCAATGAAAAATAGAAAAAAAAAAAAATAATAATGTTCGTATGGGAAGGGGATTGAGTAAATGTTCTGATCCAAGGTTCTGAGCCAGGGTTGATTGTAGTGTCAGGAGGATTTACATTAAGCTTGAAGGTTACCTCATCGCTGGGGTGTTAGGCAGGGGAGAAGAGTAGAAACTGAAATTTGGATGACATCCAGTGAAAGTGGCCGCGAATAAATCGCTTACTTAATTGCTGTATGAACAGATCAGGCGACACAATCTTGGGGGGAGCGTTGTTGCCATCTTCTTAGTTCTCTCGGATTGCGTCTGGTGGAGGGTAAGGACCATATAGGTGAAGATCTAGGAGTAGCAGGTAAACGCTGTGATGGTTGTGGGTCTAGCAGTCCCAGTTTAATGAGCAGATCTTTTCCTTCAATGACATTATAAACAGTGTAGGTATTGCCATTATGAGTTAATGACAATTTAAACGGGAATCCCCATCTGTATTTGATTCTGGCTGTTTGAAGGACGTTTGTAACTTCTTTCATCCTGCGTCTTAGGTCCAAAGTCGCAGGGGAGATGTCAGGGAAAATCTGCAGCCTAATCCCATCTAATTCTATGGATGGGGAGTTCCTGGCAGCACGCATTATATCTTCTTTGGTGAGAAAGTCCTTCATACACATTATTATATCTCTGGGGGGTTTATCTGCTGTAGGTTTTGGACGTAGAGCCCTGTGCATTCGATCACATGCAAAAGCAGAGAGAGGTTTGTCTGGTACTAGGTTATGGAACAGCTTTGTAATGACTTGGTTAATGTCTGTGAAAGACTCTGGAACTCCACGAACTCTTATGTTATTACGTCTGTTCCTATTATCGAGATCCTCAATGTGAGCCTGCATAAAAGAAAAACTGTCTGCCAATGTTTCATAGTCCTTTCTGAGGTCATTATGTGCAATGGCTAGTTCGTCATGCTTGGCTTCTAATAGGTCTGTGCGGCCTCCTATACTGGCAATCTCCTGTGAGAGAGCGGTGGTGGATTTGTGAATCTCCTTCTCTAATTTGTCCACAAATCTGTCATAGATTGCTGACAAGCTTGCATCTAGATCGGCCTTGGAAAGGGGCTGTGAGTACTCACTGTCTTTGGATGCATGCTCCGGACCGCTGGAGGCCGCATGGTGGCCGGCGCCATTTTGGGTCATCCTCCTCTCCATGCTCATAAGGTAGTTTGTGAGGGTATGTTGGGAGCGGTTCTGTCGCCCCTTTTTGCCGGATGGCATGCACAGAGTGATCCCACGGGGGTGATCGGGCAGATGGTGCAGATTTTGGTTGGGAATAGCCCCGGGTATCGTGCCTGGCCTGCCTCGTCAGACGGAGCTCAGCTCAGCAGTGTCCGTCCCGCATCGCGCCGCGCATGCGCCCCCGAAATGCAATAGTTTTAGTAAATATAAACTACTAAATACCTTTTCTCATCGGCAGTATATAGCAGTCTTGTGACTTCTATCAGTGTCTGGTCAAAGCATGTAGGAGGAGTTTTCATTCTGCACTGACTGTCCTATAAGGCTTCAGGACCCCTGACCCTCTGTCTGGACAGTGCTGATTGGCCCTGTGATGATCACATGCATTCTCCCAAAAAAAAAACTCTCTAGTAATACACATCAATCTGTGCATGTGCAGCCTGTCCCCTAGCCTCTGTTCTATTAGGAGATAGTTTGGGGACTGTGGAAGGAGGGGAGGATAAAAGAGGACATGATCAAACACCTTTTTTACACAATGCAAAGAGGTAACCCCTTAAGTTCCACAGGGAGTATAACAAGCATGCTATACTGCATAATTTACAGTTGTGGGTTTAGTAACACGTTAAAGGTCAATTCCACTTTTGTGAAAGAAAGCAAACAAACAAACATTAATATGGCATATACAATTGCTACACCAGCCATGTTGTAATTTAATGGTTTTAAAAATCACCTTTCCTTTTCAATCTGCAGCCATTGTAATTTTCAGTAAAATGCTATGCAATATGGCAACCTGGAGATATTCTTTACACTGTTGGTGTACAGAACACCCCACAGAAATGTAATTTTCTGCTTGTGTGATTGGTTCACCGTTCACTGTCAGAAGTCTTCCCTAAGACACAAGTCAAATTTTAGTCAACCTCTGCAACAGAAATTTTACTTTTGGAGAGAAACTTTACAAAAGTTAATCACTTCAGCCCCGGAAGGATTTGCCCCCTTAATGACCAGGCCATTTTTTGCGATAAGGTACTGCATTGACCATTGTACGGTCGTGCGATGCTGTACCCCAATAAAATTAGATCTTTCTTTTGGTGGTATTTGATCACCTGTGCGGTTTTTATTTTTTGCGCTATAAACAAAAAAAGGCCGACAATTTTGAAAAAAAAATACATAAAAAAACAAATTTATTCATCAGTTTAGGCTGGTATGTATTTTTCTACATTTTTTGGTAAAAAAATCGTAATAGGTGTATATTAATTGGTTTGTGCAAAAGTTATCATGTCTACAAACTATGGGATAGATTTAGGGACTTTTATTTTTTTTTATTGTTTTTACTAGTAATGGCAGCAATTTGTGACTTTTAGTGGGACTGCGACATTGCAGCAGAGAAATCTGACTCCAAATTACACTTTTTGGGGACCAGTGACATTATTACATTAATCAGTGCTATAAAAATGCACTGTTTAATGTAAAAATGACATTGGCATGGAAAGGGTTAACACTAGGGGGCAATCAAGGGGTTAAGTGTGTTCCCTGGGTGTGTTCTAACTGTAGGGGGATGGGCTTACTGGGACTTGACCGAGATCACTGTTCCCGATCACTGGGAACAGAAGATCTCTGACATGTCATTAGGCAGAATGGGGAATCACCTTGTTTGCATAGGAAGTTCCCCATTCTGCCTCTGTACACAGCGACCATGGGTCACCAGCAGACATTGAGTCTGCGGGACCCACGGGTAGGCTCCCATGACAAGCTTGTGCCCACTATCTTCCTTGCACGGACCGACGTACAGCTACGTTGGTTCGCGCAGGAGAGCCAACCTGCCACAGTAAATGTTAACCACTTGCCCACTTGGCACCTAAACCCCCTTCCTAACCAGACCAATTTTCAGCTTTCGGTGCTCTCACACTTTGAATGACAATTACTCAGTCCTGCAACACTGTACCCATATGAAATTTTTGTCCTTTTTTCCCCACAAATAGAGCTTTCTTTTGGTGGTATTTAATCACCGCTGGGTTTTTTATTTTTTGCGTTATAAATCAAAAAATACTGAAAATTCGGTAAAAAAAAAAAAAAAATTCTTTGGTTCTGTTAAAATTTATTGCAGAGTAGTGGCGAGTAAGCAGAGTATTGGCGAGTATTGCAGTGTTGCAGAGTATTGCACAGTGTTGCAGAGTATTGCACAGTGTTGCAGGGTATTGGCAGAGTATTGCACAGTGTTGCAGGGTATTGCAGATTATTGGCAGTGAGCAGCGCTGCTGCAATCTCTCCCCCTCTCCCCCTTTGTACCGATCGGTACAGAGAGGGGAGGAACCAGCGTCATGGAGTGACACCGGTTTGTTTACAAGTGATCGCTCTATCATTTGACGGAACGATCATGTAGTAAACAGCCGTGATCAGCGGCTATTTACCATGATCCGTGATGCTCCCGGTGCGTGCCCCAGGTGGAGCGTGGGAGCAACATTCTGGAAGGACGTCCATGGACGCCCACCCAGAAAAACCCGACCGCGCTGTAGCCGTCTTTCAGCTATGACCCGGTCAGCAAGAGGTTAAAATATCACAAAGGCAAACTTTTTCTTAGTGAAGAGGGATTAGAACATCTATCAGTTTTTTTGCTGTCTGTGCCCTTATTAGGGAGATTCACCCTCTCTATTTGTCTTGTTTACCCTTAGCATTAAAAGTGAAAGTAAAACAAATTTCCAAATTTTGGGTTTTCCCAAGAAATTTAATAATGGAGAAATCTTCCAATGGGGACACTAGCTTTGGTGGCCTGGGGGTCCCCAAGGAATTCCCCTAATTTGCAGGGATTTCCTCTCACTGTTTTGGCTATGGGACAGGAGGTGAGGTTAAATATCCCCAATGGGGCACAGATGGCAAAAAATAAACCGACAGGGGGTTATAACCCTCCCTTAAAAAAACACAAAACCAGGCACATGGATGAATTCCCAAGCAGATATGTTGGAAGGATCACACAGAACACTGCTACCCTAACTCAAGTGACCAATGAGAAAGCAATAAAAAGCATCCACAGGGAGTGCTAATCCAAATGGTGTGGTAAGATGGCAGGCTCACTAGATCATGTGCAAATTCACAGTTTATTAAAGTGTAGGTAAAAGGTTCACATACATGAAATAGCTCACAAAAATAGTTCCAGGTGACCAAACTCACATAAGTCACTGATCGTGAATAGAGATGGACGAACTGTTTGGGCCAAGCATTGGTTTGGTCCTGAATAGTGCCTGTTAGGGTATTTGCTAAACACACAAATTTTCGGGGTGCTCGTCTGCATGTTTCGGGAAGATGTTTCGCCGTGTCCTTAAAGCGGGGGTTCACCCACACCGCCAAAAAAAAAAAATATTAAAAGCCAGCAGCTACAAATACTGCAGCTGCTGACTTTTAATACATGGCCACTTACCTGTCCCAGGGTCCAGCGATGTCGGCAGGGGACGCCGAGAACCCGCTCGGTTCTCGGCAGCTGCCTCCGCCATCCTAGGTGAGGGAATCAGGAAGTGAAGCATTGAGGCTTCACTTCCCGGTTCCCTACTGTGCATGCGCGAGTCGCGCTGCGCGTCCCTAGTGGTCCCCGCTCTCTCCTGGGAGCTGTGTGTTCCCAGCAGACAGCGCGGTCGGGACGGGAAGAGGCATAGACTCCCATGGGAGTCTATGCCGGAAGTGGGTGCAAATACCTGTCTTAGACAGGTATCTGCACCCCCCTCCCCCCTGAAAGGTGCCAAATGTGACACCGGAGGGGGGGAGGGTTCCGAAAAGCGGAAGTTCCATTTTTGTGTGGAACTTGTCTTTAACAACAGATGAGTCATCTGGCACCGCCCCTATGTGATGTCACTGACCCAGCATGCACTTGTCGGTGATACCACAAGTGGGTGGGGCCACCAGGTGATGTCACCAGGTGGCTTCTCCCCTTACCTATTTTAGAACTGTCAGACAACAGAGCAGACAGTCGGCAGTTAGCCTTTGTCGCGGGCAGAGCTTTTTTTTTCTTGGAAATGATGGTGTGGTGGGCATCGTGATTGACGATGAATTTAAGACCCAAAGGGCTTGCTATAGATTGGGGGGATCCCCACATAGTTTTTGTAACATTATTGTATTGCTGGCAGTTGCAACCAGGAAAATCTATTAAAATTTTTTTTTATATATGACAGTTCTGCTGCAGCGAGTTCTATACATGGTACAGATGCACTACTTTACAGACTAAAGGGACCCCCCAGGCACTATAAATAAAGGAATGTTTCATTTTTATTGTGTCACTTTAATCATAATTAAAATCACTGCTCCTTTAACCGGTTCAATACAGGGCAATTTCACCCCCTTCCTTCCCAGGCCAATTTTTAGTTTTCAGCGCAGTCGCATTTTAAACGTCAATTGCGCGGTCGTGCGATGTTGTACCCAAAAAAAAATTGACGTCCTTTTTTCACCACAAATAGAGCTTTTTTTTGGTGGTATTTGATCGCCTCTGCGGTTTTTATTTTTTGCGCTATAAACAAAAGAAGAGCGACAATTTTGAAAAAAACACAATATTTTTTACTTTTTGCTATAATAAATATCCCAATTTTTTTTTTAAAAAACACATTTTTTCCTCAGTTTTGGCCGATATGTTTTCTTCTACATATTTTTGTTTAAAAAAATCGCAATAAGCGTATATTGATTGGTTTGCGCAAAAGTTATAGCGTCTACAAAATATGGGATAGATTTTTAAAAAAAAAAAAAATTTTTTATTTTTTTTAGCGGCGATCGCGATTTTTTTTGGTGACTGTGACATTATGGCGGACACATCGGACACTTTTGACACATTTTTGGGACCAATCACATTTATACAGCGATCAATGCTATAAAATTGCATTGATTACTGTGTAAATGTGACAGGCAGTGAAGGGGTTAACCACTAGGGGGAGGGGAGGGGTTAATGTGTTTCCTAGGGAGTGATTACTAACTGAAGGGGGAGGGGACGCACTAGGGGAGGAGACCGATCTGTGTTCCTCCGTTCTGGGAACACAGATCGCTCTCCTCAGAGCTGACAGGCTGTGGATCTGTGTGTTTACACACACAGATCCACATGCCGGCCCGGTTAACGGGCAATCGCGGGTGCCCGGCGGACAAACACGGCCGCCGGGCACACGCACCGGGTCCCGAGGAACGCGGCGGGCGCGCGCTCCCGGCGGCGCGCGCGCGCCCCCTAGACGCCCGGGAATCCCAGGACGTCATATGACGTCCACCCAGGATGGGAGATCCCATCTGGGGACGTCATATGACTATGGGCGGGTAGGGAAGTGGTTAAAAACAATCTTTTTATGAAAAAAAATTGCATTGATTCATGTCCCCCAGGCCCCCATACTCTTTTTATGGCCAATAACTTGCATAAGCCTTCAAGATGGGGACTTTTGATTTTTTAAGTTCAGGTCCCATAGATTTTATAGGGTTTGCAGTTCGGGTCTGAACTTTTTTCATGTTAGGGAGTTCTGGTGTGAACCGAACAGGGGGGTTCGACCCATCACTAATGATGAATGTGAAACCTGGACGTGGGACCAGATGGATGACTCAAGCACCAGGAACTCCTGTGGTAAGGGCTGGGTGGCCAGGTGACACCAGAAAGGCCGGTAGCGGCTGGGGGACATGGAAATGAGGGCAGATAAGACCCGCTTGAAGCCCAGAGGTCACGTCAGGTGCTGGTGGAAGCACCCCACAGGGCTTTGATATAATGAACAAAAACAAGAGTAATAGCTATAAAAACAAAACAAACGCTGATGTCCTGTATAACAAACAAAAAAGGAAGAAAATTTTCTTTAGAAAAAGTGGACCAGCACAAAAAGAAGGAAGGGGGAGGTAAAAAAAGGGGGGGGAAGGGGGCTAATCAGAGAATGAGTATATCACATGACAATGTGAATGTCAAGTTCCTCATTCAGCCCGTGAGGAGAAAGTATATTGAGGTTATAAATCCACATGGTCTATCTCCTACACAGCTGCATTATCCAGGGACCCATTGAGTATATGCTCAATCGCTAATACAGACAGATCTTTATCATTTTTACGATGGTGTGCAGCAAAATGGCAGGGAATGCTGTGTTAAACTTTTCCCTCTTTTAAGAGCCTACGGTGTTCCCCCACTCTTGTGTGTAGGGTGCGTATAGTATAGAGTAAGTTGCAGGGGCAATGTAGAACATTTACTACATATTGAGTGGAAGAGGTAATAAACTGTATGATGGAATAGACATTACTAGACCTGTCACTGAAGTAGAATTGGCTATGTGTAATAAATTGGCAAGTTAAGTAACCTCAATTTCAGCAGTGGAAAATGCAACTCGGTTGTCAAAATAACATCTAATGTCCATGGGTGTCTTGGTCTCAGTGTTTTTAGGGTACTCGGTGCAATTAGATTTTTCAAAGTCTCCTCCCTTCTAAATACAACTTGGGCTACAGATGGAAGGTGGGAGCCTAGTTTGGGATCGGAGCATAGAATGTGCCAGTGTTTTTTTAAACACTGGTGATAAACCTAAAATTACCATTGAAACCTGTAATGAATCTGACATTATTTTCAGAGGGAGCTGTAACTGTCTTAATGCTAAGACATTTTACCAGACAGGATTCATAGGGTTCATGTAAGAGATCCTCAGGGTACGCCTTCTCTTTAAATTTATCAAAGTGTCTTATTTTGTGTGATATTATCTTGGATCCTAGAGCAATTCATTTTAAGCCTAAGAAAGTGACATTTGGGTATATTTGTCTTCCACGCTGGATGGTGGCAACTGGCATAATGCAAACAAGAGTTGCCACCAACTGGCTTGGATTAATTTTTAGCAACAATGGAAACAATGTTAATTCAAGATCCAGAAACACCAAATGGTCAAAAGTGATAATGTGGGCAAAGGCCTAGGTCACTGTTTTTGCAATGTGTCACAAAGGCCAGAAACATCCGTGGCACCATCCCATATAAAGAGTAGACATGGACCGAACACTCCCCTGTTTAATTCGCATCAGAACTTCCTAACAGAAAAAAAGTTCTGATCCAAACGGTGAACCCTATTAAAGTCTATGGGACCCAAACTTGAAGAAATTAAAAGTTCCCATTTTGAAGGCTTATATGCAAGTAATTGGCCCAAAAAAGTGTATGGGGGGTCCGGGTACTGCCCTGGGGGACATGTATCAATGCAAAAAATTTTTTTTAAAAAGGATTGTTTTTACAGCAGCAGTAATTTTAATTATGTTTAACCGCTTCAGCCACGGAAGGATTTACCCTCTTAATGACCAAGCCATATTTTGGGATACGGCACTGCGTCGCTTTAACTGATAATTGCGCAGTCGTGTGACATTGTACCCAAACAAAATTGATGCCCTTTTTTTTCCACATATAGAGCTTTCTTTTGGTGGTATTTGACCACCTCTGTGGTTTTGAAAAAAAAAAACTATATGTTTTACTTTCTGCTATAATACATATCCAAAAAAATGTATTCATCAGTTTAGGCCAATATCTATTCTTCTACATATTTTTGGTAAAAAAAAAAAATCGCAATAAGTGTATATTGATTGGTTTGCGCAAAAGTTATAGCGTCTACAAACTATGGGATAGATTCATGGACTTTTATTTTTTCGTATTGTTTTTACTGGTAATTGTGGCGTTCTGTGATTTTTAGCAGGACTGTGACATTGCAGCGGACAAATTTGACCCCAAGTGACACTTTTTGCGGATCAGTAACATTATTACAGTAATTAGTGCTAAAAAAATGCACTGATCAATGTATAAATGACATTGGCAGGGAAGGGGTTAACACTAGGGGGCGATCAAGGGGTTAATTGTGTTCCCTGGATGTGTTCAAACTGTGTGGGGGATGGGCTTACTGGGACAACACAGAGATCGCTGTTCTTGATTACTAGGAACAGATCTCAGTGCTGTCCACTGTTAGAACAGGGATCTGCCTTGTTTACATAAGAATATCCCCGTTCAGCCTCTATGTACCACGATCACGTGTGGCATGCTCCTGCAGCATGTGGCACGTGCACATGTGCCCACTGTATCTCATGCACAGACCGACATACAGGTACGTTAGTTTGCGCAGCCAAGTCGCCTTGCTGCAGTATATATTCAGAAGGCGGTCGGCAAGTGATTAAAGTGCAACAATAAAAATGTTCCTTGAAATATAGTGCCTTTGGGGGGGGGGGGTCTCCTTAGTCTGCCTGTAAAGTGACACATCTGTAGCATGTATAGAATATGCTGCAGCAAAAATTATGTTTCTAAAGAAAAAAAAAATGCATGAAATGGCATTTAACTTGCTGGCAATGCAATACCATTACCGACAATGGAAAAATTTGAAGAAAAATTGCGTGGGGTCCCCCAAGTCCATACCAGTCCCTTTAGGTCTGGTATGGATTTTAAGGGAAACCTCATACCAAAATTTAAAAAAAAAAACAGTTTGGGTTCCCCATCAAATGCATACCAGACCCTTATCCAAGCACGCAGCCTGTCAGGCCATTAAAGAGGAGAGGATGAGCGAGCGTCCCCCTCCTGAACCATACCAGGCCACATGCCCTCCACATGGGGGGTGTGGGTGCTTTGGGGAAGGGGTCTCTGTCCCCTTACCCCAAAACACCTTGTCCAATGTTGATGGGAACAAGGGCATCCCTACAACCCTGGGCTGTGGTTGTGGGGGTCTGCGGGCAGAGGACTTATCAGAATCTGGAATCCCCCTTTAAGAAGGGGCCCCCAGATCCCTGCCCCCTCCCCTATGTGAATGAGTATGGGGTACCCCTACCAATTCACCAAAAAAGTGTCAAAAAATAATGAAAAAAAAGAGACAGTTTTTGACAATTGCTTTATTAAAAAACAAAACAAAAAAAAACAATGTCCCTCAATGTAAATCCATCATCAATCATGACTCCAGCCCCACCGCCGGACCCGAAAAAGAAAGAAAAAACGCTCCGCTGTCTAATAGGGCAAAAAGTGCCAAATGGCTGCCTTCCCGTTTGACAGTTCTTCTAAAGGTGAGAGCGGGGCCACCTGGTGACATCACCTGGTGGCACAGCTCCCCTGTGACATCACCGACCCAGCATACACTGGTCCGTGACATCACAAGGGGAATGGCTCCACCCCTTACCTATACAAAAATCAAGCCAGGCATTCGGCGGTTTACCATAGTTGGTGGCAGAGCAATTTTTTTTTCTTTTTCAGGTCTGACAAAGTGATTGACAATGGATCTACATCGGGGGGGGGGACATTTTTTTTTAACCACTTCAATACAAGGCACTTATATACCCTTCCTGCCCAGACCAATTTTCAGCTTTCAGCGCTCTCGCGCTTTGAATGCCGATTACTCAGTCATGCAGCACTGTACCCAAACAAAATATTTATCATTTTTTTCACACAAATAGAGCTTTCTTTTGGTGGTATTTAATTGCCACTGGGTTTATTTTTTGTGACATAAGTGAAAAAAGAGCAAAAATTTTGAAAAAAAAAACACTTTTTTAGTTAGTTAAATTTTTGCAAATAAGTAATTTTTGTTCATAAATTTGGGCCAAAATTTACACTGCGACATATCTTTGGTAAAAAAAAAACAAATAAGTGTATATTATTTGGACTGTGTGAAAGTTACAGAGTCTACAAGCTATGGCGCAAATCATTGAAAATTGATCACACCTGGTGTACTGACAGCCTATCTCCCGAGGCACTGAAATGTCAGGAAAGTACAAATACCCCTCAAATAGCCCCTTTTTGATAGATAGACATTCCAAGGTATTTAGTAAGAGGCATAGTGAGTTTTTTGAAATTGTAATTTAGGTACATATAAAGGGGAATTGGGACTTTGTATGAAGCAGTTGGAATGCGGAGGTATAAATCAGGGAATTTTATTTGTAACATAGTAGAAAATTAATTTCATATATATATACACAATTATACTTGCACAAAATGTAAACATAAATAAAATTACATATAAATGAACACATTGAAAATAAATACACAATAGTAATGAAGTTAATTATTTGAAGTTGTAATTTATTCCCACAATTCTTGGGAAAATGAATTATTATTATTTCTTTTTTTACACAAAACTATCATAATAACAAGTCATTTCTCACACACATCATATGCATACTTCCAATTACACCCCAAAATACATTCTGCTAGTCGTCCCATGTATGGTGATACCACATGTGTGAGACTTTTTCACAGCCTGGCCACATAGAGAGGTCCAACATGCAGGGAGCCTCATCAGGTGTTATAGTAGCATACATTTCACATCTAATTTCCTAACAACCTATCACACTTTTGAAGGCCCTGGAGCACCAGGACAATGGAATTACCCAAAAAATGACCCGATTTTGGAAAGCAAACATCCTAACGTATAATCTATAAGGCATTATGAGTCTTTTAAATTGTTTTTTTTTCCAAAAGTTTTTGGAAAACGTGGAAAGAAAATGAAAACTTTTTTTTTTTTACACAAAGTTGTCAATTTATTCAATTTTTTTTTAGATTATTCTAACACACAGTATGTACATAGCAAAAATGACACCCCAAAAAATATTCTGCTACTCCTCCTGAGTATGGCGATACCACAGGTGTGAGACTTTTACACAGCCTGGCCACATAGAGAGACCCAACATACAGGGAGAACCATCATGCGTTCTAGGAGCATAAATTACACATTTAGTTTCCTGACTACCTACTGTATCACACTTTTGAAGGTCCTGGAGCACCAGAACAATGGAATTACCCTCAAAATGACCCAATTTTGAAAAGAAAACACTCCAACTAGTGACAGGTACTCGGGTACTCTGGTACTCTGATGGGCTGGTGACAGGTACTTGGGTACTCTCATGAGCTGGAGATAGCTACTCAGGTACTCTGATGAGCTAGAGATAGCTACTCAGGTTCTTTGATGGGCTGGAGATAGGTACTTGGGTACTCTGATGAGCTGGAGATAGCTACTCAGTTACTCTAATGAGCTGGTGACTAGGGATGAGCCAAACACCCCCGTTTCGGTTCGCACCAGAACCTGCGAACGGACCGAAAATTTGCACGAACGTTAGAACCCCATTGACGTCTATGGGACTCGAACGTTCAAAATCAAAAGTGCTCATTTTAAAGGCTAATTTTCATGGCATTGTCCTAAAAAGGGTTTGGGGACCCGGGTCCTGCCCCAGGGGACATGTATCAATGCAAAAAAAACTTTTAAAAACGGACATTTTTTTCGGGAGCAGTGATTTTAATGATGCTTAAAGTAAAAAAAAAAAAAAAAGTTAAATATTCCTTTAAATATCGTACCTGGAGGGTCTCTATAGTATGCCTGTAAAGTGGTGTGTGTTTCCTGTGTTTAGAACAGTCCCTGCACAAAATGACATTTTTAAAGGAAAAAAGTCATTTAAAACTGCTTGCAGCTTTAATGTAATGGGTACCCTCCAGTCCATTACCAGGCCCTTTGGGTCCTGTATAGATATTAAGGGGAACCCCACACCCAAATTAAAAAAAGGAAAGGCGTGGGGTCCCCAGGCCCTATAAACTCTGAACAGCAGTATACAGGCGGTGCAAACAAGACAGGGACTGTAGGTTTGTTGTTAAGTAGAATCTGTTTGTAATTTTGAACTGGTACATTTAAAAAAAAAATGCCAAAAAATCTGTTTTTAAGCTTTTTGGAAAACATAGGGAAGGGTTATCACCCCTGCGACATTTGTTTTGCTGTCTGTGCTCATCTTCAGAAGATTTCACCTCACTTTTTGTCCCAATGACAAATGTTTTTTGAAAATTTGGGGTTTTTAGTGAAACAAGGATTGGTGATAAAGCATCAGTGGAAAGGAGAAAAGTTTTTCCCATATTAACTCTTACAGGAGAAAATTTCCCTTCCTATGGGGTAGATTTCATCTCACTTCCTGTTGTCTCCTTCCGTTTGCAAGTAGGAGTCATTTGTAAGTCGGATGTTTGAAAGTAGGGGCCTGCCCTATATACTCAGCAGAAATTTGGGCCTTAGGTGTTGTTGTGGCCTCAACACTGTAAGCCCTCACAGGGCCCTGCTGTGAAATATTAGATCAAGAATTGTAATTACATGCCCCTGTTGAACAGGGCGAGAAAAATTGGGCCTTTGGTGGTGGTGGTGCTGGTGGCACAACACTGTAAGTCCTCACAGTTAATCTTGGTGGGCGCAGAAACGGGCCCTGCTGTGAAATATTCGATCAAGAATTCTAATTACATGTCTAATTACAAAAATTGGGCCTGGTGCTGGTGCCACAACACTGCAACCCCTCACAGACATTCTAGTTGGAATGCAGGAACGAGCCCTGTTGCAAAATATTGCATCAAAAATTGTAATTACACGCCCCTGTTAAACAGAGGCTGAAAAATTGGGCCTTAGTCACTGGTGCTGGTGCCACAACACTGCAACCCCTCACAGATACTCTAGTTGGAGTGCAGGAACTAGCCCTGCTGCAAAGAATTGCATCAAAAATTGTAATTACATGTCCTTGTTAAACAGAGGCTGAAAAATCAGGCCTTAGTCACTGGTGCTGGTGCCACAATACTGCAACCCCTCACAGATACTCTAGTTGGAGTGCAGGAACTAGCCCTGCTGCAAAGAATTGCATCAAAAATTGTAATTACATGCCCTTGTTAAACAGAGGCTTAAAAATTGGGCCTTAGGCACTGGTGGCGGCGCCCAGAACCAAAAATGTTCTTACAAGCCATCAGCATGATCATTGAGGAGGAAGAGGATAATTACTCAGCATAACAGGATAGTCACTCAGCATCAGCATAGGCAGTCTTTGAAGGGATCTGACATTTCAAAAAAAATTATTCGGTCACATCAGCATCAGGTGCTTGGTAGCTGGTGGTGATCCAAGACTGATTCATTTTTATGTAGGTCAGTCGATCGATCAAGTCGGTGGACAGACACACCCTGTGATCGGTTACAAAGCCTCCAGCAGCACTGAATGTGCGTTCCGAAAGAACGCTGGATGCAGGACAGGCCAGTAGCTCAATTGCATACTGTGCAAGCTCTGACCAGTGATCCATCCTCAATACCCAGTAACCCAGAGGATTTTTGTTGGGAACGGTGTCAAAGTCAGATCTTGCCCCTAGGTATTCCTGCACCATGTAAAACAGACGCTGGCGATGGTTTCTGGAACAGATCATACCTTGGGGCTGCGGACTAAAAAATTGTCTGAACGCATCGGTCAGACAGCCACCTTCTCCACCGCTCCTTCTTTGACTGACCAAAGCCTCAGCAACACGTTGTCCAGAAACAGGAGTTTGTAACCTCCCAGTCTCTGGGAACGCGTTGCACAGACCTTTCTACAAGGCCTCCCAAAGATGTTTCATCCTCTGCTCCCTCTGCGACGGCAAGATAAGGTGGATCAAGGAGGGTTGCCAGCCAGTATTGGTCCTTCTCCTTGATACCATGAATACAAGGATCCTTACGCAGGCTTTGCAGGATCAGGGAGGCCATGCAGCGTAGGTCTGCTGAGGCATTCGGTCCGGAATCCTCTGGGTCACTAAGGACGACATGGTCCGCAGCCACCTCTTCCCAGCCACGTACAAGTCCATGTGTTTCTTGGGACTGATCCCTTAAAGACTGCTGCTGATGCTGAGTGCCAGGCTCCACCTCCATACTGACACAATCCTCCTCCTCTTCCTCCTCCTCCTCGTCCTCTTCCTGTGTGATTGGCAGGCACGCAGGAACACTGTCTGGATAAAGGGGGCCTTGAGAGCTAAGGAAGTCCTCCTCTTCCTGCCTCTGTTCTGCCTCAAGTGCCCTGTCCATAATTCCACGCAGCGTGTGCTCCAACAGGTGGACAAGGGGGACAGTGTCACTGATGCATGCACTGTCACTGCTCACCATCCTCATGGCCTCCTCAAATGGTGACAGGACAGTGCATGCATCCCTGATCATGGCCCACTGGCATGGGGAAAATAAACCAAGCTCCCCTGACCCTGTCCTGGTGCCATAGTCGCACAGGTACTCATTGATGGCCCTCTGCTGCGTGTGCAGCTGCTGCAGCATGGCCAACGCTGAGTTCCACCTGGTGGGCATGTCACAGATTAGGCGGTTCTTGGGCAGGTTAAACTCCTTTTAGAGGTCTGCCAGCCGAGCACTGGCATTATATGACCGGTGGAAATGCACACAGACTTTCCTGGTCCGCCTCAGGACATCCTGTAAGCCCGGGTACCTGCCCAAGAACCGCTGCACCACCAAGTTAAGGATGTGAGCCAAACAGGGCACAAGGGTCAGTTGTCCCTGTCGAAGGGTGGAGAGGAGGTTGGTGCCATTGTCGCAAATCACCATTCCTGCCTTAAGTTGGCATGGTGTCAACCACCTCTGGACCTGCCCCTGCAGAGCTGACAGAAACTCTGCCCCAGTGTAGCTCCTGTCCCCCCAAGCACACCAGCTCAAGCATCGCATGGCATCTTTTGGCCTGCGTACTTGCGTAGCTCCTTGAATGCCTACGGAGCACCACTGGTTCCGAGGACAAAGCACAGGAAGAGGCCATGGAGGAAGAAGAAGAGGAGGGGGGTGGAGGAGAGAGGTGTGTCACAATCATTAGTAGTGGCATTTTGGAGGCGTGGTGGCGGAACAACCTCCAACACTACTGCACCTTGTCCTGCATCCTTCCCAGCTGCCAGCAGAGTGACCCAATGCACTGTGAAACTTAGGTAACATCCCTGTCCATGCCTGCTGGACCTTGAGTCAGCGGTAATATGCACCTTAACGCCGACCACCCTGTCCAGCGAGGCCAAGACATTGCCTTCCACATGCCATTAGAGAAGCGGAATAGCCTTCCGTGAGAAAAAGTGGCGTTTGGGTACCTGCCACTGAGGAACTGCACATTCCACAAACTCACGGAAGAGGGCAGAGTCTACCAGCTGAAAAGGTAGCAGTTGAAGTGCTAGCAATTTTGCCAAGCTAGCATTCAATCGCTGGGCATGTGGATGGCTGGGAGCGAACTTCTTTTGGTGGTGCAGCAGCTGGGGCATGGAAATTTGCCTGGTACAATCTGACATCGGTGTACCGAAAGCAGATTGCCCACAAGTACTTGGCTGTGATACAACTAATTCTACACCTTCATTCCTCTCAGTGCAGGTCTCACAGAGGACTGAAGGTATAGTGGGGTTGGAGATCTCAGCTGATGAGGAGCAAGGAGAGGTCCTCTTTGTTTTTTGGTGTGGGTCTTTTAGATATGCTTGCCAACTAACTGCATGGCAGGTCAACATATGTCTGGTCAAGCATGTGGTGCCCAAGCGGGAGATGTTTCGGCCACACGAGATACGCTTGAGACATATGTTGCAAATAGCAGCAGTGCGATCTGATGCACTTGTCTCAAAAAAGGCCCACACCAAAGAACTTTTAGAATAATATGCAGAGACAGTAGTGCCCTGCACATGCGGAGCCTGTGATGCAGTCAGTGTGCTGCCCTTAGGCTGGCCCCTGGAGGGCATCCTGCCTCGTTGGTGATGTGCCACCTCCTCCTCCTCCTCCTCCTCTCTCCTATCAGGCACCCATGTTGAGTCAGTGACCTCATCATCCCCTCCCTCCTCATCACTGGAGCAAACCTGGCAGTATGCTGCAGCAGGGGGAGCATGACTGCCAGATTGCTGTCCTTCTTGGGCACCCCCTCTGTCCGTGCTCACGTTACTGCCTTCATCTAGCTCAGTATCATCATCAGAGCCTTCTAAATTCTGGGCATCCTCCTGGAGCATGTACCCAACACTGTGGTCAAACAGTTCGAGGGACTCCTCAGGAGGACATGGTGGGGCTAGGGAAGGAGTAACTGATGCCATTGAGCCGAGGGAAGAGGCCGCGTTGGCAGCTGCTTTGCCAGACAAAGTACCCTGAGCATTAGTGAGAAAGGATGAGGAGGATGAGGACGGCTTGGTCATCCACTCGACCAAGTCTTCCGCATGTTGCGGCTCAACACGGCCAGCTGCCGAAAAAAAGGCCAAGCGTGTCCCACGGCCACGTGCTGATGAGGATGCACCATCTCCACGACCAGCACTGTTGCCTCTAGACACAGAGCCTGCTTGCCCTCTTTTATTGGCCTGTGACTGTCTGCCTCTCCTTGTTGGCCTTCCAGACATACTAATGGCCTGTAGCTGCACTAAGCTGGGATATATATATATATATATATATATATATATATATATATATATATATACTGATACTGCAGCTAGCAAAATCAACTGCCTGCCTGTAGTATGAGAACACCACCAACCTTCTACAGCTTTAGCTGAAAACTGTGCAGAGGTCGCACTACACTAACGTGTAAATAATTTAGCTCCCTGCGGTAGTGATAGGATCAGGAAAACACCACCAACCTTCTACAGGTAGCTTTAGGTGAACACTGTGCAGAGCTCGCAAAAAACTAACTTGTAGCTTATTTAGCTGCCTGCGGAAGTGATAGGATCAGGAAAACACCACCAACCTTCTACAGGTAGCTTTAGGTGAACACTGTGCAGGGCTCGCCAAAAAATAACTTGTAGCTTATTTATCTGCCTGCGGTAGTGATAGGATCAGGAAAACACCACCAACCTTCTACAGGTAGCTTTAGCTGAACACTGTGCAGAGGTCACAAAAAACTAACTTGTAACTTATTTAGCTGCCTGCGGTAGTGATAGGATCAGGAAAACACCACCAACCTTCTACAGGTAGCTTTAGCTGAACACTGTGCAGAGCTCGGAAAAAACTAACTCGTAGCTTATTTAGCTGCCTGCGGTAGTGATAGGATCAGGAAAACACCACCAACCTTCTACAGGTAGCTTTAGCCGAACACTGTGCAGAGGTCACACTACACTAACTTGTAGTTTTAGCTGAACACTGTGAGGAGGACGCATTACACTAACTTGTAGCTTTATCTGAACACTGTTCAGAGGACGCACTACACTAACTTGTAGTTTTAGCTGAACACTGTGAGGAGGATGCACTACACTAACTTGTAGCTTTAGCTGAACACTGTGCAGAGGTCGCACTACACTAACTTGTAGTTTTAGCTGAGCACTGTGAGGAGGACGCACTACACTAACTTGTAGCTTTAGCTGAACACTGTGCAGAGGTCGCACTACACTAACTTGTAGTTTTAGCTGAACACTGTGAGGAGGACGCACTACACTAACTTGTAGCTTATTTAGCTGTCTGCGGTAGTGATAGCAAATATATAAGAAATCAACCAGCGCAGACCATAAAACCTAACTAAAAGCAGCTTGGTACTGAGGGTAAATTTATCAAATCCCACAATAGAAAATAGTAAAAAAGCAGTACAGCGTATACATAGATTCTACAATAAAATAAATTAAAACAATCCTAAAATAAAACAATCAATAACCATCCATATGCAAATAGTAAATGCAGGCAAAATCCAGCAATTCCTCCTGTGGCACACGTGACATGTAAAGCTTGTCGGGTGATTATAGTGAAATAGACCTCCACCTTCAGTAGTACAAGCCGCTCACCTCCATAGATGGACCCCTGAATAAATCAGTCAAGTCAGCTGAGCAGTTCCCTTACAGGGATAAACAAGAGATGGTATATACAGAACTCGATCAAACTTCAGTAACTGGTACTCTTGCGGTGGTTACATGGAAGGAATGCAAAAGGAATCTAGTGCTCTCTGTGTACCACTAAACGTTTTATTCCAAGATAAGTAAAAGCACTTACAAGCATAGCACTGTACCCCAGTGCGAAGGACAGTCAGCGTGTGTGCGGAAGGATGATCCACGTCGGATGGGCGAACGGAGCGCGGGTGACGTCACAATCCAGTCACGTTGATGATGCCGTACGCGTTACGTCCCTAAAGGGGGCGGGACTTCCTCAGCGGCAGCAGTGATAGGGTCAGGAAAACACCACCAACCTTCTACAGGTAGCTTTAGCTGAACACTGTGCAGAGCTCGCAAAAAACTAACTTGTAGCTTATTTAGCTGCCTGCGGTAGTGATAGGATTAGGAAAACACCACCAACCTTCTACAGGTAGCTTTAACTGAACACTGTGCAGAGCTCGCAAAAAACTAACTTGTAGCTTATTTAGCTGCCTGCGGTAGTGATAGGATCAGGAAAACACCACCAACCTTCTACAGGTAGCTTTAGCCAAACACTGTGCAGAGGTCGCAAAAAACTAACTTGTAGCTTATTTAGCTGCCTGCGGTAGTGATAGGATCAGGAAAACACCACCAACCTTGGCCAATTACGTCTCTCTGTTCAGACGGCGCTGTGATTGGCCAAGCATGCGGGTCATAGTGCATGCTTGGCCAATCATCAGCCAGCAATGCACTGCGATGCCGCAGTGAATTATGGGCCGTAATGCGCCACGTGAATTTGGCGCGAACGGCCCATATCATTCGCAATTCGGTGAATGATCGAACAGATGTTCGAGTCGAACATGGGTTCGACTCGAACACGAAGCTCATCCCTACTGGTGACAGATACTCGGTTACTCTGACGAGCTGGTGACAGGTACTCAGATGGGCTGTAACGTGTACTCAGATGGGCTGTGACGGTACTCAGATGGGCTGTGACAGGTACTCAGATGCTGGTGAAAGGTACTCTGGGGCTGGTGACAGGTACTGTGGGGCTGGTGATGAGTACTCTGGGGCTGGTGACAGGTACTCAGATGCTGGTGACTGGTACTCAGATGCTGGTGACAGGTACTCTGGGGCTGGTGATGGGTACTCTGGGGCTGGTGATGGGTACTCTGGGGCTGGTGATGGGTACTCTGATGCTGGTGATGGGTACTCTGATGCTGGTGATGGGTACTCTGGGGCTGGTGACAGGTACTCTGTGGCTGGTGACAGGTACTCCGGGGCTGGTGACATGCTTGTGACAGGTTCTCTGGGGCTGGTGACAGGTACTCTTGGGCTAGTGATGGGTACTCTGATGCTGGTGACAGGTACTCAGCTGCTGGTGACTGGTACTCCTGATGGGCTGTGACAGGTCATCTTTATTTGGGGGGGGCAATCAGACACATTCCTGAACTTTTTCTGCCAGGTCTCCTCCTCACACACTGAGGAGGAGAACCTGGAAACAATGCTACAGCCGTTTGTTGACATTTGTGATTGGACTCTTTACCCTGATCGGGGATTGGCTGTGTCCAAGGGACACGCCTCAACCCCGATCGCCCCAATGTGTTCCCCATACTCATTCACATGGGGGGAAGGATCTGGGGGCCCCTTTTTTAAAGGGGGCTTCCAGATTCAGAAAAGCCCTCTGTCTGCAGACCCCCACAACCACACCCCAGGGTTATGGGGATGAGGCCCTTGTCCCCATCAACATGGGGACAAGGTGCTTTAAGGTGGGGACAGAGCCCCCTCCTGCCCCAAAGCACCCACCCCCCATGTTGTAGGCATGTGGCCTGGTATGGTTCAGGAAGGGGGGTTCGCTCATCCCCCCCTTTCCTGGCCTGCCAGGCTGCATGCTCAAATAAGGGTCTGGTATGGATTTTGTGGGAACCTCACGCTGTTTTTCTTTTACTTTTTAATTGCCAGCAATTTTTTTTTTATTCAGCTGTCAGTGGGGAAGCCCATTAACAGCTGATGACTCATCAGTTGTTAAGGACTTCCTGGCCCACTCCTTAACAACCAGCTATTCACTCCGCCCTGTTTGGGCAAAGACTTTTTTAGTTGAAACATGTCGGGTGGACCCCTCATAACTACCGCTACAAGATTACATGCTGTTTTTATCTTCTAAAAATGTGAGTTTGTTTTCCTTTTATTTTAATAAATCCAAGTTCAAACGTTATCACGCTATGTGAGTGTTTTTTCCCTCACATGTTATCCACACCAATTATTTGGTTCACGGTGCATCCACTGCTGAGGAAGTCGTGCTGATCCTCTTTCCTCCTTACCTGATGACATCCGGCCAGATTATATGCCTAGACCTGGTGGTCATCAAGCCTTTTTGACCTGTATGGCATATGCCATTTCAGGCCACATTTTCTGGTAAGCCTCCCTGGTTTCTGGTGATGGTCCTGACACCGACATCAATCCTCTGTGCACTTCCGGTTTCTCTACGGTTTATTTATATACCAAGGTGCCGGCTCTGAACCATCCCCCTGCATGCTCAGGAGATACCTGGTTATCATTATCTTTTCACCACTATTATAGACTTTTTTTTGCCTATTTGCACATATATTGGGACTTTATATTTCACGTTTTTCATATATTTTGTTCAATACATGTATATTGATTGTCATTATATATTCACTAATTTGTATATTCACGTATTTTTTCGGTTCATACCGTATTATCTGATCTATACTCACTGTACCTGTATATTCATTTTTTACGTAAAATTTAGCGCCACACTTTTATATTTTTATTGTTAGTTCTGATCCTGAGTCTACGGGTGTGTTGGCTGCTGTTTGTTACCTTCAGCGCAGCGCTGTACTTAATTCCTGTTTATCCAATAAGCAATTAAAACAATTTTGCAATAAACAATTGAAAAAACAGATTGTATGAAATTATGTGAAATAAAGAATTAATAAATACATAAATAACCATGTGCCATTCATAAATTAAATGTACACACAGGGTAGCACTGCTCGAACTGTGAAAACCTCCTAATATGTTTGTTGATTACTGATACCTTCTCTCCAGGTGCCAGGTTCAGACGACCTCCCACTTGTCACAAACTCGGAATATGGATGTATGGAAAGAACCCGCACTCTGGAATCCATCCAAATTCTTTTTTCGATAATCATCAAGTACAGAGTAACTAGCAGTTACTCTGTACTTGGTGATTATTGAATAAAGAATTTGGACGGATTCCTGAGTGCGGGTAATTTACATACAGCCATTCATAAATTAGTCCATATCCTTGCATCTTCATACATGCAGAATGTGATGATCAATGGTACAATTTTTATAGTGCCAAGTGCTGTCTCTTTAAATAACGTGCTGTCTCTTTATATACAGTGCAAATTGTGCTCCCCTTCATTGTCCCCACTCACTCACCGACTAGTGTGGACTCCTAGATTATAAGAGTCACAAGCGCTTTATATTGTCCTGGATATGCTGGAACTTATAGTCCTCCTTGCTGGTTATGTTCCTCAGTGGTGTGCCATAACACAGTATTTTTACTCACAAGCGGATATAAAAGGGATGTAAGGGATGATATAAATTCAGTTTATTAAAATAATTAACAAAGTTAAAAGCAGTTAACTCACTTGTACATGAAGACATGCAAGCAAAATGGCAAACCTGAAGTTTCCTGCGATCACCTGGCACGTTTCCCTCCTTCCACAGTACGTCAGTAAGAAATCAAAAGCAGCTGAAGCAGGTCAACTGCACCAGCAAACATTTATGAATGATGTCAGAATCATCTCAAACTGATGTCAA
The DNA here is from genome assembly GCF_042186555.1 of Aquarana catesbeiana. NCBI lineage: Eukaryota > Metazoa > Chordata > Amphibia > Anura > Ranidae > Aquarana > Aquarana catesbeiana. Next base: position 595,728,401 of record NC_133328.1, on the reverse strand, counting down.
AAGTATACTGCATTTTCACACTGAAGCCCATCAACACGTCTCATGCCATGTATTATACCACTCCCGCACGGTCCACCTTTATCTGCCCAAATGCCAAGTGCTAGCCAAGCTCGTAACTAAAGAAGTCATGTGAAGGATTTTTTTTTTTTTTTTTTTTTTTAATTCCTTTATTTTCAATAGTGCAAGTTACAGATTGATGTACATGTTATCAAGATCTATAACATTTTATGTATAATGTAAAACAGAAATAGGGGTAAGCCGTTAACAGAAACTGTCGTCGACAAAGATGTAACACATATACATTCCTCTTTTATTAAACAATCTGTAAGGTCAAGGCAGAGCCTGGATGGACGGGAGAGTCCAATGTAATGACTGTCTTAGTACCCATTTACAAGCAGTTCCCTGAGATATGTCTTGTATAAACTGATGACACTTGTAATTATCCTTTATCAACAAATAGTTAGGTAAACCAAAATAACAAAGAAAGAAGTTCTCCACTAACCAGCGGTGGAGATATTCCTTACTGATCAGTAGAGTCCGGCAAAGGGTAACTACCATAGTGTAATGTAATCCATGATATACAGTATATCTGATCAGATCTTCCCTTAGCCGGAAGCATATGGGGGGTTGTGAGTAAACACAGGAGGAGTAGGGGGGAGTGGGGAAGGGGGGGGGTATAGACTAGAAAATCAATAGGGAGGAAGAGACGAAGGGAAAAAGAGAGAGGAGAGGGGGAGTAGGAGGGGGATTAGGAGAGGAAGAGGTGAAGGGAGAGGTAAAGAGGAGAGGCAGCGGTGTCGCTCCCCTAGTCAGGCGGGGTCCCCGCACCATGGAGTGTCCAAGTTAAGTCACCTCACGGAGGTAGGCCTCGGAATAAATGAAGTGTTGCCAGGGGCGCCATGTCTCCCGAAAGGTTTCCTCTCTGTCAGGGTGGCCGTAAGATCTTCCATATCACGCAGTTCGTTAACCCTGGCATACCACTGAACCTTCGTTGGTGGGGTTTCCAATCTCCAAAATAGAGGGATGCAGGCCTTAGCCGTGTTGAGTAGTTGAATAGTGAGGGAAGCTTTATACTTCTTAATTGGACTTCCAGAGAGGTGGAGCAAACAGGCCCCGGGATCTCCCCCCAGAGTGACACCCGTCAAATGCTCGATCGTGTCTGTGACCTCCTGCCAGAAGGGCCTAATCTTGGGACAATCCCAGAAAATGTGCAACATTGTTCCTTATCCTGTTCCACAGCGCCAACATAGACTTGGGACCTGCGGGAGGAACCGGTGAAGAGTGGATGGTGCTCTGTACCATCTGGTCACGATTTTGTAGCAAGTCTCCTGGACCCTTGTGGCCAGAGAAGATTTTTGGGCAAAATGTAAGATCTTTTCCCTTTGTGCTTCATCAAAATGGGCTCCCAATTCTGTCTCCCACTTAGTAAGGAAGGGGGGCACGAAGCCCTCAGCCGGGGCAATCAGAGACAGGTAGATCAAGGATAGAGAGTGGCGTACGGGCTCTCTGCGGTGGCAGATACGTTCCAACTCTGTAAGTGGACGTGGGGGACCTAGAATCCGAGCGCTTCGGTGTATAAAGTTACGCAGTTGGAGACCGCTCAGGAAATCCAACGGCAGATCCAGATCCTGCATTCCCGCGGCCGCTCTGATCCGGCCACTGGAATCCAGAAAGTCGTGGAGGTGTGGCCATCTATTACCTGCTGACAAGGATCTATAAATCGGACCCTGGCAGCCCGGCAGAAAATCCGGGCTGCCTAGGATCGGCACCATGGGAGAGGGAATGGGTGATATCGGGGTTTTATGAAAGGTTTCTCTGGCAACTCTCAGTGTGTTTCCCAGAGTTGGGTGATCAGCGATGGTCTTCGGGATCGGAGTGGAGAGCCACGGCCAACTCTTGGCCGTACCACCGGAGTCTTCTATCTCCATCGTAACCCATTGTTTGGCCTCTGAATGACAGTACCAGTCTATTAATCTGGTGAGATGCGTTGCCCTGTAGTATGCTTTCACGTCTGGAAGTCCCACCCCTCCCCTGCGTTTCGCCATATAGAGTAGTTGTAATTTGATGCGTGGCTGCCTGTGCGACCATACAAATTCTCGGAAAAGTGCATCAACTCGTTTGAAGAAGGAGGGTGGGAGATGTGTGGGGAGAGCCTGCAGTAGATAAAGTATCCTCGGGAGTGCTGTCATCTTGATGGCATTACAGCGCCCAAACCACGTTAAGGTGAGGGAGTGCCAATGCTGCAGATCTGTTTTGAGTCTGTGTAACAGAGTGGCAAAATTTGCTTGGTAGAGGTCGGCGGGGTCCGGGGTGATGGCCACTCCTAGGTAAGGAATGGTATCAGTTGCCCAGTGAAACTGGTATGTCAAGCGCAATTGTCGGATCTTTTGCGAGCCCAGTGTGATATTGAGCATGGAGGATTTAGACATGTTTATTTTAAATAGAGACAGGGCCCCATACTCCCTCAAGGAATGAAGCAAAGTGGGGAGCGAGGTAATGGGGTCAGCCAAGAAGAAAATAAGGTCATCCGCGAAAGCGGCTACCTTATGGGTTCCAGATGTTTTGCGGAAGCCCTCAACGTGGGGGTTGGCCCGTATCCTACACAGCAGGGGTTCCAAGGTAAGTATAAAGATTAGAGGGGACAGGGGACAACCCTGTCGAGTACCATTCCGAATGTTGAAATAACCCGACCTAGTTTCATTGACCCTAACCGCAGCTGTGGGGTTGGAGTAGAGTGACAAAATCCAGCTGAGCATCGACGCACGGAGACCAATGTGTTCAAGAGTAGCCCTGACAAATGTCCAATCCACACGGTCGAAAGCCTTCTCCGCGTCTGTTGACAGCAGGAGAAGGGGTCGTCGCGTGGTCCTCGCGTCATGTATAAGGTTAAGCACCCTAATCGTGTTGTCGCGGGGTTCCCGTTGGGGGACAAAGCCCGCTTGGTCTTTGTGAATTAGGTTTGGTATGTGTGGGAGTAATCTGTTTGCCAAGATCTTGGCAAATAGTTTCAAATCGGTGTTTAGCAGAGCTATCGGTCGGTAGTTCCCACACCGAAGTAGGTCCTTTCCCTCTTTAGGGATGAGAGATATGTAAGCCCCGAGGGAGTCTACGGGGAAGGAGTTACCTTTCGTGATCGAGTTAAGTGCAGCCACTAGCGGTTGAGAAAGCGTCTCAAAGAAGGTTTTGAAATAGATTGGAGTAAGGCCATCAGGGCCTGGAGCTTTCTTTGGCTTTGAGCTAGCCAATGCTACCCCCAACTCCTCCACCGTAATGGGGTCCTCTAACTCCTCCACGGTGTCGGTCGATAGGGATGGCATGCCAGAGGAGGCTAAGTATTCGTGTGGGGTGGGTCCCACAGTGGGGTTGGGGGCATCGAAAGAGGGTTTGTCTAAGTTATAGAGACCACTGTAGAACGAACGGAACTCCTCCGCCATCTCTGTTGAGGTAGAGACCTTCCGACCGGAAGGGGACAGAATGTGGGGGATGAAAGTTTTAGTGCGGGGGCTGCGTAAAGCTCTGGCTAGAAGAGAGCCAGGTTTGTTAGAAAATTCGTACATCGTGCGACGTGACCATGCTAACCTCTCTTTTGTTTTATGCAAAAGAAGCGAGCGAAGCTCTTCGCGTGCTTTAAGTAACTCCTGGTACACGGAGCGAGCTAGGCTAGCTTTGTGTGTGCATTCGAGGGTCTTAATCTGAAGAAGGAGCTCTTCAGTTCTACGGATTCTTTCCCTCTTGAGACGTGCCCCAGTGCTAATCAAAATGCCCCTGATAACTGGCTTGTGCGCCTCCCACACCACCAAGGGGTTGGGGACCGAGGCTTCATTAGGTACAAAGTATTCCTGTAGTTTGGCTTGGATCTCAGCGCGGGTCTCTGCAGATTGTAGCAATGACTCGTTCAATCTCCACGAAGGTGGGGATTTAGTCATTGGTCCCATTTGAAGCGTCAAATGTATTGAGGCATGGTCCGAAAAAGAAATGACATCTATGGATGAGTCTACTACCCTTGGCAGGTCCTTGTGGGACAGGAGCAGATAATCTAGTCTCGAGTACGAATGATGTACTTGTGAGAAGTAGGAGTAGTCCCTGTCCCTGGGGTGCAAGAGGCGCCAAGGGTCCATCAAGCGAAGTGAGTGAAGGTCAGATTTCATTCGTTTAAGGCGGGCGTAGGAGAGATGGGAGGAGCCCCGCGAGGTATCCAACAGAGGATCCATCGCAAAGTTCATGTCACCCCCAAAGACGAGCATCCCCTCTGTGAACTCAAGCAGTTTGGGTATCAGCCCGCGCAGGAACTGTGCGTGGTCGGTATTGGGGAAGTAGATATTAGCAAAATTGACCTGAACGTCAGACACCTTTCCCTTAATCAGGAGATAACGGCCCAGGGGGTCCGCCCGCTGCGCCCCAAACGCCCATGGTACAGACTTTGCCACTAATATGCTAACCCCCTTTGATTTGGAGATAGGTGAGATACTGTGGTATGCCGTCGGGAACAGATTGTTAGTCAGTTTAGGGATATGCTCACCATGAAAGTGAGTTTCCTGTAGGAAGGCGATTTGAGTTTTAGTTCTGCATAGGTCAGCTAGAAGCTGGGAACGCCTTTCCGGGACATTGAGACCCCGTACATTAAGGGAGGTCACCTTTAGGAGAACCATTGTGGCAGCCGTGGCGCTGAGAATTGTTGACAAGACCAGGAGGGCAGTCACTTTTAGCCCACGTCCCCGCCCAACCAGAGGGCATCAGCACCGGGTGGAAGGTGGGGGCAAGGAAAGAGAGGACAGGGTAAGAAAGAGAGGAGAGGAGGGTGAGAAAGGGGGGAGGAGGGGAGGGGAAGAGGGAGGGAGAAATCTAAGTTAGTCAAGTAACTATTCTGTGGGCTCCCGGCTGAGACACAAAAAGAGAAGTGCAGCAACCGGGAGGTCGCCCTAAGGGGGGGTGGTCAATGCAGCGAGGTGCGCAATAAGATGGTTATTGCTATAACCTATAGCAGCAAGAAAAACTATATTAAGAAGTATTTTTGGGGTTGGAAGGGAGATGCACTGGGTGGGGGGCCTTCAGAATCAGATACATTGAGAAAACAACATATTAACCATCGTAAGTAAAGTGATATATACCACAAATCTGGGCATAACATCCAGATGTGAAGGATTAAGGCTGATTTCATTCCTGTAAAATCAATTTCTTTATTAAAGAATATCCATAAAATCAAATACAATACAAGAGCAGGAGAAATGAGAGTACTAATAAGGTTCATGCTACAGAATGCTTGAAGTGGATGTAAACCCAATGTCATCCTTTCTAAACTACTGCCATAGGGGTTATCTATAAGGATATACATGCCTCCTGCATGTATCCTTACCTGTCAAATGTCTACCCTCTGTCTGTTATTAGACTCGAAAAACATCAGATTCTGTGGGTGGGTCTGTTGTCTGGAGCTCGGTGGGTGGAGTCGTGATGTCAGTAGACTCCCCGCCCACCTCTACACTCCCCTTGTCAATATGCATTTTCTCTGTGCATTTCTAACACTGAACTTCTGTTGAACTTCTGCTATGATCTCTACCATCCAGTGAAAAGACAGGAAAGTAACCACATGACTTCAGCATGCCAAATCATGCTGAGGTGTGGAACAGCCAATCCTTGCAGAGCTGCTGAAGAAAGGAGTGGGGGAGGGAATTTAAAAATAATGCATGTCTTAGGCTAGTGCACGAGATGTAAATCACCTGTCACTCACAGCAAGGGGGAGGATTTGACAAAGTTTTTCTCAGTTTGTCAAGAATTGTCTCATTGAACAATAAAAGAGGATTGCTCAGAGATGGATTAACTCTGTGTGGCAAGGCTGGGCTCAAATGATAGCAAATCTTATACTCTACAGTATGATAAAAAAAAAAAAAAAAAAAAATTCGGGTTTACATCCACTTTAAACTCGGGGGGAGATTTACTAAAACTGGAGCAATCAGAATCTGGTGCAGCTGTGCATGATGGTCAATCAGCGTCTAACTTCAGCTTGTTCAATTAAGCATTGACAAAAAAACATGGAAGCTGATTGGTTTCCATGCAGAACTGCACCAGATTTTGCATGCTCCAGTTTTAGTCCCCCCATAGAGTTTCATGCGTTCCCCTGATATGTATCAGTTCCCTTTAAAGAGCATTTGTAAACATTTTTGCTATATGTGTAATTTATTTAAACATTGTATAGTTATACAAGTGTATATATTTTGTCAGCTTCTGATGGGCAAAAAAAATGGATAAATAGCCTAAACTCAGTGGCCATACGTATATTGAGCAGTGCAAAGAGAGAGTCAGGTGAGAGTACAGTAGAGAAAAGTGTAGAAATGATTGGAAATATTTCTTCCCAGAATTGACTAGTTCTTATAAAGTTTTATGTTGTCCCAAGAAGACAGCACTATTCAACTAGAAAGAGGCAGTTAGTCAACAAACCAGTGCAAGCATATAGGTGTAAATTAGTTGATTAGTCCATCTGAATGGGGAGATTTTCACTGCAAATCATTACAAAGAATTATTTCAATGCAAATTTACCATGTTTTCCTTTTATGAAATGTAATAGTAATTGGATTACAGCATTGTCCCATGCCTGTCTATGTGGAATTTGCTTATAAAAGTTGTTTAGCCGTGTTTTCTAACAAATTCATCTGATCAACATTAGAGTTAAATTCAGATTTCAGGTTATGTTCAGTTCAGACCAAAATTCATGGGTTTGGGTTGTCAAATCTGAAGTTCAGTGTTTTGGCAGTTTGGATACCCAAAAGCTTTCTGGAAAAAAATAAAAGCTGCTCCCAAAGGCTTTTTCTACCTTATATCTATGTTATCGCTTGAGCACATACAATCAGTTCCACCAGGTCCCAGCCTTCTGTTTTAATATTCCTGATAGAATTGAAGCACCACTCCACTGCTAAGAGGTCCAGATCAAACATTATTTCAATAAAAGTCAGGGGAACAATCCAAAGAATAATCCAAAGAGTATCCAACATGGTTCAAGGGTCAAGAAAACAAAAACCCTTTATCAGGGCTTGATTGAACACAATGGACTCAAAGTGACCTGGACCTTTAGGCTGGGTTCACACATATACGAATTGGATGCAAATTTATCCGCATCCAATTTGCATGAGAGGAGAGTGAGACCAGCTCTCAATGGAGCCAGTTCACACAGCTCCGGGGTGGCCACGGTCCAAATTTAAAAGGGGTCCTGTGTGTCTTTGGTTTCCGATTCAGGTGCGAATTCAGGCAAAAATACGGATCTGATTCACACCTGAATTGGTGAGCAGATATGCACCGGACCCCATGCTGTGAACTGTGGCTGCAGCATATGTGAACTCAGCCTTAAAGTGTTTGTTAACCCAAGAAAAAAATATCTATCCTGGTCCCTGAAAGCAGATTACACAGCACAATGCTTGTGCTGTGTAATCTGCTCCTCTCTAAACTGTAAGAAACCTCCATGATCCTTCCACTTCCTGTGTCCCCCTCTCTGCGCTGACCACGAAAATCAGGGCTGCTGATCATTGTCAGTGTATGTCCCTCCATCATCCACAGCCTTGCTCTGCTCTCATCTCTCCTTTCACCCCCTCCCTCCCTGCCTGTCAGCTCCTGTTCTGTGTCTCTGTCTCGGCCCCGCCCCCTCCTCCGCCACTATTAGTAGAAATTAAAACTTTGAAATGGTCACTGCCAGCCCCTCTATTATATCCTGGCATACCACACTGTTTTATTCTTTTATAAAAACTAGGCATGTAAATACCCATTTAGCGCGATCTTCAGGCCGGTCATATGACTCTCGGCCAGTTTCCAGGGCTATTGCAGGAGGAGCTGAGTAGCCATGTGACCTCCCCACCTGACATCAGAGGGAGATCTCGGCCCCTCCTCCAGGAGCCATCCATCGGAGCTATACAGCGGCCGCGAGTCATGCGACCGGCCTGAAGACAGCTCTAAAAAAATATTTACAAGCTTCATTTTTATAGAAGGATTACACAGTGTGCTATGCAAGGTTCTAATAGAGGGGCTGGCATAGACTTACATATATGTGGTAACAAACACTTTAATGTTAGAACAAGGGAACACCTGAGAAAAGGGGAGTTGCTGCACACCCCAAATCCTCCAAGAAAACGGGGTTTTCTAGGCAGCAGAAGATGTATAGGGGTAACACTCAGTCAAAAAATAATAATTTTTATTGAAACATATTGACAAAGTAAAAACATGAGCTGTGATACAGGTGATACAAAAGCATAAAGACGCATGTATAACTACACACAATTGTACAAAAATGGTCAAGTGCTTGGATAAGACTGACGCATTTCGACCCCATTGGGTCTTCTTCAGAGGCTATGTATGCACAATCACACATGTATGGCCATTTCTCCTGATTCTGAGGTCCTCAAAAAGTTTCCAACACCTGATCTTGGCCCGATCTTCCCTGCCCGCCGACACTCCAAAGGGGAGGAAAACCACGCACAGCTGCGCAACTTACGATGGACTACACTTGTGGAAAAATCCCTGTGATCGTTTGGAGCATGTGGGCCGGCAGCACCTGCAACCTTAAGAATGTAAAGCGTGTGGGCAATGTATCAGTGTAGAAGATACAGTGTTAGTAGTTGCTCATCTGTAACAGAGATGCTCATCAATGAGTAGGTATCCTGTTGGAATGGTGGGGATCAAATCCTTCTTCCAGAAGTGCATTTTGTGAGGTCAGGCACTGATGTTGGACGAGAAGGCCTGGCTCGCAGTCTCCACTTTGATTCATCCCAATGGTGTTTTATTGGGTTGAGGTCAGGACTCTGTGCAGGCCAGTAAAGTCCCTCCACCCCAAACTCGCTCATCTATGTCTTTATGGGCATTGCTTTGTGCACTGGTGCGCAGTCATGTTGGAACAGGAAGGGGTCATCTCCAACCTGTTCCCAAAAAGTTGAGACCATGAAATTGTCCAAAATGTCTTGGTATGCTGACGCCTTAAGAGTTCCCTTCACTGGAACTTAGGGTTCAAGCCCAACCCCTGAAAAACAACCCCACACCATAATCCCCCCTCCACCAAATGATTTGGACCAGTGCACAAAGCAAGGTCCAAAAAGGGCAATTTCATGCTCCCAACTTTGTGAAAACAGATTGGGAATGGGCCCTTCCTGTTCCAACATAACTGCACAACATGATAACTAGGGTTGCACTGATACCGTTTTTTTATCAGCGAGTACAAGTACCAATACTTTCGGTCAAGTACTTGCCGATACTGAGTACTGATACTTCGTGGTGCGATTTGCGTCAACACGAAAAAATGGCGCAAATGGCACTGCAATGAATCACGTGCGATTTCCGTGTGTGTATATATAGAAGCGCCATCTAGTGGGCAGTTTAGAACTCACAAAATTCAGCAGAGGGAGCGCTGTTGCAGTAAGTAGGTAGAGACAGATTAGAAGTTCAAAGCAGCAATCATTTATTGGAAAACTGAACAGACTGATGACGATAGGTAAATAGATCACAAGCCCATGCCTTGAGATGGTAGTGTGCCAGTGAGGCACTGTGATTCATGGGTTCCGTCATTTTCTCTGCTGAGCCTGGGGGAAATGAAAGGCTGTCTCTAACCCTGGAGCTCCTGGGGGCAGGCGGTGAGCCCAATGGATGGATGGAGCCAGCAATGGCTGGCACACTTGGAAATGACAGCTGCGGTCAGGGCTAATCACCTTCGGCTGGGGGAAACGCCAGGAGCGGGCGGACATGATCCACTATGGAGACAGTACTGATTGATTCTTTAAACCTCTAATCTGTCTCTACCTACTTAGTGGAACAGCACTCCCTCTGCTGAATTTTGTGGGTTCTAAACTGCCCACTAGATGGCACTTCTATACACACATACAGGAGCAGTGGGGGGATATTGCATGCAATTGCATCTGATTCGGACAGGATTCGCACCACATTCCTATTCAAATTGCATGTGACTTCTTGCAGTGCAATTTGCACCCATTTATTTTGTATTGACGCAAATCTCCACAAAGTATCGGTTTCGTGTATCGGGAGCACTCAAATGCCTGGTATTGGCACCGATACTGATGCTGTTATCTGTATCAGTGCATCCCTAATGACAACCCTTTGGGAGTGGAGACTGCAAGCCAGGCCTTCTCGTCCACATCAGTGCCAAACCTTACAAATTCGCTTGTGGAAGAATGATCAAACATTCCCATAGACACACTCCTAGACCTTGTGGACAGCCTTCCCAGACGAGTTGAAGCTGTTATAGTGGCAAAGGGTGGGCCAACTCAATATTGAACCCTACGGACTAAGACTGGGATGCCATTAAAGTTCATGGGCGAGTAAAGGCAGGTATCCTAATACTTTTGGTAATATAATGTATGTCAAATATAGAGCAGTGGCATGGTGGATTGCCTCATGGGTGTGCTGCTATACCATGACCTAACGGACCTTTTTCTGATGATAAAGACAATGAAAGCGTTGTGATGCTCATCTGATTCCATGGTCACTTTAACAGTTCATTTCAATGCCAGCAAACACACAAATGAATCCTGAATCACAGGATTCACCATATGAATCCTGTAATCACTGGTTTAGCATGACATTCAGGCAACTAGTATTTTCATAAGAAGAGTTCAGCAATGGCAGGTTCCTTTAAATATTGCATTGTCGCAATAAAATGAAAATTATTAATATAATAAAACAATGAGCAAGCCAGCTATGTCCTTAAAAGTTTTTCACTCTAATCTATGTGGCCTCTCAACAAATCTGAGCAGCAGGCCTGGATGTTTTATTGGAATAATGTAACTCTGGGTTTGTTACACGTGTTTTTTAATAATCAAGCATCACCCTTGTGAGCCCCATGAACATTTACCTGTAACAAAGTAAAATGTTTCAATGTATTTTTCCTCAAGCTGTTTCCCAAAGGCCCATAACTAGTTTTGCTCCCTGCACTGTATAATAAACTTTGACTACAAGTAGAAATCAAATAATGCTGTATACTATACAGTGTACAAAAAAAAGGATAGCTCTACAGAGACTTTTACAGCTGACCTTGTACTGAACACATGAAATGACAATTTTTAGTCCATCTATAAGTTAGCAGCAGATTACTGGTACTAACAAGGATTAATAAAATAAAAAGAAAGAAAAGTACTGTACTTTGCTTGAAGCAAACCTTAGTCGTTTTTATACATTTAAAACTAAAAGCACTGCCTAAGGCTCGATTCACAACTATGCATGTTGCTTTTCAGCGTTTCTGGTTGTCGGGAAGAGGCCCTTGTCCCCATCAACATGGGAACAAGGTGCTTTGGGGTGGGGGGGTGCAGAGCCCCCCTGCTCCAAAGCACCCACCCCCCATGTTGAGGGAATGCGGCCAGGTATGGTTCAGGAGGGGGGGCACTTGCTAATCCCCTCCCTTTCCTGACCTGCTGGGCTGCATGCTCGGATAAGGGTCTGGTATGGATTTTAGGGGAGGGCACGCCATTTTTTTTTTAGATTTGGCGTGGGGGTGGGGGGGTCCCCTGCAAATCAATACTAGACCCAATGCTTTTTTTTTCATATTTTTGTTTTAACTGGCAATTCTTTTTTTTTACATTTAGTGGGGAAGCCAGCTGACAGCTGATGACTCATCGGTTGTTAAGGACACGGCGGCCAGCTTCCTGACCCCTCCTTAGCAACCAGCTAGATACAGTGTAAAAAAAAAAATTGCAAGGAAAAATCGTGGTAAAAACGCATGTCCAAAAACGTGGCAAGCACCACAAAAAGCACTGCAGAAACGCTCAAAAGCAACATGCATAGATGTGAATCAAGCCTTATTAAGGGCTTAGCCTCTCTGACAGGTCTACACTTTTCCCTCCCCCTATTGCCTGTGAGATAGGAGCAATAATCCCCTATCTCCCAATAGGGACAACTATTCAGAAGACAACTATTCAGAAGACACTTGAGGTGTTTTCTGAAGAGTAATCGTTCTCCATAGGGCTTTCACAGATGCTGAGGAAGCATTATGTTGCCTCCTCTTTGTCTCTTTTAACCCCTAAGTACCCACAACACCATACCACAATTGCATGCATTGTACATATTTGTGACGTGTTTGAGTTGAATGGGTCTCAATTGAAAGCTGGCACCCACCAAGCGCAACAGTGGTAATTTATGTTTCTATATGTGCCTGGAGTTCTGGCTTAAGTTAGGAGCAGGTATCATATGTTGGCGAGGATAGGCCTTGGTATAAATAAAATGCAACCACCACCATGAGTCCTGTCTAATACACTAAACTGTCTGATACTTGTGCACAGCACCCTTTTTATCACCTATGGGTGTTCCAATCCGTACACCCGTGCAAAGAGTGAACTTCAGATGCCTGGGATGTACACATGCACCCTTATCCGTATATCGAACTCTTACAGATGTACACTCAGGGATGTACTTGAAGATCTGTGCAAGTCCGTGTGGCCGGCTTCCTGTTATTTATTTGAACAGTGGCCGCTGGTGAAGTTTTAGAATGGGGGGGCACCAGACCCCGCCCTTCCTTTTTGATCCTTCCCACTTCTAATAAGCACCACCCCTTATATAATCCACCCACTCCGTCCCCTGTATTTTACCCATAGTGTCCAGCGTATACAGCCCCAGAATCACAGGACAGAGTATACAGCTCAGAATCACAGGACATAGTATATAGCTCACCCTCACAGATCATGGTATACAGCTCAGCATTACAGATCAGGGTATATAGCTCAGCCTCACAGATTAGGGTATACAGCTCAGCCTCACAGATCAGGGTATACAGCTCAGCCTCACAGATCAGGCTATATAGCTCAGCATGACACAGATCAGGGTATATAGTTCAGCATGGCACAGATCAGGGTATATAGCTCAGCATGGAACAGATCAGTGTATATAGCTCAACATGACACAGATCAGGGTATATAGCTCAGCATGACACAGATCAGGGTATATAGCTCAGCATGACACAGATCAGGTGTCATAAACCGGTGAAAACCAGAAATGTGTGGACTGCAGCAGGGAAGACAAAAATGCATGTAAAGTAATAATAGTAAGATTTATTAAAAGGATAAGCCATTAACAATAAAGCAAACCAGAAAACAATGACGGTGACACACAATAATAACTCTCTAAACCAAACATGAATACAGGAGTATGATATAATCATAAATGTAATTGAGCCAGGGTCATACACGAGGGATCAATCAGAAACAACAGGGAGCAGGAAGGAACAGGGAGAGGAGAACAGGAGGAAGGGATAAGTCTGCAAGACAGGGGTCCAGGAATGGATGCAGGATTCAGGAACAAAGGTCACAAGGTACAGGTACAGGATTCAGGAATACAGGTCACAAGGTACAGGATTCAGGAATACAGGTCAGGTTTTAAGGAAAATACCAAGGCAAATGTGTGAGCATCTGCCAAGTATATATACACACCTCCTGCAATCAGTCTCAGGTGACACCTGATTGCAGGAGATGATGTCGGCTCCAGACTGCCGGGAGACACCCGCTGGTGGACACCAGTACTGCGGCCCAAAGATCTGACAGCACCACCAGCAAGTGAAACCTCTCCTGACGGTACCCCCCTCGAAGGAGCGACCTCCGGATGCTCCAACTAGTCACAGCTGTAAAAAGTCTGTGGCATCAAGCCGGGCAGAGGGTAGAGGCACATTGAGCTGCGCAGTGGGCAGAGGCACATCACACTGGGCAGCGGGCAGAGCCACATCAAGCTGGGAAGTGGCACATCAAGCTGGGCAGTGGGAAGGGGCACATCAAGCTGGGTAGCAGGCAGGGGCACATCAAGCTGGGCAGCGCACAGAGGCACATCAAGCTGGCCAGCGGGTAGAGGCACGTCAAGCTGGGCAGTGGGCACTGAAACATCAGGCCGAGCATCAGGAACTGGAACATCAGGCCGGACATCGGGCATTGGATCATCAGAGTGGACAGCAAGCATTGGAACATCAGGCTGGGCAGCGGGCACTGGAACAGCAGGCCGGACAATGGACACTGGAACATCAGGCTGGACAGCAGACACTGGAACATCAGGCAGGGTGTCAGGAACTGAATCCTCAAGCGGGACATCGGGCATCAGATCATCAGACGGACAGCAGGCACTGGAACATCAGACCAGGCATCAGGAACTGGATCATCAAGCTGGGCATCAGGAATCGGGTCATCAGACTGGACAGCAGACACTGGAACATCAGGCCAGGCAGCGGGCACTGGAGCACCAGGCTGAACAGTGGGAACTGGATCAAAAGGCTAGGCAGCGGCAGCAGCGAGCTGGGCATCAGGAACTGATTCAGCAAACACCGTATCAGCAGGCTGGGTAACGGGCACCGGCTCAACAGGCTGGGTAATGAGCATCGGTCCAGTAGGCTGGGTAACGGGCACCATTTTAGCAAGCTGGGTGATGGGCACTGGCTCAACAGGCTGGGCACATTTCTGGTCGCACCGGTTTATGACATAATACCAAGACCAATACTGACCATAAGTGGCTGCTTAAGGAGATCCGACATGGGAGGTCCGGCACTTACCGGGCTGTGGTGTCCTCTCCTTTGAGCTCTGTGTCTTCTCCGGGGTGCGGGCAGCAGGCAGCAGCGGCATTGGAGGGGTGTCCGTTCTTACAGCGTGTGTCTCCTCTGCTCCTCTGGCTGCGTGTTTCCTCTTCCTGAGCATTAGGCATCCAATAGGATCGCCTGGAGCTTTGGCCAATCGGGAAACAGGTTTTACGACCTGCCTCCTGATTGGCGGGGAGGAATTTTAGTGTGAAAATAGTGAAAATTCATTCGCTATCCTCACACAATTGGGTGGGATCGAGGTGTACTCTGTGCGCCCTGAGCCCACCCTTTTTTAAAGCCTATTAGAGCCTCTAGCTCTAATCAGGTGCTTAAAAAAAAACACCCCTGCCCACCCCCCATAGGAATTCATGCGCCTGGTGTCCTGAAAGGGGCCGGGTGCATGGATAAGGGGTGGCGGCAGGGATGGGGGGGCCCCCCGTGCGCCCTCAATGCATGGGCCATCACTGGATTTGAACAGGCAGTCTGCATGGACTGGATTCTTCAGAGGTTCCTGAAGCCATAGGATTTATCCTGAGAATTTGGACCACACTGTACTTTCCATCGATGGAGTTTGTCTCAGCCCAGGCTGTACCCATCATGCCATATTGAAAAATTTTATCCTGTCTGAATGGGTCTGCCTGGAACACCTGTGCATCCTGGGCAGGTGAAAACGGCCCTTCCCACAGGCCTACGGCTTGGTTCACCCTTGTGAATGAGGCCTAGCTTCTGATTGACTAGAAAGGATCTACTACATGTGCAATCCCTAGGCATGTCTATCAGTCCTTAGAATGTCTCTAATACCCCCTAGAATTATTAGATTTAAAAGACATACTACGTTACTTGAAACAATGAAAGCTTATTGCCTTCTTGTTCACAAACATCTTCAGAATGTAGACTGTACATTCTCAAAATACCTCAGTGCTTGGATGAATTAACTCCCATGAACATATCATAGGCCTTTTAACCAAGATGTGCAACCCAGAAGATGCCTTGGTGAAGATGTAGGAGCTGGCAAGGGAGCTTATGGTTGTTGCATTTCTGGAAGAGAAGGTAAGCATAGCAAAGTTTAGTTCAGCTGTAAATAGTTAATAGCCTTAACTTTATTTTTTAGATAAATTTCATACCGTAAAACAGGATGGGTAGGCAGCCTGTAGTCAGAGTGGAATATTTGCAAGTATTCACACAATTACAGATATATTAGATAGCAACAGGCACATGTGCTGTTTAAATAATATCTGTAAAATGAATGTTTCCCATTTTAAAAAACCTGTGCAAGATTTTTATTGATTATATTAAAGAAGTGAGGCCATTTTAAAAGTGCACTTTAATCTAATTGTCATACTTCATGAAGGAGAGCTTGTGGCAAGGGTATAATTACTTTAACTCTCCATTTTTGCAGAATTCAACAAGGATTCAGTCACAGTACACACTGACAGGTGCCTCATAATAAAGTGCAATTATAGATGACACATTTTTAAGGGCATGTGAGACCTAAAAAATGTTTTACAAAATTGTCATAGTACGAACCAAACTGCAAGTTTTAATCATGACATTCCAAATATTACCACCTTTTTTTTAATGGCAAAGAGAATTGCACAATTTCTTTCAGTGAATGTCAACGTCTTTGGTATATGGCCTCAGGTGACCTTATCAAAGAACTGAATATAATACTCAGGGAATGTAGGGCTTCAGAAAGCTGTCAGAGACTGCAGATATTCAACAGATATTCAACAAGAAATGTTCAGGGACTACAGGCATGCTGCAGGAGATGGCTAGAGACTACACTTGGGTTTGGCTAAACTCAGAACTTAGCTGTTACTGCTGGGCCAATACGTTGTGGCTACATTCCCCATCAAAAAGATTAATTTACAGAAAGGGATGGGGAAGCTTGTGACTTCTTTAACCTAATATGGCTACATGGCCATATTAGGTCAATGTCACTGACCTAACATGGTCATATGGCGACAATAACTATTATGCCCTGTACACATGGTCGGACCTTCCGACGGAATATGTGCGATCGGAGCTTGTTGTCGGAAATTCCGACCGTGTGTGGGCTCCATCTGACTTTTTCCATCGGAATTTCCGACACACAAAGTTTGAGAGCAGGCTATAACATTTTCCGACAACAAAATCCATTTCGACTGTGTGTGTGGACATCTCTACCACATTAATGTGATTTTAATCTGCCTGTTTTTAAGTGCAATACCATCAGGCTGTGTGTAGGGATGAGCCGAACACCCCCTGGTTCGGTTTGCCACAGGGCAGTATTCCAACATGATAACGACCCTCCAAGATGACCACTGGCTTGCTAAAGAAGCTGAGGGTAAAGGTAATGGACTGGCCAAGCATGTCTCCAGACCTAAACCCTATTGACCATCTGTGGGGCATCCTCAAACAAAAGGTGGAGGAGCACAAGGTCTCTAACATCCATCAGCTCCGTGATGTCATCATGGAGGAGTGGAAGAGGACTCCAGTGGCAACCTGTGAAGCTCTGGTGAACTCCATGCCCAGGAGATTTAAGGCAGTGCTTGAAAATAATGGTGGCCACACAAAATATTGACACTTTGGGCCCAATATGGACATTTTCACTTAGGGGTGTACTCACTTTTGTTGCCAGCGGTTTAGACATTAATGGCCGTGTGTTGAGTTATTTTGAGGGGACAGCAAATTTACACTGTTATACAAGCTGTAAACTCACTACTTTACATTGTAGAAAAGTGTAATTTCTTCAGTGTTGTCACATGAAAAGATATAATAAAATATTTACAAAAATGTGAGGTGTGTACTCACTTTTGTGAGATACTGTATACTACACTGAGGGCACTATATACTCAGAACTACAGTATATATACTATACGGACTGCACTATGTACTCTGAACTGCAGTATTTATACTATACAGACTGTAATATATACTCTGCTGAAAAATTGGGCCTTAGGTATTGGTATTGGCAGAACACGGTAACCTCTCACAGTTACTCTTGTTGGGCACAGGAATGGTCCCTGCTGGTAAATATTATTTCAAAAATTGTAATTACATGCCCCTGCTAAACAGGGGCAGAAACATTGGGTCGTAGGTGTTGGTGGTGCCAGAACACTGTGACCCCTCACAGTTACTCTTGTTGGGTGCAGGAATAGTCCCTGCTGGTAAATATTATTTCAGAGGCTGCTTGCCCTCTTTTAGTGACCTGCCTCTCTTTGGGGGCCTTCCGGACATGATGTATTATATACTGTGTACACCGCTTAAAGTGTATTTGAAACTGTACACACTGTGAAACTGTATACACTGTATTATATACTGTGTACACCGCCCGCCTGCACTATATTGGAATCTGTATACCGCCGAATGCACTGTATATATAGGCTATGCTGAATGCAGAGTATATATATATATATATATATATATATATATATATATATATATATATATATATATACGGGCGCTGTGTAAGCAGCCTTATATAGTGTGAGACGTGGACTTAGTCCCCCTGAGCCATGATTGGCCAAAGGCACCCTGCCTTTGGCCAATTATGGATCTCGCTGAGGAGAGTGCTGTTATTGGCCAAATAATGCAAGTCAGGTGTATGCTTTGGCCAATCATCATACAGCAATGCACTGCGGTCTTGCAGTGCAATATGGGGCACTCGAATTTGCCGCAAACGCCCCATAAAATTCACTGTTCGGCAAACAGGCAAACACCCGATGTTTCGAAACTCCTCCCTAGCTGTGTGTTTTAAATAAATGTTTTTGATGGTTTGACGATATCACACTATCTGGAGTTTTATTTCCTCCACATATTGCGTTACTTTGGAACGTGTGTTGACGGAATTCACCTAAACCCTGAGGTGGTTAATTGTTCTTTTGCCAAAACATGAGAGTGTGAGGCAATACTTGCTGGTGAGAGTACATACAACTGGGGAGTGGAGACACGTTTGCTCACGTGGTGTGGTGTCAGATCAATATATCAACTGACGGCTCATAGATTCTTTACCATCAAGCTTATTTATGGACTATTTCATGTTTTGCACATTTTCACAGTTTGGTGTGTAATTCAATGTGTTCTTGGTAGTTTTTACCCTCAGCGTTACTTTTTACCTTTGTTCAAAATATATATATATATATATCTGGTAGATTTTTTATATATCTTTACTTTTTTAAAGTGGCTGCTTGATTATATTTGTATTTATCTGTGGCGCAGTGTATATTTAGTCCCAAATGTATTCTGCTACTTGCCTTTGTTAAAAAAAAAAAAAAATCCAATAAGTTTATATTATTTGATTTGCGTGAAAGTTATAGCATCTAGAAACAATGGTATATATACTGGAATTTTTATTCATATATATTTTTTAAACTAGTAATGGTGACGATCAGCAACTTATAGTGGGACTGTGATAGTGTGGCGGATAATCTGACAGTAGCTGACACTGGCTGGGGGGTACACTAACTGACACGGATAGTCAGTGCTAATACTATACTAATGTCACTGGCTGGGAAGGGGTTAACATCTAGGGCGATTAAGGGCTTAACTGTGTGCCTAACAACCTGTAATGTGTGTGATATGTGCTGCTTTTACTAAGCGATCTTGTTGTTTTTTCCCTGCTTTGCAGGGAATAAAAAAAAACAGCAAGATCGCCTGTCAGTGTAGAGAGCTCTGTGTTGTTTACCACTGAGCAGATTGGCGGGTCCCAGCGATCAATCATCGAAAGCGCTGATCACCTTGCTATGGTCTTGGCACTGAGTGGCCGCACATTTACATCAAATAGTGCAAATAGAGCTGTACCATGAGTGCGCTGCCTCCTCGCTCCCGTCACAGTTACCGGCGCCTAATGTAAAGCTCCCAATCGCTGCTTGTGATCAGGAGCTTTTCGATCATGTGACCGCAGGGACTGCCAATCACATGACCATAAACTCTGCCTCCCGGAATTCTGAACCCCTTAAAGGGGTTAATAACTCATGTTAGACAATAAAGGATGTCACGCAATCTCTAAACTTTCTGCATTACTGGATTTACATATCCTTTAAACTGTTCCTTATCACTTAACTCTCCCAACCCCATTACTTAAACTTATGCTTCGTACACACGATCGGACTTCCTGACAACAAAACCGTGGATTTTTGTTCGAAGGTTGTTGGCTCCAACTTGTCTTGCATACACACGGTCAAACAAATGTTGGCCAACAATTACGAACGTAATGACATACAAGACGTATGACGAGCCGATAAAAAGGAAGTTCAATAGCCAGTGCACCACCCTTTGGGCTCCTTCTGCTAATTTTGTGTTTAACTCATGTTAGTAGAAGTTTGGTGATTGACGATTTCACGCTTGTCGGTTCGTATGTGTTCTTCAGTGCGTGCTTGTCAGTTCGTTTCTGTCTTTCAGTGCGTTGTATTTATACTTTGCTTCTGATTTTCAGTGTGTGCGTGTCCGGTCGTTTCTGATTTTCAGCTCGTTCTTGTCAGGTACTTTCTGATTTTCAGTGCGTTCTGTCAGTTCCTTCTGAGCAACCGTTCGTTTATTAGCCATGTTGCGGTTACGTAGTCGTCGGAGAGTTTGTGCTGTTGTTGGGCTTGGTGTTGGAGTTATTGCTTTGACCCAAGTCCAGTCCATGAACAGGGGGGGAGGAGTTCTTGGACCAAGAATTGGTTGCTTAATCCTGACCAATTCTGTCATATGCCTTTGTTGCGGGAGCTCCAGAAGAATAATCCTGATGATTTCAGGAATTATCTCCGGATGATGGACCCTGTCTTTCACCATCTGTTGGCTTTGCTGTCCCCTTATATACGAAGCAGGACACCTGCATGCGGCAAGCCATCTCTCCCGAGCAAAGGTTTTTCTCCACCTTGCGGTACTTGGCGATGGGGAGAAGTCTCCAGGACATCAAATTCATGACTGGGATCTCCCCCCAGGCTCTGGGAATCATTATTCCAGAGACCTGTTCTGCCATAATTCAAGTCCTGCAGAAGGACTATATTCGGGTAAGTTTTATCCTTTAACATCACATTCTATGTATTTAATGTTTGCTAATGTATTGTATTCCTTTCATCTATCCATAATTACCATGGTTGTAATATGCTGAGAATGTCCTCTTTATCCTCATGCATGCTGTAAGCTTTTAAGGCTCCTTTTTTGTCCTTCATGCATATTTACCCTCACTAACCTCCCCAGCATGCTATCCTGGGCCCATACACACATCTCGCCAAGTCACTTAACAATGTATTTTGTCAGCTCCATTGTAGTGCTTACCCTAAACACCCCCGAAAATGTGTCCAAATGTTATTGTTGTCCTTAAATTCAGGCAGAGTGCAAGAGCCTTTTTTTGGGGCCCAAACTCATTTTGAACCCTCCCTCCCCCCCAACCGCTAAGTCAACCGATACCTATACTCTATCTGCTGACTTTGCCAAACCCATACATACTATACCTACCTCTTTCGTGTTCATATTTATGAATGAATTCACCAAAGCATGTAGTGCAAGTGCCTGCCTGCCTGAATACTTTCATATGGTACTGTTTAAAGTTTTGTTCTCCTATTATCTTGATAGGTAATTGCAGACTGTAAAAATGTGCTTAAATTTGGACAGTGTGTATTCATATTTTTGTATTATGAAACTTCTTATCTGTCCAGTGGGCTGCCAATAGTGTAAGTAAGGAGGGGCTGGCCAAAGTAACACATATTATTTATGCATTCAGCTCTCAATGATGTGGAGAGGGTTACCTGTTCAAAACATCTAACCCCCCACCATAACATTTTTCAATGGGCCACCAGAGGGGGTGAGGAATCTGATAAGTTGACTTTATACTTTTGTCTTTAAATACTCATTTCAATAAATGTTGTTATACTTATGTTGGCCAAGCATGTTTGTGTTTAATCTGCTTGCGATGTTATGTGCAAAAGTACTATTTTTTTTCTTGTTTGACTCCACAGTTTCCTTCAAACCCACAGGAATGGCAGACTGTGGCTTCCCAATTCCACCACCAGTGGGACTTTCCCAATTGTGGTGGTGCGAGGGAAGCACGTCCGGATCATCCCACCACCCAACTCAGGGTCATGCTATTTCAGCTATAAGGGGTTCAGTAGTATCGTGATGTTGTCGGTGGTGACGGCCAATTATGAATTCCTATACCTGGACGTAGGGAAGGACGACCATATGTCTGATGGAGGAGTGATCGCTCAGATGGAGTTTTACTGGCATCTCCAAAATGGCACCTCGGGGCTGCCACCTCCAGAGTATAATGTTGTCGGCCTCAAGTTCGTGTTTTTGGCGGATGAGGCCTTTGCTTTGGAGGAACATCTGATGAGGCCATTCCCCATGAGGACCCTGACCCCAGAAGAGTGGTTGAGAATGCTTTTGGCCAGCCAGTTCTGACTTTTCCTTATGGCTGAATACAAACTGAATCACATTGTCTTGAGCTGATTCATTCTGCACAATTACCTTGGGGAAAATGCAGCCAACTATCTGGTCTCAGTTGCGACTGAGGCCGACTTTTCACCTGAACAAACAACAATGACGGCGCTCAAAAGTGGCCGTCCTGGCTTGCCCCCCCCAAAAGGCCTGCGAAGTATGGCAAAACTATGTTGGGTACTTCATGGGTAGGGAGCAATTGATTTACAAGCAAACCTTGAAGTTGTCTAATAATTTTTTTTGAACAACTAAACTCATAGGTGACGATCTCTTCTTCAGCTAACTATTATGTTGTGCTGTGGGTCTGCTACACACACACATTGTTATTGTTGGTAATGTATGTAATGCATTAATGATAAAAATAATCATCCTTTACAACTCCATGAATTAATTGCTTGGAGTCCCTAAAATGGTCTGATTTTGGCAAATTTTACAGCACAGTGGGGGTTATTTACTAAAGGCAAATCCACCTTGCACTACAAGTGCACTGCAAGTGGGGGTTATTTACTAAAGGATTTGCCTTTAGTAAATAACCCCCATTGTCACTGTAATTTTACTCCAAGCACATTCATATGTGCGTTATAAACGGTTTTGGAACAAACCAACATATTGGTGTATAACATGTATGTTTGACATAAATTTGCCTTTTTTGGGGCTAAACAGGCATGTTTAAAAACATAACATACACATCCCCAACTCAGGAACTTACAAAGTTCAACTTTGCTAAAGTGAAGGCCATATGAGACATTAGTATGTCAAAACTGTGTTGATTTTGCCTTCATCAGATGGAGTGATCTCACCCCTGTGAAAGCCAAATTTTGAAGATGCACACAAACTGGGACTCAAAATTTGGATTTCCCTCATGATCCCATGCCTAAAATGTGTGTATTTTTCCTACATGTATTTTGCTGAAGGCACAAAACACACAGTGGGGTTGATTTACTAAAGGTCAATAGACTGTGCACCTTGGAAAGTGCAATTGCACTCTGCAAGTGCAGTTGCTCCAGAGCTTAGTAAATGAGGTAAAGTTTCACTTTGCAAAGAATACCCAATCACATGCAAGGAAAATAAAAAAAAACAGCATTTTTGCTTGCACATGATTGGTTGATGAAAGTTAGCAGAGCTTCTACTCATTTACTAAGCTCTGGAGCAACTGCTCTTGCCGTGTGCAACTGCACTTTCCAAAGTGCACAGTCTTTTTGCCTTTAGTAAATCAACCCCAGTGTGTCAACATGTGCTATCTGCCATCATGGGATATCAATGTACGCGTTCTGTGGGTGCAACCCCTTCCTCCAAACTAAATTAAGTGAAAGGAATGGGTTGCTCCCCCAAAACACATCCATTGATCCCCCAGGATAGGAGCTAGCACACGTTGACACACTGGGGCTTATTTCAGGAAGGACCATCCACTTTGTCCTACAGGTGCACTTTCAAGTGCACTTGCATTGCACTTGTAGTGCAAAGTGGTTTTGCTTTTTTGAAATAAGCCCCAGTGTGTCAACATGTGCTAGATCCCATCATGGGGGATTAATGGATGTGTTTTCAGGGGTGTGACACTTCCTCTCACCTAGTTTAGTTTGGAGGAAGGGGTTGCACCCACAAAACGTGTACATTGATATCCCATGATGGTAGATAGCACATGTTGACACACTGTGTGCATCTTCAAAATTTGGCTTTGCAATTTACTTAAAACTGTAAAAACATGTACAACAATCACGACAACTTCAAAATTTGTTTTTAGTTTAGATTTTGCCTAAAATATCAACGATGTTGCTCAGTCTTTTTTGAACATCATGGATGTTTGGCTTCATCTTTTCCAAATCACGATTGCACACCATGACCTCACTGAGTATTTGTGCACTTGCACTGGTGAAGTGAGTTTCTTCTTCCACAACATCCACATCACCTAAAAATAAAAAAACACACCATGTATTATAAATATGCTGGCATCCATCTATTACATGAAGCTGTGGTCTTAGACACTGACCTGTTGTCGACACCATTTCAACCACTTCACCCAGCACTTTCTAAACATCTGCATTCGCAACCTCATGTTGTGTGGTGAGTTCCCTTTGTTCATTAGATGTGGGGTTACTGGTATCCTCAGATGTCCCTATTCTTTTGTCCCCTATGTGAATACAAAAAAGGTATACTTAGAAGACAGATATGTTAGGCTATAAATAGTAATATGAAACATTGCTTGTAAGTGTCATCCAATTATCTGTTTTGGCAGAGTTCCAAGCTGAAGACATGATTGTTTCACTTTCAAAAGCTGGAATACTTACCTGTTTTGTGCAAGTTTCACTAATAAAGAGACCCCTAGTATCCACTGGAGTATCTGCGTGGGACACCATAACAAGGTTGTTATGGTGTCCCACACTAGTGCTCCTGCGTCCAGATGTGTAAACAGCTGCTGAGTGTCCTCTCCTTACACTGAATCAAGTTGTCATTTCATTATAGTTTCAAACCCCTCCTCATTGACTCCAGACTCAAAGAAAGACTGTCTTTTAAGGAGCACTTGCGGAAGCCTCCTGTACGTTTGCCTCCGAGCTTTGCAGTCTCACCTGTGCCTCCCTCACCTCCCATGCCTCCTGGTACCGAGTCGGTCAGTGAAGATGAACCCATGCACTTGGGCTTCATGCTTCTCTCTGCGGATGAGAGAGCCTTTAGGAGGAGGGAGAGATTGTGCCTTTATTGTGGCCAGGCAGGTCACTTTTTGAAGTCTTGTCCTACCCGTCCTGGAAACACCCAAACCTTAAAGTCCTGTCATGCACAGACCTTAGGTGGCGTTGTGTCGTCCCCAGTTATCCAGAAGGATAAGCCCCTGGTTTCAGTCACCCTTTCTTGGGTTAAGTCGTCTATCGAGATACAGGCTCTAATCTACTCTGGGGCTGCAAGCCTGTTCATTGATTCTGCCTTTGAATCAAAGCACTCGATTCCACTGCAGCTGCGTGACACTCCATTTGCCATTGAGGCTCTTGACGGGAGACCTCTACAACCTGCCCATGTAACTCTTGAGACGGTTCCGTTGTCCATGGCCATAGGGGCTCTTCACCATGAGATGATCCAGTTCCAAGTGATTTCCTCTCCTAAGTTTCCGCTGGTTATTGGTTATCCTTGGTTACAGAGGCACAACCCCTCTTTTGATTGGCTCCATGCTGAGGTTCTCTCATGGTCACCACGATACAATGAAACATGCTTCCAGAAGGTAGCCAAGGTCCTGTGTACCTCTTCACTCTCCTCCCTGCCAGAGGAGTACCGTGATTTTAGCGATGTCTTTGACAGAGGTCAAGCAGGTAGTTTGCCTCCACACCGGCCGTATGATTGCGCAATTGACCTTCAACCTGGTGCCACCCCCCCTTGGCCGGGTTTACCCTTTGTCAGTCTTGGAGGATAAAGCCATGGAGGAGTATGTTGCAGACACACTTTCTCTGGGTTTCATCCGCAAATCCTCGTCTGCTGCTAGTGCTGGTTTCTTCTTTGTGAAGAAGAGCGGTGAACTGAGACCTTGTATTGATTATAGGGGTCTCAATCATTTCATGATTAAGACTGCCTAGCCGATTCCGTTGATTACAGAGTTATTTGACCGCCTCAAGGGAGCAACAGTTTTCACTAAGCTTGATCTGAGAGGGGCTTACAATCTCGTGAGGATTAAGGAGGGCGACAAGTGGAAAACTGCATTTAATACCAGAACAGGCCATTATGAGTATCTCGTAAGGCCTTTTGGCCTTTGTAACGCCCCCCCAGTTTTCCAGGAATTTATTAACGATGTCCCCCAAGATTTGTTGCAGTTATGTGTGGTGGTTTATCTCGATGATATCCTCATATTTTCCAAGTCCCTGGAGAGCCACCACACAGATGTCTGTTGTGTGCTTCAGAAATTAAGAGAGAACAATCTCTATTATAAATTGGAAAAGTATGAGTTCCATCGGGAACAGGTTAAATTCCTGGGCTATGTTATTTCCACTGCTGGTTTTTAGATGGACCCGTGAAACTTTCGGCAGTCCTACAGTGGCCTTGACCCATGGGGTTACATCCTCTGCAGCATTTCCTGTGTTTTGCCAACTATTATCGGAAGTTTATTCATAACTTCTTGTCTCTGGTCAAGCCCCTGACCGATATGACCAGAGAGAACGGTAACCCACAGAGTTGGTCTCCGGAGTCCATTAAGGCCTTTGAAAGTCTCAAGGCTGCCTTTGTTTCTGCTCCTGTGTTGGCACATCCTGATCCTATGTTACCTTTTATCCTTGAGGTTGATGCTTCTGAGACTGGTGTTGGCGCCCTTCTTTCTCAACGTCCTATCTCTGAGAGTGCTATGCATCCTTGTGGCTACTTTTCCAAGAAATTGTCACCTGCCGAGTGCAATTACGAGATTGGTAACAGAGAGCTGTTGGCGATCATTTTAGCCCTGAAAAAATGGAGACATCTCCTCGAAGGTACCACTGTGCCAGCACTCATTCTTACTGACCATAAGAATCTCACATTCTTGTCTGAGGCTAAACGCCTCTCTCCCAGAAGGGCGCGATGGGCTCTTTTCTTGTCAAGTTTCAATCACATTGTCTCATTCTTACCCAGTACTAAGAATGTAAGGGCTGACGCCTTGTCACGACAATTTTCCTCCACTTCCAAGTTGGAGTCGGTTCCGGTTCCTATAATTCCTCCTGATCATATTCTCGCTACGGTCTTACACCAGTCTTACTTCTCCTTTGGGTGACAAAATTCTTGCTGCTCAGGTCGATGCTCCTCATGAGAAACCTTGTGACCGCTGCTTTGTCCCAGAGTGTCTCCGTACTGCCATGCTCCAGGTTTATCATTCTCCCAAGTGGCCACCCTGGTAAGAATAAACTTGTTTGGGCCATTTCCCAATAGTCCTGGTGGCCTAGTCTACGTGCTGATGTAACTGCCTTCGTAGATGCCTGTTCCATGTGTGCTCAGAGTAAGACTCCACGATACCTTCCAGTGGGCCTCCTACAACCCATACCCAATGGAGAGAGGCCCTGGACCCACCTGTCTACGGATTTCATTGTGGAGTTGCCCAATTCCCAAGGCAACACAGTTATCCTTATAGTGGTTGACCGGTTCTCAAAAATGTGTCATTGTATTCCACTTAAGAAGTTGCCCACTTCTAAGGAACTGGCTTCCATTTGTGCTCGGGAGATCTTTCGCTTACATGGGCTACCCAAGGTGATTGTCTCGGACAGGGGTACTCTGTTTGTGTCCCGGTTCTGGCGAGTCTTTTGTGCACAGCTGGGAATTCAGCTTGCTTTCTCCTCTGCGTATCACCCACAGTCTAATGGGGCCACAGAACGAGCCAATCAGTCCTTGGAGAAATTCCTACGTTGTTATATTTCTGACCATCACAACTGGTCAGACCTATTACCATGGGCAGAGTTTGCTCACAACAGTGCCTTGAATTCTGCTTCCGATTGTCTCCATTCATGGTGAATTATGGTTTCCATGTTACATACATAGTTACATAGTTACATAGTAGTTACATAGTAGGTGAGGTTGAAAAAAGACACAAGTCCATCAAGTCCAACCTATGTGTGTGATTATGTGTCAGTATTACATTACATATCACTGTATGTTGCGGTCATTCAGGTGATTATCTAATAGTTTCTTGAAGCTATCAATGCTCCCCGCTGAGACCACCGCCTGTGGAAGGGAATTCCACATCCTTGCCGCTCTTACAGTAAAGAACCCTCTACGTAGTTTAAGGTTAAACCTCTTTTCTTCTAATTGTAATGAGTGGCCATGAGTCTTATTAAACTCTCTTCTGCGAAAAAGTTTTATCCCTATTGTGGGGTCACCAGTACAGTATTTGTAAATTGAAATCATATCCCCTCTCAAGCGTCTCTTCTCCAGAGAGAATAAGTTCAGCGCTCGCAACCTTTCCTCATAACTAAGATCCTCCAGACCCTTTATTAGCTTTGTTGCCCTTCTTTGTACTCGCTCCATTTCCAGTACATCCCTCCTGAGGACTGGTGCCCAGAACTGGACAGCATACTCCAGGTGCGGCCGGACCAGAGTCTTGTAGAACGGGAGAATTATCGTTTTATCTCTGGAGTTGATCCCCCTTTTAATGCATGCCAATATTCTGTTTGCTTTATTAGAAGCAGCTTGGCATTGCATGCCATTGCTGAGCCTATCATCTACTAGGACCCCCAGGTCCTTTTCCATCCTAGATTCCCCCAGAGGTTCTCCCCCCAGTGTATAGATTGCATTCATATTTTTGCCACCCAAATGCATTATTTTACATTTTTCTACATTGAACCTCATTTGCCATGTAGTCGCCTACCCCATTAATTTGTTCAGGTCTTTTTGCAGGGTTTCCACATCCTGCGGAGAAGTTATTGCCCTGCTTAGCTTAGAATCGTCTGCAAATACAGAGATTGAACTGTTTATCCCATCCTCCAGGTCGTTTATAAACAAATTAAATAGGATTGATCCCAGCACAAAACCCTGGGGAACCCCACTACCCACCCCTGACCATTCTGAGTACTCCCCATTTATCACCACCCTCTGAACACGCCCTTGTAGCCAGTTTTCAATCCATGTACTCACCCTATGGTCCATGCCAACGGACCTTATTTTGTACAGTAAACGTTTATGGGGAACTGTGTCAAATGCTTTTGCAAAATCCAGATACACCACGCCTCGGGCCTTCCTTTATCTAGATGGCAACTCACCTCCTCATAGAAGGTTAATAGATTGGTTTGGCAAGAACGATTCTTCATGAATCCATGCTGATTACTGCTAATGATATCGTTCTTATTACTAAAATCTTGTATATAGTCCCTTATCATCCCCTCCAAGAGTTTACATACTATTGCTGTTAGGCTAACTGGTCTTTAATTCCCAGGGATGTTTTTTGGGCCCTTTTTAAATATTGGTGCTACATTGGCTTTTCTCCAATCAGCTGGTACCATTCCAGTCAATAGACTGTCTGTAAAAATTAGGAACAACGGTCTGGCAATCACCTGACTGAGTTCGCTAAGTACCCTCGGATGCAAGCCATCTGGTTCCGGTGATTTATTAATGTTAAGTTTCTCAAGTCTAATTTTAATTCCGTCCTCTGTTAACCATGGAGGTGCTTCCTGTGTTGTGTCATGAGGATAAACACTGCAGTTTTGGTTACTGAAGCACCCCGATTCACTTGTGAAGACTGAGGAGAAGAATAAATTCAATACCTTTGCCATCTCCCCATCCTTTGTAACCAGATGTCCTTCCTCATTCTTTATGGGGCCAATATGGTCTGTCCTCCCTTTTTTACTGTTTACATACTTAAAGAATTTCTTGGGATTTTTTTTGCTCTCCTCCGCTGTGTGTCTTTCATGTTCTATCTTAGCAGTCCTAATTGCACCCTTACATTTCTTATTGCATTCTTTATAAAGTCTGAATGCTGAGGATGATCCCTCAACCTTGTATTTTTTGAAGGCCTTCTCCTTTGCTTTTATATGCATTTTTACATTGGAGTTAAGCCATCCAGGAATTTTGTTCGCTCTTTTAAATTTATTACCCAATGGGATACATTGGCTAATGCCCTTATTTAATATGCTCTTAAAGCAAACCCATCTCTCCTCCGTATTCTTTGTTCCTAATATTTTATCCCAATTTATGCCTTTTAGCAAGGTTTGCCGTTTAGGGAAGTTGTCTCTTTTGAAATTCAGTGTCTTTGTGTTCCCTTCATGTTTCCTATTTGTGTGATTTATACTGAAACTAATTGACCTGTGATCGCTGTTACCTAAATTGCCCCGTATTTCCACATCTGTGATCAGGTCTGTATTGTTGGTAATCAGTAGATCCAGTAATGTTTTATTTCTAGTTGGTGCGTCTACCATCTGACCCATAAAAATTGTCCTGCAAGACATTAAGGAACTGGCGAGCCTTAAATGAATGCGCGGTTCCCTCTGCCCAGTCTATGTCTGGATAATTAAAATCCCCCATTATGATAACACTTCCCATCCTTGCTGCTAATCCAATTTGTGATAGGATATCCATCTCCACTTCCTCCCTCAAGTTAGGGGGCCTATAGCATACTCCCAGTATTATTTTCCCCTTAGATTCATCCCTTTGGAGCTCTACCCATAAGGATTTCACCTCCTCTCTAGCTCCCTCAGTGATGTCATCTCTCACTTTCGCTTGTACATTATTCTTGATATATAGGCATACCCCTCCCCCTTTTTTACCCTCTCTATCCTTACGGTATAGGGTATACCCTTGAATGTTTGCCAGCCAATCATGAGAGCTGTTGAACCAGGTCTCTGAAATTCCCACAAAATCCAAATCCTCCTTGTACAACAGTATCTCTAGTTCACCCATCTTGTCCGCCATGCTCCTGGCATTGGTGAACATGCCACATAGTTTAGACCGGTCGCATATTGTCCTCGTATTGGGTCTTTCAAGATTGCAACTAGGACTTGTTGCCTGACTCATTTGTTCCTCAGAGTATTCCTTCGCTAGAGGAGCGTGGTCTTTGTTCCACTTGGGAACATGTCCAGGAGGCTTTGTGACATGCTAATGATAGGTACAGACTCCATGCTGACCGCAGATGTCTGCCTGCGCCTTCCTACCAGGTTGGGGACAGGGTCTGGCTGTCATCTCTCAACCTCCGACTTAGTATTCCCTCACTGAAGTTCGCACCTTGGTTTATTGGGCCTTTCTGTATCCTTCGCAGGATTAACCCAGTGGCTTACGCATTGAACCTTCCTCCTAGTATGCGCATCTCAAATATGTTGCATGTCTCCTTATTGAAACCTTTGGTCTGCAACCGCTTTACCACCTCGGTGCCACGTCCTCACCCTATACAGGTTGAGAACCATGAGGAGTATGAAGTACAATCCACTGTTGACCCTCGTAGGTTCCGTGGGCGCATACAGTACCTGATGCATTGGAAGGGGTACGGTCCGGAGGAACGCTCTTGGGTCTCAACCTCAGACGTACATGCCCCTGTCCTCCTCTGTGATTTCCATAGATGTTTTCCCCTCAAGGCCGGTGGTCCTCCGATGGGGAGGGGTCCTTGAGGAGGGGGTACTGTCATGGCTGGGCTCAGCCCTTCCTTCTCTGAGTTGACCGCTCAGCTGTTGGCTAATTGCCAGCTCCCATCTCTCTCCACAGTTGGACCCGTGAAACTTTCGGCAGTCCTACAGTGGCCTTGACCCATGGGGTTACATCCTCTGCAGCATTTCCTGTGTTTTGCCAACTATTATCGGAAGTTTATTCATAACTTCTTGTCTCTGGTCAAGCCCCTGACCGATATGACCAGAGAGAACGGTAACCCACAGAGTTGGTCTCCGGAGTCCATTAAGGCCTTTGAAAGTCTCAAGGCTGCCTTTGTTTCTGCTCCTGTGTTGGCACATCCTGATCCTATGTTACCTTTTATCCTTGAGGTTGATGCTTCTGAGACTGGTGTTGGCGCCCTTCTTTCTCAACGTCCTATCTCTGAGAGTGCTATGCATCCTTGTGGCTACTTTTCCAAGAAATTGTCACCTGCCGAGTGCAATTACGAGATTGGTAACAGAGAGCTGTTGGCGATCATTTTAGCCCTGAAAAAATGGAGACATCTCCTCGAAGGTACCACTGTGCCAGCACTCATTCTTACTGACCATAAGAATCTCACATTCTTGTCTGAGGCTAAACGCCTCTCTCCCAGAAGGGCGCGATGGGCTCTTTTCTTGTCAAGTTTCAATCACATTGTCTCATTCTTACCCAGTACTAAGAATGTAAGGGCTGACGCCTTGTCACGACAATTTTCCTCCACTTCCAAGTTGGAGTCGGTTCCGGTTCCTATAATTCCTCCTGATCATATTCTCGCTACGGTCTTACACCAGTCTTACTTCTCCTTTGGGTGACAAAATTCTTGCTGCTCAGGTCGATGCTCCTCATGAGAAACCTTGTGACCGCTGCTTTGTCCCAGAGTGTCTCCGTACTGCCATGCTCCAGGTTTATCATTCTCCCAAGTGGCCACCCTGGTAAGAATAAACTTGTTTGGGCCATTTCCCAATAGTCCTGGTGGCCTAGTCTACGTGCTGATGTAACTGCCTTCGTAGATGCCTGTTCCATGTGTGCTCAGAGTAAGACTCCACGATACCTTCCAGTGGGCCTCCTACAACCCATACCCAATGGAGAGAGGCCCTGGACCCACCTGTCTACGGATTTCATTGTGGAGTTGCCCAATTCCCAAGGCAACACAGTTATCCTTATAGTGGTTGACCGGTTCTCAAAAATGTGTCATTGTATTCCACTTAAGAAGTTGCCCACTTCTAAGGAACTGGCTTCCATTTGTGCTCGGGAGATCTTTCGCTTACATGGGCTACCCAAGGTGATTGTCTCGGACAGGGGTACTCTGTTTGTGTCCCGGTTCTGGCGAGTCTTTTGTGCACAGCTGGGAATTCAGCTTGCTTTCTCCTCTGCGTATCACCCACAGTCTAATGGGGCCACAGAACGAGCCAATCAGTCCTTGGAGAAATTCCTACGTTGTTATATTTCTGACCATCACAACTGGTCAGACCTATTACCATGGGCAGAGTTTGCTCACAACAGTGCCTTGAATTCTGCTTCCGATTGTCTCCATTCATGGTGAATTATGGTTTCCATGTTACATACATAGTTACATAGTTACATAGTAGTTACATAGTAGGTGAGGTTGAAAAAAGACACAAGTCCATCAAGTCCAACCTATGTGTGTGATTATGTGTCAGTATTACATTACATATCACTGTATGTTGCGGTCATTCAGGTGATTATCTAATAGTTTCTTGAAGCTATCAATGCTCCCCGCTGAGACCACCGCCTGTGGAAGGGAATTCCACATCCTTGCCGCTCTTACAGTAAAGAACCCTCTACGTAGTTTAAGGTTAAACCTCTTTTCTTCTAATTGTAATGAGTGGCCATGAGTCTTATTAAACTCTCTTCTGCGAAAAAGTTTTATCCCTATTGTGGGGTCACCAGTACAGTATTTGTAAATTGAAATCATATCCCCTCTCAAGCGTCTCTTCTCCAGAGAGAATAAGTTCAGCGCTCGCAACCTTTCCTCATAACTAAGATCCTCCAGACCCTTTATTAGCTTTGTTGCCCTTCTTTGTACTCGCTCCATTTCCAGTACATCCCTCCTGAGGACTGGTGCCCAGAACTGGACAGCATACTCCAGGTGCGGCCGGACAAGAGTCTTGTAGAACGGGAGATTTATCGTTTTATCTCTGGAGTTGATCCCCCTTTTAATGCATGCCAATATTCTGTTTGCTTTATTAGAAGCAGCTTGGCATTGCATGCCATTGCTGAGCCTATCATCTACTAGGACCCCCAGGTCCTTTTCCATCCTAGATTCCCCCAGAGGTTCTCCCCCCAGTGTATAGATTGCATTCATATTTTTGCCACCCAAATGCATTATTTTACATTTTTCTACATTGAACCTCATTTGCCATGTAGTCGCCTACCCCATTAATTTGTTCAGGTCTTTTTGCAGGGTTTCCACATCCTGTGGAGAAGTTATTGCCCTGCTTAGCTTAGAATCGTCTGCAAATACAGAGATTGAACTGTTTATCCCATCCTCCAGGTCGTTTATAAACAAATTAAATAGGATTGATCCCAGCACAAAACCCTGGGGAACCCCACTACCCACCCCTGACCATTCTGAGTACTCCCCATTTATCACCACCCTCTGAACACGCCCTTGTAGCCAGTTTTCAATCCATGTACTCACCCTATGGTCCATGCCAACGGACCTTATTTTGTACAGTAAACGTTTATGGGGAACTGTGTCAAATGCTTTTGCAAAATCCAGATACACCACGCCTCGGGCCTTCCTTTATCTAGATGGCAACTCACCTCCTCATAGAAGGTTAATAGATTGGTTTGGCAAGAACGATTCTTCATGAATCCATGCTGATTACTGCTAATGATATCGTTCTTATTACTAAAATCTTGTATATAGTCCCTTATCATCCCCTCCAAGAGTTTACATACTATTGCTGTTAGGCTAACTGGTCTTTAATTCCCAGGGATGTTTTTTGGGCCCTTTTTAAATATTGGTGCTACATTGGCTTTTCTCCAATCAGCTGGTACCATTCCAGTCAATAGACTGTCTGTAAAAATTAGGAACAACGGTCTGGCAATCACCTGACTGAGTTCGCTAAGTACCCTCGGATGCAAGCCATCTGGTTCCGGTGATTTATTAATGTTAAGTTTCTCAAGTCTAATTTTAATTCCGTCCTCTGTTAACCATGGAGGTGCTTCCTGTGTTGTGTCATGAGGATAAACACTGCAGTTTTGGTTACTGAAGCACCCCGATTCACTTGTGAAGACTGAGGAGAAGAATAAATTCAATACCTTTGCCATCTCCCCATCCTTTGTAACCAGATGTCCTTCCTCATTCTTTATGGGGCCAATATGGTCTGTCCTCCCTTTTTTACTGTTTACATACTTAAAGAATTTCTTGGGATTTTTTTTGCTCTCCTCCGCTGTGTGTCTTTCATGTTCTATCTTAGCAGTCCTAATTGCACCCTTACATTTCTTATTGCATTCTTTATAAAGTCTGAATGCTGAGGATGATCCCTCAACCTTGTATTTTTTGAAGGCCTTCTCCTTTGCTTTTATATGCATTTTTACATTGGAGTTAAGCCATCCAGGAATTTTGTTCGCTCTTTTAAATTTATTACCCAATGGGATACATTGGCTAATGCCCTTATTTAATATGCTCTTAAAGCAAACCCATCTCTCCTCCGTATTCTTTGTTCCTAATATTTTATCCCAATTTATGCCTTTTAGCAAGGTTTGCCGTTTAGGGAAGTTGTCTCTTTTGAAATTCAGTGTCTTTGTGTTCCCTTCATGTTTCCTATTTGTGTGATTTATACTGAAACTAATTGACCTGTGATCGCTGTTACCTAAATTGCCCCGTATTTCCACATCTGTGATCAGGTCTGTATTGTTGGTAATCAGTAGATCCAGTAATGTTTTATTTCTAGTTGGTGCGTCTACCATCTGACCCATAAAAATTGTCCTGCAAGACATTAAGGAACTGGCGAGCCTTAAATGAATGCGCGGTTCCCTCTGCCCAGTCTATGTCTGGATAATTAAAATCCCCCATTATGATAACACTTCCCATCCTTGCTGCTAATCCAATTTGTGATAGGATATCCATCTCCACTTCCTCCCTCAAGTTAGGGGGCCTATAGCATACTCCCAGTATTATTTTCCCCTTAGATTCATCCCTTTGGAGCTCTACCCATAAGGATTTCACCTCCTCTCTAGCTCCCTCAGTGATGTCATCTCTCACTTTCGCTTGTACATTATTCTTGATATATAGGCATACCCCTCCCCCTTTTTTACCCTCTCTATCCTTACGGTATAGGGTATACCCTTGAATGTTTGCCAGCCAATCATGAGAGCTGTTGAACCAGGTCTCTGAAATTCCCACAAAATCCAAATCCTCCTTGTACAACAGTATCTCTAGTTCACCCATCTTGTCCGCCATGCTCCTGGCATTGGTGAACATGCCACATAGTTTAGACCGGTCGCATATTGTCCTCGTATTGGGTCTTTCAAGATTGCAACTAGGACTTGTTGCCTGACTCATTTGTTCCTCAGAGTATTCCTTCGCTAGAGGAGCGTGGTCTTTGTTCCACTTGGGAACATGTCCAGGAGGCTTTGTGACATGCTAATGATAGGTACAGACTCCATGCTGACCGCAGATGTCTGCCTGCGCCTTCCTACCAGGTTGGGGACAGGGTCTGGCTGTCATCTCTCAACCTCCGACTTAGTATTCCCTCACTGAAGTTCGCACCTTGGTTTATTGGGCCTTTCTGTATCCTTCGCAGGATTAACCCAGTGGCTTACGCATTGAACCTTCCTCCTAGTATGCGCATCTCAAATATGTTGCATGTCTCCTTATTGAAACCTTTGGTCTGCAACCGCTTTACCACCTCGGTGCCACGTCCTCACCCTATACAGGTTGAGAACCATGAGGAGTATGAAGTACAATCCACTGTTGACCCTCGTAGGTTCCGTGGGCGCATACAGTACCTGATGCATTGGAAGGGGTACGGTCCGGAGGAACGCTCTTGGGTCTCAACCTCAGACGTACATGCCCCTGTCCTCCTCTGTGATTTCCATAGATGTTTTCCCCTCAAGGCCGGTGGTCCTCCGATGGGGAGGGGTCCTTGAGGAGGGGGTACTGTCATGGCTGGGCTCAGCCCTTCCTTCTCTGAGTTGACCGCTCAGCTGTTGGCTAATTGCCAGCTCCCATCTCTCTCCACAGTTACCCAGCTGTTGTTGATTCTGCTCGTCAGTCCTGCCTAATTTAAAGCCGTCCATCTCACTTGATCTCTGCCTTCACCTTGGTCACATCACAAGAAACCATCTCCTGCATTCCTGTTTAAAGACTGGCTTTGCTGACATCCCTTCTGGCTCCTTATCCTGCTTGCTGTTCCTCTGCTTGGATCCCTGACTTCTGGCCTGGCTGATTACCCGATCTGGTTACTGAACTCTGGCTTGGCTGACTACCTGATCTGGTTACTGGACTCTGGTTATGCTTTGACTACGCTTACTCTATTTACCTTTTTATTTTTATTAATAAACAAGTGTGATTTTACTGTACTTCTGTCTCGGTCTGGTTCATGGTTTCTGACAGTATCCCACAGCAGACATCACCTATTTGAAGGCCAAAATTGGTAGCCTGAGGAGCACATAAAATAGGGAGCGCAAAAAGGTCCAGGATTCCTTGAGATTTGGAGCAACAGCAGATGACGTATATGTCCCCAGGCTGTGATACTACAACAGCCTGAGTTTTTTTGCCGACCAGACGGAACCCAGGTCATTGCTATCAACACTTCCTTCAACATTAGCTGAGGCTCCTGAGGTCCAACCTGGGTCTTCCACCCAGGAAGATGTGGAGGAGCCCAGCTTGACCCAGGTATAGCATTGTTGAAGATATTTCTTTGCAAAGATTCAATGATGTTAACTAGATTTGTGGTTTAAATATCAATAGACAGTAGTGATTGGGGCAAGAATGAAAAATGCTGGGGTCAGAATGACAGTGTTTTCTATTTGTTAACATTCAGTTTGCAACAGTCATGAGCTCAAAATTGTGTGTGAGTGATGACCAAAAACCTAAAACTGTGTACCATTTTCATACACAGGAAAGTCTCAGCCAGGAGGAGGTTGTGGCAAGCAGCCTGACCGAATCACAGGCTTCTCCCATTCACCCTCCAACCAAAAGGACCAGGAAGGCAAGGAACCTGGAGGAGTCCGCTGCTCATGCTACTGTGGCAATTACCATGACCCCTGGTGGCCATGAGGCATTTGGATGCGTCACTGCCAGTAAATTAGAACACATGGAGGAGGCCCAATGCACTATATGCGAGGAGATACTACTGCAGGCCCTAAACAAGGGGACGAGGGGCGAACTCACACATCAAACACACCTCTGTAAGTTGGACCATGCTCCTCCACCACCTCCTCCAACACCACAGCCACCCCACCCACCACAGCAGCATGGAAGGAAGTCTGAAAGGAAGTGTTGAGAGTGATGGCCTGGGTTTGGTGTGGTCTGGCAAAAAACTCAGGCTGTTGTAAGACTACAGCCTCGGAACATATATGTCATCTGCTGCTGCTCCCGATCTCTTGGAGCCCTGGTCCCTATTGTGCTCCCTATTAAATGGACTCCTCAGGTTACCAATTTTGACGGTTAAATAATAGATGTCTGCCCTGCGGTAGAAAGGCTTCACCAATTCCAACTATTTCTCTATCATTGCCTTCCTCTTTATTTTGTTAGGACCTTGTGCTCCCTAGTAAATTATAAATTTTGGTTTTGACAAACACTTGGCTATGTGTTTTACTTCAAAAAGGACAGTTTGTTTGTGAGTAGGCAGGTACATTTCAAAAATACAATGTCAAATTAACAGGGGACACAAACATAGTTGTATAGTTGGTTATAAAAAAATACAAGATAATAATGGTGTTGTGGTAACTTGACACACAAAACGAAACAAAAAAAATATTCTGGAGAACACTAGAAAAAAAACACAAAAAATAAAAAAAAAATGATATGGAGATCACTAGAAAAAATATATATATATTATTCTGGAGATCACTAGAAAGAAAACACAAAAAATAAAAAAATATTATGGAGATCACTAGAAAAAAAAGAAAAAAAAAGAGATCACTAGAAATAATAAAAAATATGTTTGTAAGAACTAGGGATGAGGCGAACACCCCCCCTTCCCCCAGTTTGGTTCGCAGCAGAACTTGCGAACAGGCAAAAAATTAGTTTGAACACCGTTAAAGTCTATGGGACACGAACATGAATAATCAAAAGTGCTAATTTTAAAGGCTTATATGCAACTTATTGCCATAAAAAGTGTTTGGGGACCTGGGTCCTGCCCCAGGGGACATGTATCAATGCAAAAAGAATTTTTAAAAACGGCCATTTTTTCGGGAGCAGTGATTTTAATAATGCTTAAAGTGAAAAAATAAAAGTGTAATATTCCTTTAAATTTCATACCTGGGGGGTGTCTATAGTATGCCTGTAAAGGGGCGCATGTTTCCCGTATTTAGAACAGTCTGACAGCAAAATGACATTTCAAAGGAAAAAAAGTCATTTAAAACTACTCGCGGCTATAATGAATTGTCGGTCCGACAATACACATAAAAGTTCATTGATAAAAACTGCATGGGATTTCCCCACAGGGGAACCCCGCGCCAAAATTAAAAAAAAAATGTTGTGGGGGTCCCCCTAAATTCCATACCAGGCCCTTCAGGTCTGGTATGGATTTTAAGGGGAACCCCATGCCAAGATTTAAAAAAAATGGCGTGGGGTCCCCCCAAAAATCCATACCAGACCCTTATCCGTGCACACAACCTGGCAGGCCGCAGGAAAAGAGGGGGGACAAGAGAACGCCCCCCTCCTGAATCGTACCAGGTCACATGCCCTCAACATTGGGAGGGCGCTTTGAGGTAGCCCCCCAAAGCACCTTGTCCCCATGTTGATGGGGTGAAGGGCCTCATGCCCACAACCCTTGGCCAGTGTTTGTGGGGGTCTGCGGACGGGGGGTTTATCGGAATCTGGAAGCCCCC
Source organism: Aquarana catesbeiana (assembly GCF_042186555.1). NCBI lineage: Eukaryota > Metazoa > Chordata > Amphibia > Anura > Ranidae > Aquarana > Aquarana catesbeiana. The sequence goes on along the minus strand of NC_133328.1, from coordinate 595,689,406 downwards.
TTTAACAAGGGGACCCCCCGATCCTGGCCCCGCCCTGTGTGAGTTGGTAATGGGGTACAAATTTACCCCTACCATTTCACAAAAAAGTGTCAAAAAGGTTATAAAATACAAGAGACAGTTTTTGACAAGTCTTTATTAATTTCTTCTTCTTTTGGCTTCTTCTTCCATCTTCTTTCTTCTGGTGTTCTTTTGGTGTTCTTCTTCTTCCTCCATTTTCTTCTTCATCTTCTTCTTCTCCATCTTCTTCCGCTCTTCTCATCCCGCATCTTCCTCCAGGCTTTTTCTCCACTCTCGTTTCCGCACGATCCGCCTCAGTGGGAGTATTCAGCCGTGTGACGCTTCGCTTCTTCTGACATTTCTTATATAACAGAGGGCGGGGCCCTGCCCTCCTCTGACGCACGGGGAATTCACGGGAATTCCCTGTGGCTTCCCCCGTATTGTCAGAGGGGGCAGGGTCACCCGCCGGGTCATAATTTGCCATGTCACGAATGTGATATCTCCATTATAAAGTTTTACAAGACTGATCGCTTCCAGCTCGTACTTGATTCCGAGCATGCCTGGACTTTTGTGCGACGGACTTGTGTACACATGATCGGAAAGTTTGACAACAAACATTTGTTGGCGGAAAATTTGAGAACCTGCTAGCCAACATTTGTTGGCGGAAAGTCCGACAACAAATGTCCGATGGAGCACACACATGGTCGGACTTACTGCCAACAAGCTCACATCCAACATTTCCCGTTGGAAAATCCGATCATGTGTATACGGCATTACTCTCAAAATGAGCATTTAACATTTTAACCCCTCCTCAATAGGAACAATAGGAAGGTAAGTACAGCGCTGCGCTAGAACAAAAAAGAACACTAGGATAGCAGCTAACACACCTATAGACTCAAGGCAAAAGATAACAACAAAAAATAAAAGTGTAGCGCTATATACTAAACAGACATATAAATCAAAAAGACCCCAACCTATAAGTGCATACAAACGGTAAATAAAAACCTTATCACACCTTGTATGACCATAAATATGGATTGCACAATAAAGTAGCACTGTATTATTCAGCAAAACAGTTAAGGTGAAACAGTAAATGATAAATCTTAATTGACAGATATAAACAAATAACTTATATTTGGAAAACCATGAAGGTTCAGCAAATCTAACACCTAAATTTATGTAGAAAAAAATCCTGAAACATAACAGTCCACAGTATAAGTTTGTAGAAAAATTATGAAAAAAGAAACCACCACCAAAAGTCTATGGAGGTTGCACATTGAAAATGGTGGAAATATGACTCCCAGGTTCACAAATAGATGAAATTCACCAAATCTGGCAAGTAGGTAGACAGTGAAGGAACCACAAGTGAACAGAGGGTCTAGATTGGTGCCAGGGCCATCAACAGAAACATCAAGAGACTTACTGGAACTTAATGACTTGAAAAGACATATGTCATACAAGTCAAAAAAGGCTTATTGACCAACCGGTCTAAACAGTGTGTCTTGTCAAATGTCGTCAGCATACAATAGGAAGGAGGGTATCAGCACAGCTTCCACATCCATAGGCAATCCGACATAGGCCAAACGAATATTCATATACCATGCGAGGAGTAAAAAAAACTCACATAGCGTGATAACGTTTAGATACTCCTCTGCTGCCACTTCCAGCAGTTTCCTCTCTCTCCCTGTTGATCCATGACCTTACATACTCATTTACTAAACTGAGTTTCCAAATGTTCAGGACAGCAGCTAGAATATGTCAAATGCTAATATGGTTTTGAATTAAAAACATGGCAATTTATAAATCAAAGATCACAAGAAAATTTTGTAAATAAGTAAAAACATGTTTGCTCCGAGCAATGCTGACCTTGGACAAAGACTGCTTAACCAGGTCATACTCGATCTTTGGATAAAAGGGTTAGAACCCCTGTCTTTTTGGTTATTTATTTATTTATTTATTTATTTATATATATATGGTTGTCTGTGTCCCATTGGGCAGATTTTCCTTTACATTCTATCTCAGAAATACAACAGTATTTGTGTTCATTTCTGCTCACCTCTTCCAAAATTTTCAATTTTCCGTTGCTTTCTGTCCCAGTGACACTGATCACCTGGACAAATAGAAAAGGTGACACAAACACCAAGAAAAGCTGAAATTACCCAATTTTATCTGAAAAAAGAAAAAGTTTTGGTTATCAATACACTTCACCTATTTTGCCCTAACATATTTAATAAAATTAACAAATAAAATAGTAAACCATTATTCAGCGATAACAACATAAAAACAAAATTGTATTCACACTGATGCTGTAGAATGAAACATCTAAATGATGTCAACTGATTTCGATCAAAATGTAGAATGTGATTATAGTGATGCTTCCAAAGTTCTTAGAATAATGCATGAAGGTTTATGTGGAAGATATGAATCATACTCTGTCTGAGATGTCTGTATTGTCTAAAACCTCTGACAGCAGGTGCAGAACCAAATAGAATATTGGTCTATGTGTGCTATTCTGCCAGTTAGAGATAGCAGAGATGTGCACAGTATTGTCATACATGTTTCTTAGCTAAATGACAGCATAGGAAACCAGTTCACTCAACACAGTTGTCACATAAATGACATGTTATGTCCTGCTGTAAACAGCCACTTCAGAGTGACATGAAATATATACATTGCCCATACATTATAGAAACCATGACAATTTTGACAGCGTATGAAAACAGTGTGGGGGATTTTTTTCTGCTTTAATTTTTTAAAGTGTAGTGAAAACAATGACTATCTAAAAAAAATAGGCCATTCTATACATTCTCATTACAAACATGTACAAATTGATTCATTTACACAACAATCTGTAGATCTCATTTTAAAATTATTGTAAAATAAATTTTCTGAGCTCCTGTTTATTGTGGTTACATAATTTCCACAGCCTACCCTGCATCGCACTGTGTAACCACTAGGTGGAGCTAAGTAGAAGGCAATGCAGGATGTTCCTCGCCCTTGCCCATGGTGGCTGAGAGCCAATTGCCACTGTTGTGGTCACATGGCATTATTGTCAAAATGAATATTAACCAGTTCCATACCAGCCGCCGCAGTTATACTGTGGCAGGTTGGCCCGGCTGGGTGAAGCATCATAGCTGTACGGCAGCCACGACGATCGAATTTGCTTCAGAACCGATCAGTCTCCAGGCCAATGATTTCTGGCCTGGACCTGGTGATCGGTTCTGGCGAATGAAATCCTTCCCCTGCCTGTGAGAGAGGAGAGTACACATAACCCCCCCCCCCCCCCCCGTTAACCCCTTCCCTCCCTGTCAGTATCACTGTGTCACCCAGTGCAGTGTTCATATTTTTTTTTATCACTGTAGTGGTGTCATTTGTGACAATAATCAGTGTTAGGGTACTTAGTGGTAGGCCCAGATAGGTCTAGGGACCCCCCCCCTAAACCCCCCTAATAAAGGTTTAACCTCTAGATCACCCCCTGCCACCAGTGATCACTGTATTAGTGTCACGGGTGACGCTGGTTAGTTAGTTATTTTTTTATAGCATCAGAGCACCCGCCGTATATACTACCTAAATAAAGGTTTAACCCCCTGATCACCCGGCGGGTGATATCAGTGAGGTTTTAACGTCAGTCAGGGTCTGCGTTGCCCCAGGCAGCGTCAGATTAGTGCCAGTAGCGATAACACCCACGCACGCACCATGCACCTCCCTTAGTAGTATTATGTCTGAACGGATCAATATCTGAGCTGATCAGATCTATACTAGCATCCCCAGTAGTTTAGGGTTCCCAAAAATGCAGTGTTAGTGGGATCAGCCCAGATACCTGCTAGTACCTGGGTTTAGCCCCTCCGCCCAGCCCAGCCCACCCAAGTGCAGTATCAACCGATCACTGTCACTTACACTAAACACATAACTGCAGCATTCGCAGAGTCAGGCCTGATCCCTGCGAACGCTAACAGTTTTTTTGGTAGAATTTGAAGCAGTCGCTGACAGTCAGGTGATCTTTTTTCCTGTGAGTCTCACTAGTGTAGCAGTAAATTTAGAGACCAAAATATCCAGTCGAAGGTGAAGAGGAAGTCACCCATCTGTCCGATTCTGGCTCAGAATTTGAACCAGCAGACAGCAGCGGCACCCTGACAGATAGCTCTGACGACAGAGTAGTGGTCCCTGCCAAGGTCAGGCGTTCCCGACCCCATTCTTCTGCTGTTGATGTGCAAGAACTGCGGGGCTCTCGTATGGAGCAGAGAGCCAGTACTAGTGCCGCTCATCCTTCTGGTGAACTGGCAAGCACCAGCGGCCTAGTACATCCTGGTCGTACATCCAGCACTGCAGTAACACTTGGTGACGTGGTAAATCCCATAAGTGAAGTTCAAGCTGGTGAGGTGGCTAGCACAAGTAGAGTCCCGCAGCCACCAAGAAGACAAACACAGGCCCATCAAGTCCATAGTGCCCTTCCTGCTGCATTTGCCAATCCGAATTGGGAGCCCACCACTTCTGCAGCACCCGTACTTCCCCCATTCACTGCCCAACCCGGAATTCAGGTGGAAGCAGTTGATTTTATGTCACTTGATTCTTATTTGCTGTTTTTCACGGAAGATCTCTATAGATCTGTTGTGGACCAAAGCAATTTGTATGCTGGTCAATTAATCGCCGCTAATCCCCAGCTGACTCTTGCCAGTGATTGGAAACCTATTAAGGTTTCCGAATTTAAGACCTTCCTCGGCCTATCCTTCCTCATGGGCATAGTTTAAAAAAGTGAGTTGTGGTCATATTGGTTTACTGACCCAATTCACCATATGCCCGTGTTCTCTGCCTCCATGACCAGGATACGATACAAGCAGATCTTGCAGTTCATGCACTTCATTGACAATGAACAATGAACTCTTTCATCTTCGGGGTGACCCTGGATACCATAGGCTCCACAAAATTTGGCCCCTCGTAAACCACTTCAACCAGCAGTTTGCAGCTTTGTTTACTCCCGATCAAGTTGTCTGCGTTGATGAGTCCCTGATTAACTTTTCTGGTCGCTTGTCTATCAAACAGTATCTTCCCAGCAAGCGTGCCAGATATGGGGGTCAAGATGTATAAGCTCTGTGACAGGGCAACAGGCTATACATATAGTTTTATGGTTTAGGAGGGAAGAGATAGTCACGTGGAGCCCGAAAACTGCCCAGAATTCATAGGGAGCGCTGGTAAGATTGTGTGGGACTTGGTGTCACCCTTATTCAGAAAGGGGTACCACTTGTATGTGGACAATTGTTACATAAGCGTGCCACTTTTTAGTCACCTTTTTGATTGTGGAATTGGCGCATGTGGCATTGCACGATCTAATCGCTGGGGCTTTCCCCAATGGCTTGTAGAGTCCCGACTTAGACGGGGGAGAGAGCCTGCTTGAAATGTAATAATTTGTTAGCAGTGAAGTGGAGGGATTCACGGAATGTTTTCATTCTGTCCTTCCTTCATGCAGATACGACAGTCCAAATTCCTATGGTGACTGGTCTTGTGGAGAAACCCCTCTGTGTCCACGAATACAACCTTAATATGGGAGGGGTGGACCTCAAAGACCAGTTGTTGGCGCTGTACCTAATTGCCCATAAGGCCAGACGCTGGTATAAAAAAGTGTCTGTATATTTATTCCAATTGTTCCTTCCTTAAATTCCAGGAACAGATCATCACAGCCCTTCTGTTTCCAGACAGTGCTATGCCCCACCTTCCCAACACAAATGCATGCTGTGCCTGGATAACACAGGCAACATCACTAAACAGAGACAAATGTGCCCTGCCTGAGGATGGACCATGCTGGTTCCCTCATAGTGGCATGGGAGCATCTCCCTCTTCTTTTTGGCCTCCCAGACATGATGGGGGGGAATTATTACGCAAATTTAATAGACACTGGGAAATGTGTGATTGGATGCACATTATTGAATGAAAAGTGGTGTTTGGTGCACTTTAAACTGAGAACTATCAGTAAAAACTATAAAAAAAATAAAATAAAAAAGGAGAAACACCAGCATCACAGTCAAAAAAACTGCAGCCCACAATTTAAAAAAAAATGGGGCAGGCAGGGAACAAAAAAAGACAAGAAAAAAATAATCAAAAAAACATAAAAAAACACCCAGCAACCAGAAAAAACTAAAAGAAAAAGGGGGTATACAGCACTGTATACAGCACTAAATGTTTTGTAATGCTGTGTTAAACACTGCACTACATTGACACACCACACTGACACTACACTACTGACACACTATACTCACACACTATACTAACATGACACTAACACTCTACTTTCAGATTCACAATAAGTGAACACACTAACTCGCTAGTAGCAAACTGAGCCCTGCTCTATCTACCTCCACTCTAACATACTGCAAATACTTCCTGTGGGAAGGAACCTTTTATAGTGTAGGGTGGGACTATGAGCACTGAGCCGTGATTGGAGAAAGTCATCATCACTTTGTCCAGTCAGAGCTCTGATAGTGCTCTGTGCCATAGTTGACAAGGTCTTGCACCTGACCAGCAGTCAGGTGCAAGCCCTCCTTCAATTATGGTCCTGTAATTCACTGTAAAGCACGCAGTGCATTGTGGGGCGCTCGGCGGGGGCAAACATCCTACCGAGCGCCCCACAAACATCCTGCCGAGCGCCCCACAAAAACAGGCAAACAGTCGATGCATGGGCCGAACTCTTGTACGGCCTGAACCATTTACCCAATACTACCCACAACCAATGGGTCAGGGTTGTGGGGAAGAGGCCCATGTCGTCATCCACATAAAAACTGAATAAAAAAAACACGTGCCAAACTACAATAGATAAATATCTAAAAAAACAAATAAAATGTAAATATCAAAATAATAAATGCTCATAATATTTATACAACAACAATAGAAGAAAGGGGCTCCCAGCCCTGATAAAGTCTCTCATGGCATAATATGTAGGGTGGGGTTAGGAGATGCAGTAGTTTCAGCCTTTTTTGCCAGTAGGGATGAGCCGAACACCCCCAGTGGTTCGGTTCGCACCAGAACTTGAGAACAGGCAAAAAATTTGGGCGAACACCGTTAAAGTCTATGGGACACGAACATGAAAAATCAAAAGTGCTCATTTTAAAGTCTTATATGCAAGTTATTGGCATAAAGGCCCGGGTCCTGCCCCAGGGCACATGTATCAATGCCAAAAAAAGTTTCAAAAATGTCAGTTTTTTCAGAAGCAGTGTTTTTAACCACTTCAGCCCCGGAAGGATTTGCCCCTTTCCTGACCAGGCCATTTTTTGCGATACAGCACTGCATCGGTTTAACTGAAAATTGCACGGTCCTGCAACATTATACCCAAACAGAATTTATGTCCTTTTTTCCTCACAAATAGAGCTTTCTTTTGGTGGTATTTCTTTTGGTGGTAATTTTGAAAAAAACGCAATATTTTGTACTTTTTGCTATAATAAATATCCTAAAAAAAAAAATGAATTTCTTCATCAGTTTGGGACAATATATAGTCATCTACATATTTTTGGTACAAAAAAAAAATAAGCATATATTGATTGGTTTGCGCAAAAGTTATAGCGTCTACAAAATAGGTGATATATTTATGTCATTTTTATTTATTTATTTTTTTTACTAGTTACGTGATCTGTGATTTTTATCAGGACTGCGACATTGTGGTGGGGAGATTGAACACTTTTGACAGTATTTTGGGTCCACTGACATTTATACAACAATCAGAGCTAAAAATAGCCATTGATTATTGTATAAATGTCACTGGCAGGGAAGGGGTTAACACTAGGAGGCGATCAAGGGGTTAACTGTGTTCCCTAGGTGTGTTCTAACTGTAGTGTGTTCTAATGGGACTGCCTGGGGGAGGAGACCTATGGGTGTTCCTACTTAGTAGGAACACACAATCTGTCTCCTCTCCCCTAAGAAAACCGGGATTTGTGTGTTTACACACACATCCTCATTCTTGTTCTGTCAGGAGAGATCGTGGGTGCCCATCGCATTGGCTCTGCGGACAAGCGGCGGGCACAAGCGTGTACCTCCAGCAGCGCACGCATGCCTGCTATGACATCTTAAAGGAGCAACGTATAGCTACGGCGATTTGCGCAGCCGTGCCAACCTGCCACAGTAAAACTGCGGCAGCTGGTTGGCTAGCCATTAATAATGCTTAAAGTGAAACAATAAAAATGAAATATTCCTTTAAATATCATGCCAGTGGGAGTACTTAGTATGCCTGTAAAGTAGCGAATCTTTCCCGTGTTTAGAACAGTACAACAGCAAAATTACATTTCTAAAGGAAAAAATTGAATCTAAAACTGCTTGCGGCTGTAATAAATTGTCGGATCCCGGCAATATAGATAAAAATCATTGAAGAAAATGGCATGGTTTCCCCCTAGTCCATGCCAGGCCCTTTGGGTCTGGTAAGAATATTAAGGGGAACCCCACACCATTTTTTTTTTAAATTGAGTGGGGGTCCCCTAAAATCCATACCAGGCCCCTCAGGTCTGGTATGGATATTAAGGGGAACCCTGCACCAGAATTTAAAAAAAATGGCATAGGGGGCCCCCCAAAATCCATACCAGGCCCTTCAGGTCTGAGCCCTGACCCCCAGATCCCGCCCCCCCATGTGAATGAGTATTGGGTACATTGTACTCCTACACATTTACCAAAAAAAGTGTCAAAATGGTCAAAATGACAGTAGATAATCTGGGAGTCCTTTATTAAAAAAAAATCCTGCGATGTCTAGTCATCTTCGATCACAGCATCCGACGGACCAAAAAAAATAAAAACAGAAAAAACTCTGCCTCCATTGAAGGCTCCCGCTGATTGCAGGGTTTCTGGATTGACAGCTGTTATATAGCTGAGGGTGGGGCCACCCGATGACGTAAATGGGTGACCCCGCTCCCTTCTGACATCGTGTGATGTCACGTAATGTATTCTGATAAGCCCCCGCCCACAGACTCCCACAACCACCAGGCAAGGGTTGTGAGATGAGGCCCTTGTCCCCATCAACATGGGGACAGGGTGTTTTGGGGGGGACCTCAAAGCACCCTCCCCATGTTGAGGGCATGTGGCCTGGTACGGTTCAGGGGGGGCACTCTCTCGTCCCCCCTTTTCCTGCAGCCTGCCAGATTGCATGCTCAGATAAGGGTCTGGTATGGATTTTGGGGGGACCCCTACGCCATTTTTGTTACTTTGGCTCGGGGTTCCCCTGAAAATCAATACCAGACCTGAAGGGCCTGGTATTGATTGTGGGGGACCGCTACACAATTTTATTTTTAATTTAGGCGCAGGGTTCCTCTTAATATCCATACCAGACCTGAAGGGCCTGGTAATGGACTGGGGGAACCCATGACATTTTTTTCAATGATTTTATCTATATTGGATCTGACAATACATTACAGCCGCAAGCAGATTTAAATTACATTTTTTCCTTTACAAATGTCATTTTGCTGCTCTCATTCTGTGTACGCAGCCTTACATAGTGTGGGGCGTGGACTCAGCCCCCTGAGCCATGACTGGCCAAAGGCACCCTGCCTTTAGCCAATCATGGCTCTCACAGCAAAGCGAGCTGTGATTGGTCAAAGCATGCAGGTCAGGTGCATGTTTTGGCCAATCAGCAGCCGTCTATGCACCGTGATCCACCAGTGCATTGACGGTCTCACCATTTATTATGGCACGGTCCATGGGGGCTCAAATTACCTGAAAACTCCCCATAATGTTCGGTATTCGTCGAATGGGCGAACACCCGATGTTCGAGTCGAACTTATATTCGACTCGAGCATCGGGCTCATCCCTACTTCCCAGCAAGTAGGTGCGAACGAGCACCAGGGGATTGATAGTGCTGATCAGTGGATTTTAAAACCCACAGCAGTGTATGCTTTACAAATCTGATGCACATACAGGTGCACTGCTTTATGTGAATATTTAATTACATTTTTAATAAATTGTTTTTAAGTAATGGAGAGCGCTATGTAGTGTTTTTTTTATCCTGTTAGGTATTTAACTTAGCAAGGAAGAAGTCAGATATTAAGGAAGCAATTAGGGTGATCATTATCTTGTAAAAGCTGTTTCCAGCTCAAAGGGAGATGCTGGCATTAGAACTTTTATAATTTTAAGGTCCATCAAACAAGGTGAGACTGTATCCACCAGGGAGGGGTTGTGGCTATACTGAATATTGTTATTAGACATTATATGAACCCTAATGAATTAAGACGATTTTGGAAGGATTGTTTATTATTTTCTCATTTTTTTGATGGATTTCAGGACTTTTTAGTATTTATTGTATGAATATTATGGGCACTTTGAATTCTTTTGATATTTTTATATTATTTGATTTATTTAGGTTTTTTTTTTTTTTTTGGAACATGGCACGTTTTTTCTATAGCAAAAAAACAAAAAACAAAAAAATTGTTTTTTTTACAAGTCCTTTAACTAGTTTACAAGTCCTTTAACCCAGTCTTTCTGCCCTGCTGCCGCATTTCCCCCACTCCCCAGAATTCCTGATTAATCAAAGCTGGGAGTTGCTGTGTGAATACAGCAGCTCAAGCAGTAGCAGCTGTCTAAAAGGAGTCTGAATGAGTGCCAGACTGTATGCTTGGAATCCCCATGATGTCATTGACCAAATATAGTCATGTCTATAACTGATCAATAATGTCACCTGGGAGACTGCGCCTATTTGTTTATATCAACTGCCGTTCACGAGTGAGCAGTTGTTAGGATCTGATTTTCAGCAGTCAGTGTTTTCTTTTTGTTTTTTTTTTCTCCAGGATCATGGTCATCCTAATTGAAGTGGTTCTACATCACTTGACAACAAGACTGATGGTGGATTTACATTGTGGGTCTTTTGTTTATTTATTTATGGAAAGACTTGTCAAAAACTGTGTGTGTTTTTTTTTTACTTTTCATGGTTTTTTTTTTGGTGAATGAATAGGAGTACTATGTACCCTTTACTTATTCCCATGGGAGAGGGGCGGTACCTGGGTGCTCCCATATTGATAAAAGGGGTTCCCAGATTTCAGTAAGCTCCCCAAAACAAACCCCTACAACCATTAGGCCAAGGTTGCTCAGAAGAGGCCCTTGTCCTCATTAATACATGTTTTCATATCACTGGCACCCTCCATACCTTAATAATGACTGTGGAAGAAGGAAGTGGCAGAGAAACTTGACACTGTATATGATGTTTGACTCTTGTTGAATGAGCTGAAAGTTCTGTGTTCAGATTGAACCAGGAGCCAATTTTTACATGTGCTAATTGTGCTGGTATAATGCAGTGCAATTCAAATTGAATGGTACCTGAACACAATTATGTTGTAAAACACTGCAATGCATTGCAGTGCATGATAGTGCTTTGCATTACAAATTAAGGGTTATGTATGATTTTGGTTCTGCTGGGGTACATTGGCAGCCCATTCAAAATAAATGGGTTGCCTTAATGCAACTCATGTTGACATGCAACACCTGCAGTTTGCTTGGTCCTCTACTACTATCTGGGTTTAAATTTTGTTTTATTTCTTTTTAGATTTCACGTTTTAGGCATATAAACTAGTACCTTGTGGCTAGATTGACATGGGCAGGTGGCCTGCTGCAAAACTTGCCAGCTTTTCTATCCTTTACAATAAATGAATCTCTGTAATTAATGGCAGAGTAAAGGCTGGCATTACCACTAGGTAGATATTAGGGCTACTACTAAGGCTGGGTTCACACTATGTGCGGACACGGGGCACAGCAGGGGGTCGGGAGCGTCTCCGTTCACCATTTCAGGTCCGAATTAGGTCCCAATTTTTGCCTGAATTCAGACCTGAAACAGAGCCAAATAGGCCGCCCCAGAGATGTGTGAACCGGCTCTATTGAGAGCCAGTCTCACTCTCCTGTCATGCTAATTAGATGCGGAGAATCCCGAACTGAATTTGCAATAGTGTGAACCCAGCCTAAAAAGATTCCCGCTTTTATTTAATGGCAAAAGGGCATAAAAGAACATAGCATCTCAAAAAAAAAAAAGATCCTTGACAAAATAAAAAATCTCATCTAAGCACATATTTGTTGAAGGAAGTTCTCTACAAGTTACATTTTTGAGTCATTACAAAGATGGCATCTGACTGATTAACCCAGGGAAGGGTAACCCTGTAATTTTAAAAAAAATTTTATTTAATTACATTGTGTGTGTTTGAGGATATTTTCACTTCCTGTCCAGTAGGAAACATCCTTCAAAAAGGGAAAACCCTTTTCAAACAATTATTACCAGAACACATGTGCCCCTTGGAAGATTTTCTCTCTATGACAACTCTAAATTGTAATGCCACGTACACACAAGCAAACTTTTTGGCCGGACTGGTCTGACGGTCTAATCAACGGACTTTCCGCAGACTTCTGACGGACTTTCTGAACAAACGGGCTTGCCTACATATGATCACACCATTCGTACGTGAGGACCTATGACCGGACTAAAATAAGCAAGTTGATAGCCAATAGCTGCCCTAGCATCGGTTTTTGTCCGTCGGACTAGCATACAGACGAGCGGACTTTTCGACCGGACTCAAGTCCGTCGGAAAGATTAGAAACATGTTCCAAATCTAAAGTCCATCAGATTTTCGACCGAAAAAGTCACTATACCTGACCTAGAAACAGTAATTTCAACAAAAACAAGCCTACTTGATTAATTTAAACACTTCACAAAACCATGGTCGTAAATGAAAAATAGAGAATATTAATATATCACTTTAATACATGCAACAGCATGTATGACGCTTGAGAAACAACAGAGAAAAAAAAAAAACTGGAACCATTTTCCTTGCCCTCTGTTCCCTCTTCCTACTGCCTATGTGATTAAATTCTGATCAAGGTTAATGTCGAATACACTGTTCTATAGAAAAATGAAACAATTCTCTGTAGCGTCATGTTTCTTCTAGAAGACCACTTTATGTAGACTCCAAGGTCAAAAGAAAGTGACAAAAGATTCTACGCAGTAGAGGGGCTGCTGGTTTATTTGTAGTGTTAGTAAAACATCTTTACATTTCTGTACTCCAATATAAATCCTTTGTTTCTATGTCTACGTGCTCTTGATGCAGTTCATCTAGAATCACGCTATATGCTTTGCAGACTGCAAGGTCAGAAGCAAATGACAAAAGCTTCCACGCAGTAAGGAGGCTTCTGATGTATTTGTAGTGTCAGTAAAACACCTTTGCATTTTTGCACTCCAATAAAAATCCTGTTTTTCTATGTCTGTGTGCTTGGTGGCTGATATATAGCGTAATGAACTTTTGTGCAACACTTTCTTCTAACCTCACAAAAACAAAGTAATGACATTATGCCATTACATGAGAGTATTGATAGATGATTACAGTTTTCTGTTATATCACAGATTATAGGTCAATAAACACAAAAACTGGCACATCAGTATAATGTTCCTTAAAGTTGTGGATAGTTTCAGCTATGTGAATGAGATGTGAAAATTACAGTGCTGCTGCTAAAAAGATCATTATCCTTGTGTTAAAGCTTTGTGAATTGAACTTAAAGGCAGAATGTTTTGTTATCTTAATGCATTCTATGATGATGATGATGATTATGATAATATTATTATTATACGGGATTTATATATATGTTTTATAAAATAAAGGGAGACAGTACAGTTACAAAACAATTCAATACAAGAGGGTTAAGAGGACCTTGCTCATGAGAGCTTACAGTCTATAGGGAAGGGCAAGTAATCCAAAAAATAAAAACTATAAGGGATGAGTTGTTCGAGAAATCAAAATGTACTTGTTGGCTAGAGGTGGGATTGCATTAGGCCCCCTTCACATTTTGTAAATGAGGTTTAATGTTGATAAATGTAAAGATATGCACTTGGGGGCCAATACATTCTATGCATTAAGATAAAAAAAAAAGCCTTCTGTGTGTAGCAGCCCCCCTCAGCCCCCTTATACTTACCTGAGACCCATCTCTATCCAGCGATGTGAACCAGTGCCTCAGGACTTTCCCTCCTGATTGGCTAAGACACAGCAGCAGTGCTATTGGCTCCCGCTGCTGTCATTTAAAGTCAGTTGGCCAATCAGGAGAGAGATGGGGTGGGGCTGAACCACAGCTCTGTGTCTGAATGGTTACACAGAGCTGCGGCTCAGCTCAGGTGCCCCTTTAACAAGTTGCTTGCTGTGGGGGCACTCAACAGAAGGGAGGGACCAGGAGTGCTGTAGAGGGACCTGAAAAGAGGAGGATCCAATCTGTGAAAGACCATCGTAAACAGCAGGTAAGTATAACATGTTTGTTATTTTAAAGGAAAAAAAGACTTTAGTATCACTTTAATAATATCATGCAATGCCAAGCTGAGGTTTTCAAAGCAAGCAAAGTCCTTTCTTGCATTAAGAGAGGTATGGACAGCAGAGATAGAGAGAGTGATATCATTGTGCTCCTGAATAAATCATTAGTAAGACCGCATCTGGAATATGCAGTTCAGTTTTAGGCACCAGTTCTTTTTTTTTTTTAATCAAAACTACATTTATTGAGCATATAAAATATTTGAACACTCGTGTAATACAGTGCAACAGGCACTACAATTACAAATCAATCCAATTGATATACATGAAAGCATGATATGAGTCAGTAGGGAAGCTTGCTTAATACATTCTGTTAGGTAGTATAACATTATGGGGGTGATGGGGGAGAGTGCTGGGGAACCTGAAGGGGGCCAATAGGATTACTACAGAGGTGTGTGTCTAATCCTTTGCATCACAGGTGGAGTCGTCCTCCAGCCATCTGGCCCAGACTTTATGATATTTATCGGGGCAGCTCCTGTGGATATAGAGTAGTTTTTTATATGGGAGGGTATTATTAACCACTCTGATCCACTGTTATAGTGTGGGGGGGGGGCCCTCATCCACTTCTTGGCTATCTGTAATCTGGCTAGGAATAATGTTTCCTGTAAACATATATTAAGATATTTCTCACCTTCAGAGAGTGAGAGGAGCCCCAACACGCATTGGCAGGGGCAAAGAGACAGTGGGGAGCCCATGCGGTCATAGAGGAACCAAACCACCTGAGTCCAGAATCCCTGTATGAACGGACAAGTCCAGAGTAAGTGGTAGAAGGAGGCATTAGGGTGGCTGCAACTGGGGCAATCAGGGTCATGCCCTGGTCTGTATTTAGATATGCGGTAGGGCATTAAATACGATCTGTGAAGAATGTATAAATGGGTGAGGCGGTCAGAAAGTTTTGGAGATACAGATTTACAGTTAGCGAGGGCCTCGTCCCAATCCTCCTCCGACAGTGCCCAGGTCAAACTCCCATCGGGTTTTCAATTGGTGAGCATTGGCAGTAACTGTGGGTGTCAGGAGGTATGTGTAGATGTTAGAGATTAGCTTTTTGAGGTCCTTGCCCAGTACAATATCCACCAGTGGAATGTCAAGGGCTGGGATGGATTCCCTAAACTGTTAGTTGAGTGCATGCCGAAGCTGAAGGTAGCGGAAAAACATGTGATTGGGCAGGGCGAAATTGTCTTTGAGAGTTTGGAAGGATTTGACCATCCCATTGGCTACAACTTGTGACAGATATATGATGCCTTTATTAATCCACATTCCATGGTCAGGGATTGAGGTCAGTTCGGGCATGTGTGGGTTGTCCCAAGGGGAGTGTGAGAGTGGGGGGAGGGTGCCTCTCCAAGGTGCATGGCAAGTTGCCAGACCTTACAGTGGTGAGATAGCATGTGTTTTCTGTCCCCGGTTTGGAGCGAGCCGCAAGGTCTGCAAAAAAACATTTGGAATGGATGGGTCAGTGGGCCGGAGGCCTGTGAGCAGACTAGGGTAGAGTATTGTTCTCTATCAGTGTGGTTGAAGTGAAAAAAGTGAGAGAGTTGGGACGCTATGTAGTAAAGGGAGAGGTCAGGGAGTGCAGTGCCACCTAGATTGGTTGGACATTTCAGGGCTCGCCACGACAGTTTATGGCGAGAAGAGCCCCAAATTAACGTATTGAGGATAGATTCCATGGACTTAAAGATGCACGGGGGGAGGTACAGCGGGGCATGCCAGAAAACAAACAAGCTTGGGAAGGAGAATCATTTTGGCCAAGTTTATTTGACCTATAACCCCAAGGGGGAGACGGAACCATATTTGTGTTTTGGCTTTCAGGACTGCGTATAGAGGTTCAATATTTAGAGTGATGTAGTCAAGCAGGGATCTGGAAATATGGATGCCCAGGTACTTGATGCTGCTAGCTTTAATCGGGGAGAGCAGCTTGATCAGCAGTGGGGGCGCCCAGATCTAACGGGAGGACTTGGGACTTGGTCCAGTTTATTTGAAACCCTGAAAAAGACCCAAGGGCTATGATAGTTTGGAGAGCTGTTTGAAGAGAGGGGCCAGCATCAGCCAGGTAGCGGAGCATATCATCCGTGTACAGGCTGATCACCCCTGTCAGTTGGTTGCAGCGGAGGCCCCTAATATCTGGGTGATTTCTGAGGGCTGTAGCCAGAGGCTCAACAGCCAGAGCGTACAGTAGAGGTGAGATGGGGCAGCCCTGGTGCATACCACGTGAAAGTGGGAACGAGGAGAGGATTCTGCCATTGACCTGGATGCGCGCCGTGGGGGCTTGGTAGAGTAGTTGAAGCCACTTAATAAACTTTGGGCCAAATCCGAACCTATGGAGGCATTCCCACAAGTAGCTCCAATCCACAGAGTCGAACGCCTTGGCGGCATCCAAGCTGACCACCACTCTGGAGCCTACATCTGTGTGCTGGGATTGGAGGTTCATGTGGAGCCGTCTGAGGTTGAGGGCAGTGTTTTTGTCAGACATGAACCCGGTCTGATCGGGGTATATTAGACTGGATATTACTTTGTTGAGGCTTAGGGCTAGTATTTTAGCTAGTATTTTTACGTCTAATTGGAGGAGAGAGATGGGCCTGTATGATTCAGGGAACAGTGGATCTTTGCCTGGTTTAGGTATAAGGACAATGAGGGCTTTACTCATAGATGTCGGGAGTGCATTCGTGTTGAATATGTGAGTATAAAGTTTGCAGAGTTTAGGGATAAGGGTTTTCGCCAAATTGCTTGTAAAACTTGAGCAGGAGCCCAACCAAACCCGGTGCCTTGGATGTGAGGAGTTGCACCAGAGCCTCATTCTGGTGGTTATAGGCACTTCGAGCTGATCGACCTGGGAAGGGGTAAGTGTGGAGAAAGTGATTTTTTTGTAGGAATGTTGACAGTTCGTCTTGGGAATAATGAGTGGTAGAGGAGTACAGGTCAGAATAGAAGGTCCTGAACTCCTCGGCCACTTGGTCAGGGTCTGTAATCATGGTCCTAGATGTCGATTGGAGAGAAACCACTACTGGGGGTTTGTGGTCCAAGTGGGCCATATAGGTGAGGAGCTTGCCAGCTCGTTCACCATGCTCGAATATTCGTTATTTGGTAAAGAAGATGCCCTGCTTGGCTTTCTCGAGGTGTAGTTGGTCCGTGAGTCTGGTCTGCATTCGCACAAGAGAGGCGTTGGCTGCTGTTGGATCAGTCTGGAAGACCTGTTCTAGGGTGTGTAGGCGTTCCTCCGCCTGGCGAAGCAGTAATTTAGAGGAGGACTTGTGTCTATTAATTCGCATAGAGAGGATCATACAGGCATGTAATTTAAAGGCTTCCCACATGGAACCGACCAGAGCAGAACCCTCATTTGTGCGGAAGTAATGTTCCCACTCCACCTGGACAGTGTCCAGGCCAGACAGGGTAGTGAGCCAAAACGGGTTCAGCTTCCATATCCGGACCGCAGGGGGAGACGGCAGCTGCAACATGATCCAGTATGGGGAGTGGTCAGAGATCACTCTAGCATCAAAGCCTGTGTCAAGAAATTGGGGGAGGAGGGAAGGAGTGAGAAAAATGAAGTCTATACGGGACATGGCTGATCATGAGGGTGTAAAGCAGGAGAAGCGTGGTAATGTTGGGTGCTTGTATCTCCACGTATCAGTGAGGGTAAATTCTGCGAGGAATCTCCCAAATCTGGTGGTGCTAGGTGTGGAGGTTGGGGGGGTAGTTAAGCTCAATCTGTCAAGGTTAGGGGTAATGACCATATTGCATATTGAAGTTCCCGGCCCAGATGGCAGGCACTGTCGGGTGTTGAGCCATGAAGGCTATCCCCATCTGCAGCACAGCAAAATGAAATGGTGGAGGAATGTAGAAAGCCAGGAGGAGAACCTTCAGGTCTCCAATTGTGGCGGGTAGAAACAATGACCGGCCCTGGGGGTCCAACTGTAGTGTGTGGAGCTGAAACTGCACCGTCTTGGCAATGAGAATCGCAACCCCACGGGAGTTGGTGGTGTGTGGGGCCTGGTACAGCCATCCCACCCGGGGCTTTTTGAGACTCATTTGCTTCTGGCCTGCCAGGTGAGTCTCGACGAGAATTGAGACGTCCGCCCGCTGGGATTTAAGGTGTGAAAGGACTGCTGTACGTTTGGCCTTCTCACCGAGACCCCGGACATTCCAGGTCATTATTTTTAGGGATGCCATAAGGTGCAAGGGGGGTCAATATGTACAGTCGGACTCCCAAGGGGCGGCAGGCAACATATAACAGTAAAAACAACATAAAACAATTCCTGGCATAGTAAAAGTGCATAGCGAGCACCCAGGAGTCGGAGGAGCCAGTCGATGGGTGCCATGACAACTTTGTTAAGCCATTGCGGGCGTGGGTCAAACACACAATAATGGGAGATTTAATAGGCTCAGACAGGAGGGTTATACACATATATGGCGACATAGAGAAAAAAGCAACATATTTCATGCAGTACATCAATATGGATTCAAAAAGTAGGAAAAAAATGCAAAAAACAAAAAACAACAACAGACAGACTGCAACAGCACTGGGCCAGCAGGGTAGATTTAACACTCTGACATCCACTATAGGAATATGGGCAGAGGCTGGCCAGGGAAACGGTATTAGTGAACTGGCAGACAAGGGTGGCAGAAATCCCACTGTCTTGGGATGACCAGCAAGGTCAGTAAGGCGGTCAAACTGGAGAGCGCACAACTGTGCAGGGGGGGGGGTTCCAGTCTTGGGGGTACAGATGCAGGCGAGCCGCCCCGAGATGTGTGACTCAAGCATATTGTGAGGAAAAGGCAGCAATTTGCCAGGTGGATGTGGGGAAAGCAGAACAATTGCGGAGCCTCAATGGAGGATGGGAGGGAGGGAGGACATCAATGTAAATATAATGTGAGACCAACTCACGGTTCCCGGATAGGTAATAAGAGCACAAAGCCTGCAGGGTGAGTGGTCATTCAATTCCGGACGGTGCGTGGCTTCCGTGCTCAAGGCTGTGGAAATAAGTGTGGGACGGGCCAGCTGCGCAGTGTTGTTCCAGCCAGGAGAGAACGGCCTGCGGGTCTTCAAAGAAATGCGCCTTGCCGTTGCTTGTCACGCGGAGCCATGCTGGTAAGAGCATCGCGTATGGTAAGTGATGCACATGGAGTTGTCTCTATGCCACAGTGAATCGCGCTCTTTTTTTCTGGACTTCAGCCGAGAAATCCGGGAACACCGCTACTGTCACATTGCCGATGGGGATGTTGCCTCTTTCCCAAGTAAGCCTGAGGATTGTGTCTCGATCGCGGTAGTTCAGGAACTTGGCAATGAAAGTCCGCGGCGGTGCTCCAGCGGGGGGGCTTCCCAGCAAGGCGGTGTGCACACTCCACCACGAATGTGGAGGAGAAGGCATCCCTGCCGTAGGTCTTGATGAGCAGGTTTTCCAGGTACGTGGGGGGGTTGGCACCCTCAGATCCTGAGACAAAGTAACAGTCTAAGGAATTGAGGCACAGTGGTTTCCCCAGGTCAAAGAAGTTCTGTGTGCAAAGGTCAATTCAGAAACAAATGGCAACAGTTTTTTGGGATAAGAAGGGAGTTCAGTCAGTGGGCTACCTCCAAAAGGGTTCAACCAACAATGCAACATAATACTGTGCTTTATTGACAAAGTTGAGGCAAAATATCAAGGAAAAACATTGAGGAAAGCTCACCAAAGGTGTCATCCTGTTGCATGATGCCTCGTCACATACTGCAGGTGAAACAATGGCAAAACTGACCTCCTTAGGCTTTCAAGTGATGCCCCATTCACCATATTCACCCAACCTGGCTCCTTCTGACTATCATCTGATCCCCAATCTCAAAAAACACAGAAAAGGACAACAATTTGGGAGTGTTCCGGAGGCAACTAATGCTGGAAATGAGTGGTTACACCAGCAGTCGGAAGAATTTTATTTGCAGGGACTTAAGAAGCTGCAGGACAGAATATGTAGAATATTGTGGTAGTTACAGCTTCCTAGCTAATTTTTTTCTGGGTAAGGCTCCATACTTATCAGCACCCCCTTGTATAACTGGATACTAATATTTATAGGTAAAGTTGATCCAGGGATTATCCGATTGTCTCTTGGGGGATCAAGGAGGATTATTTTTCCCCCTGTTGGAGCAAATTGGATCATTCTTTGCTAGGATTTTTTGCCTTCCTCCTCCTGTGGGTATAGGAATGTGTATATAGGATTGTATAATTTCTTATTTTCCTTTTGAACTAGATGAACTTGTGTCTTGTTTCAACCAGACATATAGGGCGTACACACGGTCGGACTTTGTTCGGACATTCCGACAACAAAATCCTAGGATTTTTTCCGACGGATGTTGGCTCAAACTTGTTTTGCCTACACACGGTCGCACAAAGTTGTCGGAATTTCCGATCGCCAACAACGCGGTGACGTACACCACGTACGACGAGACTAGAAAAGGCTGGTTCAGAACCAAGTGCGGCACCCTTTGGGCTCCTTTTGCTAATCTCGTGTTAGTAAAAGTTTGGTGAGAGACGATTCACGCTTTTTCAGACTCGTGGCTTTCAGATCGTTTTCTGACGTTCAGTTTGTGCTTGTGAGTTTTGTATCTGCTCTTCAGTGCGTGCAGTCAGTTCGTATCGGAGTTTTCTGTGTGATCTTGCCTGCTCGTTGCTGTTTTTCAGGTCACTCTTCACAGGCCTTGCTGTTCTTCAGTGCGTTCTGTTACTTCGTTCTGAGCAGCCGACCGTTTTCTAGCCATGTTTCGTATGCGTACTCCTCGTAGAGTTCGTGCTGTGCGGGGGCTTGGTGTTGGGGTCCTGACCTTGACACAAGTCCAGTCCATGAACAGGGTGGGGAGGAGTTCATGGACCAAGAATTAGTTGCTTCAGCGTGACCAGTTCTGTCATATGCCTTTGCTCCGTGAGATCCGTGAGAATAATCCTGATGATTTCAGGAACTTTCTCAGGATGACGGACCCCGTGTTTCACCGTTTGTTGGCTTCGCTGACCCCCTATATCAGCAGGCAGGATACCTGCATCACTCCGGAGCAGAGGTTGGTCGCTACCTTGCGGTATTTGGCCACAGGGAGAAGCCTGCAGGACCTCAAGTTCTCGACAGGCATCTCCCCCCAGGCTCTGGGGATCATTATCCCAGAGACCTGTTCTGCCATCATCCAGGTCCTGCAGAAGGAGTATATGAAGGTAAGATTTTTATTCTTTTATATCACATTTTATTGTATTGAATGTTTGCTAATATATTGTATTTCTTTCCTCATTCCCTAATTACCATGATTGTAATATGCTGTGAATGTCCCCTTTGTCCTCATGCATGCTGGATTTTTATGTCATTATTATTTTAGGTCCTTCATACATATTTGCCCTTCAATAACCTCCCCAGCATGGTGTCTCCTGCCCTATATTCACTTCATGTAGTCACTTAACAATGTATTTTATCAGCTCCATAGTAGTGCTTTACCCCAAACACCCCCTAAAATGTTTGGAAATGTTATTTTTGATTTAAATTCAGGCAGAGTGCCAGAGGCTTTTTTTTGTGGTGTCCCCAAATTTTTTGTAACCCTCCCCCCCCCAACTGCTAAGTCAGCTGATCCCAATTCATTATCCTCAATCATCTATCTGCTGACTTTGCCAAACCCATACACACTATACCCATCTCTTTACTGGTCAGATTTATGGATGAATTCCCCAAAGCATGTAGTGCAAGGGCCTGCCTGTCTACTTTCCAATGGTACTGTTTAAAGTTCTTGTATCCTATTATTATCTTGATAGGTAATAGCAGAATGTCCAAATGTCCTCAAATGTGTACAGTGTGTATTTATATCTTTGTATTATGACACTTCTTACCTGTCCAGTGGTCTGCCAATAGTGTAACTAAGGAGGGGCTGTTCCAAGTAATACCCTGTATTTAGGCATTCATCTCTCAACGAAGTGAAGAGGGTTACCTGTCCAAGAGTTCCCCCCCCCTATAATGTTAGAAATGGACCATGAGAGGGGGAATATGATAGGTGTACCTTATACTTTGTTGTTGTAAAATTCCCCTTAGTAAATGCTATCTGGAGGTTGACCCATAATGTTTGTGTCTAATCTGCTTGCCATGTTTCTGTGAAAAAATAGTAATGTTTATTGTTTTTTCCTCAACAGTTTCCTTCCACGCCACAGGAATGACAGACTGTGGCCTCCCACTTTGCCCAGCAGTGGGACTTTCCTAACTGCGGAGGGGCAATTGATGGGAAACATGTCCACATTGTCCCACCACCCAACTCGGGGTCGTACTATTATAATTACAAGGGGTTTAATAGTATAGTGATGTTGGCGGTGGTGTCGGCTAATTACGACTTCTTGTATGTGGATGTGGGGAAGAATGGCCGGATGTCCGATGGTGGAGTGATCGCCCAGACGGAGTTCTACAGGCATCTCCAGAATGGCAGCTTGGACTTGCCACCTCCAGAGGACAATGTTGAAGGTCTCCCATTTGTGTTCGTTGCTGATGAAGCGTTTGCGCTGGGGGACCACCTGATGCGGCCATTCCCGATGAGGACCCTCACCCCGGAACAGAGGGTTTTTAATTACCGGCTTGCCAGAGCCCGAAGAGTGGTGGAGAACACATTTGGAATCCTGGCCAGCCGGTTCTGACTATTTCTGACACCCATCCATATGGCGGAGTATAAACTGAACCATATTATACTGTCGTGCTGTGTTCTCCATAATTTTTTAAGAAAACATTCAGCCAACTATGCTGGCTCAGTTGGGCCTGAGGCCGGAATACCAAATACATCAACAATGACGGCGCTTGAAAGCGGCCGTCCTGGCTTGTCCTCCCTGAGTGCCCGTGATGTCCGGTTACGATACCTGCAGTTCTTTGCGGGTAGGGGGGCTATCAATATGCCAGACAATCTGTGACACCTTTTTCAAATAAAAAACAACCAAAGGCAATTCTTGGTGGACATTTACTGCTTGTGTTTGTTTGAGCTGACCCTGACAGAAATGTGTTGAGTGCAGAAAATGTCGTGATTGGGTAACCTTATAAAGAATAGTGTTGGCTGGTACTTCCTAAATGCAAAAACACATTTCACTACAAGTGCACTTGCAACTGCACTGAACTTGCACTTGTAGTGCAAAGTGTATTTGCCCTTAGGAAATAACCCCCATTTTTGCATAAAACAGCAATTACATCACCCCAAAAGTGTTGTAGTGTTGAGACAATAATCCACACATTCTTGAGTAAGGCACTTTTTTATACCTGCACAATCACATGTGCATTTACCAAAGGTTTTTAAAACAAAACAACATGTTTGTTGTATAACAATTTTTGGGGGGGCATTATCAAAAATCGAAATATCCATTTTAGATAAAACAGGCCTGTGTAAAACTAACAAGAAAGCCAAAAAACTTGAACTTACAAAGTTCACATTAGGTAAAACCTGAAGGCTATATCAGACATCAGTATTTAGGAACTGGGTTTGATATAGCGTTCAGATGGGGGGAAATCACCCCTGGAAAAGCCAAATTTGGAAGATGCACACCAATTTACGAATGTCAACATGTGCTATCTGCCATCAGGGGGGATCAAGGGACGTGTTTTGGGGGAGCAAGTCCTTCCTCAATGCGACTTTATAATTGAGGAAGGGGTTGCACCCCCAAAACGCGTCCATTGATCTCCCGTGATGGCAGATAGCACATGTTGGCACACTGTGTGCATCCTCCAAATTTGGCTTTTCTAAACATTGTAAAAATTTTTGTAAGATAAAACAGGTGATTTTGTGGGGTTTAAATTCGCCCCAAAACATCAATGATGTTATTATTTTTTTTAATAACATCAGTGATTTGTTGTTGGATGTTTTGCAATTGGAGATTACACCCCATGATCTCCCCGATCAGTATCTGGGCACTTTCAGATGTAAAGCGTTCTGGATCACGATCACCTAAAAAGAGATAAAGAACAAAAAAAACAGGTCTCAAAAATCTGCCAACATCCATCTCTTTTACCTGAGCCTGTGGTCGCAGACACTCACCTGTTGTGGTGCCAATCTCCACCACGTCTTCTTCCTCCTGCTCTTCTTCTTGTGTTGGTATTTCCCCTTCTTCCAGAGGGGGGGGTCTCTGGTCTCCTGAGATGAGGAGTGTCCTCCGAGTCTTTTCTCCCCTATGTAAAACAAAAATGGTATACTTAGCACACAGATATTTGATGGCAGAACTAGAAATAGGAAACATTGCTTGGAAGTGGGGTACAATTGTCTATTTTAGCAGAGTTCCAAGATGTATATTTTTTATTGCCCTTTGTCAAGCTGCAATACTTTACCTGTTTGGTACAAGCTTCACAGATGTAGCCCCCCTATAGTATACACTGGAGCACCTGTGTGGCCCCCCTAATAAAAATGGTGTTCTTGTGTCCCACACTAGTGCTCCAGTGTCCAGATGTGAAAACAGCTGCTCAGTGTCCTCTCCTTACACAGAATCTAGTTTGCATTTCATTCTAGTAACAAACCCATCTACACAAACAAATATTTGGCATCCAAGTAGGCCCAAAAAAAATGTGGGAAAATGCATATGGCCTAAACAATGGTGTTCTAGAGGCCGAAAGAAAAATGTTTGATACGAACGAATAATGGGCCCATGAACATTAAAGTTGACCTTTTTAAACGTTACAATTACTAAAAGCATATGGAGCAGAACGAACGGAATAAAGACAGAAAGAATATGAACACAGCACAACTACTTACTTTTTTGCAGCACTCTCCGGATCTTTCGGTACTGCTCTGGCTCTCTCAACTTCAGGTCCGACCGCCGCTTCCTGAGCTGATCTTTAGACCTTTGTACCCCGAAATTCCGCTCTAGACTCCTGACCACTTTCGCCATGATCTTGGCCTTTCGGATGTTCGGGTTGGGGTAAGGCCCATATTTTCCGTCATAGTCGGACTTCCTCATGATGTCGACCATCTCCAACATCTCCCCAAACGACATATTTGTGGCCTTAAAACGTCTCCTTCTGGATCGGGACGTGCCTGGATCCGCCCTTTCCTCCTCCTCCTCCTCGTTGCTACAATTAGCCCGCACCTGCTGTATGTCCGCCATCATGCTCTTCACCCACTGCGCAGAACGAAAAGGGGCGGGGAATACACTAGAAAGAACGTCAGGGGCGGGCGGAGTTACACGCATGCGCAGTGTATATAAAGCGTAACACGTGTGCGTATTACGTTTGATCTGTGAGCGGAGGAAGGAGCATTGAACGCGGCGATCGTAAGAACGAAGGTAAGAGACAAACTAGGGCCTATACTGCTTCTATAGATTGAGGCCTATATTGTAACAAGATTAGGAGAGTTTGGTGTGACATTAGGCTTTGTCTTGTGTTGTGTCTTGCAGTGAACATGGATATGGTACTGAAAGATCAGGACTTCATTTCAGTCTTCATAGAGATGCTAAGGGAGCTGCCCTGTCTGTGGGAGATTAAACACCCCCATTACAAGAACCAAACAAAGAGGAAGGCAGCACTGGAGCAATTGTGTGAAATTGTGAAGCAGGTGATCCCCACGGCAGACATCACTTTTTTAAAGATTTTCATTGGTGGCCTGAGGAGCACATATCTGAGGGAGCGCAATAAAGTCCTGGATTCGCAGAGATCCAGAGCAGCAGGTGACATCTATGTCCCCAGGATGTTGTACTACGACAGGCTGCACTTTCTGGCAGGCCAGACTGAACCCAGGCCATCCCTCTCCAGTCTTCCTTCCACGCTTCCTTCCCCCCTGGCTGAAGCTTCTGACGCCCAACCTGGGTCTTCCAGGCCACATGTAGAGGAGCCCAGATTGAGCCAGGTATAGCATTCCTCTAAATATTTCTGCTTGTCCAATCAATGATGTGAACTAGATGTTAGTTGGGAGTACTAATTTATGATTGTGATTGATGATGCAAAAACTAAAACCATGTCCCTTTTTCATACACAGGGAAGTCTCAGCCAGGAGGTGGCCGGGCCGAGCCGACTGGCTGATCTGCAGGTCCCTCCATCCCCCCTGGAAAGAGAAAGTGGCAGTAGGAGGAGTACCCTAGAGGAGGCGGCTATCAGATTTTTTTGTAGGGCTACAGAGGTCCTGGGAGCACCACACACCAGGCAGGAGAACATTGCTGCATTCATAGCATATAAAATGCAGAGGATGGAGGAGGGCCAAAAAGCCATGTGTGAGGCCCTCATATCTGAGGCTCTGGCGAAAGGTGTGAGGGGCCAAATTACACCTCACACACAGCTTTGGGATGGTCCTCCTCCTCCTCCTGCAGGTCCTACTCCTCCTCCAGGTCCTACTCCTCCTCCTGCCACATCTCCAACTGCACAGCCACAGCCCGGAAGGAAGTGTGGAAGGAAGACCAGAGAGTGATTGCCCTGGATCCAGTCTGGTCGGCCAAAAGATGCAGCCTCTTGTGGTACCACAGCCTGGGGACACTTATGTCATCTGCTGCTATCCGAGTCTCTGTGAATCCCGGACCAGACTGCCCTCCCTTACATATGGACTCCTCAGGCCACCAATTTTGAGGTTTAAGAATTGATGTCTGCCGTGGGGGTCCCAGGCTTCACTAATTTCTGCTGTTGATCCAGTGTTGCCTTCCTCTTTGTTTGGTTCTGAGCCCTTAATAAAGGAGTTTTGTTTTGAATTATACTCTCCTATGTGTTTTACTTCAAAAATGACAGTTTGTTTGTGAGGATTCAGGTACATTTCTAATATACAATGTGAAATGAACAAGGGACACCAACAACAAAAAATCTCCTGGAGATTAAATAATAAAAGATATCAATGGTGTTGGGGTAACTTGACACACAAAACACAGACAAAAATATTCTGGAGTAAAAATAAAAATAACATTGAACAAAGATCAGCCTTGGAAAAAATCCAAACATTAAAGAAAAAAAAAGGCTTAAAAAAAAAAAAAAAAAAAACATAAAAAATATAAAACTGTCAGATGTGACATCTAATAACAATATATTGAGGGAATCCCACTAAAAAAACACAAATAAAACTTTGTGAGAAGTGTGTGTGAATATGAGCAGCAAAATGACTTAATTCTTGTCACATTATAAAGAAGAAGAGAGTGCGCTGTATTAAACCATTTTTTACATTGCAGCATGACGAAAGTGCTGTATCCATTGCGAACGCTAAGTTTACCAGAACGAGCTGTCCCGTGTCAGAATTTCTTCTGAGCATGCGTGGCACTTTGTGCGTCGGAACAGGCCACACACGGTCGGAATTGACGCGATCGGATTTTGTTGTCGGAAAATGTTATCTCCTGCTGTCCAACTTTGTGTGTCGGAAAATCCGATGGAAAATGTCCGATGGCGCCCACACACGGTCGGAATTTCCGACAACACGCTCCGATCGGACAATGTCCATCGGAAAATCCGACCGTGTGTACGGGGCATAACTATGTAACTATATATTTGTGATTACTCACAGGAGATTTAGTGATTACATATGAATGGTCACGAATAGCTGCAGACGCTGTCAGGCTCCCATTGCTTTTAATAGGCTTCCCATCCACACCTATAAACGTGGATCCCCCCTGAGTCTTCCTTGGGGAAATTGCTAGTGACCCTATTCACAAGTGTGAATGGACCCTTAAAGCAGAATTTTACCTATAATGATTTGATAACAATTAATGCTCTTTAACAAAAGAACACACATTCCACATTAATAATTATGCTACACAAATGTGTGTGTGCTGTAAATTGCCTCCAGCATTGTTCCTGTTTTATCCTGCTGAAGGCCACCATTTTGTTGTAGCCCAGAGCAGTCACTTCCTCATTGGAAACGCTCCCCCTCTCCTTGGACTTAAAAACGATGTTGTTTTCTTCAATTTAAATATGTAAATTTGTACATTGATTGTATGCCATGGCTCAGATAAAGGGAAAGGCTGACAGAAGCTTTTTACTGCTGAAGTTCACAGTTTGCCAATTAGGGAGAAAGGAGAGAATATCAGGGAGATAAGATAAGACATCATCCTTATAATGTTACCTTTTTTGTGTCTCCCTGGCAGCGGAGTTTGTCCTGTCACCTCTCCTGCTTTTCATTTCTCTCTCCCTAATCTGTGTTCCCTCCGCATGGTCTGTGTCATTCCTCTTGCTTTCTTCCCTCTTAAGCAACAGAAAATCTTAAAGCTGTAAGCTGATCAGCCTCTAGTGGCTCCTATACTAGGCACAATGCTGAGAATAGAGAGCAACTGAGCATGTGCAAAGCAGGGAGAGACAGGGCATTACAGGATTTTAAACAGTATAAGCACCCAGTGGCGTCAGCAAGGGTGCTGACAATTACTGAAGCCCAGAGTGGTTCCCCAAAAAGCCCCGGGTCTCGGGTGGGCACGGTTTTATTATTAGCCCTGAGCGCCACCACGGAGTGGGGACCGATCTGATCCCGAGCGCAGCCGAGTGTAATAGCAGGTCCCGCCTTCTGGAGTCTGCAGCGCTGATGGACGTCCCACTGGTCCAATGCCGGGACCGCGGAACGTGACGTCCATCATAGGTGCTGCAGGCTCCAGAAGGGAATTACAATGCGGCCCCACTCGGCGCTCGGGCAGGCGGCTGGCTCTCCTCTTCTCATCATGGCTCCCTCTGGCTGCCTGGACTCTGGAGTCTAATCTACTGTGTGATGAGCGCGCTTCTGAGCTGTAGGAGGACACCTGAAGTCTGGTCAGGTAGGTGAGTGTATTTCGTGTAGGTGAGTGTATGTCAGGTAGGTCAATGTATGTCGTGTAGGTCAGTTTGTCAGGTAGGTCAGTGTATGTCAGTGTCAAGTAGGTCAGCGTGCGTCAGGTAGGTACTACCAACCCCCTCTTGGTGCTGGGCTCAGACTTCAGGCTGAAGACCCTGTTTTTTTTGCCACCTAGCAACTCCCCTGTAGGCCTCTGCTTTTAATGCTTTACATAGCTATACCTGCAAAAGGGGCCAGCCTAAAGTGATCTATCAGTACTTAATTTTGTGACTAAAGTTCCACTTCCACAATAGGATATAGCTGTAGAGGTTGGAGTAGGGCAGGGGTGCCCAACCTTTTGAAGAGCCAGAGCCACTTAAGCGACTTGGTAACTGGTCGTGGACCACAATGAGTGGAACGGGCAGATGACGGGTCCGTGTCTGCTCTGCATTTGCAGAGTGGACATAACCCACTCTAGTCTATGGGCCCTCCGATGCGATCCACCCAGACGGAAGGAGACAGATCCCCTTCTGTTTTTTTTAGCGAATCAGATTGGAGGTAGGCGGGAATAGATGGACACAAGTCCGTTTACATCTGCTGCTCCATAGAGATGAATGGAGGGTCCGACTGATTGTGTGAAAGGGGCCTAAGGCTGCTTAACGCTGATGTGCTGTGGTTTACCCACATCCTGGGTGCAGTACAGTGCACCTGTGGCTTTCCTGGGGGTTAGCTGCACTTTGCCATAGAGTTCTATATTGTCCTGGAGGTGTGGTGCACTTTTTGAAAGCACACCAAACTTGCAGGTATGAACAGAAGTCTATGGCTCAGCGCAGGTAACCTGTTGGTACACTGTGCTGCACCTACAGATCAGTTTGAAAGCAACCCAGTAACCAATGCAGAACAGATATGCCCATATATACACTGTGATTAAACTGCATTTGGTATCACTCTGCCTGTCAGGAGGCAGTGCGATACAGGAAGCAATGGCTTATGCGGCTCTGCTCCACAGCCGCTTGCTTCCTTTACCACTGAAGCTCTGGGATAGAGGGCTAGTAACCCGCGATCTGGGCTTGCCGACCGCCATCCCAGAGCAGGAGGTTGCGGGCCACATCAAAGGGCTCTGCGGGCCCCATGTGGCCCCCGGGTTGGGCATCCCTGGGTTAGGGAGTGTTCCGAAAGATGGGAGAGGCTTGGGAGAAGTCCTGGACATTAGACATGTGCGATTAGTTTCGTACAAATCGAAAATTTGTACAAATTTCCATAAATTCGTACATTCATGAGGATCCGAAATATGAATTGCTATGCTTCCGAATTTTGTACGAAATACGAAATTTCGTTTACGAATTTTGGATCCAAATTCCTAACGAACATTCGTAATTGTTACAAAAAGTTAACGAACCTAAAAGTTAAAAACCCAGGAAGTTAGCACAGCACAGGGATGGTGGGAGCCCCTCATAATGATAAATTCATCATAACGAACATTCGTAATTATTACAAAGAGTTAACGAAAATTTGTATTTCGTACGAAATTTCGGACACGAATCACGAAATGCGAATTAATTCTAATATGAAACAGAACGAAACAAATATATTGACGGCGCACATGTCTACTGGACATATGGAGGCGCATTTCTGTACTGTATGCTCTGTGTTGAATATAGCATTTGCTTGCATCTTCTGGAACCTTTTGGATACTCTCAGCTCTTGGATGAGAACTTATACATTAATTAATATTAGACCTAATAGCCACAATGTTAACTCAGTCACCAAAGACTTGCTTATCAAGTTCATCTTATTAAATTTCCAGCGGTTCTAGTCCAGAGAAATACAAATCAAAAAACAAATCTGGCTTTGTTTTTTGGATTAAAGTATTACCTTCCTAAAGTATATGTAAGTTATGTAAGTTTAGTCATCAAAATTGAATATATATATATATATATATATATATATATATATATATATATATATATATAAAATTTAAAATATATTTTTATTTAAAATTGGTGATCCTGTCATAAAGGTCTTTGTAGTCACCTCCTGTTATAGAGTGACAACCCTCATCCCCTATCTCCCAACTGTGCTCATGTGTTGTCACTCTATCAAAAAGGCTTCTGATGAAGACTACAAGTGGCCATGTTATTACATATTATATTCACAGGGCCCACTGTTGTCATTATCGGGAAATCCAAAATGACAAATGGTATGCAGTAAGGAAGTTGCTGCAAAGAGAGGAGATCCTAAGTGCACTGAACTGCAATAAACAATGTTAAAAGTGAAAACAAGTGTTTGATTTTTTAATCTACCGCTGATAGGTTAATCTTGTGGGTTACTTGTTAGAGGAAGTTAGATTTGCCTCTGTTCCAGCTTGGCTGAGTTGCATGTAGTTCCACACTGTGCAGGTGGGTGTCGTCACCATCGGCTGGTGTTGGAGAAGCAACGTGTTAAAGCGTATGAGTGCTCCTATGTCCCGGAGACAACTCGGTGGAGGGGGTCCTCCAAGTTGCATTCTGGGAGAGGGTATTTATGGGACAGACGCCATGTTTAGGGTTTTTTTTTGCAGCCACCTGCTGGCCCTCCTGGCCGACAGGTATGCGTTAAGAGTACCACCTCGTGGTCCTCCGTTCCGGAGGCCCACGTCGCTGCGGCGTGTGGGTGGGCCCAGAAGCCTGTCTGGGGCCTACCACAGCAGCAGATGAACAGTCCTGAGCTGTCTATCCTGAGAGAAGAAGCTGGACAACCGAGGAGATCCCAGGAGAGGACCCGTCATGGAAGGATCATGCAGAGTGCTGATCTGGAGAGGGGCCTGGTGACTCGGTTGGAGGACGTATCCTGAAGTAATCTTACTGCATAGTACTGCCGGGTTGGCTTAAAGGTTCAAGTACTGTGTCTGACATTCATTGCAAACCAATACATCCTGTGGCAGAGGATCGTACGGGTTTTATTCCAAACAAGTCTGCGGCAGAGACTTTTGTTCGTGCTACGTACTGGCTGCTAGACAAGTGAGAGAGGTCTATCCAGGCGGGCAAAGATTGGGTCCCACAAGGGGGAGCGCATTCAACCATTCAACCCCAAGTGTTCAATTCAAGAAAATGATCTAATGAATACTAAGGAAAGGTATTTGAGCTTCCCTGCAGCTTTCCTTCTGCCTCTTTCCTGCTTCTTCCTTTATTTTGTTCATTAAAGCATTGGAAAACCTACTCAAGTGTTTGGTGCTTATATCGTCCAGAGGTAAACTCAACGGAACCTTAGACCCGGTGCCGGTGAAACAGAGGTATCAAGAGTGAAGGTAACAAGCCCACTTTAAACCAGCAGCTCCACCGAGAGTTAGTGCTACACAAGCATTTTAATAAAAATGACAAAAGAAGAGCTTTCTATACACTGTGGTTTATTAAACCAAATTCTTTTTAAGGAAACCCTGTCACCGGGTCTAACAAAACATAATTTTTTAATATTTATTTTTTTACTTACAATCCTTGCAAAGTTAGTAGGATTCTGGATTCTAGTTGAAGAGCCTACTATGGCTCCTTTCACCCCTCCCTGCAAAGCCTCCCACTGATACTGGCAGCAGAAGAACTTGCACTGCATGTTAGCAAAACTTTTCTTACTGCAATCTGCAAGCATAAGCTGCTCTCAGCCTTAGCGATAATCACAACACTTTCTTAACAGCTAATTTTGTGCAAGGGGCTCCTGATGTCAGTATCAGTGAGAAGCTTTGTAGCGAGGGGTGATGGAGCGACAGTGGACTCCTCAACTGTCATATTCCTATAAACTTTGCAAGGATTGTAAATAAAAATGTGACAAATAAAGCAGTAACAAATTGAAAAAAATATTGGACACAAATATCTTTTATTTCTGCTCTACTAAAGCTGAACTTTAGCCTTACATTCAGTCTTGCATGCTTGTATAGTCCCTTCCCTTGTACTGAAATGACTTATTCAGATTTCCTTGCACACTTTAACTTCTCACAATGAACATTAAAACCTGTAGCAAATCATTTTCTGTCTGGAGGACAATACAGCGTCATTTAGTCCTTTCTTTGCCAGTATGATTGTCCCTGGCCGCCAAATTCATTTATTGGAATTAATTTCTTTCAGTCATGGAGGCTCAGCAGGACATGTGAGTGCAATCTAGAGAAGTCTGCATGCAAATGCAGCCTGCTTAGGAACACCCAATACCAGTGACGGACGCTCATGTAGGGCACAGGGGTGCCGCCCTTTTAATCCATGTGCTCAGCCCCTAATCTACATGCAGGGCGCCAGAAGCTTGGATTCAAATGTTTTTTTTTTTAGAAGCACATGATTAGAACCTGGGGCTCTAATTGGCTTCAAAAAGGGTAGGCAGAGCGCTGCACCCAGACCCCACCCAGTTGTGTGACATTAGCAAATTATTATACGCTAATATCTTCCTGTTTCTCCTCCCGGCCAATAAGGAAGCAGGTCCTGAGACCCAATTGGATGGGAGTCCTAAGACCCAGGTGGCCGCGAGTCCTTAGTCCAGATTTGGGCATGATGAGAAACGAATGCCTGGTCTCAGGAGGAGATGCAGGGGGGAAGCCGCTGAAGCTGCAACCTGGATGGGGTAAGTGCGGGGCTAGCGGAGGGCCTGGCGGGCGATGGGTGAGAAATGCATCAATCAAGCAAGCGGGCGCCGGGAGTGGGGAAGTTTGGTTGGCTGGCTGGTGGGGGGTGCCTGCATGGCTGGGTGGCCACAGGCATGCCCCCCCCAAGAAAGTTGAGCACCAGCCACCACTGCCCAATACCCTAATACCTAGTACACATGGGCTGAATGTCGAGAGACATTGGCCGGTTCGATAAAAAACGTCCGACATTCGGCCCGTGTGTTTATCAGCTGGCCAGAGTATGAACAGAGGATCTGTTAGTTTCCCTGCACAGTCCACATCCTCCTTCAGTTAGAACATTTCCTAGGACACACATTAACCCCTTCACTGCCCCCTAGTGTTAACCCCTTCACTGCCAGTGACATTTTTACAGTAATCAATTCATTTTTAATCGCACTGATCGCTGTATTAATGCCAATGGTCTCAAAAATGTGTCAAAATTGTCCGATGTGTCCGCCATAATGTTGTAGTCACGATAAAAATCGCTGATCGCCGCCATTAGTAGTAAAAAAAAAATATTAATAAAAATGCCATAAAACTATTTCCTATTTTGTAGACGCTATAACTTTTGCGCAAACAAATCAATATACACTTATTGCAATTTTTTTTTAACAAAAATGTGAGAAAAAATATGTATCGGCCTAAACTGAGGAAAAAAATGTTTTTTTATATATTTTTTGGGGATATTTATTATAGCAAAAAGTAAAAAAATAATGCGTTCTTTTCAAAATTGTCGCTTTTTTTTGTTTATAGCACAATAAATAAAAACGGCAGAGGTGATCAAATACCACCAAAAGAAAGCTCTATTTGTGGGAAAAAAAAGGACATCGATTTTGTTTGGGAGCCACGTTGCACGACCGCGCAATTGTCAGTTAAAGCGACGCAGTGCCGAATCGCAAAAAGTGCTCTGGTCTTTGGCCAGCCAAATGGTCCGGGGCTTACTTTAAGAGGTAAGTTTCAGAAAAAAACCTTAGATTTTAAAATAAGGGTCAGTGCTCTGCAGCCTTACCAGTGCCCATCAATGCAGCCTGATCTATGCCCATCTGCAGCCTCTAATGTGCCCATTATTGCAGCCTGTCTCCTGCCCATCTGCCGCCTCTAACATGCCCATCTGCAGCCTTTAATGTGCCCATTATTGCAGCCTGTGTAGTGCCCATCTGCAGCCTCTAGCATGCCCAGCATTGCAGCCTGTTTATTACACATCTACAATTATATTGGTATCAAAGTGCTCTAAGGAGGGTCAGTTTGGTTTAACCTGAGCTGTCTTTCATTGTAGCGCTCTGTTAGGTCTTCACTTCTCAAAATATCTACAACATAT
This sequence comes from Aquarana catesbeiana, assembly GCF_042186555.1. Classification (NCBI taxonomy): domain Eukaryota; kingdom Metazoa; phylum Chordata; class Amphibia; order Anura; family Ranidae; genus Aquarana; species Aquarana catesbeiana. The sequence goes on along the minus strand of NC_133328.1, from coordinate 595,654,550 downwards.
TGCAGAGGGTTCATTCTCACTGATACTGTAGCAGTTTTATTTCATTGCTGCCAAATGGCAATTTTACATATTTCAGAGTAATCATCTTGGAAAGAAAAAGGTTTCTCTACCTCTTTCATCACTTTTGATGATGCATTACTGTGATTTGAAGAAGCAATGAGCTCAGCCCATCAAAGGGAAGTTTGTCGATGATTTCAGCCGCACCAGTGTTGGATGACATAGATCCGCAATCTCCTGTGTATTCGGCACTCAGTCACTCACAGTCCCTCCCGGCTCATATGATGGACAGAACAGTGGTCCAATGCCGGGCCAGGGGGGTGGGACTGTGTGTGACTGAGCGCCGCATACACAAGAGATCACGGCTGTGTTTAATCCAGCGGCGCTCATCCCCTACTTCCACTCCGAGGCAGCAGGGATCAGCGTATAACACGCACACATGATTTCCCCCTGATTTTCAGGGAGAAAAAGTATCTTATATGCCGATAAATACGATACTCTGTTACTATTTTGCTAATTTAGCAGTGTTTGATTATATACATATCACATTATTTTTTAGCTGACACCTGAACGGATTATTTAGGATCTCCAAGGTCACTCATTTCTATCCATGCCGTGTCTGCCTTCCCATTGTTCCTTGGCCGGGATTTTTCGGTTGGCACGCTACCTCAGCTCCCTTCCCAAGCATATATTGCATCTGTCCTCGGTGAACATAGCCATAGGCACCTACTCTTTGCCGATTGGTGAGTATGGGGTCTTTCTTTTTTTTGTGAGGCCCCTCTTACCATTTGTCCATTTATTCATGTGTTACATTACTTTTTGATCATTCATTTCCAGATATATCCCACAAGCATCCACCGCTGAAGAGTGAGCCACAACTTGCGAAATGCGTCAAGTGCTACAGATGTCATGTATACTCATGTACTTTAAATGCAATGCAATCTCTAAACATGTGCAATACTGTATCAACTTTGGCTTTTGTTTATATTACTTTCTCATGTGTGACTATTTCTGTATTAAACATTTTACTGCATTTACATTTGTCAATTTTATCGGCCAATTGTGCACACCTCATTTAAAGTCCCAAGGGTGACATCCATGTTTCTATTGCATTATTAGGGATGGAGGTGTGTTACTGGTGACACCAGACCTTTCTTCTATTTATATTGTCCCCGGGTGGAGGACACCCAACCTGGTCTGCTGCTACCCTCAGCCAGATAGATATACATTTTATACCACATGCTTAAGTCCAGCATACTCATACACATAGGCCATTTCCTTCCTAGTTCATGCCTTGACCTTTTTCTGTTCCCCACGGCCGGCGGTGGTGGCCTGTTTATGTGGGGAGCTGTGATGTGTACCAAGAGAGGTTATTCATGGGCACGGCCACCGGCATATCGGCGCCATGTTTCCATGCCCATCGCATGATGTTTGCGTCAGCAACGTCATTGTGTATGGGCATGGTCTGTCATCTAGGATGGCTTGGAGTAACCTACATATGGGCACCCCCATTCGGCTGGCGTTCCAGCGCCAGCGGGTCCTGCCACCTCATACATGGCGTTGGAGGCGGAGCCTGCTGGAGCCCCTGCGGGGACATCAATGGGAGGACATACATGGCTGGCTTTTTTTATTTTACTGGTTTTACTTCACATGGGACAGCTCATTTTGCTGCTGCAAGCTACTGATCCTACACAGGTACTTTTCACACCAAGCACGCCAATGTGCCTCGCTATGTTTCTAATCACACTTTTTCACATTTTCACTTTTCCTCTAGAGGGATTGCTTCTTTGACATCCCTTTTCACATATCTGCAGTCTTGTGCACACTCTTCCCTGGTCTCACTATCTGTCTTACCATCGCAACAGGTTGGTTTATACATGCATTTATGCATTCCATTATATACTCCATGATCATTTTGCTAATTTAGCAATGTTTGTTTATACACTTATTTTACTATAGATTACACCTGAATGGATTATCTAGGGGTGGAGTCCACTTGAGCCCTTGTGGAGTTATAAATGGGAGAGCACACATGATTGTGATTTTTCATTTCACTCTTTCACCTCACATGGGACATTTCATTCTGCTGCTGCAAGCCACACAGGTAGACATCTTTATCCTCCACATTGAGCATTTCTCTGTGCTTGGTCATGTTTTCTATGTTTCTTACATTCACACTCTTTCACGTTTCCCCTTTTTAAATTCTTTTTAGGGATTGCCTTTTCTGACATTCCCTTTCCACACATCTGTAGTATTGCATACATTTCTCCTTGGCCTTATACGTTTGCAACAAGTTGGTTTATACATGCATTCATGCATTCTATCATATACTCTGTTACTATTTTGCTAATTTAGCAATGTTTGATTATATACATATCACATTATATTTTAGCTGACACCTGAATGGATTATTTAAGATCTCCAAGGTCACTCATTTCTATCCATGCCATGTCTTCCTTCCCATTGTTCCTTGGCTGGGAGATTTTCGGTTTGCACCGCTTCCTCAGCTCCCTTCCCAAGCATATATTGCATCTATCCTCGGTGAACATAGGCACCTAGGCTTTGCTGATTGGTGAGTATGGGGTCTTTCTTTTTTCTGTGAGGCTCCTCTTACCATTTGTCCATCATTTATTCATGTGTTACATTACTTTTTGATCATTCATTTCCAGATATATCCCACATGCATTCACCCCTGAAGAGTGAGCCACATCTCGTGAAATATGTTGGGTGCTATAGATGTCATGTACAGTGGGGACGGAAACTATTCTGACCGCCTTAAATTTTTCCCTCTTTGTTATATTGCAGCCATTTGCTAAAATCATTTAAGTTCATTTTTTTTTCTCATTAATGTACACACAGCACCCCATATTGACAGAAAAACACACAATGGTTGACATTTTTGCAGATTTATGAAAAAAGAAAAATTGAAATATCACATGGTCCTAAGTATTCAGACCCTTTGCTGTGACACTCATATATTTAACTCAGGTGCAGTCCATTTCTTCTGATCATCCATGAGATGGTTCTACACCTTCATTTGAGTCCAGCTGTGTTTGATTATACTGATTGAACTTGATTAGGAAAGCCACACACCTGTCTATATAAGACCTTACAGCTCACAGCACATGTCAGAGCAAATGAGAATCATGAGGTCAAAGGAACTGCCTGAAGAGCTCAGAGACAGAATTGTGGCAAGGCACAGATCTTAGGTTACGAAAAAATTTCTGCTGCACTTAAGGTTTCTAAGAGCATAGTGGCCTCCATAATCCTTAAATGGAAGACGTTTGGGACAACCAGAACCCTTCCTAGAGCTGGCCATCTGGCCAAACTGTGCTATCGGGGGAGAAGAGCCTTGGTGAGAGAGGTAAAGAAGAACCCAAAGATCACTGTGGCTGAGCTCCAGAGATGCAGTTGGGAGATGGGAGAAAGTTGTAAAAAGTCAACCATCACTGCAGCCCTCCACCAGTCGGGGCTTTATGGCAGAGTGGCCCAACGGAAGCCTCTCCTCAGTGCAAGACACATGAAAGCCTGCATGGAGTTTGCTAAAAAAACACCTGAAGGACTCCAAGATGGTGAGAAATAAGATTCTTTGGTCTGATGAGACCAAGATAGAACTTTTTGGCCTTAATTCTAAGCGGAACGTGTGGAGAAAACCAGGCACTGCTCATTACCTGTCCAATACAGTCCCAACAGTGAAGCATGGTGGTGGCAGCATCTGTGGGGGTGTTTTTCAGCTGCAGGGACAGGATGACTGGTTGCAATCGAGGGAAAGATTAATGCGGCCAAGTACAGGGATATCCTGGACGAAAAACCTTCTCCAGAGTGCTCAGGACCTCAGACTGGGCCGAAGGTTTACCTTCCAACAAGACAATGACCCTAAGCACACAGCTAAAATAAGGAAGGAGTGGCTTCACAACAACTGCATGACTGTTCTTGAATGGCCCAGCCAGGGCCCTGACTTAAACCCAATTGAGTATCTCTGGAGAGACCTAAAAATGGCTGTCCACCAACGTTTACCATCTAACCTGACAGAACTGGAGAGGATCTGCAAGGAGGAATGGCAGAGGATCCCCAAATCCAGGTGTGAAAAACTTGTTGCATTTTTCCCAAAAAGACTCATGGCTGTATTAGATCAAAAGGGTGCTTCTACTAAATACTGAGCAAAGGGTCTGAATACTTAGGACCATGTGATATTTCAGTTTTTCTTTTTTAATAAATCTGCAAAAATGTCAACAATTCTGTGTTTTTATGTCAATATGGGGTGCTGTGTGTACATTAATGAGGAAAAAAATGAACTTAAATGATTTTAGAAAATGACTGCAATATAACAAAGAGTGAAAAATTTAAGGGGGTCTGAATACTTTCCATCCCCACTGTATACTCATTTACTTTAAATGCAATGCAATCTCCAAACATGTGCAGTACTGTATCGGCTTTGCCTTTTTGTTTATGTTACTTTCTCATGTGTGACTATTTCTGTATTAAATATTTTACTGCATTTACATTTGTCAATTTTATCAGCCAATTGTGCACACCTCATTTAAAGTCCCAAGGGCAACATCCATGTTTCAATGGGAAAAATAGTGCCACATTGGTATTAATAGGAGGAAAAGTGTTCCATCGTTGGTGTCAGTGAGAGGACTAGTGCCCAATAGTTGGAGTCAGTGGCAGTAACTATGCTCCACTGTTTCTGACAGTGGGGGGAATAATGCCCCATGGGCAAACAAAGGGCCACATTCGGCCCCCGGACCACTGATCTAAATACAGTAATTGTGAGCAGAAGAACTACTGCAACTAGAATATAACATTAACCATATGTATATAGATGCACACCAGTATAGAAAAGATTAATAACAGTACATACATCTTATGGTATTATCAGCAATGGGCCCAATAGGAGTCCTGGTGGAATTGTGCACGGGTATATACAGTTATTATTAGAGACACCACCAGATGAATGTTGCAGCAAAATCCAGTTGCCGGGGACCCTGAGGATGATGTGGCATCTGCTTTTGTGTCAGAGACCTGAAGACAAGAACAGGGGGATCCTCCAACTGTTATCCAATCAGCCTGGAATAGAGATTCTCATTGGCGGGAAGATTGTCAGCCTATCTACTCAGCACTTTAGTCAGAGTGACGCTCTGCATTCATTCTCTGAATACACCCATGTTGAGCAGCATCTTTCCTGTGTTCAGAATACAGCAGGGAAGCCACTTGGCACAGGATCCAGAAGCAAGTGGAGATAACTGGAGTAGCAGTGTCTATTTCAGTGATTTCCAGGGACATCAGCCAGGTCTGATATGTACATAGTTACATTTGTCCAAGTGGGATGTAACTTATTATGAAATATCCATACCTGGAACTCTTCTTTAAGGTATATCCATCAGAACCAATTTTCACTTCTATCAGTGCAACGCTATCATGCACACATCAGGCATAAGGATCCCAGCTTTGACTTAGCCCAATTAGACAAAGCTTTGTATTATTTCCTATGATAATGTTGAAGTGATATTACTTCCCATACTACAAAAGTTGCCCTCCTCTCCTAGCGGTGAGTCACTGCAGCCTTTTACAAGTCAGGTCAGCTGTAGGTTATTCTGAAGAAAATATTGCAGGGTACCATTTGAAAAACTCGCTATCTTATTTAACATTAGCAAAAGGCATTACCATTTATATTCCCACTGCAGCTAAAAGTGAAAGACTGTCAAATTTTATGATGTCCCATTAGTATGGTGCTCAGTTCTAAACACCCTTTACAAACTCTGTAGAGCATTTAATCAAGGTGATTGACTCTGAGATGTTTGCCAAGTCACTTTTATCCTTGACCTTCAACCCAGGAGATCAATAGCCTTTGCCATTGCCAAAAAAGACAGCTTCATGTGCCAAGCATAAAGTTCTATTTTCCCTAGGTTTCACACATTAAATCTTAAACAGAATTATACAGTACAAACCTTTTAAAAGAGAGCATTAAAATGAATAAAAGTGGTGTTGAAAGAAAATGTGATTTAATTTTGTCTTCTGCAGATGGATTTTTTTTTACACTTAGAGCAAGTACTTTCTGTAATCATAATTAATATATCAAAATATGAACAACAATATTGTAATTGTAGCTCAGTTTAAAATTTAAGAGTGTAATATTATAAAGAAAATAAACCTTAACGGTAGTAGACCACATCCAAGTCCTCAAGCTACTTCTGTGTAAGGTATACACTATGTTGTTAAAAGGGAAACATGGTCCCCTATAAAAAATATCATATCTGTACTTTTTCTTAGTTCCCTGTAAGAGTCACATCAAATACATACTGTCCCTGACAGTGATATTAAAGAAGTGGCAACAATCATAGGTGTTCGCAGCCTATTACATTAGAGTGTGTGCACCCCAAAGCTCAAACACACATGCATGTGTGTGTGTGTGTATATATACTGACGGTTTCAGTAGGGCAGGGATTGGTGTCAGCAAGGCAGTGGCTGGTGTCAGTAGTTTTTATTTTTATTTAATTTTTTATTATTGTTTACAGTTTTATTTCTTTTATTGTTGTTGTTTTACGATCATATTTTTAACCATTTTTTTTAGGAGCCCCATTAGGGGGTTTTGGTGAAATATCAGGGGTCTAAACAAGGGGAATCTGCTCCACACAGGGTGATTAGGGTGTGCCCAGGCACACCTAGCACACCCTGTACACACGCCTATGGCAACAATGCTGCACTGTTCTAAAAGTCAGAGCAAGTTTCCGCTATCATGTCGGCTGTGCCTGCTTGTACTATAGTAGGATGATAGGATACTGCCAGGGGTGTGGTGGTCAGCATTGTCACACCTAGTCCTGCTCAGTGCTTTCTTGATTGACCGCACTGCCTTTGTTGTTTAAACCCTCCCACTGTGAGCTGCAGTGTCTGGGAGGGGGAACAGGTGAGACATCAATGAAGGATTTGACTAAGTCACGGAAGGTAAAGCAAGATTTTAGTTTATAAGGTTTGTGAATTACATACTAACTGAAATTGATGACCATTTAGACTGGCCTGCAGAGGCCTTTAGATGTTCTTTAAAGCGGTAGTAAACTCAGCCGCCGCATTAAAAAAAAAAAAGTATAAGCACCCTAGTATATTGAAGTATACACACACCGCCTAATAATTGTTCCCCATATCTCATTGCAAGTTGGTTTTTTATCATACTTTTTATGTTCCCCTTTGCTGCCGAAGCCTGCGCCATCTTATCTCTTCCCTTTTGCTTCCATACTGTAGTAAACTTACGCCCTTTCTCCTTGAAGGTAAACTCGAGCATTCGCATTAGCGATTATCCAAGCCACGTTTTCATTCACTGTTGCTTTGGGAACATAGCCATTCATACAAATGTCCTGCTTATGAAGGTCGATGTTTACACCCCCTGTAATGTGTCAAGTCACATGGGATGTTTCAGGAACGAAACCAAGGCTCAGAAATCTTGTGATAGTGCTGCGCAAAGCCATGAGTTCCAATGACAGCATGGAAGGAGGAGGTATTGATTGATAGCATACTGAGTGTGCCATGCCTGGGGGACAGGAAGCGCATGCACTGGTGACGTCACTACATTGCAGATCGGGCTTTATGCCCGGAAAGGCACATTTCTGAGCAATATCAAAGACAGTGACATGCAAGTAAGAGAAAACTAGGTAACATGGGGAAAACTTAGGAATTAAGGTTTGCTACCACTTTAAAGAAGCGGATCTCCATGTAGAGAGAAAAAAAGGAAAACTAGCCACCACCACCTAAAACACATCCTTTATATTTAAAAAAAAGTCTACCCAAATGCCCCGGATTCTTACCTGAATCCATGGTTATGTGACAGGCAAGGTTCCAAGTCTTCTCTTATCAGGTATGTTGTGTGAGAGGGTACATTTTTCAAGTGCCCACATCACTACATAGTGATGTAAGAAAAGTCCGCTGTAAGAAGGACCCTGTGAATCCTCAGAGCTCTGAAGACTTTAAGCAACCACCTCATGATTTCATGAAAGGAAGAATGATGACACATCTAGGTAGATAACCCAGACTGTAGCAGTGGATTACCAGTCCTCATTTATGGAAGAGGCACCATGGAGGGTCAGATGGGAATAAGAAAAAAGGTTGTTAGAAGTATTTATTTATTTATTTATTTTTTAAACATGATGTGTAGGAGCAGAATAGGTGAAAGAGACTGAGGATTAATTGTTCCCAGAGATAAACTTTAAAGCTGGCCATACACTGGTAAAATTTGTTAAAAAACAATGTTTAAATAACTCTTGTTTGATATTCTAATCGTTAGTGAGGTCAAATTGACATTCATTTTTGACCTTGGTGATGAGAAATTAGAAGGAGCAGTTCATGTTAATGTTAAACAGTTAAATGTGGTTCTCATTTGGGATGTTCCTTCACCCAAAAAGTTTAATGTTAAAAACCAACATTTTTTAAGTACTTTCAAATGACATTTGTCAAGTCAGTGAATTTACTGATGAAAAGTTTAGAACAAATGTTTGCTCGAATGTTTGTTCAAAAATCTACTAGTACATGGCCAGCTTAAGGAGTTAAGAAGGAGAATGACTCACCAAGAATCCTCTGTTCTATTGTTACTTGCAGCCACGTGGCATATCCATTATCACAGCAGTATGAAATTGCCTAAATCGTCAAAACAGCCATAACTGATTTAAATTTAAAGGCTAACATCATCTTTGGAACATGTTAATTGTTACATCCACATTGAGAGTATAAAATGTAACATGCTGTAATACCTTCCACATCCCTTTGCCTGTGACAGTGGGCAGGGGATCCTTTACACCACAGCCGCTGTCACATTTTAAAATCAGCATGAATGTAGAAACTACAAGTCCCATTTTCCAACGTGGCAGATGGCTTGTAGTTCTCCACAATAAACTACAAGGACGCTGATGAGCCGCCTCGTATTTCATTGGCACTTCCTCCAGAAGTGTCTGTACAGAAGTATGGGCAAGAAAGCTGGAGGACATTTCTGCAGGAGCCTGACATTGCACCTGCGATCGACTGATTGAAAAACTAATAAAGGCACATTTCTTTTTCTGCAAAAAAATGGGCATTTTTTATTTATTTCAAGAAATGTGAACTTTAACTAAAATTGCATGAGATGGTGGCCAGCAAAGTATTTTTCTATTATTGTCACATTAGGAACACACAAGTATAACTGCTCTGCTTCAGTTGGATGCCCACTAGCAAGCAAGAAAATATACAGTATACACTGGGAGAAAGGATTAACTAATGCTTAGCTATAGTGAGAAGAAAACATCAATACATTTTGTTTTTTGCTTTGGGAGTCCAGATTTTACATTTTTGGAACACTCATCTGGTTTTGAAGACACATGAAAACTCTGCAGCTCTTTAAAAACAAACAAACATGTCCCATGCTAAAGCTTTTCCAACCACTTAAAGGGTTAGTTCATCTTTAAAGAAAAAATGTAAAGGTTAACTAACACCAGACATCTGTGTGTTGGGGCATTAAATATTAATAAATAGGCTAAATACTAAGAGGGGCTAAGGGTTTGACTTAGACGTTAGCTCAAGAGTTACATTTTTAAGTAGAGGACAGTTAAAGTGTTCACCTTTACAGTAAAAATGTAAAGGTAAACTAACATTGAACACACCCCTTATCCCTTGGTCCCTGATGCACTTACCTCCAGGGTTGCTGAGCTGTCAGCATCCCCAAAGCTGTTCCAGCAGTCCGGGGATATGAAATCCCCCCCCTTCTTCCTCTTCTCCGTCAGCACATCCATGATGGACTGACGCATTCTGTTTGGTCAGCACTGTCAATGTGATGGCAACCCTGGTGGTGAGTTCCCATTTTCCACTTGTATTGACATACACTTTAACCTTAAATCTGGCCCTAACCTCTCACATCCCAGCTCTAACATTAAAACTAAACATAATCCCCTAAAGATAACCCCTAACCCCTCATTTTAACAGGTAATCCCCAAATACATCTCTCTTCCTTCACCCAAACCTTAAAGTGCAATTAAAGGCTTTTTTCAGGTTTGGATAGAGAAGAAGAGTAAGACTCTTTTTAATTTCTGAAGATTTTATTGCTGTCTATGTCTTCACTGGTGGGATTCACTTCCTCTGTTTGTATCACTGATTTTGTTCACTGAGGCAGAAAGTGAGGGTAAATCCAAAAGTTTAGAGTTGTCACCAGAGCAACAGGCAAAGGAAAATCTTTCAATGAGGACAATGTTCTTCTAAGTTAAGCATTCCTTTTTAAAGAGATTTCCTTTCATGTCCTGTTGAATTTCTGGAACCGAAATTGAAGCAAAATCTCCCTGAGCCTGTTTTGGTTTACATACACTATAATCCTTATAATTTTCTTTGACACCACCTCACCCCCACCCCTAGTCCCATTTAGCCTTAAAGGGGTTGTAAAGTCAGAAGGTTTTTTTTTATCTAAATGCATTCCATACATTAAGATAAAAAACCTTCTGTGTGCAGCAGCCCCCCTCAGCCCCCTAATACTTACCTGAGTCCCATTTCTGTCCAGCGATGTCCATGAGTGTCTCGGCCATCCAGGACTCTCCCTCCTGATTGGCTGAGACACAGCAGTGATGCCACTGGCTTCCACTGCTGTCAAAGTCAGTAAGCCAATCAGGAAAGAGAGGGGGAGGGGCCGAACCACAGCTCTGTGTCTGAATGGACACACGGAGCTGCAGCTCGGTTCAGGTGCCCCCATAGCAAGCTGCTTGCTGCGGGGGCACTCAACAGGAGGGGGGGGGGGGGCAGCAGCACAGAAGAGGCATCTGAGAATAGGAGGTTTTGGCCTGCTCTGTGCAAATCCACTGCAACAGAGCAGGCAAGTATAACAAATTTGTTATTTTTATAAAAAAAAAAAAAAAAGGATCCCTTAACACATACATTTCTAAAACACTTATGTTGTCCTTTAAATAGATTGAAATTTGGCCTGTTTAGCAGGAACCCAATTTTGATCCAGCTATGGCTGACTGAAAAAAAACAAAGCATCTATGGCCAACCTTAAACCCTTATCCTGCTGCACATTCACCCCGTTCTGTGGAGAACAGAATTTTTGGACATTTGTGAGTTCCTCTCTTTATCCAGTGACCAGATCTATTATCAGTAATTTATTTCCATATCCAATCTAAACTTTCCTATGCAACTGACTAATGAAGTTTTATTTCTGGTATGTTTACACATAGTGGACATGACATCTTATAACTGGCATGTTTTTCGGTGCTTCCAGTTAATTATTTTAATTAGGAAATGTTAATCAAAATAGTGAGCTTCAATTAATGTACTGTAACTCTTGTTTGCTACTGTTGACAGCCTTTGTGAGAGCAGAGTTTTTATCTAGCCATTTTCATCTAGGCAATTGCATAAGAAGGACCCCAAATTAAAGCTTATATTTGAAAAAAAAAGAAGGACCCCAAATATGTATAAAGTATTTCAAACCTGAAATACTTTTTTTTACAAAACCAAAATCTATAAGGGTATATAAAAAGTTGACAGCCAAAGCATTTTGGGAATCATGTACAAATCCCACATTATTAGGGCTATAATTCAATTTTTTGTTTTAATTGTCTTATAGCCCTGATCAAGGGGGGGTTGTGCATGACCCCTAAAAACACATTAGAAGTCAACTTTTGATAGGCCATTTTTGGTTACAAATGTAAAATTAAAATTGATATCTGGATCCATCTCTACAACTTGTTGCTCTTGTTCTTTCTCTTCATACAAGTTGACTCCCATAGGGACCAGACTGTGGCTCCACCAGGCAATAGAGTGCTGTCACACTATAGCATCAATTGGATACAGTCGTAACTATCACAAAGCTTTGGGTTCTGCTCTCTAGAACCCCAATTCCATTAGAAAGAAAACAAAGGACCTGCTTTTTAGGACTATGATAACTCATGAGCTCCTTATGAAAATTTTTGTTAAATACCCAAACTTGAAATAAAAAATAACTATGTACAAAATCTCCTACCAGTAATTACAAATAACATTGCCTGACCTACTTGCTCCTGCTTTTGAACTATTTAGTTAAAGTGCATTATAGCCAAAGGAAAAACATTTTTTTTAAATTGGATAGTGTGGCAGTCATAGTGCTGTCCCTGATCCCATAAGGAAGATTTACTCAATTTGTCCAGGTAACCATTTTCACTGGGACTGAAAGTGTGAAAACATTGATAAATTGAGCTGTCACCAGTATGAAAATAGAGGGGAAATTGTACAATGTGTGCATTTGTTCAGTGACAACCATATAAGAAGGAATTTCCCTCATCATGGAGACATTTATTTTCACTTCCTGTTATGTCTAAAAGATAGGAAGTGAGGGGAAAATAGTTTCCTTCTCTATTTAACTGCTTGCCGACCAGCCGCCGTCATTATACTGTGGCAGGTCGGCACGATCCTGTGAACCGTCTTAGCTATACGTCAGTCCCTTCAAGCAGGATAGGAGGCGCGAGCCCCACCAAGGCGCACCCACGCCTATGCGGGTGGCCAGCGGTCACGATGACCGCCGGCCATGTGCGATCACCGGCACGAGAGCCAGAACAGGGACGTGTGTGTGTAAACACACAAATCCCTGTTCTGTGAGGAGAGGAGAGACAGATCGTGAGTTCCTAATAGCTAGAAACAATGATCTGTCATTTCCTCCAGTCACTCCCATCCCTATTAGAACACACACAGGAAACCCAGTTAACCCCTTGATCACCCCTAGTGTTAACTCCTTCATTGCCAGTGACATTTACACAGTAATCAGTGCATTTTATAGCACTGATCGCTGTATAATTGTCAATAGCCCCAAAAATGTGTCAAAAGTGTCTGATCTGTCTGCCATAATGTCGCAGTCCCAATAAAAATCGCTGATCACCACCATTACTAGTAAAAAAAAAAAATTGGCATAAATCTTTCCCCTATTTTGTAGACTCTATAACGTGCAAACCAATCAATATATGCTTATTGCGATTTTTATTACCAAAAATATGTAGAAGAATACATGTAGGCCTAAACTGAGGAAAAAAATAGCTTTTTTTTAAAAAAAATGGGGATATTTATTATAGCAAAAAGTACAAATTATTGTGTTTTTTTCAAAATTGTTGCTCTTTTTTTGTTTATAGCGCAAAAAATAAAAACCACAGAGACGATCAAATACCACCAAAAGAAAGCTCTATTTGTGGGGAAAAAAGGACGTCAATTTTGTTTGGGTACAATGTCGCATGACTGCACAATTGTCAGTTAAAGCGACGCAGTGCAGTATCGCAAAAAATGGTCTGATCATTGAGCAGCCAAATCTTCCAGGGCTGAAGTGGTTAAAATTGAAAAAGTATTGGAGTTAGATGTACTCTAAATTCAGAAATTTGCATAGTAACAATTAAAGTTGAACTCCTTAGTAGTTACAAATCTCACCATTTCTCCTTTTTCTCACAGTTAAATTCAGCATTGAATTTTTTCCACAGTTGAAAGCAGAAAAAAAAAATCACCTTTTAAATTTCCATAATGTCATTACTTGGTCCAGGGTAAAGAAGCTATGCTTGGGCACCCTGAAGAGGGATCAAGGAAGCAGTCATATAACTTCCTTTTGCTGTCCAGCACTGCTATATTACAACTACAATACCTATTGTGCTATGAGAATTAGTTATATCAATAAACAAGCAACAAAATGAATGTGGTTGTTTTTATTTTGGCAGAATTGTGGCGGAGCAGAAGTGTGCCAGTCACAGCTCACAATGTGGGCTTCTGACGCGCATTGCAGCTGCACACCCTACTGGTCACCAACATTGAGAAAAAGTCAGAATCCCAGTTCAGTATTTAGGGTGGGGGGGTCCTATCTGCAAAATGAGGGTGACTATGAATCCGGGGAGGGGTGCTATCTATGAGCGGGTGGTGGGCTGTCAGTGAACAGGGGAAAGGCCTGTCTATTCGCAAGAAAGATATTGTCTTAGCAAGGAGATGGCCTGACTATTATCAGGGAGGGGACTGTCATTGAGTATGAGGGGAACCTGTCTATGATAAAAGAGAAGGCCCTTCTATTATCAGGGAGAGGGTTTGTCTATGATCAGGGATAGGGCCTCTTTATGATCAGGGAAAATGATTGGAGGAAGAGGACCTGTCTATCATCAAGGAGGGGACTGAGAGGACCTATCTATGATGAGAGAGGGGACTGTCTATGATCAGGGAAAGGACTGTCCTTGAACAGGGAGAGGACCTGTCTATGATCAGGTAGAGGGTTGTCTTTGAAAGGGGAGATGGTCTGTCTATGATCAAGGGGAATTTCTCAGGAAAGGGACATTCTTTGAGAAAGGAGTGGGCTTTTTGTGAGAGATGGTAAGGGGTATTTAAGTTCCCACAAAGCAGGGTACATAAAGACATGGGTGTGTGAGTTTGGGGTGGGGGAACTTGATTGGCCTGCACAGAGTCCTGACTTCAACCCAATAAAACACCTTTGGGATAAATTGGAGCGGAGACTGCAAGCCAGGCCTTCTTGTCCACACCAGTGCCTGACCTCACAAATTCACTTCTGGAAGAATGGTCAAACGTTCCCATAGACACACTCCTAAACCTTGTGGACAGCATTCCCAGGCTAAGACTGGAATGCTATTAAAGTTCATGTGCATGTATGGGCAGGTGTCCCAATACTTTTGACAATATAGTGTATAGAAAAACAAAAATAATTCTGCGCTGGGGAAGATTTTAACACATAAAAGCAGCCTACACCAAAATCTGTGATACCAAACTAATGCATAAATAAATCAAATAAATCAAATAGTGTGGCGCTAAATTAATATAACATGATAGAAAATATACTGTACTTAATGTGGAGATCCACTCCTAAAATTATTTTTGCATAAATCAGCTGCATTAAAAACAAGTAATAACATTTGGGAAAAAAAAATTACTCACCTCTTAATGCCTGTTGCTAGGGGGTCCTTCGTAATCTGCCTCCTTCCTCACCTTGGCTCCTTACGTCAATTCCCTCGGCGCATTTGCTCGCTAGTGCTTCTGTGAGATGCTTGTCATCATTTCCCAGGAATCACTGGGCAGCACCGAGGGCTTAGTTGCCATCACAACAAGGGCGGGCACTGCTGATGCCGCCGCCCGTTGTGATGGCAATGTTTGAAGTGTACGGCGCTGCACCATACATATGGCACATGCGCGAGAACAGGTGGTGCATGCTGGTCGCTCAGCTACACAAGAGCCCGGAAGATAGTGCTTGTGGGCATGTGAAGCCCACAAGCACTATCTTCCGGGCTCTGGTGTAGCTGAGCCTGGAAAGAGAAATATAAATTATATTCCTCTACGAAATCGGCAATCGAGGGCCGATTTAGCTCAGAAACATGAGTACTGTAAATCAGCCTGATTAACAAAAGATATGGATCCTAAAAAAATTTAATAAAAAAATAACAGTGGGAACTCCGCTTTAATGTGCATAGATGTGCATAGAACTCTAATATAAATTAATAATACACATCTTAATTCATAAAGTGCAAAAATGTGAAATGAATGCAAATTTACATTTCATAAAATATACATCAACATAATAAAATGAGTTTGTTGAAAAAACAATATTCAGATCCTATAAACAAATAATAAGTTCCAATTCATGAATTAAAAAAAAAAGGGTAATGTACATCCCAAAAAATTATAAGGTGTATAGTCCCATATCCAAGTGCAAGTGAATACTGCTCTTATCCAATAAGTATAAGCAATCCAAGAAATAGTTGTTATATCCAATGCTGATCACCAGTGATATCACCTGTTGTATAATATAAGGTTGGCTCTCTTCCGTTCATTAGGGGTACACGGGCGCTGCCCCCCCCCCATCCACGCACCCGGTCCCCTAATCTACATACGGAACGCCGGACGCATGGATTTTTTTTTTTTTAAGCACATGATTTGAGTGAGAGGCTCTAATAGGCTTTAAAAATGGGTGGGCTCGGGGCGCAGAGCACTGTGCCCTGAGCCCACCCAGTTGTGTCACAATAGCGAATGAATATTCACTATTGTCACATTGATTCTCCTACCGGCCAATCAGGAACCGGGTCCTGAGACACATTTTCCAATTGGCCCGAAAGGAGAAGTGATCCTATTGGCCTAGGAGGAGGAGGAAGGAGACGACGCAGGGGAAGCCCGACCGCCTGACCCACCAGCCGCCATGGAGGAAGCTCTATAGATTGTCATCTCCCTCCAGCTGAAGCTCAGTATGGAGCTGGGGATGCCTGTGTGCTGTGCCCGCTGTACCCATCCCCTGCCAGGACAGGCTTCAAGATGGAGGGGAGACAAGGCGCCTGGGATACTGAGGGAGGATGCTGCCGCCGGCGGGAACCTTACATCCGGAGATAGCAGCACAAGGTAAGAGATTCAGCGTCCGGGAGGGGGTGTGTATGGTGCCTGGTGGTGGGGGGCTGGAGCAACCGGGGGCATCTGTGGTCAGGTCCGTCTGCCGCCCCCCCAACAGATGGAGCACCAGCTGCCACTGCTCCTCATCCTCTTGCTGCAAGCTCTTCCAGCAATGTAACGCAAAGCAAGAAAACAACATCTCATAGCGCAATATGTTTACAAAATTTGTATCTTTAATAATAGAAGTGCACTTATTTCCTACAGGGAAATCACATTAAAAGAAGCACAGAGCAGCTTCCCAAGCAGGAAATCTCCAAACACCGGTGTTCTGGCAGTCAGATAGCATTAAGGCGTCACGTGTAGGCCCGATACATCACTGTGGTGATCAGGATTGTAACAACTCTTTATTTCTAGGATTGCTTATAATTATTGGATAAAAGTGGTATTCACCTGCACTTGGATATGGGACTATACACCTTATATTTTTTTGGGATGTTGCACATGAATTACCTATTTTTTAGATCTTCTTTTAAATTCATGAATTGGGACTTATTATTTGTTTATAGGATCTGAATATTGGTTTTTCAACACACTAATTTTATTATGTTGATGTATTTTTTATGAAATGTAAATGCAGCACTTCTCACCCCCCCACCATATCAGCAGCAGTAGAAGCTGCAGTGTCACAGGGCATAATACAGATAAGGAAAGAACTTGGCACACATTTAAAACTCATTCAGGAAATGAAACACAGAATCTCCTGATACTGAGGATGATGTATTTCAAACCTCTAATGTTGTTCACTCCCATGATAATGCACTCCAGGCCTTCCAGCACAAGCTGGAAGACCTGGAAAATCGCTCCAGGCATAATAATCTTTGTATCATAGGACTGCCAGAATCTTTTACAACCACCTCTCTGGTCATGCTCTGCTCCTCCACTATCCCCACAGCTCTAGGGGTTATTGCCCACTGCACAGTGGAACGTGCTCATAAGATTGGCCCTCCAGCTGATAATCTCCTCGACCAGTCATTGTTTGATATCTGAATTATGCGAATAAACAACTTATCCTACAGCGTTTAAGACAACAATGTAATCTTCAGGTCGATAGCCAAAATCTTCTACTGTTCGCTGACTACTCAGCCGAGGTGTCTCGCAAGCGCAAGGCCTTCTCTCAAATATGCTCCACCCTGTTTAAAAATCATATTGAATTTACACTTGCATATCCTGCCATCCTGCATCTTACAACATCAGAAGGTGATTGGCTAACATTTCATACACATCAAGAAGCCAAACAATTTGTACATTCCTCCAATTTACAACCTGGAGACGACAATTCTCTGGGCAGAAGGACATCTTTCTCGGAAGGCCCAGCATAGCCCCCTTAAAGAGACATCTAAGAAACTCAAATATGTATCCTCACGGAGCAATCGGATGATCACTTGAGTGCCAACCAGATCCTTTCTTACATCTTCCTCTGCTTCGATAGAGGTCACTCATTGGAGGCATTGGCCCTATATTATGTTTTTATTATGCTTAGGTGAACCTTAGTCCCCCATCTTCAGTTAAGCCCTATGTTACTGTAGATAATGTAGTTGCAAGCTTTTTGGAAATAATGTCATATGTTTATTAACTAACTGCTGTTCCCCTATCCACAGCACTGGAGAGGTTGCTCTACCTGAGCATGAGATTAAGTTAGGATCATCAGTAATACCAGCTCCTGGTATACCTCTTTTCCAACTACTGGCGATACGGGCTTCAGGGGGCTCTATCCTAGTGACCCACTATGTGGAAAAAAGTGAAGCTAAATATTTTTGCTGTTATATGGTTAATTTGTTCCTGTTCTTTTTGCTGGCATCTTTCACCTTATCTGTCTCTTCTGGTAATTATTTTTTCCTTCTCTCATGCCATACATTCCTCCACAGGTAAACACCCATCTCCCCCATGCTCAGAGCTCTGGTCCTTTCAGGATGTCAATTCTCTCATGTCTAGCCCCTATTATCCTTCGCTATGGCCTCCGTAAATATCGTATCTTGGAATGTTAAAGGCCTCCGATCCCCTATAAATGCATGAAAGTTCTGCAACCTCAAACGACTCAAAGCCGACATAGCTCTTCTCCAAGAAACACATCTGCTAAAAGCAGACTATTTTCGAATGAAAAAGCTCTGGGTGGGTGAAGTGTTTGGCTCTCCGGCATTAGGCTGAAAAGCCGGTGCCCTCATTTTAATTCATAAAAGTCTGCCATGGTCAGTGCAATCAATGCTTAGTGATGGGCTAGGCCGCAAAGATTAGATTTCCCTTAAATTCCCCTCCTGAACTATCCAGACAACTAATGTATATGCTCCTAACTCTCCAGGATCAACCTTCTTTAAAGATACCCCTGCATTGATCATGCAACACCCCTTACCTTTCCATGTAGTGGGAGGCAAATTCAACACTGTAATGCAGCCAGATGAAGACCCCAAATCCCGTAAAAGACATAGACACCATTCTGGGGACATTCCTCTTGACTCAGAGTCTCCACCCTCTCATATGAACTTGGCAATAAACATGTTAGACCCCTAGCACCTAAAACACCCTATAGACAAGGAATTCACTTTTTACTCCCCTGCACATGACTCTTTAGCCGGATTTGATTACTTATTCTGTTCTCCTCCCCACCTGACTGCCATGCGACATTCCACTATACATGATAAAGCCATCTCTGATAATGCCCCCATCTGTTTAATGCTTGAGACTTTGCTTTCACATTCTCCCACCAAGTCATGGAAATTCCCTACTTACTTAGCACGCAATAAAGATTTCCTACACACTTTACTTTCAGCCTGGTCAGAATATAAACTCTTAAATAATGCCCATGATATTGAGCCTGTTCTATTTTGAGAAGCGGTTAAAGCATATCTTCGTGGGAAAATTATTGTCTTCACATCTTTTAAGAAGGCCTCTCTACTACAATATAGACAAAACTATAGCATGGTATGGCACATATATAGAGTCTGAAAGGCTGCACACCAAGAATAGCAAATCTTAACAAAAAGGAAAGGTTCCCCGTGGGGTTTTTTAGCAGCAATTCAGAGCCACAAAAATGTTAGTAAAAAATAGATACTTTTTATTATCAAAAAACAATATGACAATACTATACAAAAGTTAAAACATGAGCTCTGGTATACATTGTGCGAGACCATAAGATTGAGAGGAGGGGGAAAAAATGGTTGAAAATACCAAATAAAGTACAGATTTCAAATCATTTAAAAATTCTCAGCTTTACAGTAATGGAATTTGGTTGTACTGTCTGATGTACGGGAAAAAAACCCCAATGCATTTCGACCTAAATGTCTACGGTCTTCCTCAGGGGGTTCTCATTTTTCTATGGATACATCAAAAGACAAAATTACAATCATACATGATGTGGTATGCAATGATAATTATTTATACATCTATCATAAATCAAGAGGACCATTGTCACATCATATTTACCCTCTCCATCGAATAGGCTCGCTTGACCAGAGACTTCTTTAATAAAAACACACATGAAGGTAGCAATTGGTTTTCCCATTGGAGATTCTGGAAATGCTGACAGACCATCCTCACCTCCACCCCGAGGGGAAGGGCCACCCCCGGCCGTGGGGCTTACAAGTGGTCACACCAAATTGGGCACCCCACAGGGTGAAGCAGCTGGGAACAGACAACACCTGGAAGTCATCACACATTTTTAAATTTATTATAGATATGGTATCTAGGGTTAAAGGGAAGATAATTACTGGGAGGCAGCAGACCTGCTTAGAATTTTGATCATGCTATTTTTTATATCCTGGAAAAACATAAAATTTCCAATGACACTATAAATGATAGTGTTATGCTATAGTGATAATATTATATGTGAATTTAAAGAAAATAATAAAATGCAAGTCCTCAGTGAAAAAATAATTTTTTTTACTACAATATAGACAGGCCAGTGAAGCTCTTCGTATAGCTCAAGGTGATTTGACCCACTCCAATTCTTTAGAGAACAAGAAGGCTTGGCACGAGGCCAAGCATAATTTTGACCATTGGGCCGACAGCAAGAACAAATCCAGCGCTCATATCTGGATGTACAACTTCATAAATTTGGCAACAAACCTGGTAAATTGCTTTCCTGGCTTACCAAAGGTCTCCATAAACCAACGCACATTATGGCACTCAGGGACAGAGCGGGACAACTTACCCACTCTCCACAGAAAATTACAAAAATCTTATAGGGCTACTACACCAGCCTATTTCCAGAAGACCCAATTGACCAAAAGGCAGCCCAATCATTTCTAGAAAATCTATCTCTCCCTGCTCTCTCAATCTCCTAACTAAATGATCTAAACAAAACCATTTCCACTGAGGAAATAGTCTCCACGATTAAAGCCCTAGAAAATAACAAAGCTCCAGGCCCTGATGAAAACACTGCTGAGTTTTATAAGGCAAACAAAATTATATCCTTCCCAACTTACTATCCCTATACAATCAGATGTGGGATGGGGGGAGTTATATGTCCACTGGTTCCCTCACCTATGTCAAACTCCTTGCCAAGAAAGGCAAAGACCCCACTCTTCCAGGTTCCTACAGGCCAATTTCTCTGCTCAACATAGATGGCAAAATACTCTCTAAAATTATAGCTTCACGCCTTGCGCACATTCTCCCCTCCTTAATACACCCAGCCCAGACAGGCTTTGTCTCAGGTCGATCTGCAACCTCTAACATCTGAAAGGTTCTAACTGTCCTACAATTAGCAACAAAGGGGGGGTGACCAACCAGTTTTAGGCAAGGGAGCCGTGCCACGTCCAATAGTCTATAGACAAAAAGCAAAAGGGTTCCCCTAGGTGGACTTTACTGGCACTTGCAAAAGTAAGGAGTAATAAAGTGTATAGAAGATAAGGAGCAATATAAAAAAGATTTAAATTTTATTCAAAATCACAGGTACATTGAGATAAAAACAAGCAGTACATGTATGGACTAACATAGTAAAAACTACATAATAGCCATCATAAGCAATTAGGACAAAACAAATGTGATGAAAGAAGCTCTTCTCAGGCCCTACGCGTTTCGGGGTACTTAGTATCTGTACAATCCTTCTTCAGGGGCATAATCAGAGAGAGATGTTCATCTAGGCTGAGAGTGTTTGCTTATTTGCTTGAGAAAAACTTATTATTCTAAAAACAAGAAGAGTCATGGAGGAAGGGCATGGTGTGGCAAGAAGTTAAGTACATATTGTAACTGGTGTAAACCAGAGTATTTAAATAATGATGAATGCAGGTTGGTGGGCTGCAGTCACCATGGGGGGAATTTTTTGGCAACACTCCCGTCTCGCCCGACCAATGCGCGTACAAACCAGAGCGGCGTGCTGAGGTCACAGGAAGGCGCCCCTTGAAAGGAGTGTGAAGACAGCCTCACAGCCAAGCGTCCAGAGAGTGTAACACTAATTGCTTATGATGGCTATTATGTAGTTTTTACTATGTTAGTCCATACATGTACTGCTTGTTTTTATCTCAATGTACCTGTGATTTTGAATAAAATTTAAATCTTTTTTATATTGCTCCTTATCTTCTATACACTTTATTACTCCTTACTTTTGCAAGTGCCAGTAAAGTCCACCTAGGGGAACCCTTTTGCTTTTTGTCTAACTGTCCTACAATATGCCAAATCTCATCCAAAGGAGGATTTGGCGATTATAACTCTAGATGCAGAAAAGGCCTTTGACAATGTCAACCTCAAATGGCTATTTCTGTTTTTTTTAATTCAGCTTCTCAGGACGCGTAGTAGGCTTTTTACAAAATATGTATTCCAATCCTTCAGCTCAGATAATCTTCTCTGAAGGTATCTCCGGGCGCAATGCCCTATATAAGGGAACAAGGCAAGGATGCCCCCTAGCACACTGCTTTTCAATTTAGCCCTGGAACCACTATCGAGATTCTTGTTAACTCTAGCCCCTCTACACGGCATACACATAGGCTTGAGTGAGTGAAAGACTTTCCTGAGGAGGATTTCAGTGACGTGATTCTGGAGGGCTATAAAATCCGCAAATGTATCACCAATGAACTGTGGAGAGAGACTCAATTCAAATTGATACACAGGGCTTTTATCCCATCTCTCTTCTCAGGAGACACCCCTAACTCTGCAAACTGTCCTCAATGTGGGACCTTCTCACCCTCTTTGCTTCATTGTCAGTCTCAGCTTTCTTGGACCAAATCGTACAGTATATTTTCAGTATCAATGGCTGCCACATTGCTAAGACACCTATTCTACTTTTATTCAGTCATAATGAATCCAGCCAACTGCAACTGGGCAAACCCAAAACCCATATGTCCCAATGGACTCACCTATGTCTTCTAGCTGCCAGCAAAAATAGACTAAAAATTTGGACATCCTCTTCCCCATCAACGATTTGTAAAAAAAGACCTCTCAAAACTTCTCTATTAAGAAAAATTGGATACGGAGATGCAAAAATATGCTCCAACTAATAGATTCTTCTCAAGATGGCGCTCGTACATTGAACACACCTTTTCTCCCATGGAAATAGAATCAGCAATCCAATCTTTCAAATACACTGAATGGTATCTCAAGGCCAGCTTGTCAAACACCCTGGGCAATCTCCCTATCAGCTCGGGGTCCTGGCTCCTGATTGGATAGATTGATAGCAGTGCAGCCATTGGCTCTGGCTGCTGTCAATCAAATCCAATGACGTGGGCGCTGGGGGGCGGGGCCGAGTCAGGCATTCATGTCTATGGACGCGAATGCTGGACTCAGGAGCGCGCCGGCAAGGTAACCCCCCCCGGGAGAGCGCTTCTCCTAGGGGGTTTACTGATGCAATGAGGAGCCGTGAGGACCCCAGAAGAGGATATTCAGGGCCACTGTGCAAAACGAGCTGCACAGTGGAGGTAAGTATGACATGTTTGTTGTTTAAAAAAAAAAAAACCATGAAGCCTTACAATCACTTTAACTCAATTGCATGCAGCATGGATACCTGATCTTTATTTAGACAGGACCTTTGACCCTATGGAGGACCTACTATCCTTTAACCCCCCCTTTTTTTTATTTCTTTCCTTTGTGTTTTAAGTCAACTTTATTTTAACTTTAGTTTATGTTAACTTCCTTTAGTTTAAGGAGAGGTTTAGATTCTAAAAATTCTACCCAGATCATCTTTTGTGTAGTAGCTGTAATTCCTAGTATTCAGTACCAAATGTTCAATGAGAGTCATTCAACCCCAATATCGCTTTCTCTTCATGTACCATGTGAGAAAGCTTAGTATGTTGCATTGTTTGTATTACACCTTTTCATACTTGTTTGCCTTATGTACAACTTTATCTTTTGTAACCTTTCTCTACTAAAAATGTTTTAAGCTTTAATAAATATAATTTGAAAAAAAAAAAAACAACAAAACCAACAGGCCTGGCTGCCAGTCTATCCTATAAAAATCCTACATATAGCACCTACCTACATAGAGGGTGCTACAAATATGTCACCATTTTAACAAAAGTAGCCAAGAAATAGATTGTGATTTGTGTATTTATTTTGTAAACACTGTTAAGAGTCTTTATGAATCCGGTTGCAATAGTTAGATGGGAAATGTCTGATAGTTCAGACAAGATCGTCATTTACGAACATCTGCCAGACATTGTTTTCTTGGATCTCAGCACAGCCATTGGGACCAGTCACATTTTATTCTGCAATGAGGCTGACGCACTTTCCCCATGGAGAAAACATTAACACGAGAAAATCTAATCTCTAAAAATGTTCTGCAAATGGAACTTACTATAAGCTCCCCAGTGAGCTCAATGAATGGTGTTTTATGTATGACACCGTAATTAGGCACAGTATTTACTTGTCAGCAGCGGCAGCTTACAAGTTGTTCCCATAAGTGTTCTTACCTATGGAGGATCTAGAAGCTGAGGGAATCAGATCTGGTGAAGACGGAGGCTGCAAGGAGCCCTGTGTCAACAACCATAAATCAAGAGTAATATGTGGAATTGTGAAGTCAATCACTGCGCATTAACACCTTTACTGCACTTTAGTGCTTCTAGCCTTGGGTTGCTGGATGTACAAATGCCTTGTGGTTCATTTGCATAGAGGTAGAATGCATACGTCTATAAAATGCAATCATTTATATGGATTTATGAGGCTATAAAAATGTTATGGATGTCATATTAGTTAATATGAAATTAGGAGGGTTTTAGAAAACACAGAGGCTGAGAAAGCATGTGAATAAAGCAATCAGGGCCAATTCACACTGTCAGATTCAGATTCACTTTTCTGCAGATGAAGACCTATTCACGGCTGTGTGGTTTTTATTGGTACAATACACCTCTGCAGCAAAGAAAACCTGTAACAAAGAGTAAATGTAACAATTAGTATTTGTCAATTTACTGGAGTCTTTCTACATTGCAGAAAATCAGAATTCCAGGGTTGGAATCAGAATACAATGGCAATCACATTAACTACTTTTTGCCCAGGAAGGTTTACCTCCCTTCATGACTGGGCCATTTTTGCAATATGGCACTGCGTTACTTTAACTGACAATTGCACGGGCCTGCCACGATGTACCCAAATAAAATTGATGTTCTTTCGTTCCCACAAATAGAGCTTTCTTTTGGTGGCATTTGATCACCTCTGTGGTCTTAATTTTTTGTGCTATAAACAAAAAAAGACCGACAATTTTGAACAAAAAACAATTTTTTACTTTCTGCTATAAAACACATCCAATAAAAAAAGTGCAAAAAATTTCTTCATAAATTTAGGCCAATATGGGGGTCATTTACTATAGTGACGAAAAATTATCCTGCAGTCCCAGGAAATAGCACCCAATTAGGCCAATTAAGACTTCAGCTCTCAGAAACTGGGCGCTAATGCAAATGGAAAGCAGTGCTAAGTATTTACCCCCTTCCTGACCACAACACTTTTTGCAATTCTGCACTGTATCGCTTTAACTGACAATTGCGCTGTCGTGCGACGTTGCACCCAAACAAAATTGATATCCTTTTTTCCCCACAAAGAGAGCTTTCTTTTGGTGGTATTTGATCACCTCTGAGGTTTTTATTTTTTGCGCTATAAACAAAAAAAAAGCGACAATTTTGAAAAAAAAGATATTTTTTTTACTTTTTGCTATTAAAAATATCCCCCAAAAATATATAAAAAAATAATTTTTTCCTCAGTTTAGGCCAATATGTATTCTTCTATATATTTTTTGGTAAAAAAAAAAAATCGAAATAAGCTGTATTGATTGGTTTGGCGCAAAAGTTATAGCGTCTACAAAATAGGGGATAGTTTTATGGCATTTTTATTATTCTTTTTTTTTATTAGTAATGGCGGTGATCTGCGATTTTTATCGTGACTGTGACATTATGGCAGACACATCGGACACTTTTGACACTATTTTAGGCCCATTGTCATTTATACAGCGATCAGTGCTATAAAAAAGCACTGATTACTGTGTAAATGACACTGGCAAAGAAGGGGTTAAACACTAGGGCGCGATCAAGGGGTTAAGTGTGTCCTAGGGAGTGATTTTAACTGTGGAGGATTGGGCTACTACTCACATGATGGTGAATACTGCTCCCTGTCATGTCACAAGGCAGAACGGAGAAATGCCTTGTTTACAAAGGCATCTCCCCGTTCCTCCGCTCTGTGACATGATCGCGGGCACCCGGCAGACATCGTGTCCGTGGGACCCACGGTCACAGAGCATGCGGCGGGTGCGCTCCCACAATGCCGCTTCTTAAAGGGGACGTACTTGTATGCTCATTTGCCCAGCCGTACCATTGTGCCGACGTATATCGTCGTGCGCTGGTCGACATGTTGTTAAAGTGAGACAATAAAAATTAAAAATTCCTTTAAATATCATGCCTGGGGGTGTATATAGTATGCCTGTAAAGTAGCGCATCTTTCCCGTGTTTATTACTGTACCGCAGCAAAATGACATTTCTAAGGGAAAACATTTCATCCAAAATTGCTCGTGGCTGTAATGAATTGCCGGTTCCCAGCAATATAGAGTTAAAATCAAAGAAAAAAACAGCGTAGGTTCACCCCATCAGTCCATACCAGGTCATTTGAGTCTGGTATGGATATTAAGGGGAACTCCACGACAATTTTTTTTTTTAAATGGCATAGGGTCCCCCCCAAAATCCATACCAGGCCCTTCAGGTCTGATATGGATATAAAGGGGAACCCTGCGCCAAAATTTGAAAAGAAAATGGCGCGTGTTCCCCCCAAAATCCATACCAGACCCTTATCCAAGCACGCAACCTGGCAGGCTGCAGGAAAAGGGGGGAATGAGAGAGTGCCCCCCTCCTGAACCGTACCAGGCCACATGCCTCAACATGGGGAGCGTGCTTTGGGGTCCCCCCAAACCCCCTAGCTCCCATGTTGATGGGGACAAGGGCCTCATCCCCACAACCCTTGCCCGGTGGTTGTGGGGGGCTGCAGACGGGGAGCTTATTGGAATCAGGAAGGCCCCTTTGACCAGATCCCACCCCCCCTATGTGAATGGGTATCGGGTGCATTGTACCCCTACACATTCACCAAAAAAAGCATTGAAATGTGACAAAAGACAATTGCCAGTTTTTGACAATTCCTTTATTAAAAATGTCTTCTTCTTTCCCCACTTCTGCGTCCGGTCTTCTCCATCTTCTTCCAGCTTCTTCTCCCCCCCTCTTCTTCCTCCATCTTCTGCCACTTCTTCCTCCAGTCTTCTTGATCTTTCTTTCTCTGGCTTCTTCTTCCCCCGGTCCATCCTCCAGTCTTTCTCCTCCGCCGCTCCCGCCAAACATTAAAAAAATTAACCTCCTCCGATGCTGCGATGGGGCGGATAACGTCACTTAGAGACCCCGCCCCTTGTGACTTTACCGCATGGGGCATGATGGGTTAATGATGTCACAAGGGGGTGGGGTCTCCTGATGACATCATCCGGTGGCCTTGCCCCATAGGTATATATGATATGTGCACTATGGAAGCGGACATATCAGCTGGCCGCAGCGTCGGAGGTGGGTTGTTGTTTTCATGTTCAGCAGGTCAGTGGCGGGAAAGGCGGAGGCGAAAGATTGGAGGACAAAGCGGGGAAGAAGCCAGAGGAGGATGGAGAAGACCGGAGGAAGATAGAGGACAAATCGGGGGAAGAAGAAGCTGGAGGAAGAAGGAAAAAACCGAAGGAAGACCAGAGGAAGGACCGGGGAAAGAAGACATTTTTAATAAAGGAATTGTCAAAAAACGGCTATTGTCTTTTGTCACATTTCAATTTCTTTTTTTGGTGAATGTGTAGGGGTACAATGTACCTGATACCCATTCGCATGGGGGGGGTGGGATCTGGGGGCCCTCTTGTTAAAGGGGGCTTCCAGATTCCAATAAGCCCCCTGCCCGCAGGCCCCCACAACCATCGGGGAAGGGTTGTGGAGCTGAGGCCCTTGTCCCCATCAACAAGGGGACAAGGTGCTTTGGGGTGGACCCCAAAGCATCCTCCCCATGTTAAGGGCATGTGGCCTGGTATGGTTCAATGGTTCAGGGGGGCGCTCTCTTTCCCCCCTCTTTTCCTGGGGCCTTCCAGGTTGCGTGCTTGGATAAGGGTCTGGTATGGATTTTGGGCGGCCCCCATGCCATTTTTTTATTTTGGTGTAGGGTTCCCCTTAATATCCATACCAGACCTTAAGGGTCTGACATGGATTTTGGGGGGGGCCCTACGCCATTTTTTTTTTTTTTTTACATTTTGGCGTGGAATTCCCCTTAAAGTCTATACCAGATGCGTAGTGCCTGGTATGCACTGGGGGGGCCCTACGCCGTTTTTTTCCTTGATTTTTGAATAGCTGGATTTTTTGAATTCCACACCATAATGTTATTGAACAATTACTTACCATTGCATGCATTTGAAGAGTTAAAATGATGGAATAAACCAAACTGATGTGCATTCGCTAATTATGCTGCTGAGCACAATGTACATTTTCAGGAGGTGATACCATTGGTGGGATTCAAACCCATGGCTTGAATCTTTGAAGGTAGCATACCACTATGCTATGGAGCTGAGAATATATAGAAAATACTATTACTAATGTTTGATTCTTTTCATTGTATACAATAATGTTTTGCATTTGAGGCATTAATATTATGGTACCAACCATGCTGTGCTATTGGGTAGGCCGAATAGCCCCCGGTCGGTTGGCACCAGAACTTGTGAACAGGCCAAAAATTTGTGCAAACAGCGTTAAAGTCTATGGGACACGAACATGAAAAATCAAAAGTGCTGATTTTAAAGGCTTATATGCAAGTTATTGCCATAAAAATTGCATGAGGACCCGAGTCCTGCCGCAGGGGACATGTATCATTGCAAAAAAAGTTTTAAAAACTGCAGTTTTTTCAGGAGCAGTGATTTTAATAATGCTTAAAGTGAAACAATAATAATGAAATATTACTTTAAATATCATGCCTGGGGGGTATCCTCAGTATGCCTGTAAAGTAGCATATCTTTCCCATGTTTAGAAAAGTGCCACAGCAAAATGACATTTCTAAAGGAAAAAAATGTCATTTAAAATTGCTCGCGGCTATAATGTATTGTCGGATCCTGGCAATATAGATAAAAATCATTGAAGAAAACGGTGTGAGTCCCCCCCCGACCATTACTAGGCCCTTTGGGTCTGGTATGAATATTAAGGAGAACCCCGCATCAAAATAAAAAAATGTGGGGTCCCCCCAAAATCCATACCAGGCCCTTCAGGTCTGATATAGATATTAAGGGGAACCCTGCGCCAAAATTTAAAAAAAATCCATACCAACCTGGCAGGCCGCAGGAAAAGAGGGGGATGAGAGAGCGCTCCCCCTCCTCCTGAACCGTACCAGGCCACATGCCCTCAACATGGGGAGGGTGCTTTGGGGTCCCCCAAAACACCTTGTCCCCATGTTGATAGGGACAAAGGCCTCATCTCCACAACCCTTGCCCGTTGGTTGTGGGAGTCTGTGGGTGGGGGGCTTATTGGAATCTTGAAGCCCCCTTTCATAAGTGGGTCCCCAGATCCCGGCCCCCCCTATGTGAATGGGCATCCGGTACATTGTACCCCTACCCATTCACCAAAATAAAGCAGTGAAATGTGACAAAAAACAATAGCCAGTTTTTGACAATCCCTTTATTGTAAAACAGCTCTGAGTGGTCTTCTCCTCGAGCCGTGTTTCCCGCCGTCATCTTCTCCTGGTGCTGTCTCTCTTGCCGCCATCTTCTGTCGCTATCTTCTGTTGCTGTCTCTCCCGCCACTGCCTACTTCTCCCACTGCCATGTTCTTCCTCGTCGCCCTGTTCTTCCTCCCCCACAGTCTTCCTGCGTTGTGTTGTCCCCACTGTCTGGTCTCCGGTCTCTTACACAGCCATGGGGTGTGACCATCCATTGACGTCACACGCAGAGCCCGCCCCTTTATTTTCTGGAAAAAAGGGGTGGGCTTTCCATGCGACATCAACGGATGGTCACGCCCCATGACTATGTAAGATGGCGGGGGAAGAAGAACACGGCGGCAAGGAAAAGCATGGCAGCGAGGAAGAATACGGCAGCGAGGAAGAACACATCAGTGGGAGAAGTAGGCGGTGGCAGGAGAGACAGCGGGAGATACGGCCGGAGAGACGGTGACAGAAGACAGCGATGGAAGATGGCGGCAAGAGAGACAGCACCAGGAGAAGATGATGGCGGGAGACACGGCTCGGGGGAGAAGACCACTTGTCAAAAAAACAACTATTTTTTGTCACATTTCACTGCTTTTTTTGGTGAATGGGTAGGGGTACAATGTACCTGATACCCAGTCACATGGGGGGGCAGGATCTAGGGGCCTGCCAGGTTGCGTGCTCGGATAAGGGTCTTGTGTGGATTCCTACGCAATTTTTTTTTTGATGCGGGGTTCCCCTTAATATTCATACCAGACCCAAAGGGCCTAATAATAGACTGGGGGGGACCCCACGGTATTTTTGTTAAATTTTAGCCTGGGGGGGTCCCCTCCGAATCCATATTAGACCCGAAGGGCCTGGTATAGACCTGGGGGGAGGCATGCAGTTTTTTTTGCGCTTTTTTTGGCTGGCATTTTTTTTACTTTCAGTGGGAAAGCCGCTGACAGCTGAAGATTCATTGGTTGTTAAGGATGCGGCAGCTGGCTTCCCGGCCCACCAGTTAGCAACCAGCTATATACAGTGTTAAAATAATAACCGCAAAAAACATCAAAAATCACATCACAAACGCAACAGTTGCATTTCTGGTGCGGTTCCATTGAAATCTATTACCCACAAATCGTGTGAAAAAGTCCCCGACCATTTCCAAAAACGCACTGGCCACAAAACGCATAGATGTGAACGAGTACCATAGGAAACCATGTTAAATAGACTCTAGAGTGTTTCAGAAAACTGCAAAATGCACTAAAAAATGCATAGTTCACACTGGAGCAATGTGGGAACCCTGCAAATCTAGTTCCCGCATCGCATACAACTCGCAGGCAGTTCACACTGCCATATGCGAACTGCCAGGAGTGTCAGTAGAAAACTAATGACATCCCCAAATCAGTTCGCATATCGCAGAGCGAACTGCAAATTCAGACAACACCCATGCGATCTGATTCTGCTGCAGACCAAAAAAAGGGTCCTGTGCAAGTTTGGTCCAAATGCGATGCAAATTCAACCATACAATCTGTATGGCTGAGTTTGCATCACACAGACATCACATGTGATTTGCAGTGAGGAGCAAATCACATCCTATGTTGGACAGCACAGCAGTGTGAACCGGCCCTAAGGCTCTTTTCACACTTGTGCAACATGTCGGCAACCCCTGCATCCATAGACCTCAAGATTACACTGGCATTGCTTTAAATCACATTACATTTGCGGCAAAAAGAACTGCAAAATTGCGGGACTTTCAGATTGCACAAGTGTGAAAGGGTCCTTGTGGACCTCAAGTTGTAAGAAAAGTCGGCCAAGTATGAAAGGAACCTTTGAATTAGGCCCAATTTGCACTTGTGTGACCAATGCCTGTGTAATCTTGCTGTATATGGACCTCAAGTCGCATCAAATTCAAACCAAAGTAGTGCAGGGAGGAATCTGACCTATTTGCAGGATGCAAGCGAGAATAGTGCCTAATTCAAAGGTATTATCCATAAATTTCATTCACACTGCTGCGACCTGAAAGTCACACTATTTTGCTAGATATATACTAGATATGAATGGTTATCATTAAGAATCATGGGGTACAACTTGTCATGTAACTCGGAGGTCCACATTTGCTGGAAAAGTCACCCAACTGTGAAACAAGTCATATATATTTTAATAGAAAGGAGCTCTCATTTATATTTGCATAGTCCTTACTGATTTACATCAGCAGAACAAATGCAGGAAGTGATGTATGCACATGGGCCAGAAGCAAATGTGTGGTGATGCCAAACAAATCAATGAACCCCACCCACACCAAATCTAACTACCACATCCACCCCCACATTAAGTAAGCACAACTACATATCCTACACTTACCCACAGCAAATCAGCAGCACCTCCTCTTTGCTAAAGAGGGACCTTGCCATGTCCACCTAAATGGAGATCCTGACCAGCACAGGAATTTCTGGGTGAGTACAATGACTCATTTCTGGGTCAGAAGGTGAAACCACACTCTTTTGATCGTAGCTGCGAATATTTGATCGCAACCACAATTAGAATTTTTTTATTTTTGTTTATTTGCAGATATGCAAATCTGTATTTCTACATACAATGATATTTGAAGGTAAACTTAAGGGCGTTCGATAAGAAATGGTGTCCCTGGGATAGCAGATGGTGTATTACAAAGACAAAGGCCCAGTTTGAGCCCTGGTTCACACTGACAGTGGGAGGAAATCGTGCGATTGCAGCTGAACTCACACAATTTCATTCTCGCATGTAAGTCCCGACTGGCGGGGGGGATTTCAGAGACATCTGTGCAGGTTTCTGCACTGTTGTCAATAAAAATTGCACCCCAAAGTCACCAAAAAGTAGTACAGAAACTACTTTTGGAAATTGGTGCAGCATCGCACCAATTAGAACGGTGCAATTGCCACTGATTTGACATGTCAAATCGCACCAATGTGAACCAGGGCTGACACATACAACACTGCCTATCTACTGGCTGAATTCATTAACTGCAATTCTTCACAGCTGTTATATATAAAGATTCCACCTTTATCATTTACTTGTAGGTGTGCTGAAGAGATTTGTTTTTTTTTCGTGCACAAATACATATAGAAATTCTAAGATATAAAAGATATTGCACGTCCCCAAAACCACCACCCCCAAAACTAATAAGAAGGAAAAAAAAGCAGAAAAAAAACACAAACAAGCTCAATAATGTACTTTCATTTTGCCAGCAGAAACAAAATTATGTACATTAATTTACTAGCTTCAAAAAAAAAAAAAAAATTCTACAGGATATATGGTGCTACATTTAGCAAAACAGTTAGCAATTGGGTTTTAATGGCCCTGCTCATGGGAGCTTACAATCTAAAATTTGTCTAAACCTTAGAGTGGACACAGTTTTTCTTTCAGTGTATAACGGTGTCATGAGAGGGTTTACCCGTTGGTGGCGCTATCGGTCTCTTGGATCGCAGTGCCAGTGTCCACCAGCAGGTGTCTTCCAACACCTAGGACCTGTAGTAAGAGGACTCTCCTGCTGGTGGCACTTTTGCATCCTTGGGCCGTAGTACTGGTGTCCACCAGCGGGTGCATTCTGGCAGTGTGGAGCAAACAGCACCCTCTGCGCTCAGCTGTAACATGAGGTCAATTACTACAGCCTTATAAATACCCAGAAAGCCCTCACATGCTTGCTTTGGTATCTTTCTCCCTGCGCCCTGACCTTGCTGCCTGTATCCTGACTGTGAATCTGTTTCTGATCTGATCTGTTTCTGATCTGATCTGTTTCTGATCTGATCTGTTTCTGATCTGATCTGTTTCTGATCTGATCTGATCCCTATCCCTAGCCCATCCTGTACTTGTCCCTCCTGATTCCCTTGGATCCCTGCCCTGCAGCCTATCCATCCATCCTCTCCCTGTCCTGCTGGTTTCCCGTCCTTACCCATCTGCTGACCTCCCTGTGTATGACCTTGGCCTGGCTTTGTTTACAATTCCGGTATCTCCATTTACTTGTATATACTATTTGTTGTTTGTGGGTCTGTGGTTGGTTTTGCACTGTTTATATTTCTCTTACTTGTCACTTATTTAATAAACACCATTATTTTTTCACTTACATGCGTTTCTGGTTTCCTCTGTGCAGTCCACACAGTCTGGTCTACTAAATCCTCTGACAAATGGGCAACACCACATTTTTATCTGCAAGATTATAGAAACATACTTAACAGTCATTATTCTTACAAAGAATTCCAACATGATATTAAAAAGGCACATGTTCAAAATATAACACTCACCACCACCCCACAAATCCACACACATACATACATTGGTGACAATGTTCTGCTGAAAGCAGCATTTCTGTGTACATGATTAAGCAATGAGATCAAAGAGTAGAAGGTCAGCACAATACAGGAACAATACACACACAACATTGACAGCATGGCCACATAAACTCACTTTTGATTGAAAAAATGCACACCAATTTCATCAAACAGCCCTAGTTGGGCGTTTGTCAATAGGCACAATATCATTCCTTCTCCCCCACAAATCACAGCAAAAAACCTGACCTTCTCAGGTCAAACAAACCCCCCTACTGCAGGCCTTTATATAAGGTAGGTTGTATTGTTAGCACACTGACACACTCCCAATAGAAGTACACGCCCACCAGTATCTTTCAATCTGTCTCTTCATGTACGTATAAAGTGATTGCACCTGATGGGCAGGAACACATAATACTGTTTGCAACTGTGTTAGCCTTTGGCTATGTGTATCAAATCTCCAACTACAAGCCAAAGATCGAAGTCCAGCTTCAACTTTTCTGGGAAGGCTGTCCACAAGGTTTAGGAGTGTGTCTATGGGATTGTTTGACCATTCTTACAGTGCATTTGTGAGGTCAGGCACTGATGTTGCTCTAATAGGCATCAAAAAAGGTGACCTGTGAGCACCATGCTGGGTGCTCACAGGTCACTCAGCTCTGTTAGAAAAAACAAATGTCTATTCGCTTTCCTAGCACTAAACTGCCTTTCCGTCAATCAGGTGCTCGGGTCTGTTACCTGTCACCTGATTGGCTGAAACGACAGGCACCGCTATTGGATGCCTGTCAGGAGGAGAGGACAGGAGGTGAGGAGACACATGGAGGACCGCGCTCGTCACCTTCACCCGCTGCCCCACCAAGACAGGGTAAGTGCCGGGCAGACGGCGAGCAGGCGGGGGTCACACTGGGTGCATTCAAGGGCACACTGGCAGCATTTAGGGGCACACTGGCAGCATATGATGGGCACACTGGCAGCATATGATGGGCACACTGGCAGCATTTATGGGCACACTGACAGCATTTGATGGCACAGTGGCAGCGTTTGACACAGTGGCTGCATTTGATGGACACAGTGACAGCGTTTGATGGGCACAGTGGCAGCGTTTGATAGCACAGTGGCTGCAATTGATGGCACAGTGGCAGCATTTGATGGCACAGTGGCTGCAATTGATGGCGCAGTGACAGAGATTGATGGCACAGTGGCTGTAATTGATGGCACAGTGGCAGCATTTGATAGGCATAGTGGCAGTGTTTGATAGGCACAGTGGCAGGGTTTGATAGGCACAGTGGCAGGGTTTGATAGGCACAGTGGCAGCGTTTGATAGGCACAGTGGCAGCGTTTGATGGCACAATGGCTGCAATTGATGATTTTTTTTTTCAAAAAATTTTTGTGCCCCCCCCAAAAATGTTGAGCACCAGCTGCCACTGGATATTACCCACAAATTTTTGGGAACATTTTGATTTCTGATGTTGGTACACATATCACATTTTCTGGGCTCAAATTATTATTATTTGGAAATAATAAAAAGCACAAAAAGTTGTGACTCATTTTAAATTTGCATCAGCAATGATATTTTTTGTGCTTTGTAAAGACACCTATGTCAGTTTGGGTAAAGATTGTTGTGAGATGGAGAGGAACAAGTGTAAGTGACAGAGAAAAATATATTTTACCAAAACATCAAAACATTCCACATTCTAGTGTTCCACCCTAAAAAAGAAAAAGTCATGATTGTGCCTAAAAAAAAATTTAAAAAAAATGTGGATATTTTTTTTTTTTTACTTACCTCTAAATGCCTGTTGCTAGGGGGTCCCTCATAGTCTGCCTCTTCCAGTGCCTGGGTTGGTGACATCACGTCCCCCTCGGCACAGGAAGGGCTCAGCTCTGCTCCCTCCCTCCTGTCAATCATGTGGGACCCATTACAGGTCCCAGGTGACTGAGCGGCCAATCACGGCGCGCGGCGCCGCTCACGCATGCGCAGTGGGTGCCAGGCTGTGAAGCCACAGCCCGATGCCCACAGTTGCAATGCCGGCGCCACTGAACAGAGGGGGAGACGAGCAGGGCTTCGATCCCCCGCATCGCTGGACCCTGTGTCCAATTAAAAGTCAGCAGCTGCAGTATTTGTAGCTGCTGACTTTTAATTTTTTTTTTTTTGACTGGAACTCCTCTTTAAAAACAAAATATTTGAAGTAGAAGGAACAATGTTGCAAAGGAAAATTTATTTCAGAGAAAGATACATTTCATCTCAATATTAAAAGGATTTATTTGGGGAAGTTACAATTGTTCCATTAGAATAAATAGCTAAAACTTGCATTGGACTATAGCACTGATTTTCACTTCCAAAAAATGCTCTTTAACACAGAGCTCATTTTGGTATTTACTATAGCGCCTTGTAAAAAAAATACTTGAGCTAAAATGAGAGCTATTTGCAGGTCTGAGCATGCTCAGTTGTGTTGGCACCTAGTTGTACAAAAATGGGGAATTTATCTCTTCCCAGACTTTTAAAGAAATCACTTTTTCACACAGTTTAAAAGCAGATTATCTTTAAATAATATACTGCATATTTCAGTACCATTTAGGCAATTATATCATGTTCTAAACAATATTTCCATGTGCAATGCTCCAGGTTTTAGCAGAGTAAGGGTTTAGGTGCTATTTGGTTTCAGGGAACTACAGTAAATTCGATTTTGGGAGTATATTTTTTACCAGCGCTATAGTGAATACCGTTTTAGTGCTAATTAGCGCCACAGGGCTAAAGTAAATTACCCACTATGTATTCTGCTACATATTTTTCGTAAAAAAAATCCCAATAAGTGTATATTGATTGGTTTGCACAAAAGTTATAGCGTCTACAAACTATGGAATATATTTTTGAATTTTTAAAAAAAATTTAAACTAGTAATGGCAGTGATCAGCGACATATAGCGGGACTGCGATATTGCGGTGGACAAATCAGACACCTAACTGTCACTTTTGACATTTTTTGGGGACCGGTGACATTATTACAGTGATCAGTGCTAAAAAATATGTATTGTTACTGTACTAATGACACTGGCAGGGAAGGGGTTAACATTGAGGCTATCAAAGGGTTAAATGTGTCCCTAGGGAGTGCTTACTAACTGTGTGGGAGGTGCTTGTACTGTTGGAAGACAGAGATCCGCGTTCCTGCTTAGCATAAACATAGGATCACAGCCTTCCCTTGTCACAGAATGGCGATCTGCCTTGTTTACATAAGCAGATTGCCATTCTGCCTGTGTCCCAAATAATCGGTGGGTCCCACTGATTGGCTCCTGCTGTGTCCAATCACATGAGGAGGTTAGCATCTGGTTAAAGCCAATGTGCAGCCAAAGCATTTTTTTCATGTAAGTTGAATGGGGAAGTACTAGAACCCCTGTCAGGTTTCTATTGCTGTCTTGATCATCATTATGGATGCTCCCTCTCAGGTATTCACCAGGCAGGTAGAGAAAAAAGTCTACAATGAGTCACAGACAGCAATAATAACTGACTTCCTCTACTGTACTAAAAACAAATGTTTATTTCTGTGTTGCTTTGGAGACTTGCCATCACTTCCTGTCATGTGAAACTATTGTTAACAGAACGGGAAGGGGAAATCTCTCAGAGCCCAGCCCAATTGTCACTAACTGGAACCAATTAGTGACAATTGTGAAGGTTATATAGCTATTTGCCAATGCTCAGACCTATGATCACAGCACCTTGCAGAGGAAAGTCTTCCCGGGAATCATTTTCTATGCAGAGAGCTGAAAAGAAGTCAATTCTGGAGAAGTGCAAATCTGTAAAATATGTGAAGCTTGGTTGTTATAGGAAGTGATAAGGATTGTTTGTAATGATGATTGCATAGTCTTTTATTTTGCATATGGATGCATACATGCACTTGTCAAAGCCCTCTCCACTCGTGGGAATGTCTAATTATTCTCTGAGCTGGTCCAGCCCCCCCCCCCCCCCATTACCCTGAAAACCCTACAGGTAAAAAAACATGCATAAAATACATGAAATGCACAAATAAGCCTAATGCCCCGTACACGCGAGCGGAAATTCCACCAGTAAAAGTCCGATGAGAGCTTTTGGTCCGAAAATGTGACCATGTGTATGCTCCATCGGACTTTTGCTGGCAGAATTCCAGCCAGCAGAAGATTGGGAGCATGTTCTCAATTTTTCGGTCGAAAATAAGTTCCGATTGGAAACTCTGATCGTCTGTACCAATTCCGACTCGCAAAATTCCTACGCATGCTAGGAAACAATTCGACGCATGCTCGGAAGCATTGAACTTCATTTTCTTGGCTCGTCGTAGTGTTGTATGTCACTGTGTTCTTGACAGCAAACTTTTGTGTGACTGTGTCTATGCAAGCCAAGCTTGAGCGGAATTCCGTCGGAAAAACCATCCAAGATTTTTCCCACGGAAATTCCGCTTGTGTGTATGTAGCATAAGGGAAGATTTCTGTTGCAATGAATGGTCTGGCAACAGGATATTTTAAAGGTTAGGCAACATGACCCACCTTTTACAGTGGTACATGGAGCAAAGATCAGAAGGGAACATGTAACTGATAACTGACCGACACTTTTATCCATCGCTTGCTGATAAAAGTGTAGTTTTAAAGATTTAAATGTAGAAAGTCTTTAAAACTGCATTGATATATTACATTATTGATGAGTTTGATTAAGTCTGATTTACAAGTTCAGGGAAGCAGATGTGACTAGATGATTGAGTTGGGTTTACAATCCCCACGTTTGTCACTATAGCTGTGTAGTATTGTATACGATAAATTACAAAGACGTTAGTGTAATTTTCTGACAGACAGGAGAGTACATGTATGGTAAGTATACATTATACATGAAAGCTACTCTGATAATGTTTATCCTTTTTATTATTATGTAATAACTCAAGCTCTATTGTCCTCACTGTTTTCTGAAAGAGTTAGCGTATCTTGTGATCATCTTCTAGAGTGATAAAAAGAAGGAGTACAAAACTAATGAGCAAATTGATCAACATCTGCAATTTGCCTTCATTTTACAAGTCCGTGGTGGGGAATGGGACTAAAGCTTTCAGACAATGTTTGTAGTCAACTAACTGACCCTTCATTCCATATCCTCACCCATGATCACGATGAGCTATGAGGGACTTAAAGGTATCCAATATGACATGTATGTAAAAAAGTATAGCTTTATTACAAAATAGATTTAAAATCATACAAATAAAACCCCGAAAAGGTGGACATAGTACATAAAAACAATGACCATTAATCAAAAATCTGAACACTTCTGATCTGAACAACAATCCCACATGGAATATTGTAAATAATATAATCTTATAATCATTTAGAGACAGTCTTATGCAAGGTGATCCAGTAAATCTGGGGGGGGTCAGAGAAGCAAACAAAATATCATGGGAGAGGTACCCAGGGATAGCTGTAGGGTTCTCAAAGTGTGTATAATTCATGAGCAATGGCCACAGAGACTGAGCAGAGTTTTAGAACTTAACTTAAAATGCTGTTTCTGCCAAAGGTTCCCCCCATATATGGCATGGCACCGTGGATCAGACCGAGACACTTACTTCTTGGCAGTTCTGGGACAAACAAATATCTTATAGAATGTGGCTGTGGTAATATAGAACTTTAATGTAAGGAAAAGACCACCAATGGCCAACTCCCCTTGTAACCAACAATATGACCTTCTAAGGAGGCATATTCTTGAAGGAGAGGAGGCTGACTTGTCCATAGAGTCAGCTTACAATCACTTTCCAATTACATGAGTCAGCAAAAAGTTACCAGAATAACCAAGATATTAGAAGTTTTATTAGATATTTGTGAGGCCAACCTTAATTATGAATATGAAATATGCAATTTCCCTATCAACCAGTGGTGGCCCATGCATTGTGGGTGCTCGGGCGCCGCCCCCAGTCACCTCCACCGCCCTCCCTATTTATGTGCCCGGCCCCTATCAGGACGCCGGACACATGAAATACTATGGCGGGGATAGATGGGGGGTGTGTATCTTGAAGCATGTGATTAGAGCCAGAGGCTCTAATAGGCTTCAAAACAGGGTGGGATCGGGGCGCAGAGTACTGTGTCCTGATACCACCCTGTTGTGTGAAATAGCGAATTAATTTTCGCTATTTTCACACTAACGTTCCTCCCTGCCAATCAGGAGGCAAGTCAATGAGACCTGTCTCCTGATTTGCCAAAGCATTAGGCAATTCTATTGGATGCCTAACCCTTTGGTGGAAGAGGAGGAGACACGGCAGAGAAGGCTGAGGAGCCGATGTGGAGCCGAGCGGACACCGGAGCCTCCGCTTTCCGCCACTGCAAAAGAGTAGGAGGAGAGCCCCGTCACTCCAGGAGAGGAGTAGAGCCCCGCCACATCAGTGGTAGGTGCCCCAGGACCAGCCGCGGGGGTGTGGGGGGTTGGTGAAGTGACAGCCGGGGGACTGCATATGATGGGCAAAGTGGCTGTATTTGCTGAGCACAGTGCCTGGATATAATGGGCACAGTGGCTGTACTTGATGGCACAGTGGCTGTATGTGTTGGACATAGTGCCTGCATATGTTGGGCACAGTGGCCGTATTTGCTGGGCACAGTGGCTGTTTTTCAGAGATTTTCAGTTTGTTTGTGCCCCCCCCAAATTTTGAGCACCAGCTGCCACTGCTATCAACCACTTATTCTTGGAATAAAAATGTATAATTTGAGCTGGTTCCAGTTTTATATGTGTATTGCATATGCCATCTGAGTGGCATATGAAACTGTATGAAGGCCCAAAATGACAGACCCCCAAATACAACAGAGAGATTATATTTCGACCTGGCCTTGTAAAATCAATTGACCTGCAAATAACAAAAAATAATGAGGATGCGTTTTTTTTAAGCGAAATATATATATAGCGCCTTTTAGAGGTGTTTTTACATGTGCTTTATATGTGTTGTCATATGTGTTGCCACTCTTACCTATGACAGTGCTTAATCCTGTCACTGCAATAAAACTAAAAAGTCTGAATGGAAGCTTTTAGGACCAGTTCACACCACATGCAGTCCAGTGCTTTTTTTTCTACATCAAAAATGCATATAAAGTAGGTTATATGGTTTTCAATGGCATAGTTCACACCAGTGCTTGCAGTTCCAGTGCGTTCCAGTTGCAGAAAAAAAGTAGAACATGCTGCATTTTTTCTGCACTGGACTGTACTGGAACACTGTAAAACGCATCAAAAATGCACCGGAACTTACCTAAATGCGCCAAAAACACACTGCAACACATTTGTCCTTATTCAAGGTTAAGAAAAAAGAGGGAGGGGAAAGCACAGGACTGCATCAAAAACGCACCAAAAACGCATCAAATACGCACTGGAACGCATCAAAAACGCGCATGCAGAAAAGCACCTGGAATGCATTGGACTGCGTTTCTATGGTGTCACCTGGCTCTTAAGTTTAAGAAAAAAGAGGGGGGGGAAAGGCGCTGAACTGCATCAAAAACGCACCAAAAATGCATCAAAAATGCAGTGGAATGCATCAAAAACGAGCATGCAGAAAAGCACCTGGAACGCATCCGGGCTGCATTTCTATGGTGTGAACTGGTCCTTAATGCCTCTTATGTATGTAAGATTTGCATAAAAATCGAACTCTTTTTTTTTTTTTTTTTTTATTTTTAGATAGAGTTGAGAAGGATTAGAACACTGGTCAGATTTTTATTGCTGTTTGTGTTTTTTTTTTTAAAGAAGTTTATTGAAACAAAAGAGAAAAATACATAAACAACTGCATTGCATGTATACATGGGTAACAGTAACACAAGTAATGTACAGAAAACAATATGTATTGTTAATCCAATATATGCTGTGCGTGTGTTCTTTCAGATAGATAGATAGATAGAAAGTACCAGGGTAGATGATCCGAATGTCATGTAGGACATATGATTTAACCAGTGTAATCTCCACCCTTTGGTCTGGTATTTCACATTTACAAGTATAATTTGCTATTGTTGGGCTATCTTCTCCTTGTAAATGTGTTATAAGGATGTTTCACGATGGGTGTCGTGAGGGTTATAGTGGGTGGTAGCGGAATAGGGTCAGACCTCAATTGTGTATAAGTTGGCATACTGTGTGGTTCCTGGGGGGCAGTGACACACTTCATTTTTATATAAGCAAAATCTGTAGGATTGTGGTCAACGGGCCCCTAACAATCCTATGACACAATTGAAGTGTGACCACTAGCAGTTCCTAAAAATCGGGGACATTGAGGGGTGAGGTGTAGGGGGTTCTCTCATAGGCAAGGTAAGTGAGCTGAAACGGGGGGAGGAACAGTGTGGGTTTGTGGCTCTCCGTCTTTCTCGATCACCCATTTGTTGTGGTCTCATTAGGTGTATCATTGTAAAAGTGTGGCATAGTCTGTTGTGGTTTGAAAATGTTGCCAACAAGCCTATGTTTTCCGGAATGAAGCGGAGGAGTCATGGGCCTGATGTACAAGCTCTTCCATCTCAGCTATCCTGTTCATACGCTTAATCCATTCCACTATGGTGGGTGGGGAGGTTTCCAGGGGACTGGTATACTCATTTTGGAAGCATTGAGAAGGTGTAGGGATAGCGAGCGGTGGTAGGATTTTCTAGATATGGAGGAATGGTGAAGAAGTGCTTGAGCTGGCGAGAAGTCAAGTTTGATTGTGGTGATGTGAGTAATGAGGCAGCAGATTTCTGTCCAGAACTTTTGGATCATGGGGCAATCCCACCAGAAGTAGAAGG
This sequence comes from Aquarana catesbeiana, assembly GCF_042186555.1. Taxonomy (NCBI): domain Eukaryota; kingdom Metazoa; phylum Chordata; class Amphibia; order Anura; family Ranidae; genus Aquarana; species Aquarana catesbeiana. The sequence goes on along the minus strand of NC_133328.1, from coordinate 595,612,081 downwards.
GAGGCCTCTCGTGTTTGGCACCTCCAACACACGGATGGGATCAAGGGGTTAAGTTTGTGTAGTTTGAGTGGAGTTTGGTACCATCTTGAGAAAATTTTAAATCCATTTTCCTGTGCTGAAACACTAACATTAACATGGATATGGGAGTATATTTTTTCCCACTCTTCCTCAGATAGGACTAGTGCCGCGTACACACGAGTGGACTTTCCGTCAGAGTAGACTCTGATGGTCTTTCCGACGGAGTTCCAGTGGAGTTCTGCTGAAACAGACTTGCCTACACACGATCACATCAAAGTCCGATCGTTAAGAACGCAATGACGTACGAAAAAGGAAGTTAAATAGCCAGTAGCTATTAGCTGCCCTTGACTCGTTTTTGGTCCGTTGGACTAGCATACAGATGAACGTTTTGAAACATGTTCTATTTCTAGGTCCGTCAGAATTTTCTAAAGAAAAGGTCTGATGAAGCCCACACACGGAATCAGAATGTCCAACGGAATGATTCCCTCTGACCTTTTCTGCCTGAAAGTCTGGTTGGGTGTACGCGGCATAAGATGAGGTCTTTTTCCCACTGTATGGTCACCAGGTTCGATTTAGTAGTGCATTCAATGAACAAAAGGGAGTATATGATGGAGATCAGGTGTCTCTATGGCTCTGTGTTGGTGCAAAGCATTTCGAAGGGTCATTAAGGAAGTGTCGAAGTTGTGTGTATGTCTAGGAAAGGAACTGTGGACTGTCTGTCTGTGTCATGAGTGTGGACCTAGGTAGAAGCATGTCATTGGAAAAGAAGTGTCCTGCTCTTAAATCTGAGTGGGGTCTCATAGTGTGAAGGAAGGTGTTGACCATTCCCGGAGGAAATTCCGGGTTCTGGCAAACCGGTGTTAGCGGTCCTGGAGAGGTAGAAATTTTAAATTGGTGGCACATTTTAATAAAGGTTCATATAGTGTTACCTATTAGTGGGTGCTGTTTACATGCTGTTTTGCCTAGGGTAGTTGTTTAAGTGGCATATGCGAAAAAGCATGTTCTATGCAAATCCATGCCTTGGTGCTTGCATGAATGTTCCCGTCAACAACCCTTGTCTGTTGACAGGGCCAATAATATTTGCGAATGTCTGGTAGTCCTACACCACCCTTCATTTTGGGTAGGTTAATCTATCAAAGCTCAGTCTGGGTCGTAGGTTACCCCAAATAAATTCTGTGCAGGATTTGCGAAAGGTCACGAAGAACGTCGGAGTGATATAGGGACCGTCTGTAGTACATAAAGAATTTTCCCGTAGGAGGTTTATTTTAACAATGGCCACTCTACCGAACCATGAGAATAATCCCGTTCACCACGATGTGAGGTCTGTCTGTATATTGTGAAGAATCGGGGTATAGTTTGCGCTACATAGTTCTGATAGGTGGGTCGGGATTTGGATTCCCAAATATGTAATTGATTTTTTATTCCATGCAAATGGGAAATTAACTTGGCATTGTGTTTGTATCTCCTTTGTTAAGGATACGTTTAGTGCTTCCGACTTCGCAGAGTTTATCCGCAAATTAGCCAATGTCGAATAGGGACAAGACTTTAAGAAGATTGGGGATTGTGACATCTGGATCTTTTAAGAACAATAGAATATCGTCAGCAAATGCTGCAAGTTTGTAAATTGTCTGTGCAATTGTGATGTCTTTGATGTCAGGATTCTCCTTTAGGCGTAAGAGCAAAGGTTCAAGGGTGATAAAAAATATGAGTGGGGAGAAAGGGCAACCTTGGCATGTTCCGTTGGAGATGGGGAAGGCATCCGACAGGTGACCATTAACTCGAACTCTAGCCATCGGGCCAGAGTATAAGGCCATGATAAATTGTAACATACGTTCTCGTATACCGATTTTTAGAAGCACTTAGTCCATGCCACCCTGTCGAATGCCTTCTCTGCGTCCAAGGAAAGGAAAAAACCATGTTGAAGTGTTGAAGTCAGCCAATGATGAATATTAAATGCTTTAAGGGTGTTATCCCTTGCCTCTCTCCCCAAAATGAATCCTACTTGGCCTAGCGTAATGAGGTTGGGTAGTAGGGGTATAAGTCTGTTTGCTAAAATTTTTGCGTACATTTTAAGATCCACGTTCAATAGTGAAATTGGTCTATAATTGGAAACTGCAGTTGAGTCTTTGTTAGGTTTTGGGATAACCGTGAGGAGGTCTCGGGGTGGCGGGGTTTCTGAGGAAAGGGTATTGAATGCCTTAATGAAATGTGCTTTAAGTGTATCAATGAATGTTTTGTAATACCCTACTGTCAGTCCGTCTGGTCCCGGGCTTTTGCCTGGTTTTAGTTACTTAAGTACAGCTTCTAGTTCAGTCAATGATAACGGTTGTTCTAGGTCAGTGGCTTCCACTTCTGAAAGGAGTTGGACTGTTTTGGGAAAGAAAGTCTCCCAATAACTTACTTCTTGCTTCAATCTCTGTCTGGGGAGCGTTAGTCTTAAGATTATAGAGTTGCGTGTAGTTTCGGACGAATTGGTCCACTATATGGTCATTGTTTGTCAGTTTTTTTCCCTGTCGAATCATGTATACAGTGAATTGTTGTCATTGCTTTTTTTGCTCATAGCGCCCTGGCCAAGGGTCCACCTGCTTTGTTTCCATATTCATAGAACATTTTTTGCGATAATATATAATTGCGTTTCGTTCTCCTATTCAGTTCATCTACTAACTCCACCCTGACTTGAGTTAGTTCTTGTAAGGTAGATGTCACTTGGGTCCTTTTATGTGCCTTTTCTAATTTGTGAATGCGTTTTGTAAGTTGTGAGATGTGTGCTTGTTTTTCCCGTCTTTTTTTGGCTGCTATTGTCATGAATTTCCCCCATATGGAACATTTGTGTGCTTCCCACTGAATCAATGGGGAGATGTCTGGAGAATCATTCTCTTTAACCGCTTGCCACCCGCTGTCTGTCAAATGACGGTGAGGCGGCGCGGCTCTCGTTCTGGGAGGGCGTCATATGACGCCCTGCCCTTTAAACAGGGAATGCGCACGATCGTGCGCGTGCATCCCTGTACCCTCGGTGGCGGCGTGTCACAGAGACACTGCTCGCCCCCGAGGGAGGTAAACAGCCATTGGACATGGCTGTTTACCACGTGATGACAGCTGGTACCGCGCCATTGTACACAGCATATGCGCGCGATCGGGAGCATGCAGCGCGTGCACATCGGTGGCGGCGTGTTCCCGGGAACACTGCTCGTCACCCACGATGGTAAACAGCCATTGGCCGGCGGCTGTTTACCACATGATCGGCTGTGATCCATTCACAGCCGATCACTAAATGTAAAGAGTGGTAATTACCTGTTACCAGCTCTTCTCTCCTCACATACCGTTTCCAGTGTGAGGAGAGAAGAGCTAGGAACAGTGAGTTACCGATCGGTGTCTGTATTGTACTGCACAAGCACAACACTTGTCCAATCGCCCCCCCAATTGTCATCTGTCACCCAACAGTCACCACAGTCACCCCACAAAGTGCACCTGTCACATAAGACTGCCATCAGTGACCGTCAGCGGTGCATCTGTCAGCCATCACCCATCACCCATCAGTGACCGTCAGCCATCACCTGTCAGCCATCACACGTCACCCATCAGTGACCGTCAGCGATTACCCGTCACCCATCAGTGACATCAGCCATTACCCGTCACCCATCAGTGACCATCAGCGGTGCACCCATCACCCATCAGTGACCGTGGCCTGTCACCCGTCTGTGACCATTACCCGTCAGTGACCATCACCTGTCACCATCCATGGCCTGTCACCCATCAGTGACCATCGCCTGTCACACCGTCATCACCTATCAGTGAACGTCACCTGCCACCCATCTCACAGCCCATCAGTAACCGTCACCTGCCACCTGTCACACAGCCATCAGCGTCATGTCCAAAAGATTATACACCAGTGAGGAGGCGTTCCAGATCCTCTCCATGACTGATGAGAGCAACGGGGAGTTCTCATCAGATTCCAGTTCTGATTCTGAATCAAATTCGGCATTTGAACCCAATAGTGAATCGGCAAATGATTCGGAGGAAGAATGGGTCCCTCCTAAAAGGGCACGGCACTCTGGAAACCAGGATTATATTCCAAGGCCCAGTACCAGTGCTGCCGCCAGCGATAGGCCCCAGGAACAAATGCCCAGACCCAGTACCAGTGCTGCCACATCACGCCTGAGTACCAGCACAGGAAATTCAATTCCCCCAATAACTGGAGTGTCACGTCCCCCAAGAGCCAGGGCCTCTACATATATGCCAGATGGTCTTGCCAACCCAACATGGCTGCCATCCGACTCGGGATCACCAATTATTCCCCCATTCACAGCACAGCCAGGTGTGCAGGCCAACACCCAAAATTTCACAGAGATTGATTTTTTTTTATCTGTTTTTGCCCGACACTTTGCTGCAATTCATTGAGGACCAGACAAATTTATATGCCCAGCAATATATTGCCAACAACCCCCAATCATCCTATGCCCATCCATTTGAGTGGAGAGATCTGAATTTGGAGGAGTTCAAATGGTTTATGGGCCTCACCCTAAATATGGGGCTTACAAAAAAAAAATGAAGGACACCAACCCTATCCACAACATGCCCATTTATTCTGCTGTAATGGCCAGGTCCCGATACGAAATGATAATGCGCTTTCTTCATTTTAGCGACAACACCCAGTGCCCTCCCTGCAATCATCCAAATTACGACAAATTATATAAACTTCGCCCACTGATAAATTTCTTTTGCCAACAATTTGCAGAACTCTATGTCCCCGATAAGAATTTATGTGTCGATGAGGCCCTGGTACCCTTTTCAGGCCGGCTAGGAATAAAGCAATATATTCCTAGCAAAAGGGCCAGATACGGAGTAAAATTATACAAGCTCTGTGAGAGAACCATGGGATATTTGTATGCTTTCCGCATATATGAAGGAAAAGATTCCCAGCTCCATCCGGCCTACATGGGCACAACTGGAAAGATTGTATGGGACTTGGCATACCCACTTCTAACCAAAGGATATCACATATACCTCAACAATTTCTACATTGGCCTGCCCCTTTTCAAAAACCTATACACTGCAAAAACCCTGGCCTACGGAACCTCCAGAAAAAATAGGAAGGTCTTCCCACAATCTCTTGCAAACAAAAAGCTGCGAAGGGAGGAAAGAGCAGCATTGAGATGCAATGAAGTGCTGTCCTTGAGGTGGAAGGATAAAAGGGACATGCACATGATGTCCACCATCCATGGCGACACTACAATTGAGGTTCAAAGAAGAAGAGGTCCCATTGAAAAGCCAGTATGTGTCCAAGATTATAATCTCTACATGGGGGGGGGTCGATTTCAATGATCAAATGATTCAGCCCTATTTGTCGATAAGGAGGTCCCAATTCTGGTACAAGAAGGTAGCAATTTATCTCATCCATTTGGCCGTTTATAATTCCTATGTAGTCTACACCAAATCCACAGAAAGCCCCCCCTCTTCCTACAATTCATAGAAGAAGTTGTTACGTCCCTCATCTATCACCAAAGACCCCCCCGAAGACCTTCGTTCTGAGGCTGTTTGCTGACTTCATGAGCGCCACTTCCCCTTCAACATTCCACCATCTGAAGCAGGTCGAAGACGGCAAAAAAAATGTTGTGTGTGCACGAAAAAAGGATTTCAAAAAGATACCAGCTACCATTGTCCCCAGTGTCCCTCCCAACCTGGCCCTTGCATTGGTGAATGCTTCCAACTTTATCATACATCCCTAAAATATTAGCCCATATTTTTAACCATTTCCCCATTTTCATCATCTGTGCTGACCATTTTCCATGCTTCTCCAAATAACCATGCCACTGCCTTCCACGTTAACTGACCCTTGCCTGTTTTTTGACTATGCCTCTGCCTACCGTTTGGACTGCTTCCACGTGAACTGACCCTGGCCTGTTTTTTGACTATGCCTCTGCTACCGTTTGGACTGCTTCCACGTGAACTGACCCTGGCCTGTTTTGTGACTATGCCTCTGCCTACCGTTTGGAATGCCTCCACGTGAACTGACCCTGGCCTGTTTTATCAACTACGCTACTCCCTACTGCTTGCACGTGAACTGACCCTGGCCTGTTTTATGGACTATGCTTTTACCTACCGCTTGGACTGATCTGTTGCCCTGCTACTGTAGTACACAGGGGTCTCACATATGTGAGGGGCTCCAGAATTGTTTTTCCGGATGGAGAAAACAATTTTTTTCTGTTTTCTCCGGGTTTTGGAATTTCCGGATTAGGGTCTGGAGTCCGGAGGCTTCATAGAGATTTGGGTGGGTCGAAGCTTCTACCCCTGTGCCCATGTGCACAGGTCTTACCTGATTGCGGCTCTCAGCCTGATGCTAACTTACTGCCATCATGCCTCTGCCTGCCGCATGAACGGACCACACCGCTACATGGACTATGCAAATAATTAGCTGTAGCAAGAAGCAGTATGTTTATGAAGGGCTGTAGAGCGGTACAATGAGTGTCTGCAGGTAACAGTGTACCAGGACCAATATTATGGCTGTGCTGGCTGTCTCTGCCTGGACAATTTCTATGGACTGTGCTGTGCTGATAATATGCTTGTGCTGACTATAGACAATATTCCTGCCTGCTGTCTGGATAATTTCTATTGCTGTTGCTAAGCACATCCCTCTCTGCTGCCTGGACCAGTGCTCTCCTCTGCGGATACTACTAAAAGAACAGGTAATGCTTTTTTTTTTTACCCTCTCCGCAATATAATTTATTTTGGATTGTAATTCTTGGTATGTACATGCTATGTGTTAGAAATATGAAGGGCCTTCAAAAATGATAGGTTGCCAGGAAATTATATATGTCATTTATGCTCCTAGAATGCCTGATGGTGCTACTTGGATGTTGGGCCTCTGTATGTGGCCAGGCTGTGTAAAAGGCTCACACATGTGGTATCGCCATACTCAGGAGGAGTAGCAGAATGTATTTTGGGGTGTCATCTTTGCTATGTACATGCTATGTGTTGGAAATATCTGATAAATTGTCAACTTTGTGTAAAAAAAATGCGTTTTCATTTTTTTTCCACATTTTCCAAAAACTTTTGGAAAAAAATGAACCATTCAAAAGACTCATTATGCCTCATATATTATATGTTGGGGTGTTTGCTTTCCAAAATGGGGTCATTTTGGGGGCAATTCCATTGTTCTGGTGCTCCAGGGCCTTCAAAAGTGTAATAGGTGGTTGAGAAATGAGATGTGTCATTTATGGTTGTAGAACGCCTGAAGATGCTACTTCAAAATGGGGCCTTTGTATGTGACCAGGCTGTGTAAAAGTCTCACACGTGGTATCACCATACTTGGGAAGAGTAGCAGAATGTATTTTGGGGTGTAATTTGTTGTATGCATATGCTCTGTGAGAGAAATAACCTGTTAATATGACAATTTTGTAAAAGAAATAAAAAATAATCTTAATTTTGCAAAGAATTGAGGGAAAAAATTACAACTCACCATGCTACTTACTTAATACCTTGGAATGTCTACTTTCTAAAAAGGGGTAATTTGAGGGGTATTTGTACTTTCCTGACTTGTTAGTATCTCAAAAAATGGGATAGGCCTTCATTACATCAGGTGTGATCAGATGTGATCAATTTTCAGTGATTGGCACCATAGTTTGTAGACTCTATAACTTTCACCAAAAGACCAAATAATTTACACTTATTTGGGTTATTTTTACCGAAGATATGTAGCAGTATAAATTTTGGCCAAAATTTATGAAGAAAAATGACTAATTTGCAAAATTTTATGATAGAAACGAAGAAAAAGGCATTTTTTTCACAAAATTTACGGATTTTTTTATTTACAGCACAAAAAATAAAAAACCCAATAGTGATTAAATACCACCAAAAAAAAGCTCTATTTCTGTGAAAAAAAGGACGCAAATTTCATATGGGTACAATGTGGCATGACTGAGTAATCGTCATTCAAAGTGTGAGAGCTCTGAAAGCTGAAAATTGGTCTGGGCAGGAAGGGGGTGTAAGTGCACTGTATTGAGGTGGTTAAAGTATTGATTAAGTCTGTCTTGTATTGTGTGGACAGTGAGGGTATCCGTGAGCAGAGACAGATCCAGGCGCCATATCATGGACGATGACCGAGTGGTTAGGAATTCTATGGATATAGTAACAGGGTGGTGATCCGATACAAACATTGGTTCAATGGTTGTCGTGAGAAGCATGGGCAGGTCTCTTTGAGAAATGAATAGGTAGTCCAGTCTGGTATAGCGGTTGTGGGGAGCTGAGTAGAACGTATAGTCCTTAACATTGGGGTTTAGGGTGCTCCATGAGTCGTGTAGCGATAATTCTTGGAGAAGTTTTTTAGTTGCTCAAAGGGAGCTGAGTAGAACGTATAGTCCTAATAATATATAATTGCGTTTCGTTCTCCTATTCAGTTCATCTACTAACTCCGCCCTGGCTTGAGTTAGTTCTCGTAAGGTAGATATCACTTGGGTCCTTTTATGTGCCTTTTCTAATTCGTGAATGCGTTTTGTAAGTTGGGAGATGTGTGCTTGTTTTTCCTGTCTTTTTTTGGCTGCTATTGTCATGAATTCCCCCCATATGGAACATTTGTGTGCTTCCCACTGAATCAATGGGGAGATGTCTGGAGAATCGTTCTCTTTAAAGTATTGATTTAGTCTGTCTTGTATTGTGTGGACAGTGAGGGTATCCGTGAGCAGAGACAGATCCAGGCGCCATATCGGGGACCATGACTGAGTGGTCGGGAATTCTATGGATATAGTAACAGGGTGGTAATCCGATACAAACATTGGTTTGATGGTTAGATAAAGGATATTTGCGCTGCGCTTGATAATATAATATAAAGATGATGTCAGAAAAATCACTAATAAGTAAACATCAAATACAGTGAATAAAACTTTCTACATGGAAACTTCCTATGTGCAATGTGCATACAATCTTCTACATTGTATATGCATACCAAACAATTTAAAGTGCAATGTGCATGTATAATTATACCAAAAAGACTTAATCCAGTGATGAACTTAAACAACATGCAATATCTCGCATATAGTGCAGCATGCAAGAAAAAATATCAAATAGCATAAAAGTGCCCAGTGCGTCTTAAACACAGTCGATGTAATCTGTGTTCAGTGATATCCTTATTGTAGTGTCCATAAAATGTCCAAATTAAATGTGCATTTGTATCCAACAAAATCCAAATCATCCAGTGCGGTGAATTCGAATGCTGCAAACAACCGTGATGTGTCCTGGTAACCCCCCAAAGTGGTTGCGCTCACCTCAGAGCGTGTGACACAGTGGCTAACTATGTCAAATCACGCTTTGTAGCCACCCCTTGGGCTCTGCATGGTATGCTAAATGCGATCTCCACTTTACTCTGGGTTAAAAGGCTCCATAGACATCCAATCATAAAAATGAAGAGAGACTATATAGTGTAATACTATTAAACACTAGTTTATTATGCATAAAACCGCTTCCCACAGAGGGGTACTCACATTCTCCTGGTGCTGCTGTGCACCAAACAATAAACCGCTATGTAAAAACGCCAGTCTGTATGCCGCAGGGTATGAGTTTCTCCCAGCTCAGCTGTGTGCTGCTTACTCCGTCCTGGCCCCTCCCCTGGTTGTCATGAGGAGCATGGGCAGGTCTCTTTGAGAAAGGAATAGGTAGTCCAGTCTGGTATAGCGGTCGTGGGGAGCTGAGTAGAACGTATAGTCCTTAACATTGGGGTTTAGGGTGCTCCATGAGTCGTGTAGCGATAATTCTTGGAGAAGTTTTTTAGTTGCTCAAAGTGCTTTGAAAGGTAATTTAGAAGTGCCAGAAGATATGTCAAGTAGGGGATTCAGTGGGACATAAAATCTCCACCTAATATCAGGGATCCATCATGGAAGTCTGCGAGTTTTTGTACAGTATTTCTGAAGAAGGGTACTTGTTTAAAATTTGGGGTGTAAATGTTGGCTAGGGTAAGGCGTTTGCCATACAGTGAGCCCTTGAGGAACAGAAATCTACTGTCCACATCTGAAAGTGAGTCCGCTATCTGAAAAGAACAGTGTTTTGCAACAAGGATGGATACCCCTTTGGTTTTGGTCCCTCTGGAGGGTGTGTGTGTTGCCGATGGGTAATAAGAATTCAATAGTTTGGGGACGGAGCCTGGTTTAAAGTGCGTTTCTTGGAGGAGTATTATGTCTGCCCTGAGTTTGCCCATGGAAAGTAGGATTTGCAAGCGTTTTTCAGGGGTGTTGAGACCTCGCACATTTAGGGAGACAATTTTGGCACTACTGTTGTGGTGCGTGGCCTGTGGATTCATTGTTTTATGGGTGGACATGTTATGGGGTGACTTACACCGTTTTGGTAGAGCACTATTATCTACTTGGTCACACTGCAGTGTGAGGGGTAGGGGTCTTGAAAGATAAACTGAGTTCCACCCAGGGGTAATATCTCAGGGTCCGGACTCTTTGTGTGTGAAGTGAGCTAGGAAAGGGGTTGCAGGGGGGAAAGTGCGTAAAAAAAAAGGTGAACCCTATCAGGGACTGGGGAAAGGGATCGGTTAAAGTGAAGCTGCAAACAATTGAGAAATCGATACTGGTGAGGCCAGTACAATATTCGCAAGTCCTGCTCGCTTATCCAAAGTAGTTTTACACCCATACACAGGTGTATCCGGAGTGGGTCAGTGGCGTGAGAAGCTATTGCAGTAAAAAAAAAAATTTGAGTGTGATCTGAGACTTGTACCACTGTGTGGGAGGAGAGGTTGATGCTGGTGGGAAATGTAACCTATCAGAATGGCCCGCTGACAGGGGGTGTAACATGCATTCCATTGGGGAGGTATGGTTAGTGCAATTGTATTGCGCTGTTTTGGACCAGGGAATCTGTGTGTTGTATGTAATCTCTCTCAGAAGCCTGAAAGCGTGTCTGTGAGAGTATTCTTGTGAAATGGCATCAACAGCCGGGTTGTAAAGCGAGGCATCGAGGTGATGGGATCCAGAACACATTCCCATAACCCTGAGCTATGATTACAAGTGTGATGGGTTCTCAGTCCCATCTGAAGTGGTAGCATTCATATTAGCCACACCTTGAGGCGGTTCCTGTAAAGTAAGGATCCCTTACATCATACAAATGAGGATCCTAAGACCTGAAAGCAGAAACATGAAACGTGGCATAGAAAAGCAGTGACTTAAGAACCCATAAACATTAAAACTGCATAGGATCGTAATTAAGAGGTTAGAAAGGCATTCACTATATAACAGACAATATAACAGATAATACCCTTACTGGCTTCCATTGTCGTTTAGCAACCCCTTCGTTTCACGTATCAATCTGTAACCAAGACCTGAAGCGCCGAACAGTATGTTGTCTACCGGGCGCTCGGGTTCGGCACATCACGGATCTTGTGGACAGATTACTGGGAGGGGCTGGGGAAGACCCGGCTGTCATGGTGCACGTTGGCACCAATGACAAAGTCAGAGGCAGATGGAGTGTCCTAAAGAACAATTTTAGGGACTTAGGAGCTAAATTGAGGAAAAGGACCTCCAAGGTAGTGTTCTCAGGAATACTACCGGTACATCGAGCCACACCAGAGAGGCAGAGGGAGATTAGGGAAGTAAACAAGTGGCTGAAGAGCTGGTGTAGTAAGGAGGGGTTTGGGTTCCTGGAGGACTGGGCCGACTTCTCAGTCGGTAACCGGTACTATAGAAGGGACGGACTGCACCTAAATGAGGAGGGTGCAGATCTGCTGGGAATGAAGATGGCCAAAAAGTTAGAGGGGTTTTTAAACTAGGAGATGGGGGGGAGGGTCCAGAGACAGTGATAGCCAGCGCGGAAGATACTCCAGAGGGTAATATTGGGGGCATTAGTGGTAGGTTAACCAAAGCACAAAAACGCAAGGTGACTATAGTAGCAAGTCCAAGTTGCAATCTTGAAACACCCAATACGAGGACAATATGCGACCGGTCTAAACTATGTGGCATGTTCACCAATGCCAGGAGCCTGGCGGACAAGATGGGTGAACTAGAGATACTGTTGTACAAGGAGGATTTGGATTTTGTGGGAATTTCAGAGACCTGGTTCAACAGCTCTCATGATTGGCTGGCAAACATTCAAGGGTATACCCTATACCGCAAGGATAGAGAGGGTAAAAAAGGGGGAGGGGTATGCCTATATATCAAGAATAATGTACAAGTGAATGTGAGAGATGACATCACTGAGGGGGCTAGGGAGGAGGTGGAATCTTTATGGGTAGAGCTCCAAAGGGATGAAGCTAAGGGGAAAATAATACTGGGAGTATGCTATAGGCCCCCTAACCTGAGGGAGGAAGTGGAGACGGATCTCCTATCACAAATTGGATTAGCAGCAAGGATGGGAAGTGTTATCATAATGAGGGATTTTAATTATCCAGACATAGACTGGGCGGAGGGAACCGCGCATTCATTTAAGGCTCGCCAGTTCCTTAATGTCTTGCAGGACAATTTTATGGGTCAGATGGTAGACGCACCAACTAGAAATAAAACATTACTAGATCTACTGATTACCAACAATACAGACCTGATAACAGATGTGGAAATACGGGGCAATTTAGGTAACAGCGATCACAGGTCAATTAGTTTCAGTATAAATCACACAAATATGAGACATGAAGGGAACACAAAGACACTGAATTTCAAAAGAGCCAACTTCCCTAAACTACAAACCTGGCTAAAAGGCATACATTGGGATAAAATATTAGGAACAAAGAATACAGAGGAGAGATGGGTTTGCTTTAAGAGCATATTAAATAAGGGCATTAGCCAATGTATCCCATTGGGTAATAAATTTAAAAGAGCGAACAAACATCCTGGATGGCTTAACTCCAATGTAAAAATGCATATAAAAGCAAAGGAGAAGGCCTTCAAAAAATACAAGGTTGAGGGATCATCCACAGCATTCAGAATTTATAAAGAATGCAATAAGAAATGTAAGGGTGCAATTAGGATGGCTAAGATAGAACATGAAAGACACATAGCGGAGGAGAGCAAAAAAAATCCCAAGAAATTCTTTAAGTATGTAAACAGTAAAAAAGGGAGGACAGACCATATTGGCCCCATAAAGAATGAGGAAGGACATCTGGTTACAAAGGATGGGGAGATGGCAGAGGTATTGAATTTATTCTTCTCCTCAGTCTTCACGAGTGAATCGGGGGGCTTCAGTAACCAAAACTGCAGTGTTTATCCTCATGACACAACACAGGAAGCACCTACATGGTTAACAGAGGACGGAATTAAAATTAGACTTGAGAAACTTAACATTATTAAATCACCGGGACCAGATGGCTTGCATCTGAGGGTACTTAGGGAACTCAGTCAGGTAATTGCCAGACCGTTGTTCCTAATTTTTACAGACAGTCTATTGACTGGAATGGTACCAGCTGATTGGAGAAAAGCCAACGTAGCACCAATATTTAAAAAGGGCCCCAAAAACATCCCTGGGAATTACAGACCAGTTAGCCTAACATCAATAGTATGTAAACTCTTGGAGGGGATGATAAGGGACTATATACAAGATTTTAGTAATAAGAATGATATCATTAGCAGTAATCAGCATGGATTCATGAAGAATCGTTCTTGCCAAACCAATCTATTAACCTTCTATGAGGAGGTGAGTTGCCATCTAGATAAAGGAAGGCCCGTAGACGTGGTGTATCTGGATTTTGCAAAAGCATATGACACAGTTCCCCATAAACGTTTACTGTACAAAATAAGGTGCGTTGGCATGGACCATAGGGTGAGTACATGGATTGAAACCTGGCTACAAGGGCGTGTTCAGAGGGTGGTGATAAATGGGGAGTACTCAGAATGGTCAGGGGTGGGTAGTGGGGTCCTCCAGGGTTCTGTGCTGGGACCAATCCTATTTAATTTGTTCATAAACGACCTGGAGGATGGGATAAACAGTTCCATCTCTGTATTTGCAGACGATACTAAGCTAAGCAGGGCAATAACTTCTCCGCAGGATGTGGAAATCTTGCAAAAAGACCTGAACAAATTACTGGGGTGGGCGACTACATGGCAAATGAGGTTCAATGTAGAAAAATGTAAAATAATGCATTTGGGTGTCAAAAATATGAATGCAATCTATACACTGGGGGGAGAACCTCTGGGGGAATCTAGGATGGAAAAGGACTTGGGGGTCCTAGTGGATGATAGGCTCAGCAATGGCATGCAATGCCAAGCTGCTGCTAATAAAGCAAACAGAATATTGGCATGCATTAAAAGGGGGATCAACTGCAGAGATAAAACGATAATTCTCCCACTCTACAAGGCTCTGGTCCGGCTGCACCTGGAGTATGCTGTCCAGTTCTGGGCACCAGTCCTCAGGAGGGACGTACTGGAAATGGAGCGAGTACAAAGAAGGGCAACAAAGCTAATAAAGGGTCTGGAGGATCTTAGTTATGAGGAAAGGTTGCGAGCACTGAACTTATTCTCTCTGGAGAAGAGACGCTTGAGAGGGGATATGATTTCAATTTACAAATACTGTACTGGTGACCCCACAATAGGGATAAAACTTTTTCGCAGAAGAGAGTTTAATAAGACTCGTGGCCACTCATTACAATTAGAAGAAAAGAGGTTTAACCTTAAACTACGTAGAGGGTTCTTTACTGTAAGAGCGGCAAGGATGTGGAATTCCCTTCCACAGGCGGTGGTCTCAGCGGGGAGCATTGATAGCTTCAAGAAACTATTAGATAATCACCTGAATGACCGCAATATACAGGGATATGTAATGTAATACTGACACATAATCACACACATAGGTTGGACTTGATGGACTTGTGTCTTTTTTCAACCTCACCTACTATGTAACTATGTAACTATGTAAGCCGGGATTGGAACTGCAATTGCTGGCATTACTCAACCAAATAACAATTGTTAAAACCTTCGCTGGACTCTGTGTTCCGCGCTTCCAACTTGGGTACCAGCCACCTGGCCCTGTCTATGTGTGGGATCCCTCTAGAAGCTGGATATCACTGTAGTAGACACTGCTACTACAGTGATCACCACTAGCTTCTGGCTGCCTTGCTGCATTGTGAACACAGGGGGTTGACTGCTGGGCAAGGGCACCATTCAGAGATTGTTTAGCATTTTCTCATGAATACAATGCATTTTCTAATTAACAAGGTGGAAAGGTGGGGTTTTGATGTCATGCTCTCCACCTTGTCAAATCAGAGAATGCTTTGCATTCATTGATAAAAATGCAGAACAATCTCTGAATGGTGCCCTTGCCCAGCAGCCGACCTCCTCTGTTCACAATGTCTACTACAATGATATCCAGCTTCTAGAGGGATCCCACAAGTATGGTATATGCATAGTTACAATTGCCCAGGCTAGACCAATATGACTATGTAAAAAAACAACATCTTATGTAGAGACCTGCTGCGCTCTACTGTTTTAATGTGTAAATGCCTGTACAAGCCTGAGAATAGATTATGTATGCACTTTCTTCCCCTGGGTGTTTGGCTTGGAATGAGGAAATTGAGAGAAAGAGAAAGTCTCTGCCACATGTTCTGTCCATGAGCTAAAAGTTTAACTACAGCTACTGAGTGAAAATCTAAATCCTTGTGACAAATAGAGTATCTCTGTCCTATTAGTAACTCACAAACACAGTGCCAGATAACTCGGACTGCATTCCAGGCTGGTTGGGTAATGGTTGGAGGGTCAGATTTTGTCTTCAGGTCTCCTACACAAAGATAGACACAAAATCATCCTCAGGGGCCTCTGCAACTCTGTTTTGCTGCAACATCTTAAGGTATATCCATAAATAATTATCTATAACCATATATTTGTGCACAATTCCACCAGGACTCCTATCAGGACACTTGATAATATCTGTATGCATGTAGTATTAATAATTTCTTCTTATGTAAAGATTGTATTATTTCTATACTGGTGTGCATCTATATGCTTATGGTTAATGTTATGCTGGTTGCAGTGGTTCCTCTGCTCCCAATTACCTTGACTAGATTACTGGTTTATATCCCAGGAAGGGAATCAAATAAGCCCTGTCTTGGGTAGATGCACTGCCAACTTTTATTATCACTGCCACTTTTCCACTTAGCAAAGGTTCTGGTTCTCTTATTTACCTAAAGGTTTAGCACAATATTCTGTTTGGGGAGGGCCTTTCATAACCCCCCCCCCACAAAAAGAGGGCTACACTTGAATACTTATTTAAAGCGGAGTTCCACCCAAAAATTGAACTTCCTCTTTAAGGAAAGGTGACTCCCTGACATGCCACATTTGGCATGTAATTTTTTTTTTTTTTGGGGGGGAGCAGAAACCCTCTTTTTAGGGGGTTCCAGCTCCCACATCCTCCCGGGGCACCGCGGCTCCGGAAGTTCACCTCTTCCCCCTCCCTCTTGGCAATCATCTGGGACATGTCACAGGTCCCAGATGATTGCTCGGCCAGTCACAGTGTGCAGTGCGGCTCGCACATGTGCAGTGCATGCCCGGCTGTGAAGCCACAGCCGGGCGCCTACAGTGACAATGCTAGTGCCGCAGAGAAGAGGGGGTGACGAGCGGGGCTTTGTTCCCCCGAATCGCTGGACCCTGGGACAGGTGAGTGTTCGATTTATTAAAAGTCAGCAGCTGCAGTATTTGTAGCTGCTGACTTTTATTTTTTTATTTTTTTCAGAGGAACTCCGCATTAACCACTTCTGGACTGCCCACCATCATTATACGTCGGCTGTTTGAAGAAGACTATTGTTGTTATGGCAAAAGCTAGCTACCATAACCCCGGTATCCTCTTCTTCAGTAAGCGGTCCAGTTTGAGATAAAAGAGGTCTCTGCGGCGGATTCGCAGCGAGATCACTTTTATCGCCCGCCTCGCTCCGGTGCCCTCCTCCTCTTACTGGAGCCGTCTGTAGCGGAGGAGGCGTTTGGATCTTTCTTGTGGCCTGACATGGAGACGAGTGAGGGGAAGATGGCCCCCACCCGTCTCTATATCATTGCAGGGCGGAAACAACGTCAAAACGTCACTTCCATCCATAGCTCTTAAAGGGCCTTTTTTTTTTCCATTTTTTTAAATGACAATTTTTTTTTCTTATTATTTTTTATTGCATTCAGTGTAAATATGAGATCTGACGTCTTTTTGACCCCAGATCTCATATTTAAGAGGTCCTGTCATGCTTTTTTTCTATTACAAGGAATGTTTCCTTGAAATAGGAAAAAAGTGACACAATTAAAAAAAAAAAAAAAAAAAAAAACAGTGTAAAAATGAAATGCATGCAGAAACAAACACATATGTGAGTAGCTCCCGCATATGAAAATGGTGTTCAAACCACACATGTGAGGTATTGCCGCGATTGGTAGAGCGAGATAAATAATTCTAGCCCTAGACTTCCTCTGTAACTTAAAACATGCAACCTGTAGAATTTTTTAAACGTCGCCTATGGAGGTTTTTAAGGGTAAAAGTTTGACGCCATTTCACGAGCGGGTGCAATTTTGAAGCACGACATGTTGGGTATAAATTTACTTGGCATAACATTATCTTTAACAATATAAAAAAATGGGCTAACTTTACTGTTGTCTTATTTTTTAATTCAAAAAAGTGTATTTTTTCCCAAAAAAGTGCGCTTGTAAGACCGCTGCGCAAATACGGTGTGAAAGAAAGTATTGCAATGACCGCCATTTCATTCTCTAGGGTGTTAGAAAAAAAATGTATAATGTTTGGGGGTTTTAAGTAATTTTCTAGCAAAAAAACTTGTAAACAACAAATCTCAGAAAGAGGCTCGGTCCTTAAGCGGTTAAGATTGGCCCTCCCTGTTACCATTATCTCTGCTCCCTATTTGGCCATGAAGCTGGGAATTTAATTCCAGAACCGATAGAGAGGTTGAGATATGGGAGGGGCAGGGCTAAAATCATATTGTACTGGACATTTTGAGATTTGCGTATAACTTGAATAATTCTCATTGCATGAACACAGTGAATTGCCTGTTTTAGTGGCAGGTTAACTTCAAGAAATGAAGTCAAATGAGTTTCACAGCTTCCACCTGCAATTTGTAGACTAATTCAAGTAAATATAAGTTTCCTACCTTAATCTTGTTTATGTGGCTATTCTTAACGCAGATCACTTTGAAAAATAAACTATGATACAGTACAGTTTACAATTCCCAATCCAAACCAATAAATACTGGTTGATTGACAGGCCAGAGAAGATACATAAAGAAGGATCCTATACCCCCAGGGAGTGACATTAAAAGGTGCAGAAGACCAAAGGTGTTGCAGAGACAGTTGGCCTTTAAGCTCATATATCAAATCCCAAGTGTCAAAGAACAAAACACGGCATACGTTTACTGCTTCTCCCTAGAAAACCTAAACAGAGTTGTGGAATTATTAAAGGAGCTTGATGATTCCATCATCAAAGTTGATTCCATCAGCAATGATTCCATCAGCAACGTTTTAAAGGGAAGGTCCATGATTGTGAAATATTGTTTTTTAAAAATAAAAAATGTACCAGAATTGTCACTTATTCTGTATATGTTTGTACAAATCAAGCTGTATTGAATACACAACAGTGATCTATATGTTATCTTCAGTATTGTGGTTGTCTAGCTCGGCTCAGTTGGCTAGATTTGCAGAAGCCCTAAAGCCAGGGACCAGCCAAGATTCAATTCATTTATGGCCAGACTGGTTGTATTGAAGTTGATCTATCGATCAACTTCAGTACAAACAGCCTGTCAGATTTTTTGCATGCTATCACTGCTGGCAGCTATAGCCAGCAGTGATCATTGCTTTCTGCCAGCAGCTATAGCCAGCAGTGATCATTGCTTTCTGCTAGTAGCTATAGCCAGCAGTGATAATTGCTTTCTGCCAGCAGCTATAGCCAGCAGTGATCATTGCTTTCGGCCAGCAGGACACAATAGCACTGCAGGAGGGAATCCCCCATCAACACTGCCTGGGGGGGGGGGGGGGGGGGGGATCGTGCAATTTTCTTTCCTTCTACCCTTGATAGAAGGAAAGAAAATCATATAATGTATGACTTGTTTAAAGTGTCACTAAACCCACATCATAAAAAAAACTATCAATAAATGCTGTATTACATTATTCTTATTCTTTCAGTTACTATGGGATTCCTTTTCTGTATTCTGCAAAAATTCTGGTTGATTCTCCTGTTCTCTATCTCCACCTTCTGGCCATGTCCTCAATTCAGTTGGGCATTTTGCAGAGCAGTGTTGGCAGCTTCTGCACATGCTCAGTTCTTAGTGAGTTTCTACGCTAAGCATTTTCTCCCTATCACGTCTGAGCAGCCCGTGTGACTATAGAGTCACACATGTGGGCGTATACAACATGGTAAATGGCAACCCACTTCCTCCCTCCTCCTCCATGACTCCTAACCAGCTAAACACAATGGGGGTGGGATATTCCATGTAGATTGATGGAGGCTTCATCTCCCTGTTATTTAAAAAATTAGGCTGGAGGCGTGACTGGCCGAAATCCACCCACATCATGTTATTGTTAAAAAATAATAAAGATTTGACTTCAAACATATATTTGTATGAAAATTTAAAACAGTTTATTGATAATAATTACTTATTTTTACTCTATATTTTACTCTGTATTAAAGGCTTTTTTTTTTTTGAACATGTGACCAGCAGAAGAAGTTCCTCCTGCTTATGTTTACCTGCTGACAGACTGAGAAGGATCTGGGTCACATGACAACTGTATATTAATTACAAAAAAGGTACTTAGATGTTCTTTTTTATTAAAAAAAATGACAGCGCCATCAACTCTATACTGAAAGAGAAGAGATAATATAAATGAAACAGTGGGGGTTATTTACGAAAGGCAAATCCACTTTGCACTGCAAGTGCACTTGAAAGTGCACTTGGAAGTGCAGTCGCTCTAAATCTAAGAGGTAGATCTAAAATGAGTGGAAGCTCTGCCAATTTTATCATCCAATCATGTGCAAGCTAAAATGCTGTTTTTTTATTTTCCTTGCATGTCCCTCTTAGATTAAAGGCGACTTTACTTCCAAGTGCACTTGCAGTGCAAAGTGGATTTTCCTTTAGTAAATAACCCCCATTTTGTATTTAGTATAACTTTAAGTTTAATCAAAATTAAAAAATAAAAGTCAGCAAAGAATTTTACTTACTATTAATTCAACATGTCCCATTTGCTGCTGGCTCCTGCATTAATTAAAATCTGTGCGGCGGGGGTTACATAAAAATAAACAAATAAAGAAAAATAATATGGCGTATACAATTGTGCAAAAATAAACCAATAAAGAACAATAATATGGCTTTATACAAAAGTCATATTGTAATTGAATGTTATTAAAAATTACCTTTCCTATTTAATCTGCAGCCGCTGTAATTTTCAGAAAATGCAATGCAATATGGCTACCTGGAGGTTTTCTGTACACAGAATGTATACAGAACACCCCCCCAGGTATGTAATTTCCTGCTTGTGTGATTGGTCCATTGATTTTCTCAGAAGTCTGCGCTAAGATACAAGTCATATTTCAGGCATTCCCTGCAACAAAAATGTAATTTTTGGTGAGATACACCCAAAAGGGAAATTATGTCTAAAGGGATGCAGACCCAGCAGCTTTCCTCATTTCCTCATCAGCTGCTGCAGCTGATTGATCATTTTGAAACCACTCCCATTAGATTCACTTTATGGACACAGACAAACACACAGGGATTTCTTCAGAATAACAAAAGGTAGGAATCTGCAACAAAGTTTGTTTAAATCCTTGTAATATACATAGATCACCCGGGGGGATGTTTATTTCTCAACAAAAGTGGAGTTACTCTTTAAAGCAGTAATACACCCCTCCAAAAAATTTAATATATTTTTCCATTCTTTTCATCTGGTGATCCAGCCAGTAAGTCTGCTGTTTTCCAATTTACTTTAAGCGCTTGACGACCAGCCGCCGCAGTTATACTGCGGCAGGTGGGCTCGGTTGCGCGAATCGCCGTAGCTGTACGTCAGCCTCTTTAACATCTATAGCAGGTGTGCGTGCATCACCGGAGCCAGTGCGTGTGGCCAGTGGCCGTGATGTCCGCCGGCCACTCGCAATCGCTCCACAGAGATCCAGAATGGGGACCTGTCAATGTAAACAAAGAGATTCCCATTCTGACAGGGGAGTAGAGAGTGATTGTCTGTTCCTAGTGATCAGGAACAGTGATCTCTTTCTACTCCCAGTCAGTACACTCCCCCACAGTTAGAAACACCTCTCAGGGAACACCTAACCCCTTGATCACCCCCAGTGTTAACCTCTTCCCTGCCAGTGCCATTTATACAGTGATCAGTGGCTATTTTTAGCTCTGATCACTGTAATAATGTCATTGGTCCCAAAAAAGTGTCAAGTGTCCGATCTGTCCACCGCAATGTCGCAGTTCTAAAAATCGATGATCACTGATGATACTAGTAAAAAAAAAAAAATATATATGTCCCTTATTTTGTAGACGCTATAACCTTTGCGCAAACCAAACAATATACGCTTATTGTGATTTTTTTTCCAAAAATATGTAAAAGAATGCATATTGGCCTAAACTGATGAAGAAATGTGTTTGTTTGTTTTTTTTGGGGATATTTATTGTAGCAAAAAGTAAAAAACATATATTTATTTTTAAATTGTCGGTCTTTTTTTGTTTATAGGGCAAAAAATAAAAAATGCAGAGGTGATCAAATACTACCAAAAGAAAGCTCTATTTGTGTGAAAAAAGGGCATCAATTTTGTTTTGGTACAGAGTCGCACGGCCACGCAATTGTCACTTAAAGCATTGCAGTGCCGTATCGCAAAAAATGGCCTGGTCATTAACAGGGTAAATCCTTCTGGGGCTGAAGTGGTTAACAGACAAAGCTGTCCAGCAGAAGTGTCAGAGGATTGAGGCAAACCATTTAACACTGATAGGGGTGCTTACAATGGTCATCTTTTATTCATTTATGTAAAACCTTTATCCCAAAAGGAAAAACAAACTGTTTGCTGTAACTGCTTAAAAAAAAAGTATTAGCTGGAGTTCGGCTTTAATTTTTTAGTCTAAATCTGCCAAACTATCCTCCCCTCAGACTGACAATGCTGCTATCCAAAGGTGTCTCTGTTGCTTATCCATCCACCCTAAGACAGGAAGGGTGTTAATGGTTGGATGATCAGGTGCAAATAAAGGAAAAAAGTAAAATAAAAGAAAACTAATGCAACAACCACATGTAAGTATTGCTAAGCTGCAATATTTTAAATTCTTATTTTTGGGTTTAACCAGTTCCCACCCAGCCTATAGCAAAATGACAGCCGTGTGGGACTTTCGTAGTTCTGGGTGGATGTCATATGACGTCCTCCCAGAACGTGCCTCTTGCAGGGCCATGCAGCGGTATGATCTGTCACTGGCTGTGTCCACCAGCCAATGACTGACCACTATACCAACCCGCTGCCGGTACCATGTGATCGCTGTGACCAATCCCAGAAAATCACATGACAATTGTAAATAATGGATGGCTTCCTTTCATGCCATCCATTGTTTACAACTGTGTTGCTAGCTGTGATTGGTGATCGGTCATCTGTCATCCATCATCCGTCATCGGTCATCCATCAATCAATGTGATTTGTGATTGATCACAGTGATCACATGGTACAGACAGGGCCAATCACATCTGTACCATGCAATTGGCTTTGGTCAATCACAGCTAATAACAACAAAAGACAATCAATGAATCAGTTTCATTCAGTAAAAATGGTTGCTTATACCAATGAAATTTGATATAAGCAATTATAATGTGTAAAAAAAAAGATAAAACAATCCTGATCACTTCCCCAGAGTGGCACAGTGGTACTATAGTAACATAGTAACACTGTATTGCTCTGGTCACAGTGTATTAAAAAAAAAAAAACTTAAAAAAAAAAGAAACAATTTGAAAGATATTATTATTATTATTATTATTATTATTATTATTATTATTATTATTATTATTATTATTATTATTTTTTTACATGTAAGCACAATATGCACTGGTGACAATATGTTAAAAAAAATATTATACATTGTTTGTTTGTTTGTTTTTTTGTTTTTATTTTACAAAACATTGTGACCAAAAATAACAACATCAAAAAACTTGCCATGCCTCTTACTAAATACCTTGGACTGTTTACTTTCCAAAAAGGGGTCATTTGGGGATATTTGTACTGTCCTGACATTTTCTAGTCCATTAGTACATCAGGATTTATATATATATATATATATATATATATATATATATATATATATATATATATATATATATATATATATATATATATATATATATATATATATATATATATATATATATATATATATAATATATAATTATAATATATAAAAAAATATAAAAATTTCATTTGGGTACAGTGTAGCATGACCGTGCAATTGTCATTCAAAGTGCAGCAGTGCTGAGAGATGAAAATTGGCCTGGGCAGGAAGAGGGTAAAAGTATTGAAGCGGTTAATACCACTTTAAGGGTACATATTTTACCTGTTATTATTTTTCTGGGTTCGATAAATTATACTTGAGTGTAATAAATGTGTCCCATAATATCACTTGTGACATAAAAGTTGGTGCCAAATAGGTTTGCGTAATGAAAATTCACTCATGTGCAATTTATGTGGCGTCTGAGAATTCAAGGGATGAAAAATGTATCAATGATATGCCAAAAGCACCCGAGCAAATTTTCAGGGATCAAAAACACGAGCTGAGCGAAAGAATCACACAAGAGAGACGTTCGTTTTAATGGGCTTATTTATAAAGAGATGAGTGGAATGTTGATACCCAACCAAAATAACAACAAGAAAAATCTCTCTGGTCGCCTTAATTAACATTATATATTATGGAAATGCCTGTACCAATTGTTCAGTTGAAAAGTTGCAGTCCCATTTATTTTTAAATGCAATAAATAAAGTCAATGTCATCCTATATATTCTTTGGCATAGATTATAATGGTTGCATATAAGGCAGGTGGATTGAAGCATGTCCAAAACCTGCCGGTGCAGTGGATACTCTCACTAATCGGACCAATAAATCTTTTAGGCGTGATTATATAAAAAAAGAGTTATTACTAACAATAGCCCATCTGCTTGACAAGGTCTCACAACTTAAAATATAGCTAAAGGCAAAACTTTTTTAAAGCTGTGGATAGAGCCGAGAGCGTTTAGGACACCCGTTTTTAATACTGTCTGTACCCCACTTTGAGAGATCCATCCCCTCTATCCGTCTATTTACTATTATCACTGAGAGTGAAAAAAAAAATATCAAATTTTGGGTTGTCTTAAAACCAATAAAAGAAATTTTCCAAAAAAAAAAAACAGCCAAAGAAAAAAGAAAAAACCCAACAGGGTCTTAACTATTTTCTATGCCAAAAATACATTTTAGAAATTATTCAGTTTTACCTATGTTTAAAAAAAACTGGTAGGGTGAGCTGCAACCCCCAGTTCTCACTCATTAATGGTAGAAATCCATCTGGTGTGCTGATCTGGCCTGTCTGCTGTGAACAATTTCCTTTTATTTGTGTTCTGAGTGATGCCGCCGGGGGAGGAGCTAAACACGACTGTGTGCTTCTACTGAAATGGAGCCAATGGGGGAGGCAATAAAGTAAAGTAAGTACACATTAGGATGGCCCGGCGCACTCTGGATGGTGCAGAACTAATTTTTGTGCCCCTGCAAATATTGCGCCACGCTACGCCATGCCACGGCCATGGATCTATTTACATCAGGTTTCCTGAGATCTGTCACATTTGGGTCTGGATAATAAATGGAAAGGGAAGCAATCCTTTTTTCTGGACCTGGATAGAATTGGAGGTAGGCTGATGTAAATAGACCGCAATCCATTTACATCCAGAAGCCTATAGACCTGCATTGGAGCTTCTGATCAGATCTGCCTTAAAAACTGACAGGTGGGCCTCTTAAAGTGGGGTTCCACCCAAAAAACAAAAATACCTGGAAAAATTCTAAAAAAAAAAAAACAAAAAAACATTTGGATATTTTTTTTTTCACTTACCTCTAAATGCCTGTTGCTAGGTGGTCCCTCTTAGTCTGCCTGTTCCTTTGCCTGGGCTGGTGACATCACTTCTCCCCCAGGCACAGGAAGGGCTCCGCTCTGCACTCTCCCTCCTGTCAATCATCTGGGACCCATTACAGGTCCCAGGTGATTGAGCGGCCAATCACGGCGCGCGGCGCCGCTCGCGCATGCGCAGTGGGTGCCAGGCTGTGAAGCCACAGCCCGGCGCCCACAGTTGAAATGCCGGCGCAGACGAGTGGAGGGGGGGACGAGCGGGGCTTCGATCCCCCGCATCGCTGGAGCCAGGGACAGGTGAGTGCCCAATTAAAAGTTTAAAAGTCAGCAGCTGCAGTATTTGTAGCTGCTGACTTTTAATTTTTTTTTTTTTTGACGGCCCCCTGGGTGGAACTCCTCTTTAAGGCCAGTGGCTGAGAATGCTGATTGGAGTGTTCTGGTGCCCCCCCCCGTCAGAACACAACAGCTCAGTGGAGAAGATTACTGTACTAATGTCGGATCATTAGTACAGCGGCTCTGACCAGAGCTGACAGGTTTTTTCATTCAGCCCGCTGGGTTGAATGGAAAAAAACTATTAGTGTGTGACAGGCTTAAGGCTCGACACGTTTCCTGGACCTAGTCCACTTCTTCAGGAGCCAATGAAGAGTACCTGTGCTGATTGTAGGTTCACACTTTCATTAGGGTCCCCAAAGCCCCCCCTTTACATCAGTGTCCCCAGAGTCACCCCCTCTTACATCAGGGTCCCCAGAACCCCCCTCTCTGTAAATCAAGGTTCCCCAGAGTCCCCCCTTACATCATGGTCCCCAGAGTTCCCTATTTTTAAATCAGGGTCCCCAGTGTTCTCCCGTACATCAGAGACCCCACATTCATTAGGGTCTCCAAAGGCCCCACTTATATTAGGAGCCCCAAAGTCTTTTACATCAGGGTCCCTATAGTCCCCTCCCCTACATCAGGGTTCCCCAGAGCCCCCTTCCTTAAAGTAGGGAACTCAGAGTTCCCACTTACATCAGAGTCACCCTTTCATTAGGATCCCAAAAATGACCCCTTTACATCAGGGTCCCCAGAGCCCCCCCTTACATCAGGGTCCCTAAATCCTCCTTACATCAGGGTCCCAGAGCCCCCCTTACATCAGGTTCCCCAGAGCTCGCCTTACATGAAGGTCCCCAAAGCCTCCCTTACATCAGGGTCCCTAAAACCTGCTTACATCATGATCCCTAGAACCCCCTTACATCAGGGTTCCTATAACCCCTTTACATCATGGTACCCAGAGCCCCCTAACATCATGGTCCCCAGAGCCCCCTTTACATCAGAGTCCCCAGAGCCCCCTTTACATCATGGTTCCCAGACCAGGAGGGTTTGGAGGGGGAAGTTTCATAATCCTCCTCCTCTGAATGCCGGGGCCTGGTGGAGGGGCAAGCATGTAATTGGTTGCTAGGACAACAGTGGGCAGCGGTGGTGGATGCTGTCAGCTGTCATATATTAAAGGACAGCTCTGATTGCTGCACAGCCTGCACTGTTGCTGAGGCTGAGCACCATGACTGTGGCAGCAGGGACACTGACTGAGCATTTGGACAGGATGCTCTGGAGATGGGGGGTTTAACCCCCCCCCCCGGCCCCACCTTTCCCTTCTTATCTATGTCCCTGGACTTAGAGCTGATAACCCCCACAGAGCTAGGACTTCAGCATCAGGAAGAGGACTGGGAAGCCCTGCAGTGAAGATTTCAGCAGCATACACATTGTGGGACATTATTTATATCTGATTTAGTAATGTAACTAAAGCAGTAGAAAGAAATGTTTTTAATCTAAATTTCAGCTTTAATAATGGAAGTG
Organism: Aquarana catesbeiana; assembly: GCF_042186555.1. Lineage (NCBI taxonomy): Eukaryota > Metazoa > Chordata > Amphibia > Anura > Ranidae > Aquarana > Aquarana catesbeiana. Next base: position 595,585,253 of record NC_133328.1, on the reverse strand, counting down.
CTTTTTTAAATGAAGGCCAGATGCTGCATGGAGGCAACTAACCTCTGTGATACCTAATGCAACACTGGCGGATGCTTCAAATGTACCGGGTCTGGACCCAGAGGGTGGAAATTAAAGGCTTATGAATAAATGAGAGGCAGAAACAGCTTTGTTATTATGTAACTGATGTGAAGATATCTGTAGTGAAGTGGAATTTGGGCTTTAAATAAATACCATTTATTCCTGTAGGAAAAGTAAAGCTTTCATATACCAGTGTCTGCTAACTGTCCGATGAAATTAATTAAAAGTCTGCATTACCTTGTAGGTGGGGCCTGATCATTGTACCCAAAGACTGAGAGGAATCACCATAAGGAGTTATTTTTACATTTGCTTATGTACCACAATAGCTACACAAGCAAGCCAGTTAAAACAATGGTGCTATGTAGGTTGTAGAGTATACATTATACAATAGTTCTTTAATTAGTAAGTAATGTTTATAAGAGTCGGTTTTCACAGTGGTGTTATGAAACTCTTACAGATAACATGATGCCAGAGGAGCACTTCGTTTGGTTGGGGTGGTAATATTGCAATCCCCAAAATCCCAGCAGATATCTGGTTTCCAGTGGGGGGCCACTGGAGACCTACTCTTTCCCTTCTCGGCAGGTACCTCTCGCTAATACTATTAATAATCTCTCCCTAACAAGCAAGGCCTCTGTCCCTATCTTACTCCCACGATGTGGGCACACCGAGTGATGCAGAATTCCACCATATATGGAATTCTCAGTCAAGATGGCTACCCAAATCTCACAAGATTTGTTTATACATTTGGATTGCCATCCTCCCCAAGATGGCTGCCCCTAGCTCATAACATAACTGTGCTCAATGGGCTTCTGTCAGCCTGAACAAGCTGCACAGTGCCACCTTTAGGTTGGAGAAAATACTGCAGCCCACACCAGCCTACAACTATATTACATATACAAGGAGTTGTAAAGGCAGAAGGTTTTTTTTATCTTCATGCATTCTATGCATTAAAATAAAAAACCTTCTGTGTGTTGAAGCCTCCCCAGCACCCCCCCTGAATTTACTTACCTGAGCCCCATCTCTCTCCAGAAATATCCAAAAATGTCTAAGCTGTCCAGGACACTCCTCCTGATTGGCTGAGACATAGCGGCGCAATCAAGGGAGTTCGCCCATAGGAAGCTGCTGACTGTGGGGGCATTTGATAGGAGGGAGGGGCCAGGAGCAGCAAAGAGGGACCTGAGAAGAGGAGGATCCGGGCTGCTCTGTGCAAAACCAACTGTATAGAGGAGGTAATTATAACATATTCATCGCCAAAGGAAGAAATACCTTAATTTACCATTGTTCATCGCGTGGCTAAGGGGCAGTAAAACCAGGTGCTTGAGCCACATATATACCCCCCCAACCACCCACCCAAAGCAGAGCATAAAGCTGCTCAGGGTTGTACACATGCTTCAGCTGTGATGCTGTACTTTGCATTCATGTCAAAAATGAAACAGTATGCCACATACGACAGGCATTACTGCTGGCAAATGCAACTCATAGGGCCACGTTGCAGCATTTACAAAGTTAAATCAGGCAGTGAGGACAAATCGTCTTCTCATTGTCTTTTTAAGTGTCCTCTGAAAAGTGATCTGACGTGGATCGTTTTTCAGAGTGGCAGTCTCTTTACGTCACTGTAGAGAATTGGCTTCATGTTACTAAATCCATTTGCTTTTTACACTCCATTTGTAGAGAAAATAAACCATAGTGGTCAAATACCTTCAAAGGACCCAACAGGAAAATTGCAAAAATGAATAACCATTATGCCATGTTTTTTTTTTCTTTTTGTATACAGCTTAGAAGAAAATACAATTTCACAGCATTTTAAACCAATAGCGAGAAACAGACAATCCTCTGTTCCTGTGTGCTCTAGACTAGAACTAGCCTTTGCAAACAATTCATTTTCTTATAAACGTTGACCCATCCCTTGCTCCAGCCCCTTCCTAGCATTAACTTACCCCATCACCGGCGTCTTCCCCTGCTTGACCGTTCTCCTGCTGTTCTCCTGCGGCCTCTCATTCTGCTGGTCATCCCGGTGGCAGCTTCCGTTTCCTCCCTCTTCCTCGGCGACAAATTGGGAGTCTTCTCCTTTTTGGCCAAATCCTTTCTGATTGGCCAAATTGTGGATCAGTGTTTCAATAACACACCTGGGTGGGATCGGAGCACATCCTCTGCATCCCGAGCCCACCCGATTTAGAGCCTCTTACTCTATCAAGTGCTTCAAAAAAAAAAAAAACCCAGCCGCTGCAATTCATGCACCTAGTGCCCTGAAAGCGGCCAGGCGCATGAATAGGAGGTGACCGCGGTGGCTGTGGAAGCTATCCACTGCATATAGAGGGGTGGCGTGGAGAGAGGGGATGGCGCCCGGGCATCCCTAATGGATAGGCTGCTACTATTTATGACTAATTTTTGTTTCAAAATGCCTAATAAATACCCTTTTCTTTTAGACTTTATGCACACAACTGCAATACAGCATGCATGGATTGTAAGTACTATGTAGTATAGCCTGTAGTAGGTTGACCTGCCGGGTCCCTCCCACAACTCTGTCCTCTGCTCAGGCTATGTGCAACATAGTGATGATGCCACTGCTCCTTTTACAAAGTTTCTAGGGATGGAAGCATCCCATTCAAATTCCTAGTTTAGGTGACTTCTATATCTTATTTTGTTACAATTATTTTTTGATTTTTTGATCTTTATTGCTTTTGGTTACGAGGTTTACATAACGGAACATAAAGTTAACGCATCGATCTGTGATGGATTTTGTAGGGACCGCTTGGTTGGGTTACATTAATGATGTTCAAACAAGTTGTTTGACAGATACAGGACAAGAGATTGGATTGAACCATTATCTAATAAAAATGAAAAAATTGCTGAAGAAGAAGTCCAACCTGCATTGGCACGTGGACTTTCTCCAGCAATATGTACGTGACAATCTAAGCCCAGTCGGCTTGAGAGTCCAAATATTCCCATCGTTTCAAATTACAAGTACTGAATTTAAAATCGCATGGGAAAAAATCCTTACTCAGTGCAGTACTGACCTTATTAAATTGCTGATATCCCACTATCAAGCTGAACTTGTCCTCCTTGATGAGGAAATTGTCACTTTTCAAACCAAAAATGAGAATTTGAAAAACCATACCCAGTTCAATCATAAATGGCAGGAAGTGAGGGAATATATTACTAAAATTAATAAAGACATAATTCTTAAGAAACAAAATAAATTCATGAAAGACAAAACGGCATTTATGGAGGGTTACGCTTACCACTGGCAAACCCCTTCCCATGGTCGAAGACCCCGCAAAACAGGTCCTAAAAAACAATACCCTAACAATGGTAGTATGTTTTCTGACTATGATACGGAAATTGACTCTGACTCTTCCTTATCCACTTTTTCTTTACAGGCTTCCACTGGAAAAGACCCGAATATCACTCCCAACGACACTGGTGCACGTAAGCGACAATATGGTAGTGGGCACTTTACACCCTATCCTAAAAAGAAAATTGACAAACAAGATATCAAACGCTCGAATGGCTCACTACGTCAGGGGCCTCTTCCCACTCACGGTGGTGGTACTGATTCACAACCCAATTATATGGGTCCCAATGCCCACAAAGCATTACAAATGTTAAACTTGCAAAATCGCACTAATCCAACATTGACTACAACTTATTCTGGTCCTATCCGCGATACCCCCAACACCTCTTTACCCAACAATACACTCACCACCGCTACACAACAACCCAATCCATCCAATTCTTTCAACCCAGGGAATTCGTTTTCCCTTACACAATCACAAAATTGCAGAAAACAAAGCACTCTCGACCCTCACATTGTTTCAAACACTACCTCCACTGTAAATTTTCCCGTGCTAGGGACTCTACCACCTCACACTTAGGACTGGATGTCCTGAATCTCACCCCTTATCACTTTTCTGAACAAGAACTAAATGTTTTGACACTCGGTTTAAGCTTCTGTCCATCGCAAAAAATTGATAAATATGAAACCATTAAAGATGTCTATATGTTCGCCCGTAACCTTACCTATAAATTCTTATTTGATCCAGATAGACTTAGAAATAAAGAGGAACGGGAATTTTCAGAGAGCATAAAACACTTCAAGATGGATGAGTTCCGAGCTTTACGGGACCTAATCCTTCTACTAGAGGAAAGTGACAATACCCACGCTACTGACACATCTATTCCAACTGTGTCTACTCCCTCTACAGCTCCAGTCACCAATTTCAAACCTAAATCTCGTCAATTTCCCGACCTATCTCAAAATCCCCAAATCTGGACGTTTCTACAGAATGTGATCAGTGACATCAAACATATAGACCTACCCTACAGAAAAAATAACTTGACGCTAACCCAGCGCCAAGCTATCTCTAAAATACACAATCACCCTGATATCATAGTGAAACCTGCCGATAAAGGCGGTAATGTTGTCCTCCTCACTAGATCTTCCTATGAAAACATGTGCTTGAATATTTTATCCAATAAAAACTGGTATCGGCAAATTTCCCTATCAGATACCACATCCTTTAGGAATCATTTTTTGGACATTATTGGAGACGCTTATTTAGGAGGTCTAATTACGAAGGACACCTATGAGTACCTGAATGTTCGGTCTCCCAGGGTGGCGACGTTCTATGCACTCCCCAAAGTGCATAAGGACCCGGTGTCGCCCCCTGGGAGACCGATAATTTCGGGTATTGGTAGTTTAACGGACAATGCCAGTAAACTTGTAGATGCCACACTCATGCCCCATGTTAGGGCCCTACCGTCATACACCAGAGATACATTAGATCTTTTGAAACAGATTGAGGGGTTGCCGGTCCCTCCCGGTGCCCTGCTCGTGACGTTAGATGTGGAGGCTTTATACTCCAGCATCCCTCACGAGCGGGGCATCGAGATGGTTCGCACTTTTTTGTATGAGGAGGATCACCACCAGTGGAACTATAATGAATTTATTTTAAAGTTACTCAATTTCATTTTGACTCACAACTCTTTCGAGTTTATGGGTTCCCACTACCTCCAGGTGCAGGGCGTAGCCATGGGCACCTGTTGTGCCCCTGGCTACGCCAATCTGTACCTGGGGGGGTGGGAACGCTACCTGTTCTCTCGAGACCGGTATTCGGAATATACAGATCAGATTTTGATCTGGAAACGTTATATAGATGATATTTTTATCATTTGGACAGGAACTAAGAAGACCCTTAAAAAGTTCATACAAATACTTAACGTTAACCAGTTCAATTTAAATTTTACTTTTTCTTCCGATACCGACAAAGTTAATTTTTTAGATCTCGAGATCTACAGGGACACCAACGACACTCTATCCACTGACTTATTTAGAAAAAACACGGCAGGAAACACATTGTTACATGCCACGAGTGCACATCCTCCCCCCCTTATTAGGAGTATACCGTATGCACAGTACCTCCGTCTTCGTCGAAACTGTACTAAGATGACGGATTTTCAACACCAGTCTAACCTCCTAAGATCTCGACTCCTGGCCAGAGGCTACAGCCGATCGCTCTTACGTAAGGCTTTTAATAAAGCCAAGAGCAAATCACGCACTGACCTTCTGTATGGGAAAAAAACCCAGCCACAAAAACAAACGGTCAGATTCATCACTCAATTTTCTTCTCATCATCTCGACATTAACAATATTCTAAAAAAACATTGGCACTTTCTGACAGAGGATCCCATTCTAAAGAAACACATTAATACATACCCTGAAACAGTCTATAGAAGGGCTACTTCTTTGAAAGATAGATTAGTCACCAGTCAGTATAAGCCCTTTAATTCTACCGCTTTACAACTGCCTAGGGGCACATCGCCCTGCGGCAGCTGTTCTTTTTGCCCATGGATATCCTCTGAACATCCCATTCTACTTCCCAATGGTGAAATCTACCATCCAAAATTTGCAGCCACATGCTATACTCAAGGGGTGGTTTACCTGATGAAGTGCACCTGTGGGGTTTTTTATGTGGGAAAGACGGCCAGGCAGCTCAGACAAAGAATTAACGATCACATCTATTATTCAGGGAATGGAAAAATGCTCACTCCGGTGAGCAGACATCTTGATCTATACCACCGTTTTAATACATCGTCAATCTCCTTTGCTGCTTTGGCCGTCATTCCCCAAAACCCCAGGGGTGGTGATTGGGACAAACTCATATTACAAAAAGAGACCCTCTGGATCGAGCGGCTGAATGCCACCAGAGCACCAGGTTTAAATGAATCTCATTCATATAGACCCTTTCTTTGATCCATAGGGAGCCCCTTTCAGGATATACCATCATCTGCCCTTTAATTTGTTAATGGAGTTGCAAAGAATGTTCTATAATATGATACATTCAACTTTAATTAATACATATATATTTTTTACATACTTTAAATATCTCTTTTGTAATTTTTTTTTTTTTTTTTTTTTTTTTTTTTTTCGATGTTTTCAATATGTTCCCCTCATGTTTAATAATATTAAATTCATTGTCTACTTGTTCCTTAAATATCCCTTTATGGGACTGTGTAATTTTATACTAATGCTATAACAGTTTATATACATTGGATCGTCAATTTTATTTTTATCTATGCCAGGTTGATGGCCGGGGGGCTCTCCCTTAGTGTTGGTCTCTTTCCCTCTGCATAGTTTTTGCCTAAAGAGTACCGCTGCCCAGCGCCGCACATCTGGTCCGCTCATCTGGCCGGATGTGCGGCGATTGTCGGAGATACGGGGACTTCCTTCCCCGTCAGCTCCGCCTTTGCTGTCTGCGTCATTCGCCTTGTCCCGTCCCCCCTCGCGCTGCTTCTCGGCGCATGCGCGGAAGGTCCCGGCGCCGCGATTGTGCGTGAGGGCGGCGTGTCGCGGCGCATGCGCAGCAGCCTGCAGCGGGGCCGGATTGCGTCACGCCCCCTGGGGCTGCCCGTTTCCGGCCGGAGTCACCATATATAGGGACGCGATGTCTTGTATCCGTCTGCAGCTACAGCTCCGGCCCCTACACAGACCGGACGGCATAACCTGTTGCTCCCCCTCATCTTCCTTAGGGTAAGGTTAGTCTTATTGGATTAGCGTCTTTCAACCTTGAGCAAGGCATTTGTATGCCTGCAGTCCACCTTTGTCTGTCTCTTTGACTGACAGCAATGATCATTTGTTTGTTTATCCTCCCTTCCCTTTTTCTTTTATATATTAGCACTACAACGTTTAAGCCTGTGCTCTCCTTCATTGGACATTTGACGCTACAGTTTTTGGAGAGGTTCCAGGTTATGACCGATTGCTGTTTACAATCTGATTTAAACTTTCTACATTTATGATCAAATTGTGGTCAGTTATATATGGTTACCACTGGCTGATTTGGGCAATCTTACCATATCCAATTGGTAAGTGTTTACACCCTTACTTTTTATTTTTTATCATTATCTATATATATTTTTTTACTTTTTAATGCAAACTGTACTAGCCGCTTTCCCTGTGTTTGTGTTGGCTCCAACCTTTGGGCTTACCGTGCGCTGGTTGGAGACCATAATCTTTTATAGGGTCAGTCCCTCGGGCCATCTCATCTGGTAGTGATTATATTCTCAATATTGATATCCATATATATACCGTGTTTAGTACACTCATGTTTTTTTGATTTTCTTTTCTTTTTTGTTTTTATCTGTTTGAATCTTAGAGTCTCTAGCTCCTGAGGAAGCGTTCTGCGAAACGCGAAACATGTAGAGCAACTAGAGAATACCCCACCGTGGATCACCAAACCTGCTGTATTTTCTCTGCTATAGCTATATGCTTGCCCACTGTTTGATTTTCAGGGGAAGTATTTCTCCCGTACTTGGTTTAAGCATCACATGTATTTGTCTATAGCCTTTTCTATGTTATACAAATTGGCAGGATAGGACCCATACGGTGTATTATCATTAGTATCTACATTGAATTTGTAGTGTTTTTAAACAATTTATGTGTGTTTAATGTTTTTATATTTTTCTAATAAAATATCTCTACTAAATATATAGTTTGTAGTTGAATACTATTGTGCCCTCAAAGTCCCATATTTAAAAGTTTTTTCTATCTATAGTCTGATTCTTGGGGACGCTGGCACATACTGTTACTGAGTACCTGCAGAGTCACCCTGCTTACTGAGGTACTCCGATACTAGGTCTTCCTTTTGAACATAGTGATGATGCCACTGCTCCTTTTACAAAGTAATATCTGGGTTTGGTGCACACAAAATGGATTTAAATCCCTTTTGGCTGTTAAAGAATATATTCAAATTTATATTTTTGAAGTTAACTCTAACTTTAGTTCTGCATGTAAAGCAGATGACATGCTGATATCATGGCGCAATCATCAAATGGCAACATTTAGCTACAAGCAAATCAGTGTAAAACCAGCCAAACTGCCAAATCTGTTCATTGGAAATGTTATGATCTTACGAATATATGCCAGCAGATATCTGAAACTGTAAAGATTCATGGATTTCTAAAACCCAGATAATTATTTGATTTGCTTCAAATCACACAGATACACATGGAAATACTCTAGGGAATCACAGTGATGAATCAGCAATGGGCCTAATTTTATCATCCCTTCAGATAAATTGCCCCATAAATCAAAGTGTCTCCTAATAATAAAAACCTGTTCAGTCTGTATAACTAGGTGGGGCACACTGGATTCACAAGTGAATTGGACACAAGTTGAATCAGCAGAAATAATTGTGTGTGTGTGTGTGTGTGTGTGTGTGTGTGTGTGTGTGTGTGTGTGTGTGTGTGTGTGTATATATATATATATATATATATATATATATATATATATATACACAGTATCTCACAAAAGTAAGTACACCCCTCACATTTTTGTAAATATTTTATTATACCTTTTAATGTGACAACAGTGAAGAAATTACACTTTGCTACAATGTAAAGTAGTGAATGTACAGCTTGTATAATAGTGTAAATTTGCTGTCCCCTCAAAATAACTCAACACACAGTCATTAACCACTTCAATACAGGGCTTTTATACACCCTTCCTTCCCAGACCAAATTTTAGCTTTCAGCGCTCTCACACTTTGAATGACAATTACTCAGTCATGCTAAACTGTACCCAAACCAAATTTTTATCATTTTTTTCTCACAAACATAGCTTTCTTTTGGTGTTATTTAATCGCTGCTGGTTTTTTTATTTTTTGCAATATAAGCGAAAAAAGAGAGAAATTTTTGAAAAAAAAACACTTTTTTTTAGTTTCTATTGTAAAATTATGCAAATAAGTAATTTTTCTTCATAAATTTGGGCCAAAATGTATACTGCTACATATCTTTAGTAAAAATAACCCGAATTAGTGTATATTATTTGGTCTCTGTGAAAGTTATAGAGTCTACAAGCTATGGTGCAAATCATTGAAAAATGATCACATCTGATCACACCTGATGTACTGAAGGCCTATCTCATTTCTTGAGGCCCTAACAAGCCAGGAAAGTACAAATACCCCCCAAATCACCCCTTTTTGGAAAGCAGACATTCCAAGGTATTTAGCAAGAGGCATGGTGAGCTTTTTGAAGTTGTAATTTTTTCCCACAATTCTTGGAAAATTTTTTTTTTCTTTTTTTCACAAAATTGTCATAATAACAAGTTATTTCTCTCACACAGCACATGCATACTTGCAATGACACCCCAAAATACATTTTGCTACTCCTCCTGAGTATAGTGATACCACATGTGTGAGACTTTTACACAGCCTGGCCACATACAGAGGTCTAACATCCAACTAGCACCGTCAGGCGTTTTACGAGCATAAATTGCACATCTCATATGATGACAACCTATCACACTTTTGAAGGCCCTGGAGCACCAGGTCAATGGAAACGCCCACAAAATGACCCCATTTTGGAAAGCTAACACCCCAACATATAATCTATGAGGCATAATTAGTCTTTTGAATGGTTCATTTTTTTCCCGAAGTTTTTGGAAACTGTGGGAAAAAAATGAAAACGCATTTTTTTTTACACAAAGTTGTCCATTCATAAGATATTTCCAACACATAGCATGTACATAGCAAAAATGACACCCCAAAATACATTCTGCTGCTCCTCCTGAGTATGGCGATACCAAATGTGTGAGACTTTTACACAGCCTGGCCACATACAGAGGCCCAACATTGAAGTAGCAGCTTCAGGCATTCTAGGAGCATAAATTACACATCTCATTTCTCAACCACCTATTACAATTTTGAAGGCCCTGGAGCACCAGGACAATGGAAACGCCCACAAAATGACCCCATTTTGGAAAGCTAACACCCCAACGTATAATCTATGAGGCATAATTAGTCTTTTGGATGGTTCATTTTTTTTCCCGAAGTTTTTGGAAACTGTGGAAAAAAAAATGAAAACGCATTTTTTTTACACAAAGTTGTCCATTCATAAGATATTTCCAACACATAGCATGTACATAGCAAAAATGACACCCCAAAATACATTCTGCTGCTCCTTCTGAGTGTGGCGATACCAAATGTGTGAGACTTTTACACAGCCTGGCCACATACAGAGGCCCAACATTGAAGTAGCAGCTCCAGGCATTCTAGGAGCATAAATTACACATCTCATTTCTCAACCACCTATTACAATTTTGAAGGCCCTGGAGCACCAGGACAATGGAAACGCCCACAAAATGACCCCATTTTGGAAAGCTAACACCCCAACGTATAATCTATGAGGCATAATTAGTCTTTTGGATGGTTAATTTTTTCCCGAAGTTTTTGGAAACTGTGGAAAAAAAATGAAAACGCATTTTTTTTACACAAAGTTGTCCATTTATAAGATATTTCCAACACATAGCATGTACATAGCAAAAATGACACCCCAAAATACATTCTGCTACTCCTCCTGAGTGTGGTGATACCAAATGTGTGAGACTTTTACACAGCCTGGCCACATACAGAGGCCCAACATTGAAGTAGCAGCTCCAGGCATTCTACGAGCATAAATTACACATCTCATTTCTCAACCACCTATTACAATTTTGAAGGCCCTGGAGCACCAGGACAATGGAAACGCCCACAAAATGACCCCATTTTGGAAAGCTAACACCCCAACGTATAATCTATGAGGCATAATTAGTCTTTTGGATGGTTAATTTTTTTCCCGAAGTTTTTGGAAACTGTGGAAAAAAAATGAAAACGCATTTTTTTTACACAAAGTTGTCCATTTATAAGATATTTCCAACACATAGCATGTACATAGCAAAAATGACACCCCAAAATACATTCTGCTACTCCTCCTGAGTGTGGTGATACCAAATGTGTGAGACTTTTACACAGCCTGGCCACATACAGAGGCCCAACATTGAAGTAGCAGCTCCAGGCATTCTACGAGCATAAATTACACATCTCATTTCTCAACCACCTATTACAATTTTGAAGGCCCTGGAGCACCAGGACAATGGAAACGCCCACAAAATGACCCCATTTTGGAAAGCTAACACCCCAACGTATAATCTATGAGGCATAATTAGTCTTTTGAATGGTTCATTTTTTTCTCGAAGTTTTTGGAAACTGTGGAAAAAAAATGAAAACGCATTTTTTTTACACAAAGTTGTCCATTCATAAGATATTTCCAACACATAGCATGTACATAGCAAAAATGACACCCCAAAATACATTCTGCTACTCCTCCTGAGTATGGCGATACCACATGTGTGAGACTTTTACATAGTCTGGCCACATACAGAGGCCCAACATCCAAGTAGCACTGTCAGTTGTTCTAGGAGCATACATTACACACAAATTCCTGCCAACCTATCACATTGTTGAAGGCCCTTCATATTTCTAACACATAGCATGTACTGTACATACCAATTACAAACCAAAATACATTCTGCTGAGTAAAGGGTAAAGAAAAGATTACCTACAGTTTTAGTAGTGCAGTGGTCCACAGAGAAGAGCATCGGTCCAGGCAGCAGGCAGGAACGTGGACAGCGACAGCAAAACAGGCAGCAGGCAGGAATAGTCAGTACAGGTAGAGATGTCAGCACAGCCAAAGCATTAGTCCAGATAGCAGGCAGGGATATGGTCAGCAGCAGCAAATGGATCAAAGGATCGTCCATGCAGCAGGCAGGAATACTGTCCATAGTTAGTACATGCAGCAGGCAGAGGTATGGTCAGCACAGCCAGAGTATTTGTCCAGGGAGCAGGCAGTACCATCAAGCTTAGGGCATCGGTCAGGAAAGAATGGGGACAGGGGTAGAGGCTTCTCCCACCCAAATCGCTATGAAGCCTCCGGGCAACCAGACCCTGTTATGGGAACACAGAAAACCAAAAACTGGTTTTCTGAACTCCGAACACTATTCTGGAACCCCTCACATATGTGAGACCCCTGTGTAGCAGGGTGAAAGATCAATCCAAGGGGCAGGCAAAAACATGGTCAACAGGCCGAGGTCAGTGCAGGTAAAAGGCAGAAATAGACGGTAGGCAGAGGCATAGTCGATACAGTCCAGGGTCAGTTCACGTGAAAGGCAAAAACATGGCGGAAAAACAGTGCAGACGGTAGGCAGAGGAATAGTCGAGAAACAGGCCAGGGTCGGTTCACATAGAAGGCAATAATATGGTTGGTTGAAGAAGGGAAATATTCAGGACAGAAATTAAAAACGGGGAAATGGCAGTATTAGAAATATGGACTAATAATTTTCCAGAGTGTGATATCGCCTGAAACATTCTCCGATGCAAAGGCCAGGTTGGGAGGGACAGTCGTACAATGGAAGCTGGTATCTTTCCTAATTCCTCTTTTGGTGCACACCTGACATTTTTTTTGGCGTCATCTTCCGGATCCTGTTGGTGGAATATGGTCTGGGAAATGGCGCTCATGTAGTCTGCTGACAGAATCGGAGCGAATGCTTTCTGGGGGGGATACTTGCTGATAAATCAGGGCAGTGACAATGTCTTCAATAAACTTTATGAAGGTGGTGGGTGTTTCTGTGGATTTTTGGTAGATTATGAAAGAATTTAAAAGGGCCAAATGAAAAAAGTAAATTGCGACTTTTTTGTACCAGAATAAGGATTTTCTTGTTGAAAGATAGGGCTGCAACAACTGATCATTTAAATCCACCCCCCCATGTATTTATTGTACTCAGTGATACAGGTAGGCTTGCGAACGGTACCGCGTCTTCTGTGAAGTTCCACCGAGGTGTCATCGTGGATGGTGGACATGATGTACACGTCTTTTCTATCCCTCCACTTTACAGCCAACACTTCTTCGTTCCTCAAGCTTGTCGATTCCCCCCTTGGAATGTTTGTGGTGACAAGACACTGTGGGAAGCCCTTTTGGTTTTTTCTAGCTGTACCACAGGCCAAAGTTTGTTTGAGATATAGGTGGCGGAGAAGGGGCAAACTCGTATAATAATTATCCATATAAATATGGTACCCCTTTTGGAGGAGTGGGAATGCCAACTCCCAAACAATTTTCCCACTTATTCCCATGTACAAGGGACACTCAGGGGGCTGGAGCTGGGAATCTTTCCCTTCGTACACGCGGAATGAGTACACATAACCGGTGGCACTTTCACAAAGCTTGTTAAGCTTCAAGCCATACCTCGCCCTCTTACTGGGTATATATTGTTTGATTCCCAGCCGGCCTGTGAAATGCACCAGGGATTCGTCCACAGATATATTTTTTTCAGGGACATAAACTTCGGCAAACTTCTGGGAAAAAAAATGAATTAGGGGGCGAACGTTATATAATTTGTCAAAGTTTGGGTGATTTCGGGGGGGGGGCACTGTGAGTTGTCATTGAAATGCAAGAAGCGCATTATGATTTCGTATCGGGACCTGGACATGGCTGAAGAAAAAATTGGCATATGTTGGATGGGTTTGGTGGACCAATACTTATGAATTTCATTTTTTTTTGTAAGCCCCATGTTCAGGGTTAGGCCTAAAAACAATTTTAGCTCCACTGCTGTTAGCGGCCTCCACTCAAAGGGGCGGGCATAGCTGGAGCTGGGGTTGGTTGCAATAAATTGTTGGGCAAACAGATTCGTTTGGTCCACGATGCCTTGAATCAATTCATTCGGGAAAAATAAATGTAAAAAATCCATTTGTGAAAATCCTGCAGTGTTGACCTGCACACCCGGCTGTGCTGTAAAAGGGGGGATCGTGGCTGACCCTGTGGTAGAAGGCAGCCACAATGGGTTTGCCAAGGAATTTGGAAGTTGGGTTTGGGCCCTACTTCTTTGGCGTCCACTTGTGCTGGGTCTTTCCTCCTGGGGTCTAGCAGCGCTTGTACTGGGCCCCTCCTCCTGGGGTCTACCGCCGCTGGCACTGCTGGTAGCTGCCTGGTTTTCAGACCGCCGTCTTTTTGGATGGACTACTTCCTCCTCTGATTCGGATCCCGATGTGCTGCCTTCAGGGGGCTCATATTCCGAATCAGAACCAGAATCTGAACTGAGCGGTGAGAGCTCCCCGTTGCTCTCATCGGTCAGACTCAGTATCTGGTATGCCTCTTCTGGGGTGTACATCTTTTTGGACATAGTGGCTGACTGGCTGTATGTACTCTGGTGGCAAGTGATGAGGTGGCGGGTACTCTGGTGGCAGATGATGAGGTGGCGGGTACTCTGGTGGCAGATGATGAGGTGGCGGGTACTCTGGTGGCAGATAATGAGGTGGCGGGTACTCTGGTGGCAGATGATGAGGTGGCGGGTACTCTGGTGGCAGGTGATGAGGTGGCGGGTACTCTGGTGGCAGGTGATGAGGTGGCGGGTACTCTGGTGGCAGGTGATGAGGTGGCGGGTACTCCCGATAGACAGGTACTCTGAGATGACAGGTACTCTGAGATGACAGGTACTTTGAGGTGACAGGTACTCTGAGGTGACAGGTACTTTGAGGTGACAGGTACTCTGAGGTGACAGGTACTCTGAGGTGACAGGTACTGAGGTGACAGGTACTCTAAGGTGACAGGTACTCTTTATTTAGGAGGGGCGATCTGGGCACAGTAGTACATGTAATTAGTAACTCACTGTTAGCTGATCTCTTCTCCTCACACTGGATCGGTGTGTGAGGAGAAGAGCCCAGCAACAGCAGTTACTATCTGTTTGTTTACATTAGTGACCGGCTGTGATTGGACACAGCCGGTCATGTGATGCAGAGCCATGTCATTGGCTACAGTGATCGGGGCTGAGCTGTATCCAGGGGAAAAGCCTCAGCCCCGATCACCGCCCTGATCACCGCTCTTCCGCCGGAAACCAGGAGAATACACAGCGCTTCCCAATGCCGCTCTGCATCCGCCGTTACCGCCATTACCGACGCTCCGCCGCCCGCCGCCCGCCGCCACTTCAGTACCCCCATCGGGGAACGGCTGTGTCCTGAGGGACACAACGGTACCCCGATCGCCGCTCTGCGGGCCCCCGGGGGCCCGCAGTAGCGGCGGAAAGCCGAGGACGTCATATGACGTCCACCCAGGATGGGAGATCCCATCTGTGGATGTCATTTGACTATGGCCGGGTATTGAAGTGGTTAATGTCTAAACTGCTGGCAACAAAAGTGAGTACCTCCCTAAGTGAAAATGTCCAAATTGGGTCCAAAGTGTCAATATTTTGTGTGGCCACCATTATTTTCCAGCACTGCTTTAACCCTCTTGGGCATGCAGTTCACCAGAGCTTCAAAGGTTGCCACTGGAGTCCTCTTCCACTCCTTCATGACGACATCATGGAGCTGGTGGATGTTAAAGACCTTGCGCTCCTCCACCTTCCATTTGAGGATGCCCCACAGATGATCAATAGGGTTTAGGTCTGGAGACATGCTTGGCCAGTCCATCACCTTTACCCTCAGCTTCTTTAGCAAGACAGTGGTCGTCCTGGAGGTGTGTTTGGGGTCGTTATCATGTTGGAATACTGCCCTGCGGCCCAGTCTCTGAAGGGAGGGGATCATGTTCTGCTTCAGTATGTCACAGAACATGTTGGCATTCATGGTTCCCTCAATGAACTGTAGCTCCCCAGTGCCAACATCACTCATGCAGCCCCAGACCATGACACTCCCACCACCATGCTTGTCTGTAGGCAAGACACAATTGTCTTTGTACTCCTTACCTCACCAGACCGCAGGACATGGTTCCAGTAATCCATGTCCTTAGTCTGCTTGTCTTCATAAAACTGTTTGCGGGCTTTCTTGTGCATCATCTTTAGAGGAGGCTTCCTTCTGGGATGACAGCCATGCAGACCAATTTGATGCAGTGTGCGGCGTATGGTCTGAGCACTGACAGGCTGACCCCCCACCCCTTCAACCTCTGCAGCAATGCTGGCAGCACTCATACGTCTATTTCCCAAAAACAACCTCTGGATATGATGCTGAGCATGTGCACTCAACTTCTTTGGTTGACCATGGCGAGGCCTGTTCTGAGTGGAACCTGTCCTGTTAAACCGCTGTACAGTCTTGGCCACAGTGCTGCAGCTCAGTTTTATGGTCTTGGTAATCTTCTTATAGCCTAGGCCATCTTTATGTAGAGCTACAATTCTTTTTTTCAGATCCTCGAAGTTCTTTGCCATGTTGAACTTCCAGTGACCAGTGAGCGTGAGAGTAAGAGTAATAACACCAAATTTTTTGAATTCCATATTTTTATTAATTTTTACAGAGGAAATACAATGTACAATTAAACATTGTACATCGTGCAATGACGTCTGTGTAAGTGATTCAAGGTATGAACTTATATCCACAAACAGGAATCCAATGTAACAAGTTAAAAACGTATATCTATAAAAGTTCCTAGAAATACACTCAGTCCACTTCACTAATGTGTCACCACATGTGGGAGCTCTAGTGCCACAGGAGTGAAGAGGACCTTCTTGCTATATAATATACGTTGACAGAGGTTAACTAGTAGTTACTAGGTAGTGCATGTAACATATAACTCTTGGTAAGGAACTGGTATTGCTCGGTCAAGAAAGAGAGGTCTGTGATTCAGTTCTTTGTTATGTGAGATGCGCACTTTTTAGTCCAGTCAGTCCGCGGTTGCCAGTTTATGTGCATTTTTGTTGCTTGGCCAGTGTATGCGGCTGATGTACTCTCATAACTGAAGTGCAGGGCTACCAAGTCGATGACTTGGGCTAGAGTCGGAGGTGTGTTGGACTTCCAGTTTCTGGTTATATTGAGTCTGGCTGCTAGGAGAATATGGGTGATTACGAATCTGAATGAATGAGGAATGTCCTCAATAGTTAGGTTTAGGATCGCAAGTGCTGATGAGGGGGGATCTTGATTTAGGTTATGTTCAAGATTAAGTGAAAGATATTTTCCCAGTAATTTTGTAGGTTGGAACATGTCCAGAAAACATGGAGTAAGTCGCTTGAGGAAGATTTACATCTCCAGCAGGTGTTGGGAATTAGTGGATTAAAGGATGATATTCTGGCTGGAGTCATATACCAGCGTAGTGAGATTTTCTGTGTGAGTTCCCATAGGGCAGCGCATTTGGTGGCTTTATAAACGGACTTGAGGGCTAGTTGCCATTGAGTATCGGTGTAAGTATGGGCAAGATCTATTTCCCAGTTGTAGTGTGAGTTTAGTTTGGAAAAGGTGTGTTTTTGGTGGAGGCTGTTGTAAAAGTAGGAGATACCTTTGATTTTCGAGGCAGGGTTGGTGAGGTAATCCCATGTCTTGGGATGAATACCGTAGATAGGAAGGGGTATAGTACTTAGGCAGTGATGTATACGGAGGTAGGTAAAGTATTCGGATGCAGGTAGAGTATATTCGGATTGTAGTTGGGAGAATGTTTTAATGAGGTTGTCTTGTACTAAGTCTTGTAGGGAGCATATTCCTTTGAGGGTCCATAATGATAAGGAGAGTTCAGGCATTACGTGTAGTAGAGTGTGTAAAGGAATATGGGATTGTGGAGTGTTGGTAGTGAATGTCAGTAGGGCTGACGCTTTCTTCCAAGCGTGTACTGAGGCTTTCATAGTTGTAGATAGAGACGTTGGTACTGTGGTGCCTAGCGGTGTGCTTAGTAGCCAGGTTTTCAGATTGGGTCGAGTGAGGGAGGAGTTCTCAATTTGTCCCCACAGTGTGGTCGGGCAGGGTTGGAACCAGCAGGGTAGTTGGGCTAGGATGGCTGCCAAGTAATAATCCTCAAAATCTATAGATCCTGTGCCTCCCGCCAGTTTGTGTTTAATCAATTTTAGATGGGCACATCTAGGTTGTTTACCATTCCAAAGGAAATTGTTAAATATCATTCGGAGTGATCTGAAGAATGTGGCGGGCAGAGGGATGGGTAAAGTTCTAAAATAGTACAGTATTTGGGGGAGGCAGATCATTTTGAAGCCTACCCATCCAGGAAAGTTTGTGTTTTGCTATTTGTTGTGAGGTTGATTGGATGGTCTGGAGGAGTGGAGGGAAGTTGCACAAATAGAGATTCTTAGTTTTCCTCGGAAGATGGATGCCTAAGTAGGATATGTCAATGTCTGCCCACACAAATGGGTATTGTAGTTGTAGGAGGTTCTTCATGGTAGCGTCTATATTTATGTCTAATAAGAAGGATTTGGTCGTGTTAACCTTATAGTATGAGACCGAGCTAAACCAATTGAGCAGTTTTTGTACTTCTGCCAGGGAGAGAGTCAGATTAGTAAGGATGAGAATTACATCATCAGCAAATAGGCTGATTTTGTGGTGCGAGGGGCCAATTTGAAGGCCAGAGATGTTGGGATGGGAGCGGATATGTTCTGCTAGGGGTTCCACGAGCATATTAAATATGAGGGGGGATAGGGGGCATCCCTGACGGGTGCCGTTGGTAATGGGGAATGGACGGGAGGGCATGCCCTCTGTGTAGACCTGGGCCTCGGGATTGGAATACAATGCCATAATGGTTCTTAGAATATGTCCTTGGAACCCAAATTTCTGGAGGACTGCTTCGTAGGACCAATGGACCCTGTCAAATGCCTTCTCTGCATCCAAAGATAGGAGCAGAGAAGGCGTTCCGGTGGATTCTGCATGATGAGTTAGGTTAATCATCCTTCTGGTGGCATCTGAGGATTGTATGCCTTTCGTGAACCCTGTCTGGTCTGGGTGTATAATAGTGGGAATAATTTTTAGCAGTCTTGTTGCTATTGTTTTAGCGTATATTTTGAGGTCAAGGTTGAGCAAAGAGATTGGGCGAAAATTTTGTGGGACGTTCGACTGTTTCCCTGGCTTCGGTATCGTAATAACCAATGCTTTCAAGTATTCTTTCGAAAAGATAGAAGAGGAGGCAGCGTGATTGAAGAGTTCAGTGAGATGTGGGATTAGCTGTGAGGAAAATTGTTAATAATATTCCCCTGTCATTCCGTCGGGGCCTGGTGCTTTACCACTTGGTAGCGAGTCAATAGTTATTTTGATCTCTTGGTCAGTGAAAGGGGCGTTCAGGGCAGTCAGTTGATCTTCAGTCAATTTGGGTAGGTTTAGATTGTAGAGAAATTGGTCAATGTCATCTTGTGTGGGTTGTGGGGTATGGGGGTCTTGTTTTAGGTTGTAGAGGTCTCCATAGTAGGCACTGAAGGCATCGGCTATGTCTTGGGGGTTGCTCAGCAGGGTTTTTGTATGGGGGTGGATGAGTTGGGTTATTTTAGTTTTGGCACGTCTACCTTTGAGGCATTGTGAAAGTTTCTTCCCCGCTTTGTTAGAGGTGGAGTATGTAGAATCTTTAAGTTTCCTTTGAAGGAATTCATAGGAGTGGAGTAGTAGGGTTCTAAGTTCCTGTCTGAGGGATAGTAGTTGGTTTGTCTGAGGGTCTTGAGGGTTAGTTTTGTGTCTCATTTCTAGGGCCGCTATCTAAACTGTTAGTTCATCTACACGCTGCGTCCTCTTTCGTTTATGATAAGAGCTCAGTTTAATTAACATTCCTCTCACATACGCCTTGTGCATGCTCCACACCACGGCAGGGTCAGACACCGAGCCTTTGTTTTTTGAGAAAAAAATCAGTAATGTGCTCTGATAGGAATTCGGGGCATAAAGATTGATTATAGAATAGGACATTGATGGTGCAGACAAGAATAATAAAGCGACCTTCGGGGTCTGGGACTACATCTAGTAATTGGAAGTCTATGGTATCTTTGATTGCGATCATGACTCTTCTAGTTTTAGTGGAGTGTGTTGCATGGAACATATGAGGAAATTGGCGGTTGTTACACAGGGATGTACTGGAGGTTAGTAGGTGGGTTTCCTGGACACAAAGAATGTCACTGTGGAGTACCGTGGCGGATTTCCAAAGTGAGTGTCATTTGGCGGGATGATTTAGCCCATTGGCGTTCAGAGAAAGTATGGTAAACGGCATCTTGTGGTTGTGAGGTTGGTGGGTGTTATGCGCAACGCTTACGGTTTGTCGCTGTAGTTTGGATCCGAAGGTACCTGGTAGTGAGACTCAGAAGTAGGATTGGGAAAGTCCGAGGTTTGAAAGTAGGTTGTACTAGTAGAAGTTGGGCGTTGTAGTTTGGTTCTGGAGAATCCTGGGCGCAGGACTCAGTAGTAGGTTCGTGGCTGTCCGATGGACTGAAAGTAGAATGAACTAGGAGACTGCGAATAGAGCAATACGTTAGGTATCAAAACAGAGGAGGTTGAAGAGAGGACATTGATATAAAAAAATATAAAACAATAAAAGAAACTGGTAAAGTGATCCATCAGTGGAGGGCTCGGTACAGATGTTGATAGTGGTTTCAACAAGAAAAAACTTAGAGGGGGTGCTAAACACCGTGAGGTCCTCTAGTTGGGGGTACAAAGAGTTAGTAACGCGGGAAGGAGAGGGCAGGAATAGCAGGTTGCCAGAGCTCAGGGGAGCTGTAATGACTGTTAACGGCCAAATGTAGCAATGAAATTTGCATCATTCAGTTGAAGTTGCGGTCCAGGTTTCTGCGGGATGTATTTGATCCTCTGTCCTGAGGAGCTGATTTGGGTAGTTCAGGAATTATACCCCAGGAGTGGAGGAGTTTCAGGCCGTTG
This sequence comes from Aquarana catesbeiana, assembly GCF_042186555.1. NCBI lineage: Eukaryota > Metazoa > Chordata > Amphibia > Anura > Ranidae > Aquarana > Aquarana catesbeiana. The sequence goes on along the minus strand of NC_133328.1, from coordinate 595,564,290 downwards.
TCTAGATCTCCAATTGCATGAGTTTGCCCGTTATGCACAATAAGGATGGTAGCTGGGTATCGCCATTTTATATTGTATCTTATGATTTTGCAAGCCCTTGGTAATCGGGTTCAGTTGGCGTCTTAGTTGGAGGGTGTACTTTGACAGGTCAGGGAAGAGTTGGATCCCAGTGTAGGGAGCAGGTAGGGGTGATTTAGCTTTGAGTCCCATGAGGAGTTTTTCTTTGGTGTGGTAGAAATGGACCCTCATCAATACGTCTCTGGGAACCGAGGCTGCCAGGTGGCATGGTTTAGCTATTCTATGAATCCTGTCTATTATAATGTCTCGCGGGGACGCTTCAGGGATTAATATATGCATCAGTTCTTTTGCATATCGTGGTAGGTCCGCAGGAAGTATGGTCTCGGGGATGCCCCTCAGCTTGACATTGTTTCTGCGGGACCTGTCCTCTAAATCGGCCAGCTTGGCGAGCATCCATGACTGTTCTTCTTTAACAGCATCATAAGCATCAATGACTTCATTCACTGTGGAGGTACATGCATTCAGCCCCCTCTCAGCATTAGTCACCCTGTCATCTAGTGAGTGGATGTCAGAGGTGAACTTGTGAAACAGGGATGAGAGATCAGTCATGAGGGAGGTCTGCAGGGAGATGAGCATGTCCTTCAGGGTAGTGTCCATGATTGGCTGGCCTGAGGTAGGGAAGGAGGCCATGGAGAAATGCAGGGCCTGGTCAAGGGAGAAGGGAATAGGAGCCTGGGCCTCAATTTGCGGGCGCTGTGTCCGCTGTGGCGGCGTATCCAGCCACATTTTGGCTTTTGCTGGGCTGCCAGGGAGAGGGTCACACTCCGGGGGCTGGAAGAGGTTATCAACGGTACCTGTATCCAGTCATTCGTCTGAGATAGCATCCGGGAGGTCCGTGTATGCATCTTGTGGCGCGGCCTGGCCGGCGCCATCTTGGGAATCACAGCCCGCCGGCTTGTAGGCGAATTCTGTAGGTTTTTGGGGCTTATGGTCTGTAAATCTTTTCCTGGACACCTGCATCATGATCTCCTGGATGTGTGGAGCAAGGATGGATGCGGATGGGGTAGTGATGACGGCCGATTGAGCTGGATTGTTTCCCCTGGCTGACGAGCTATGGGCTTAAGCGTCCATCTTCTTCTCCGGTCGGCCACGCCCCTAATAACGCCAAATTTAACACACCTGCTCTCCATTCACACCTGAGACCTTTTAACACTAACGAGCCACGAGGGAAAATGGCTAATTGGGCCCAATTTGGGCATTTTGACTTAGGGGTGTATTCAGTCTTGTTGGCAGCAGTTTAGACATTAATGACTGTGTGTTGAGTTATTTTGAGGGGACAGCAAATTTACACTGTTATACAAGCTGTACACTCACTACTTTACATTGTAGCAAAGTGTAATTTCTTTAGTGTTGTCACATGAAAGATATAATAAAATATTTACAAAAATGTGAGTGGCATACATATATATATATATATATATATATATATATATATATATATATATATATATATATATATATATATATATATATATATATATGTATCTGTCACTCTGCCCTCTCCCCTTATCAGCATGCCTCTTGCACTGGGACACAACAGTTTGCATTTAAAACAATAATAGTAATAATAATAATAGTGTAATAATGATTACATACAGTAGCTGCATTTGTTTGCATCTTTTATATCTGCTTTAAACAAATACCTGGATAGACCAAAAAGAAGAGCATGGCACTTCCACAATGACCTTGTAGGAGGAAGTAGAATCTCATACTACTGCACTGAGGTTAAAGTGGTTGTAAAGGCACAAGGTTTTTTCCTTCATGCATTGTATGCATGAAGGTAAAAAACCTTCTGTGTGCTGCAGCTCACCAGCCCCCTCCTATACTTACCCAAGCCCCATCTCAATCCAGCGATGTGCACCAGAACAGCAGCTCTTCCTCCTCATTGGCTGAGACAGCAGCAGGAGCCATTGGATTCCGCTACTGTGAATCACAGCCAGTGAACCAACGAGGAGAGAGTGGGGGCGGGGCCAAGCCATGCTCCGTGTGTGAATGGGCAAACACTATGTGGGGTTAACGAACACCTGGCCAGCATTAAAAATGGCCGCGCAAATCACAGTGTGCCTTGCCATTATTTGCAACATCATAAAAATCCATTTGGTACCCGTTTTCAAATCAATGATAAATTTGTTCCATATTGGAGGGGGACTCATGTCTACGAGGGGTATCCAAATTAGAAACATACTGCATACGTGAACTCAAGTCTTACTCGCCGTTCTGCATGAACGTCGATTGGGACATCAATTGTTTCATCAATCGATCATAAATAGCCCTTCATTACACTTCGCCTGCTTTTCATATTCTTATTGTAAATTATGTCTATTTGGTTACTAATTTATTTTATCATTTTTGGTAAATGCCATTTGGATAGTTCTATGTCATTATTTTTATCTGACATGTATGTTTAATAGGTTTTCATTTAATTTTATTATCCATGTTTATTATATGTATGGGGACATTGCGTTGCCCCCAAACATGGGTGATCCACACGCAATCCTTGTTTACTATATATATATGGGGATATTATGTTGTCCTTTAACATAGGTGATCCACACATGTTCCTTCCATTGTCATGCTGGTAGATCATCCACAGTGAGGTAGTCTCCACCTTTTTTGTGGAAGGTGTAAGCGCATTGGCCGTATTTCTTCACGTTGGGACGCTATGGTATCCATTGACGGCCACTGGGCAAGGCCTAGAGTTCACATGGTAGTCATGTGCTCTGCAGCGTAACATGCGCAGTGACGTTCTGAGAATTGGAGCAGGGTTACACAGACCTTGCGGCTCGTCCGGAGCTTCTGATGTTGCTGACATCACTCTCCTGAGACGTAGTCATGTGGACAGTGATGCCCAGGTTGAGCGTTGTACGTGTAGTGACGTCATCACGCTGTGATCACGTGCCACCAGCGTGATCAAGGATAGGTCATTCGATTGGTTCATGGCATCCCTGGACTAATTCGAGCATATGTAGATGCTCACACGCCCCTAGTTATTGCATCACTATGCTTTCTAGCCATTCATAAGTCTTATTACTAATGGGGTTGATGCCTTTGGATATCAGGAATGAGGGGTGGAATGCAAACCGAGACCCTAGCAGCTCAGGCTTGATTTTGGCGGGAAAAGCATACATTTGCCTTGATTGGACATGTATTGTGGATTGGTTTCCATAATGAGGCGTGGAACTCACGCCGGGGCTCGGACTTCCGGTTTTGAGTCAGTGGGCGGAGTTCACTCGCCCCTTATGGGTAATGATACAAGTTATAAATATGAGTGTAACGAGCCCCTTGCTCGCTCGGTTCCACTCTCCCGACACTCCTCTGCAGCTATTGAATCAGATTGCAACGTCTCATGGTTAGGTCAACCAATGCTCCGGGATTAGAACTTCAGCTATGTGCCGTTCTAACCCAGTTGTGATAGCCCAGAACAAACACCAGGCAGGCTGTATGTAAGTTCAACCAGGAATCTCTTTTATTGCAATATACAGGCTCTTTTATACACTAAAAGTGGAGGTGCATACTACTCTAACAATACAGCTGTAACCTAATTAACCTAATTAACATGAGCTAATAAGCTAATCCCTTTAGACAGCCTAGATGACTCAGACATGACCTTTAGGCCAGACTGGCCGTCTTGTAGTTCAGAAAATCCAATCAACATTATCACAATAGCAAAGTTAATTAAACACAAACAACAATGGGATCTAATGACTCTTAGATCCCATACTAGAGACTTATTTACAATACCCATTTTAGCAGACAACAGACAGGTAGCGGGAATTGAGGACATTAGCATTTAACAGTAGGAGTCCCAACGGTATGAATCAGTTTCTATTCCAATATGGCAAATCCAGGGTCCCCAGAGTCTGTGTGTCCTGGGGGACCAGGACCCGAATCCACAGTAATACCACCTCAAGGGTCCCCAGGCATACAGCTCACAAAGAACACTATTCCCCCAAATGCTAGGGCCCATGATCGATCGGCAAGAGGCTAGCATTCAGTCCCCTCCAAAAGTCTCTCTCCCGGCTAGGTCTGTCACATTTTTCCCTTTTTGGCAGGAGACTAACACAGGAGGAGACCCCAGACGGGTTGACTCCGAAGTTAGTCAGTAGTTCCAGTCCTCTAATGCCTGTACCCACACAGTACCCCAAACAAATAGTTCCAAACAAAGCATTACTCACCCAGCCAACCTCTGCCTCTCTCAGAGAACATATCTGCTGCTGGGGAGAGGCCTGGACTGGCCCTTCTCCCTGGAGTCCTTTCTGCCGCTGGAGAGAAGACAGGGTGTCTGGGCTCACTCCGTCATGCTGTTGGGGATCTGGGCCGACTGCCCAGCATCCCTGGGGTATATAGGTGGAGACTGAAGTCCCATCCACCTTCACAGGAAATCCATCCTCTGTTAGTTGAGGGCAGAGGCCAGCAGTATCGGCCCTGTTGCCAGCCCTTCTGCTGGAAACCCCACACCATCTGCTCCGGCTAACTGTTGGGGAGGGACGACGAACACCTCCTCTCTCTTCTCCCCCTGTATCCTGATCTGCTGCTGGGAAGTGACCACCTCCTTCTCACCCTGAGCCTCCGGAACCGACGCAGGTGTAGGGCAGAGATCTTGGACCCTCTGTCCGGTTGCCAGCGCTTCAGCTGGGGAAGTTCCTTGTAACTTCACAGATACTTCTGTTGGTGCTGGGCAGAGCACAGTGAAGTTTGGCCCTAATAACAGCTCTTCTTCTGCTGGAGGCTCACCAGGTTGTTCTTCCTCGGCAGAAAAGTCTATCAAATCCCCTGTCTTTGCAACTGGTGTCTGGGGATAAAGGTTCACCATCTCCTCTCCGTGAAACCCAGAAGATGCTATCAGTGCTGGGCAGAGCACAGTGAAGTTTGGCCCTAATAACAGCTCTTCTTCTGCTGGAGGCTCACCAGGTTGTTCTTCCTCAGCAGAAAAGTCTATCAAATCCCCTGTCTCTGCAACTGGTGTCTGGGGATAAAGGTTCACCATCTCCTCTCTGTGGAACCCAGAAGATGCTATCAGTGCTGGGAAGAGGTTAGCAGAGCTCTGCCCTGTTGTCAGGCCTTCAGGTTTGGGGACAGCAATCTTTAGATTTTCCACTGCCGATTCTCTGGCATTCTGCTGGACAGGCAAATTCCTCCATCCAAGATCATCCAATGAAGAAACAGGTTCATCAAGTTTAGTCAGCACTTGCTGCATCCGCCATAAAACCTCTGCCTCCATAGCTGCGGGGCCAGGTTGGCAAAGCACAATGTTACTCTGCCACATTGTCAACTCTTCAGCCAGGATTTCAGAGTTGTCAACTGGTATTTCCTGATAGTCCCAGGCAAAGGGAGCCCCACCATGCTGCTGAGCAGAGTCTAACAGCTGTCTGTAGGTAATCTCAAGCTCCCATTCCTGAACGGCCAGAAACTCCAAATCTTCCTGTGCCCAGTGCACTTCCGAGACATTCATTCTTCGCTCTCTGTGCTCCATTATTTCCTCCAAACGCCACTCCCAATCACTCCCAAAGTCAGGGTCCCTGGACAGCCTCCAGTACAACAATCACAGGCCATTGTAGTCAAAGCCTTCCGTGGGGCTGTCATCCGCTGTCCACGGGCACACTTGGGCTACATACCACTGAAGGGCTCTGTAGCTCTCGTCCAACCGCATTTCTGCCCGGATCAGCCTGCTTAACTCGGCTGTCCATTCCTGGTTCGGCTGTTCCCCCAATAACAGCAATCGTACTTCATACTGCGACCAGTACCTTACATGGATGGAGGGGAGAACTTTTCCCTGGTTTCGCTGCTCATGGGCTAGCGCTTCCTTCCAGAATTCGCAGTGGATAGAATCAAACCATCCTAGCAGGACCTGCTCTGATACTGGTCCTCTGTGCTGTATCTGCTTCTCTCGCAACCTCCTTCTGAATTCCTCATCCATGGTGGCTGGTATGTCTCCTCTCCTGCTATCTGGACCTTGGATCCAGGTGATGGGTTGGATGTGTTCACGGCAAGGAAGCATGATTCCACCATTCCCTCCACGGCTCTCAAGTAAGTCTTTCAGCGTGGCTCTTCTGCAGGCTGGTTTGGAGTGTCCCAGTAACTGGAGAGCAAATCCCACTGCTGCCACCAATGTAACGAGCCCCTTGCTCGCTCGGTTCCACTCTCCCGACACTCCTCTGCAGCTATTGAATCAGATTGCAACGTCTGATGGTTCGGTCATCCAATGCTCCGGGATTAGAACTTCAGCTATGTGCCGTTCTAACCCAGTTGTAATAGCTCAGAACAAACACCAGGCAGGCTCTATGTAAGTTCAACCAGGAATCTCTTTTATTGCAATATACAGGCTCTTTTATACACTAAAAGTGGAGGTACATACCTCCGACTCATATTACTCTAACAATACAGCTGTAACCTAATTAACCTAATTAACATGAGCTAATTAACTAATCCCTTTAGACAGCCTAGATGACTCAGACATGACCTTTAGGCCAGACTGGCCGTCTTGTAGTTCAGAAAATCCAATCAACATTATCACAATAGCAGAGTTAATTAAACACAAACAACAATAGGATCTAATGACTCTTAGATCCCATACTAGAGACTTATTTACAATACCCATTTTAGCAGACAACAGACAGGTAGCTAGAATTGATGACATTAGCATTTAACAGTAGGTAGGAGTCCCAACGGTATGAATCAGTCACTATTCCAATATGGCAAATCCAGGGTCCCCAGAGTCTGTGTGTCCTGGGGGACCAGGACCCGAATCCACAGTAATACCACCTCAAGGGTCCCCAGGCATGCAGCTCACAAAGAACACCGTTCCCCCAAATGCCAGGGCCCACGATCAATCGGCAAGAGGCTAGCATATAGTCCCCTCCAAAAGTCTCTCTCCCGGCTAGGTCTGTCACAATGAGCAATGTGGGGGTGCTACACATGCGTCCCATATTGCTTTTACTTTTTTAGTGATCACTTTTTTAGGTTAACATATGTCTTTGAATGCTTTGTAAGACATTTTTTATAAGATTAAAATCTTCTATTTTTTATGACCTGCACCATATGGAGCTCCCCTTTTTTCTTTTTTCTCTCTTTTTTATGGTCTGAATGTGGCACCGTTCCATTGTGTCACCTATTTGTCATATCAACCTCCTCCTGAAGTTTGGTTTATATTCTGCTTGGAACATTCACCTGAAGTTTGGATATTCGGTTGCTATACCTGGATCCTGATTGGCTGATTGATACAACGCCTGCTTCTGGAGCCATCTCTTCATTGATTTTGTCCCTCTTCCAGTTGGGAGCACTGATGAGCGTTTGACTTTCGGTCAAAACACACACCTGATTACCCCACCCCCCCCTCTGACAACACGGGGAAAGCCACAGGGAAGTCCCATGAATTCCCCATGCGTCAGAGGAGGGCGGGGTCACCAGGTGGCCCCGCCCTCCATTATATCAGAAATGTCAGAAGCGCCAAGCGTCACACGGCTGAAGACTCCCACTGAGGCGGATCATGCAGACGTAGCGGAGAAGAAGCCTGGAGGAAGATGTGGGACGAGAAGAGTGGAGGAAGAAGAAGGTGGAGAAGAAGAAGAAGATGGAGGAAGAAGAACACCGAAAGAACACCAGAAGAAAGAAGATGGAAGAAGAAGCCGAAAGAAGAAGAAATTAATAAAGGACTTGTCAAAAACCATCTCTTGTGTTTTTTAAAGTTTTTGACACTTTTTTTGTGAAATGGTAGGGGTACATCTATACCCCATTACCAATTCACACGGGGGGCCAGGATCTGGGGGTCCCCTTGTTAAAGGGGGCTTCCAGATTCCGATAAGCTCCCCGCCCGCAGACCCCCACAACCACCAGCCAAGGGTTGTGGGGATGAGGCCCTTCTCCCCATCAACATGGGGACAAGGTACTTTGGGGGGCTACCTCAAAGCACCCTCCCAATATTGAGGGCTGTTGTAATATGTTCGCCGTTTTATGTGGGATATTCTATTATTATATATATGTACACATACAGTACAATATTGACCAGGCCAAGAATTGGGTTGCTGCGGAAGAGTACTTACATCATCATTACAATAATTACTAATTAATTATCTACCCACGATACTACTATATGATATATCACTACAAGGGCATGGGGCCTGGTACGGTTCAGGAGGGGGGGCGCTCTCTCATCCCCCCCTCTTTTCCTGCGGCCTGCCAGGTTGAGTGCAGGGATAAGGATCTGGTATGGATTTTTGAGGGGACCCCACGCCATATTTTTTTTAAATTTTGGCACGGGGTTCCCCTTAAAATCCATACCAGACCTGAAGGGTCTGGTATGGATTTTGAGGGGGACCCCACGCCTTTTTTTTTTTTAATTTTGGTGCGGGGTTCCCCTTAATATCCATACCAGACCTGAAGGTCCTGGTATGGAATTTAGGGGGACCCCCACGCAATTTTTTCCCTGTGGGGAAATCCCATGCAGTTTTTATCAATGAACTGTATGTGTATTGTCGGACCGAGTAGTTTTAAATGACTTTTTTTCCTTTGAAATGTCATTTTGCTGTCAGACTGTTCTAAACACGGGAAACATGCGCCCCTTTACAGGCATACTATAGACACCCCCCAGGTACGAAATTTAAAGGAATATTACACTTTTATTGTTTCACTTGTTTCAAGCATTATTAAAATCACTTCTCCCGAAAAACAAACATTTTTAAAAATTCTTTTTACATTGATACATGTCCCCTGGGGCAGGACCCGGGTCCCCAAACACTTTTTATGACAATAACTTGCATATAAGCTTTTAAAATGAGCACTTTTGATTATTAATGTTCGTGTCCCATAGACTTTAACGGTGTTCGAACAAATTTTTTGCCTGTTCGCAAGTTCTGCTGCGAACTGAACCGGGGGGGTGTTCGGCTCATCCCTAATCAGGAGGGTGTGCTTAGCTAAGAAAGCCCCTCCTCAAGAATAAAGAAAAAAATATACCCATGAAAATTCCTGGGATGTTTGACATCATTTAGGCCTAGGCCAGAAACCAGGAAATAACTGAAGAAATGTAAAAAAAAAAGTTTAAAACAAATCAATATAATATATCTTTCTATCTATTTACTATCACTAGCAGCATAAGGAATACAAATAGTCAATATTGATTGAGAGAATTTAGTTCTGATTTTAAGAAGTTGGCACTTGATTCAACTTACCCATATCCAGTCAGGTTTAGATGGAGTATTAACCACTTAAGGACCGCCTAACGCCGATTTACGTCGGCAAGGCGGCACGGGCAGGCAAAATCACGTACATGTACGTGATTTGCCTCTCGCGGGTGGGGGGTCCGATCGGACCCCCCCCCGGTGCCCGAAGCGGTCCCGTTCTGTTCCCCGGCGATCCGAGATGAGGGGGAGGCCATCCGTTTGTGGCCCCCCCCTCGCGATCGCCGCCGGCCAATGGGAACACTCCTTTGCTGCTGTATGCTAAACAGCAGCAAAGGAAATGATGTCATCTCCCCTCGGCTCGGTATTCCGTTCCAGCGCCGAGGGGAGAAGACATCAATGTAAGTGCACAACACACTACACACACAGTAGAACATGCCAGGCATACAAAACACCCCGATCCCCCCCCCGATCGCCCCCCGATCCCCCCCCAATCACCCCCCCCCCCCCTGTCACAAACTGACACCAGCAGGTTTTTTTTTTTTTTTTTCTGATTACTGCATAGTGTCAGTTTGTGACAGTTACAGTGTTGGGACAGTGAGTATTACCCCCCTTTAGGTCTAGGATACCCCCCTAACCCCCCCTAATAAAGTTTTAACCCCTTGATCACCCCCCATCGCCAGTGTCGCTAAGCGATCATTTTTCTGATCGCTGTATTAGTGTCACTGGTGACGCTAGTTAGTGAGGTAAATATTTAGGTTCGCCGTCAGCGTTTTATAGTGACAGGGACCCCCTTATACTACCTAATAAATGTTTTAACCCCTTGATTGCCCCCTAGTTAACCCTTTCACCACTGATCACCGTATAACCGTTACGGGTGACGCTGGTTAGTTTGTTTATTTTTTATAGTGTCAGGGCACCCGCCGTTTATTACCGAATAAAGGTTTAGCCCCCTGATCGCCCGGCGGTGATATGCGTCGCCCCAGGCAGCGTCAGATTAGCGCCAGTACCGCTAACACCCACGCACGCAGCATGCGCCTCCCTTAGTGGTATAGTATCTGATCGGATCAATATCTGATCCGATCAGATCTATACTGGCGTCCCCAGCAGTTTAGGGTTCCCAAAAACACAGTGTTAGCGGGATCAGCCCAGATACCCGCTAGCACCTGCGTTTTGCCCCTCCGCCCAGCCCACCCAAGTGCAGTATCGATCGATCACTGTCACTTACAAAACACTAAACGCATAACTGCAGCGTTCGCAGAGTCAGGCCTGATCCCTACGATCGCTAACAGTTTTTTTGGTAGCATTTTGGTGAACTGGCAAGCAAGCACCAGGCAGCGTCAGGTTAGCGCCAGTAGCGCTAACACCCACGCACGCACCGTACACCTCCCTTAGTGGTATAGTATCTGATCAGATCAATATCTGATCCGATCAGATCTATACTAGCGTCCCCAGCAGTTTAGGGTTCCCAAAAACGCAGTGTTAGCGGGATCAGCCCAGATACCTGCTAGCACCTGCGTTGTGCCCCTCCGCCCGGCCCAGCCCAGCCCACCCAAGTGCAGTATCGATCGATCACTGTCACTTACAAGGCACTAAACGCATAACTGCAGCGTTCGCAGAGTCAGGCCTGATCCCTGCGATCGCTAACAGTTTTTTTGGTAGCATTTTGGTGAACTAGCAAGCACCGGCCCCAGGCAGCGTCAGGTTAGCGCCAGTACCACTAACACCCACGCACGCAGCATACGCCTCCTTTAGTGGTATAGTATCTGAACGGATCAATATCTGATCCGATCAGATCTATACTAGCGTCCCCAGCAGTTTAGGGTTCCCAAAAACGCAGTGTTAGCGGGATCAGCCCAGATACCTGCTAGCACCTGCGTTTTGCCCCTCCGCCCGGCCCAGTCCAGCCCACCCAAGTGCAGTATCGATCGATCACTGACACTTACAAAACACTAAACGCATAACTGCAGCGTTCGCAGAGTCAGACCTGATCCCTGCGATCGCTAACAGTTTTTTTGGAAGCTTTTTATTGAACTGGCAAGCACCAGCGGCCTAGTATACCCCGGTCGTAGTCAAACCAGCGCTGCAGTAACACTTGGTGACGTGGCGAGTCCCATAAGTGCAGTTCAAGCTGGTGAGGTGGCAAGCACAAGTAGTGTCCCGCTGCCACCAAAAAGACAAACACAGGCCCGTCGTGCCCATAGTGCCCTTCCTGCTGCATTCGCCAATCCTAATTGGGAACCCACCACTTCTGCAGCGCCCGTACTTCCCCCATTCACATCCCCAACCAAATGCAGTCGGCTGCATGAGAGGCATTTTCTTTATGTCCTCCCGAGTACCCCTACCCAACGAACCCCCCCAAAAAGATGTTGTGTCTGCAGCAAGCGCGAATATAGGCGTGACACCCGCTATTATTGTCTCTCCTGTCCTGACAATCCTGGTCTTTGCATTGGTGAATGTTTTGAACGCTACCATTCACTAGTTGAGTATTAGCGTAGGGTACAGCATTGCACAGACTAGGCACACTTTCACAGGGTCTCCCAAGATGCCATCGCATTTTGAGAGACCCGAACCTGGAACCGGTTACCGTTATAAAAGTTAGTTACAAAAAAAGTGTAAAAAAAAAATATATATATATAAAATAAAAAAAAATAGTTGTCGTTTTATTGTTCTCTCTCTCTATTCTCTCTCTCTATTGTTCTGCTCTTTTTTTACTGTATTCTATTCTGCAGTGTTTTATTGTTATTGTTATTGTTATTATGTTTTATCATGTTTGTTTTTCAGGTATGTAATTATTTATACTTTACTGTTTACTGTGCTTTATTGTTAACCATTTTTTTGTCTTCAGGTACGCCATTCACAACTTTGAGTGGTTATACCAGAATGATGCCTGCAGGTTTAGGTATCATCTTGGTATCATTCTTTTCAGCCAGCGGTCGGCTTTCATGTAAAAGCAATCCTAGCGGCTAATTAGCCTCTAGACTGCCTTTACAAGCCGTGGGAGGGAATGCCCCCCCCCCACCGTCTTCCGTGTTTTTCTCTGGCTCTCCTGTCTCAACAGGGAACCTGAGAATGCAGCCGGTGATTCAGCCAGCTGACCATAGAGCTGATCAGAGACAAGAGTGGCTCCAAACATCTCTATGGCCTAAGAAACCGGAAGCTACGAGCATTTTATGACTTAGATTTCGCCGGATGTAAATAGCGCCATTGGGAAATTGGGGAAGCATTTTATCACACCGATCTTGGTGTGGTCAGATGCTTTGAAGGCAGAGGAGAGATCTAGGGTCTAATAGACCCCAATTTTTTCAAAAAAGAGTACCTGTCACTACCTATTGCTATCATAGGGGATATTTACATTCCCCGAGATAACAATAAAAATGATTTAAAAAAAAAAAAATGAAAGGAACAGTTTAAAAATAAGATAAAAAAGCAAAAAAATAATAAAGAAAAAAAAAAAAAAAAAAAAAAAGCACCCCTGTCGCCCCCTGCTCTTGCGCTAAGGCGAACGCAAGCGGCGGTCTGTCGTCAAACGTAAACAGCAATTGCACCATGCATGTGAGGTATCGCCGCGAAGGTCAGATCGAGGGCAGTAATTTTTGCAGTAGACCTCCTCTGCAAATCTAAAGTGGTAACCTGTAAAGGCTTTTAAAGGCTTTTAAAAATGTATTTATTTTGTTGCCACTGCACGTTTGTGCGCAATTGTAAAGCATGTCATGTTTGGTATCCATGTACTCGGTCTAAGATCATCTTTTTTATTTCATCAAACATTTGGGCAATATAGTGTGTTTTAGTGCATTAAAATTTAAAAAAGTGTGTTTTTTCCCCAAAAAATGCGTTTGAAAAATCGCTGCGCAAATACTGTGTGAAAAAAAAAAATGAAACACCCACCATTTTAATCTGTAGGGCATTTGCTTTAAAAAAATATATAATGTTTGGGGGTTCAAAGTAATTTTCTTGCAAAAAAAAAAAACTTTTTCATGTAAAAAATAAGTGTCAGAAAGGGCTTTGTCTTCAAGTGGTTAGAAGAGTGGGTGATGTGTGACATAAGCTTCTAAATGTTGTGCATAAAATGCCAGGACAGTTCAAACCCCCCCCCAAATGACCCCATTTTGGAAAGTAGACACCCAAGCTATTTGCTGAGAGGCATGTCGAGTCCATGGAATATTTTATATTGCGACACAAGTTGCGGGAAAGAGACAAATTTTTTTTTTTTTTTTTTTTTTTTGCACAAAGTTGTCACTAAATGATATATTGCTCAAACATGCCATGGGAATATGTGAAATTACACCCCAAAATACATTCTGCTGCTTCTCCTGAGTACGGGGATACCACATGTGTGAGACTTTTTGGGAGCCTAGCCGTGTACGGGACCCCGAAAACCAAGCACCGCCTTCAGGCTTTCTAAGGGCGTGAATTTTTGATTTCACTCTTCACTGCCTATCACAGTTTCGGAGGCCATGGAATGCCCAGGTGGCACAAAACCCCCCCAAATGACCCCATTTTGGAAAGTAGACACCCCAAGCTATTTGCTGAGAGGTATAGTGAGTATTTTGCAGACCTCACTTTTTGTCACAAAGTTTTGAAATTTGAAAAAAGAAAAAAAAAAAGTTTTTTCTTGTCTTTCTTCATTTTCAAAAACAAATGAGAGCTGCAATACTCACCATGCCTCTCAGCAAATAGCTTGGGGTGTCTACTTTCCAAAATGGGGTCATTTGGGGGGGTTTTGTGCCACCTGGGCATTCCATGGCCTCCAAAACGGTGTTAGGCAGTGAAGAGTAAAATCAAAAATTCACGCCCTTAAAAACGCTGAAGGCGGTGATTGGTTTTCGGGGTCCCGTACGCGGCTAGGCTCCCAAAAAGTCTCACACATGTGGTATCCCCGTACTCAGGAGAAGCAGCTAAATGTATTTTGGGGTGCAATTCCACATATGCCCATGGCCTGTGTGAGCAATATATCATTTAGTGACAACTTTGTGCAAAAAAAAAAAAAAAAAAAAAAAAAAGTGTCACTTTCCCGCAACTTGTGTCAAAATATAAAATATTCCATGGACTCAATATGCCTCTCAGCAAATAGCTTGGGGTGTCTACTTTCCAAAATGGGGTCATTTGGGGGGGGGTTGTGCCACCTGGGCATTCCATGGCCTCCGAAACTGTGATAGGCAGTGAAGAGTGAAATCAAAAAGTTACACCCTTAGAAATCCTGAAGGCGGTGATTGGTTTTCGGGGTCCCATACGCGGCTAGGCTCCCAAAAAGTCCCACACATGTGGTATCCCCGTACTCAGGAGAAGTAGCTGAATATATTTTGGGGTGCAATTCCACATAGGCCCATGGCCTGTGTGAGCAATATATCATTTAGTGACAACTTTTTGTAAATATTTTTTTTTTTTTTTTTTTTGTCATTATTCAATCACTTGGGACAAAAAAAATAAATATTCAATGGGTTCAACATGCCTATCAGCAATTTCCTTGGGGTGTCTACTTTCCAAAATGGGGTCATTTGGGGGGGTTTTGTACTGCCCTGCCATTTTAGCACCTCAAGAAATGACATAGGCAGTCATAAACTAAAAGCTGTGTAAATTCCAGAAAATGTACCCTAGTTTGTAGACGCTATAACTTTTGCGCAAACCAATAAATATACGCTTATTGACATTTTTTTTACCAAAGACATGTGGCCGAATACATTTTGGCCTAAATGTATGACTAAAATTGAGTTTATTGGATTTTTTTTATAACAAAAAGTAGAAAATATCATTTTTTTTCAAAATTTTCGGTCTTTTTCCGTTTATAGCGCAAAAAATAAAAACTGCAGAGGTGATCAAATACCATCAAAAGAAAGCTCTATTTGTGGGAAGAAAAGGACGCAAATTTCGTTTGGGTACAGCATTGCATGACCGCGCAATTAGCAGTTAAAGCGACGCAGTGCCAAATTGGAAAAAGACCTCTGGTCCTTAGGCAGCATAATGGTCCGGGGCTCAAGTGGTTAAAGCAGAACTTCACTCTCTCAATCAACATTGACTGTTTTTAATCTTTTTTTTTTTGTTTACATTAGAATTTTTATTATTTTCAAAGAAACTACAAAACAATATAAGCAAACAGGAAATAGAATAAAATATATTAAAATTAAAAGAAGAAGCTATAACAAGCAATCTGATAGTACAAGCACCAACATATGTTCCTCTTAACATTTTAAAAGGTTCGGGTACCAAAATAATATCTGATTTTGGAGATATTACTATGTTTATATTGTTTGCTTGTTTTAAACTTTTTTTTATATTTCTTCCATTACTTCCTGCTTTCCTGCCTAGGCAAATGGTGTCATACATCCCAGGAGTCTTTAGCAGGGGGGCAGGGGCGGACTGACAACTCATGGGGCCCCTGAGCAATAGAAGATTATGGGGCCCCCGGGCAATAGGAGAAGATTATGGGGCCCCCGGGCAATAGGAGAAGATTATGGGGCCCCCGGGCAATAGGAGATTATGGGGCCCCCAGGCAATAGGAGATTATGGGGCCCCCAGACAATAGATTATGGGGCCACACAGTATACACACACAGAGACACAATATACACACACACAGTATACACACGCAGAATACACAAACACACACTGAAAAGGTACTGGAGAGGCAGGGCAGCTATAATCTTGGGATTTTTAAAAAAGCACAGATTTTTACATACTGTCCCTGGTTTTATTGAGGCTGGCAACCCTGATGGGGCCCCTTAGTGGCATGGGGCCCTCAGGCAGTGCCCGAGTGCCCAAATGGTCAGTCCGCCCCTGCAGGGGGGGAGACGCTTTCTCAGCTAAGCACACCCTCTCCTGCCTGCATGCCTGAGCTAAGGGCAGGTGGATTCCAGGAAGTAAATGCTACTTAAAGCATCTGCTCTTACTCAAGATGACCATGGCCAGAAATGGTAGGGGTTTTTTTTCAAAGTGATTTCTCAACAAAATAAAGCATGGAGACATAACTGGATGGGCGAATTTGCTTTGAATATTAAAAATGAATTAAACAGCATGTTTGGTTTGCGGTGCTCAGATGAAATGTAGTTCCACTTTAAATGAAAAAAGTATGTTTTACCAAGTGCCTCTGTAATTCAGATAAAAACACCATGATCGCAGAGTTTAATGTAAGATGGTGTTATAAATTGGGTGTTTTGCATTATTAAACCGTACAACGGTATTTGATTAATAATTCAGCAGAGATTTCTTGTTTCCCCATCACCCACTTAAGGTTTTTTTTTTTTATAAATTTCCGTGTATTAAAGCGATACCGTAAACAGATTTAATGACACACATATTCTCTTAGATCACTCATGCATAATAAACAGGTGGCAGTGCACTGGTCTACTTTGTACAGGAAGAGAATAAAGGGGTATAGTATGTGTAATTATATATGACAGGCTTGGGATAATTAGTTTGCAAGTCTCTTGGATGGGAGGAAAAATATGATTGTGGGTGGGTGAGCAGCAGCACAGGAGGAAGGACAAAGTGAGAGCAGACAAGAACAGATAAAAAGACTACCATGAGACGCTGCTGTTTCAATGCGCTAATGACTAACGGTTTGTGCGGCAGGGACATGTAGGTGGCACAAGTAGGCAAAAAACTGTGCGGTCAATCTCTATTTGCAAGGGATGTGTAAGATTCATCAATCTTTTGTGATAATCGGGATGAATGCAGGTAAACAGTCAACACACATATGACAAATCAGTTTTACCTGTCAGTCAGTGTTGTTTTTACTTGTGTTCAGCTAGTCTTCTGATTTACCTATCCCTCTCTGGAAGCCTTTGCTGATTTTACTGTCACTTGCCTACTTGGACACTGAATCTGCAGTGGGAAGATGTTGATTCATTGTTTAATGAGCAGACTGGAGGCAGAGAGGTGAAAACTGTAATGCTGTGTACACACGGTCGGATTTTCCAATGGGAAATGTTGGATGTGAGCTTGTTGTCGGAAAGTCCAACCGTGTGTATGCTCCATCGAACATTTGCTGTCGGACTTTCCGCCAACAAATGTTTGATGGCAGGTTCTCAAACTTTTCGCCAACAAAACTTTGTTGTCGGAAAGTCCGATCGTGTGTACACAAGTCCATCGCACAAAAGTTCACGCATGCTCGGAATCAAGCAGAAGGAGCCACACTGGCTATTGAACTTCCTTTTTCTCGGCTTGTTGTACTTCTTGTACGTCACCGCATTCCCACGTTCGTAATTGTTGGCCAACATTTGTGTGACCGTGTGTATGCAAGACAAGTTTGAGCCAACAACCTTCAAACAAAAATCCACGGTTTTGTTGGCGGAAATTCCGATCGTGTGTACGGGGCATAAGGGCTTGTTAAGCCACAGTTTTATCTCCCCCGCCCAATCAACCCCCTTATAGCTGCAGAGGCAATGGCCAGGGTTGTACACATGCTTTGCTTCTTGGCCACAGCAGAAATTACCGTATTTATTGGCGTATAACACGCACAGGCGTATAACACACACCCCAAGTTTAGGAGGGAAGTTTAAGGAAAAAAACTTACATTTTAAATGCCTATCAATGCAGCCCTATCAGTGTCCATCTGCAGCCTTGTCCATCATTGCAGCATAGCATGATCAGTGTCCATCTGCAGCCTTGCCCATCATTGCAGCATAGGATGATCAGTGTCCATCTGCAGCCTTGCCCATCATTGCAGCATAGCATGATCAGTGTCCATCTGCAGCCTTGCCCATCATTGCAGCATAGGATGATCAGTGTCCATCTGCAGCCTTGCCCATCATTGGAACATGATTTGTGCCCATCTGCTTTAATTTGCTGCTATTTGCAGCATGATTAGTGGCCAACTGCACATCAGTCTTTCCCCTGCCCGAGGAGGGAACGAGCTCCGCCGGGATACAGGGTGCCGGATGTCCTATGTACTCTGCTCCTCTCGGCTCGTCTCGCAGTCCCGCCCCTTGGCTCTGCTCCTATGGTGGACATAACACTGGTCCAATGGCAGGAGGTGGGACTGGGCATGACTGCGAGCGGAACCGAGAGAAGCCGAGTACACAGGTGATTCGGCTCTGTCTATTTTGGTGGCGCTCGTTCCCTCCTTCCCCTCCGAGGCAGCCGTTCGGCGTATAACACGCACCCACAATTTTCCCCTGATTTTATGGGGAAAAAAGTGTGTGTTATACACCTATAAATACGGTATATCCCTGTCGCAACCCATTCAAGTGAATGGGGCCGCTGTCATAGGTGTGAGCAGCCTATTGCATTAGGGTGTGCACCCCAAAGCTCAAATACACATGCCTGTATACTGTATATATATATATATATATATATATGTATCTATATATAGCTATATATAGATATACAGTGAGGGAAAAAAGTATTTGATCCCCTGCTGATTTTGTATGTTTGCCCACTGACAGAGAAATGATCAGTCTATAATTTTAATGGTAGGTTTATTTTAACAATGAGAGACAGAATAACAACAAAAATATCAAGAAAAACACATTTCAAAAAAGTTATAAATTGATTTGAATTTTAATGAGTGAAATAAGTATTTGACCCCTTCCCAAAACATGAATTAGTACTAGGTGGCAAAACCCTTGTTGGCAATCAGAGGTCAGCTGTTTCTTGTAGTTGGCCACCAGGATTGCACACATCTCAGGAGGGATTTTGTCCCACTGCTCTGTGCAGATCCTCTCCAAGTCATGGTTTTGAGGCTGGTGTTTGGTAACTCGAACCTTCAACTCCCTTCACATATTTTCTATGGGATTAAGGTCTGGAGACTGGCTAGGCCACTCCAGGACCTTAATGTAATTCTTCTTGAGCCACTCCTTTGTTGCCTTGACTGTGTGTTTTGGGTCATTGCCATGCTGGAATACCCATCCACAACCCATTTTCAATGCCCTGGCTGAGGGAAGGAGGTTCTCACCCAACAGTTGACGGTACATGGCCCTGTCCATCGTCACTTTGATGCGGTGAAGTTGTCCTGTCCCCTTAGCAAAAAAACACCCCAAAGCATAATGTTTCCACCTTCATGTTTTATGGTGGGGATGGTGTTCATGGGGTTATAGGCAGCATTCCCCTACCCCCAAACACTGCGAGTTGAGTTGATGCCAAAGAGCTTGATTTTGGTCTCATCTGACCACAACACTTTCACCCAGTTCTCCTCTGAATTATCCAGATGTTCATTAGCAAACTTCAGATGGGCCTGTACATGTGTTTTCTTCAGCAGGGGGATCTGGCGGGCACTGCAGGATTTCAGTCCTTCACAGCATAGTGTGTTAACAATTGTTTTCTTGGTGACCATGGTTCCAGCTGCCTTGAGGTCATTCACAATATTCTCCTGTTTTGTTCTGGGCTGATCCCTCACCGTTCTCATGATCATTGAAACTCCACGAGGAGAGATCTTGCATGAAGCCCCAGACCGAGGGAGATTGACCGTTATTTTGTGTTTTTTTCATTTGCGAATTATTGCACCAACTGTTGTCACCCTCTCACCAAGCTGTTTGGCGATGGTCTTGTAGCCCAATCCAGCCTTCTGTAGGTCTACAATCTTGTCCCTGACATCCTTGGACAGCTCTTTGGTCTTGACCATGGTGGAGAGTTTGGAATATAATTGATTTCTTCTGGGGACAGGTGTCTTTTTATACAGGTACAGTGCCTTGAAAAAGTATTCAAACCCCTTGACATTTTCCACATTTTGTCATGTTACAACCAAAAATGTAAATGTATTTTATTGGGATTTTATGTAATAGACCAACACAAAGTGGCACATAATTGTAAAGTGGAAAGAACATGATAAATGTTTTTCAAAATTCTTTACAAATAAATATGTGAAAAGTGTGGCATGCATTTGTATTCAGCCCCCTCTAATCTGATACCTGGAACTAAAATCTAGTGGAACCAATTGCCTTCAGAAGTCACCCAATTAGTAAATAGAGTCCACCTGTGTATGATTTAATCTCAGTATAAATACAGCTATTCTATGAAGCCCTCAGAGGCTTGTTAGAGAACCTTAGTGAACAAACAGCATCATGAAGGCCAAGGAACACACCAGACAGGCCAGGGATAAAGTTGTAGAGAAGTTTAAAGTGGGGTTAGAGTATAAAAAAAAATCCCAAGCTTTGAACATCTCACGGAGCACTGTTAAATCCATCATCTGAAAATGGAAAGAAAATGGCACAACTGCAAACCTGCCAAGACATGGCCGTCCACCTAAACTGGCAGGCAGGGCAAGGAGAGTATTAATATGAGAAGCAGCCAAGAGGCCCATGGTAACTCTGGGAGAGCTGCAGAGATCCACAGCTCAGGTGGGAGAATCTGTTCACTGGGCAACTATTAGTCGAGCACTCAACAAATCTGTCCTTTATGGTAGAGTGACAAGAAGAAAGCCATTGTTGAAAGAAAGCCATAAGAAGTCCTGTTGCAGTTTGGGAGAAGCCCTTGGGGGGGACACAGCAAACATGTGGAAGAAGGTGCTCTGCTCAGATGAGACCAAAATTGAACTTTTTGGCCTAAAAGCAAAAAGCTATGTATGGTGGAAAACTAACACTACACATCACCCCGAACACGCCATCACCACTGTGAAACATGGTGGTGGCAGCATTGTGTTTTGGGGATGCTTTTCTTCAGCAGGGACAGGGAAGCTGGTCAGACATGATGGGAAGATGGATGGAGCCAAATACAGGGCAATCTTAGAAGAAAACCTGTTAAGTCTGCAAAAGACCTGAGACTGGGGCAGAGGTTCACCTTCCAGCAGGACAATGACCCTAAACATACAGCCAGAGCTAAAATAGAATGGTTTAGAGCAGGGATATGCAATTAGCGGACCTCCAGCTGTTGCAAAACTACAAGTCCCATCATGCCTATGCCTCTGGGTGCCATGCTTGTGGCTGTCAGAGTTTTGCTATGCCTCATGAGACTTGTAGTTCTGCAACAGCTGAAGGTCCGCTAATTGCATATTCCTGGTTTGGATCAAAGCATATTCATGTGTTAGAATGGCTCAGTCAAAGACCAGACCTAAATCCAATTTAGAATCTGTGGCAAGACTTGAAAATTGCTGTTCACAGACGCTCTCTATCTAATCTGACAGAGCTTGAGCTATATTGCAAAGAAGAATGGGCAAAAATGTCACTCTCAAGATATGCAAAGCTGGTAGAGACATCCCCAAAAAGACTTGCAGCTGTAATTGCAGCAAAAGGTGGTTCTACAAAGTATTGACTCGGGGGGGGGGGGGCTGAATACAAATGCACACCACACTTTTAAGATATATATATTTTTTTTATTGAAAACCATTTATCATTTGCCTTCCACTTCGCAATTATATGCCACTTTATGTAGATCTATCATAAAATTCCAATAAAATACATTTACGTTTTTGGTTGTAACATGCCAAAATTTGGAAAATTTTAAGGGGTATGAATACTTTTTCAAGGCACTGTAACAAGCTGAGATTAGAAGCACTCCCTTAAAGAGAGTGCTCCTAATCTCAGCTCAATACCTGTATAGAAGACATCTGGGAGCCAGAACTCTTGCTGATTGATAGAGGATCAAATACTTATTTCATCATTACAATGCAAATCAATTTATCCGTTTTTTAAATGCGTTTTCCTGGATATTTTTGTTGTTATTCTGTCTCTCACTGTTAAAATAAACCTACCATTAAAATTATAGACTGATCAATTCTTTGTCAGTGGGCAAATGTACAAAATCTGCAGGGGATCAAATAGTTTTTTTTCCCTCACTGTGTATGTATATATATATATATATATATATATATATATATATATATACACACACACAGTGTCTCACAAAAGTGAGTACACCCCTCACATTTTTGTAAATATTTTATTCTATCTTTTCATGTGACAACACTTGAGTGTACAGCTTGTATAACAGTGTAAATTTGCTGTCCCCTCAAAATACCTCAACACACAGCCATTAATGTCTAAACTGCTGGCAACAAAAGTGAGTACACCCCTAAGTGAAAATGTCCAAATTGGGCCCAAAGTGTCAATATTTTGTGTGGCCACCATTATTTTCCAGCACTGCCTTAACCCTCTTGGGCATGGAGTTCACCAGAGCTTCACAAGTTGCCACTGGAGTCCTCTTCCACTCCTACATGATGACATCACAGAGCTGGTGGATGTTAGAGACCTTGCACTCCTCCACCCTTGGTTTGAGGATGCCCCACAGATGCTTAATAGGGTTTAGGTCTGGAGACATGCTTGGCCAGTCCATCACCTTTACCCTCAGCTTCTTTAGCAAGGCAGTGGTCGTCCTGAAGGTGTGTTTGGGGTCATTATCATGTTGGAATACTGCCCTGCGGCCCAGTCTCCGAAGGGAGGGGATCATGCTCTGCTTCAGTATGTCACAGTACATGTTGGCATTCATGGTTCCCTCAATGAACTGTGGCTCCCCACACTCATGCAGCCCCAGACCATGACACTCCCACCACCATGCTTGACTGTAGGCAAGACACACTTGTCTTTGTACTTCTCACCTGGTTGCCACTACACATGCTTGACACCATCTGAACCCAATATGTTTATCTTGGTCTCATCAGACCACAGGACATGGTTCCAGTAATCCATTTCCTTAGTCTGCTTGTCTTCAGCAAACTGTTTGCAGGCTTTCTTGTGCATCATCTTTAGAAGAGGTTTCCTCTGGCAGGTCAGCCACGCAGACCAATTTGATGCAGTGTGCGGCGTATGGTCTGAGCACTGACAGGCTGACCCCCCATTCCTTCAACCTCTGCAGCAACGCTGGCAGCACTCATAAATCTATTTCCCAAAGACAATCTCTGGATATGACGCTGAGCATGTGCACTCAACTTCTTTGGTCGACCATGGCGAGGCCTGTTCTGAGTGGAACCTGTCCTGTTAAACCGCTGTATGGTCTTGGCCACCGTGCTGCAGCTCAGTTTCAGGGTCTTGGCAATCTTCTTATAGCCTAGGCCACCTTTATGTAAAGCAACAATTCTTTTCTTTCAGATCCTCAGAGAGTTCTTTGCCATGAGGTGCCATGTTGAACTTCCAGTGACCAGTATGAGAGAGTGAGAGCGATAACACCAAATTTAACACACCTGCTCCCCATTCACACCTGAGACATTGTAATACTAATGAATCACATGATACTGGGGAGGGAAAATGGCTAATTGGGCCAAATGTGAGGGGCGTACTCACTTTTGTGAGATACTGTATATATATATATATATATATATATATATATATATATATATATATATATATATATATATATATATTATATATATATATATATATACTGTATACACACACACATACATTCATATAATTAAATATAAACATGTATTAAAGCATTAACAGTGTCAGAAGGGCCATGGATGGTGTCGGTAGGGCAGAGGTTAGTGGATGGTGTCAGTCAGTAGCACAGTGGACATGTCAGTAGGAGAGAGGTTGGTGTCAGTAGGACAGTGACGTACAAAAAGAAAAAAGGATTGGAACTCTCAATACAACATCATAAATTTTAAAATTTATTTTATTGTAATTCATAAAAAAGTGTGTCTTTTATAGATAATAGACATCCCTTAAAAGCATGAAAAATTACAACTCATTGTAATACCAAAGCCCCCCCCCAGACATAGTAATTCCTCCCCGAGGAATGATGCTACTGACACTCATAAATACAAAAATGAGATCACACTATGCACAAGGCAATATATCACATGACACAATCCGACGCATTTTGCCTTGTTGGCTTCTGCAGGGGCTTGGAGGTGGATGATACAATAGAGTTGAATGAGTACACATTAACTTTAGGAGGGCCACTGAAGGCGTTTCACATTTCTGCCAGAGCAACCAGATGCACAATGGGCACCCAATGGTGCATACCAGATGGACACACAAGCCAGAAAAAGAGCCCCACCAGGGGGCCACAGATTTGGTCTATAACATAGGGGTTAGCATCTCAGGCTATTGAATCCAAAAGTATAGATAGAAGGCACTATCTATACCTGAAACTTGTGTTCAGGCTATATGTAGGTCCCAGTGACACTGGTGGTATACAAAGTGTCTTAGTATTATAATACCAAGCAAAATAGGCTCCTCTATTGTCACAGGTATCACAGAATCCCAGCTTGATGCAAAGCTGCTGTTCTCCAAAGCACCTTCAAAAAAGACCCACAGTAGGACAGTGAAAGGTGTCAGTAGAAATTTCATTTTTTTTTTTTAAACAATTGTATTTTTTAATTTATTTTCACAATATTATTATTTATTATTTTTTACAATATTATATTATAATTGTTTTAGCAGCTCTGTTGGGGGGCTTTGGTGACATATCAGGGGATATAAACAGACCCCTGATGTCTCATTTTTGAGGACAGTCCCTTTCTCTCCAGCCTCAGTTGCACCGGCCCCTTTCCCCATTCTCCATCCAGAAATATCCCCCGCAGCAGCCTGCAGGAAGCTGGCAGTGCTGCGAGGTGGGGGAGGCACGTGGGGGGACCCAGGCAGCAGGGGAAATCTGTACCACACAGGGTGATTAGGCTGTGCCAAGGCACACCCCGTGCGCACGCCTATGGCCACTATGCAAGCACCCCATAAAAGCACGCAAAGCACATAGTTGCAGCGCACTAGTGCGGGGTCCAAGGGGTTAAAGCAGGCGGTGGGGAGGCAAAACAATGCCTCTTCACCACCTGTCAAATGCATTCTGTGAACAAGACTTACATCTGAACCAACAATTTAGTGTTGCTACCTGCTGGGTTGTGCATGTTTGATAGTTGTGTAATTCACAAGCTTGGTTGAACAGGATTAAAAATTCTTTCAAATATAAAACACCTAATTCAGGGTACAAAATCAACTCATAAATGTTCCCTATTTTATTTTTGCTAGTGATGTATTCAAATTAAAATATAGATATGTTTGGGAGCCTAGTGGCCCTGCATAGGATAAGAATTATGGAGGGGCTGGGGGCACTGCTGGAAGTTGGGGACACTATGGAGGACTAGTGTGGGTTGGGGGGTGGGCACTGTGGAGCCTGGAGGCTCTCAGAGGGCCTGGGGGCTCTGTGGGCCACTATGGGAGGTTGGGAGGCACTATGGGCACTGGAAAGCACTGTGGGAAGGTAAGGGGACTTGTAGCTGGCTGGAGTTTTGGCAGAAGGGCACAGCCCAGTGGTTGGCCATAGAGAACATCTAGAAATGTTAATTGTGCTTAAGCAGTACCCTAAAATATTTATCCTTTAATAGAATTTGCCCTTTAAGATTTTATCGGTAGCACCCCTAGCTTTGCTAGAGTGCTAAATGTAGGTTTTTGTGAGTGTAGGTAAATTTGTGCAGGCTTGGCTAGCAGCCAAGCTTATGTGTTTTTCTTGGTCAGGGTTTAAGTGACTTAGGGAGGGCTGGATGACTCACAGGCAGCATCTCTAAGACCTCCCCATACTTAACTTATGGAAACATGCAGAAGATCCTAGAAGGATGGCACTGGAGGGGAGGAGGAGTGGCCTGGAGTATCATGAGGGCCCTGACCAATACCCAACAGAAGCGTTGGCAGGGGGCAGGCCCCCACAAATACTCTCGGTCAGCCCAGCTGGGGCAGTGTGGAGTTCGGGTGCAAGATGGAATGTTAGGCTATCTGGGCCTTTTAAAGTAGCCCCCTAGTCTGGGCGGGTGAACTCAGGCCTTGGTACGAGTACGGAAGGGACCCATCTTCAAGACACATGGGGGATCCTGACCAGGAGTCACAGGAGCAAGGAGAGGACAGCAGGAGAGCACTGCAGGGCAAATTTCCAGGGAGGAAGACAACCAGGATGTCTGGTGAGTGTTACAGTCAGAGGACTGATGCCGCGTACACACGAGCGGACTTTACGGCAGACTGCTCGGCGGACAGGATTTCGTCGGACAATTCGATCGTGTGTGGGCTCCAGCGGACTTTGTTTTCTCAAAAGTTGGACAGACTTATGCCGCGTACACACAGTCGGACTTTTCGTCTACAAAAGTCCAACGGACGCTGACGGACTAAAGCTGGCTGGTAATCCGATCGTGTGTGGGCTTCTCCGGACTTTCAACGGACTTTTTCAGCCTCAAATCCGACGGACTTTAGATTTGAAACATGCTTCAAATCTTTCCGACGGACTCGAGTCCGGTCGAAAAATCCGCTCGTCTGTATGCTAGTCTGACGGACAAAAACCCACGCTAGGGCAGCTATTGGCTACTGGCTATCAACTTCCTTATTTTAGTCCGGTGTACGTCATCACGTAAGAATTCGACGGACTTTTGTGTGATCGTGTGTAGGCAAGTCTGTTCGTTAGAAAGTCCGCCGCAAGTCCGCCGCAAGTCCGTCGAAAGTCCGTCGAAAGTCTGTCGGACAGGCTGTCGGACTTTTGTAACTGAAAAGTCCGACCGTGTGTACGCGGCATTAGATTTGAAACATGTTTTAAATCTATCCGTCGAACTCGAGTCCGGTCGAAAAGTCCGCTCGTCTGTATGCTAGTTCGGCGGACAAAAAGCCACGCTAGGGCAGCTATTGGCTACTGGCTATGAACTTCCTTGTTTTAGTCTGGTCGTACGTCATCACGTACGAATTCGACGGACTTTGGTGGATTGTGTGTAGGCAAGTCCATTCATTCGGAAAGTCCGTCGTAAAGTCTGTCGAAAAGTCCGCCGGGCAAAGTCTGCCGTAAAGTCCGCTCGTGTGTACGCGGCATGAGAGGCATTCCTGAGAGTGTGGAATGGATGCAGAGTCAGTCTGAGAGGACTGTGAGGTTTTAGCTAGGAGGGCTAGTGAAAGGTGCAGCTGCAGCCAGGTGGGCTGGCAGTACCTGAAGAGGTGGTACTGGGATCAGTAGCCACAGGAATAGGACAGCTAAGCACTGGGACTTCATTTCTGCTACATTACCAAAGGGGCCAGCGATCCCTGCCTGCAAAGGGCATTTGCTCTGGATCTGACTAAATCTGTGTTGGATCATCCTTACAGTGCTAGCTGGTCCTGGGAGATGTAGTTCTACAAGCAAGATTGTGCTGGAGGTAGAAAAGGAGAAGTGTATATACTCGATGTATATAGTTGTGTCCCTGAAGAATTCTTCTGTGCTGAACAAGTGGGCATCCCATAATAACCCTATTCCCTATCCAAGTCCAACTTCTCTAATAAATACAAAAAAAACAAAGCTGCAAGGACTGATTTCTGACTCCAGCGTGTGTGGAAAATTCATGTGCCTGGCTGTGCAGGGTGGGAGATACCCATATTCACCAGTGGCTCCTACGGGGGTAGAGCTACCCCTGAAAATAGCAGTTCACATCCTAGTGGCTCGAGTATGATAGCACTATCCATTCAACTTAAGATAAAAGAAACTGTTGCCTCTGACTCTTGGTCTCAAGGGATTTGGAGAAAGATTTAAAGATGTCACTACTGTGCTGCTCAGTGTTCTCTATGCTGGAGATGAAGCTGTACTCGAGGAGCTGCAGTGCAAGGATCTCCCTACTTCTTAATTATGTTTTCTGTGAATCTATGCTTCTAACACTCTTGTTGCTTCTTGATTATTACCTCACCAGTCATCAACTCACAGTCATCAGGGGTAACGCTGACATGAGGAAGCAAACCTCTGTATCTACCAAAATGGTTGCCTCCACACACAGAAACACAGTGCAGAACAAACCATGGTAAATCAGCAATGGGGAAAAGATCAGCTGAAAGAATACCATAAGTACAGTATTACTGGTGACTAGCAATATGCCCTCTGCTATCCTTATTTGATATAGCTTCCACCTTTCAGGTCCTTTTTAGATCCACATCTGTGTGATTTTAGGCACTTTGGGTGAAACATAATGATGGACAACAAGCGAGTTACCATTATTTTCTTTAGAGCTCGTTGAGACCTGTATGTTTCTCTTCTGTGCTTCTTAGAAAAAGTATAGTGCCATTGGCCACATGCACAATAGAATGAACAAGTTTGGCCCCTTGAACATCAAGGCATAAAAATGTTTACCCCATGCACAATAGAATGAACAAGTTTGGCCCCTTGAACATCAAGGCATAAAAAACAAAAAAAAGGCATGAAAAAATACATAACAATTGCATAAAAACACATGAAAAACATGAAAATTTGAATGCCCAAGCGTGAGCCTAGTCAAGGGGATCATTCTTTTCCCTGGATAAAGCCACTCTCTTGGCACTTCGGGTGTTGAGCAGTTTGGATCTTTTGGAGTGAGCAGACCTGAATAAAGGCCTAAGCTGCCGGGGCCTGAGCACTCTTGCATAATTCACTGACTGATGCGTTTGCTGTGAGATTGTTGCAGTTTCCGTACGTGTATACAAATGCAACCTGAAGCCCTGTTGATTCTCCAGACCAGCTGAGCAGTCAAGCAAGCCACCACTAAGATTGGACCCCATCTTAGAATCTTTTTGTGAGGGGGCCCTTTTCATTACAAGTCTCCACTGTCTCTTGAGGAGTTGGTGAGCGGGCCGCTGGCTCATTATCTATAGCATCTATTATAGTAGTGAAAATAGAGTCTTAATCACTTTCCTTTACACGCTTACAATCAGAGCTTTCTGGACATCTGAGCTATCTTTGACTTCAGCATATACAGCACTCCTTCCTAAGGCACAGCCACAGCACGGCCCACTCAGCATTCCTTGGGCTTGAGTGAGCAGGCATTGCCCTGTAATGGGAGCCCACAGTTCAGTTCCATTGACTGCATAGCTCAACTCACATCCTTAGTGCACCAATCGTCCACAGGGCCCCAACATTGACTGTCGAAGATATACTTTTTTTACAATCTACTTTTTTTCTTTTTATTCTTTTTTTTAGTTTAGAAAGAATTACCAATGCTGGGTTGATTTATGCTGTTTTTTTCCATTCTCCTAAAGCCCTTTCTCAAGTCTAGGCCTAACATTGTCACCGTCTGGGCACACAGACAATATAGTACCCACTTCCTTTCTCTATCTCAAAACAACCTCCTCCCAGTTGTTGATTTGCCTGCCAAGTTCTCAGGGTGGGTGGTATTGCTAGTGTTTTTGCTGATCTGGGCTACCACGTTGCTACCTGTATACACCTGGTGTTTTTCACTGCTCTTTCGTAACTATTGCTCACCCAGAGTGCTGAATTGGGTAATGGTGATTGACTTTGACTGCCTCTTGTCTAACAACCACTCTGATAATTAATAATCAATAAGTTCATCCTTTTTCATGTCCCTTATCTACCTTTGTAACAGCTGGATACAGAATGTTGAGGAACCTGTGTTCATTCAAAGAAAGTAGACATGTGCAGTTATTTTCGTTTCGTTTCAAATTGAAATTCAGACGAATTTTCGTTTTTCGGAAATTCAGATGTATCCGAATTTCCAAATTACAATAGTACTGAAGTTAAATGAATCTGAAATAACAAAAAACTATTCCGACGAAATTAGAATTTGAATTGTTTTCGAATACTTTTCAAATTGGAATACTTTTCAAATTCGAAAAGTTTTCCAATTTCCAAAGAGAATAAAATAGAATAGAAAATAAAGGAATATAATAGAGAAAAAAAATAATAGAATAAAAAAGAATATAACAGAAAATAAAAGAATAGGATATAACAGAGTAAAACAGAACAAAATAGATTAGAAAATAAAAGAACATAATAGACTAGAATATAATAGAAACAAATAGAATTAAATAACATAGAATATAACCATCTTCTGAAATTCACATTTCAAATAGAATACATTTGAATTTGAATACATAAGATAAGAATAGAATAAAAAAGAATAGAATAGAGAAAAAAATAGATTAGAATAGACTATACTATAATAGAATTAAATAATTAATTAATTATAGAATTAAAAAAACAATATAGAAAGAATATAACCATTTCCCAAAATTCTAAATGAATCAATTTGAATTTGAATAAAATAGAAAAGAATATGTCAGGGCTGGGCTCAGTCCTTCCTTCCTTTGAGCTGGCTGCTCAGCTGTTGGCTAATTGCCAGCACTTATCTCTCCACACTGACACACCTGTTAATGATATCCTGCTCATTAGTCCTGCCTACTTAAGCCGTCCAGCCCAGATGATCTCTGCCTTCGCCTTGGTCAACATTCAAATTCGAATTGATTCTATTTGAATTTTGGAAAATGGTTATATTTCTTTTCTATTCTATTGTTTTTTTTCATTCTATTCTTTTCTATTATATTCTATTATATTCGAATTTCAGAAGATGAAATAGATCTTTCTATTTAATTATATTCTCTTTTTTTTATTATATTCTATTATATTCTATTCCTTTTTATTCTATTCTGTTCTTTTATTTTCTATCCTATTTTGTTCTGTTTTACTCTATTATATTCTTTTATGTTCTGTTATATTAACCACTTGCCGCCCGCCATATAGCAGAATGACGGTGGCAAAGTGGTTTCAATACCCTGACTGGGCGTCATATGACGTTCTCAGGATATTGAGCTGCTGCGAGCCCCCGGGGGCGCGCAACGCGGCGATCGTTGTTGCGGGGTGTCAGTCTGACACCCCGCAACACCGATCTAGGTAAAGAGTCTCTGATGGAGACTCTTTACCACATGATCAGGCGTGTCCAATCACGGCTGATCACGTTGTAAATAGGAAGAGCTGGTGATCGGCTTTTCCTCACTCGCGCCTGACAGACGCGAGTAGAGGAGAGCCGATCGGCTGCTCTCCTGACAGGGGGGGTCTGTGCTGATTGTTTATCAGCACAGCCCCCCCTCGGATCCTACCCAGGACCACCAGGGAAGCTGCCAGGACCACCAGGGAAGCCGCCCAGGACCACCAGGGAAACCGGCCACACTGGACCACCAGGTATGCCCCCTAGACCCCCAGGGAAATACTAATCAGTGCAAAGGCAGCTGCCAATCAATGTCCACTCCAATGCTTACCACTGCCAGTGCCACCAGGGATGCCTGCCAGTGCCGCGTATCAGTGCCCATCAGTGCCGCCTATCAGTGCCCATCAGTGCCCAGCAGTGCCGCCTATCAGTGCCACCCATAAAAACCCATCTTTGCAGCCTTTCAGTGCCCATCAGTGTCGCCTATCAGTGCCCATCGGTGCCCACCAGTGCCACCCAGTGCCACCCATGAGTGCCCATCAGTGCTGCCTATCAATGCCCATCAGTGCTGCATATCAGTGCCACCCATCAGTGCCACCTACCAGTGCCCATCGTCAGTGCCCGTCAGTGCCCGCTCATTGGTGCCACCTCATTGCTGCCGCCTTATCAGTGCCTGTCAGTGCCACCTTATCAGTGCCCATCAGTGAAAGAGAAAACTTACTTATTTACAAAATTTTTAAACAGAAACAAAAGCAAAACTTTTATTTTTTTCAAAAATTTCGGTCTTTTTTTATTTGTTTCGCAAAAAATAAAAACCGCAGAGGTGATCAAATACCACCAAAAGAAAGCTCTATTTGTGGGAACAAAATGATAAAAATGTAGTTTGGGTACAGTATAGCATGACCACGCAATTGTCATTCAAACTGCGACAGCGCTGAAAGCTGAAAATTGGTCTGGGCAGGATGGTGTATAAGTGCCCTGTATTGAAGTGGTTCATTTATATTCTATTATATTTTTTCCATTCTATTCCTTTATTTTATATTCTATTTTATTCTCTTTGGAAATTCTCTTTTGGAAATTCGAAAACTTTTTGAATCAATCCAAATTTTAAAATTCTAATCAATTCAAATATGAATAAACAAAACAAATTCCGAAAACAAAGTAAACGGATTAAACAAATTTAATGAAACAAATTTATGTATATGACGAATTGAAACAAATCAAAACAAAACACATTTTTTCGTTCTGCGCATGTCTAAAGAAAGAGGAAACGAGACAGAGTGCGTCAGTAGGGCAGGGGAGTTGGTGGCAAGGAACAGAGAATTCATCTTTACCAATTGCTTCTTCAGGGTTACAACACTAATTTGCATATTTTTGTTTAACAAAAAAAAAAAAATATATATATATATATATATATATATATATATATATATATATATATATATATATATACCTGATAGTCCTGTC
The DNA here is from genome assembly GCF_042186555.1 of Aquarana catesbeiana. Taxonomy (NCBI): domain Eukaryota; kingdom Metazoa; phylum Chordata; class Amphibia; order Anura; family Ranidae; genus Aquarana; species Aquarana catesbeiana. The sequence goes on along the minus strand of NC_133328.1, from coordinate 595,532,146 downwards.
AGAAATCTTGTCAGCTTTACTCTGCCTCTGCTGACTGTTATCAGTTAGCATTGTTCCCAATTACCTCTGTAGACTACAGAACACCTTCTTCTGTGTTCTGTGGAAGAGGACAGGGAGATGTGTTCTGTAGTTCTAATATACTTCCTGTCCTAGGTGTCAATGGTGCTCCTCCTTAGTTACAGTACATGGCATGAGTGTTGTCCCCCTAGGATTCCTGGTAGGATCGCCATGTCAAAACAAAAGGAAAAAAGAAGAAATAAAAGAAAACTATACATTATATTATACTGTACATAATATGTCACATTTTTATTTTTGGGTGTAGACATGCTTTAATTAAATGCAGTTTGGGTAGGATCAGCCGAGTGCCTAATAAAAAACAGATATATTTTCTAATTTTCCTAAATTTTGCTCATATTAGGGCTGCCTTCATAGACTAGCAAGTCAATATGTTGTATGTTTAGAAACAATTGCAGTGGTGTCAAGAGGGATAACTGAAATTGAATCTACGCTTGATTTGTAATCTGTGTTTTAGGGCTCATGCACACACAGGATCTTACTGGCGGACATTGGTAGTAAGATCCTATATACCGAGTGATCTATACACCGTACGTACTGTAAGTAATGTTTGAGCAACAATTCCATACCTGCAGCGTTACAAATTACCTACAAATTACATGGTCATGTTGCTAGGGCACAGGTGGCTTCTCTATGAAGCCACCAAAACATACTTTGGTTGCTAGGATGCAGATCACTTCTCACGGAATCTGAATAGCATCTTTCCATTGCTAGAATTCAATTGGCTTCTCAATGAAGTTCTCAATGAAGTCGCCTAGTATCCTGTTGCTAGGATAGGTGGCACCAGACAATCCTGGCAAAAGGCCCTGCTCTCCCCTTCCCTGTGATTGACAAACTCAACTGTGCATGTTTCCCTATGAGACTGTGTAGAGAGTGGGAGGTCATTCTTTTCCTCCACTCAAGTTTCAGATTACACTCAGCTCTCTGCTTTATGCTGTGCAGTTTGTGACATCCGATCCTTGCCCCCTGCCTTCTGAAGCTCAAAAATTCTTCTTAAATTCTGGACGTTGAAAGGCTCAAGAGGAGAGAGATAAACAGGTACAGCTTATGTAGGAGGAATTGTTTCATCCCTGTGTATCACCCGAGGCCAGTCACTTCACTAGGTATATGTTTACAACCACTTTAGTGTAAAATACTGACCGCGGATGCAGATTGTTCCCTTCTTTTTTTTTTTGTACAAGTCTGTACACAGCTTGATGAACCCTTAGGATGATCTCTCTCAAACCATGATCCAACATGATAAAACAGAAAGCACACAACCCATACCAATGACAGGGGTTGGTTGCGGCTGAGTGTTACTACAAGGGGCTGGGGGTTGTTTAATGGGTTAGGGGACTGAGAATTCTTGAGGGTGCTGGGGGGCACTGTGGGACACTGCTGGATGTTGGGGAACACTATGGAGGGCTGGAGGCTCTGGATAAATGTAAGGGTTTATAACCACTTTAATGTCATTTACTGATCACGGATGCAGATTTTTTACTTTTTAACCACTTCAGCCCCAGAAGAATTTACCCCCCCCCCCCTTCCTGACCACAGCACTTTTTGCGATTCGGCACTGCATCGATTTAACTGACTGCGCTGTCGTGCAACGTAGCTCCCAAACAAAATTGACGTCCTTTTTTCCCCAAAAATAGAGCTTTCTTTTGGTGGTATTTGATCGCCTCTGCGTTTTTTATTTTTTGCGCTATAAAAAAAAAAAACGACAATTTTGAAAAAAACGCATTATTTTTTACTTTTTGCTATAATAAATATCCCCCAAAAATATTTAAAAAAAACATTTTTTTTCCTCAGTTTTGGCCGATACATATTCTTCTACATATTTTTGGTAAAAAAAAAATCACAATAAGTGCTTATTGATTGGTTTGCACAAAAGTTATAGCGTTTACAAAATAGGGGATAGTTTTATGTCATTTTTATTATTCATTTTTTTTTACTAGTAATGGCGGTGATCAGCGATTTTTTTATCATGACTGCAACATTATGGCGGACACATCGGTCATTTTTGACACATTTTTGGGACTATACAAATGCACTGATTCCTGTGTAAACGACACTGGCAGTGAAGGCATTAACCACTAGGGGGCTAGGGAGGGGTTAAGTGTGTCCTAGGGAGTGTTAATAACTGTGGGGGTGTGTGGCTACATGTCACACATCACTGATCTCTGCTCCCAATCACAGGGAGCAGAGATCAGTGACACTGTCACTAGGCAGAACGGGGAGATGCTTGTTTACATCAGCATCTTCCCATTCATCCTCTCCGTGAAGCGATCGCGGGTATCCCCACTGTGATTGAGTCCGCGGGACCCGCGACCCGACTCACGGAGCTCCCGGCCAGCGTGCGCGCGATGGCACGGCGGCAAATTCAAAGGGTCGTACGGGTACGCCCATTTGCCCAGCCGTGCCATTCTGCCGACGTACATCGGCGTGCGCCAGTCAGGAAGGGGTTAATAAAATTTACCAATCTCTATTCAGATTTGAAAAAAAAAAATGCCGTGTTTTTTGCAGTCATCTTGATGACTCAGAGGCTAATTTTACACTGGGGCATTGGGGGTGTCTGGGGGTAAAGAGCCGCTATTTTTAGCGGCCTTTTACCGTCGTTCTAGCGCCGCTATTCAGCCGCTAGTGGGGCGCTTTTAACCCTCGCTAGTGGCCGAAAAAAGGGTTAAAACGCCCGCAAAATGGCACTGTGGAAGCGCTTTGCCGGCGGATTTCACACTGAAGCACTTCTAAACTGCCAATAAAACACTGAGCACTTTTGAAGAGCTATTCAGGCTCTTTTTAAGAGCTTTCAATTCATTTCAATGGAGAAGGGCGTTTTTTCACCACCCCGCCAGCGCACTGCCTCAGTGTGAAAGCAGTCATAGATTTTAATGAAAATAGGTTTTCGTGAGCTTTTCAGGCGCTTTTTTAGCGTGAAAGCACCTGAAAAGCGCCTTAGTGTGAAAGGGGTCTTAGGATGATCTTTCTCAAACCATGATGCAACAGGAACCACTCTACCCATAGTAATGACTACCATGCGTATCAACTTCTACTGAACCTGATAAGTCAGTTTTGCATTGTCTGGTGAGGCTAGAGTCACACCTATGTGTGTTGCGATTGATGCATTTTTCGTCATGCAGTGGAAAAACATCAAAAACGCAACACTTGCGGTTTTGATATGGTTCCATTGAAGTCTATGGAAGTAAAAACACAAACTGCTGCGGGTAAAAAAAAGTCCCTGACCCTTTCCAAAAAAAAACACAGTGGTCGAAAACGCACAGATGTGAACAGGACCCATAGGAAATTATGTTAAATGAACTGTAGTGCATTTCTGCAAACTGAAAAATGCACTGCAAAATGCTTAGGTGTGAACCTGGCCTAAATGGAATCTCATGGCTTGCATCTTATCTCCTTCAGGTGGTGACATATTGTGCCATCTGGCAGAAATGCCCCAGTCTATACAAAGCTATAGTGTCACACCCCCCCCATAATGTATAATAGCTTGGGAATTCACAAATTTATTATAGCTCTGTGGGAAAAGGATAAAAAATCTTGTTAATCTCATTGCAATGTCCAAATGTTATAGGCAATTAATAAAATGTACGAAAACCCAAGAACTAAAATGTCATTTATTACAGGTTAACGTTCCTTGAAATGTGGTGGCTGCATTCGTTTTAATTTTTAGGGTTTTTCCTTTATTTTTACCTGGTGATCCTGCCAGTGACACACTTCCCTGGGATGGCAACACAACCTAGGCTCACATTTGTGTGACACACAAAACAAGTGCACCTTTTTTGCAGGCATGCAGTGGTCCTAATGGCACCCCAGTGCACTTTGCTAACATGCTCACAAAATGGCGCACAAAACACATAGTGACAAAGTAATATTTGTTTTTGTGCAGTGTGATTTAAAAAAAAAAAAAAGGATTGTTCACTTTGTGTGATTTCCACCTATAGGTCAGCGCATTAAGATGAATAGGCTACCCTAAATGCGACATGCAAAAAATGCGTGCTTCCCATCGCACCTTCATAGAATTCAATGGGGCCTGCACTATATCTATGGATGTAGATCATATCTACTGTGGGCAGTGAAACCTGCCCGTGACAGCTTATGGCTCCATGGCCAGGCACGCACTGCGCTCTGCCATTGGCCAGCCAATCTTCTGGGACCTGTGTTGTGTCCCAGAAGATCGCTGGCAGGGAGGGGCCGCCTAGTAAATTTTTGGTTTATTAAAAGTTAGCAGCTACAAAAAAAGTGTATCTTCTGACTTTTAATAAAAAGACACTCACCTGTCCCACAATCCAGCGATGTGGCCACCCAAACCCTCCATTCTCTCTCCTGCCTGTCCACGGCACTGGCAATACTAATGTGGGCATCTGGCTGCGACAGCTTGCAGTTTCACAGCCTGGTGCGCATGTCTCACTGCGCTGTCCTGCATAGCCGGGCAATCTTCTGGGACCTGTGATGTGTTCCAGAAGATTGCAGGGAGGAAGGGCCTCCTAGGCGGCCCAAGCAGAAGTGGGAGCGCATCAGTAATCATGATGCATCGCAGCATAGAATCAAATCGAATCGTTGACCAGATAATCGTAATCAAATCGAATCGGTAGACCAGTGAAGATGCGCACCCCTAGTGTGGGGGGGGGGTGGTGACATATATACAGGTGTGTGGGAGGGGTGCCTGACATATATACAGGTGTGTGTGTGGGGGGGGCTGACGTATATACAGGTGTGTGTGTGTGGGGGGCTGACATATATACAGGTGTGTGTGTGGGGGGGGCTGACATATATACAGGTGTGAGGGGGCAGACATATATACAAGTTTGGGGGAGCGGACAAATATACAGGTGTGTGTGAGGGGGGCTGCCATATATACAGGTGTGTGTGGGGAGGCTGACATATATACAGGTGTGTGTGTGGGGGGGGCTGACATATATACAGGTGTGTGTGTGGGGGGGCTGACATATATACAGGTGTGAGGGGGGCTGACAAATACACAGGTTTTGGGGGGCTGACAAATATACAGGTATGAGGGCGCTGACATATATACAGGATAGAGGGGGGGCTGAGTGCATACAAGTGAGGTGGCCGGTGTGCGTATTCGGTAGGATGGCCCATAGGCAAGCCCTGGGGAATATATATACAGGTGTGTGTGTGGGGGGGCTGACATATATACAGGTGTGTGTGGGGGGCGCTGACATATATACAGGTGTGTGTATGGGGGGGGCTGACATATATACAGGTGTGTGTTGGGGGGCGCTGACATATATACAGGTGTGTGTGTGTGTGGGGGGCTGACATATATACAGGTGTGTGTGGGGGGGGCTGACATATATACAGGTGTGAGGGGGCAGACATATATACAAGTTTGGGGGAGCGGACAAATATACAGGTATGTGTGAGGGGGGCTGCCATATATACAGGTGTGTGTGGGGGGGCTGACATATATACAGGTGTGTGTGTGGGGGGGCTGACATATATACAGGTGTGTGTGGGGGGGGCTGATATATATACAGGTGTGAGGGGGACTGACAAATATACAGGTTTTGGGGGGCTGACAAATATACAGGTGTGAGGGCGCTGACATATATGCAGGATTGAGGGGGGGCTGAGTGCATACAAGTGAGGTGGCCGGTGTGCGTATTCGGTAGGATGGCCCATAGGCAAGCCCTGGGGAATGATGGTGGTCAGGCTCGGGGCGAGGGGCCCAGGTCTAAAGCTGTGTAAGGGGCCTAAACATTTCTGATGGCTGCCCTGGCTGAAGAGTTCTATCTAAACTCAAGGGCAAGCTTTTCCTTTAATTTCATTGATGATCCCACCAGTAACACACTAACTATACTGTATTTATGGAGAAGCATAGGCTGCTCTCCCGATTTAGATTACAAACACCTCCAGAACAGACGAAGAGATGTTCTGTAGTCCACAGAAAATAGCTGGGAAGCTGACAACATTGTTTGGCATTTCAGTTATAGAATTTACAGCTGGATTTTGGGTAGGATAATCGGGTATTTTCTGCACTTGCAGAAATTGTACATAGCCACAGAGTAAACCAGCACAGACAGTACATCTAAGAACTAGTGAGCTTCAAAATATTACAATTTTGTTCTTGAATTTAGATATCCTTTACACAGTTGACAATTTTTTTGCTTGTGGCATCATTGAACCAAAATGGCTAATATGTCACTAATATTTCATTGACATAATATGGACTTTTCAGTGTTATCAACGCACTTGTAAAGTGGCCTCACTAGGGTTGGTGTCACCTGGTGCGATAAAACATTGTCACCCCCCCCTCCACCCCAGTACCATACTGCATGTTATATACACTGGTCTGTATATGATGTACAGTAGGGTGTCAGAATACAGACTGGTCTGTATCTAATGTACAGTATGATGTCATCAGGGTACAGAATGTACTTTATATGTACACCATACTGTACATTATATACAGACCAGTCTGTACACTGGCCCTGTACCGTACATCATATACACTGGTCTGTATATAATGTACGCTATGATGTCATCAGGGTACAAACTGGATTGTATATAATGAGAAGAGAGACACGGGAGAGTGAGAGAGAAAAAGTGTTAGCAGAGGGAGAGGAAGGCAAAGATAAAGAAAGTGAGGTGAGAGAGAAGAAATAGTGAGAGGAAGGGAGCAAGAGAGGGTGGATGAAGAATTAGGAAGGGGGGAGAAGGGGGAAGAGAGAAAGGGATGAGGGGAGAGAGAGAGGATGAGAAAAGATATGGGGGGGAAGATGGTGAGCAAAAGGGGAGAGAGAGCAGATGGAGGAGAAAGATAGAAACGAAGGAAGGAGAATAAAGGGGGGGGCAAAGGAGGGGAGTGAGGAGGGTGAGAGGGAGGAAGAAAAAAAGAGGGACTGAAGAAAAGGGGAGAGATTGTGGGGGACCCCGGGGGGGAGAAGAAATAGAGAAAGAGATTGGAGAAAGAGAGAGGGGGGATAAGGGGCAAAAAGAGGAGGGCTAAGGAGGGGAGACAGGAGGGTGAAAGGGAGGAAGTGAGGGGAAGCAAAAGGGGAGAGAATGTGAGGGGGGAGAGAGAGAAAGGGAAGAGGGAGAGGAGGGAAAGGGAGAAATGGGGGGGGTGGGGAAAAAGAGGGGAGAGAGGAGGTAAGAGAGAGTGAAGGGCAAGAATGAGAGAAAAGGGATGACAGAGGGAGGGTGGAGCAAAAGAGGTAAGATATGATAAGTGTCTGTGTGGTGGGGTGGGTCAGGGGGGTTGTTATGTGTGTAAAAGGCGCACTCACCAGTTATGCCTTCCCCCACTCAGGCTGGTTCCTCCTTAGGTCGCTTAGGCAGCTATAGCAGACATTGTTTCTTATCTCCCACCCAGCTGCTCACAGAACCCCATTCACAGCACACTGCAGGCCTTACATGCAGCGGTTTGGAGTGTGGACAGGGTTGGGCAGACACAAATGGGAGGCAGAGTGTTGGATTGAACAGGTGGTGGAGTGAGGGAGGGGCTGGGAGAACAGTAGTGGCAGGACGAGATACTGAGCGCTTACAGCCCGACTCCCGAGCAAGTTGGTTCTCTTGGTCTCAGGCTGCTATCTGCCCTTGGAAATTACTGAGGGAGTTGGAGCGAGGCAGAGCAGAGACAGGGAACTGGCTGCCTGCATCTCCAATAAGCCACAATCCCTACCTTCTCTGGGGCCTCACGCTTATGGTAGCGCCAGTCCTGATGTCACCCCTCTGGCGGGTGTCACCCAGGTGCGGTCCGCACCCCCCGCACCCCCATAGCGACACCACTGCAGTAGTCCATTGACACTTCCTCAACTGGAGACCCGTACCTTGGATTGATGCTGCAGGTGGATAAATAGTTTGTAGAAGCCTTTCTATACCCACAGGGGGCACTCACTTGGCACTGCTGCAATTCATAGAATACCTTGTATTTTCGTTCAATGAATACAAAGCATTATCTGATTGGATAAGGTGAAGGTTGAAACATTACCGCCCCTCCTCTACACCTTGTTTAATCATTGAAAGTCTTGCATTCAGTGAAAATGCATTATAAGGTGTTCTGTGATCGGTGGCAGTAGCTAGCCAGTGACCTCCTGTTATTAGTGTGCAGAGAAGAAGCTGCTTGACACAGGAAAATTTAAAAAATGGTGGCCATCATTGTAATAGTTATGACCACTACAGTGCTTGTCAGCTTCCCCAGCGGACCTTAGGTATGAAGTATGTAGACTTACATTGGCCCAGGCGGGATCAATGTAAGTATGCAATAAAGAGCATACCTAGAGTTCAGCTTTAACAGCTAAATCCACTTTTATAACCAGGTATCAGGTTGCATCCATAGGTCAGGTGTAACATATACAAATAGACAGCAGCCCCCCTACCCCCATATTACCCCTTTCTTCCCTGGCTCCTGTCATTTTCAGAGACTACAGGTTCCATCTACCACCATGCCCCGTAAAGTATAGACTTGCAGTTGGAGGAATAGTCCGCAGGAGCTAAAACATTGCACCCATTAACCACTTTGCAGGCTCAAACGCAATAAAAAATAAATAAATAATTGCACATTTTCTAACTAATGTGGGTGCATTTATTAATTGTTTGCTGCAGACCAATTTCTGTTTGATGTGTGTGCTTTAAAGTCTACAAACCAAGCATAAATTGATCTTCATATCATCAATCTACTCACTGCTGGTGGTCACAGAAAGCTCTGCCCATGAATGTCCAACTGTCCCTGGCTAAATTACCAAATCTTAGTCCAATGATCTCTAGTTCATAACCTAGTCTAAATATCACTTTTGCATGAACCAATTTAGGTAGTTGAGGTGTTTACAATCAGTAAAACTGGAGTTCCCAGACTGATTTTTGCTTGATGTGTGGGATCTCGGTCTTGAAAGCCCAAAAAATAAGCAGAAATTAGTCTTTCCATCATAAGTTTGCTCATCGCTGGTGGTTGCAGAAACTCTGCTCATTTATAGCAAACAATTCATCATCCATCATCAATTTGCTGGAAGTCGCAGAAACTCTGCCCATGTGTGGCCGGTTGAATCTGGGTAGGCTACCAAATCCTAATGTATTAATCATACCTACATTTTACCTTTTATATATTGCTTTTGCATGCGATAATTCTTAGGAAAGGCATTCCCCATTGGAAAAAAAATGTCCAGCTGCTGAATGGAATTTCCAGACAGGTGTTTGCTCCATGTGTGTGCTTTAAAGCCTACCAGTCTGCTGGTAGTCACAGAAATTCTGCCCATGTGTGGCTAGCTGAATCTGGGTAGGCTACCATATCCTAATGCATTGATCATACCTACATTTTACCTTTTATATTTTGTTTTTGCATGGGATAATTCTTAGGAAAGGCATTCTCCATTGGAAGAAAAAAAATTCCCAGCTGCTGAATTCCATTGCTTTTTCATGGAATAATTAAAAAAATGTCCAGCTGCTGAATGGAGTTTTCAGACGGATGTTTGCTTGATATGTGTCGATCTTTCCATCAGTGGTCACAGAAACTCTGCCCATATGTGGCTAGCTGAATCTGGGTAGGCTTCCAAATCCTAATGCATTGATCATACCTGCATTTTACCTTTTATATTGTTTTTGCATGGGATAATTCTTAGGAAAGGCATTCCCCATTGGAAAAAAAAAATGTCCAGCTGCTGAATGGAGTTTTCAGACAGATGTTTGCTTGATATGTGTGCTTTAAAGCCTGGCAATCAAGCAAATATCAATCTTTCCATCAGTGGTCGCAGAAACTGTGCCCATGTGTGGCTAGCTGAATCTGGGTAGGATACCAAATCCTAATGCATTGATCATACCTACATTTTACCTTTAAATATTGCTTTTCCATTGGATAATTCTTAAGAAAGGCATTTCCCATTGGAAAAAAAAAATGTCCAGCTGCTGAATGGAATTTCCAGACAGGTGTTTGCTTCATGTGTGTGCTTTAAAGCCTACTAGTCTGCTGGTAGTCGCTGAAACTCTGCCCATGTGTGGCTAGCTGAATCTGGGTAGGCTACCATATCCTAATGTAGAAAAAAAGGGCCAAAAGGCCAAACGCCGCACTAAAATTAAGTTACCAACTAAAACAGAAATTTAGCAAAAAATCAACAAAGTACAAGCAGCCCGCACCAAGAGTTGCAATACAAAACTCAAAATCATAAACTATATAAATAGTGCAGCGCTAAATTCTTAAAATAAATATGGTGAAAACATACTAAGCCAGAAAACTAAGGCAGATACATGTAGCGTATGCCGACATTGTGAAAATTAAATCACTTAGTGAAGTAAAATCATGCAAATAAACATAAGTGATATGCATATAAACAACAACGATGATCTTAACACGTGGATCAATGTGCCCACACTAGCAGTATTAGGAAAAAGTTAGGAGTCAGTCAAACACAAGTGAGATGACATGCGTGGTAAATATAAAATAACAATAAAATATGCCAATAAAAATAAAAAATAAGTCCCAATGAATTTGCAAGAAAGGAAGAAAAATCGATCAATGAATATTTTGGAGAGCACTGTGATAAAAAGAAAAGGTCCCTTATCAAATAAAAACGGAACACCCGAGGTGAATAGGTAGGCTCCTTACCAGATAAAAAGACCAATATGTTGGTCTCACCAGGCCCAGGGAATTGGGTCCCCCAAAAACCATAAGGACAATACAGGGCTATAGCATCAGTAACGCCAGAAAAGGATCAGAAGGACCAGGGATGCTCCGTCTGTGATTGGCGGCGTCACTCAAAACATAAAGCAAAGAGGGCTCCCATAGTGCAGTATGTAAATATATTTATTGAACGTAAAACAGAATTGCACTTACAAGAAGGCAGCTGGGTAAAGGCAATCACAAGCGGGCATATCAGTGGGTCCGATCGGCGGCTTCTCCCGAGGCTTCCTTCACAAGCTAACCGCTGGTATTGCGGTGGTCTTGGTTATGTGGTGTTATGCTCATGCTGGAGGAAGAACCGAAAGGTGCAAGGGGGACTGTCATTGACTATTCCTCAGAATGAGATGCTGCCTCTCTGGATGCATACGCTACATGTATCTGCCTTAGTTTTCTGGCTTAGTATGCTTTCACCATATTTATTTTAAGAATTTAGCGCTGCACTATTTATATAATTTACCATATCCTAATGTATTGATCATACCTACATTTTACCTTTTTTATATTGTTTTTGCATGGTATAATTCTTAGGAAAGGCATTCTCCATTGAGAAAAAAAATCCCAGCTGCTGAATTCCATTGATTTTTCATGGAATAATTAAAAAATGTCCAGCCGCTGAATGGAGTTGTCAGACGGATGTTTGCTTGATATGTGTGCTTTAAAGCCTACCAATCAAGCAGGAAATCAATCTTTCCATCAGTGGTCGCAGAAACTCTGCCCATGTGTGGCTAGCTGAATCTGGGTAGGCTACCAAATCCTAATGCATTGATCATACCTACATTTTACCTTTAAATATTTCTTTTGCATTGGATAATTCTTAAGAAAGGCATTTCCCATTGGAAAGAAAAAATGTCCAGCTGCTGAATAGAATTTCCAGACAGGTGTTTGCTTCATGTGTGTGCTTTAAAGTCTACCAGTCTGCTGGTAGTCGCTGAAACTCTGCCCATGTGTGGCTAGCTGAATTTGGGTAGGCTACCAAATCCTAATGCATTAATCATACCTACATTTTACCTTTAAATACTGCTTTTGCATTGGATAATTCTTAAGAAAGGTATTCCCCATTGGAAAAGAAATGTCCAGCTGCTGAATGGAGTTTTCAGACGGATGTTTGCTTGATATGTGTGCTTTAAATCCTACCAATCAAGCAAAAATCAATCTTTCCATCAGCGGTCGCAGAAACTCTGCCCATGTGTGGCTAGCTGAATCTGGGTAGGCTACCATATCCTAATGCATTGATCATACCTACATTTTACCTTTTTATATATTGTTTTTGCATGGTATAATTCTTAGGAAAGGCATTCTCCACTGGAAAACAAAATTCCCAGCTGTTGAATTCCATTGCTTTTTCACGGAATTATTAAAAAATGTCCAAACGCTGAATGGAGTTTTCAGACGGATGTTTGCTTGATATGTGTGCTTTAAAGCCTACCAATCAAGCAAAAATCAATCTTTCCATCAGTGGTCGCAGAAACTCTGCCCATGTGTGGCTAGCTGAATCTGGCTAGGCTACCAAATCCTAATGCATTGATCATACCTACATTTTACCTTTAAATATTGCTTTTGCATTGGATAATTCTTAAGAAAGGTTATTCCCCATTGGAAAAAAAATGTCCAGCTGCTGAATTCAATTTCCAGACAGGTGTTTGCTTCATGTGTGTGTTTTAAAGCCTACCAGTCTGCTGGTAGTCGCTGAAACCCTGCCCATGTGTGGCTAGCTCAATCTCGGTAGGCTACCATATCCTAATGCATTGATCATACCTGCATTTTACCTTTTTAAATACTGTTTTTGCATGGGATAATTCATAGGAAAGGCATTCTCCATTGGAAAAAAAAATTCCCAGCTGCTGAATTCCATTCCATATGTGTGCTTTAAAGCCTACCAATAAAGCAAAAATGAATCTTTCCATCAGTGGTCGCAGAAACTCTGCCCATGTGGGGCTAGCTGAATCTGGGTAGGCTACCAAATCCTAATGCATTGATCAAACCTACATTTTACCTTTTTATATATTGTATTTACATGGTATAATTCTTAGTAAAGGCATTCACCATTGGAAAACAAAATTCCCAGCTGTTGAATTCCATTGCTTTTTCATGGAATGATTAAAAAATGTCCAGCCGCTGAATGGAGTTGTCAGACGGAAGTTTGCTTGATATGTGTGCTTTAAAGCCTACCAATCAAGCAAAAATCAATCTTCCCATCAGTGGTCGCAGAAACTCTGCCCATGTGTGGCTAGCTGAATCTGGCTAGGCTACCAAATCCTAATGCAATGATCATATCTACATTTTGCCTTTAAATATTGCTTTTGCATGGGATAATTCTTAAGAAAGGCATTCCCCATTGGAAAAAAAAAATGTCCAGCTGCTGAATGGAATTTCCAGACAGGTGTTTGCTTCATGTGTGTGCTTTAAAGCCTACCAGTCAAGCAAAAATCAATCTTTCCATCAGCGGTTGCAGAAACTCTGCCCATGTGTGGCTAGCTGAATCTGGGTAGGCTACCAAATCCTAATGCATTGATCATACCTACATTTTACCTTTAAATATTGCTTTTGCATTGGATAATTCTTAAGAAAGGCATTTCCCATTGGAAAAAAAAAAATGTCCAGCTGCTGAATGGAGTTGTCAGACGGATGTTTGCTTGATATGTGTGCTTTAAATCCTACCAATCAAGCAAAAATCAATCTTCCCATCAGCGGTCGCAGAAACTCTGCCCATGTGTGGCTAGCTGAATCTGGGTAGGCTACCAAATCCTAATCCAATGATCACAGCCTGGCAGCCTGTAGATGGCACAAGTGTTCTATCATTGTTGGGCATTAACCCCTTCAGCCTTTGACTCCAACATACCACCAGCTCCTGTCCCATACTAAAAAAAAAAGAAAAAAAAAACGGTGCAAAGTTCTGTATGTGATCCAACATACCCTCTCCCCCCATTGCCTGCCTCCTCATCCTGCACACACACACACACACACACAGCTCCCTCCTGCATGCATTAAGTGTGTGCGCAGGCTGCCTCCACCAACACGCCCCGCACTCATAAGGAGCCACGATTGACTAAGCTGCATCCTTCTCCTCCATGCATCCTCCATGCAATTCAGCCTCCTATTCTTTTTTTTTTCTATATTGCAGGATCGGAGCTGCTGGAGGAATCTCTCGCAGAATTGATAGCTTTTATTATCTGGTGTCTTTCTCCTTGAGGCGTCAGTGAAAATTTGAGTCATCTGTTAGAGGAGAGGATGAGGAGCCTGTGCCAGGCGGCATTGATCCAGTCTGCACGCTGATGCCTGCCCCGACCCCCCACTCCTTTCCCGACAGCAGCGGCGGCACAGGCAGCGGCACATCCGATCCGAGCCTCCCTCAATCTCAGTGTGTAGTGTGATTCCGGGAGGGGAGGGAATGGCAAGCAACCATCGCTTGGTATCTTGATGCCCCTGTTGGAGAAGATGGTTGAGTCCTCGTCAAGGTTGCTGTGGCATCCCAGGAACAGCATTCACTCTGAGCTGTGATCGCCAGCGCAGCATCAGCACCAAAAAAAAAAAAAGAGAGAGAAAGAAAAAAAAAAAAAAAAAACTGGGCATCCAGGAAAAAAAAGGGAGATCACATCGTTTTTATTTTTTAATTTTATTATTTTTTTTTAATTATTTTTTTTTCTGTTGCTGCTGCTGATCAGAGAGGATAATATGAAAGCAACCTGCAAAGGGGGGACTCAGGAGCCAGCCAAGGCAAGCAGGCACTTGTACAAAAAGGGATGTATTAAATGGGGACTTGTGGACTCCCCATGCCTAAGGAAAATGGCATTGCAAAGTGGATTTACCTTGTGTTACCTGTTTTTTGTACTGATGGTTACATGTGTGAGAGGTAAGGAATCCCAACATCACACACCACGATGACCATTTTTCTTTTTTTTTTTTTTGCATCATTTAATTTTTATTTTATTTTTATTTTCTTATTTTTAATCCATATGTCATTTCCATTGCAATCCTTAAAGGATGTGTTCATTGCAAAAAAAAAAAAAGCTATGGAGTAGACGCATTGTGTGTTCAATGCAGTGATTGAGCCTGGAGCTCGATAAATATTCTTGCAGTATACTCAAAAGGGAGACGTGAGTTGCTTGATACAGGCTGAACTAGTGGTGGATGTATCAGTGCACATAGGAGGGATAAGGTTTTTAATTTTTTCCCCCCTTCTATGAAAGGGCATCTACAAAGTTTGAATTCCAGATCCTTGTCATCCTAGATGGGATTGATTTAACCCCTTCTTGGTGGGTGACACCAAGAAAAGTTCTGTCTGGCATGGCTTGCCCAGAGCCCAGACACACAAGGCTGCAATGTGATGTGCTATGGTTGGGGGGGGTGGAGAGGGAGATGTGAGTTAGAGAAAGGCTGTGTGAAATTAGGAAGAAGAGCTTAGAGAACAGCAAATGTAGCCTGCCTTTCTGTACAGGCAGTCTGGTTTAATTAAAAAAAAAAAAAAAAAAAGGTTTTATGGGTATAATGAAGAATGATAAGGGTGTTGATTGCATGCATTGACCCTATGGGTACAGGTGCTTGCAAGTGTCATGTGAACGTCACCAATTTCATATGTGTAATTCAAGAGGAAAATGGATGTAAGGCAAGATCTGTGCTTGGAATCTTAAAAACTGATCAGTCTTGCCAATGAATTGGCTTCTTAGGAGGGGATAGCTAATGGGCACGATATACAACAGATAGTGCATTATGTGTGTGTCATTCTTCTTATGCCCACATGCATTTCCAACTCTGCTTGCTAGCACATATTATTATCAGTGGAAGGTATTGATCTGACAGTTAATGCATGCAAGCTGATTTCATACCTCCAGATATTGCATATGCATGGGGAGGCTAGGGGAGAAAAAAAAAAAAAAGAATATAGCCATTTTAAAAAGCCCCCCTTTGGTTAATCATATTTGAATTAGAGAGATCCTAGTCATTTAGTCAACTGCAATCTGCTTCAGTCTCTCTCTCTCTGAAACAGTGTATTGTGGAGCTTGCAGCTGGTTGTCCCCACAAGCAGAAAGCAGCCCATCTGCATGCAATGGAAATGATAATTCATGTTCCAGGGGGTTGGTGGGGGGTTACCTCATTGCACACTATCTGACATTATATCTCAAGATAGGTAGCATGCTTGGAATTTTAATAGACATCCTAATTACTGGAAGCTTTTTCCTTGATGCAGGTTTGTCTGTTTAATGAAAGTGGTCAATAAACCCTTATGTTTTTGATCAAATTACTTCCATTTGCAAGAATTGCAATCTATAACTTTGTTCAATATATCCTGTGTCACATATATATATATGTATATATATATATATATATATATATATATATATATATATAATGATAGATAGATAGATAGATAGATAGATAGATAGATAGATAGATAGATAGATAGATAGATAGATATAGATATATCTATATCTATCTATATATATAGAATGATAGATAGATATAAATCTATCTATATATATATAGATAGATAGATCTATATCTATCTATCTATCTATCTATCTATCTATCTATCTATCTATCTATCTATCTATCTATCTATCTATCTATAGATAGATCGATATAGATATATCTATATATATATATATATATAAAAAGGATTACTGATGAAATGCTTGATCCACCCACAGAAAATGTTGATCACTGATCATGGTTATTTTATTATACTTTCTCTGTTTTATTATTTTAGTGTGCTTATATGGTGCATTTAGCCTTTTCGGTTTCCTAAGACTTTTTTTTTTTTTGTCGGTGTAGGAGCCTTGCTATAACAGATGATTATAGTGCTGCTCTGTGATTTGAAGACACAGGGAGGCAGCATCTTTCAAACTGAAGGGAGCAGGCTAGGTTTTACAATGCAATATTTTATCTTTGGAACAAAGTAACGTGTAATGATACCTGTTGATTAATTTCAAATAGAACCTTTGAATCTGACTGGCAAAGTATCATCTGGCTTGACAACTGCATTCGCTTAATTGACAATATTGACAATGATTCTAACGTCATCTGAAATTAGTTTTTTTTTTTTTTTTTCAAATAAGTGAATTGTATTCTTCATAGAATGTCCACCACTCCTCTATACCCCAATCAGTCCCTTTTTTTAAGTGCTCTGATTAAACTGGCTAGCTGATTGTGTGATTGGTACCAGAGTAGTGGAGGGCAGTGGCAGGGTGTCAGGGACAAATGGGTGGGTGGCATGGGAATTTGGGAGATTAGGCAGCAGAAGACAGGTGGAGAGGAGGGATCTGAGGAATGTGCTGTAAATGAGACATGAAGATGAGCACACTGTGGGGAATGGCAAGTCAAATGAGCAACAGGGCGTCAGATTGCATCGTTATGGTGGCAAATGGAACTCAGTATACATGGATGAAAATAAATAGATTGTGTCAATATTTATGATGCAATCAATTCTGATGAGCAAAGAGGTATATTAAATTATATTACCCAGAGTAAATGTGCAATTAATTCTGGCCTCTAAGTAAATTATGTTTAGAAGATTGCATGAAAGAAATAATGGATGAGTGGATAAATAAATAAATAAATAAATAATATCTTTACATCTCTGTGTGTGCAATCAAGGTATCAATAAATCAAAATAATGATGATTATCTAATGTCAAAAGGTAGATATGTAGGTAGATAGATAGATAGATAGATAGATAGATAGATAGATAGATAGATAGATAGATAGATAGATAGATAGATAGATAATTGGTGATGATGATATGCCCTTTGGACCCCAAAAAGACAAAAGGGTTGAAAGCAAGCCACTGACAGAAAATAGAAAAAGAGGATAAATAGTGACAGGGTAGAAGAAAGACAAGAAGAGGTGGCTAGGGAAATAAGAAAAAAAAGACAAGGGAGGAGATAAAGATGAATAGACAGAGGGGGAAAGAAAGAGAGAAAGAAAGATAGATAATAAGAGAGAAAGCAAGAGATAGAAAGAAAGAAAGAGAGAGGGAGAATGACAGAGCAAGAGTGATGGGAAGGAAGGAAGGAAGGAAGGAAGGAAGGAAGGAAGGAAGGAAGGAAGGAAGGAAGGAAGGAAAGGAGGGAAGTAAAAAGACGGAAGGAGGATGGGAGGGAAGGAAGGAAGGAAGGAAAGGAGGGAAGGAAGGAAGGAAGGAAAGGAGGGCAGGATGAGAGGGAAGGGGGAGAGAAGGAAGGAAAGAAAGAAAGAGAGAAAGAAAGAAAGAAAGAAAGAAAGAAAGAAAGAAAGAAAGAAAGAAAGAAAGAAAGAAAGAAAGAAAGAAAGAAATACAAATAGGAAAAGGGGGAGAAAATGGCTAAATGGCCAGGAGAAAAGAGGGAGGGAAGGAAGGGGGGAGAGAGAGATGGGCAGAGAGAAAGAAAGAAGGAAAGAAAGAGAGAAAAAAAGAAAGAAAGAAAGAGGAAAGGAGGAGAAAAATGGCTAAACGTCAAGAGAAGAGAAAAAGGGGGACATTGAAAGGGTGAAAGAGTGAGAGAGAGTAGACAGATGCAGATGAATAGAGAGAGAGAGGAAAGGGAGGGGGCCGACAGCAAAAAAAAAAAAAAAAAAAGAAAAGAAAAAAAAGTAGGGGGAGAAAAGAACAAAAAGCAAATGAGAGAGATAGAAAACAAAAAACAAGAAAAGACATAAAGAGATACCACAGCATTTGTATTTATTATATGTACAATTTTGTTTGCTGTCTTGGTGTTCTTCACATCTTAGGGGATATGAATATGTAAGCAGCCTTTTCCGCTCATTAATTAATTCCTGTGGTATTTGGACTGTGCCAGTAAATTGCATGCTCTGTGCAGCAGCGTACTGGTTAACACAGACAGGATAGGACACATAATACATTCTTGCTGTGATGAACTTGATTCAAAAACCGATTTTAAACACACTGGTAGCTGCTGCTTATGCTAATAGGGCGCCCTGTACTATGAATTATTCCTGACTAGTGCCGAAGTAAAATGAGAAAGGAGTGTGCTCTATTTCAAACGAAGGTAATGACTTGCCCTCTGAAGAATAATCAGTATTATGAATAGCAGGCAAGCATGTAATGCAACACACTGTTCAAGATTCAGTATGGGGAAACAGTGGAGATCAGTAAAATGACATCTATTTTCCCATAGGGGGCCACAATCAGAAGGCATTATATATCTTCTGTATTCTTCGGGAATCTCGGCTTATTGTTCAAAATACGTCTTCTAGCTTATTAAACTCCAGCAAAGGATACAGCTGCTCCTGAAAAGACCAAAAGAGTGTCAGAGAAGAGATGCTAAAGCTACGTTTAAGCCATTGTCATGTAAACTTATTTGCAAGGTAGCGTGTTGGAAATTCGAAGGCCACAGATATTATGTGGGCCCAGGCGCTTTCATATTTTGCAGGCATTGATGATTCATATGATGGCATAAGAACTACAGGTTACCAGGAAAAAGACCTTGTAGCGGGAAAAGCTTTTAGACTGAACAATACAACTATTTGCTTTAAATATACTGTAAATGTTCATTGGGGTTGCGTGCAGAGAGAGAAAGAAAGAAAGAAAGACAGAAAGACAAAGAAAGATATTGAATTTTCCTTGAATTGCAATTATGGTGCCAAAGTAAATATTCACCTGTTGTAATTTGAGTTCCTTGGAAGTGAGAAGGGAACATTTGAAGCTCCAGTTATCGGTTTCTACTAAGAGAACAGCAATCAATGATTGTGATTTCCATGATGCTTTGTTACTCAGCACTAGGTGGTTGGAAAAAAAGTCAGGCTTACTTGGGCAATGTCTTATCTGCTCTGCCCACAGATAATATTCCTGTGTGCCATGCAGAATTAGAAGAAAGTGAGCACCAAACACCTAGTAAAATCCAGATATCATTTATTGTGCAGAGTACTGTAGCTGTAAAAATTCCAATGCGTTTCAGGGGTTCTTGGGATCTTCCTTCCTCAGGGCTATAATTTAACACATATATAGTAATTTAGTCGCTAATGATAATAGATGGAAGGTAATAAGGAACATTACAGGTTTTATGGCCTCATGTAATAGCAGACATCATGGGGCATGTTTATAAAGCAGTGTATCTGACATTCAACAAACATTCATTGCAGGTGAGTCTTACTCATACACGTGTTTTAAATATTCATAATTTCTTAGTCGCCAAAGTCACATATACTGTACTTCTTTATAACTATGCCCCTATGCATATTAGATAAAATGATCAAATTGTAGTTTATTGTTCAGAGTATCCATTAAAATGCCAACCTATTTTGAAGATTCTTGGTCTCTACGATTAACCCCATGGCGTCCGTCGTACATAAATATGCGTCCTCTCTGCAACTGGTTCTTAGTGCCGAAGGTCTGCATATTTGCTTGAATTGCTGCCAATACACCTGGGCTGAGAGCATGCGCGCTGTGCTCTTCCGTCACAGTTACCATCGCCTAACCGAAAGGAGCGATCGTGATTTTTCTAACCACATGACCGTCGTGACAGCCAATCATGGAGGTCACGTGATTCTAAGCCATGCCCCATCTCCTGGCATCATAAAACACTTAAAGGGCCGGAAGGCGTGGGCACAAAGATATTAAAGTGAATAACAGAAGTGCAGTTCGTTCTATACTCCTGTGACCCGTTTTCAGCAGACTGAGGACCGCTTTCAGCTGATGTCACAGAACCAGTCCAGGCTTGGGCAAGATCGCAATAATGAAGTTGGGATTCGCCCAACCCTGGACCGGCACCCGGCTCAGCCTGAGAGCCTGAGCTGGCAGCTCCCGCTCCCTCCACAGCCCAGCACCCCAGTGAGCGAGGAAGGGGCAGAGCAGAGAGGTGATGACTGACAGTCACCAGCTCTCAGCTCAGGGATCCCTGAGTAACAGTGTTTGATAGCTCTGTTCTCAGTGTTCGAGCTTTTCTACAGGAGCTAAAGCCATCTTTTGCTCATTTTATTCACATTCATGCAACAGGAAGTCAGTGTCTGTGTGCAGACAGCCTTAATTTTGTTAAATATAAACCTATACTGAATAAATAAGAATGTAAAAACAAAGTACAGTAACACTATTATAGAATACAATGACTAATTGTGGATTAGAAAGATCAAAAGAACATACCAAATAATAATGACATTAGGTTTTTAACGTGGAGTATGTGAAAACCTTTAGAAAGCATATCAAGAATATACATGAGATATACATAGAAAACGATCATAAAATGAAATTCCACTGTATTGGGGGCATCTCTACGGCACATTCTAAAAAAAGTATAATGTATTTAAGAATGTATTAGCATGTCAGTGTAAGTGAGGTTATATACTCACATCTGTCATTCAGAGTCAACTTTCATACTGAAGCTGTCATTTTCAGAGTAGGTTTTAATTTGAATGGTGGCTGGAGGCAATAATGGAAGCCAGGACCATGTTTAGCATCAGGTAAAGTTGGCTCGTGCCTAAGGGCAGCAAAGTCAAAGAGGCGGCTTTTCCCAGTATGGTTGTAGGCAGTCTATTTTTTTAACACCATCAGTAGAAACAATGTTCCATCATAAAAGAGCATTTCCATGTTGCCTCAATATTGTAAGTCAGATGAAGAGTTTAAAACAGGAAAATGTCTGTGTAAATAAGGTGGACTTAGTTGTGTGTTGTTGCTTAAGGGTCTATAGATTTTGTTCCGGGGATGAAAATAAAGAACTTTTTTAGTGTTACATATTAAAGAAAAATTCCAGGTATGGCAAAGTTACATTGGACCAAAGTAACTATGTATATGCTATACCTGTGACATCCCTCCAGAACAGGGGTAGGCAACCTTTGAGAGGCGGAGATCTACCCTGGCAACATGAAAGAGATCAAAGATCACAAGGGTTTGGCACCCTTATTTATTTATGTTTTTTTAGAAACTAGCAAGGCTTAACTAAATAGTAAGGAAAACTTAGAAAAATATAATAAAACAAATGTCACTGTAAAAATATAAGGGCAGTGGATGGTGTGTGGTCAGTGTGGTAGGGCAATGGACAGTGTGTGGATAGTGTTGGTAGGGCAGAAGACATTGTCAGTAGAGGTAGTGGATGGTGTCAGAGCAGAGGATGGTATCAGTAAGACCGTACCGTGTCAGTAGGGCATTGGTTGATGCCAGTAGTTTTTTATTTGCATTATTTTATTCTTTTATTTCTTTAGAATTGTATTTATTTTTTTACAATGTTATTATTATTTTCTTTTTTTTTACATTTTTTTTAGCAGCTCCAATGGCAGGATTTGGTGAAATATCAGGGATCTAAAGGGGTTTGGACCCCTGATGTCTAATTTTTGTGACAGAGAAAGATACCAAGGACAGAGATTTTCCAGTCCCTTTCCCTGCAGCCTCAGCTGTACTGGAATGCTAAGTGCTCTGTGCTGAGCGGCTTCCTGTTCATTCACAAACAGGAGCATAATAATCAGTTATGAATGAAGACAGTGTGTTCCTTCAGAAAAAAAAGGGGCCGGTAAATGACATATTTACCAGCCCCTTCCCCTGCTCTCCATCCTGAAACATCCCCCACAGTAGCCAGCAGGAGAGGCGTGGAGATAAGCCGGAAGCACTATAGGGGGTGGGGGGTGGGCAGTGGAACACATGGGGACTGTGGAGCCAAAAGCAGAACAACAGGGATTGCAGGGATGGTGGAGGCGGAATTTACTGTATCCAATCCCCTTTCCTCCTGCACCCACTGAATGCTGGCAGGAGGAACAGGAGGAGAGGCAGCTTTCAGCGGCTGCAGGAGAAGGGCAAAGAAGATCAGTAACAGTAAATGCTGCCCCTCTTGTCCAAGTACCTGGAGTCAGCAAGGAAGGCTCAAGATCTATATGTCACCTACCTGCGTTCAACGGGTAGATCGTGACTGACGAGTTGCTAACCCCAGCTCTAGAAGCTGGAATTCTCTGTTGTAGACACCGCTATGCCAGTGATCTCCACTAGCTTCTGGGCCCCATGACGAGTGGCTGCCCTGCTGCATTTTGAAAAGAGTAGGTTGATTGTTCAGCACAGGCACCATTCAGAGAATACTTTGCATTTTTCCAAGGGATCACACAAGTATGGTATATACATAGTTACTTCATAAATGACCCGGAGGATGGGGTAAACAGTTCAATCTCTGTATTTGCGGATGATACTAAGCTAAGCAGGGCAATAACTTCTCCGCAGAATGTGGAAACTTTGAAAAAAGATCTGAACAAATTAATGGGGTGGGCAACTACATGGCAAATAAGGTTTAATGTAGAAAAATGGAAAATAATGCATTTGGGTGGCAAAAATATGAATGCAATCTATACACTGGGATGAGAACCTCTGGGGGAATCTAGGATGGAAAAGGACCTGGGGGTCCTAGTAGATGATAGGCTCAGCAATGGCATGCAATGCAAACAGAATATTGGCATGCATCAAAAAAGGGGATCAACTGCAGAGAAAAAAAGATAATTCTCCCGCTCTACAAGACTCTGGTCCGGCCGTACCTAGAGTATGCTGTCCAGTTCTGGGCACCAGTCCTCAGGAAGGATGTACTGGAAATGGAGCGAGTACAAAGAAGGGTAACAAAGCTAATAAAGGGTCTGGAGGAAATTAGTTATGAGGAAAGGTTGCAAGCACTGAACTTATTCTCTCTGGAAAAGAGACGCGCGAGAGGGGATATGATTTCAATTTATAAATACCACACTGGTGACCCCATAATAGGGATAAAACTTTTTAGTGGAAGGGAGTTTAACAGGACACGTGGCCACTCATTAAAATTAGAAGAAAAGAGGTTTAACCTTAAACTACGTAGAGGGTTCTTTACTGTAAGAGCGTCAAGGATGTGGAATTCCCTTCCACAGACGGTGGTCTCAGCGGGGAGCATCGATAGTTTCAAAAAACTATTAGATAAGCACCTGAACGACCATAACATACAGGGATATTCAATGTAAAACTGACATATAATCACACACATAGCCTGGACTTGATGGACTTGTGTCTTTTTTCAACCTCACCAACTATGTAACTATGTAACTTTGGCCCAAGCTGGACCAATGTAACTATGTATAAAATGCCATGCCTGAAATTCTTCTTAAAGCTGCAACAAAACTTCAGGATATTTTAAAGACTTTTGGGACATGAAAAATAATGAGAACATCTTTTTTTACAATCTTCCAAAACAGCTTTAATATTATCCACCCCTGAACAACTTTATCACTACTCATCAGATCCTATAGACCTTAAATCAGTAAGGTCTAAAACCATATGTAAACCTTAAATTTATTTTTCAGTATGTTCAACCAACAGCCCAAAGCCCAACTAGAGGAATGGGCATGGCAGGCTGACAATGCTGCTGACAATAACAAGGCAATGCCTAAAACAGGAAATTACTGACAGGATCTCTGTGTAAGAAATTTTGCAACACATTCACAAAAACTATTTGCTTAATAAAAGTGTATACAGTGAGGCATGATGTCAAACATGCTAAAAAAACAGATATTGGCTTTACATATTCCTTAAGAGCCCTGTTATACCATACTCCACCCCGGCTCTGTTGTTTTCTTAACATGCAGCTTCCTCCATATTAGACTCACCAGACCGCCCGCCTAGCAGGTCACATCTTTTCCAGGATCCTAATTTTAAGACTAAGCAATAGCTGATAAATGTTTTACATGACTTCTTCCATTCCCAGCTTCTCAAAACCTTCAAGTTGGAAAATTGGTGTTTGGTTCAGATTTTTTTCCCAAAACTAAGACTAGGGGCTCATTCACACCATATACGTTGAGCTGTGTTGATCTGCCCAGATCGATGCAAGCTATTTCAAAGACATATAAAAAAGAACAATAGTTTTCCTATGCACCCTGACCACAATGCTATGTTTAAGAGAGCTGTACTACTTTCGATAAAAATGCTGCGTGTCTTACACCACATCTCGCCTCATCACTGGAACTCATCACATAACAGCGGTTATTTTGTGACATTTCAATAAATGTAAAAAAAAACAACACAAGGCACTGCAACAACACAGCTGTTATGGCTTGTTTTAGTATGCTATGCGGGTTGGCGTGAATGAGTCCTGAATGATAGTTGATGAGAGTTCACATTATTATTTTTTTTCCTACTTTCCAACTGCTGCAAATTTCCATTTGATCATGGTCCACACAAAGGGATCAGTTTAACAGCAATAGCATGAGGCCATACAGCAGTGGTCATCAACTCTGTCCTCAAGGCCCACTAACAGGCCAGGTTTTATGTATTACCCTGGGGAGATGCAGACTAGAATACCGCAATCACTGAGCAGAAAATGATATCACCTGTGATGTATTTCAGTCATCTTGCAAACCTGGTCTGTTGGTGGGCCCTGAGGACAGGGTTGATGACCACTGATATACAGTATATGTGCGACATAACAACTAGGAAATATTAAACTAACTGGTAGATGGCTGATGTTACCATTTATACCCCTCAGCCATAACATTAAGATTACTGACAGGTAAAGTGAATAATATTGATTATCTTGTTACAATGGCATCTGAAAGTTGTTGGGATAAATTAGACAGTAAGAAAACATGTTGTCCTTAAGGTTGATGAGTTGAAAGCAGAAAAAAATTTGACATCTCAGTTTGTTGTGTATGGGGCTGTGTAGCCTCAGACCAGTCAGGGTGCCCATGCTGACCCATGTCCACAGCCAAAAACACCTACAGTGGGCATGTGAGAAGCAGAACTGGACCATGGAACAATGGAAGAAGGTGACCTGAGAAGCACATTTTCTTTTACATCCTGTAGGTGGTCGGGTAAGTGTGAAATGCTTAACTGGAAGAGATGGCACCGCTAAGAAAAGAAGGCAAGCCAGCAGAGGTACTGGAATACTTTGGGCAATGTTCTGCTGGCAAACTTTGAGTTGTGTCATTCATATGGATGTTACTTTGATACGTGCTACCTACCTTATTGTTGCTGACCAAGAATGCCCCTTCATGGAAATGGTATTCCCTGATGGCAGTGGCTGATTTAGCAGGATAATGTGCTCTGCCAAACTGCAAAAATAGTGCCAGGGTGGTTTGCTGAACAAAACAATGAGTTTGAGGTGTTGACTTTGCCTCCAAATTTCCCCATTCTCAAGCCATCAAGTATCTGTGTGATGTACTGGCAAAAACAAGTCCAATTCATGGAAGTCCCACCTCACAACTTACAGGACTTAAAGGATCTGCTATTGATGGCTTGGTGCCAGATACAACAGCATACCTTTAGAGGTCTAGTGGCATCCATGCTGTGATGAGTCAGGGTTGTTTCAGTGGCAAAATAGGCTGTTTTGGCAGAAAAAGTGGAACCTACTTAATATTAGGTGGGTCATCATAATGTTTTGGCAAATCTGTGTATTTTTATATAATATTAAAGTCTTACTTTTGCTTGATATCAGGATCCTGAAATCTCATGCACGTCAGGACTCAGGTTGTGAAGGAGAAGCAGTACCTTGAGCCAATCAGGGCACTAATGATTTGCACAGTGATGACAGGACTTCTCTGCTTTGTTATCTAAAGGCAGGCTGGGAGTGGTCCTGGGAAAGGTTGTTTGGTTTAAAGGGATATTAAACCCTCAGTTTTTAAGCGCTTTCAGCAGCTAATTTAATCACCTACCAAGTATGGATCTTTTTTATCTTTATATTTATTGCCTATGTTCCAATTTAAAGGGGGTGGTAAACCCAATATTTTTTAAAAGAAATATAACAAACATGGCTATAATTACTTGCTCTGTGCAATGGTTTTGCACAGAGCAGCCCAATCCTCTTCTTCTGGGGTGCCCCACTGGTGCTTCAGGCCCCTCCTGTTCATCAGGTGCCAACACAGAAAGCTGCTTTCCTGGGGGTACCTGTGCAGGCTTGCACCCGAGTCCCACTGCTGTGTCCATTGTCACAGGCAGCGGGACTCAGATCCGCCTCTTGCTCCCGTATCACAGCTTTTGATTGGAGAAATGAGACAGATCGCTGCTCCAGTATATACACCAAAAAGGAAGGGCTGGGTGCTAGCTCCTGCTCGCAACCGTGAACATGTAGACCAAGTGAGAAAAATTATCTGCACACCAACATCCATCCAACAGGTTTATTGAAAGACTGGGTTTTGAAGAAGCACAATGTATGTGTGAAACATCATCGCCCCTTGGTCCGTTGTTTTAGTCCTGGTGGCAGTCTTTCAGTAAACCTGTTGGATGGATGTTGGTGTGCAGATAATTTTTCTCACTTGGTCTACAGCTTTTGATTGACAGCAGTGGGAGCCAATGGCTCCTGCTACTATCAATATGTCCAATGAGGAGAGAGACAGCAGCTGCAGCCACTGCGCTCGTGCACATTGCTGGATCAGATCAGAAAGGGGGAGGGTTCTGGGGGCTGCTACAGCACATAAGGTTTTTACCTTAATGCATAGAATGTTGAAAATTCTTGAGGCTTTACAACCACTTTAAGCTGGCGCTATGAGCAGTTTTCCTGTTGCAGGATGGCTCCTTTCTCTTGCAACATTCTATGAAGTTAACCTTACATTCAACGACTTAAAGTGGTAGTAAACCCAGCCATAAAAAAGTTTAATTTCCGGCATGTGCCGGAAATGCAGCACTCCCATTGGTTGTGCTCTCAACCAAACTGTCAAACCATCCAATGGCTGGTGTCATAATTGATCACATGTGCAGCATCATGGCAGTTGTGGATTAAACAGAGGCAAAGATGGCAGCTACCTTGGCTGAAAACAACAGGAGGGTTTACTTACACTTTAAGTTGTGTCTCTCTACACTGTGTACATCAATAAAAATACAGCCCTGAAGCCTAGAATGGCAAAAGAATTCCCTGTTCCTCTCCCTCCTTCTTCAAACTAACAGACTGGCTGGGGACTTGCTAGCTCTGGAAGTTAAAGTGGTGTTTCACCGAACAAAAAAAAAAGCACGAATGTTCCTACATAAAATTTAAAAAAAATTTGGAAGTTTTTTTTTTTACTCACCTCTAAATGGCTGTTGCTAGGGGGTCCCTCGTAGTCTGCTTCCTTCAGTGCCTGGGCTGGTGACATCACTTCCCCTTGGTGCACGAAGGGCTCAGCTCTGCCCCCTCCCTCTTGTCAATCATCTGGGACACATTACAGGTCCCAGATGACTGAGCGGCCATTCATGGCGCGCGGCACCGCTCGCGCATGCGCAGTGGGTGCCCGGCTGTGAAGACACAGCCGGCGCCCACAGTTGCAATGCTGGTGCTGCCGAATGGGAGGGGGAGACGAGCGGTGCTTCTATCCCCCGCATTGCTGGACCGTGGAACAGGTAAGTGGCCGATTATTAAAAGTCAGCAGCTGCAGGATTTGTGGCTGCTGACTTTTAATTTTGTTTTTAAAATGGGAACTCCTCTTTAAGGAAAGCAGCACTGAGAGAGCAGGAGCCAACAGCATTGCAAGTTGCAAACTGCAAGTGCTGGGTAAGAAATTTACTAAATAGTTTACTGGCGAATGTTTGGGAATGTTTGTTTTATTGCACTGTGTGTTAAGCTAAAAACTCAACAGCTAATACTAATTAAACTGCTCTGTAGTTTGTTAAAGATCCAGAACCTCTTTATTTGTGCTGTTCGGCAGCACTTCCTGGATCACAAGATTGGTTGAGCAGGAATACATTGGCTGCGTATTTTAGCTAGCTTGCAATAAGCATTTGTACCCCCGATTTTGGGCCTATTTCCCCCTTACAGCACCCACAGCCAAGCAAACAGCGATTTTGCAAGCTTCCAGATGGCTCAGTAAACAGTCTATTTGGTGTTTATTTAAGAACAGTTAACTTAGATGGGGATTGGGGGTGCATGGGATACCCAGAACTGAAGAAAAACTGTAATTCCAAACAAACTATTGAGAACCTGCTAAGTATCTGGCTGCTCTAATCTAAACTGTGAACTGTGCTGCGCAACAGTGGGAGTGATAGTGAAGCAGCAACATGGCATACAAGTTCCAAAATGGTTGTTATTAAGACACAGCACCTGGCTGTATTTGCACGGCACCTGGCTGCTCTAGTCCCAAGGTTAAAGATTTAGTGTGCTCTTGGCTGTCTTACTCTGCACTTGAGTTACATCTGGTGCCAAACATGTGAGGTATTGCACTTCAATGTCCTCTCCTTCCCTTAGGGGTGATGGCTGGTTTGTACCCACGCAGTCCTGTTGAGAAACTCCCAGGATGCAGAGTGGCTGCTGTCTTGGCATTTCTCCTGGACATGCTGTTTCTGGCTTGGCTAGGAGTCTACAGCTAAGGCAGCCTAGCTGAAACCTACACTGGGTGAGTTTCTGGAGCTCTCTTCCCTTCCTCCTTTCTGCATTTTCTCTTTTCTACCCCAAGGGGCAGAGCCCCCCAGCACAGGGGCCCCCTCCAGTCAGCTGGACCCTGGACTCTGCACACAGACTGTACGGCCTCAGAATATTTATGGGTTGTTTCCCCACATTCTGAGCCCACCTTCCCAGGGATTAGTAGAAGCTTCATAAATATTCAGACTGTAGCCTCTGTCCCCCCCACCCAATATATTCTGGATATTTCCAGTGAGTTCCAGAAGGCAGGGGAAGGTAACATAGCCACAGCCTGTGAAGCACTGCATAGCCTCCTAAACACAATTAACCCCATGCTCCTTTTCTTACAGAGGAGCTAACCAAAATTACTAGTAAACTAGGAGGATGTTGCACACGGAAGCAGAAAATGCTGACACACAGTTGGCTTATTATTATTATTATACAGAATTTATATAGCGCCAACAGTTTATGCAGCGTTTTACAATATAAAAAGGAGACAATACAGTTATAATACAATAAAATACAAGAGGATTAAGAGGGCCCTGCTCAGAAGAGCTTACAATGTAATAGGGTGGAGCAGGTGGTACAAAAGGTTGTAACTGTGGGGAATGAGCTGATGGAAGTGGTAGAAAATTAGTTGGAGATGTGATAGGCTTTCCTGAAGAGATGAGTTTTCAGGGATCGCCTGAAGGTAGCAAGAGTAGGGGAGATAGCTGGACAGGTGGAGGTAGCGAGTTCCAGAGGATGGGAAAAGCTCTGGAGAAATCCTGGAGACGAGCATGAGAGGAGGAGACAAGAGAGCTTGAGAGTAGGAGGTCTTGAGAAGAGCAGAGAGGACGATTTGGGTGATATTTGGAGACAAGATTGGTGATGTAGCTTGGGACAGAGCTGTGAATGGCTTTATATGTTGTGGTTAGTATTTTGAATTTAATTCACTGGGTGATTGGGAGCCAGTGTAGGGATTGGAGGAGAGGGTTGGCAGACACTGAGCGGTTGGTAAGGTGGATAAGTCTGGTAGCAGCATTCATGATAGACTGAAGAGGGGATAGCCTATGGAGAGGCAGGCCAATAAAAAGGGAGTAGAAATAGTCAAGGCGAGAGATAACAAGGGAGTGAATGAGGAGCTTGGTGTTTTCATTTGTTAAAAAGGGGCACATTTTATAGATGTTACGGAGGTGAATTCTATAAACCTTTGACAACGATTGGACTTGGAGCTGAAATGACAAGTCAGAGTCTAGGATTACACCTAGTACCCTGGCGTGAGGGGAGGAACTGATAGTTGCATTGTTGATTTTGATGGAAAAGTCATGGAGGTGGGCACGGGCGGGGGGGAATATTAATAGCTCAGTTTTAGAGAGATTTAGTTGAAGGAAGTGGTGCAACATCCATGCTGATATGTCAGTTAGTAAGTTAGTAATGCGAGAGGAGACTGAAGGAGTGAGGTGAGGAGTAGACAGATAGATTTGTGTGTCATCGGCATATAAGCGATATTGGAAGCCATGGGCGGTTATCAAGTGACCGAGGGAGGAGGTGTAGATAGAGAAGAGAAGGGGTCCAAGAACAGAGCCTTGGGGGACCCCCACAGAAAGGGGCAATGGAGAGGAGGAGACAGAGTTGTAGGTGACACTGAAGGAGCGCTGTGATAGATTGGCAGAGAACCAGGATAGAGAAGAATCTCGGAGGCCAAGGGAATGGAGTTTATTGAGAAGGAGCGGGTGGTAAACAGTATTAAAGGCCGCAGAAAGGTCAAGTAGTAGGAGTATGGAGTACTGGCTGTTGGTTTTAGCAGTTAGTATATTGTGAGTTTTAGTAAGGCAGTTTCCGTGGAGTGCTGCAAGCGAAAGCCAGACTGTAAGGGGTCAAGAAGGTTATTTTCACTGAGGTAGGAGCTAAGATGGAGCTAAGGCTTATTGTACACATTATTCTGCTATGCAATTCTGGATGGATTGTCTTGATTAATATAAAAATATATAAAGAGACATTGTACACTTATGCCGCGTACACACGGTCGGACTTTCTATCCTACTTGGTCCGGCACACTTTCCGACGGACTTTGTCCGCCAGGTGCGCCGGACTTTAAAACGGACGGACTTGCCCACACACCCCCGGACTTTCCGGCGGGCTAAGTCCGCCCGTCTTTCCGACGGACTTTCGCCGGAGTTCCGGCGGACTTTCAGAATGAACGGACTTGCCCACACACGGACAAGTCCGTTCATTTTGAACGTGACTCAGGTGCGACGGGACTAGAAAAGGATGTCAATCTTGCCGCTTTTATCGGCGAGATTGACACCTTGCGAGCCCCGTCGCGGGGCATACCAGGCCCTTAGGTCTGGTATGGATTATAAAGGGAACCCCCTACGCCAAAAAAACGGCGTGGGGTCCCCCCTAAAATCCATACCAGACCCCGATCCGAGCACGCAGCCTGGCCGGTCAGGAAAGGGGGTGGGGACGAGCGAGCACCCCCCCCTCCTGAGCCGTACCAGGCCGCATGCCCTCAACATGGGGGGTGGGTGCTTTGGGGGAGGGGGGCGCCCTGCGGGGCCCCCCCACCCCAAAGCACCTTGTCCCCATGTTGATGAGGACAAGGGCCTCTTCCCGACAACCCTGGCCGTTGGTTGTCGGGGTCTGCGGGCGGGGGCTTATCAGAATCTGGGAGCCCCCTTTAATAAGGGGGCCCCCAGATCCCGGCCCCCCACCCTATGTGAATGAGTATGGGGTACATGGTACCCCTACCCATTCACCTAGGGAAAAATTGTAAGTAATAAAACACACTACACAGGTTTTTAAAATATTTTATTAAACAGCTCCGGGGGGGGATCTTCCTCCGGCTTCGGGGGTCTTCTTCCGGCTTCGGGGGTCCCTCCGCTTCATCTTCTCCCGGCGTCCGGTTGGTTCTTCCCCGCTCTCTTCTCCCGGTGTTCCTGTTCTTCGGCCGGCTCCTCTGCTGTCTTCAAGTAGCTCTCTTGCCAGCAGAGGTCCGGACTTCTGGGCTTCTGGGCTTCTGGGCTTCTCTTCCCCAGATGTTGACACGACGCTCTCTCCTGCTGGACTGCTCTCCGAGGGCTGCGTTGTGACTTATATAGGCGGAGACCCCGCCCCCTTTTGATGTCACAGTCCCTGGGCATGCTGGGACTGTGACGTTTTAGGGGGCGTGGTCAACATCACCCAGTGACCACGCCCCCTAAAACGTCACAGTCCCAGCATGCCCAGGGACTGTGACATCAAAAGGGGGCGGGGTCTCCGCCTATATAAGTCACAACGCAGCCCTCGGAGAGCAGTCCAGCAGGAGAGAGCGTCGTGTCAACATCTGGGGAAGAGAAGCCCAGAAGCCCAGAAGTCCGGACCTCTGCTGGCAAGAGAGCTACTTGAAGACAGTAGAGGAGCCGGCCGAAGAACAGGAACACCGGGAGAAGAGAGCGGAGAAGAACCAACCGGACGCCGGGAGAAGATGAAGCGGAGGGACCCCCGAAGCCGGAAGAAGACCCCCGAAGCCGGAGGAAGATCCCCCCCCGGAGCTGTTTAATAAAATATTTTAAAAACCTGTGTAGTGTGTTTTATTACTTACACTTTTTCCCTAGGTGAATGGGTAGGGGTACCATGTACCCCATACTCATTCACATAGGGTGGGGGGCCGGGATCTGGGGGCCCCCTTATTAAAGGGGGCTCCCAGATTCTGATAAGCCCCCGCCCGCAGACCCCGACAACCAACGGCCAGGGTTGTCGGGAAGAGGCCCTTGTCCTCATCAACATGGGGACAAGGTGCTTTGGGGTGGGGGGGCCCCGCAGGGTGCCCCCCTCCCCCAAAGCACCCACCCCCCATGTTGAGGGCATGCGGCCTGGTACGGCTCAGGAGGGGGGGGGCGCTCGCTCGTCCCCACCCCCTTTCCTGACCGGCCAGGCTGCGTGCTCGGATCGGGGTCTGGTATGGATTTTAGGGGGGACCCCACGCCGTTTTTTCGGCGTAGGGCGTTCCCTTTATAATCCATACCAGACCTAAGGGCCTGGTATGCCCCGCGCTCACCGCAATAGGAAAATTTGTTTTTCCTATTGCAGAGAGCGCGAGATGCAATACCCTGCCCTCGCGTCGCATCTGGTCCGTCGGACCAGCCTACACACGAGCGGGCTTTCCGTCGGACCAGCACACACACACGAGCGGACTTTCCGCCCGAAACTGAGTCCTACGGAAAGATTTAAAACTTGTTTCAAATCTAGGTCCGGCGGGCTTTTGGGAAGAAGTCCGCCGGAAAAGTCCGCCGCCGCCCACACACGGGCGGATTGTCCGGCACACTCTGGTCCGCCGGACCAAGTATGCCGGAAAGTCCGACCGTGTGTACGCGGCATTAGACTTTTATATCAAACAGGCAATTCCAGTTTCTCTTTAGTCTGTCTAGGATTGTGATTTATACATTAGAACTATGGATGTTCAAGTTAAATAGTTAGGTGACTCTTCATAGTTGTGTATGCATTGTGAAATGTCATCATGCTGTGTACGGAGGATCTCAGATACCATTGTTTTATGTAATCAGTCATTTTTAATTCAATTGAGCCTTGCTAAAAGATGTCTGGATTATTCTTAAATGGACTTACAAACATGGCCATACTGACTTCCTAGTGTGTAGAGATTTCAGGCTGGCTATTAACAGCTGAAATTGGCAAGCAACATTCAAACTTTCAAATTTCACTTATTTGAATGAATGAATTGTATAGCACTACCTTTGCAAACTGAATCGCCTCCAGGCACTTTTTGCCACCAGTGTCCATCTGCGGTATTATGCGGTCCTGACACGCTTATGAACACATACACATATTTGGCCATTTTTTTTTTGACGGGACCTAATTAACCTACCAGCAAGTCACAGACACAGGGAGAACATGCAAACTCCAAGCAGATGGTGTTGTGGTCAGGATTTGAACCAGCGACCCTATTGCTACGAGGTGAAAGTGCTAACCAATACACCACTGTGCTGTCCTCACTTATTTCATCCATGATAAGAGCCTCCATGGTTATTGACACTTGTTATCACAGGGATCATATCAAATCTTCAGTTGGGCCCAGTTGTCCATTGTCATTGATGGGTGAGACTTTCAGTGGGTCCTTCTAACCCAAAGAATTGGAAATATGTCTCTGCTAATCGTTTTTAGGAAGGTATCAGACCTTTAATGGTCACCCTAAATAAAATACATTTTCATTTATGTTAAAATGTAAGCATTCCTGGAGATTCTATGTGATTGTTGATATCTCTTCTAGGATGACAGAAAGAAGAACAATATTGCCATAGCAACTAGCCAGACACATACTATTTGTTTTCTTACCCACACTGGAAAAATGACACTTGAGGATGTGCTTTTGCAAGATGAGAACTCACCATTAAGGGACTCTGGTGAGACCTTGAGCAGCTCTGACAGCAATATGATGCTTAAAGCCCAACTCCACACAGCCCCACTGCATGGGTAACCTGCTCATTTTATCTCGGATTAAATACAGCGCCTATACTCACCACATTCTTTCATCCTCTAGAAAATGTCTCTCCTCCACATCCAGTGGTGAACTGTTCCTGGCGTCATCACATCCAGAGCCAGTCTATGGATGTGATGACATTAGGAACAGTCCAACGCACAAGACCCCTGGACTGCGAGGAGCAGAAGCCCAAGGAACTCATCTTGCGCTGAAAGGATTGGAGGATTAGGTGAGAAAATCTTTGCTCTCCAACCCCTAGACCAAAATGAGCAGTTAACTCATGCACAGCCCCACTGCATATTAGCCGCTTGCCGACCGCGCTATAGCCGAATGATGGCTGCAGCGCGGTCGGATAACTCTGGGAGGGCGTACATTGCCGTCCTCCCAGAATCGCGCTTCCGTGCACCCCCTGGGGTGCGCACCTGGGAATATCCATGACCGCCAGGGCCAGAGGGCCCGGCGCATCACAGATCACGGTAAATGGTCGCTGACAGTGGCCGTTTACCTCTTGATCGCTCCGTCAAGTGACGGAGTGATCACTTGTAAACAAACTGGCGTCACGTCTGGTTCCTCTCTCCCCTCTCTGTATCAATCAGTACAGAGAGGAGAGAGATCAGAGGCAGCAGCACTGTGGGCTGGATGTGCAGTGCCCACAGCGCTGATATGTGACAACTCCAGCCATCCATGCTCAGCCATCCATCCTCATTAATACTCAGCCATCAATCCTCATAAATACTCAGCCATCCATCGTCAGCAATACTCATCCATCCATCCATCCTCAGCAATACTCATCCATCCATCCATCCTCATCAATACTCAGCCATCCATCCTCATCAATACTCAGCCATCCATCCATCCTCAGCAATACTCATCCATCCATCCTCAGCAATACTCTTCCATCATCCTCAGCAATACTCATCCATCCATCCGTACTCATCAATACTCATCCATGCTCAGCCATCCATCCATACTCAGCAATACTCATCCATCCATTCATGCTCAGCCATCCCATCCACACCCAGCCGTATTCAGCCGTACCCAGCCATACTCAGCCGCACTCAGCCGCACCCAGCCATACTCAGCCGCACTCAGCCACACTCAGTGTCACCCAGCCATACCCAGCCACACTCAGCCATACCCAGCCACACTCAGCCGTACCCAGCCGCACTCAGCCGCACTCAGCCCTACCCAGCCGCACTCAGACGCACCCAGCCATACTCAGCCAGACCCAGCCGCACTCAGCCGTACCCAGCTGCACTCAGCCGCACTCAGCCATCAACAGCTGGACCCAGCCGCACTCAGCCACACCCAGCCGTACCCAGAAGTACCGAGCCGTACTCAGCCGCACTCAGCCGCACCCAGCCGAACCCAGCCATACTCAGCCGTACCCAGCCATACCCAGTCGCACCCAGCCGTACTCAGCCATACCCAGCTGTACCCATCCATACCCAGCCGCACCCAGCCATACTAAGCCGTACTCAGCCGTACTCAGCCGTACCCAGTCGTACCCATCCATACCCAGCCGCACCCAGCCATACTCAGCCCTACCCAGCTGTACTCAGCCGTACTCAGGCATACTCATTCCTGCTCAGCCATCCCCATCCACGGCTCATCCATCCCCATTCATGCTCATCCATGCCACATCAGTTCTCATCCATGACACTACAGTGCCTCACAAACGTGTAATAGGTAGTCAAATTAGATTTGACATTTATGTCCCTAGAACCCCTGATGGTGCTCCCTGCATATTGGGCCTCTCTATGTGGCCAGGCTGTGTAAAAGTCTCCCACATGTGGTATCGCCGTACTCAGGAGGAGTAGAAGAATCTATTTTGGGGTGTAATTTTTGGTCCATACATGCTATTTGTTAGAAATATTGTATAAATGGACAACTTTGTGTAAAAAAAATGCGTTTTCATTTTCTTTACACATTTTCCAAAAACCTGTAGAAAAAAATGACATGTTCAAAAGACTCATTATGCCTCATAGATTATACATTGAGTTGTTTTCTTTCCAAAATGGGGTCATTTTTGGGGTGTTTCCATTGTCCTGGTGCTCCAGGGCCTTCAAAAGTGTAAGAGGTAGTCAATAAATTATATGTATAATTTATGCTCCTAGAACACCTGATGGTGCTCCTTGCATGTTGGGCCTCTGTATGTGGCCAGACTGTGTAAAAGTCTCACACATGTGGTATTGCTGTACTCAGGAGGAGTAGCAGAATGTGTTTTGGGGTGTAATTTGTGCTATGCATATGCTGTGTGTGATAAATAACCTGCTAATACAACAGTTTTGTGAAAAAAAAGAAAGAAAAAAAATTTGATTTTGCAAAGAGTTGTGGGAAAAAATTACAACTTTAAAAAACTCACCATGCCTCTTACTAAATACCTTGGAATGTCTACTTTCCAAAAAGGG
Organism: Aquarana catesbeiana; assembly: GCF_042186555.1. Taxonomy (NCBI): domain Eukaryota; kingdom Metazoa; phylum Chordata; class Amphibia; order Anura; family Ranidae; genus Aquarana; species Aquarana catesbeiana. The sequence goes on along the minus strand of NC_133328.1, from coordinate 595,495,360 downwards.
GTCATTTGTGGGGTATTTGCACTTTCCTGGCTTGTTATGGTCTCAAGAAATGAGATAGGCCGTCAGTGTATCAGGTATGATCAATTTTCAGAGATTGGCACCATAGCTTGTGGACTCTATAACTTTCACAAAGACCAAATAATATACACTGATTTGGGTTATTTATACCAAAGATATGTAGCAGTATAAATTTTGACCAAAATTTATGAAGAAAAATTACTAATTTTCAAAATTTTATAACAGAAAGCAAGAAAAATTCATTTTTTTACAGAATTTTCAGTCTTTTTTCTTTTATGGCACAAAAAAAAAAACCCAGCAGGGATTAAATAACACCAAAAGAAAGCTCTATTTGTGTGATAAAAAAAGGACACAAATTTCATATAGGTACAGTGTTGCATGACTGAGTAATTGTCATTCAAAATATGAGAGCACCGAAAACTGAAAATTGGTCTGGTTAGGAAGGGGGTTTAAGTGTCCAGTGGGTAAGAGGTTAAAAAAAAAAAACTATTTGCCTGGAGTTGGGCTTTAATTTGAATGGAGCTTCTTGTGCATTAGCACAGGTGAATGTGTACAAATGTTGACTATGTGGGCAAGCATTTAGGGTAAAATAAAGGCTTTAAAAAGAAAAAAGCGTGAACATGAATATGTTAAAAGATTGTCCAGAAAATAAATCTTATAACAGCATAGGTCTGTTTGGCTTTTTCACATGGGCAGTCCAGTCAGGTCCACCCATCATTTTTAGAGACCTATTTAGAAGCTCTATTGAAATATTGAAAAATTGAAAAGGTCTGTGTGCTTTTCCATTTTTTCAGTTAAAGCGGTGTTTCAGCCGCGATTTTTTTTTTTTTTTTTTAAGTCAGCAGCTACAAACACTGTAGCTGCTGACTTTTAATAAGGACACCTACCTGTCCAGGGAGCCCACGATGTTCCCCCCCCGAGGCTGATCTGTCCATCGGATCGGGTGGCGGCGCCGCCATCTTAACGTAGGGAAACAGGCAGTGGAGCCTTGCGGCTTCACTGCCCGTTTCCTACTGCACATGCGCAAGTCACGCGGCGCTTTGTGAATGGCCCTGTTGTTTTCTGAGACACACACATGTCCCAGAAGACAACGGGTAGCTTGTCGAAGAGGAGGAAGCGCTGCGGAATAGGAAGAGGCAGATTAGGAAGATTGCCTAGCAACAGTAAGTAAAACATTTTTTTTCAATTTTTTTTTATATTTTTCTTGAGAATGTTAATGTATTTTTTTTATTTTAGGGTGGACCTCCACTTTATTGTTACAAATCAGAGGTAATCTAAAGTAAACTGTTCTTAAAGAGACACCTTCAACATCTAAAATCATATAGGCACATTCTGAGCTGTAAAAATAGAAAAAAAAAAACACCTATATCTGGTCCCTTTTTTTTATCATCTGGGCCTTCATTTCAGAGCAATTGGATGTGTCTATGGCTTCCGCTGCTCCACCCTGGTGAAGTCACCAAAGCTCCTTGCTCAGCCTGACCTCTCCTCTTAGAAGATTAATAAGAATTCTGCAAGTGCAAGCAGACCCCTCTTTAACCAGAGATCACTCCAGCCTCCAAATTCAGTAGCAAGGAGTTCTAGTTACATAAGTATGGGGAAGCAGCTCCAGAATTACAACGTTCTGACACTTCCGAGTAGTATGTTCCACAGCTCATAACCCAAGGTACAGACTGAAAGAGGCAAGTAACTAGCTATGAGTGCTCCTTTTTTATTTTTACAGCACTGAATGTGCATATATAGTTTTAGATGTGGCAATTGAGTTAATTTACCAAAGCCAAATGGAATTTTCACTTTCCTAGGGCTTAGTGGAGGAAGTTGAGCTCTGCTGACTTCCATCATCCAATCATGCAAAGCAAAACAATTTTTTTTTATTCCTTGCACATAATTGGGTATTCTTTGCAAAGCTTAATATTCACTAGCACTCACAAAGCTAAGGAGAATTCCTTTGCAAAATGAACAGCCTGTTACCTTTAGTAAATCAATCTCAATGCGTCCAAAGAAGATCTAAATCTAATTTCTAAAATATTGCATGTTGGTGTAATTTCAAGAGTTGTTTTTTATATTTTTAAAGCTTTTATTAAAAGAATACCTGGTGATCCTGGCCAAAAATGTGAGCTTCAGGCATATTGTGCAGTCTGCCTGTTCTAGACTGAAATCTCAAAAAAGTATTAAAATGTAAAATCAGCTCTGCCCTGAACTCCTGAACACTTGCTTCTTATGTTATGGAGATGAAGAGAGGTCAAAATCAGAAGGGTGACAATGCTGCTCATCCATAAATACAGGACATTTTTATTTTTAAATGAAGATGGATTTACCTTGAATGAATTGAATCCTTCACAGGTAAAGAATTCATGCCATGGTGACTTTACGAATGAATAAAGAGAAGATTATGTATGATGTCCAAGGTGAGACATAAATACCGTGCCCCTGGTTTTCATTTGAGAAAAGCTGGTCAGCCACCCTATTATTAATATTACTATTATTAATAATCAAAATATGAAAATGATTGATGGTGTGCACAGTCCTATTGAGATGTTTCTGTTTTGTGTTTCTTTGGAAATTTCTTCTCTGCTTTGTAGGATGGTGGCATTGTTTGTCTGTCTTTGTTAGCCTGTCTCAGGAATTCTTCCTTTTCCTAGATCATTTACTATCTACCAAGGTGGAAGGTATTATAAAGATTTCACATTTGAGAGGACAGAGAGGAAAATATATAATTAAAACTTCTCATTAAGACATACACATGAAGCTCATTTTATTGTAATTAATGCACAGTAGTTGAAACATGTCAGTTGGTCCTATGAGGAGGACTTTAACATACTCCAGTATGAATATCTATGGCTGGGAGTTTTCTTGGATTGCGAACTCTATGATGTGAAATCATGGTGAAGAAGTGTTATGTTTCGATTGGCTGATATTTCAGGTTTTGGACTTGGATTTCTTAATTGATGCCTGTTTTGCTGATTACAACAGCCTTTTCTTATGCGTTCTAGAAAGAGAATGACTAGCTTTAAAGTTCCAAATTGCCTTTATCTTTTAATGACCAGCACATTTTAAACATAAAAAGCATCTGAAATACTTACCCTCTGTTACTGATCCAGCACTGCTCCTTTATGCCCAGTGTCATTTAATCCACTTCCTATGAGCCCATGGTGTCATAACTCCACTCATCTTCCTGGCAGTAGCAGCTAGTGTTTTTTTTTTGAGGGGGGGGGGCCTGGTCAGTCCGGCACTTACCCCATCTAGGTGGCAGGTGGCAGAAGGCGGGCAGCAGCTCCTGTGTACTATCCTCCATCACGGCAGCTTCTGTCGTGCGGCTCCTCCCCTCATCCTAGGTGTCCAATAGGAATGTCTGTCCTTTCAGCCAGTCAAGTGACGGGTCTCAAAACCCACTTCCTGATTGGCTGGGAGGAGGATCAATGTACAATAACGAATATTCATTCGCTATTGTTACACACCTGGGTGGACTCGGTTTGCATTCTCTGCGCCCCAAGCCCACACTATTTTGAAGCCTATTAGAGCCTCTGGCTCTAATTAGGTGCTACAAAAAAAACACGCCCCCATTGGAATCCATGCATCCTGCAAGGGGCCGGATGCATGAATAGGGGGGGGGTGCCCGTGCGCCCTTAATGGATGGGCCGCCCCTGCTTCCTGGACTTAGAAGACAGACAGCAGAACCATGCCATTGCTAACATTAAGTATTTAAAATAGTATTTTATAGAGCTGAGTGTGCTTTAATTGGTGAGCCATTTACCTCCTCTGAGTCCTGAAACTGTTATAAATCTTTATCTATCTATCTATCTATCTATCTATCTATCTATCTATCTATCTATCTATCTATCTATCTATCTATCTATATTTCTGTGTATGTACGTGTGTTAAAAAATATATGGGATTTTAACAAAGTTGAGATAGCTGGCCTTTAACCCCCTACCCATATGACAAACTGTAAGCTAACAAGGTTTGTAAAATATAAAAAGATATTTTATACTGAAGATCAAAGTAGTTCTAAAGGCTGAAGGTTTTTTCACCTTAATGCATTCTCTGCATTAAGGTAAAAAACCTTTTGAGTGAAGCTCCCCCCATCCCCTTATACTTACCTGAGCCCGATCTCAATCCAGCGATGTGCATGAGAGCAGCAGCTCTCTCTGCTTTCTCCCTCCTCATAGTCTCAGACACAGCAGTGGGAGCCATTGGCTTTCTCTACTGTCAATCACAGCCAGTGAAGAGGGAGCGGGGGATGAACCGTGCTCTGTGTGTCTATGAGCACACAGAGTCAGTTCAGGTGCGAGCCCACACAAATACTCCTATAGCAAACGGCTTGGGGCATGGGACCCAAGAAAAGGAAGATCGGGCTGCTCTGTGCAAAACCATTGCATAAGGCAGGTGAGTATAACATGTTTGGTATTGTTATAAGAAAAAAAAAAGGGGTTTACAATCACTTTAAACATAGCATCAAATAAAAAATATTATTACCATGCTGCATCTATAATTTTCTTTCAGTTTTTGAATTTGCAAGGGTGAACTTATAGGAGAAGTATGGGGTCTTAAAAAAAAACAACATGCATACTGACCTCCATGCTGCACCATTCCTGTAATGCTGCAGCTGTGCCCCGTTGGCTCTAAGCCTGAGAACGAAGTGATCACATAACCACTGTTCTTGGTCTTCCAGTGACTGTCAGAAGCTCTCTTTTCTGCCCCCCCCTACCCAAGTGCTCTCCTCTTCCACTCCCACTGAGAGCCAGAGCCAACTGCTAATCAGGCATCCAGGTGGATCCCAACAATATGATTGGGATCCCTCCAGAGCCTGAAGAAACTCCTTGAAGTCAGTAGATAGTGGGAGAGTCACTCAGAAGAAAAATATGGCCCAAAAAACTTTGGCCATACTTCTCTTTTAAATTTCATACTGAAAAGTCTGATACTGAAGCAACCATGAACATACATTATATTACTGTAATCAGATCAGTGCCATATACATTTTCTCTGGTTCCTGTAAGTTTTTGTATTCTACAGATTGCTTTACTTTATTAAGTAGAGTAAGTAAAAAGGAAAATTTACTTTTCAACAGTGCTATAACTTTTTTGATCTTATTGTTGTTTATTTATTTTTCTATTTATTTTTTAATTTAAATATACAGAGCAAAGTAAAAAAATGAAATATATCCATACATATGTACAAAAAGCATACAGTAAGCAACCCCACTGAACAAAATTAAACTTCCATATCTAATAACTTTAACCATGTTTTTTTTTTAAGTGTTTGTTACCCCAAAATTTCATATTTCTGATATGTGCCTGCTGTACCATGTACTTGTAGGTAAAAGTATCCTGCTCTCTTTGTATTGCTTCCTTTGAGTGAAATCCCTGGTGCTCTCTGCTTTACTATTAAAAACTGACCACACTAAGCAGGGCAACACATGGTGGTCAGTTCTCCAGCTATGCTGGGAACTCAATGTGCTCTCCTCCAATGATCAGACTTGTCCTGACATGCCTCCCCTGCACAGCCATTCCCTGGGAAGCTCAGTGTACTGTTGCTTCCTCTCCCCCAGCTCTAATGTAGCTGGGGACATAGGGAATGTGATCACTAATAAAAAAGGGAAAAAAGGTATTTCTGATGTTTTTTTTATATCTATACACAAATGTTTTGCTTTTCATTTCAATCTTAAACTGATTGGATTGTTTTAAAAGGTGATCGTTTACAATCACTTTAAATATGGAAGGGTGGAATGTACAGTGTGACCTTGTTTGTAATCTTCTCCCAAATGCATACAAGTGAAGTATCCAGCCTTTTTAATGTGAAGGGTTTACCGTTTGCCAAAGCTCCGCTGTCAGGAATCTAGCTTGAGGTTATAAATAACTTATTTTTTGTCTGAATTTGAATAGTTTCCATTCTGGTATCTGAACAAAGCTAATTTGACAGTTTTAAGATTTTGAAGATCAAGTACTTTCTTGCAACATTTAAAACTTAAACTCTTTGTCCAGAATGGCCGGATCTTTTCATGTTTCTGTCAAATAAGCATAAAAGAGCCAATGATAAATGGAATTGGATTGTATACTCTACTCTAGTTGTGCCCCATGCAGAGCCATGTATGTTGCTTCCTAAGCTCTGGACAGGTTCATGACCAAAAAGTCTGAAATCTTGTTTGTGAGTTTTTAAATAATTCTACATAATTTTATGTCATATGCATTTTTCTAGCTTTTTACACTAAATATTATTACAACTCTATCCACGTGCATCTGTTAGCAGAGCCTCAGAAAGCTATGCTCCTGAGCCTAATTAGTTTAATACATAGGGATAGACAAACTGAGCCTGCTGCTTTTGCTGTGTTAAGTTTTTTTTTTTTATAACTATAAGGCAGGGTTCACACTATTGTGAATTGAATGCGGGTTTCCCCTCATACAATTTGCAAGCCAGGGGATTGTGACCAGCTCTCTATGGAGCCGATTCACACATCTGCTGAATGGCTCTAGTGCAAATTGCACTGAAGTCCTTTGCATCTTCTGGTCCATTTCAGGTCCAAATTCAGCCAAAAAGTTGGACCGAAATTGGATATGAAACAGTGAACAGGGACGCACCAAACCCCTGCTGTGAGTTACATCGTACTGCAGTGTGAACTCAGCCTAATGGTTGACTCTCTACTTTATTATCTAACATCAACATCCCCTCTGAGGGGGGGGGATATATATATATATATATATATATATATATATATATATACACACCGTATTTATCGGCGTATAACACGCGCCGGCGTATAACACGCTCCCCAAGGAAAAAAACTTTCAATGCAGCCTTATCAGTGTCATTTGCAGCCTTGGTGTCATTTGCAGCCTTGCAGTCATTGGCAGCCTTGGTGTCATTTGCAGCCTTGCAGTCATTTGCAGCCTTGGTGTCATTTGCAGCCTTGCAGTCATTTGCAGCCTTGGTGTCATTTGCAGCCTTGTCAGTGCCCATCTGCAGCCTTATCAGTGCCCATCTGCAGCTTTGTCAGTGTCCATTTGCAGCCTTGCCCAGGCTGCAGTTAAACTGCAGTGACATGTCAGTGTCTCTGCAGCTTGAAAATGGCACCGCCGAGTACACAGAGCCGGTCCTGTGTATCTCGGCGGCTCTCGACCGCTTTCGGCTCCTCTCGAGTCCTGCCCGGGATGGGCGTGACTGTGAGCAGAGCCGAGCGCCGCCCATATACATAGATAGCCTCAGCTAGGTTTGGCTAGATCCACTCACAGTTACGCCCAGTCCCTGTGTCCATCATAGGGCGGGACTGGGCGTGACTGTGAGCGGAGCTAGCCGAACTTAGCCGAGAACACTCGGCTATCTATGTATATTGGCGGCCGTTGCTCACTCCGCTCACAGTCAGGGGGAGGATCAGCGGGGATCGGCGTATAACACACCTGCGATTTTCTGCTGTCCTGCTTTTTAGAAGGCTTCTATTATCATATATTCTTCTCAAAAAGTTTTATATACTGAAACTTTTGGGAATTTAAAATAATTAGAAACCTGTTTTTGGCTTCAGTCTTTCCTAAATTGATTTCTTTTTGCAACTTTTATTACATTCCTAATATTTTATTAATGCACTTCCATACCCTTCAACCTACGGGGATTAAATGTTTTAATTTATTGCCGTCTCATATCTAAACCTTTCCTGGTTAGCCATATGGGCTTCCTTCAATTTCGAAGGAATGTTGTACCCCTGGAGAATGCATTGGCTTCAGCATCTATTAGAAGGAATTTTTAAATGTTCCCCATATCAAACCAACATAGTTATTTGATGGTAGGTAGGTTTCCTTCTACTCTTAGAAATTGTTCCCACATGAAATGTACTGTAGTTCCTTGAATATCTAAAAAGGATCAGTAAAATAACCGAAAACAAAGAAGAGAACTCACACTTTTTCAAACTCCTGCAACTACGAAGATGCCAAGGCTGAATTTTTTTTAACATCTAACATACTTCTGGTAACTGTATGTCAAATCCCTGGTCCCCCACTGCCCTCAGTGATTTAATTTGCCACATCCTGCATTGTTACTATGCCCTGTATTGATTTAGGGGCAAGTAGGTGAAACAATGGAGCACAGAGGGAGACCAGGAATCTGACACTCCAGGAAGTGTCAGATTCTGAAGATTGTCTTTGTTTCTATAATACAGTAGTAAGAACTGAAGAAGATGTAAGAATACATTTTCTTCTTTGAAGGGGACTCTGTGTTTTTAACTAATATTCTAGCAACAGGGCTACTTTAAAGTAGGTTTAAATATTCTGCATTTCATAGCAATGTCTTTATTTAAAGAAAATATCCTTTCTCTGTCTACAAGTCTGTGGGGTTGATTTACTAAAAATAAAGATTACTAACTGAAATTGAACCATATTGAGGTCACTGTTGTCTAAAAGATAACAGAACTGCACATTTGATGTTATGTCTGGTCTGTTAAAGATGATCAGTTTTAGTGGGGCTTGCTATCTAGTTGATTCACCCACCATGTGTTGGTGTAGGATAATTGTTTTGTAGATATAAACTCCACATCGTTCACTGTAAGCACATGCTTTAAGTCCCTGTTGATGTCTGGATAGCTGAAATCACACACATAAAATATTGTATTTCTCCCTCTTGCTTTTTTATTTTGTAGCAAAATGTGATCTTTACCACATACATTATTGTAAGGTGGGCTTATAATCCAAATACGTACTTTAGAATTACTCTCTTCAGTTTTTGCTGTCATAGGCTTCACAAATACCTTTATTTATTGCTGGGCTCACACAAGACTTTACAAACACCTCCCCAATTTTCCTTTTGAAAACACACTAAAGCTGTCCAGATTCATTATCCATTTATAGCTGTCATCCAGCCAGGTTTCTGCTCTATTCAGTATATCATAATTGTCATTTACCAGCAATTCCAGTTCACTATATTTGTTTGGAAGAATGCTTGCAGTTCCACATATATGTTTTAACTTTTACCGTCATTTCATTTTTTAGTAGCCCATGCACCCTTTTTTAGCTCCTAATGGTCTTGCTATTCCTGTTACCCATTGTACACCCTTTGTTGCTTATAATGCACATCCACTACTTCTCTATTGTGACCACCTTTCTTTTGAAACTCCCCCATGTAACCTGAAGCAGTATTGTTTGTAGCTACCAGGAGAACTGTTTAGATTCAAGTCATTGAACTTAAAGTGGTTCTAAAGGCTCAAGGTTTTTTACCTTTGTGCATTCTATGCATTAAGGTAAAAAAACCTTCTCTGTGCAGTATCTCCCTCAGCCCCCCCTTAATACTTACCTGAGCCCCATCCTGATCCAGCGATGTGCACATGTCCCTTTGCTGCTGTCAATCACAGCCACTGAGCCAATCAGGAGAGAGAGGGGCGGGACCAAGCCGTAGCTCTAAGTATGAATGGACAGCTTGGGTGCCCCATTGCAAGTTTCTTGCTCTTGAGGCACTCAAAAGGAGGGAGGGGCCAAGTGCACCAGCGAGGGACCCAAGAATAGGAGGATCGGGGCTACTCTGTGTAAATCCACTGCACAGATCAAGTAAGTATGACATATTTGTTATTTTAGAAAAAAGAGAGACTTTAATATCATAATTCCTCCACTTCGTTATATGTCAGTACTTTGACGTTAAGTACTGGGTTATGGCAGCAGATATCTACCTTAACCCCTATTTTCTCTGAAACAGCAGGCGGCCCGCTTTCAGATAAAAGTGGTCTCTGCTGCAGATTCACCACAAGATCACGTTTATCGGCGGCGGGAGAGCTGCCCCCCTCCTGCCGCTTTCTATTCATCTCCGCCAGTTACCGGAGCCATCGGAAGCCACGGAGACAATCCAATCCTTTCCCCTCTGAGGCACTGTGTATGTAAGTCAAGCCCGCATATGTAAATGGTGTTCAAACCATACATGTGAGGTATTGTCATGATCGTTAGAGCGAGATCAATAATTCTACGACCTCCTCTGTAACTCAAAACTGGTAACCTGTAGAAATTTTTAAACATTGCCTATGAAGATTTTTAAGTGTCAAAGCTTGCCGCCATTCCATGAGCAGGCGCAATTTTGAAACATGACATGTTGGTTGTCAATTCACTCATCATAACATTATCTTTCACAATATAAAAAAAATGAGCTAACTTTACTGTTTTCTTATTTTTTTATTCAAAAAAGTGTATTTTTTCCCAAAAATTGCGTTTGTAAGACCGCTGTGCAAATACGGTTGACATAATGTATGGCAACGACTGCCATTTTATTCTCTAGGGTGTCTGAAAAACATATATATCATGTTGGGGGTTCTAAGTAACTTTCTAACAAAAAAAACTGATTTTAATTTGTGAACAACAAGTTTGAAAAATAGGCCTGGTCCTTAAGTGGTTAAATCAAACAGATTCTACTTGAACACTTATAATGAGATAAAAGCATCAGCAGAGTGCGAAAAAAAACTTAGGATGCAATCTGTTCCTACCATAACTGCTTGCAGTTGAGTTCTCAAAAACGTAATGCCCTATTTCCTGCACTGACACTTTAGGCACTTATTTAATTAGCTACGCTTCCTCCTGTCTCTTGTATATCATGTAACCATGATAGTATTTCTGAAATTAATGTGTTGGGTTCTCACTCCACAATCTACCAATTCCATCCATTATATACAAAACCCAAACAACCCAGCATGACAACACAAAATTCTGAATCAATAACCTTGATGACAGATTACCCCATCTGAGAGTACCTCTCCATCTATGAGAGTCCATCGGGACCAGTCTTCCCTATATGCCTATTTTACTTCAATTCATGCTCAACAGATATTTTGGACCATGATCTATAATTGAACTTGTCAGCCATTGTATTAGCCTGAAACACTTGATCCCAGAGCAAGACTTGAGTCCAGCGCCCTGAATTTCAGTTCCATATCTACTGCCCAAGACTAAAATTCCAAAATCTATAACCACTCTGCAGCGGACAATCTAAACCTTATAACAACCCCACCTCCTATACAGTACCTAATCTCCCAACACTCCTTAACTTCCTCAAGTCAACACCTTTAATTTTTTCCACCATTATCAATATATCCTGTCTCCTCCAAAAAAAGCTATTAAGCTGCACAGGTGCTCAGGATGAAAGGGAAGGCATGTAATATGGTTTGATTATTATTATTATTGTTGTTATTATACAGCATTTATATAGTGCCAACAGTTTAAGCAGCGCTTTACAACATAAGGGCAGACAGTACAATTACAATACAATTTAATACAGTAGGAATCAGAGAGTCCTGCTCATTCAAGCTTACAATCTAGGAGGGGGGGTCAAGAGATGCAAGAGGTAATAACTGCGGGGGATGGCCTGTTGGAGAAAATAAATGTGCAGTTTTTAGGTGCAGGGCAGATAGGCTTCTCTGAAAAAATGAGTCTTCAGGGATTGTCTGAAAGTGGACAGAGTAGGAGCTGGTAGGACAGATTGGGGTAGAGAGTTCTAGAGGATGGGAGAGGATCTGAAGAAATCCTAGCGTGGGATGAGGGGACAAGGGACCTAGAGAGCAAGGGGTCTTAGGAGGAATGAAGAGGACGATTTGGTTGGTGTTTTGAGACTAGGTTAGTGATGTAGCTGGGGTTCCGAGTTGTGAATGGCTTTGTAAGGTATTGTTAGTAGTAGACATGTGCACACTGAAATATTTCGTTTCGGAATTTCGTTTTCGTCCGAAAAATAAATTTATTTAGTTACTCCCGAAATTTGTTTTTATGTATTTCGTTTTTCGTTAAAAATTGCATTCGTCCAAAAATCCAAATTAAGGTCGAATCTGTCATTGAAGGCTTATGGTGTCTGTCGAATGTTCAAAGAAGATTCGACGAAGCAGCTAAACTGTAGGACGCCGTATAGTTTACCTGCTCCGTCGAATCTTCTTAGGACTTTCAACAGACACCATAAGCCAAAATACGTGTGTACTTAGTTCTAGCTATTTTACTGCTTCTCCTCTTTGGTTACAATCAGCCAATAACATTCATCATCATCATTATTTTTATTTATCTTTTCTCCCCTACGTTGAATCTTTTCTCCCCTACGTTGAATCTTTTCTCCCCTACGTTGGATCTTTCTCCCCTACGTCAAATCTTTTCTCTCTATGTCAAATCTTTTCTCTCTATGTTGAATAATCTTGGACTAATAGAGTTAAGATTAGGCACTTTCGACCACAGGTTTGATGGACACAGATTGTTATTATCATCATGTCGAATCTCCTATCTATATCGAACTGTTGTAGCAACAAAATCAAAAATAAAGCATTTGTTTATGTCGGATCTTTCGTTTTTTGGATTCTGCACTTTCGTTATCGTTTGTTAAAGCGATAACGAAAATACCTGAAATTCGGACGAAAACAAATGCACATGTCTAGTATTTAGAATTTGATATTGTTAGTATCTTAAATGTATTAAATTCATTTTATTGTCTCCCCTCCTTGTCTTCCAAAAACAGGAGTCTGGTGGTCCCCCATAGACTACATTCAGTTCAGTATAAAAAGATCCCCACAACATTTTACACCAGAAAAAATCTGAACCAGAAAATAAAAGATTTGCTCCCATGATGCAACAGGGGCCTCCCCAGTTTTCCTTAGGTATTTTTATCAGTATTTTCATAGGTAATTTTTCAGTGGAATGGGTGGGTGCAGTCACAAAAGATTTCAGACTCTCAGACCTAAACTGCTTCTCTACTGTAGTTGCAAACAAAGGAAGTAATATTTACTGACTTGAATAGAGTCTGGTTTTAAAATACATCCAGCTTTCCAATTAGGGCAGAGATTATCTTTAAGAATTATTTAAAATGTATCATACTAAAACCGGCTTTTCTATCCTCATGGGCATCAACGTATAGACTAATGATGTAATTAATTACCATTTATGAATTGCATATGGCCTTTGTCTGTTCAGAAAGGGAGCCCATTTACAAACATGAAGCCTAAGCGAAGAATACATTAAAATGTGTTCACTTTCCTGCTTGCATATCTACATCTCAGCCGAGGAAGATAATTCTGCAATTTGCTTGCACCAGAGAATGTTATATTGGGGGGAAAAACCTTCCCTCAGGCTATAGCAAGCATTACAATTTTGTCATTATCATGAGTAATGAGATTTCACAATGCGGTAGATGTGTACTTTATTCCTTTCATTTTTTTATATGCAAAGATTTTAATTGTTCTTTAATACTGAAATATAGCCATGGTACGTAGATACATATAGTATGTATAATCACTTTTACATATATATTGTATACATTACCTAATAGCTTTCAATTCTAACCAAAAACAAAAGACCAATAAAATATATAACAGTTTGCAAAGTATTAATAGGTGAATCAATTTAAAATGTAAACATCACACCAAAACTAGGGAAACATGCATTTAAATATGTATGATAGCTCTAACAATGCAGCCCTTACGCTAGTAGGAGGGAGGGGGTAGAACTATTTTCACTACTGCTCTTTGAAGTGAGGTTGGTCATCAACAGCCTTATTAAGTGATAACCACCTGGGATAATTTGCTTCATTCAATGGCATCACAGTTCAAAAGTGACTGAGGTCAGCTGAACTAAGTAATATAACCATGTGCAGCTTGCTTAGTTGGTAATGTCATGCCAAGCCTCATCATTTGCTTGCCCTCAGGGTCCTGGAAGCTTACCTTAGCTATACCAAGCAGCTCACCAAATGAAAATGAAGCCAATGGATAAAAATGTAAAAAGGACCTGTCAGGGAAAATTTTAAACAAAAAACAGGACTTGATGTCTGAAAGCAAAAGCTGTCCCAGCTGATCAGCCACCTTCACATGTGTTCCTCTAGAACTGCCCCGGGGCACTCCAAAGTTATTATGCAAATAAAGACTTTCTGATGGTTGCTTTTTCATAAACATATGTGCATTCATTCCCAACACCCACCTTAACAAAGCCCATCCCTGATAATGGGATCCACAGACACTGCATAGGAACAATAGACCATACATGTTCTCCACTACCAGGAGGTGGACAAGTCTAGTGCTGGAGGGACATATGTGGATGAAAGTGTTGTGGACCTATGCGGTGATGTTGCTTGTTTAATATTTTTCTGCAGTACAGCTTTGCTTTAGAGTCATTTCATGTATATGGTAATCCATTAGATCCTAAACCGAAATAAGCTATGTGCAATTTGCCATGGCCCACTTGATGGACGGAAATAACTGGAGCCCACATTTTTTCGATGCAAGTAGCGTGGCATATTTATGGCATGGAGGGTAGTTGGCAACGACTTGTTTCAAAGGTAGAGCAATACTTTAAATAATCACCAAATTCTTATTCATCTTGCTCAGAATTGACCTATTCCCCAAGTTTAAGGTTGCTGGATTAGTTTTAAGCAAGAAAAATGCACTGGTCTAGGCCAATTTGCAGTGTCTCTGCTGATCTATCAGCAGAGATAAATGGAAAACAAATGTATATTTCATTAACCTTTTCAACCCACTGCATTGTCGGCCTCTGACCCGCCAAGATCCACAATATGAACATTCTTGCTTTGTACATTGTGGAGTGGATTTACTAAAGACAAATAGAGTGTGCACGCTTCAAGTGCAGTTGCATTAGTTTTTCCCAGAGCTTAGTAAAAGTGGTAAAGCTCTGCTGATTTCCATCATCCAATCATGTGCAAGCAAAAATGCTGTTTTTTTTTTATTTTCCTTGCACTTGATTGGGTATGCTTTACAAAGTGAAGCTTTTCTACATTTACTAAGTTCTGGGGAAAATGAATGCAACTGCACTGGCAAAATGCCCAATCTAATGCCTTTAGTAAATCCACCCCTGTAAGTTAAATGACTGTGCAAAAGATTTGTAAGGCTTGATACTCCTACCATTGCCAACTAAAGTTTCAGGCATCCCAGGTTGAAAGTCTTTTGCCGGTGCAGTGAAGTTTCATTTAATGAAAATCTATTGCGCAGTAACCTTATAAAGTTTAAGCGCCATTAAACAATAAAATATAAATTTGTCCAGTTAACGCTTCTTTCTTCCTGAATCTTAGGATACAAGAACAATGTTACTTGTGAGAAGTGACCTTTTGTTAAATGATTTTTATATCTGTGCCCTGATTCTTGAAGGCTTACAGCAATTGTACCGGGATATGTGCGCCTTGTTGGTTGGATCTGTGATATTTCTCACTTATTTGTGTCTAATTTAGCAGTTAGCATGAATATATTTTTTTGTGACATTTACATTTGGCTGGCAGCGTTAGACGTTTCCTTGACTTCTCTGTATGACCGAAGCGGCTCATTTGGTGCAAAAATTGTTGTATATTGCTTAGTTTTCCTGCGTATTTATCACCAAAGTAATAAAACAAAATCTGACATCATCATAAATAGGATTGCCCAGCTTTCATAGAACTAAGCAGTACAGGTAATATTAACACAATTATTCTATGGTCATAGACACAAAGGTGTAACTGCAGGACATACAATGTGAAGCTGATTAAGGTCTTATGCACAGTGGATGCTTTGCCATCTCTCCTAGATGCCTTACTTCCTAGGAGCAGCGTTTTGACAGAAAAAACACTTGATGCTTGTAAACACATATAATGCATTTAGGCACATTTAGGGACGTCAAACGCTTGGCCATCAATTCACTTCATTGGCCAGAATAATAATTTATTCTGGCCATTGAAATTAATTAAAGTGGTTGTAAAGGCAAAAGGTTTTTTATCTTCATGCATTCTATGCATGAAGGTAAAAAAACCTTCTGTGTGCAGCAGTCCCCCCAGCCCCCCAATACTTACCTGAGCCCCCTCTCATTCCTGCAATGTCCACCAGAGCCTTGCCTCTCCGGGGACTTGCACTCCTGATTTGATTTTGGAAGCAGCGGGAGCCATTGCCTCCCGCTGCTGTCAATCACAGCCAGTGAGCCAATCAGGAGACAGAGCGGGGCGGGGCCAAACCACAGCTCCATATGTGAATGGACACACAGAGCAGTGGCTCGGGTGCCTCCTTAGCAAGCTGCTTGGAGGGAGGAGCCAGGAGCACCAGCATGGAACCAGAGAAGAGGAGATTCCAGGCTGCTCAGAGCAGGTAAGTATAACATAGTATATATTCCATTGCACAGAGCAGGTAAGTTATAACATATTTGTTATTTACAAAAAAAAACAAGGCTTTAATAATGCTTTAACATTCAAGCTCCAAACATGCCTAGCATTAGTGTGCGTTAGAGCTGCACGATTAATCGTCAAGAATCGTTATCGCAATTTTTTCCCCATTGCGATTTTGACAAAGGGTTTGGTATGCAGAGAATTTTCTCTCTGCTCTCAGCTGTCAAAAGTCAAAGTCTGGGCAGTCTGCCAAGTTTTAAAATATTCTATCAGTGGAATGTTAAGTTTAAACATTGTATCAATTTGTCTTTTACATCAAAGGAATAGACTTCCATATGTAAATTAGAAACGTTTAATCACTTAAACACTACACTACTTTTTCTGACAGTTGTTGTTTTCAAGTTAAAATCATTTATTTTGCTAGAAATTGCTAGACATTACTTAGAACCCCCAAACATTATATATATATTTTTTAGTAGAGACCCTAGAGAATAAAATGGTGGTTGTTGCAATATTTTATGTCACACTGTATTTGTGCAGCGGTCTTTCAAATGCATTTTTTTTGGAAAAAAATTACTTTAATGAATTAAAAAAAATAAAATAAACTAACCAGTAAAGTTAGCGCAAATTTTTTTTGTATAATGTGAAAGATTTTACGCCACGAGAATAGAGAGAGAATCGTGATCTTTATTCTAAGCAAAAAAATAATGATTCTCATTTTGGCCAGAATCGTGCAGCTCTAGTGTGCATTTAGACAAATATTTTTTCCGCCTCTAAATGATCCTACCTCTAAACTGCCCTAAAAGCCTATGTGTGCTACATGGGGGACATATGGGGACATATGCTAACATGCAGGGGCATTTAGAGGCAGACAAAAAAATAAAAGCCAAACGCACCAAAGAGCAGCCTTAAAAATATCCAGTGTGCATGAGGTCTTAATCAACTTACAGATTTAGATGGATGACTAAAAAGGCTCAAATATTGATTCAAATATGTTGGTGCCCTGTTGCTTAGTGGACACAGGAGGTGAATGTGCACCATTCAGAGAACACTTTTAATCCTCTCAATAAACACTAAGTGTTTTCTGCTTGGATGAGGTGGAGATTGGGACATCACCGCCTCGCATCTCCACCTCATCCAGTGAGAGAATGTTTGTATTCATTGGTGCTTATGCCGATCAGGTGACCTCCTGTGTTCACAATGCAGCAGGGCAGACGCTTGGCAGGGGATCACTTAAGCATATTTAGATGTGTTTACACAGGTTTAGGTGCATCAGGCTTGTTTTCTGCCAAAGTGCTTCTGCTCCTGAATGTGCTGGCAGCTTATTTTTTTCTGTCTCTAAATGCTCTTGCCTCTAAATGCCTGTACATGCTTATGTGTGCATGGACACATTGGCTAAAATTGAGAGGCATTTAGAGGCAAAAAAAATGCAAGGCGCCTCACAATTCACTGATAACAGGTAAATCCAGCGAATTTCAGGGGATAGCCCCCCCCATCAGGACTAAAGTCTTGGATAGGCTTGAACTAGTGTTGTGTTGTAATTTGGATGTTAATAATTAGGCTGGATCAGAGCTGTCAGGTCAGATACCTTGCAAAATCAGAAACCAGGCCAGAAACCAGGAAGCAACTAAAGAAATGTAAAAAAAAAATGTGTAGATCAAGTGAATATAATATACCTTTCTATATATTTACTGATACTAACAGCATAAGGATTAAAAATAGGTATTGTTGATGAAGAGAGTTTAATTCTGCTTTATGGTGAAAAAAACAAACAAAAAACAAATACAAAAAGGATAGTGTTCGCATTTACATATGATATTTTGTTTACTAAATCTATCCTTTTTACAGATATGTTACAGAATGACAGTTTACTGCAGTGAGGTCTCCACACAGTCGTGTGCATTGGAGGAGAAAATATACATAGCTTAGCATATTATTCATGTGTGAACTGATTCATCTTCTCTTGCACCTAGGTGACAAGTCAATTATTATAAACATCAGGGGGGTTATATGAATTACACCTCTACCCATAAAGTGTAAGTAAACTCCCCTATCGTTTTCAGCCAAGGAAGCCGCCATCTTTGCCTCTGTTAAATCGACAACTCCCATGATGCTGCACATGTGATCAGTTTAGACACAAGCCATTGGATGGCTTGACAGTTTGGTTGAGAGCACAACCAGTGGTAGTGTTACATTTCCAGCAAACTGTTTTATGAATGGGTTTACTTCCGCTTTTAGAGAAGTTGTGACCAATTACCCCTCATTGCCCTCCTCATTCCATAAATATGCTTTAGTGGAACCTCAGATGAGAAGGTGACCACCTGGTCATGGCAAACTGTGCATTTGGGACTGTTTCTCCCTGGATTACTTTCAAGAAGACAGCTATTTTGTTAGGTACTATGTCCTGTATGAAGACTATCCAAATTAAATCTTGTCTCTTATGTAGTAGAAGTTGACATTACATAGAGTCAAGAATAAGACAGTATTCCTCTTTCCCATCTATCTCCTGCTCCATTTTGGGGTCTGATGAAGTGAGCATATTTCTGTGAACCCATTTGGGAACTGTATCCATGGTGCAAGCCTTTTATGTCTAGTAGTGTATGCATGTTGTTTATGCATTTTTACCTATAATATTGTTAAATATGTACTCGTGGAAATTGGAGGACATTACTTTTAATATTTCTAGCTCCTCTTAATATATTTTTTCCTGGACTTTTCTTTCCTGAAAACAATGGATTTAGACTATTTTACCCCAATCTCTGGCTAATTTTACAATAGAACGCAAGCCAAACCTTTTGAATAAGGGATGGTTCCATTTCCTGTCAGGTTTCTTATCTGTGTCCCATCGGAGAGATTTACCTTTACTTCCTTTTCCATAGGCAAAACAGGAATTGAGAGGAAATCTCTCCAAAGTGAGGGATCCTTGGTTGTCACCATTGGAAGATGTTTTCCTGTTCTTGTGACAATCCAAAATTTGGCATTATCTTTCACTTTTTTTCACTCTTGTGATAATAAGAAACAGGAGAAATAAAAATGGTGAATCTCCTCAGTGCACAGACAGCAATAAAAACCCAAGCCTTCTAACACCTCTCCACTCTCTATCAAAAACTAAAAATACATTTTGCCTTTAGGTTTGGGGTAAAATAGTCTAAATTCATTGTTTGGCCATGTTATACTTCTGTTTATATTGATAATGCCACAGCAGGCAGAAATTCCTTCACCAGTATCTTTAAAAGCTTTAGAAGCTTGATTCCCATTGAATCTTATTAGGTGACTTGCATATGGGGTGGTACTGCCAATACAAGCTCTGTATAAACTAGTTTTATACACAAATAGCTTCGACTTATTACAAATCTATTTGCGCATCCGTACTCTGTACATTAGATTTTGGGTTGCAAGTAAAGAAGGTAACAAACATGTATTCTTTTTTTGTTTGCTCTCTGTGCATGTAAACCCATCACTCTTCATTGACTACAAGAAGTTGCATTACCAATATGTCACTCTGCTCTTCTTCCTATAAAGAAGTGGTTAAGTGCTGTAAAAATCACACTGTTCTTAGGGAGCACACTGGTAGCATGTAATTCTGTGCCCTCCTACAAGAAACAATTGACTGTAGTGCTCAACATGCATAGTTTCTAACTGTCATCCATTAGGATGAGCTGACCTTGTTTTGAAACCAATTCCCTTTTTTCTTTTTGCCTTTATTAGTTGTCTTTCTTTTTACTGATGTATAAACCTTAATGAAAGTGTATTATTTAACTGCCAAAAAGGAAGTCATTTCACTATATCTTGAATCCAACCTCAATATTATGGCATTTATATAGACATAATATTGAGGTTATATAAAACAAGTATAACGGAAGGTTAGTGGTAAGGCAAAGCCCTTGGGTTTAACACATCTTTATTTGAATAATAAGTAATTGTGGGTTAAGTAAGTGGTGGTTTTTCCTTTACCTGCATAATTTGTGCTAAAGGTGTTATTCTTTGACATCCCAGATAGTTGGGAGGTACAGACATGCTACCTAAATCCAGGAACTCCCTTTGCTACCAAGGAAATACCAGTACTTTCTCTTGCAGTTATGAGGAATTAACTTAAATGTAGAGCACATCATCAACTTCCAGCCAGGGAAGTACATTTTCAAGGGTTTTGGCCCAGTTTTATTTAAAAGCAAAGTTAAAAAAACTCAGAGAAGGCTACCCTCTGGGTTTTCAGCATTACTAGAATAGAACATCAATACTTCAGTCTCCTGGCTATCACAACTCTGCCCTTCTTGGATCACAGGCTCTTGCCTAGTAACACTACAAATACACCATCTCCTACTGTTGCTATAAAGCCTTAGCCTAGTCAGGTCTGATCACCTCTCCTTAAGGTCATGTCAAATACCTTGTTTGGAGGCCGAAATGACAAGAGAGCCACCTCTTGTTGCACTGGTCCAAGTACCCCCAAGAGTGCAGACAGAGGCACAAGGTAGCACATGTGCTGGTATCAGATGATAGGTAGTGGTAGTTTTTTTTGACTGTTGTCAGCAGCAATGGAGGCACACAAGAAGACGACTGAGGATGGTTCTCCACGGGATGGCACCTGGAAACTGGACCTTGGAAGCTCAGTATAGATATGGGTCATAGGCAGGGAAGATACTCATCAAGATCAGGGACATGGTCATATGTCAAGCCACAGTCAGCACGGATGGACAACAAGGATGAAGTCAGAAGCCAAGCCGGGGTCATACACGAGGAGCAAGAGTAAATGTAATCAAGCAGCAGGCCGAGGCCAGTACCAGGAAGACAGCAGAGTGTAGTCGGAGGTAAGCCATGGGTCAGTGTCCAGAATCTAAAAAGCAAGGTCAGGATCAGACCGGGTCAGCAACGGGTTATCAGATAAGAAGAGCAGGAACACAGAACACAGGTCGCGGGGAGCTGAAGAACATGCAGCAATTTGCACACATCAGGGCTTCCTTTAAAGAAATAATACATGAAGCTGTTCTAAATATTAATAAATCAATGAAAGTGGATATAGACACAAATATATTATCCAATAAAGGTCATAAAAGTATTGTTGTAGGTAGTCCATCAAACACAACGTGAGTGTGAATATCCTGTCGAATTCAAGTGACTTGAGGCAAATCCCATAGACCACCACAGAATAGTGCACCGCCATCAAACAGACTGCGTGCTTACCAGATGGCAAGCTAGGATTAGCTTACAGCTAATTACCCAGCCAGGGCCTTTATTCAGGGGGCAATTCAGCTGATCAACCTAATAATCTCTCTTCTCATTGAGGGTACTCTAAGTTTACCTAAAAAAGGGGGGACACATATTATTTGATATCACTAAATGCCCCTAATATGCTCCAAGGAAGGCCTCATCCACCGGATATGGGCCAATGTTCATCACGGGGACACAAACTAATTCAAATCTACAGTAACCCACAGTGTTAGGTATATAAACTACAAAGGGGATTAAAAACAGCCTATAGCATCCTCACGGACAAATAGAACAGTAATAAAATGTAACTGGTACTGACATTAGTGAAAAAGAATCAATATTCAATTAGTCCATAGATCAAAAAATTAAACAAACCAGCCATAGAGTGGTATATGTATTAACTAATTTACTGCTATATTCATTCAAATATGTAAATTTAAAATAAATTGTAGTTTAAGTAATTATTCTAAGTGGGAGAAACATTATACCAATGGTTTGGTTGGAAAGCCCCCCTCCAAAGCCTCATACACACGGTACGATTGTTGGCCAACGGAGCGTCTGATTTTTGTCAAAAGAGCATGTGCCAGTATTTTGTCTTGCATAGTAACGTTACACAATTGTCGTGCCACAAACACAAACGTAATGACATACTACAAGTAATTTCAGGTCTTGAGTGCCACCCTTTGGGCCCCTTCTGCTAATTTCGTGTTTGGTGAGCATTGATTCCGAGCATGCGTGTTTATACTTTTGAATTTTGTGTGACAGATTTGTGTACTGACCATACGAAAATCTGATGTCAAACCGTTGTCCGCCGAAAATTTACTAGCCTGCCATCCAACATTTGTTGGCCGAAAGTTGGACAACAATTGTCAAAAGGAGCATATTAACGGTACGATTTTAGGACAACAGTCTGTCAACAGACAATCCCCTGTCAACAATCGTACCTTGTGTACCAAGGTTTAACTCCCAAAACCTTACATATATTGAGAGGTAAAAAAGTCTAATCCAATCAAGTCTAAAATACGCTGCAACCCTAGACTCAAATCAAGTTTACAGCGCAAATAGATGGTTATGAATTATCAATGAAGGCATTAATGTCGACATCTACGTTTTTAGCCCATGCGGAACATAGGACTTACTCTTGTGAATCCAAGACATTTCTGGCCTAGATATTTCCCTTACTAGAGAACTACCCCTCCTCCGATGGGGACTATATTTGTCTATTCCTAAGAAAATGGTTTTTGAGGGATCTTTATTGTGGGCCAACAAGTAGTGCTTGGAAACAGAATGTTTTAAAAAAACCTTTCTTGATGTTGGTAATATGTTCATTCAATCAAACCTGCAGGAGGTGCTTAGTCCTGCCCACATACCGAAGCCCACAAGGGCATTGGAGCAGGTAAACAACCCCCACAGTCGAACATGTAATAAAAGGCTTGATTTCAAACTCTACCGAGGTACTAGTAGAGGTAAACCGTAGGGTTCTCTTATGTGTGCACCCATTTAAGGAGCATACACGACATCTCCTACATTGGTAAAAGCGTTTTCTATTTGGTGGAGGGTTAAAGATATTGGGGGCCACTCTGTCCCTAAGAGATGGGGCACCTTTGTAGACTACTTGAGGCGTGTTAGCCTAGACCGTGTTCAGCACCTGATCGGTGCCTAGAATATGCCAGTGTTTGCATATCAGCTGTTTAATATTCCTATACTGCACAGAATAAGTGGTAATAAAAGGAACTATCAGGGAGGGCATTCTATCCCCTTGTGGGTTTTTTCCCTGAGGAGATCCTCCCTCGACATGAGCGCAACTGCCTTGAGAGTATTCCTCAAGGAGTCACTGGGATAGCCCTTCTCAATAAACCTCCTAGTTAGGGTATCAGCCTGCACCAGGAATTCCTCTGATTCTGTACAGTTACGCTTGAGCTGCATATATATTGACTCTTGGGAACTGATCTGAGCCAGAAACCGTTATGACTGCTATCAACAGAAATGTAAGAGTTTCTATTGGTGGTTTTAAAGTAAGTGAAGGTAATAAACTTATCATCTTTAATTGAAATCTTGAGGTCCAATAAATTTATCTCAGATTGGCTGGCCTCATAGTTCAAGAAAATTTCCCCTAGAATTGTTATTTAGGGACCACATGAACAAATCCAGATCAGTACCACTACCATCCTATAGGAGAGGATATCATCTATATGCCTTGCCCACAACATTATTTGGGGTCTCCTGTGGGCATAGATGACATCCTCCTCCCATAAGGCCATAGAAAGATTTGCCAGACTAGGGGCATATTTAGCCCCCATAGCAACCCCCTATCTTGCCGAAAAAATTGGTTGTCAAACCATAAGTAATTATATGAGTCTGCAAACTCGAGTAATTCCATAATGAAAGATATCTGTACAGCAGATAGGCCTGAGCTGCGCTCCAAATAATACTTGATGGCAAACAAACCCTGATCATGGGGTATGAGAGTATAAAGCGATGTGACATCAGCTGTCACCAGCCACATCCCTTCTTGTGTCCAGATAGTAAATTTATTACATGCCATGAGTCCTTAACATGTGAAGGCATAGCTTGAACCAAAGGTTGTAAATAAAAATCAATATATCTGCCCACCTGGGACATGACGTGAGTCAATACCGCTCACTATAGGGCGCCCTAGGGGACAAGTAGGATCTTTGTGTATCTTTGGCATGTAATAAATAATCAATGTACATGCTGCCTTAGGAACCAGATACAATTTTTCTTTCTTATTTAAAATGCCTTGTCTAAAACCTCTTTTGATAATTCTCTCCAATTCTACCTGATATTTAGCCTTAGGATCAAAGGGCAATGGGGTATAGGTATCCTGATCCTCCACTATTCTATACATTTCAATCATATAGTCCTTCCTATCCAGCACTACAATCCCCCCTCCTTTATCTGCTGGTCTTATCACTATTCTTGTTGTTACACAAGGAACCAAGGCCAGCTTCCAGATCATTGTTGGTTCTAACTTTCCTAATCCGCATCTGATCTAAATCTCTAAGTACCACATGCCAAATACCTTGAGAGAGGGGACCAATGCCCCTGGGGATTGAAAAGTGAGGCATTAGAGAGAGCAGAATGGCGGAATTCGTGGACACCAATTGGATTGGAAATTATGTACCGTTTAATTTTCAATTTTACAAATTTATTCACATCCATATAAGTCTGAAATGTATTCAGCTTTCTTGGGGGTGCATATTTAGGTCCCTTATCAAGCACAAGTTTTTCTGCATCTGTCGCCACCTTAGTACTCAAATTAAATATTCCTGCACCAACTATGTCTTTTTTCATTTTTGATTGTACCTGCCTCCCCCTCTAGTTTCTCTCTTTGTTTGACCGGTCTCTTGGTACCTTGGCTGGGTCTGGAAAAACCCCAATGTTGGTAGCCTTCGTTCCCCAG
The DNA here is from genome assembly GCF_042186555.1 of Aquarana catesbeiana. Lineage (NCBI taxonomy): Eukaryota > Metazoa > Chordata > Amphibia > Anura > Ranidae > Aquarana > Aquarana catesbeiana. The sequence continues at coordinate 595,470,666 of NC_133328.1, read as the reverse complement.
GCCAGTTCTCTCATAGCCTGTTGCATTCTCATTGGTTGATTCATGAGGTATATTAGGAGGACCATTTTCCATCATATGATTAGATGGGAAATTTCTTTGGTCATAGTCAACTCCAGGGCCCTCTCTATCCCGCAAGGGAAAAAACCTATTATGTGTGTTAACATTATAGTCATAATCATTCCCTCCACCAATATGATATGGTGGATTGAAATGGCTTGATTTGGGACCATAATTGGAACCATGACCATATCACTGGTTATTAGTCTGGCCTGAACCACGTGGGAAGGCGGGCCCCGCCCACCATCATTGGCATAATGACCCTGGGTCTGTTTCAAAGGCAACTGCCCATGATCATATCCAAAATTAGGGTATTGTGGGGCCCGACCACAACCGCAGCCTCGATGCTGAACAAATTCTTGGGGGCGGTGTGGGGGAGCATGAGCATAATTACATCTATTCCCCCCACCATCAGTCCTATATGGGGACTGGTAGGATCCCTGTCTCACTCTATTGAAGGGTCTTTGAGGTCCCCCTTGAGGATTCCTAGGGTTCCCTTGTGTCCCTATTGCCCCATTCCCCCTTCCTGTATTGGTAGGGAGTGTCTCCTCCATTTCTGAATTGCCCGCATTGGACTGTTCAGCCAATAATTTTTTCTGCCATTCAAAGACAACACGCCCCTGATAGTCTGCCAAATCCCTATTATATTTCTTCTTTTTCTTTATTTTTTGATCTTTTTCTTCCTTTTCTAATATTTTTAAAAGGTATTGGGACTATCTTTATAGTCATTACTATCCTTTAGGGGACTAAGTTTCTCTTTATTAGACAAAAAAGAAAAAAGTTTGGGACTTTATATGAGGTGCACATGAATATGCACCTCCATCCCTGTGGCATTGCCAAAAATAGAGAAAAGAGTTTGGGACTTTAAATGAGGTGTGTTTCCAAAAATTGATACAGTGAGCAAGACCTAAGTGTGAATACATTGATCCATATACCAAAGGTGAATGCACATTTCAAGAAGTACTTTATTAAAACATCGTTTTACAATTGTAACCATGTTGCAAGATATAAAAGGAATCAAAATGTTACATTAAGATCATAGCTATAGCAAATTAGCAGCAATAAAAAATACAACAATCAAATCAACAATAGTGGGTACATTAGATTGGTCATTTATTGGTCGATCAATAGAGTTGTTGCACAGTATGCTCGATGCGTTTCATGAACCATCACTCATCAGGAGCAAGCGACAACCATCCATCTATAAGTAACATATAAATATGTATAAGTACCACTGTATTCATAAAATAAGAATATAGCCAGAATGAGGGCAAAGGGCGAAATTTAGTTGGAATTACTCACAAAATCCGTTACCCCCATGGGCGCCAGGTGCCGACACCAAAGGCGCCATCCAAGAAGTGTCCACCACGGGAGCTGAGGGGGCCACAGCAATGCACACTGGATTGCAGTAATGGACCAGGAAGGGGAAACAAAGTATCCATGAAGAGTTCACCGGTGGTCCATTGATCATCCGGGAAGTTCTGTGAGTAGGTATAATATAGTAAATTTTAGTGTTTGTACTGTATACAACCATGTTTACAAGGTAAAATGTTTTATGATGTATTGAGTCCCAAACGGATTCAAACCTAGTATATCAAAAGTATATTTATTTGTTTTTATACATGTCTTAGACCTATGCATAATATGAAGCATAGTAATTCATTTGTAAATATTGTATATAATTATATCACAAAACCATGAATTTAAATGTATTATAATGATGGATAGTTACACCTATATAAAAATAATAATAAATAGTAAACTGGTAATGGTGTGTCCAACCAATGGAGAGGTGATATGGGGATGTGTGAACAATGCATGAGTGAAGTGTTGATGTGCAATGTGTGTAAAATGGTGTGGGGGCAAAAGCAACAGTGTCCGTTGGTGTTGAGGTGAGCAAAACAAACAATATAAAAATATAAAATAAGTGAAATGTCAAAAATCGAAAAGAAGAACTTGGGTGGATGAAGTGGAAGTGACCCTGGTTACAGGGCACATAGTGAACCTGAACCAGGGAATGAAATGAGTGATGAGGTGAGTGTGAGGAGCCGTGTGGGAACCCCCCCCGGAATGTGTGGGTGTGTGAGGTGAAAGGGAAATGGTAAATACCACCCTCTCCAGAGCCGTTTACCTTGATATCTGTAATGTCCAGAATGGAAAAACAATAATCAGCGGGATACACAAAGTTTCAACCCAGCAGTCCTCTGCAAACGGGGTAAGATCACTCCCCCCTTCCGAGCGTGCACGTGTGGCCCCCAGCATCACGCCGCACTCTTATGAGGGATTACGTCATCACCCGACCAATGACAGCTGGTCAAGTGTTCCGAATCCCCCCCAAATCGGTGCTGGTGCCACAACACTGCAACCCCTCACAGATATAGTTGGAACGCAGGAACAAGCCCTGCTGCAAAGTATTGCATCAAAAATTGTAATTACACGCCCCTGTTAAACACTGTGCAGAGGTCGCACTACACTAACTTGTAGTTTTAGCTGAACACTGTGAGCAGGACGCACTACACTAACTTGTAGCTTTAGCTGAACACTGTGCAGAGGTCTCACTACACTAACTTGTAGTTTTAGCTGAACACTGTGAGCAGGACGCATTACACTAACTTGTAGCTTTAGCTGAACACTGTGCAGAGGTCTCACTACACTATGGAAAAAAAAAAAGGAATCGCGCTAAATAAGTGTGCAATCTTGCATACATGAAATGATGCAAAGTACATACAATATATGTGAAAAGAGAATAAATACACGTGATAACTGCATATAATCCAAAATGGTGTCACATCAACTGAAAATGAGGTGAAAAGTGACTACGGATCACCCATAAATATTAAAAAAAGTCCAAGTGATAGGTAATAATTCATCCGTGAGAACCAGAGAAGATCCACCACCAGGAATAGAAGGGGTCACTTCTTACCGGATGGCCACGATCCCCCACTACAGAGGATCATAGCAAGCAGGTACACTTTAAAACTGGCTGTGGGAACTCCTGTCAACATCCGCTAGGGGTCATCACACTGTCAATAACAACAGCAAAGCTCGTAGCAGAGATGCACCTGTATGCTTGCATTCTTTATTGTATTAGCACAGTTCACTTTACTCTACAGCAGTGGTTCTCAACTCCTGTCCTCAGGACCCACCAACAGGCCAATTGATGTTTATTGTTGGAATTGCTGCTATTTTCACTATTATAATATTTTTTTTTCACATGTTTATATTTTATAGTGCAGTTTCTTTTATTTTTTCTGTCCCACTACACTAACTTGTAGTTTTAGCTGAACACTGTGAGCAGGACGCACTACACTAACTTGTAGCTTTAGCTGAACACTGTGCAGAGGTCTCACTACACTAACTTGTAGTTTTAGCTGAACATTGTGAGCAGGACGCACTACACTAACTTGTAGCTTTAGCTGAACACTGTGCAGAGGTCTCACTACACTAACTTGTAGTTTTAGCTGAACATTGTGAGCAGGACGCACTACACTAACTTGTAGCTTTAGCTGAACACTGTGCAGAGGTCTCACTACACTAACTTGTAGTTTTAGCTGAACACTGTGAGCAGGACACACTACACTAACTTGTAGCTTTAGCTGAACACTGTGCAGAGGTCTCACTACACTAACTTGTAGTTTTAGCTGAACACTGTGAGCAGGACACACTACACTAACTTGTAGCTTTAGCTGAACACTGTGCAGAGGTCTCACTACACTAACTTGTAGTTTTAGCTGAACATTGTGAGCAGGATGCACTACACTAACTTGTAGCTTTAGCTGAACACTGTGAGGAGGACGCACTACCCTAACTTGTAGCTTTAGCTGAACACTGTGCACTACACTAACTTGTAGTTTTAGCTGAACACTGTGCAGAGGTCACACTAAACTAACTTGTAGCTTTAACTGAACACTGTGAGGAGGACGCACTACACTAACTGTAAATAGTCTAGCTGCCTAACTGTGGTACTAATAGGATCAAAAGAACACCAGCAATTTTCTTCAGGTAGCTGTAAATACTGTAACAAGACAAGCCTGCCTGTGAGTAGGAAGATAATAGGAATGGATCTAGCTAAACTGAATACAGTGTATATATATATATATATATATATATATATATACAACACCTGGGATGCATATATATACACAATACACTATAAGTGCAGCTAACTCACTGACTGTCCTGCCTAATCTAGCTAACTCAAATGAAATGACGCTGTCTCTCTCTATCTAAGCAGCCGGAACACACTACACAGGGCCGCTGTGCAGGCGGCCTTATATAGTGTGGGGTGTGTTCTAAACCCCCTGAGCCATAATTGGCCAAAGCCACCCTGGATTTGGCCAATTACAGCTCTCTCTACCGACGGCACTGTGATTGGCCAAGCATGCGGGTCATAGTGCATGCTTGGGTGTGGAAAAATTCTGCGCTACCCTAAACTAAAAAACATAGAAGCAGCCAACACGACCAACAAAGTATGAATGAGAAAGACACCAAAACAAGTGTGGTGCTAAACAATATATGATGCTACTATATGCAAGTCAATAGACAATAAGAGAATCAATACCATCTGCTACAAGCATATAGTCCTTTTAGGAACATCAAAGGTACATAGTCTCTATGGCAACGTGTAGAAACAAAATAATGAAGAATAATATGAAAATCTTGACCGAAATTCTGCTCACTACCACCAAGAGTTGGAGAGGCTTACCAGATGAGGTGGACCCAATGGGGCATACGCCGGATTGGGTCGGACAAGGCTTAGGTGGTAAGTGGCTGTATGTACTCCGAGAAGGATGCGGTCTCACGAATTGGTAGTGTTCGTCCAGTGATGCCGGGAGCTTGAGAGGTGTGCACAATCTCACAGATGAGGGTCTTGAGGAAGTAATCAGGGGGGTTGATGATATGACGTCTTTTGGGACGAAACGCGTCGGGCAGGACCCCATTGTCGCCACTTTTTCTCTAACAGCGCTGTTTTAAGTTTTGGATCTACATGTGAGTGTACATCTTTTTTATTCGTAATAAATATTTTATTTTTTGGATTTACACTATGTGGCCCTTTTTTTCTGTTTCCATCTTTCCGCATTAAAATCTGGTCCGGTGAATGTTGTTTTGAGGGGTTTTCGTGTGGAATACCCCATTACTTCCTCAAGACCCTCATCTGTGAGATTGTGCACACCTCTCAAGCTCCCGGCATCACTGGACGAACACTACCAATTCGTGAGACCGCATCCTTCTCGGAGTACATACAGCCACTTACCACCTAAGCCTTGTCCGACCCAATCCGGCGTATGCCCCATTGGGTCCACCTCATCTGGTAAGCCTCTCCAACTCTTGGTGGTAGTGAGCAGAATTTCGGTCAAGATTTTCATATTATTCTTCATTATTTTGTTTCTACACGTTGACATAGTGCATGCTTGGCCAATCATCAGCCAGCAATGCACTGCGATGCCACAGTGAATTATGGGCCGTGACGCGCCACACGAATTTGGCGCGAACGGCCCATATCGTTCGCAATTCGGCGAACGATCAAACAGCCGATGTTCGAGTCGAACATGGGTTCGACTCGAACACGAAGCTCATCCCTACTAGCCAGAGTCAATTTGTATGTTGAAACATGCACATGAGTATTACTTCCCTGACAGATCAGGGTAGACACTCCCGCAGTGTCTCTATCCGCACACATGCTACTCCAGCAGCATCTTGTCTCCAGGGGAAGGAGCTTTGAATCACAGCCAACCCCTTGGATAAAAAGGCTGTGCACACCTGCTGCTGGTCTCCAATAAGACATGGACACATTGGTTAGAGACTATATCCCTCCAAGACTCTTCAGAGCCAAGACTCTTCAAACCTAATCTAGGAGTTACCAATCCCCAAGAAGACTGTAAAACCAGTTTTCATCAGTAACAATAATCCATCCTTGAACCTCTCAACCAGCACTATCGAGAACTCTGTGTGATATATACCCTATCTAACAATGTGACAAGGCACATCCCTGTCACTCACACACTTTCAGAGAGTATCATTGCAACATGAATAGAACTATGTACTTTGTAAAGCGCCAATTTTTTTTCCAATAAACAGACAATTATCTTTCATGATTTGTGATAGACAATTAGAAGCAAGGGGATCGTCAAGAACCTTGTGTTTGCTACCTTATCTACAGTGCATCCTTAGACAATTCTCACCCCTTGCCTTGTTGAAGGGTCTCCTGTGAGTGTTTAATTACAGAATGTATTTTTTTGTGGCATAGGACAATGTCATTATTTGTGTGTTATTTGGTCACCTTCTACCTTATAGACCTACAGGCTGATTATACACATAATTACCCTGAACCTTGAAGTCATTTTCCAAAGCAGATAATTTGGTGCCTCTTTGATGTTCTATATCCCTTGTTCACAAAAGGGATCAGGTGTAATCTTCAGATTAATAATATATTTGGAATATCATTGTTACTTTTCTCCACTTCACAAATTTATATTAGAATAATTGATGATGGCATAGCAAAAGACATCATATTCCAAAGTGTCATGAAGTAGAATAAATGAATAGAAATGAGATGCAGAATTCTGCAAAAACTGAAAGGAAAATGCACTTTATATTTTTAGAAATGTTATGAGTTTGAAACAGGAAATTAAGTACATTGGTAACCTCTTGATGACTGTAGTGTAGCTTCATAGTACTTAGCTAAACACTTTTGATGGTATGCTTCAATCAAAGAAGAAAATTTGCAATTTGCATAGACTTAGGGAACACAGCCTACCTGCAGAGTGTTTCTGATTTTCATTCCAGGATTTATTTTATGCGCAAAGTTCCCTCACTGAAATCTCTATGGTAATCTGCTCTTCTAGAACTCCTCGGTCTGTTCCTGTGATTATACACACCAGGAAATCACAAGCTTACAAATTTATTGTATTAAAACAGGATGGCATATATGCTGACGTAAGATATAAAATAGTGAACAGCAGGGGTATTATGTTGTTAGAAAATGTTTGTGTTGTCTGAGCTGTGCTTTTCTCAGTATGAGTTGAGTATGATGGTTAGAATATTAGAAAATCTGAGCTCAAGAAAAAAAAGTTATTTGAACTGTTGTGCTGTAGAAAGTAATAGGTGTACCTTGGCTTAGGCAAGTAAGACTAAACTCTGACCAATAGCATATTTCCCATTCCCAAACTATTTGTTCAGTTTGTTTTATAACAGCCCACACATACTTACCATTCAGCATTGGCTCTCTAGTATATCTTGACCACATTGCTGCCTGAGTATCATGGACACTTCCAATTGCATGTCCAGCAGGAGCGTCCTATGCACAGCATGATAATGTCACCAGTATCACCAGTCATCAAAATCAAAAGCAACACCAGCGAGAGACACTAACAGTTGAGTTAAATTATTAAAAAAATGTTCCAGAAGATCATTTGTTTTTTAAAGCTGGTAAATGGGTAAGGTAGAGGAGTAAAGAAGCAATAGTAAGGAGGAGAGTGTTACCCAGAGATGGCTTTTATTGATTTATTTTATGTTAAGCACAGTAAACACTTGAAAAGTCTTGTTTTGTTTATGATGCTTCTAGACCTAATTTTCCTCTGTTTTAACTTTCACTATAGCTTATTTAGAATTTCTACAACATATACATACAGTTAGACAGAAAATATGAACATGAGCTCAGTTGGACACTCAACACCACATCCCAGTATAAATGCAAATAGTAGAAGAAAAAAGGATTGGGACTTTAAAAGTGTAGAAACCTCCTCTCAGAATGATCATTCCAACACAAACATAGATTAACAAGGTCATTTTATTAGTACAAAAATCATTAAAGATTGTATTAGGGATATCTATCCCCTAAAACCAATGAAGAAATATCTCAAAACCTATACTCTCTCTTTCCAAACCCCAACATCCCTGATAATTGTGATTTATCCCACTATGTATGGATGGTGTTATTGTATCTGCCTTTTACATCCTAAACACAGAAAACAAAACATAAAAATATCAGTATCACATTGGGGAGAATAATCACAAACTGACACGTTTCACCTTTACAGCTTCTTCAAGGGCTCAGAGGAATGTGGTAGGAACTAGAGAGAGAGAGAAAAGACATATACATAATATACATCCAGAACAAATTGATTCATCATAATTTTCAACATCAGTCATTTATTTTCAATGCAAACTTGCAATGAGTATGAGAGGAAGAGCCAGGAGGAGCCAAAGAGATCTCCCCCACTGCAGTCACACAGAGGATGGGCATGTGAGGGAGGTTGTCAGATGAATGCACAAAGCCAAGGGGGCAAAAAACCCCAACACACACAAAAGGAGCCTCAGACACAGTTCCAAATGAGAAGAGTGGCTTGATATATTTAATAATTCGAGACAGTATAAAAAACACTGGCAACCCTCAGATCCTGACCTTACTGGAAGCTATGTGTCCTTGAGTTATCCTCATGAACCAGAGCAGTTGAAAGGCAAGAAAGATACAAAATCGTATAGCAATTTATGTTGTGGATGTGAAGAGGGTCAAATATGCAGTGTAAAATAGTTTACATTTATAAAAAAAATAAACTGTATTTTAAAAACAGAGTTGAAACCTTGTATTTCAAAATCCTCTACTTACTCCTGCTTAGACTCAAAGAAAAACAAACAAGTCAATCAGTAATAAAAAACATACCTGTTCAGTACTCATTGGGAAAACAAGTATAGAAAATAAGCTCAAATGTGAAATGTAAAACAAGAAATTCTTCTATGTAAAAGTGGTGATCCTAGGAGAAGAATGTTACTATGGGTGCCAAAGATTTTGTATCCATAGACTCCAAGATTCGAAATCGGGATTTGCAGTTAGCAATCATAGTAGCCAAACAACTGGCAGGCATAGAAAGAGGGCAGCAATGGTATTCCCTATGCTTTTGGGAAAGTTTCACTTTAAGGCCCCTTTCACTCAGGTTTTCAATGCGGTCTTTCAATGAAACTCCATGTAGGTCTATATGCAGGTGGATGTAAACAGACTTAAACATCCTCCTATCTCCATGTTCCTCCAGACCCTAAAACATGGACTTTGAATTTTACTGTCCATAAAGTCTCAGAGTTTCTGGAGTTGATGATGAATGAGTAAAGAAGAATCTTAGATATATTGTTGTGAAACAACTAACATGAAATTTATATTTATGCATCACTGAGTTTATCTATGCCATTTTCTTTTAACTTTGATGCATAAGAATAGCTTTGGCTTGCAGAAGATATTTAATGGCAACTTTTACTTTGTCTATAAGGTTTACTTTACAGCAGACATAATAAGCTGTCTTTAGTTTCCCCCCACCTCCCTGGTAAGGGTGAGCCAGATTAGGAGGTTTAGTATCCTTGACATTTCTGCAAAAATTGGAAGTTTTTAAGCAAAACTTTGCCATTTTGTCAAAATGCATTGCAGTCAATTGGAGGTGTAAGCTTAAGGTTCCTTTTGGTGGGTATTAAGAATGCAGTGGGCTTTAAATGGCTCCAGTTTATGCTTCAGCTAAATTTCACCAAAATCAGTAATTTTATAGTAAAATGATTTTTTCCACAAATCACTCCACTCATTCCTAGTCCCTGGTCTACTTCCAGAGCCTTGATAAAAACCCAACACTTATAAGTATGACATAAAAGAAAGACTCTACCTACCTTCTTTATTGCAGTGCTGATTGCTTGAGTGGCAAGCCAACAGACCCACTAGCTGTCACAAAAGAGTTGGTTGGAGCTTTCTGAGCCCTGTGCAGATTTTGAGTTTCAGAAAGTCAAAACTTGTACAGGAATCTTGGGTCACGCTAGAAGAAGATTGTGGTGGTGGAAGAAATTGAATAGGATGAGTATGGGCACCTTGTAGTGCTATCTATATAATATATATTACAATGCTTAGCATGGGCAAAGTGCAGGTTCACTTTCACTATTAGGCAGCTATAGATACCACACTTGGGAGCCACCTAATTTGTTTGTAAAGTGCTATATGATGTTAGACCAGGATTAGCTGCTAGTGATTTAACTTCAGTTTGTAAACATCAATATAATTTTAGCTAGCCCTATACTATAAATTGATGGTTGAAATGTCAACATAATCACTCCTTCCTGGCTGTTTAAATTTCTCGTGTGATAATGTCAGTTCCCATTCACACTGTGACTTAACCCTGCTAAAATTGTCCACATTGAGCAAAGTTTATCTCATGGCTATGATATATACACCTCTTAAAATGGGACCAAACTCAAAGATTTAATTGTTTCCCAAAAGAACATTGTCAATGTTGTTTATTACATTTTTTAAATTAACATTCTGTCTACAAGTGCATCTGGTGTATATGTTACATCCCAGCCCTCCAATGGCTGAAGTCATAGCTTGTCAACTGTGCACTGCACAGTATGCAGCACCATGGCAGCTTCAGATGCCAAGGCTAAGATGATGCTGTACTCGCCAGAGAGCTTATTTAGACTTTAGCAGCCATGCAACCTAAATATGTTAGTTCACTTTTCACCTTGTTGTTAGGTGGGTGGTCGGGGGGGAGTGTAAAATGCAGATCAACCACCTGTTTTTACTGCCCCTTTGCTACCTGTGTAAATGAGGCCTAAATGAGTGAAAATCTCTTTATTGGAGCCCTGGATAGCAGTATATAAGACAGGGGTTCTAATCCTTACCCAATTCCAAAACTAACAGAAAAAAAAATTGGGGCTAATACACTGGGTGTTCACCTCTTCTTCCCATTTGGGGGTCTTTTATACCTTACACTTAAAGGATAACTAAAATCAAAATATTTTTGTAGAGAGGGACTAGAAAACCTGTCAGTTTTTATAGCTTTTGTTTCTCAGTGCCCCTATTAAGGAGATCCGCCCTCTCGATTTGTCCTGTTTACCATTACAATTGAAAGTGAAAGTAAAAGAAAATCCCCAATTTTAGGTTGTCCCCAGAAAAGTAATAGAAGGGAAATCTTCCAATTGGGACACTAGTCCTGGTGACCGGGGGGTCCCCAAGAGATTCCCCTAATTTGCAGGGATTTCCTTTTACTTCCTGTTTGGTCATGGGACAGGAAGTGAAGGTAAATTCCCCCATTGGGACAAAGATGGCAAAATTAAACCTTATAGGGTTTATAACCCTCCCTTATACTTTCCAAAATAAAAAAAATAAAAGTTTTGCCTATAGTTCTACTTTAAAGTGATACTAAACACACACTGTTTAATTTACATTGTTCCTCTATTTCTGTATGTGAATGATGGCACTGTAATTATTTAAATAAGCAAATATATATATAAGTATTGTTTTCCTATATATATATATTTCAATATATAGCTGTCACATGACCCAGATCTTTCCCAGCTTGTCTGCAGGGAAATATAAGCAGTGGGAGCTTCTAGTCCTTTGCTGCTGGTCACATGTTCAAAATAAAAAAAAAAAACAGCCTTTGGAATACAGAGTAAACATAAATAAATAATATAGATAAATTGTTTTAAATTGGCATAAAAATATATATTTGAAATCAAATCATTATTATTTTGTGGAAATGACATAGTGTGGGTAGATTTCTGGCAGTCACAGGCTGTGTCATGCCCCTCCAGCCTGTGTCTTAGAACAACAGGGAGGTGAAGCCACCATTGATCTACATGTAATATTACTCCCCCATTGTGTTTAGCTGGTTAGTGGGCATGGAGGAGGAGGGAGGGAGTGGGCTATAAGTTACCACTGTACCCACATTTGTGCTCTGTATAGAAACTCACTGAAAACCGAGCATGTGCAGAGTTTCCACCACAGCTGCAAAATCCCTAGCTGAATTGGGGACATGAAGAGAAAGTGGAGATAGAGATCAACATGATCAACCAGGTTTTTTTCAGAATACAGAAAAGGAATCTCATAGTGACTGAGTGAGTATGAACAGTATTACACGATGTATTGATAGTTTGTTATGATGCGGGCTTAGTGAAACTTCAGGCTGGCCATAGATGGATCAAAATTTGGCTGGTTCAGCGGAAACTGGCTAAATTTTGATCTATGTATCTAACGACTTCTGATGAACAGGGATGGTGGAAAACATTTGTCGCTCAATAGCTAAGAGGATCAGTGGCAAGAAGCGTCCTGCTGTCAGAATACAATGATGCAGCAGGGAGATTTCCTCCATTCACATTACTTGTGTGGATGGGGGAACACATTAATTTTTTCTTTTTTTTTTATCAGCCCTGGTTGGTCAAAAAAGTGAGTCATCTATGGCCAGCCTTAGAATTTACCATTCTAAATTTGCTCATATCTTGTGCATTGTCTCGCATATTTAATATGTATTCCAACAGTGAACAAAAACATGTCATTTTAGATAATTCATTATGCAAGCCTGAGAACTGATCAATGTAATTAAACTAAAATCAATTGGCGATGAACAGCAATAGTTAATGTCTGTAGCAAATCAAGGGATAGGGACCTAATTATTTCCTTAAAGTACAATAGCTTTCAACATACTAGAACTGTAGTACCACTAATTAATGCTTGGCTGAAACCAAAATGCAGATTTTGTACTTTTTTTTACTGCTTGTGTTTTTAATTAACACTTTTGTCAGAATTTAAAAAAAAAAAAAAAAAAACAGGGATTATGCAAAACTCTGGATACTAAAATGAAAGACACAGGTTTGTAAAAATTGTCATTCATTAATGAATTTGCAAGTCAATACTGAATAGTATTTCTTCTTAGTGAAGAAAGACTGTGCAGATATGCTCCCTTAATTTCAACAGACTGGCTATAGCTAACTTGCTAAATGAGTACGCGCAGTAGTTCTTGACCTTTACATATCATTTTGTGGGCTATTAAAGTGGAACAATTTTTTATTGGCCTCTCTGGAATTGGTAACTTAGCTAATTAACACATATTATAGAATATATAGAACAATTACCATAAATGGTGCTCTCTTCTAGTGCAGTGATATCAATGCTCCCTCTCCTCAATCCATCACTGGTACTTTCTTTTTTTCCCCATCTTTTTCATGGTTCACGAGTGTTCAGCCGTCCTAAATTGCCAGATCAGGATGATGTAAGGCCATGTTACCAGCACTTACTTCTGGTATCTTGGTCCAGTTAGTAAAAAAAAAACTAAGAAAAAACAAACAAAAACAAACTAAGAAACTAAGATTTTCATGATTGATATAGTACACTTAGGAGTCTCAAGAATTCACACAGCCATCATGAATATTCCCTGTAGTTGTCGAATACTGTATGTTCACTGCCTATGATTGTGAGCTCCATCTAGAAGACATAATGCAGAATTTTCCTGTTTGAGTTTTTTCTGGAAAAATCATTCTTTATGACCATTAGATGGGGCTGACAATTACAGGATGTAAACATATTACACAAATTACAGGGATTAGTTGTGACGGCTGTGCGTAAACCTGAGACTTGTTAATTAGGACACACTTGCAAAGGTGCACATTGCTGACAAGAGCCACTCTCTTACCCATGGGCATAGCATAAGGGATTGCAGGGGTCACAATCGCAACCCCACCCCTAGCTCCAGGGGGCCCCTGCAGCCTCCCTGTCATATTATCATATCCCCCACAAAGTCCAGCTCCGATCTGCCCTAGGGCCCCACAGCCACGCTCCAGTACTGGGCTTCCACTTTGCCTTCCACAGTCCACACATCTCATTGGTTGGAGAGAAGCTGTGAGCCATTTCCTGAATGGAGAGGAGCATGGGGTGAGAACAGCCCAGGATGGATTCTTCACAAAGGAATGCCCCTGAAAAAAGGATAAAATCCTGAAACGAGTTGGACCCTAATTTCTAACTAGATTACATCAGTGTCATTTTGTATTTATCGTTTCATTTTTCTTTATGTTTTGATATTGTTCTTAACACATACATTGACTCCTTATAACAATTAATAAATTACGTATTATAAATTTGGTTTTTGTACCTATATCTAGTTGCCTTTAAAGTCCCAACCCTCCTTGGGGAACCTTTCTTTGCAGCTCTGGGAACTCTAATCTCTTAAGTCACTTTGAGTATCTTGGCGTGCGGTGGGTGTATTTTTTTTAATTGCAGCTGTCTTCTGACTTCTCATGGGACATTCCAGAGTCTTTCATCTTGTTTTCTGGCATCAGCAGTGGGCAATTCAATGGTTATGAAAGCAATACTGGTGGTACACCATCAGTGCCATATTCTGCAGTATTTTACTATGGGCCTAGGCCAATGTGGTGAGGGAACCTCAAAGGGGGTAGGCTCTGCAAAATAGGGTTAAATAATCCTTGCCATCATTTAACCAAGAATAGAACCCGAACTGAAGGACAGACAAGGGCTCCTTTAAAGCATGAAAGGGGGATGTAGCCTTTTGAAACTTTTTTTTTAAACAGGTGGGGAGTAAAGAGTTAAAAAAAAACCTGGACATGGGCTTAAAGGGTTGGATATGGATGGTAGCTTGCTGGTTTAGATGTAAGAGTTAGGTTTAGAGTTAAAGTGATAGTAAAGCTTTAATTTGGTTTTATTAAAATAATAAACCCATAATACTTACCTGCTCTGTGTAATAGCATTGCACAGATCAGCCCCGATCCTCTTCTTCTGGGGTCCACTGTCAGCACTCCTGGTTCCTCCTCTTTGGTTAGTGTCCACCATAGAAAGCCGCTTTCTGCTCATGAAGGCTCACTCCCAAGTCACCCTGTCTGTGTCTATAGACATAAGCAGTGCAGCTCGTCCCTGTCTGCATGCCCTCATCACAGGAATTAATTGACAGCAGTGGGAGTGAATGGCTCCCGCTGCTATTAATTTGCCCAGTGAGAAGAGAGAGGGTCAAGGGTCAAGTGAGCCCCTGATCTTGTGCACAATGCTGGATTGAGATCAGGCTCAGGTAAGTTTAAAAGGGGCACAGAAGGTTTTTTTTACCTTAATGCATAAAATGCATTAAAGCATTTGGTCATCTAAAAAAATAATTGATCCTGTCCCTTTAAAGCATGAATAACAGCAGAGTGCTTGTGATGTGTAATTTGGCCCCCTGTAACACCTGAAATACCTAGGTGATCCTGCCAGTTTCTTCCTTCCCCTTTGTAAACTGACCACGGTGTATCATGGCCCTGACACCATGGTCAGTTTACGCGCCTCCATCATCCACAGCTCTCCTGTCTCTCCTCTGTGCTGTTCTTCATCCTCTTCCCCCTCCCTGCCTGTCTGCCCCTTTGTCAGATCCTGCCCCCTCTACTCCTGCACTGTTAAAGTCTTATATAATCCTGCTGGTTTCTTAATAACAAGTGCTCCTGTCTGTGTGTCATCCTTTACCGTATTTCAGAGTGGCTCCCCAGGATCATGTGACTGGCTGACTCTCTTTCCTCCCCTCCTCGCATCCCTGGGCAAAGGAGAGGGCCGGCAGGTGACATGATCACGGAGAACCACTCTGAAATACGGAAAAGGATGATTTTTTTTACAAAACACAGAGACAGGAGCTCCTGTCATTAGGAAACAAGGAGGATTATGCAAAGTTATAGTGGGTTAACAACCACTTTAAGGGAAACCATCTTAAGGTTTTAGAACCACTTTAAGCTTGATGTTAGGGTAAAGTTTTAGGACTGGGTTGCAGTTTAGGCATATATCCAAAGATTAGGCATTTAGCTATATGTATTAAGCAAACCTGTCATAAGATAAAATCAAGAGTTGTCACAACTGAACTAGTGATGAAAATGCTAGCTGTCTGGCTGCTATAATAACCCGCTGGCTTCAATCTTTTCTGCAGATCAAGAAATTTGATGAAAAATCCAAAGCCCTTATCCCTATACTTTTTCTGTGTAGTGACTTAAATTGAATCTTTAGTCAGAATATTAAGTTCTGATAGATCACATCAGGCTGGCCCCTTTTGCAGGTATAGTTATGTAAATATTAAAAATAAGTGCCTATGCTGTTTAAAATTCAGTAATAGACTGACTCACCCTGCTCTGCACATGCTCAGTTGCTCTCCATTTTTGGCATCATACCAAAAATCAGAGCCACTAGAGGCCAATCAGCTGACATCTTAAGATTTACTGTTGCTAAAGGAAGACAAAAACTTCAGGAATGACACAGACTGCGTTGATCAAACACTGATTAGGGGAGGAGGTAAAAAGCAAGAGAGGTGGCAGGGCAAACTCTGCTGCTAGGGAGACACAAAAGAGTTAAACCTACAAGGATAGTGTATTATATTATCTTCCTATTATTCTCTCCTTTCGCCATCATTGACAGCCTGTAAAGCTTCTGTCAGCCTTCCTTTCTAGCTAAGCCAAGACATATAATTAATGTTAGAAATGTATATATATTTTAATATAATATATATATATATATATATATATTAATAACAGAAAGTGAAATATAGTTTTTCAGACCAAGGAGAGGGGGAAAGATTCCAGTAGAGAAGTGACTGCTCTGGGATTCAACAAAATGGCGGCCTTCAGCAAGAAGAAACAGGAGCAAAGCTGGAGCCAAATTTCAGCACACACAAATTTTGGTAGAATAAGTATTAATGTGAAATGTATGTTCTTTTGTTAAAAAAACAATAATTGTTATCAAACTTTTCTGGGTAAAATACTGAAGAGAGAAAACATGACAGGCAGGCAGCTAAGATTTTCAAAAGAAGTAGCAGGTTTTTCCCATGACAGGTTTTCTTTAAGAATAAGGTTTAGGGACTGTGTCAAGCTTTAAAAGTTGTTTAATGTGAAAGAAAGTCACATTAGAAATCAATATCAGGTGATCTGAAAGTATAACTACACTGAAAAAGTAAAAATATTGCAAGCAGGTCATTTTGTATTGCCATTGAGGGATGTCGGTGCCATCAGGGAGAGAGGGGCAGTAAGTATAATTTCACTTTAAAGTGTATCTATAACCCCCCACCCCAAAAAAAACAAAAATATTGCATTGAGTAATGAAGAGTTAAAATCCCTGCCAGGTTATTTTTTTTTTTTTGCTGTTTGTGTGCAATTATGGGAATTGTACTTTCCTTCCTGTCCCAGAGATGAAACAGGATGTTAGAGGTAATTTCTTCAAGGACAGATCCTCTTACACAGTTGACCCCAGACAAAATGTCACCATTATAATTTTACCTTACCTCTTTTTTTTGGGGACAACTCTTGGTGACAATAGACACCAGAATAAATAGAGGAATGAATCTCCCCAGAGAAAGCAACAAAAACTTGACAGAGAATCTAACCCTTCCCCATTCTATTCAAAATTAAAAGAGAAAAGCTTTTCACTAGAGAAACACTTTAGTTAAGCAGAAAAAAGAAAAGGTTCTTAGCGAATGTAAATGAATTTTTTGGTGTTCTCAGAATTTCATCTTTTCTTTACTTTGTGAAGATAAAATTGATTATTCCTGAGTTATATTTATAATTCAGAAACATCGGCCTGTAAATAATAGTACCATTTCCCATGATTCTGCATATTAGCACATTGATCTTTCTTGTACTTTAATGGAAAAGCCATTTGTTTCACTCTTTTTAATTATTGTTCTGAATAATAAGTAGCTCTCAGACTGTATAAATCCTCTATGGCTTAAGAAAAATGTATTGAACAAATACAGTATAGAAGTAAAGAATGACCCACTAAACTTTCTATTAGAGCATCTGGTTAGTCATTTTAAAGGGATCTTTCCTAGATTAAAAAAAACAAGTCTCAAGTCTGTAGCCTGGGTTTCGGGGGGCTGTGATCGTTCAGCACACATCCTCCCCTCTAATGCCGCGTACACATGATCAGATTTTCCGACAACAAATGTTCGATGGGAGCTTTTTGTCAGAAATTCCGAACGTGTGTAGGCACCATTGGACATTTTCCGTCAGAATTTCCGACAAACAAAATTTGAGATCTGGATCTCAAATTTTCTGACAACAAAATCCGTTGTCAGAAATTCAGATCGTGTGTACACAATTCCGATGCACAAAATTCCACACATGCTCGGAATCAAGCAGAAGAGCCGCACTGGCTATTGAACTTCATTTTTCTCGGCTCGTCGTATGTGTTGTACGTCACCACGTTCTTGACGTTTGGAATTTCTGACAAGATTTGTGTGACTGGTTGTATGCAAGATCTGTTGGGAAAAAACATGTATTTTGTTGTCGGAATGTGCGATCGTGTGTATGCGAAACAAGTGTACATACAGCATAGGGGTTGATTTACTGAAGGCAAATAAGGTAGTTATTTACAGGGAAATGTTTTCTTTGCAATGCAATCTTCCATTAGCTTAGTAAATCCAGTGAAAATTCCTAATCCCACGCAAGGAAACAAAACTGTATTTTTGCTTACACATGATTGGATCATGAAAGCCAGCAGAACTGCTCCTCGTTCACCAAGCTAAAGGAAAATTCCTGCTGCAAAGGACAAATTCTCTTGCAAAGTGAACAGCCTTTAGTAAATCAATCACGTATAGTGATTTTCTATTTCTGAGCATATAACCCCGTCCTACATGAATTAATGTCCAATGAACTTTGGATAGCCATTATTGCCAAGTAGATACCAGGACTGGGGAAGCACTCTAATAGGCATAACATAATTGTTGCAACTAGATGTGAAATGGCCAGGTGTTGGAGAAGTCCCTTCATAGCACACAGGCAACTAATAAGCAAAATACAATGAATTAACAGCATAGATTATACACTATATTACTAAAAGTATTGGGACGCCTGCCTTTACACACACATGAACTTTAACGGCATCCCAGTCTTAGTCCGTAGGGTTCAATATTGAGTTGGCCCACCTTTTGCAGCTATAACAGCTTCAACTCTTCTAGGAAGGCTGTCCACAAGGTTTAGGTGTGTGTCTATGGGAATGTTTGACCATTCTTCCAGAAGTGCATTTGTGAGGTCAGGCACTGATGTGGACAAGAAGAGACTGGCTTGCAGTCTCCACTTTAATTCATGCCAAAGGTGTTCTATCAGGTTGAGGTCAGGTCTCTGTGCAGGCCAGTCAAGTTGCTCCACCCCAAACTCGCTCATCCATGTCTTCATGGGTCTTGCTTTGTGCACTGGTCCAAATCATTTGGTGGAGGGGGGATTATGGTGTGGGATTGGTTTTCAAGGGTTAGGCTCTGCCCCTTAGGTCCAGTGAAGGGAACTCTTAAGGCATCACTATACAAAGCCGTTTTGGACAATTTCATGCTCCCAACTTTGTGGGAACAGTTTGGGGATGGTCCCTTCCTGTTCCAACACCTGTGCACAAAGCAAGGTCCATAAAGGCATGGATGAGCGAGTCTGGGGTGGATTGAACCCCTTGGGGTGAATTAGAGCAGAGACTGCGAGCCAGGCCTTCTAGTTCACATCAGTGCCTGACCTCAGAAATGCACTTCTGGAAGGATGATGACCTCAACCCGATAGAACACCTTTGGGGTGAATTAGAGAAGAGGCTGTGACCCAGGCCTTCTCGTCCACATCAGTGGCTGACCTCACGAATGCGCTTCTGGAAGAATAGTCAAAGGGTGGGCCAACTCCCAATACTTTTGGTAATGTAGTGTATCTCATACACTCTGCTGTCCAGAGTAGACTTTTTTCACAAAATTTGGTCACTACTCACTACGGATAGGTTCAAATCAACATTTTCCCTAAGGAACAGTAAAGTGGGAAAATGCTATTCACAGGATCTTCAACTTCAATCTCCACACATAGGTTGCCTTTCCTCACTTGAAAATCATCAGGGAACAATTCTAGAAGAAGGCTACATTTATTAAACATGATGGTTTGTGGGTGTTCATAGAGTCGCAAGGCAATCACGAACACAGTGATCCATATTCTAGGACAGTGATGGCGAACTTTGGTACCCCAGATGTTTTGGAACTACATTTCCCATGATGCTCAACTACACTGCAGAGTGCATGAGCATCATGGGAAATGTAGTTCCAAAACATCTGGGGTGCCAAGGTTCACCATCACTGTTATAGGGTAACACAACTGTTATGACGGAATACTGCATTTTTTTTTACATTGTATATGTTGTTAGACTTTGTTTTACAATTAATTTATACATGCTATTGTATACTATAAAATATTTAGTAACTCAATAAACAAAATGTAGAAAAAAAGAAATATAAAAAAGAAAATAAAAGTCTACAGCTTGACTAGCCTGATATTCACAATCAATGAAGCTAGTGCAGTTTTTATTGATTTTATTCTTTATGGCATATACAGTTTATCAACAAAAGTCCCTGCTCTATATACTTTAGTTTAATATATAAAGATTGTATGGGCTATGGGGGTACCTCAACCATGGGAAAATTGTTTTAGAAATTGGACAAACTGGGCGGACTTTCCCGGTACCAGTGAAGGAAAAAACATAATAATATTAAAGGGGTTGTAAAGATGTTTTTTTTTTTTTTTTTTAAATAACAAACATGTTATACTTACCTTCACTGTGCAGCTCGTTCTGCACAGAGTGGCCCCGAACCTGGTCTTCTGGGGTCCCTCGGCGGCTGTTTCAGCTCCTCCCCGCAAGCATTTACCACCTTCATGCGAGCTCCCTCGCACGGTGGTGAGTGCTTGCGGGCGCGCTCCCGTGATACAGCCGGCGGCTATAGCCGCTCGCTGTATCACTCGGCCCCGCCCCCCGGCGCGCCGCGTCATCGGATGTGATTGACAGCAGCGCGAGCCAATGGCTGCGCTGCTTTCAATCCATCCACTGCAGCCAATCAGCGACCAGGCTGAGCTGCAATGAAGATGACGAGGACGAGGAGCGAAGATTCGAGGCGTCAGGTAAGTAAAACGGGGGGGCTGGGGGCGGCGGTACTGTCAAAAGTTTTTTCACCTTAATGCATAGAATGCATTAAGGTGAAAAAATTTTTACCTTTACAACCCCTTTAAATATCTTTATTACAAAAATTGATTAAAAAAATGTAACACATTAAGAATAAAATCAAATCAAAATGAATATGGCTCTAGTTAACTTGACCACTTAATTGAAATCTCTGTTAATATTCTGTCAAGAGGTTGTCGGAAAGACATTTAGGAATTTTTGGAGGAGAATTTATGACCACATTTACTATTTCAGAAAAAATTGAGTTTACACCCCTATTGGCAGACATGTAGCTCTTCAACATAAGCATAAGAAAACAATAGTTCAGTTTACAGTCCTAGAGAAGGTTCTTGAGGACGCAAGAGGAGGAAATTTGGACAGGAAATTATTACAGAGCGAAGCGAAATTGATTTTTTATTTAAATGGCACTCACACACCAGGCCTCAATGAGGCCCTAAGTTATAAACCATTCTTGGGTTAGTTAGACTGCAGATCCTTGATGACCTTGAACCCTATACTCTCCTAGATCTCCATAGATATGCATATAAAAAAATCGTATCCTAATCAAACCTGTATGCTGACATGCGTTTAAATATGTCATGTCTTTTCAAATCAATATATCATGAGCTATAATATGTTGTTAAATAGTGACATTGTAAGAAATGTATTTAGATTGATTTTAGATGCGTGTGCAGCATTCCATAACCTTAATAATGCGCTGAAGGTGGAATAACAAATCCCCTGTTTTATTGAAATTTATTTCAGATACGTATGATAATAACGTGCCATAGTGTCTCTGTAGGCAATCTGAAATAATGTCTCTATACAAATGGGACTCCTGGCATGGCTATAATCTGGGAGCAGGATGGCTGTATAATAGTCCCCCTGCTTAACTAAGGTGGTGGTGTTGAGGTGGTCGGAGGTGGTCGGAGCCTTGGGGAATCCCATGCAATTATCCATTATCATCTAGTCATATTGTCATAATTGGATCTAAAACTGTATTTTAATGTTAGTGAGCCTTTCAGACTTTCATCTAGACATCTGATATTAGTCCTGCCCTTGATATCCCGCCTGTCCACTGATCTATTACCCAATGAGAGCATCTCAATGGCCAGTATGACTATGGTTATTGGACAGTCAAATTGTAAGTGTTTGGGGCTTTTGCTTAATTTTGCTTAAT
This sequence comes from Aquarana catesbeiana, assembly GCF_042186555.1. Classification (NCBI taxonomy): domain Eukaryota; kingdom Metazoa; phylum Chordata; class Amphibia; order Anura; family Ranidae; genus Aquarana; species Aquarana catesbeiana. The sequence continues at coordinate 595,448,728 of NC_133328.1, read as the reverse complement.
TTTGGTTTATTTACAAAGGTGATGTATAGACTGATGTATAGTCCTTAGTAAAAAAAAAATGCTTTTAGGTCTCGCTGTGAACATCAGAGGATTTGTAGTACAGTAAATGTATTATTATGGTGTCTGCTTTTTTTTTTTTTGCTTTGAGCTTTAAAAACAATTAAAAGCCGAGGCTTCATGGACTGCACATTCTCTAGGTAAGTACCTTTTTATCCAGTTTGCATGGACTACTACTAGCTAGTTTTATTTAGTTTAGCTCATGTTTTCCTACCCGTCCCTCGGCTTTCGGGTCCCGGCACCGCTATCCTTGGTAAGGGAAACAGACAGTGGAGCCTTGCGGCTTCACTGCCAATTTCCTACTGCGCACACGCGAGCGGCGCAGCGCTCCGCCCTGTGAATGGCCCCGTGGTGTTCTGGGAACACACACAGTTCCCAGAAGACAACGGGGCTGCTCACCGAGGATAAGAACACGCTGCGGAATAGGAAGAGGCAGATTAGGAAGACTGCCTAGCAACAAGGGTTTAGGTAAGTTTAATTTTTTTTCTCAAATGTTTTTTTAATTTTTTTTAGGATTTTTGGTGATTTTTTTTTTTCAGAGTGGCCCTCCACTTTAAGAAAAAAATCCCAACTAGGTGAACTATATGCATTGCAAAAAAAAAAAAAATCTGAATTCTTTTTATGCAGCTATTATTATTGCTGCATATTGATTGTAATAAGCAAGAGCTATAGTTTTGAATTGTATTTATTGTTGGTTGGACATTTTCAAATAAAGTAGCTTTTTTGCTGTGAGCACAATCATAAATCGGGATGTCTTAGACCTAGCTGAGCATGATTATTTGAAAACAAGAATTTCTTGGAAAACTATTCTATTTCATCTCAACTTATTTTTGAGCAATTAAATAGCTGCAGAAAAAAACAGCCTACATACATGTAAAACTTTTCAGGTGCTTATTTTCTTGCCAGCAGGAAAACTTCACTGCAGAAATACATTCACCCTATTTTTATTCTGCCTTAATAGCTCCTTTTTACTGCCACCCTAAAGGTTACCAGTCTTGCTGGATCAAAACCTGTAGGAAATTTTACCAGAATGCTCCCTAATGCCCTGTTTCTCTGACGGAACTCAGACGGAATTCCATTCAAGCGGTCTTGCCTACATACTGTCAAACCAAAGTCCGACCATCCAGAATGCGGTGATGTACAACACGTACGACGGGACTAGAAAAAGGAAGTGCAATAGTGAGTAGCCAATAGCTTCCATCTCATACTTGCTTCAGAGCATGCATCGTTTTTGGTCCGGCGGAGCAGCATACAGACGAGCGGTTTTCCCAATTGGAGTTGGTTCCGTCGGAAATATTTAGAACATGTTCTATTACTAGGTCCATCAGCATTTTAGAAAAAAAACTCAGATGAGGCACACACACGATCGGAATAGACGATGAAAAGCTTCCGTCTGACTTTTTCTGTCAGACATTCCGCTCGTGTGTACGCGGCTTTAGACCTAGTAGGTTTCAATTAAGGCTGCAACTCTCAGAATCTTAATTGACATTACTTTACAATCTCATATAAATATACCAACAGCTTTGAACTACAATGGCCTTCCTTAAGAATTCATGTAATTTGCATGCAGTCGGGTATACTCCTGCACAATTTTGTTCTATTGGCATTGTACAACCAGACTGCAATGTGTGCTTACAAATTAAAGCGGATGCCAAACCTTTTTTATTTAATTTTGGATAATGTAAGGAATGGTGAAAGTGGAACTTTTGTCAGGAAATGAAGCTACATCACTTCAGGCTAGCCCCTTTTGCAGGTATAGCTAAGTAAAAGAAATAAAAAAGTGCCTATTTCAAATCCAGTAATACACTGTCTCTCCATGTTTAGCAGATGCCCAGTTGCTTTAAATTTCTGGCATTTTGTCAAAAATCAGAGCCACTAGAGGCTGATCTCCTGACAGCCTAAAGATTTACTGCTGCTTAGGGGCTCTGGGCTTCAGCAAAATGGCAGCCTCCAGGAAAAACAAACAGGAGCAATGCTGGAGGCAATTTTACATCACACACTAATTTTGGTAACATAATTATTAATGTTGAATTATTAATGTGGTCCTTGCTAAAGAACATTATTTTTTTTATCAAGTTGTTATGGGTAAATTTCTGCTTTAGGATCCCTTTGGGGGGATTTCTTTTCACTTCCTCACCTAGAGACACAGCAGGAATTATGAGAATGTCTGTCTATATGAGGGATATCTCTTCTTGGATAGTTATCACTAGAACAGGTTTACCCAATGAAATGTTTCACTTCATGTTTTCTTCTGACAATTCAGACATTTTAGGATTTTTATTTATTTCAAAGACCAATAGAAAGGGTGAATTTCCTCAGCAGGACACAGACAGCAATATAAACCAGTCATAAGTTCCAATCCTCCCCTGCTCTTTTAGCACAGACCTGTTCCTTTGCAAAGACCATCCCCTCATTATCCTTATTATTTATTATTATTTTCTTTTTATTGCAGAAATGAAAAAATAAAAAATACAGCTACTAAATCAAATACATACACAAAAAAATAACAAATACAAAGAGCAATAAATGTAAAATTAACTTAAATCAGACTCTGGATATACCCTCTAAGAATTAAAGGGGAAAAAGTAAAAAATAGTATTTTTTTTTCAAGCTAATTATTTCACCTAATTAGCTCAATGAAAGAAATTTGGAGTTTCTGCCAACTGGAAAATGACCAATTTTTTTAGTGCTAAATTCACTCCACTCATCCCTGATAAATATTTTAAAGGTTCCTCTGTTGAAAAAAAAAGATTGAAAAGGCTAGCCTTAGGTTTATTAGTCGCTCAAGCAAAGCACAGCCTAAAAGGACATGTAAGGCCAGTTTTACGCACAAGAGCCTTTTTGATGCCATTAATGTAGGCAATTCTACATGTACCATTCCACATATTTTTTATATTACATTCTTGGAATACTTATCTAATTTTTTTTGTCTTTGGCCTTATAAATGGATGTCAGAGACTTTTCACATTTAAAACATAATTAGACTTCCATTATATTATATAAGATAACTAAAAAACCCATATATATCGCTAGCTATGAAATGCAATTAACCTTTTATATTTGACAAAGCCATCAGATGCAGAATGTACATCATTTGCAAAGTCTGATCTGCACATGAAATACTTTAATCTAATATTATAAATTAGATGTTTTACACAGGGATACTGGAACCTGCCTGAATTAGTAATTTAAGTTTATTGTGCAATTTTTTATACTTACAAGAGTTCATTTTTATTTTTATTATTCACATTTTTATTATATTAATATGTCCACACAACGCAAAAAATAATGTTTTTTTTTTTGTTTTTTTTTGTTTTTTAAACGTTATCTCTTTATTAAGCTTTTTTTGAGAATATAAACAAATCAAAACATAAACAAAATATGACAGAAATAAGCCACAACAATCCAATGAAAAGGGTATTGCTCAGGCCCGTGCCTGAGCAATACCCTTTTCATTGGATTGTTGTGGCTTATTTCTGTCATATTTTGTTTTGGTATGAGAATATGTTGTACAATGGTGCCACGGTGAGCACTAAACCTAGTACAGGCCTCACCGTGCCTCTATTGAGCATACTGATAAGTAATATCTTGCAAACTACAAATATAGGTGCCCAGAGTGGGCTCCTAAGGAAGGTATGGTATGTATGAATAGTAAAACTGAAAGCTGTCCCCATATTTCCTTATATAAGTATCAGCAGGAGTAGGCAAAGTTCAATTGCATAAGAGGGTTTAACAGAGGGGGCAATTCAGTGAGAGGTATTCAAAATAAAGATATACATCTAGACCAGTGTTTCTCAACTCCAGTCCTCAAGGTGCCCCAACAGGTCATGTTTTCAGCCAATCCATTATTTTGTACAGGTGATTTGATCAGTTTCACTGCCTTAGCAATTACCACAGCCATTTCATCTGAGGGAAATCCTGAAAGAATGACCTGGAGTTGAGAAACACTGATCTAAACTCTCAAAGCCAGGGATTCCGGGTCTGGAGAAATGTAGATGCGGCTAGGGGAGCTTTTTCAAGCAGGAATTCATACAGAATTCATACAGAAGATGGTAATTTAAGAACTGTATGACCTCAGTTAAAGTTGGAGGAGTCAGGTTCTGGAATAGTAGGATCTGGTGAGCAGGAATTATGGGTAACAGAGGTAATAAAACAGAAAATGTGTTTCCAGAATTGCATAATCTGAGGACATTACCACCAAATATGTAGTAGGGACCTTACAATCAAACCAACAAGTTGGTAAGGAGGTTGGGAAAATAGCTGAAAGTCTCTGTGGCATATAGTACCACTGGTGTACGAGTTTCTGTAATGACTTCCAATGTGTGGTGCACTGTGAGTGTATCATATGTCTTCTGAGGGCAATGTGCCACTGCTCCACAGGTAAGGAGAAAGCTGTGATTCCCAGTATTCCATGAATGGGAGTTTAGTTTTCCGGGCAGCTTTATGTAGTGATGCATAAAATGATGAAATACGAGTGCTGGGCTGCGTTTGTGAGTTGTAGTGCATTACGACATCTGCCATGAGTGCCTTGGCATTCCGTTGAGTCTTGTGCCATATTCACAGTTATTTATAAAAAATCTTGGTGGGGGAGGCTGTAAATACAACAGAGGTCTTGGAAAAACTTAATCTGGTTATTATGATACAGTTCTTGCAGTGTGATAATACCTATGTTGAACCATGAATATAGCTTGAGGTCTGTGGATAACAGTCCAACGGTGAGAAGGGGGAGATGTATAGCTTGAGGTCTGTGGATAACAGTCCAACGGTGAGGAGGGGGAAATTTTGTAGAGTGTTAGGAGTGATGCCATTATCTAGGGATATGAGTGAGTTCCACACTCGCATAGTCGGTGTAAAAAATATCATGTTTTTGCTTGGGGTAAACTCTAGCCAGTCCTCCAGCTCTTTAGAACTTCAGGGCCCAAGTAGAGGGATTCCTCTTGAAATTTTGGCTCCAGCACCTTATAGCAAATACATGCCTTACTTGTCTTTATGCAGATCAGTACTGCTCCTTGCATTTTACAGTATATATTGTTAACGGAGATGTGTGGAGAAATCAGCAGTACTCTGATAAAAACATACTGCTTTTCAAAAAAAAAACACAAACATCTCAGTACCTCATTAGTTAAATCTGTTGGGGTGTGTGCATGTGTTTGTGTGTGAGGGGGAGGGTACAAGGTTTTAAGTGATTTTAATTGATTAATGGTCATCAATTCAGTGTACTCTGGGTTACAATTACATCACCATAATACAGTTATGCAGCTGTGGGTCCTTGCCTAAGGGCCCATTCACACTTTGTAGCGACCACAATACATGGCATTGTTGTGCTTCACGGCATTAATTGTGAATGGCTCAACAGTAAATTGTATGCCAGATCCCAATTAACAATGCAGTGAATGACAGTGCATATACCATGCACTTTTTTAACTGTTGTGGTTTAATGCATGGGAGGTCTTAACACAATGCACATTAAAGCATAAGGTGCATTAACTTGTGTGCAATAACTCACCCCAACTGAAGGTTTCGGTGTTAATGGTCCCTTAAGCAACCAGGTAGCCAGCATTAAATTGAATTTTAAAGTATAATAAAAGATAAGGCTGCACCAGCCCCATAATGCACTGCAATTTTTATTATAAAGGCTATAAAGAAGATTGCCCTCAGAAAGGAAGAACTTGGGAAGAAATATCAATAGCCACAGTGGGGGAATACTGTGTATCTGTACTGTGGCAAGCAGTAGTGCTCCTAGAATTTTAGCAATGGCTTTTTTGCATTATTATTGTGTCTAATTATATTTACAGATGCTGCCTACTTTTGTTGTCCTTATTTTTTCCTTGGTCACTCCTGAACACTTATGGGTTAGTATAACAGTTAACTGGAAAGTGATGTAGGTACTGCTTGGAGAAGGAACAAGTAATATGCATATACTGTACATCCAAACTGTAGAATGTAGACTATAAGATGTATATATGCAGTGTTGTGTTGTAAATTTATATTCCAGTTTTAATTTTTACAGTTATAACACTGATAACAGGAGGTTGATTCTGTATTAAATGGTACATTGCATATATGTAATTTTCACGGAGTGCTAAACATAAACACAAATGCACCAAAAACCACCACAAAATGCTAAATATAACCCTAAATGCACCAAACCAGGCTCTCGCCTGCAGCCGGGATTTAGAGCCAGCCGACGCATGTGGTGTCAGCTGCTTGTTATCAAAGGGGAAACATATATTAACTTATACTTATACTTTACTGGTACCAGAGAGGGACAACCACATAAAACTATAAAAATGTATTTTATTACAAAAAATGTAAATATTTAAAAACATGGAAGAACAATACTTTTTAAGCAATATAAGCCATCACAATTAGCCAAACAAAGTTGGCTTTGCTATATTATCCAAGAGGTATACTAAAGCTTGGATAATATAGCAAGGCTAACTTTATTTGGTTAATTGTGCTGGCTTATATTGCTTAAAAAGTATTGTTCTTCCATGTTTTTAAATATTTACATTTTTTGTAATAAAATGTATTTTTATAGTTTTGTGTGGTTGTCCCTCTATGTCAGGCATGTCCAAAGTCCGGCCCGCGGGCCAATCGCGGCCCGCGGTCCAGTTTTGAACGGCCCGCCTGGTTATCTAAACCAGCCTTTCTCAGCCAGTGTGCCGCGGGATCAGGGCTGTCAGATGAGCCAGATCCCCTGCCGAACTGTACATCGGCACTGTGAGAAGATCCGTCAGCCTCAAAAGTGAAAGTAAAGTGCAGGGGAGTGTGCTGTGCTCTCTGCTTCCCCCTACAGTGCAGTACCCGGCTGAATGAGGAAGTTGGAAAGGTACAATACTGTGATTGAAGCTAGATGCGTTTTAAAAGGGCTTTATTCATGTGTCTGTGCATGTGTGTCTGTCTGTATGTGTGTGTGTGTGTGTGTGCATGTGTCTGTATGTGTCTGTATGTGTGTGTGTGTGTGTGTGTGTGTGTGTGTGCATGTATGTATGTCTGTGTGTGTGCATGTCTCTGTATGTGTGTGTGTGCATGTGTCTGTATGTGTGTGTGTGTGTGTGTGCATGTGTCTGTATGTGTGTGTGTGTGTGCATGTGTCTGTATGTATGTCTGTGTATGTGCATGTCTCTGTATGTGTGTGTGTGTGTGTGTGTGCATGTGTCTGTATGTGTGTGTGTGTATGTGTCTGTATGTGTGTGCATGTGTGTGTGCGTGTGCATGTGCGTCTGTATGTATGTCTGTATGTATGTGCGTGTGCATGTGTCTGTATGTATGTGTATGCATGTGTCTGTGTGTGTGTATGTGTCTGCATGTATGCGTGTATGTTACTTTTAATCTGCCCCCCCCCATTTCCTGTACCACCAGAACTGCTTTTGTAGGGCTTGTTTGTGATAGCAGCCAGGACTGCTGCTCCTCTGAAAAGCAATCCATGCACAGATCGCTTTTCAGAGGCATTTGACAGGCGGTAAAGGGGCATTATGTTGCCTCCTCACCACCTGTTTTAAGCCCGTAAATGCAGCATCACTATACCGCAACCGTGCAATGCACACAGTTGCGGGATAGTTGCAGTGCAGCCCCATTAAGCCTGGGTATACCTCCAGCTGCAGCCACAGCATGTGTACACACCCAGCTGCTCCCTCTGCAGCTAAAGGGGGAGAAGTTGGGGGTGATAAAAACAGCTTAATCATGTGGTTTTACTACCCCTCCAACCTGACATGTGAACAAGCCCTTGGTTCACATCTGTGTGGCTGCGTGCTACCTGTAGGGCAGCCCATTCATTTCAATGGGCTTCCCTACCCACAAAAATGCAGGTAAAGAAGTCCCCGACCTTTTTTTTTTTTGAATTGCACTGAGAATTAACGGTACCCCTAAAGAGCAGAGCATTCAAAGAATGTCAGGCAAAATGGTCGGCCCTCACACATGTTCACTTCATCAAATCTGGCCCTCTTTGAAAAAAGTTTGGACACCCCTGCTCTATGTTATCAGTAAAGTGCAATATAAGGTGGTTTCTTTGTAGGTTATGGACAAGATGGATGTGGTAGCCAACAATTTCTATGTGTTACATTAATATAATCATTGTGGGCTGGGCTTGAAAGGGGTAATAAAGTTGCTCAAAATAATATATATTTCTGAAAAATAAGACTAGGGCAAAAATAACACAGCTAGATACATTTTGTGAATAATTCTGCCAATTTCTAAAGACTTTTTACAACTAGGAATAAATGCAAGCAAGTCACACCAGCCTATACAAGTAATACATCTTTATCTTCCCTAAAGAACAGTCAGAGAAAAAAAAAAATTGCAAGGCAGATTTTTTATTTTTTTGTCCATTTTCTCTACCCCTCACTGTTTGTCCTTTGGTGTCACAACTTCGTATTTTAAGCTTGTATAAGCTGGAGAGAAAAAATGACAAAAGGGACAAAGTGCATTGAAATAATGAAAATCTGCCATTTCATATTTGTTATTAAGAGCTTATTAAGATGCAGATGTCCTGTGGAGACGACTTTAAAAATCCCCTGCTACTCTTAAAATGTTATTTGTCAGTCAGTTCAATGCAAATTATAACATTTTGTAACATTTTGTCAAAGATTGTTGTTGTTTTTCCAATACTCCTCACAGAAAGAGTAGGCCTCCTTCTCAGCTAACAGACCTACTGTGTCCACTTGAGGATCTGTTCTGTATTAGCATCCATATACAGTATATGCTCTCATTATACAAAGTCATTAATATAAAAGCTTTTTTATAGCAAAAAAAAACAGGTCATATATATGTATCTCATTTGTGTGTTTATTTGTTTGCTTAAGTTTGGCTTAAACAACATTACACCGATTAATGAGTAAGATATTTTGAAAAAGACAATTCCTTTTATGTGAGTTAAACCAAACCTAGCCAGTTTGCCAATATGCTGCCATTCAATAATACAGCCTGTATGTTTATTATTTTTCATTTTGGTTATCATCCCCTTTATGCTATGTGCTGGAGATATATTTAATTGTTATTGATTTATCGAATCTCCAACACAATGTAAGCATATTGATTTATTAATAGTGACAGTAAATCAATTGTGGGTACTCTATCTTATTAAATACTTAAAAGGCATTTCTTGTTGAAAAATGATATGGATCTCTGACATTATATTCTGCCTTGTTGCCATATGAAAGAAAAAAAATATATACTAATTTTTAATCATTGTTTTTATCACCAATAAACACATTATTTAGTGTTTTAATTTCTTTTTAACTATGTAAATATGAAAATGTCAGTGAACAAATGGCATGCTATAAGCAAGAGCAGTAGGCTCACAAAATAACCACTTCTTAAAGCGCTAGGTAACTGTTGCAAAAAACAAAGCCTTTCCCCTGTAAGACAAATGCATAATGTGCTAGTATGCATCGCATACTAGCACATTATGGGAGATTTTTCTTTAAAATGAAGCCTTCCAGCAGCATGTTGTCACAGCTTAGAGGGCTTCCCTCTTCACCCGGTCTTCCTTCTGGGTTTGTAGGCCTCTGCTCCATGAGTGGCCGGGGCCATGATGACGTCACTCCTGCACATGCACATGGGAGCCCTTATTATAGGCTTTCCTGTAGGTACAAGTAAAAAAAACTAGGTTTGCTACCACTTTAAAGTGATTGTAAGGGATCAATTTAAAAAAACAAAAAACAACCATGTTATACTTACCTGCTCTGTGCAATGGTTTTGCCCAGAGCAGCCCTTATCCTCCATTTCTTGAGTCCCCGTCTGAAGCTCCTGGCTCCTCACCCCCACCGAGTGTGTGCATGCTCACTCCTGAGCCCGCTTTATGTATCCATTGATACACAGAGCGCAGCTCGGTCTCATCCCATGCTCTCTCGGGAGCCAATGGCTATCTCTGAGCATATATGGAGGGATAGAGCCGAGAGAGCCTCTCTGTGTACAGAGCTGGATCGAGATCAGTCTCAGGTAAATAAAAGCAGTGCGGGGGGGGTCTGTATGCAGAAGGTTTCTTTTTTACCTTAACCTCTTCCCGTCTGCGCTATAGCTTAAAGATGGCTACAGCGCGGACCTACTTTGCCGGGAGGGCACCCATGGACGTCCTCCTGTGCTCGAGCAGCCTGTGTGCACCCTGCAGGGCGAGTGCGGCGCGCTCTGTGATCAGCGTGTCTATGAGACGCATCTGATCGGAGTAAGGGGTCGTTCCAAACCCCTTACCATGTGATCAGCTGTCAGCCAATGACAGCTGATCATGTGATGTAAACAGAGCCGGTAATCGCTATTTTTTCTCCTCACGCTGGCAGCGCAAGGAGAAAAGAAAAAGCCGATCACTGGCAGCCGTGAGAGGGATATCAGTCCCAATTGTGGAGAGCCTCAGCAGAGGCTTCTGTGCCCACCTGTGCCACCTACCAGTGCACAACAGTGCTGCCTACCAGTGCCCACCAGCGCCACCTGCCAATGCCCACAGTACCACCCATCAGTGCCCACAGTGTCACCTATCAGTGCCCACAATGTCACCTATCAGTGACCACAGTGCCACCTATAAATGTCACCAATCAGTGCCTCATCACCAGTGCTGCCTATCAATACCACCTACCAGTGCCAGTGCCACCTACCAGTGTCCATCAGTGCCACCTACCAGTGCCCATCAGTGCCAACAATCAGTGCCCATCAATGACCTCTATCAGTGCCCATCAGTGCCACCCATCAGTGCCACTCATCAGTGCCACCCATCAAGGCCCATCAGTGCCATCTTATCTATGCCTATCAGTGTCGCCTTATCAGTGCAGCCCAACAGTGCCCATCAGTGCAGCCCATCCGTGCCTATCAGTGCAGCCTCATCAGCAAATATCAATGAAGGAAAAAAATTACCCATTTGCAAAATTTTATAGCAAACTATGAAACTTTTTTTTTTTTTTTCAAAATTTTCTGTCTTTTTTTGTTTGTTTAGCAAAAAATAAAATCCCAAGTGGTGATTAAATACCACCAAAAGAAAGCTCCATTTGTGTGAAAAAAATGACAAAAATGTCATTTGAGTACAGTGCATCATGACCACGCAATTGTCATTTAAAGTGTGACAGCGCTGAAAGCTAAAAATTGGTCTGGGCAGGAGGGGGGGTTTAAGTGCCCAGTAAGCAAGTGGTTAATGTGTTATGGTAGCAGGGGGATCAGATTACATACACTGCAGGTTGACTCATACAGGAGTGATATAGCTTCCTCCTCTTCTCAGTGCAAATAAACTGGTCAAGGGACTTGTTTGCTTAGCAATACACAAAGCTTCTACAACCACATAAGTAATGCTGGGATTTCTTATTAGCATTATAAATGGATTACATATTAAATAATAGTTTTTGGATAGCTTTTGAAAAAGAACAAGTTATACTGAAATGAATTTTTCTTAAAGTAACCCAAACAATTATAATTTTTTTTTAAAGGAAAACAAAAAGCAAATAACACATTTCTGTAACAAAATAAGTAGAAAGGTTAATTGAATACATAGGCTGGCATTTTCTTTTTGACACAAATTAAATGGCTCACATTAGACTTTGTACTAGTATAACCTCAAAGTTTGAGATTTGAAAATAGCATGGCTTGGTGTTTATGAGTAGACTAACCGCTGCAGACGCCATAGGTTGAACAAGCACAGAGCGCACCCAAATACCTAATGTTAAGATTGTCAATTCGTTTGAATATTGAAAATTAAGTTTTAAAGTGGCCATGGAGATACACAATCATGTCAATAGGTAAAACAAGTAGATAGCATAAGAACCTTAAAGACCTTAAAAAAAAAAAAACTGTTTGAGAATTCCCTATGCCCTGTACACACGACCGGTTTTCCCGACTCCATCTTCTGACGGAGTTCCGACGGAATTCCACTCAAGCTGTCATGCATACATATGGCCACACCAAATTCCAACCGTCCAGAACGCGGTGACGTACAACACATATGACGGGGCTAAAAAACGGAAGTTCAATAGCTAGTAGCCAATAGCTTCCGTCTCGTACTTGCTTCAGAGCATACGTCGTTTTTGGTACGTCGGTACAGCATACAGACAATCAGTTTTCCCAATAGGAATTGGTTCCATCGGAAAAATTTAGAACATGTTCTCTTTCTAGGTCCGTCAGAATTTTCGACATAAGAAGTCCGATGGGGCATACACACGATCAGAATATACGATGAAAAGCTCCCGTCTGACTTTTTCTGTCGAACATTCCCGCTCGTGTGTACACGGCATAAGTGTTTATGAACTCCTCCAAGCTATGAGATCTTCCATGCTTCACCAAGGCTTCTTTATTCCTGACATCAAGCCACCACTATAGATCTCAAACCACCAGTACTACTTGGACAATTATTTATTATAATCTATGGCTATAATCACTTATGTTACAAACTTAGGTTGAGATAAGCTCCTAAGCTATCAGGAGCTGCTGCGTGTGTACCGTGACTAGCAAAACCATGGACTCTAGGGGATGAAAGTTCTGTATGTGCGTAAACTGGTTTATCCCTCTAAAGTAATATGTACACGACCTAAGTGGCAGGAAGGTGGTTGAAATTCGGCCAGGGGGCTACAGATCAGATATTATGCATCGCTACCCGACCATTTGAATGACTACCAGAAAGAGGAGAAATATCAAGGTGATTATCTGCTGAAAAATGAAATGCATCATAAGATCAGTTTTTATTTTATATCTACACTTGCCATTTTCTGGATTACAACTTCAAGCATAACTAAACAGCATCAGAGTTTGTGAGCTGTATTAAAGTATGTTCCTCTTAATAAATAACAATGTTTACTGAAAAGCTCATGATATTTCTATATTCCCTTGACATGGTGCTCTCTGTGCGCTTATATTTTCCTTAGTAATCCATAAAGTTTTTAAATAACTACACATGCTTACTGACATTTATTTTATCCATAAGTTATGATTTACTAAAACTTCAAAATGCAGTACAGAACAAGGCTAAAATTTCTCTGAACAAAGACTAATTTACATCAGGGTTTGTGGTTGCCAATCCCTAAATGAATAACCTATAGGCTGTCCAATTCAGCAAGTTCACTTTTTTAACTTTTCTTTAAAAGGAAGCCCCCTATCTCTTTTACAAATCTAATTTCGAGACTTTGTACCCAATCTAGATCTTTAAAGTGGGAGTAAACTTCCATGCATAATTTGTACCTATAGGTAAGACTATAATAAGGCTTACCTATAGGTACCCTAAATACCTTCTAAACATGCACCACTTAGGCCGTTCCTTCAGAGTCCTGTGCCAAAAATGGCAGCTCCCACGTGCGTTTGCAGGAGTGATGTCATCGTTGCTCCGGCCACTCATACAGCCAGAGTCCACAAACCCAGAAGGAAGGCGGGTAAAGATGGAAGCCTTGTCAGCGGTGACAGCTCGCCGCTGGAAGGCTTTGTTGTAAGGTAAGTTGCACATAATGTGCTAGTATGCAATGCATATTAGCACATTATGGCTTTACCTTGCAGGTTCCAGAAAAAAAATAAAAACAGCGGTTTACTACCAATTTAATATACTTCACTGCAGTAAAATGGTGCTCCATATTCTAGATGTGCTATATACAGTAACAATGCTATACATGCACAATCTGCATTAATTGCTCTTTATAAATCTGAAGAATTTAGTAAGTTTGGCAGCCTCTCCTTTGCACTGATTGCTGCTTCTTAAAGTGTGTCTAAAATTTGGCTAAAACTTCAATCATGTTTTTTTTCTGTCTGAAGTTCAATGATTGCTCAAGCTCTATAGAAAGGGAAGGCTTCCCCCCCCCAAAAAAACGCTCTGGCTGCATTAGATGCTCTTAACCATTTAATGTTTAAAAAAGTCCTTTTAGTGAGATATGCTTATGTTCTAGGTGCTTCTCCATACACATCAAAGAATTTAAGGTATAGGAACCAAGAACTAAGAGGACATGTCTTCAAAGTAAGGGAACCCCCCGCCCCCATTAGAGAGTTGTAAGCAAAAAAGGCGTCTCACCTTTATTCTTGTTTTGGTGACAACTGGCCTCCAGGACATATAGGGGGGTAAATCTCTCCACTTGATTCACATATCTTCACTGGAGACTAAAAGTCAGCTACAAAAGCCCAGCAAAGCTACTTACCCTTCCTCTCTCCATAAAACTAAAAAAAAAGTCTTGGCTTTATATATACTCTAACATCATTGCATTCCTTCTCTAATTCTGTTTTCTCTAGTTGTATTCCATTTCATGTATAATACCACTGATATTAGCGCTGCATAAATACATAACCTTTTTTCTGAAAAAACATTCAATCTGGACTTAACTGCCCATGTCACCATTTTGACATACTTCTTATAATATTACTATCCTGCTGATTTTGAATCATTCTATATCATTTTGTGTCAGCAGAAAATATGGTTGCATTATATTCTATTTCACCTTCAGTAATAAAAAACACTACTAACTTTAATACACTATGAACATGTTCAGTTTTGAACTTCCCTTTCTTTTTTGACCTTAAATCAGTTCCATGCGCATAAATGTTTCCCTACTCTTCAACTCTTATATCTCAGGATAATATAAGGAACAATATAAATCAATTTTACAAGGTATAACTATATCACATTAATAGTATGCTAGTGTGCCAGCCTCCAGTGATGTGATGTGTGTGTTCCTTGCCACCACTCTGTTCATGGCCACTGACATCTTCTGTAGGAAAGAAGGGGGGAACAGGGCACTGGAGTTAATAGAATCACAATGGAATCATTTATTGAAAGTCACACTTACATGAAAAAACAGCATTGTCCAGCCAGAGGTAGTAAAGGAATATCATTAACAGCTTGGGTACATAGATGCCACAAATATGGCCAATCATTTAGCAGCAGTAATGGAGAAACAAGCCAACCAAAACCAGCATGGAATCCAGGCCGGGAGGCAGGTAGGGTCTACAGCAGCAAGGTGAGTGGCTAGCTGTCAAAAGTGTGTGGTGAGGTCGGGCATGTGGGCAGGCTAGCTGCTACCATTGGCCTAACTGCCTGGATTCCACATTGGTGCTTGCTGGCTTGTTTCTCCATTACCCCTGCTTCATGATTGGCCATACTTTTTTTATACCCAAGTTGTTGATGGTGTTCCTATACTACCTCTGGCTGGACAAAGCTGTTCTTACATGTAAATGTGCTTATTTCAATAAATGGTTCCCTTGTGATTCTACTAACTTCAGCACCTTGTTTTCCCCTTCTTTTCTACGTGTGAGTGGATCCTTCCCAGATTGGCCCAGGAGCTCCAGGAATTTTTCCATGTCCACATTCTTAATTTACTGGGACTTTTTTACATTTGGAATTTTAGTGTATTATCATACTGTGAGGAGTGCACGGTTATGGTACACCCTGGGGTTGATTTACTAAAACTGAAGAGTGCAAGATCTGGTGCACCTGTGCATGGTAGCCAATTAGCATCTAAATTCAGCTTGTTCTATTAAGCTTTGACAAAAAGAAACTTGGAAGCTGATTGGTTTCTATGCAGAGCTGCACCAGATTTTGCACTCTCCAGTTTTAGTAAATCAACCCCTCTGTGTGCATGTTGTTTATTGCACTGACATCTTCTGCTGGTTTTCTTCTGGGTCTGGTGTCTTCTGTGTCTGCCATTGAGCGCATAGGAGTTACATTGTCTAGCCACTCTACTTGATTTTCGTCTTTACGACAAAAAGGAAAAAGGGATATCGGACTCTATAGGCCAGAAAAGGAGAATGAAGTGGTCCTAAAGCCTAAACATTTTTTTAACTTAAAGGAGTTGTAAAAGCAGAAGGTTTTTTTTATCCTAATGCATTATATGCAAAAACTTCTGTGTGTAGCAGCCTCCCCAGCACCCCCTAATACTTACCTGAGGTCCATCTCTCTCTGGTGATGTTCACAAGTGTCTCTCCTCCTGATTGGCTGAGACACAACAGCAGTGCCATTGGCACCTGCAGCTGTCAATCAAAGTCAGTTTGCCAATCAGGGGAGAGAGGGGGTGGGGCCAGGTCGGAGCTCAGTGCCTGAATGGACACAGAGAGCTATGGCAGGAAGGAGGGGCCAGGAGCAGCAAAGAGGGACCTGAAAAGAGGAGGATCTGGGCTGCTCTGTGCAAAACCAACTGCATGGGGGAAGTAAGTATAACATGTTTGTTATTTATTTTTTTTTAAATGAGACTTTACAATCATTTTAATGTATTCCCTGCAGGTAATAATATCACCCCCTTATCCCCTTATAGTTACCTGAGCATTCACTTGATTCCACGTTGTGCCCATTTGTGGTAACTCTCCCTGCTTTTACAGGCTTTGACAAAGGAGAGCGCGGGGGGGGGGGGGCTATCCATGCTGTCTGTCTCAATGGATGCAGGTAGAGTGGCTCAGGATTGATCCTGCAGGTGCACCACATTAGGCAGCAGATTCCTATGGTGGCACACCAAGAAGAAAAGGCCTTGAGCACTAGGGGCAGACACCATGGACTCAATGTCCACCATGTAAACAAGGCAGATTGCCATTCTGTTAGAAAGGAAGGTATTGACACTGTGTTCCTGCAAAGCAGGAACATGGACCTTTGCCTTCCTCTAGTCAAAGCACCTCCCACACAGTGAGTAAGCACAAGCTAGGCACACAGTTAACCCTTTTACTGCCCCTGATGTTAGCCCCTTCCCAGCCAGTGTCATTAGTACAGTGACAGTTCTTTTTTTTTTTAACACCAATCACTGTATTAGTACCACTGGTCCCCAAAAGTGTCAAAAGTGTCCGTTAGGTGTCCGATTTGTCTGCTGCAATATCACAGTTCCACTATAAGTGGCTGATCGCCGCCATTACTAGTAAAAAATTAAATAAATAAAAAAATAAGATTATCCCATAGTTTGTAGAAGCTATAACTTTTGCACAAACCAATCAATATACACTTATTGGGATTTTTTAACAAACAATATGTAGCAGATTACATATTGGCCTAAATTGATGAAAAAATTTGATTTTTAAAAATGTTTTTTATTGGATATGTTTATAGCAGAATGTAAAAAATATTGTTTTTTTTTTCAAAATTGTTAGTCTTTTTTCGTGATCAAATACTACCATGACTGCGCAAATGTCAGTTAAAGTAACGCATTACCATATCACAAAAAATGGCCCGGTCATGAAGGGGGGTAAATTTTCCAGAGGTCAAGTGGTTAAGGTATTGCAAACACGACTTTTTTCAAAGCAGCTAAACATAGATAGGTAAACATGTGGAAAACATTCCAGACCTTTACCTACAGGCTGGAAATTTAAATACAAAATATTCATAAGCAATGTTCCATTTAAAAAAAGTATATATTTTTTATTGTAGCATATTTCGTCCTGACCATAATAAGAAAATACTCTATATTCCAATTTCCTTTTCCATCCTTTTCCAATCTTCTATTTTTCTAAATCAACCAAATGCTATTAACATCAATAAAACACAAGCAGTTTTTATTATGTTTAAATTATATTTTATTTCTCAATTGATACATGCCATGCTGTATCTTTTTTATTGGTTTCGGAATGAATTGCTTTTTGATGCTGTATATATATGTGTGTGTTGCAAATCCTATAAAGTATGAAATGCTTGAGGATTTTTAATATTATCATAGACTGGTATTGTTATAAGCAGTGTCTAGCAAAAATAGGATGAAGAGCAACTTTAACATATGCTATAAATCCTTTTGATATGAGAAAAAAAGAAAAAAAAAATGCATTGTGGATTTATAGAGGAAGCTTATATAAGAAGTCAGACTGTAAATATTCAGCTTGCAGAGATGGATTTCCTACTTGCATAACTGAGCAATAATATCAGGGAGGGGCCCATAAATACTGTATTAAAGTAACAAATGAAAATCCATCTATTCACCACAGGAAACACAAATAAAAAGGCAATTGTACAAAAAGGCTTGATAGAGAACAAAAGACTAAACCAGTAGGAGTATATTGTTTTGTGTGATGCACAGATAGAGACAGTGGGGAAGATTTACTAAAACTGGTCCACACAGAAACTGGTGCAGTTGTGTACAGTAACCAATCAGCTTCCAGGTTTTATTGCCAAAGCTTAATTGAACAAGCTGAAGTTAGAAGCTGATTGGTTACTATGCACAGCTGCCGCAGATTTTATGAGCACCGGTTTTCGTAAATCTCCCGCCCCTTTCGCATGGGCTGTTCGATCAGGTCCGACCTAATTGGACCCTATGGAGTGGCAGACATCCATGTCATGTCCACTGACATCTGCCACTATCCAATCCTGTCTGCAAAATCCACACGGATGGTGGTCCTATTTTCCATCCATCTGGCGGATCGGATATGATCAGATGAAAACAGACAGGCGGTCAGTTTTCACCTGATCTCTCCATAGAGGAGAGATGTCCATCTCCGCTCTGCACAGTGAGCGGAAATGGGCCTGTCATCCGCCTGCGGGGGGATTGGCAGAGTGATCCCCCCGCTGAACAAGTGGATTCCATTTCACAGATGCGCCCATGTAAAAGGGGCCTTTCTCTGATTTTGTTTTGATTGTAAGAATCCATTTAAATTGATATGTACAGTATAATTAAAGTGGATGTAAAGCCCAAATCATTAAATTTGAACTGAGCACATATATCTGTATGGTTAACTTATCTCTCTCCAAAGCTCTAAGTCCTGTGTCTTTCTGCTGCTCCGTTCTTCTGTTATCAGCATGATAACTTCTGACAAGTTCTCTGACACAGGAGATAAAAGCAGCTGAAAATTTGTATCGGGGAGGGTGCTATAAATAGATTAGCAGAGAGTTTGTCTATTCACAGCACAGCTCTGCATATATCTTCGTTCTTCTGCCTATGTGGAGTGGGGAGTGTGCTTTTCCTCCAATCAGCTATCACACAGTTTATGCCAAGACTCCCCTCCCCCTGCTATAACAGGAAGAACAAATTCTAACACATGTTAACTTTCTAAAGAATATATAAAGCTAAAGACAGCAGACATATATGTAAAACTTATGTAGGGGGATTTATTTAATCTCTGTGTAACATCTGGGGCAATTCACTCCACTGGGCATATGTCAGGGTTTACATCCACTTTATAATTGTATTTTTATTGAAAATTTTCCAAAATACAGAACACAAAGAAAAAAGATAGTAAGTGCGATTTGAAAACAGGTTTTCAAAGGTAGGAGATCTAACATGTGCTTACAACAAAGCACAAGTATATTTTAAAATGTAGATTTACACAGCAATCTTATGTGTATGCACACCAATGAAAAAGAACATGACAAGATATTGCCAACAGCAAATATGTATTACAGAGGGTTAAGATTCGGGGGGGGGGGAGGGGGAACGAGGCACTTCACCATAAGCAGATTGGTCCCAAGTCTCCCGACATTCATTGAATTGGTCAAGGGTGTCAAATACTGTAGCAGTAAGGCATTCCATTCTCCGGATCCCAGCGATAATGTGTAGAAGTTGAGTCTTAGAGGGCAAATATGTGGATAGACAGTGGAGAGGAATTGTTTAACAGGCAGCTAATAGTATATAGGCTATCAAGCATTTTGCTAGTTTTGTGAAACCGGAGAAGGGAAGACCTAATAGGTAGTGGAGTCCAGAGGAAAAGATGCATTAAACAGTTGTTCAAGTAATAACATAACATCAGTCCAATAAGGTATAAGCTGTGTGCATTGCCAGAAGGTATGAAAGAGTGTACCTGTGACAAGGCCACACTGCAAACATAGTGAGGGGTTTAGATGGTGTAACACTTTTGGGGTCCTATACCAAAACATTAGCACCTTTAAGGCAATCTCTCTCTGCACCGCACATCTGGATGACTTAAAAGCAGCAGTCCAAATCTTATCCCAGGTGTGCAGAGGAATAGGTCTCCGGAGAATATGTGCCCATTTTCCCATATAGAGATGGGTATCCTCCGTGAGGGGGGTTGCCTCCTGAAGAACTTTATAAATAGAGGAAATCAAGTGATGTTGGTATGGGCCTTTAGCACAAATATTTTCAAAGGTTGAAGGCTTATCTAAAGTAAGGGACGGGGATAGCAACTGAAAAAAATGCTTGGCTTGCAAATAGAAAAAAAAATGTGGTGTTGGGTATAGTATATTTTTCTCGTAAGTCTGCAAATGAAAGCAGCCAGCGAGATGTAGGGTGGACTAAGTTCCAAAGTTGAAAAAGAGGGGGTTGCAGCCAAGACGATATATGCCCAAAGGATAGACTATCTGGGATAGTTGGATTAAACAAAATATTGGAGAGAGGGGGGTATGGTGAAGAGAGAGAGTAATTCTGACAGCATTTCTTCCAAATAGCTAAAGTAAACAGCATAGGGGCTATACACATACGTTTTAGTATTGTATCAGCATTAAGAGAAGGCGGACCACACCAGGGAACAAGGGTGCATGGGATATAAGGAACTCTCTTGATTTCTGACCATCGGTTAGGAGCATATAAACTGGACCATGAAACCACAGCTCGTAAGTGAGAGGCATAGTAGTATGTAACAATATTAGGAGCCCCTAGGCCACCACATGTTTTGGGGGAAAACAATACTGATTTAGCTATACGGTGCAACTTGTTGTTCCATATAAATTTCAAGAAGCATCATTGGAGTGCTTTTTAATGGGTCATGGGTACAGACACCGGAAAGGTTTCAAAATAATAAAGAAGTCTGGGTAAAATTGCCATCTTCAGAACATTTATCCTACCTAATAAAGAAATGGGATCTTTGGCCCATTGGTGAAGGGAACGTAAGATTTCCTGTATCAGGGAAATGTAGTTAATGTGAATATAAAGTGGTGTAGGAGGATTTAATGTGGATTCCCAGATATTTCAGAGATTAAGCGCACCAGCATAGAGAAAGCCTTGTTGGAGTTGGGTGAGGAGTCCAGGAGGGATATGAATGGGTAGAGCTTCTGTTTTGTTGGTAATAACCTTGTATCCTGAGAGGGCTCCAAAAGAGGTTAACAGAGCATGTAGCGAGGTGAGAGAAATCAGAGGGTTAGTTAAGGTCAATAAGATGTCATCTGCAAACAGTAATAACTTATATTCCCTTTGTCGCCTGGGAATCCCCTGCACATCTGGATCAGTTCAAATGGCCTCAGCTAAGGGCTCTAGGCAAAAGATGAAGAGCAAATGGGATTGAGGACATCCTTGTCTGGTACCATTAGCCAGGGGGAACCCAGGCGACAAGAAGGATGCTAAATGGACCCAGACTGTTGGAGGGGAATACAGAGCTTTTAGCGCGTTAAGAAAAGGTCCAATAAAACCATAGTGGGAAAGGTTAGCAAACATATATGGCCAATTGAGGCGATCAAATGCTTTTTGTGCATCAAGGCTTAAAATTAGTGTTGGGTGAGGGAGCTTATTAATAAGATCTACCATATCTATTGTGCATCTGGTATTGTCCCCAGCATGTCGAACAGGTACAAATCCTACTTGGTCCTTGTTAATCAATTGTGGCAATAGTTGGGTTAACCTATTGGCCAGGATCTTTGTAAAGATCTTGTAGTCTGAATTAAGGAGAGCTATGGGTCGGTAGCTATCTGGGAGAGAGGGTTCCTTTCCAAGCTTTGGGATGACAGAGATGTAGGAGTGCATAAAAGAGGGCAGAAGTAGAGAGGTAGAGAAATATATAGATCCAGCATATGAGGGGCCAGTGTGGGCAGGAAAGTTTTGTAGTAGGTATAAGTAACATCATCAGGGCCCGGGGATTTATGTAGAGGGAGTTCTTTAACCACTTGGGCAAGTTCCTCTGGGGAAATAGCTGCATTAAGCATTGATACGTTGGAGGTAGATAGTTTAGGAAAATTAAGGGTCTCAAAGAATTTGTCAAACTTCTCCTGCTTAAAATGAAAATGGTTTTCGTGTGTTAGACGATTATATAGTTTCTGGTAGAATTTCTCAAAGACCTCAACCATAGTACGGGGACAGTGGGACGGAGAGCCATCCTCTTGGATAAGTAAGTCGGGGGAGGAGTGAAAAGGCTGTGGCCTGAGTTTGTTTACTAGCATGGTTTGAGGTTTATTAGAAAATTTGTAATTTTTTTTGTTTAGCCCACATTAGATATTTTACAATCTTATTCATCTCCAAGGATTTGAGTTGGTTGCGTAGAGACGTAACTATGCGGAGGCGAGTCACCATGGGAGAATGCAAAAGCAATTCCTCTGAGGCTCGTAATTTACTAAGTAGGGTAGCTTTTTGATGAGTGGCGTCTCTCTTCAGACGAGAGCCCTCAGAGATGCAAATCCCTTGAAAAAAGGCCTTATGTGCCTTAATAAGAGTAAAGACGGAAGACATATAATCACAGCTCAGGGCAATGTAATGTCCGTGGGGGATCGATGTATGAATCTTTAACCCGTACAGGACAGGATTTTCAAATGAGAATTGTCACTCCTGCCTTTCCAGATGAATCCAAAGAGACATATGAAGTGGGTAAATGTTTGGAAGCAAATTTAAACGAACCTCTAGAACAGAAGTGAGTTTCCTGAACCAGGACTATATCTGCGCCAGAAGATTTAAATTCCTTCAGTGTTAACCGCCTCTTATTGATGGAAATCAAACCTTTTACATTACAGTATGATACTATTCGCAAAGCTATAGTGAAAAGACAAAGTAGAAAAGCCAACGGTTGCATATAAAGGAAGGATGGCTGTTGGTATATGGAGATGATCTCCAAAAAATTAAAAACTCAGTAGACATATAGGCAGCAAAATAACCACTACAGATCAAAAAAGGGGTCTGAAATTTAAAAAAAGAAAGAAAAAAATACAACAGTAATAGCAAAACCAGTAGGCCTGAGAGGCAGCCGCTTCTCAGGAGTCCATGGCCTTGACCATGGAACAAATGGGGGAGCATGGCAGTCTTCATCCCGAAGAAAGACCAGATGGAAATGGAAGAGGAGAGGAGGGTTCCCGCCCCCTCCAGCAAGTGATACAGATGATAAATCATATAGTGCATATAAAGACAAAACAAACAAATTAACAGTGAGTCCCATGGATATGTGACTGAGGTCCTATTCAAAGGACATTAAAAAGTGTGGCCCTACAAAAAAAAAAAGATTGTAAGGGCAGCAGGTCTAGATAAAGGTTGCATCTGAGGCTCATGGAGGTTGCTTGGAGGGATGTACTCGTAGCGGAGTTGAGGGCGTTTTCTTCTGCTTTTGCTTAGCAGGGGTCCAGATTCTGGCTGGTGTGACCAGAGATGGGCATGGAGCAGGCTGTGACAGGAGTAATTCACCTTCCAGGAGTGGAGGGAGGCCTAGGCTCAGAATGAAGGCTTCTCTTTCCTGCAGGTCACATAGGTGTGTTGAACACCCTCCCAGGTGACAATTAGGTGAAAGGGGAAGCCCCAGTAGTAAGGGACCGGATGAAGCTGTAGATGTGAAGTGATAGGACAAAATTGTCTGCGTTTAGCCAAAGTGATTGAGCTAAGATCACTAAAGCTTTGTATCTTGTCGCACTTGTAGGTAATTTGAGATTTATTCTGGGTAACGAGGGTCAGCGCTTCCTTGCTATTGTAATAGTGGAAACGGACAATGACATCTCTGGGGCAGGCTCCTGTCAGTGGTTTGGGGTCCAGTGACCTATGCGCTCGGTCCACCGCCAATCTATGTCTACTATAGTAGGAGCAAGGGTTTTATCACCCACCGACTCAGATAAGCCACGGAATCACAGATTCTGGCATCTCTCTCTGTTCTCCAAGTCCTCTTGTTGCAGCTGCAATTGAGAGACACCGTGCTTTAAAGTGGAATTTTCCTCCTCTAGTGCCTGGACATATTGGATCAAGTCATCAAATTTTGTTTCCAATGTGTCCATGGAATCTGTTCTATCTTCCCCTAAGCTCCTGTGAGAGCTTTCCAACTTCCTGGGCAATATTGCAGGTTCATTAATGTAGGAGAAGCTGAAGATTTTCATCCAACTGTTCTGGGGTGAGGAACGCCTGGGGGAAGTACTGAAAGGTGCCTGTATAGCCTGTACAAGTATCCCCGTGCCTAGGGCGAGCGCGGGCCTGATGGAGTAATTGAGGCCAGGGATTGCGGCTTAGACAGGAAGCGATCCATGCCCGTCTTATTGTGCTGCTCTGGGGGGACCTGGAAAGTGTCTTTCTGGGGCCCGTATTTCACTATGGGATGCCCTAGGGTATCCTGAAGAAATTAGGCTTACCCCCGTTGCGGTAGAAGCGTTGTGAAGCTGCGCAGGGGTCACGGAGAGCTGGTGGGGACCGGAGCTCGGGGTTTAGGCTTCCATCTTCCTACATCCACTTTAAAGGGTAACTCATCCTTATAAGTTTTTTTTGGCAAAATGTGCATTGCAAGCCAAGGTAGACATACAATCAAGTTTGTAAAGAAGGAATTTTACCTGTTTAATTTCATTGCGTTTGCACATGGTTTCAAAGTTTATACATTGCTAATTTGAGAATATTGAAGTTTGGCATGTTGCTTTGTGGAGACATTTTGTAGTTAAAGTGAAACTTCAGTCATTTTTTCATCTTTCCATCTATTAAATCTTCTGCCCTTGCTGTTTTAACTTTTCGATAGCAAAACATTTTTTTTCTGCCAGTAAATACCTTACACAGCCCACTTCCTGTTCTTTGTCTGGTAAAAAGCCTACGCTTATGACATCATGCACAGCTCTCTCTCTCACTCTTTTGAGTTTGCCAGGGGGGTGAGTCGTAAGAGGACCAATGAGAGCTGCAGAGCTGGAGGTGTGTCTGTGTAAATCTAGGAAGTAAACAGGCAACAGCTTCAGCTGCCCACAGTTAAAATGGTTGCAGGCAGACTTAGTAGAGGGAGATTTCTGCAGCATATTTGGCAAGTACAGAATTTATAGCTTATACAGGCATGTACTGGCCATCAGGACTACCAAGAGTTTTCCGGTGGGCCAATGGCTCAGTGGGCCAGTCCGGCGCAGTCCTGAAGCTGCACGTCACTGAGAGGAATGATCGCAATGACATTCCTGTCACCAAGGAGCAGCTGCCGACACTTGCTGGAGTGAGGATTAGGCTTTCTGCTCCCTCCAGCCCGCAAGGGGAGATAGACAGCGGGCAGACTTTCCTTCTCTCTCCCCTTATCACTTGTCACTTATCACATGACTGGAGAGAGGAACAAGAAGCTGCCTTCATTCTGGAGGGGGAGGAGAGGGGTGACACCTGATGTAAAAGGACATTGATGAGGACCACTATAATGTAAGGGGGTGCTGATGGGGACCACTCTGATGTGAAGGGGGTTGCTGATGGGGACCACTCTGATGTGAAGGGGGTGCTGATTGGTACCACTTTGATGTAAGGAGGTGCTGATGGGGACCATTCTGATGTGAAGGGGGATGCTGATGGGGACACTCTGATGTAAGGGGGTGCTGATGTAAGAGGGTGCTGATGGGGCCACTCTAATGTAAGGGGGTTGCTGATGGGGACCAATCTGATGTGAAGGGGGGTGCTGATGGGGACTACTCTGATGTGAAGGGGGTGCTGATGGGGGCCACTCTGATTTAAGGGGGGTGCTGATGGGGACCACTCTGATGTAAGGGGGTGCTGATGGGGACCACTCTGATGTAAGGGGGCTGCTGATGGGGACCACTCTTATGTAAAGGGGTGCTAATAGGGCCACTCTTATGTAAGGAGGGTGCTGATGGGGACCACTCTGATGTGAAGGGGTGCTGATGGGGACCACTCTGATGTAAGGGGTGCTGATGGGGCCACTCTGATGTGAAGGGGGGGTGCTGATGGGGACCACTCTTATGTAAAGGGTTGCTAATAGGGCCACTCTGATGTAAGGGGGTGCTGATGGGGACCACTCTGATGTAAGGGGGTGTTGATGGAGACCACTCTGATGTAAGGTGGGTGCTGATGGGGATACTCAAAATTAAAGTGGGTCGGTCTGGAAGAAGTCCAGGGCCAAATTTTTGTCCCAGTCCAGCTCTGTATATATATATATATAAAATAAGAAGCAAAGTGGTTGGAGGGAAGCTTCAGAATGGCAAAGATGTTTTTATTACAAATTATGAGAGCAGACTGCAGTTCCTCTTTAACTATGGACAGTTGTAGTCTAAATCCAACATAAACATATCCAGCAGGCGAACAATTAAATATACAGATGAAAAACATACATTGAAGCTGTTTTACTTGTGAAAGGATTTGTTTCTTTTCCATCCAAATCTAAGATGAACACAGCCCTGTCTGGCAGCACAAAAGACCTGAGTTTTTTCTGCTGCAATCAAAGTGGTTGTAAACCTCTGAAATGAAAAATGTCCTTATACAGTGTGTACAAGCCTTAACCCAAAGCAGTTAGGCTACTTTCACACTGAATCACTTTACAGGTGCTATATCGCTAAAAATGGTGCCTGCAAAGCGCCTGTAAAGTGCCTCTCCTGTCACTCCAGTGTGAAAGCCTGAGGGCTTCCACACTGGGGCGCTGTGCTGGCAGAACGCTAAGAAAATTCCTGCAAGCAGCATCTTTGAGGTGCTTCAGAAGCGGGGTATACACCGCTCTCAAAGTGCCCCTGCCCATTGAAATCCATGGGCAGCGCTGCCAAATTGCCGCTGGCTGCAGCAGCGCTTTGCCAGCGCTTTTAACCCCTTTTTTCCAGCTGCTAGCAGGGGTTAAAAGCTAAAACCACGGTAAATCGCTGCTAAAAATAGTGAAGCTTTACCACCAATGCCCGCCCGCCCCAGTGTGAAAGTGCCCTTAGCGCGATTTCTGACTGCTGTCTTGTTCCTCTGCTATTTGCATGAGTCACTTCTGACAGGTTATACTGACTACAGGGGATCCAGGGGGACAGGAGCACACAGCCTGGGATTGACAGACTCAGTTGTGCATGATTCCCTATGCAATTGTGCACAGGGGATGTTTCTATTCCCTTTATTTAGGTCTTATATTACACTCAGCTCCCTTCTCAATGCTGTGCAGTGTGTGATATCAGATCGCTGTCCCCTGCCTTCTGAGGATCAGAAATGCTGTGTAAAATGTACACTTTGAATGGCTGTGGATAAGAGATGACTGCAGATAAACAGGTACAACATATGTTGGAGGATTTGTTTCATCTCTGTGAAGTCAGAATCTTCAGTGGGTATATGTAAGGCTTTACAACTACTTTAAGTAACATGAAAATGTCTTGTTCCTCCCACAGCCTTTGACTGCACAGTGGAAAGAGAAGCATCAGACCCATGAACTCACATTTCCTTCACTCTGTTTTATATATATAGATACATACATATCTATATATATATCTATATATCTAGATATATCTAGATATATAGATCTATATATCTAGATATATATAGATCTATATATCTAGATCTATCTATCTATCTATCTATCTATCTATCTATCTATCTATCTATCTATCTATCTATCTATCTATCTATCTATCTATCTATCTATCTAGATATATATATCTATATATATATCTATAGATATATATATAGATATATATATCTATAGATATGTATAGATATGTATATATATCTATAGAAATATATTGTCAAGATGAATGTTGTATGTACCCGCCCTATCCACAACAATGCTCTGTGCTTAGAACGATATACCCAATAGTATATATAGCATATATATAAATGAACACATGAATGAATAAATAGCGCCACTTAAATAATAGGTAATATATATAGGCAATAATGAGCCAGTTAAGTCAATAGCATTCCTTCAGTATTGCAGCAGGGCTGTGTGATCCCAATAAATAGGTTCCTTTTTTCCAATAAAGTGCGAAGATGGGAAACAGATGATAAAAATCCCCCTAGTCAATAACCTCGTGTTCTGTGAGGGTAGTTAATTCATTCACCAAGCGATACACCACGTGCTGGAATCCCCAATTAAAAACTCACTCACCAGAAATTTCATCAATATGAGCTTTGATTAGCATTAGTTGGTCTGCACCAATTTCCAAACGACCACCAGATGTCAGTCTAATTCTCGGTAGTTCCAATGCAATATGTGGGAGAAATAAATGTCCACATAGTGTGATACCGCTAAACACTTTTATTAAAACATCTAAACATTTCCCTTTAAAAACATGCGTACCAGATAATCATTAGATAAGAGCAAAGAAAATTAAGTGCACTGTGCCTGTTGCGTCCTTCAATCCGACAGGGATGACAGGAGCGTTCACTGTGTGTAGTTACAGCTGTGCGCTTCCTGATTCCTTGGTCGATGGAGCGCATGCGTCACTTCCGGTGCGTCACGTCCCTGACGTTTTGTCCTATCCCGAACTTCTTCTGAGGGCGTGCCACACCAGACAGGAAGCCGGTATTTATGTGTGTGATGGGTGCAGCTACCAATCAGCAGAGCCTTAGGTCCGGGGAAGGTTATAGGTTCCCGCCCCCATGCTCAATACTGTCAGCAGTGGGAGAATCAGCCAACTCCGGTCCGTTCCTCCCCTAGCTTGCACTGAACACATCTATACCAGTTTTTTATGTGGAAGGTGACCCATTCATAAAAAACAAGTGCCTACAATGCTCAGAGTCACCCAGTATGTGCGCTGCGATTATTGCTCGCAGCGCAACCACCGGAACACCCACGGGAGCACTATAGACATTCCTTAAATTGCCATAAACATATTCTCTCCTATATAGTGCAATCGTCCACAACAGCATTACATAGCATTAATTCATCATGCCGAACCCTCTTTCAGCATAATGACATAATGTCTAAATGAATAAAATGCATAGCGATTTTTTGGATATACTAAATCCTATCTGGCCAAAAAGGTGAATTACATCTAAACCAGACAAAAAGTACACTACATACTACTAACTGAAGATTATACAAAAATGGTATATCTTAATTACATACAATAGATTGCAATAGATTGTAAATCCAAGATTTTTCCGACAGAAATTCCACTCGTGTGTACGTGGCATAACAGTTAATTGTTTGCAATCTGTACCAAATGGGAGATTTTCCTTTACTTCCTGTCCCATAGCCAGAACAGGAAGCGAGAAGAAGTACCTCCAAAGTGAGGGAATCCCTGGTTGTCAACAGAACTGTTGTCCTTATTTGAAGTATTCCTTTCTATTTCTGTTCTAGTGACAACACAACATTTTAGATTCTCTTTTACTTCCACTTTTGATGATAGCAGTAAACAAGACAATTAGAGGGGGTGGATCTCCTGGGCAAAAAAAAAAAAAAAAAACATGACAGGTCTTCTAATCCCTCCCCACTCTATACAAAACTTTTTGCCTTTGGTTATACTTTAAGGATTGCCTTGCATAATTCTACTCTTAGGTTTACATCTTGAATTTGTAAAACAGCTATGCCATACTTTCAACATTTCCTGCAAACAATGGGTTATCTGTGTCAGTGTTGTTTTAATTTACTCCCTCTACCCCTAGAAATTGTGCCCGTGACATTCACCAAAGTCAGCATGGATCACTCATTGCTATGTAAATATATCGAAGTGTTATTTCCTCCTACAGGATCTTCTCTTTCTTCTCACACTTCGATTAGTTTTGACATTTCTACCATTACTATAGGTGCCTAGAAAACATTTTTGATTTTGTCCTGTATCATATAGTATAGAGCAGGTGTAGGCAACATTTAGGCTGGGTTCACACCTATGTGAATTGGATGCGGATTTCTCCACATCCAGTTTGCATAGCAGGAGAATATGACCAGCTCTCTATGGAGCCGGTTCTCATGTCTCCGGGGCAGCTGCGGAGCGCACTGAAGCGCTGTGCGTCTTTGCCTCCGTTTCAGGGCCGAATTCAGGCAAAGATTCTGCCCTGATTCATCCCTGAAATGGAGAACAGGGACGGACAGCCTTGCTGCGCGATCCGCGGCTGGTTTAGGTGTGAACCAAGCCAAAAGAGGTGGAGATCTACCTGAACAACATGAGAGAATTCAAAGATCAAAGGGCACAGCGTCCCCTCCTCACACCTGATTTAAACCTCGAATTGCAGTACTACCGTGTTGCAATCATGTGGATTGCACGGCAATCATGGGTTTAAATCAGGGGGGGAGGAAGCAACATATCACCTCCTCACCACCTGTCAAACACACTTGGATCAGTTTTCAGAGGAGCAGCAGTGCCTGCTGCACTTCTGAATGAGCCCTTATTCGTCAGTGGCACCCCATTGTCCCCCGTAAACGCGTAAAATTCAGATCGTGTTTACGCGGCATTAGGGCTTGTTCACACGTAAAGTTGAGGGTTGGTAAAACCCTGCGGTTGAGTCACAGTTTTACCACCCTCAATCCCTATCCCTTTAGCTGCTGAGGCAGCAGCCAAAGGTGTACACATGCTGCAGCAGGAATTAAGCCTCCTGTTGCTTTTAGTACATGCTTCTGCAGAGTCCAAAGGGTTAAATTAGGTGGTGAGAAAGCAACACAATGCTGCTATCATGCCCAGTTGTATTGCTTCACACTGACCTGAAGAGCTCTTCGTTCCTGCTGCTGGCACCACTATGAAGACAGCTAGCCAGGATAAGAGATGGAGTGCAGTTTGTATCAACAGGTTGCTAACCCCCGCTAAACATTAATTCTGGATTTATGGTTCTATAGTCACCTCTACCTTCCCGTTGAGTTGATTTGGCAATGAAGGTGCAGGAGAAGCTTGACTGGGACCCCTTTCTCTCTCCCTAATTAGGTTGCTTTCACACCACTCCATTAAAAGACCACATCAACAAAGCATATGGGTTTTTGTTGTGTTTTTGATGCGTTTCCAGTGTGATTTCTGGGATCCTATTACCCAGCATGCACTTGTAAAACTTAGACTTGTGATGCAAAAAAAGCAAACAAAAGACACAACACAGGTGTGTTTTGATGCACTTCTTCTCTCGATCTCAAGAGAATAGAATAATTGGGGAGGTTTTACAGCCCTCCATCAGCTTTGATGCATTTTTGTGTTTTCTATTCTTTTTTTTTTAAACCGCACCAAAGAAGAAACATGCAGGACTTTTCAAAGCACACCGCACCACAGTGTAGAGGTGTGAAGAGCCCCATAGGATTTAAAGGGATTGCATGTTTGATGCATTTTTAGCATAGTAAAAATGCAGCAAAAACACATCAATATGAAAGCAGCCTTAGTCTACATTAATTGTTTTTTGTAATGAGTTAAGCAGGCTTTCAAGTAAAAAAAAATGATTTCTAATTGAGAGCACTTTGGAATGCGTTGGAAATGCATTCCCATAGACCTGTGTTGAATTATAAAATGTATAAGAACGTGATACATTGGAAAAACAACATAAAAGCATGTACACGCCTCTCCATATGGCCCAGTTAAAAATTCATATTGTGTTCCAGGTTTATCAAAACGTTTCACAAGTACATGTCAGAAGTTACACTGGCAGCTGCCCAAATCCCTTTGAAACTAGAAAAAAAGGGCAAAGGTTCACATGGGCATTGACAATATGCTGAACAAAACAAAAGGTCCTTAACACACTTTCAAGCAAGCCAGCAATAATAATAAAAAAATAAAAATCTGTTTAATCCATGTAGGTTATAAACAAAGGTTATTGTTGCATATATTTCCAGATACTGTACATGTTGAATCCACACAGCTACATCAAGGCATCTCTGAAAAGTGTGGCCCCTATCTCGGAGTTTCCAACTATGGGAAATATAAAGCAATACGTAAACTAACAGCCTAGAGGCAGTCCTCCTAAGAGGTAAAACACAAACATCCTTGTACATAGAATACTATCACTTAACTGACAGCACTGTGAAAAGTAACTCATAATCCAGCTTCACATGAGATCATAAAAAGCTAATATAAAGACAGATTTGTTTGTATTAGCTGTATTTATTTATTATCAGTAGTCCCGGTGCTACTATTATTTTTAAATAATGAATTGCTAAATTGTAGGATGTTTTTTATATAACTGTTTAAACTTCAACTTATATTTTCTCACTGCAGCAAGTCATTAAGAATGCTAAATGGATGTGAAGCCACTAGAGGGCACACTTTCATAGACTTAATTAAGAGATAGATAGATAGATAGATAGATAGATAGATAGATAGATAGATAGATAGATAGATAGATAGATAGATAGATAGATAGATAGATAGATAGATAGATAGATAGATAGATAGATAGCACAAAAAGCATGTACAATTATCAATATCTCCAACACAGCATAGATAATGGATATCATACTTCACAACCAGACTCACAGCCTTAAGAACATAATTATAAAAGAGCTTATTTTTTCTCTCTTCTTACCTTGTTTACCCAGTTGCCAACCGCCAATATACTGCGGCAGGTCGGCTCTATTGCGCGAAACAACGTACCTGTACGTCATATCGTGCAATAGACACTTGAGGAGCATGCGCTGATTGGACAGAGGGGGAGCCAATCAGTGGGTCCGGCGGACCCGATGTCTGTCGGCCACTAGCGATCGTTCCCGAGTGAGGCAGAACGGTGATCAAGTTCAATCAACTATCAATTTGCATAGATCAATTATGTAAACAAGGCAGATCGCCTTTCTGACAGGGAAGAAGATGGAGATCTTGTGTTCCTGCTAAGCAGGAAAATGGATCTTTGTCTTCATCCAGTCAGACAATCCCCCACCCAGTTAGCAAGCAGCCCCTAGGGACACACTTAACAATTTGAGCGCCCCTGATGTTAACCTCTTCCCTGCCAGTGTCATTAGTACAGTAACAGTGCATATTTTTAGCACTGATCACTGTAATAAAGTCACTGGTTCCCAAAAAAGTGTCAAAAGTGTCAGTTAGGTGTCCGATTTGTCCGCCTCAATGTCATAGTCCCACTAAAAATCACTGATAGCCGCCATTACTAGTAAAAAAAATAAAAACATTAAAATGCCATAAAAATATCCCATAGTTTGTGATACATTTTGTGTAAACCAATCAATATACGCTTATTGGGATTTTTTGTTACCAAAAATATGTAGCAGAATACATATTGTCTTAAGATGTTGAAGAAATTAGATTTTTAAATTTTTTTTATTGGATATGTTTTATAGCAGAAAGTAAAAAATATTTTTTTTGTTCAAAATTGTTGCTCTTTTTTTTGTTTATAGCACAAAAAATAAAAACAGAGAGGTGATCAAATATTACCAAAAGAAAGCTCTATTTGTGGACATAAAAGGACATAAATTTTATTTGGGTATAGCACGACCGTGCAATTGTCAGTTAAGGGGAAAAAACCTTCCGAGGCTCAAGTGGTTAAAGTGATTGTATTCCCTAGTAAAAAAAAAAAAAAACTGTAAGGCAAAGGCATAATAAGCTAGTATGCACCGGAAACTAGCTCGTTATGAAATGCTTACCTTAGAACGAAGCTCCCACACCACCAACGGTCATCACAGAGGGAGCTGACATGTTGCGGTTCTTCCAGGTTCGCAGCTCTGGAGCTCTGCGTGTCCGGAGCCGCGATGATGTCACTCTCGCGCATGCGCGCAGGAGTTCTTTTTCCGGAATGGAGCTCTGATTTTCTGGCAGCGGCTGCATGCAAAGTGAAAGTTTCCTAACCATAGAGGTTTAGAAGATATTCATTTTACCTACAGGTAAGCCTTACTATAGGCTTATTATAGGCTTATTATAGGCTTACCTGTAGTTAAATATATATATATATATATATATATATATATATATATATATATATATATATATATATATATATATATATATATATATACACACACATCCACTTTAATAAAGAAGCAGTGACATAAAAAATTATAAACATATGAATACTAAAAATGAGCAGCAAATTGTCAAGAGGATTAAAGGAAACCTTTGAAATTGAGCATATTGGAATCTGCCATTGCTGATCTTTCCTTTGAAAAATGCCAGCTGCCTGGCAGTCATGTTTTTCTAATGGCTTCAGTATTTTCAGTCACTGAGCTGCAAATAGTATTCCACCAGAAGTTCCCATTTCCCTCTAATCTGCAGATAAAAAACAGTATTGAAGCCACAGATAGACCACCTACTTTTTTTTTGTTATGGAAATCAGAAATGGTGGCCCCTGTGTTTTTTGTAGATGGAAAGTGAAATACAATCAGCACGGTCACTATTAATCCCACAAACTATCTGTGACATATCAACTTAATGTACATAAATCACAAGTAAATCAACATGCTCATAAATCAGGGGTGCAGATCCTCTAAAGTGAATAAAACAGACAAAGGAATTTACAGCAAATGCAACAGGGAAGAAATACACTGTGAAGGATTTCATGACATGTGACACTAAGGGGGTCATCTACGTTATAGAATGCTTGTGCAGTTACCAATATGTTGCCAATGTTGGCCGCACGTCTAGGTCCCTCCAAGCAAGGATTAGGGAACATGTCAACAACATCATGAAAGGAGAAAAGAAGCATAGTGTTTCCAAACACTTTAGGGAATGCCACAATAAATACTATACAGGATTAAAATGTTGGGCTATTGAAAAGGTGGGAAAACGTTGGGGGGGGGTTACTATATCAGACAGATGAGTAGAAGGGAGTCTTATTGCATATATGTGGCCAGTTTCTTATCTTCATAAGGATTACATATAAACTTTGATCTGAATTGTTTTATAAGTAATGCCTGAATGATAGGTGAGGGGGTGGGGGGGTGGGTTTTACATCTGTATGACCAATATATTATGAAGATTTTAATACAGATTTGCTCATAATAGATATGTATGTGTTATGTTTTTTATATTTTATTAGATAGTAGTTTCGTATGTATATATTTGTACCGTTTATGTATGCAGGTGAGCTGATCGATATTTAGTATTTTCACCATCTGGTGGAAGTGTCCCCACAAGCAAGTTCCCTGTTTGTTCCCAATGGGGACACAGGGGACAAGGTGACTACTGGTCATATAACTTCCGGGTGAATCAGGCCATCTGAGATGTAATTTCCTGTCTGTCCTGGGCCATTGTGGAGTCCAGGGCTATCTGGTTTTACATTTATGTAAGTTGCATTCATGTGTATCTCATGTTGATGGGGAGCTGACTGAAGCCAGGTGGTTGCCTGTTATGTTGGCAGTTTTCCTGCCTGGTTTGGAGTGACCTTGCCAGAATATCCTCTGTATTTTTCCCATTTGGGGACACAGTGGGCAAGATGTCCAAGGATGACCTCACTTCCTAGTTGTTTTCGTTCACCTGCAACATAATTTCCAGTCTCACCTAGATTGCTGTGGAGCACAGAGCCAGCCAGTAGTTTATATAAAGAGGTTGTGCTGGCCTGTCCTTGTCCTACTGAGGAAGCCTTTGAAGGTGTAACGCGTATAGGAACGGAGTCAAGTCAGCACATTTGATGCCACCACTAGGCAGCGAGGAGACCCTGAGGTGAGAAGGCGGTTAACTTTTAGTACTATGCGCAGAACATGGTACTGAGAGTACATTTGTTTGTCAGTGTCCCATTTAAGATTTTAATAAATTGCTTTAAAACTTATGGCGAGCACTACTGGTTTGATTCCTTTTTCATGAGCACATGTCACACAGAGAGGAAGAGGTCATTTAGAAGCTCCAGTCCATGTGTCGTTGCTTGTGACTGCTACTGGGAGCCAGGGGCCAGCTGGAGTATATCCCTAGAGGGGATTTGACCTTGACTATTGATTAAGGTCCAGACCAGGAGGAGAGACCATGTGATTCTCTGGGTTTTATGCATGTGATCCTTTAAAGAGAAACCTGGGATATCTAGAATTTACTGGTGGTTGGCCCCACATCCATATTTAGGACTTTTTTGTTTCAACATTTGGGACTCATTTATTTAAGAGACATTGTTTTAGTTGCATTGCATCATTATTTGCATCATTTCTAAATACATATTTTATTGAAATTAATCTTGTTTCCAGTCTTCCCAACTAAATAATTGGACGTTGTTAGTTTTTTTAGGGGAAGTAAGTTTTACATTTTCAGTAAAGATCTGGAAACTTGGAAACTCTACATTTTACCAGTTTAGCTAAATATATACACCATATTACCAAAAGTGAAACAAAATGTTACCAGAGCTCCACTGCCAATATGAAAGTCCATGAACTGTGATCCGGTGCTCTAGCCAGGACATTCAGGCCCCAAATACAATACCTGAATCAAAAAGGGCTGGCAACTCGCATGCTCTTGAATAAAAGTCCTTTATTGGTTACATGGGTACACGTGTACAGGTTATACGCTGACGCATTTCGGCTAAGAAGCCGTTATCCAAGCATACCTTCTATGCTTTGATGAAGGCTTCTTAGACGAAACGCATCAGTGTACAGCTTGTACCCGTGTACCCATGTAACCGATAAAGGACTTTTATTCAAGAGCATCCGAGTTGCCAGCCCATTTTGATTCAAATATTTCTAAAAGTATTGGGACTCCTGCCTTTACACGCACATTAACTTTAATAGCATCCCAGTCTTAGTCCGTAAGGTTCAGTATAGAGTTGGCCCATCCATTGCAGCTATAACAGTTTCAACTCTTCTGGAAAGGCTGTCCACAAGGCTTAAGAGTGTATCTATGGAAAGGTTTAGGAGTGTGTCTATGGTGAAACATTCCCATAGACACACTCTTAAACCTTGTGGACAGCCTTCCCAGAAGAGTTGAAGCTGTTATAGCTGCAAGGGGTGGGCCAACTTAATATTAAACCCTACAGACTAAGACTGGGATGCCATTAAAGTTCACGTGCGTGTAAAGGTGGCAGGCGTCACAATACTTTTGGTAATATAGTGAAGATGATAAGAACCAGTGGTTGACAAAGTCACCAAGGGGCTCCTATGCAAAAAAAAATTGTATTCCTTAATTAAAATCAGAGGTTAATCTTAACTTTGCAATCAGATTGTTTGACAATAAGGATCATGTCTATCTTCTGATTGTATTAATGATAAATCAATCTTGTGGATGTATTTATTCACTTTAAACCCAGATTATATCAAAGAAGAAATGACTGGACCAGCTGGAAAAATTGTATCCACTTTCAATGTGATTAGAGTGTATGGGACTGAACACACATGTTTGTTCAACTCTCTTTTTTAAGTCAAGCCAAAAACAAAATGCTTAATGGCATAATAATTTTTAATTAAAAAAAAAAAAAAATATATATATATATATATATATATATATATATATATATATATATATATATATATATATATATATATATATATGTATATATATATATATGTGTATATATATGTATATATATATGTATATATATATATGTATATATATATAATATATATATATATATATATATATATATATATATATATATATATATATATATATATATAGCAGTTTTGATTCTAATCTCCATTGTTGTCTGGATCAGGTCAGACAATACAAGAAATGTGCATGGCATCTTGAAAGCAAACTATTTTATATATAGGACTAAAAATTCTGATCTAAATCTAAAATAAATTGGTTAAAAAATGTATGTTTATGCAGCTAGTAATACAGACCACTGAAACACCTAACACTACTGTGCATACTGGTAATTATGATACAGGTGTTTCCATTGATTAGAATAATTATGAGTGTGTGCACCCAATAATTCATCTCTTTGATGTCAGAGGAACATTCCTTGGTGGGCAATTGGTTGCCACATGTGTCTCTGTCTTATTAAATTTATTGATGTACAAGATGAAATACATCATTTAATTCCATTGTTTCCCAAGCCTATCCTTAGGGACTAATAACAGTGCTAGTGTTCTATAGTTCTTAACATAATAACTGGTGAGGTGACATATTGCACTTCTTTCCATGAGAATCAATCATACTCCTTTTGTTGCAAAATTCTGTAACATTCAGATGAGGTTTTTAATTTTTTTTACACATTAGCCTTTTTCTTGCTGTTTGTAGGTTGGCGTTAGCTGTTACTTTATACATAGCTTTAGTTCAATAGAAAGTGCTTATAGCTAGACTGAATCTGTTCATGGCTTTGTATATGCTTTGGATACTCCAACAGCAAGATGTTCATGCAACAATTTTCAAATCTAAAGATAAGTTTGGTTGGAAGTGGGGCTGGATGTCAGATACTTCTATGGTCCTGATGATGTGGAAAACTGTAGGTCTAATGTTGAACCAGGATTGGCTCTTACCCTCTGAGGAAAATTGGGTGAAGATTTTAAGTATAGGAGAAAATGAGCACCAAAAAAGAATGAGTTTCAAAGGTAATAGAACTTCATCTTCTTCCGGGATGAAACTTGTAGATGCAGTGGTGTCCAGTCCAGCCACCCCCTAATCTCTATGCGGGGTGCCAGACTCATATGTTTCTATGAGTTTTTTTTTAAGCACATGATTAGAGCCTAAGGCTCTATTTGGCTTCAAAAAGGTTGTGCTCGGAGCTCAGAGGACTGCGCCCCAAACTCACCCAGTTGTCATATTAACAAATCGATATTTGCTATTGCCTTCTGGCTTCTCCTCCCATCCA
Organism: Aquarana catesbeiana; assembly: GCF_042186555.1. NCBI lineage: Eukaryota > Metazoa > Chordata > Amphibia > Anura > Ranidae > Aquarana > Aquarana catesbeiana. The sequence goes on along the minus strand of NC_133328.1, from coordinate 595,410,425 downwards.
ATCAGGACAGGAGGCAGATCTTGAGACTGGATTAGCCGGAAGGAGAAGCAACTTGGATGGGGTAAGCTGCTGACCGTGGGGTATGTTTGCTGCCGAAAAAAAAGGGGCACCAGCCACCACCGGTAAGATGAATATAAATGTAAGAAGAATATTTGAAAAAAAAGGGTTATGCCTAATTGGAACTGAACAGTTATTATTTGTGATACCAATGGATTAAATGTATAATTGAAGATACTCATATTCAACTGTCCTGTTGACATATACTTTGCTGTTCCAATACAGAGGGTCAGGCTGTATAGCTCCCTTTTGAGTGCAGTTTATCACCTATACTAGGTACAAAAATGTAATTGTGCTCTTTTCTTTTAAACGCTATCACAGAACTAAATTACTTTATTACTTTGGAGCTTTTGACAGGTATGATTGCAGAGAGCAGCCTATCTTCTTTCTACATTAAATGGCTAAAAGTTTGTGGGCTTCTGACCATCACACCTTTATGAATTAATGAACACCCCATTCCAAAATCATAGCAGTTAATATGTAGTAAGCACTCCCCCACTTCCTTTCATCTATAACACCCTCCACTATTCTGTGAAGGCTTTCCACAGGGTTTTGGTGCATATCTGTGGAAATCTCTGACTACTCAAACAAAAGAACATTTCTGAGGTCAAGCAGTGACTAGTGAGATTGGAGAAGAAGACTCTTCATAGGGTTTAATCATTCAAAGTGTTCAATAAGGTTGACGTCAGGATTTGGTGTAGACCACTTGCGTACTACCACATCAAACTTGTTAAGCAGTGGTTTTGTTTTTGGACCTTGTTTTTTGCACGTTGGTAAAGCTGAATGCCTTAAGCAAATACAAGCTGGAAGAGCACAATTGTCTAAAACATATTTGTATGCTATAGAGCTAAAAGAACCCTCAATGAAATCATCTGAATGTAATAATTTGGAGGGTGTTCACATTCTCTTGGCCATATAGTGTAGGTATAATATTTTAGTGTCCACAAAAACTCGTCCCTATAGTGTATTCTGCAGGGAGACAGAAAAGTTGTGTTGCTGTGGCAAGAAGCTGCAAGTCACTCAGCAGAACATGTAAAAACTTGCAGAATCTGATTATATAAGACATTAACGACAGGGTCAATTGATAAAACTTTCTGATATATGCAGACACAATGTTTTTAGGGTAATGTTAGCAAATTGTTGATTTTTTTTTTATATGCAGCCTGCAGTTGCTCTTAAAAAAAGTAGGGAAAGGTGGATGAGTGCATGCACAATGACCTATTTTTTGCTCTTAGGGACATTTGCTTCCATTAAACCTGGGAGGATAAAGCTACTTTTGTGTGAGCAATTTTAACCAAACTGTATACTTAACATGAAAGGAGATTATGCTAATGAAAACATGGTTCTTTTGAAACTTTCATCTTTTAAGGGTTATCAAATATTCAAGACAAAGTGCTATATGAATTACGTTAAGACTATCAAATCAGTATTTAAAGTATGAAAAAAAAAAACAAGCGGAACTAGCCTTGAAATATTAACAAGCATTTTCCACTTAAAATCAAAGACGGCTATATTTAAATTTGTCTTTGTCTGCTTCTGGACATAAAGATAATTTACTGTAGCTATGTGTGCCAGGGAGAAAAAAACAGCTGTGCCTGAATCCCAGAAAACCTTATTATTCATAAAGAACTTAATAGTATACTTGTAAGATAGGTAATGTCTGAATAATATATTTTATTAAAGCCAATTCTATACAAAATTTGCATTATTAATTAGCCCAGTACATATCTTTGAGAATTCATTTGGGAAAGTAACCCCACCAGAATCCCCAGTTCCCCAAGACTGCCATGGTTATTACAAAGTCGGATGCTGTCACTTCCTCCAGTGGATATAGATAACAATATATTATGAAATAATATGCTCAACCTATGCCCCTATGTCAGGACGTTTGACATTTGGACCCTCATGATGTTTGCCCCTATGTTCTGAATAAATATCCAACTTGTTCCTGCGAGTGTATATTCAGAGTGTGAAAAGCCTCATGCACACGATCGGATTTTCCGACGGGAAATGTGTGATGACAGGCTGTTGGCGAAAAATCCGACCGTTTGTACGCTCCATTGGACAATTGTTGTCAGATTTTCCACTGACAAATATTGGATAGCAGGTTTTAAAATTTTCTGCAGACAAATGTCTGTTGTCGGATTTTCCGAGCGTGTGTATACAAGTCTATCAGACAAAAGTCCAAAGTACAAACACGCATGCTCGGAAGCAAGGACGAGCCAGAAGCGGCCGGTCTTGTAAACTAGCGTTCGTAATGGAGAATTAACATTCGTGGCGCGGCAAATTATGAAATCTCGAAATGCAGCGCACAATTCTCTTCTTCTTTAATGGGATAATAATGAAGCTGCTTTGCTGGTGATACTGATGGAGTTATTGCAAACAATTTTTCAAAGGCTTTTTTTTTCTAGTGATATCAAGAATAATATTATTATGCTTTTTTTTTTAATCTGAGCAAGTTGCCACAACACCATTATCCCACAGTTTTTAAGATCAAAGATACAACTATGTTGGTGTCCCTTGTCAATTTTACATTGTATTTTTTTTTTAAATGTAACTGCCTACTCCCAAACTGTCATTTGAAATAAAACACATAGCCAAGTATTATTCTACACAATCTTTTTATTGTGCATTAAAAAAAGAAAACAAATAAAATTAGACATGCTATCTGCCAATAGAACTTAACTAAAAAGTGCATTCTATGCATCCAAAAATATAGAAAATATACCAAATCAAATCATTATTATTCAACCAAAAAAATAAAACAAAAGCCTCATGCATGTGTCCTGCTTCCTAATATAGGGGGTCAACAATGCCAAGAGTTGGTGAAAGCAGGGGTCCATCATCCAGAGATAATTCCGAAAATCATTTGGATTATTGTACGGGAGCTACCTCAGCAAAGGCATATGACATAATTGGTCACAATTAATAAAGCAACCAATTTTTGGTGCAAGAACTCCTCCTCCTCCTGTTCCTGGACTGGACTTGGGTCAAAGCAATAACTCCAAGGCCAATAATAAATAACATGTTATCTCCTCCGATTCCACAACACATCTGGTAGATGAATGACCATTTAGAAACTAACTGAAAAGCACAAAATGAAAAGCGCGAACTGAAAAGCGCAAACTGAAAAGTGTGAAATGAAAAGTGCGAAATAAAAAGCGCTAAATGAAAAGTGCAAAATGAAAAGCACGAAACAACACTCACCAAACTTCTACTAACACGATATTAGCAGAAGGAGCCCAAAGGGTGGTGCTGAAGAGCTGAAAAACCACGTAGTACGTCAGTACGTTCATGTTTGTCTGACAATTCCTTGCTGTTTGTATGCAAGACAAAATCCAGGCACACGCCTTCGGACAAAAGTCAGAGGTTTTGTCTGCGGAAAGTTTGATCGTGTGTACGAGGCTTAACAGAAGAATTGAATTTGGAAAAAAAAGAGATTTTTTTTTTATTAATTTCATTTAATTTCATCCAGATGGTTCATGAAGTTACGTGCACAAATGGAAAAAAATTGTATATAACTATATATACCACAGTGCTAACAAACCCAAATAAAGTGGATTAAAGTGCTAATAATGTGCATACATCATATAAACAAAATAACACAGTGAAATAACATGAACTAATGAGCAAGCAAGTGGCCAGTAGAAGTTCAAATAAATGTGCAAAATTGCATTAATAAAGTTCCAATTACAAAAACTCCTTCACAAGTGCTGCTGTGCTGACAATTCCACATTCCACATTCCTCATAACAAAGGGGATGAATACATACACACATGCCACTTATCAGTTTTTTATGTCTAAAAAATAGTTTTATGTATATATTTTTCTAATTTTACTTCACCAACTTAGACTACTGTGTTCTGATCCATTACATATAATTTGGATTAAAAAAAACATTGAACTAAAGGCTGTAATGTAACAAGACAGCCAAAGCCAAGGGCAGTGAATACTTTTGAAAGGCACTGTAATGTAGTACGTCTTGTTTATTCAATAAAATTCAAGTTTACAATGTTCCATGGTAAAAACGAAAGAATGTAGCATCAACAGACAGTTCGCTTGTTCCAAGAAGCAACAGGTTCTCTGACAACCTCAGCTGCATTCAAACATGAATCGGACGTGATGTCATTGCGGTGCCGTAGTCTGCCCCTCCCACAGGGCATTATAAAAGAGGTGCACAAACCCAGTGAAATTGAGTTCCTTCTGGGGAACTGTTAGTTTTTTACACAACTATTTGGAGTCCTCAGAGGTTCCAATCCTTCCTCATCATACTAAAACAGCTGCTTTTATTGTAATTTTTATTTTTAAAAGTTTTCTTCTTATTTCACCCTTGGTCTAGGAAACAAGCTGTCCAGAAGGAAAAAGGGACAAGGAAAGAAATTTTAAAACAATATAAAAAGTTCTAATTACTCTCCACTTTATTCACAAGTAAAAAGTTGGAGCTGGGCTTTATGTTATTAAATATGCCAATAAAATATTAACATTTAAATATTCTTTTTTTTTTGCTGTTGATGAAAACCTTAAAAATAAAAACTTCTATTACGGTGGATGGATAGTGATAAAATGTGCCTGTAAGCACTGAGATTTGCATTAACTTTTATTTTTAATTTAATATATTTTCACTGTGATACCAATGTGTACAAACATATAACAAGAGACAAAATTGAAGGGTAATGGGATTTCCAAGAATATAACTGCCAATTCAAATCAATTTTACAGTGCGATTATAAAAAGTAATTTTATCATTTCTAGCAGAAACATTTTTATTGTGTCCTATTTTATTATTTTTTTGCAATTATTGCCTCTGTCAACAAAAAAATGTGCATTTCTTATGTCAGCAGCAAAGTGTGATGAAGTATAAATATTACCATGCAAAAGAAAATTAAAACTAATGTATCACAGAATAATAAATGCATGTGCTAAGTATAATTTTTGTGTAAGTATACTAAGTAGTTAAGTACTTAAAGCAGAGCTCCACCCACAAGTTCTGCTTTAGGGACTTGTCCCCTGCTTCTCTTGAAGAATTTGCACTTTTGGGGTAACCGATTATGAAAGGTACTCTCTCCCAGTTCGTTTTGACCACCTAGGCAGTCGGAAACTGAAGTTCTCCCCCCTCCCCTCTGCAGTCTTCTGGGACACTAACAGGTCCCAGTAGACTGCATCCACCATTCACGATGCGCAGCATGGCTCACTCATGCACAGTGGGCACCCAACTGTGAAGCCATAAGCTGTCAACGCCTGGTGCCCATAGTGAAGATGCCGGCACTAAGGAACAAAGACAGTGGGTGAGACCGACTGGGGTGAGCACACCGCTGCATTGTGGGACAGGTGAGTGGTTGTTTTTCAAAGTTAGCAGCTATAGTTTTTATAGCTGCTGACTTTAATTTTTTTTCACAGGTGGCTGGAATTCTGCTTTAAAGTGGAGTTCCATCCAAAAGTGGAACTAATGCTCATTGTACTCCTCCCCCCCTCCGGTGCCACATTTGGCACCTTTCGGGGGGAAGAGGGACAGCATACCTGTCTTTCATAGGTATACTTTCCCCACTTCCGGGAGCTTCAGCCGCAGGTATTGACATCACGGCTCAGGCTCCCTCCTCCTCCCTCTGTCACCGGGCCAGTAGGAGAGAGTAGCTGAGCCTTGCGCATGCACAGTAGGGTTCCCGGCGTGAAGCCAAAAGGCTACACTGCCGGGTTCCCTTTCCCTGCAATGGAGACGGCAGCACCCGACAGCTGATGGAAACATCAGCTGCGGTGCTGACATCGCTGGACTCCAGGACAGGGAAGTGTCTGATTATTAAAAGTCAGCAGCTGCAGTATGTGCAGCTGTTGGCTTTTAATTTTTGTAGTGGTGGGTAGACCTCCACTTTGAGTATATTTCCACACTTTACACTTTACTATCTTCAGCCCGAAGGCTAAGAGTAGAGCCACCGCACATACTTTGCAAGGTCTTGCACAACGTGGTTTCGGGCCAGGTCCTAGGAGGGCTCCATTCTGCAGCCGACCCTAGGATTAGGACCCAAACACAGAAGGGGTCCATCATGTGCCAGACCACCCCACCTATGGCACTTTCATCACTGGCCACCACCACTCCCTTTCCCAAGTTGGCTGCTTCTCCTTATTATTACTCCATTCACTTTACAACCCAAAGGGTTAACTTGTAGTTGTACACTTTGTTCCCCAGATAGTATTCACAGTAGGATTTGCTCTCCCTTCACAAGAATTAGACCAGACATTGTTACTTAAACAACTTAACGGATGATCAGATATAAGCATAAATGGCAGGCAGAGAATGGTCAAGGTGCAGGCAGAGGTTGACAACAGGATATCAGGCAGATGGAAGATATAACAAAGTCTTAAAGGCAAGCCAAGGTCAGGATAGGTGGAGAGCAAGTGTGGTCGGGATAAGGTGTCTGATCTGCACCTTTACCTGTATACCCGTTTCTGTGATCTCTGCTTGATTCGTGTTTGACCCAGCTTATCCTGACCACGCTTGCTCTCCACCGAACCTGACCTTGGCTTGCCTTTAAGACTTTGTTATATCTTCCATCTTGTCCCACCCTAGCCTAATAAAGGAGGAGCAGTAGACTGATGAGCTAATCTTTCTGTCACTCTGCTCTCTTCTTCTATCAGTATGTGCCTTTAGCACATGAACACTGCACTTCTGCTTTGCCCAGTTTAGGCTCTCCTTTAAAGGAGGTTGCAAGAAGTTGATATAAAGTCAAATTTGAGTACTTCAACTAGCTGGTTTTAAAAATAAACGTAATAATTTCTTAATGAACACATGCCTGCCAGAATAGCAGGTTTTTTTGTTCCATGCACCTGAAGGTCAGCTTTGTAAACTACCAATAATACGCAATCACGTTCCATAGGGTCCGTGGAAATACATTTTTTTTTTGTGATGCATTCTAAACAGGAAGATGGCCTAACCAATCAGTGTCATTGTTATTTGTGTAGGTGGGACGTTTTAAAATCAAGCTGGTTTAGCCTTAGATGCATTTTGATAACCTTGGAGAAGAATGTAAGAGATGCAGAAGGAGATGTAAAAGCAACAAATGACTGAAAGTGCCTGGGGGAGGATCGAATGTGTTTCACCCAGTTCTGCCCCAGGCAAAGTATGTACAGTTGATAAATGTTTAAGTCAGTTCTGACTCAATCCTGCATAAAGAGAGTGAAGGACACACCAACTATTTTTCTTAGCTATTAGGTCTGTTCTGACTGTCTATCAAGTTGCCCAGTAAAACATTAACTCAAAAATTCTCAGTGAGGTGTTAACGTTCTGTCTCAATACTATTTAAAAAAAGGGGTTGAATCTTAAATCGGCAACTTTCATTATAAATTGCCTGGTGATCTTGCAATGAAGCTTCTTGTTCAGGAGCTTCCTATTATTGGATGACGATGCACTGTCCCTTTTTCTTAATTGTTCCACTAGATTATTACCTGGTCACATGGACTTCTAACAATGATCTGGGACCTCCTTAGTTGCACCATCTTTGTGCAGGCATGATGAGAAAACCTGTCCCAAAGGCTGGCCATAGGTCTTCAGGATATCTGTGCATGTGTGGAATCAAATGCATGTCATTCTCACCTAGACAAGAAAGGAGGAAGTGCTTCCCTGCAGCATGAAAAGTCAAAAGCACTTGCGGCAGAGAGAGGGGGCTGGAATCATGTGCAAATAATTTGTTTTTTTGAGTTACATAAGCTCTATACACTTAAGTAACAAGATAACATTTAAATATACAGTACACACACACACATATAAGTGCATCCGGAAAGTATTCACAGTGCTTCACTTTTTCTACATTTTGTTACATTACAGCCTTATTCCAAAATGGATTAAATTCATTATTTTCCTCAAAATTCTACAAACAATACCCCATAATGACAACGATTGCTTGAACTCTTTGCAAGTTTATTAAAAATAAAAAAAACAAAAAAATCCAATGTACATACGTATTCGCAGCCTTTGCCATGATACTCAAAATTGAGCTCAGGTGCTTCCTGTTTCCACTGATCATCCTTGACATGTTTCTACAACTTGAGTTAACAATGCATGTCAGAGCCCAAACCAAGCCATGAAGTCCAATGAATTTTCTGTAGACCTCCAAGACAGGATTGTATCAAGGCACATATCTAAGGAAGGGTACAGAAAAATGTTTGCAGCATTGGAGGTCCCAATGAGCACAATGTCCTCCATCATCCGTAAATGAAAGAAGTTTGGAACCTCCAGGACTCTTCCTAGAGCGGGCCGCCCAGCCAAACTGAGCAATTGGGGGAGAAAGACATTAGTCAGGGAGGTGACCAAGAACCCAATGGTCACTCTGATAGAGCTCCAGCATTTATCTGTGGAAAGACTAGAAACTTCCAGAAGAACAACCATCTCTGCAGCACTTCACCAATCAGGCCTGTATGGTAGAGTGGTCAGATGGAAGCCACTCCTCAGTAAAAGGCACATGACAGCCCACCTGGATTTTGACAAAAGGCACCTGAAGGTTTCTCAGACCACGAGGGAACAAAATTCTTTGGTCTGATGAACAAATATTGAACTCTTTGGCCTGAATGGCAAGCTTCATGTCTGGAGGAAACCAGGAACCGCTCATCACCTGGCCAATATCATCCCTACAGTGAAGCATGGTGGTGGCAGCCTCATGCTGTGGGGATGTTTTTCAGTGGCAGGAACTAGGAGACTAGTCAGGATCGGGGGAAAGATGAATGCAGCAATGTACAGAGACATGCTTGATGAAAACCTGTTCCAGGGTGCTCTGGACCTCAGACTGGGGTGAAGGTTCACCTTCCAACAGGATAATGACCCTAAACACGCAGCCAAGATAACAAAGGAGTGGCTATGGCACAACACTGTGAAAGTCCTTGAGTGGCCCAGATTTGAACCCGATTGAACATCTCTGGAGAGATCTGAAAATGGCTGTGCACTGACGCTCCCCATCCAAATTGATGGAGTTTGAGAGGTCCTGCAAAGAAGAATGGGAGAAACTGCCCAAAAATAGGTGTGCCAAGCTTGTAGCATCATACTCAAAAAGACTTGAGGCTGTAATTGGTGGCAAAGGTGTGTCAACAAAGTATTGAGTAAAGGCTGTGAATACTTATGTACATGTGATTTTATTTTTTATTTTTAATAAATTTGCAAAGACTTCAAACAAACTTCTTTGACATTGTCAATATAGGATATTGTTTGCAGAATTTTGAGGAAAATAATGAATTTAATCCATTTTAGAATAAGTGTCCCGTACCTGGTAGGTTGTGAGCCTGAAGTGCAGGAAAAGACCTCCCTTACAGCTCCCACTCCCGTTCCCCTGGAATGGAGACAGAGGGCCAGGAGTGAAGAGTGGTATGGGTGCCTGGCAGGATCAACAGTTGCTGAAAGTCCAGTAGTGGTGGCACCCTCTGGAGTCAGTAGTCTGAGGAGTAGACTGAGGACAGAGACTGGAATGCAGGACTGGAACCAGGAACAACAGCAGGTAATAGACTGGAACGCTGGACTGGAACACAGCAGAAGGTAGCCTGGAACGCTGGACTGGAACACAGCAGAAGGTAGCCTGGAATGCTGGACTGGAACACAGCAGAAGGTAGCCTGGAACGCTGGACTGGAACCAGGAACAACAGCAGGTAATAGCAAACTGGTAGCTGGACTGGAACCAGGAACAACAGCAGGTAATAGCAGACTGGAAGCTGGACTGGAACAACAGCAGAAGATAGCCTGGAACACTGGACTGGAACCAGGAACAACAGCAGGTAATAGACTGGAACGCTGGACTGGAACACAGCAGAAGGTAGCCTGGAACGCTGGACTGGAACACAGCAGAAGGTAGCCTGGAACGCTGGACTGGAACACAGCAGAAGGTAGCCTGGAACGCTGGACTGGAACCAGGAACAACATCAGGTAATAGCAAACTGGTAGCTGGACTGGAACCAGGAACAACAGCAGGTAATAGCAGACTGGAAGCTGATGAACACAGCGGAGGGTCAACAAGCCGGTGGTCAGTAAGGTTCGGACAGCAGAGGTACCAGGGGTAATGCAGAGGGATGGTCAGGCAAGCCAAGAGGGTCTGGTGCAGGCAGATAGCAGGATCGTCAAACAGGAAGCCGGGTCAGATAACAGGAAACACAGATCAGATCAGGTAACACTCACAGAACACTGTAGAGCAGACAGCGGGGATGGAGTGTGACAGGCAGGTTTAAATAGCCCGCCTGACACCAGCGGGAGTGCGCGCGCGCGTGCCCGTGCCTGACCGCACCCGTGAACGCGCACGCATGCGCAATGGGACCCGTGGCTGGGTTCCCGTGCGACTGGGACGCCGGTTACTGGCAGGATCTTCGTGACATTGCCCCCCCCAAGGGGCAGCCTCAGGATGCCCCATTGAAAAAATTTCTCTGGATGAGCTGTCTTAAAGGCTTGTAACAGGTCTTCAGCATGGATATTATCTTCTGGTTCCCAAGAATTCTCCTCTGGGCCAAACCCCTTCCACTTTATTAAGAATTGATTTTGGTTACCTCTTTTCCTGTGGTCCATGATAGCCTCCACCTCGAATTCCTCTTCCCCATCTACCAGGATTGGATCAGGAGGATCCGTACTTCGACCTGGAAATGGGTTAGTAATAGATGGTTTAAGCAAGGACACGTGAAAAACTGGATGTACCTTTAGTGAATCCGGGAGTTCAAGTTCATATGCAACTTCATTAATTCTCCGTTTAACAGGGAATGGTCCAAGAAATTTGGGACCCAATTTCTTGGAAGGGCAGGCCAACCTGAGGTTTATGGTGGACAACCATACCTGATCCCCAGGTGCAAGTAAGAGCTCACCTCGCCTCTTTTTATCGAAGGTTGCTTTGTTGTACTCCTGGGTTCTGGTCATGGTGTCCTGTAGAACTTGGTTGTTAGAGGTAAAGAAATCCAATTTCTCCTGGACTGCAGGTACTGTGCATTCTGGAAGAGAGTTTGGTAAAAATGAGGGGTGGAAACATAATTAGCAAAAAACGGAGTTTGCTTAGTAGCAGAATGAATAGAATTGTTATAAGCGAATTCGGCCAATGGTAAAACAGCAATCCAATTATCTTGGGCAAAGGAAGAAAAACAGCGCAAATATTGTTCAAGGGTCTGGTTTGTTCTTTCTGTTTGCCCATTAGTCTGGGGGTGATAAGCCGATGAAAAGGAGAGTTCAATGTCCAAGGTTTTACACAAAGCCCTCCAGAATCGAGAGGTAAATTGTACCCCTCGATCTGAAATGATGTTAACAGGTACCCCATGGAGCCTGACGACCTCTTTAATGAATGCTTGTGCTGTTTCTGTAGCTGAAGGGGTACCCTTCATTGGGACAAAGTGCGCCATCTTCGACAACCGGTCCACTATGACAAAGATTGAAGTGAAGCCCCCGGCCGGGGGTAGTTCTACAATAAAATCTATTGAGAGCATTTTCCAGGGTCTATCTGGGACAGGCAAGGGTTTTAGTAGACCCCAGGCCTTTGTTTTGTGCCCTTTGTTCCTAAGGCAGGTGGTACAGGACTCTACAAACTCTTTACAATCTTTGCGCAGCTGAGGCCACCAGAAGGTGCGCTGAACCAAATCAGTGGTCTTAGCCACACCGAAATGCCCAGCCAGCGCATGATCGTGACAAAGCTCTAGTACTGGAACTCGTAGTGTTTCAGGTATAAAGATCCTACTCTCATGCCACAATAACCCATCCTTAACCTGGAGCTCTGTCTTAATGGAAGATTCTATTTCTGCGGAGGCCTGTTTAATCTGGGAAAGCAGGTTTCCTTGAAGTAAAAGAAAGTTCCCTGGAGACAAAATGGTGTCTGGAGGGGAAATCTCTTGAGGTTTGTGAAACATCCTAGACAGGGCGTCAGGTTTGGTATTCTTGGAGCCAGGACAGTAAGCGACATGGCAGGAGAACCTGGAGAAAAAGAGAGCCCACCTGGCCTGACGTGGTTTCAACCTCTTTGCAGACCTCAAATACTCCAGGTTCTTATGATCTGTAAAGATTAAAACTGGATGAGCGGCACCCTCCAACAGATAGCGCCACTCCTCCAATGCTGACTTGATTGCCAACAACTCTCTGTCACCTACATCATAATTTCTCTCTGCCGTGGATAATTTATGAGAAAAGAAAGCCACAGGATGCAGCAGGGCTTTGGTTCCCTGTCTTTGGGATAATACTGCTCCTACAGCAATTTCAGATGCATCCACTTCTAGAATAAATGGCAGAGAGGAATCTGGATGCTTCAGTACAGAGGCGGAGGTAAAAAGGCCCTTGAGAGTCTCAAAAGCCTTTTGAGCCTCGGCCGACCAATGGAAGCGTGTACCCTGTTTGGTAAGCTGTGTGATGGGTGCAATGATGGCTGAGAACCCTTTAATAAATTTGCGGTAGAAATTAGCGAACCCAACGAATCGCTGGATTCCTTTCTTATCAGTCGGGACTGGCCAATCTAGAACAGCCGTGACCTTCTGGGGGTCCATTTTAATGCCCTTACTGGAGATGACTAACCCTAAAAATGGAATACTTTCCTGTTCGAATTCACATTTTTCAGCCTTTGCATATAGACCGTGTTGTCGAAGTCGGCCCAATACACTTCTGACGTGCCTGCGATGGGATTCAAGGGAACAAGAGAAAATCAATATGTCGTCTAAATAGACGATGACAAATAGGTCTAGAAAGTCACGTAACACATCATTAATAAAGTATTGAAATGTGGCAGGGGCATTACACAGGCCGAAAGGCATCGCGAGGTACTCAAAATGTCCATAACGGGTATGAAAAGCGGTCTTCCATTCGTCTCCATCCCTGATACGAACTAAATTGTAGGCCCCTCGGAGATCAAGTTTGGTGAATATGGTAGCCGTCCCCAGTCTCTGAAACAACTCTGGTACTAAGGGGAGAGGGTACCGATTCTTCACAGTAATTTTGTTTAGTTTGCGGTAATCCACACACGGCCTGAGGGTTTTATCTTTTTTCTGCACGAAGAAGATGCCTGCACCTGCGGGGGACGTGGATGGACGAATGAAGCCTCTTTTGAGGTTTTCGTCAATGTATTCCTTCAATGCCCCTTGCTCCACCTCAGTCAGGGGAAATATTCTTCCAAAAGGAATTTCAGCACCAGGAAGTAACTCAATGGGACAGTCATAGGCCCGGTGAGGGGGTAACACCTCTGCCCTCTGTTTACTAAATACGTCCAGGAAATCATGATAGGCGGAAGGAATGGATTGAAGTAGACTAGGATCTGTATCTAGGCATAACAGAGTAGAAGTCTCCTGGATGTTCTGGGTTCTGCAAAACTGTTGGCAGTAAGGAGAGGGAAAGGTCACCTCACCCGTGATCCAATTTATGTCCGGATTATGGGCCTGTAACCATGGCATGCCGAGTATTATGGGGAACAGGGGTGAAGCGATAATGTCCATGCGCAGCTGTTCCTGATGGACGTTGGAAATAAAAACGGGTATTGGCATAGTCTCTTGGGTGACAGGTCCAGACTTGATAGCGGTCCCATCAGCTAGATGGATAGAAAGTCCATGGGCTTTAGGTGACAAGGGTATTTGGTGTTGGATGGCAAAACGAGAATCCATGAAACAGCTGCAAGCTCCTGAGTCAATAATGGCGGTGATTTGTAGATCCTTCCCTGGAAGCTGTAGCAGAAGAGGAAGAGCAAGGTGAGTGGTATTCTTAACCAGAGATGTCACATAGTCATTGGATAGGGATAAACACTTACGGAGTTTGAGGGGACAGTTCCTGACATAGTGCCTGGGTTCCCCACAATACAGGCACAAGTTATTTGCTCGACGACATTGTCGTTCCTCTGGGGTGAGTGAAGGCCGCAGGACTCCTAATTGCATTGGCTCAGGTAAGTTAAGCGTGGAGGTAGGTGGTGTTGATGATGGGTGATGGGGAACCTTAGGGGTAACCCAAGTTGGACGAGAAGACCCCATAGCTCTCTCAGACCTGCGCTCTCGTAGGCGTCGATCGATCTGGATAGCTAGATCGATTAAAGCATTTAAAGTCTGTGGTGTACCCACCCTGGCCAGTTCATCCTTCAGAGGATCAGAAAGTCCCAACCGAAATTGATAACGGAGAGCCGCATCGTTCCAGTTAGTATCCGCACTCCACTTCCTGAATTCAGCCACATAATCCTCTGCGGCTCTGCGACCTTGTTGAAGGGAGTGTAGAGCCGCCTCTGCAGTTACAGATAGCTGGGGGTCATCATATAACTGGCCTAGTGCGTCAAAGAAAGTGGAGAGGTTGGTCAGAGATATGTCCTTTTGCTCTAAGAGGCGATGGGCCCAGGTTTGGGGGTCACCAGAGAGTAGAGAAATCACGTAGCCCACCTTTGTAGCCTCCAGGGAAAAGGTACGTGGCTGAAGAGCAAAAAATAGTTCGCAGGAGTTGCGGAAGGCTCTGAACTTATGGCGATTTCCAAAGAAACGTTCAGGTGTGGGAACCTTAGGTTCCGGAGGGAGCATCACCACCGTTGAGGAAGGCCCAACTGAAGGAGCAGGAGCAGAAGAAGCTCCCTGGGCCCCAATGGGGTTAGACGGGGTTAACACTCGTTCCTCCAGTCTGGTGTATCCTTGCTGCAGATTTTTGACTGCTTCAGTCAATCCTGCCAGGTGTGCACAGAGTTCCTCCATGGGAGACGTTCCCTGCTCAGGCTCAGACATGGCTGTCTGCTACTGTCACGTACCTGGTAGGTTGTGAGCCTGAAGTGCAGGAAAAGACCTCCCTTACAGCTCCCACTCCCGTTCCCCTGGAATGGAGACAGAGGGCCAGGAGTGAAGAGTGGTATGGGTGCCTGGCAGGATCAACAGTTGCTGAAAGTCCAGTAGTGGTGGCACCCTCTGGAGTCAGTAGTCTGAGGAGTAGACTGAGGACAGAGACTGGAATGCAGGACTGGAACCAGGAACAACAGCAGGTAATAGACTGGAACGCTGGACTGGAACACAGCAGAAGGTAGCCTGGAACGCTGGACTGGAACACAGCAGAAGGTAGCCTGGAACGCTGGACTGGAACACAGCAGAAGGTAGCCTGGAACGCTGGACTGGAACCAGGAACAACAGCAGGTAATAGCAAACTGGTAGCTGGACTGGAACCAGGAACAACAGCAGGTAATAGCAGACTGGAAGCTGGACTGGAACAACAGCAGAAGATAGCCTGGAACACTGGACTGGAACCAGGAACAACAGCAGGTAATAGACTGGAACGCTGGACTGGAACACAGCAGAAGGTAGCCTGGAACGCTGGACTGGAACACAGCAGAAGGTAGCCTGGAACGCTGGACTGGAACCAGGAACAACAGCAGGTAATAGCAAACTGGTAGCTGGACTGGAACCAGGAACAACAGCAGGTAATAGCAGACTGGAAGCTGATGAACACAGCGGAGGGTCAACAAGCCGGTGGTCAGTAACGTTCGGACAGCAGAGGTACCAGGGGTAATGCAGAGGGATGGTCAGGCAAGCCAAGAGGGTCTGGTGCAGGCAGATAGCAGGATCGTCAAACAGGAAGCCGGATCAGATAACAGGAAACACAGATCAGATCAGGTAACACTCACAGAACGCTGTAGAGCAGACAGCGGGGATGGAGTGTGACAGGCAGGTTTAAATAGCCCGCCTGACACCAGCGGGAGTGCGCGCGCGTGCCCGTGCGTGACCGCACTCGTGAACGCGCGTGCATGCGCAATGGGACCCGTGGCCGGGTTCCCGTGCGCCTGGGACGCCGGTTACTGGCAGGATCTTCGTGACAATAAGGCTGTAACATAATTAAATGAGGAAAAAGTGAAGCGCTGTGAATACTTTCCGGATGCACTAAATATATATGATTTTTTTATTATTACTTACTACTAGACCACATTGGTCAGCAATTGCTGGCTGGGGTGGTGAGAACAGTACGAGGGCTTAAAATCTACACAAGGAGCTAAATTTGCATACTCTGACAAAGATTAGTTGATACTGAAAAAAAATGCTGGAGAATTTAGGTAAAAGGATAATTCCCTGCACTGCTGCTCTCTGCTGCCAACCTTTATCCACACCACCAGTTCCTAATAGTGTGCTATGTGAGGATAAATTATAGTATTGGCTAAATTGACATTATCAGGTGTCACGGAGAGTTGCTTTAGGGCCCAAAAAACTTTGCTATTAGGTCCCATAAATTGTAGTTATATCCCTAGTGGGGGGGGTTATCAATTCAGTTGCACAACAAGGCAATGCTAAACAGCATAGCGAGACACATTACGAGACAAATTTAGTAAAGCATGATTCATAAATTCTTCTTCTGTCACTAATTAGATTGGTAAATGTTCTTCCCCAACTTTTAACCTAAAGACTTGGACAAAGTTATTGCCTCTTTCTAACAGACACGTATTAATCTTCCATAGCCAGATTTTTGCATAAGTACAATAAAGACGGGTTCTTTTTAATGCAATATGGTTGATTTAATACAGTTATGCCCCGTACACACGGTCGGATTTTCCGATGGAAAATGTCCGATCGGAGCGTGTTGTTGGAAATTCCGACTGTGTGTGGGCTCCATCGGACATTTTCCATCGGATTTTCCGACACACAAAGTTGGAGAGCAGGAGATAAAATTTTCCGACAACAAAATCCGTTGTCGGAAATTCCGATCGTGTGTACACAAATCCAACGGACAAAGTGCCACGCATGCTCAGAATAAATAAAGAGATGAAAGCTATTGGCCACTGCCCCGTTTATAGTCCCGACGTACGTGTTTTACGTCACCGCATTCAGAACGATCGGATTTTCCGACAACTTTGTGTGACCGTGTGTATGCAAGACAAGTTTGAGCCAACATCCGTCGGAAAAAATCCTAGGATTTTGTTGTCGGAATGTCCGAACAAAGTCCGACCGTGTGTACGCCCTATTATACATTTTATTTATTATGTTAGTTATGCGTTTACACTCAATGAATGGGATGAAGCTTTGGGTATGTTAGTCATCCATTCATGGGCAAGGAAAATCCATTTCTTTTTTTTAATTCCTGTGCACATGTTGAAGTATTCAGATTGAACACAGCTTCATGGTATTTGCAAATTGTACACCATACAGTAAAACCTTGGTTTGAGAGCATTTTGCAAGAAAAGTTAAATTTTCTAATAAACTTTGAGTGGATATACAAGCGATGTCTTGATATACAAGTAGCGTCATGTCACAACTCAGTATAAAAGTATAAAGGTGAAGAAAGGCATCTCTAATGCCCTGTATGCACGACCGGTTTTGCCGTTGGAATAAACTCCGAAGGTTTCTCCAACGGAATTCCATTCAAGCAGTCTTGCCTACACACGGTCAAACCAAAGTCCGGCCAAAGTCCGACCATTCAGAATGCAGTAGCGTACAGCACGTACGACGAGACTAGAAAAAGGAAGTTCAATAGCCAGTAGCCAATAGCTTCCATCTCGTACTTGCTTCAGAGCAAGCGTCATTTTTGGTCCATTGGAACAGCATACAGATGAGCGGTTTTCCCGATAGGAATTGGTTCCATCGGAAATATTTAGAACATGTTCTATTTCTAGGTCCGTCAGAATTTTCTAAAAAAAAAGTCAGATGAGGCACACACACGATCAGAATAGACGATGAAAAACTTCCGTCAGACTTTTTCTGTCGGACATTCAGCTCGTGTATACGCGGCTTAAGTGTAGCAATATGGTTACATTTAATGAAGGTACAACATTTAGCAACATATTGCTACACTTAGAGGTGCCTCTCTTCTCTTTTATACTCTGTAGCTCCTGCTGGATTTTGCTTCTAATCCCCATGTGGACGCTTCCATTTGTGGATGGACATTTTATGGTTACACAACGTATCATATTGCTATAATCTTTTTTATATGGACTATAAACTGAAGGACCTATGAATAAATGGTCGTGGAATGAATCATTTGAGTTTCCATTATTTCTTATGGGGAAATTTGCTTTGGATTACAAGCATGTTTCTGGAACAAATTATGCTCACAATCCAAGGTTATACTGTATATCCCTTTTAATCAATCAACCTAAATGTATTGGTGAATATAAAAAATTGTTGATATTTTTTCACCGCATTACTTGAATTTCCATTCTATAAGCCCATAGAAAAAAAAATAAAAACGACTCATTTTCATTACCTTATGCATATCTTGGTACCCAACATAGAGCAATAGGTTACACATACAGTAAAACATACACATAGTTGTCAGCTGTTGCAATGCAACTTTGTTTATGTTTTTCTTTACACCTTATTTAGCCAATGCTGCGGAATGTGTTTAAATCATCTGTCAGCACCAGTAAGATTCAGTGCATTGAGGTGTCAGTCTGTGCTTCCATGTTATCATATGAATGACCTGGGGCAGAATTGATTCACTACCCGAAATACACTATGATATGAAATTTAAAAATGTTTGACAATTAAATTCAAGTTAATTGGCTTGCATGAACTCATCGTTGGCCATCCTGGAGGCAAGAATGTAAAGAAAACCTTTGTATCTATTTCAGTTGTTGATGAATTTAAGTTGACACATGAACACAGATACTGCATATTTCAAACAATGTCAAATTATAAGTACATTACAGGCTTTTTTCATCACAGAGGACCAGTGAGGCAATGCAGAGTAAAGACTTTATATGCAAACATTTCTTGAGTTTGGAATAACCTGCATTCAAATGTAGACTGGCTTTAGTTCAACTTTCCCTCTACCCTTATCACAGCTGGTGCTCTACACTTAAAGTTAAACTCCAGGAAACTTGCAAGCAGTTTATCTGAATTTGCCTTGGTATAGGCCATTTGCAGTAAAGCAAAGCTCAGATCTCAGAGGAAGATAGCACAAGTCAGTTGCTTTCCAGTGCTCATGTTCTGACAAACTGACATGCTTGAAGGAGTAGGGATGAGATTTGGGCTTGGGTAACCTGGATTCAATCTGACATCCTCTGACCTGGAAAACTATTTGACCTTCCCAAATCCCAGTCTGCTGAGATTTAAACAAACAGCTGGGGATCGCGGTTAACGTTTTCACCAAATTTGATCATTGACCATATTTGCTTCTTTTTTCATATCCGGTGTGACCGCAGGCTTCTACTCAGTTGTTACTTGTTTTGCGAGTTTACCAAGTTAAAATGTATAAAGAAAATTTGCTTGTCTTGTAAAACATTCACAGACCAGGTTTTTTTTTTCCTTCTCTAAAGCAAAACAACATACCTGGTAGGCGTTTTTTTTTTCTCAGAGAAAGACAAATGTGCAATTCTCTAATAATGTAACATGTCAAACAAACAATGTGTCAAACAAAATCTGTTCTGGAATAACTTTATTTTTTCCTGCCATGTTTCTGTTTGGCAACTTTGAAAGAGACCTGATGTATGTAAATATTGCTTCAATCTTGTCCAGGAATGTGACCAATTCTGATTTTACATTGGTACATTGTGTGCTTTATACACAACTGCTGATGTAATTTGGATAAGACGAGCAGTATTCACTGGAAAGTGGGGACAATGAAGAATGACAATGTGGTTTTCAAGGAAACAAACTGAGATTAAAATAATGAACTGGATTAAACTGGGAGCCATATAACGAGAATACAAAGCGGCACTATATATATATATATTTATTTTTTATCTTTTTGTACTGTTGTAAAAGTGACATTTTTAAATTGGACAAGGGATAAACCAAATGTGCATAATAGTTATCAGACAAAGAAAGGATGCTGTTTTGCCTCTATATACTACAAAAATAAATTGAGAACAAATGAATGTGCTTTTATGATATACGCCACATCAAAACTAAAATTTATAGTGCTTGACCCCTTGCCATTGTTGGATTTCCATCTCTGTACCCTGCAGACACACAACCTTTGGCATATCTTTTACTAATCAGACCTAACATGACAGGAAGGATTGTAATATGTTATCCAGACATATCAGAGGCTTTTTTTTCTTTTTGTTTTTGTTTTTTTTTACTTAGCTACATGGATCTTTAATTTCTCTCCAATATTCTCTGTTGGAGAAAAAAAAAAAATCAAGTATTTTAATTGCCTACTTGTAGTGTTGTTTCTTTGCATAAATAAGTGTTCTAGTACTGCAGAGAGATGATCCGCACACCTGTTTTTGCTCCTAAAAAAATCTCAATTTTTATTCAAAAGCCACAGTGTACAAATGCAGATAAGGTCAGTTGACGTATTTCAGCCTATAAGGCCTTAGTCATAAGTTATGACTAAGGGTTATGACTAAGGCCTCGTAGGCTGAACTGCATCAACTGATCTTATCTGTGTTTGAACACTGTGATTTTTGAATAAAAATGAAAATTTTTTTAAGAGCAACAACTGGTGTGCGGATCATCTCTCTGCATTATCAACTCAGCTAAATGACTGTGGATCGAGCACCCGGCAGCTCTATTATTAGTATGTTATATGGGTAATAGAACTGATTCTTATGTTTATAGTGTTCTATTACTCTCTAGGCTGGCCTAGCATCCTTGCCCTTCCCTTCACCTCTCTACATAATCTGTTAGGAACAAAGGGAAATACACTATAATGTCACTTGAGTGTATCTGTATCTGCTAACGTCACATCCAAGATGGTGGTGCCTAACAGCAGTCACAGGGAAATACCAACACAGCCCCACTCCAGTCTGTTGATAACTATTCTTCTTGACACATTTGTACAGAGAAACTCAAGATACACACACAAGTACAAGCCATACAATTGCTGTATAGCCTATCCAGCACTTAAATAATTTTTTTTGCAGAATGATAGGCATGAGAAAAGCAGGTTTGGAGAAAATTAGAGCTGTTTTGCTAAATAGCTGTTTGTTAGCTGACATTTCAGAATGTTTTAGTTTTGAGCTTGAATAAACCCTTGCAAAATGCCTTTATTGCATGTTGTATAATAGTTATTTTCTGGGAAGAGCAGCACATAGAAGAGAGGTCTTGCATTTTACTTTTTCCAAGAGAGGAAAGGAATCGTTAAACGTAAGACACAACTTAAAGCAAACATTTATGTTCTTCCACAGTAGTTTTAATTACGCATACCATTATCATGCTGTTTGATCATAATGGAAAAGCGATTAAGAACAGTAGTGCACTATGATGTCATGACTATTATCTCAGCACAGGCTGAAATTGGCAAGGAAGTAAATTAAAAAAGATGTATAAATGGCATATCTGATTGACGGCTGAAATGTCTCCGTTGACATTGATGGCTCCCCTGTCTGTTGGCTGCTTGCTTTTGCTAGCTATTTAGTTAATGAGAAAAAATATATACTTCAAATCCCCTCCAGAAGAAAAGGAATAGGAAAAAATAGAAAATCTTAGCAAAAATAAATGACTGTAGGAATATATATATGTTTGTATATATATATATAAATATATATATATATATATATATATATATATATATATATATATATATATATATATATATATATATATATATATGAAAAATGTGAGTTATCTGCTGTTTAAATTTTCTACTGACAGACACTTTTGTTGTAGGATTAGCAATGTACAACCGGTCTGTCTGTAAGCAGAAAAGCCTAAAAAAAGGGCATGTTGCAGTGTGCTGCAGCAGTGATTAATAAGGAACACATTAAACAGAAGTAGACTCAAAGCTCTTTTGGCCATACTTCTCCTGTGGGTCTCAAGCTTGCACTTAGCTTTGCACTCCTGTGACCTGTATGCAGTCAACAGTGGGCTAAAGTTTGCTGATGGCTGACATCACTTAGCAGGTCCATACTCTGGTGGGATCCCCACTTTAATTTTGGGATCCATCCAGATGCCTGACCATGCTGCTGAGAGCCTGAGCCAGTAACTCCTGCCCCCTGCACAGCCCAGTGCTACAGTGAGCCTTGGAGGGGCAGAGAAGAGAGTCAGTGAGTGACAGTCACCAGCTCTCTGCTCTCTGAAGACCAAGAACCATGTGATCAGCAGTCTTTGATTGGTCGGTTCTCAGTCTTAGGGGTGGAGGGGGACAGATGCAGGATCGGACCGATACAGTGAGATGCATAAGGTGTCCAAAGTTGGCAGCGTAGAGGGTTTCATAGGTTGGCGTGAGGCAGACTTCTAGGGTGCTTATATTGTTTTTTTTTTAAATGGCCATAGATGATAACCAATTATAATTGCACAGGCAGGACTTATAAACAGTGTGCCAATAAATGGTAGGAATTTAAACCTGAACTCCAGGCAGATATAAGACATAAATCAATACAGATCTATATTCATTAATCTATATAAATATATTTGTTTTAACATAAGCAGTGTAAATTAATTTGAATTGATATCAGCCCCTTTCAAATCCCTGTACAACAGAGCTTAGAGAGGAAAAAGGAGAAACAACTTAAAGAGCCAGTATATTGTGCTGCAGTGTGAAGGGACAAGACTAGTATGGTCCCATTCACATAGTGATTTGATTCTGTCTACAATTCCAAACCGCACTAAAAATGTGGAATTCGGATACCATTCATACTTAATGCCACTCCAAATGAAGTGGAATTTTGCCATGATATTCACATAACACAAACATGTAGGTGCTTCTTTTGCAAGTTCAGGAGCTTCTTTTGCAAACGCGCGTAGGGCAGCCTATTTAAATGAATGGGCTGCCCTATGAGCGACATGCGCAAACACGTGTTAATAACCCCAGAAAAATCGCAAGGGGGCCTAATACAACAGTATTTGAGTGTATAAGCACCCATTTGTAGATTTTTAAAAAAAAATTTTTACTTTATTTCTTTTATTTTCCAAATTAGGGATACACATGCTAAGAAAGAGAAAAGGAAATATGATCAAGACATCTGAATGGGGTTACTGAATGTCAAGGTATAGCAATGTACCATGAAGTTTACAAAATATAGACAAAGCAATAACAGCTGTCTGACATAATGGGGGAGATTTACTAAAACTGGTGCACACAGAATGTGGTGCAGCTGTGCATAGTAACCAATCATCTCCTAACTTCAACTTGTTCAATTAGATTTTCACAATAAAACCTGGAGGCTGATTTGTTTCTATGCACAGCTGCACCAGATTCAGTGTACTTCAGTTTTCGTAAATCTCCCTAAATGTGTCAAAAGATAAAAGGAAAGCGTAAAATGCCTCTCTATCCTCACTGACAGAACTACAGATGGAAAAGCATTACATCTCGGTAAGGTGTAGCTTCTCTCATTAAGATGAGCTCCTAGTTGAAAGCATTCTAGGATTTATGCCCCGTACACACGGTCGGATTTTCCGATGAAAAATGTGTGATAGGACCTTGTTGTCGGAAATTCCGACCGTGTGTAGGCTCCATCACACATTTTCCATTGGATTTTCCGACACACAAAGTTTGAGAGCAGGATATAAAATTTTCCGACAACAAAATCCGTTGTCGGACATTCCGATCGTGTGTACACAAATCCGACGGACAAAGTGCCACGTATGCTCAGAATAAATAAAGAGATGAAAGCTATTGGCCACTGCCTCGTTTATAGTCCCAATGTACGTGTTTTACGTCACCGCATTTAGAATGATCGGATTTTCCGACAACTTTGTGTGACCGTGTGTATGCAAGACAAGTTTGAGCCAACATCCGTCGGAAAAAATCCATGGATTTTGTTGTGGGAATGTCCGAACAAAGTCCGACCGTGTGTACAGGGCATTAGACTGCTTATGCTAAAGAGGAACTTCTGGTATCTTATGTCCAGAGTTCCTATTGTTTATGGAAGTGTGATGTGCTTTAGCGAAGGAATACTCCATAAGGAAGTGATCATTAAGAAATTGCAGGGATTCCTGAAGAGTTGGTAGATTTTGTATATTTCAATTTCCACACAAGTCTGGCTGCAGTGTGGATGAGCATAATCAAAGTATGATATTTAGTAGGCCACCTTTCAAGGCCTATGCACAATAGCAGCAGTTCTTGGGTGAGAGTGACAGGAATCTGTGAAATGGAAAATATGACGGCGTCAATATCAATTCCAGAAGTGGGTAAGACATGGGCAGTTCCACCAAAGATAGTGCATTGATCCAATGTTCCCACAATTTTGCCAGCAATCAGGAGATCGATAGGGGTGAGTTTGTTCATAGTATAATATCATCTATGGTAGATCTTCAGAATTGTCTCCCAATGAGAGATGCATCTAGATTAGGCTTATTCTGTGCTGAGTGCCACTGTTCATTGGAAAGAAAGAAGTTGAAAAGATGCTCTTATTTAGCCCTGGTTCACATTGGTGTGATTTGACATGCGATTTGACATGTCAAATTGCATGTCAAATCGCTGGCAATTGCCGGCAATGGCACCCTCCTAATCAGTGTGACACTGCATCGATTTAAAAAAAATAGTTTCTGTACTACTTTTTGCCATTTCAGGGTGTGATTTCCCTTGACATCTGTGCAGAAACCCACCCAGATGTCTGTGAAATCACAGTTGAAATCGGGACTGACATGTGGGAGTGAAGTTAGTGCGAGTTAGCTTGAACTCGCGTGGCTTCATTCCTACAGCTCAGTGTGAACCTGGGCTAAAAGTCATTAAATACATTTTGGGCTGTGAAAGAGGAGTGAGCAAAGTTTTGTAGAGTGAGCAAAGTTTTCTTGATATGAGAAATCGTAAAATGGAGAGGGTTGGTCAAGAACCCATGTGTTGATTTTTAGGGTGTATGGCACAGATATTGCAAGTTGCCATTTTTTATATTAACAGTTCTCCTGTTGAAAAAGATGCAAAATCTGCTCATTGTTAACAAGAAAAATTGTGTTTTAATGTTTTAATACATGTGCATTTTACTGATATTTCCATAAATAATAATGTAACCAGGGTTTGATAAGTATTATATTATCCTTATTGTACATATCCTAGAGGCTTGAATGGTTATTCCACCTAAAGCTACTGTTTTACACCAGCAGACTTAATATACATCATTTGGGTAATGTGGTGTTGACTGCATATACTAAGGATTTCAGATGTGTTGTGGCCAATATAAGATGTTTTTCATCTTCCTTATTGGTTTTGCATACATTTTACATTTCATAGAATGCAGAAGGAAGTGTATGGCTTTCTTAGATGCAGTAGGAATAATTAGACTATACAATTATTCACCCTTGAGAAGAGAAGATCAACAAAGTGTGTGAACAACTTATTTAAAGTGTCTAAATCTAAATAGTTTTTATTTAGTTTTTGTTAGAGTAGGATTGCCTAAAATCTTGGTCAAGTTGTTTTTATTTTATATTTATGTCCCTTTAAGAACATTTCCCATCATTTCCTGTCTCACAAATACAACAGGATGTTAGAAGAAGTCAAATACATTCTCTCCTATGGTTACCAGTCCACCATTGGAAGATTTCACCTGTAATCCTGTTCCAACTCAAACTTAAGGTTTTTCCTCACTTTCACCAGAAAAAAATTAAAGGGTCAATTCTCCCCTGTGGAAACACAGCCAGCTATAAAAACTGTTTAGCCTTTTCTATCTAACAAAATAAAACATTTACCCTTACATACATTTTAAAGCTGTGTTCCACCCACTTTTTAATGTTCTCATCATCAGCTTCCTAAGTGTCCACAATAACAGCAGTGGGCAATTTTTTTTCTTAGCTTACCTTGTTTCCATGGCTTTCTTTATGTCTTCCTGTCTCCCCCCTCTGCGGTGATGTATGCAATTCCTGTGGTGCATTGGCTCCTGGGAGATGCATGTCATAATTCCCAGGAGTCAGTGTGCATCGCCGCACAGATTGCTTATCTTGGTTGTCATAACAACGGGGCAGGCCCTTCCTCCATCGCCACCTGTTGTGATGGCAACCAGACATACTGTCAGCACAACGCTCTGCGTACAATGTGCATGCGCAAGATCGAGAGGTGAATGCTGGGTAGCCAGCAGCACCCTATCCCGGAGGAGAGTCCAAGTGGGCTTCACATACCCACAATGAAGATGGAATTGCTCAGGACGAGGAAATCTAAGGTAAGTAGCATGTACACGAAAGAGGATTTATTTGGAGACATGAGTTCACGTAATTTATGTAGAAAAGTAAAGGGGATGCAGAAAAAATAAAAATATGTGGTCGGAACTCTGCTTTAAGTACATAAAAGACCCTTTAAAATGTTGTGCAAAGGTGTTTAAGATCCCCACAAAATCCACTAGGCCAACCCCTCTGACTGACAGAAAATACATAGTTAAAAGAAAAGTGAGGCTTTTATTCACTTTTTGGTCACAAGAGTACATTTACTAATGTACTCCTGCAACATAAAAATCAGTTGATAGTGGACTATTGCCTGCTTGCAGATGACAGGGCAGAGCAGAGTCGGGGTCAAAATGGATCCGGATAATGTTATAAGGATCCACCTCTACTGTCTGACTGTCTGACTGACAACTGTCTCTGCTTCCCAGTGCTGAGAGCCAAAGTAAGCAGCCCCCGCCCCACTTTTCTAGTCTGGTGCTCCAGTCAGCGATGGAGCAGTGGAGAGGGGAGGGGGAAATCCCAGCAGTGGTACTGGAATTAGATACCAAGATTGGTCTTAGTGCAAGTTAAAACGCACACCAAATGCAGTGTGTTTGGTAGCACCAAATCTCATGGTTCCACAGTACCATGCAATTTGGTGCCGCATGCTTATTAAAAGCATTGCATGCACTACTTTCTCCACATTTCAGTGCAATTTCAGCCCATTTGAATGCACCACACAGGAATGTGTGTAAACTGGCTCTTAGAGTCAGCATAGGACAACTTCAGTATCAGGAAGGTGTTGTAGAAGAGACATTAGTATGTATGAGAATGTTTTTCTGACCTCCAAACTACTCCTTTAATATATTGTTGTGAAAAGAGTTCTCTAACTGTAAAACCGCGTACACACAAGCGGAATGTCCAACAGAAAAAGTAAGATGGAAGCTTTTCATCGTCTATTCTGATCATGTGTAGGCCTCTTTGGACTTATTTTTTCGAAAATTCTGACGGACCTAGAAATGGAACATGTTCTAAATATCTCTCACTGAACCTATTCCTATCGGGAAAACCGATCGTCTGTATGCTGTTCCGACGGACCAAAAACGGCGCATGCTCTGAAGCAAGTACGAGACGGAAGCTATTGGCTACTGGCTATTGAACTTCCTTTTTCTAGTCCCGTCATGAGTGTTGTACGTCACCGCGTTCTGGGCGGTCGGACTTTGGGTTGATCGGTCGTATGTACGCTGCATTAGAGCTGTGAAGCTGGAGAATATAATTTAATGTGATTGGAGCAAGCTTTATCACTGTATCATATCAAAGCTGCACTCTGTTCTTGGGAAATCCACAGCCGAACTCTGTTGGATAACAAACACTTTCAGTAGCATCAACATCCTTGGTCCCTCAAAGTGCCCAATATTTTCTTTCACTTACCTCATTCTCACTGGTGGTGTGGGCAGTAAGAAATGTAAGTATTTTCTTATTTTCCAGGTATTCCTATTCAAAATAATATTTGCTAATTAAAGGGTCTCTTTAAAGTGAACACACGCTTTGCACTTGCAGAAAAAAAAGCATTGGGCTTGCTTTAATCCTAGTGCAACCAAGACCATATGTTTACATTTTCTTCTATTCTCCATCACTCTTGGGAGAGGAGAAGAATATTGGTCCATCTCAATATGGGGGAGCATCTTACTCACTCCCAGTGATAATGCTAGCGATTGGCTGCTCTAGACTGGTACCCAGTACTATCACATAGGGGTTGTACGAGAGTCATCAGTCCTATCTCACCTCTCACTTCTGGTGGCCAAATAGAGCAGCAGAGGAGAAAAGTAAGGTGAGTTGGTACAGCTGTGTTGTTGTATTGCACACAGCACAGTTTTAATTTTATATATATGGGCAAACCATTTCCAAGATAATAATTTTTACCTAGATAGTCTTTATTTCTTCATACATTTTCCACTGTGGTTTTACTATAATTTACTGCAATTTCTCATTCAGTCTATCTTCGCCTCTCATATGAGTCAGTGTGCTGTAAATATGAAAACTACCTTTGCCTATATTTGCAATTCACATTGATCTACAGAGGTATCACTACAAAGTAAAGTCTCATCCTACAGACCAAACAAACACATTAATGACCCTTAAACATTAGCATTGTCTTATAAATATTTTAGTAGTTTGTGAAATCTTTATTAAACATGCAGCCTCCTTTAATGTTTTATACATAATAATCTTACACCAGGTACTGTGAAAACATTGTTAACATTAGCAAGCTATTTCACAAATTCTGTTATTAATATTACTGCAGAGATTAAAACTGCTGCTGTGTATTACAAAGCCTTTTCTTCTGCTGTAGGTCAATGGAAAGCAGTTTGCGCATTCTGAACTAAATTATCTGGCTTGCCTTTTGAAATGTTTGCTTTTTATCAACGCTCCCACACGTCCTCTGCATAGAAATGATCTCTAATCGTGTGAAATAGAGTTACATTGTTTGCTCTGAGCAAATACTAAAGATAAACACACAAAAAATAACTGTGAAAGAAGAAATCTCCTTTTGTCTAAGTAAAGTAATGGATACATTAGGAGGAAAAAATAAAAATAGGAAGCTATGTGACAATAGATGGGAGTGGGGTGGTCCGAATTTTCAATATATCATGTATCCAGATTTGATGACCAGCCCCATCCTTGTTTGCCAAGAAGTGATGGAACTGTACGTGGTGATAATTTATTACTGTCTCTAGTCTCTTTATGACTCTGACTCTAGTTTATGACTCTTTTTAAAAGTACAGACAAGAACATGTACTGTATGTTGTATGAGTATTAAAGTGGTTATAAACCGCAGGTAATTAAAAAAAAAAAAAAAATTCTCTGCAAGGCAATGTCATAATGTGCTAGTATGCATCGCATACTAGCACATTATGATAGACTTACCTGAGAACGAAGCCCTCCCGTGGCGTGGTGTCACTGCTGAGATGGCTGACATCTTCTCCTTGGTCTTCCTTTCGGATTTGCGGCCTTCAGCCACATGAGTGGCCTTAGACGCGATGACATCATTCCCACGCACGCGCACAGGATCTGCTGTTTCCGGGACAGGCTCTGAAGGTTCGGCACTGTAAGCCAGATCGTCAGAGCGCATGCGCTGGTGATGTCATTGGCTGCATGCACTCTGAATATCTTCTAAATTGTGCAAGTTTAGGAGATATTCACAGTACCTACAGGTAAGCCTTATTATAGGCTTGCCTATAGGTACAAGTGGTAGTGCAGAGTTTACTACCACTTTAAAGACAGATCCCTTGGGTGTTTAAACTCTAAAATTCTATTGATTTGCATGATATCTACCTACAGTATCTCACAAAAGTGAGTACACCCCTCACGTTTTTGTAAATATTTTATTATATCTTTTCATGTGACAACACCGGAAAAATGACACTTTGCTACAATGTAAATTAGTGAGTGTACAGCTTGTATAACATTGTAAATTTGCTGTCCCCTCAAAATAACTCAACACACAGTTATTAATATAAATGTAATCGTGATCAGCGCAACTTTCTATAATTGGATGACATACACTGAAATGATAACTGTGACAAAATCCTTTAAAAAATGCATAAAAATTATAAGTGTCGGCAGCACTCATGCAGCCCCAGACCATGACACTCCCACCACCATGCTTGACTGTAGGCAAGACACACACCAAATTTAACACACTTGCTCCCCATTCACACCTGAGACCTTGTAACGCTAACGAGTCACATGACACCAGGGAGGGAAAATGACTAATTGGGCCCAATTTGGACATTTTCACTTATGGGTGTACTCACTTTTGTTGCCAGAGGTTTAGACATTACTGGCTGTGTGTTGAGTTATTTTGAGGGGACAGCAAATTTACACTTTTATACAAGCTGTACGCTCACTACTTTACATTGTAACAAAGTTTCATTTCTTCAGTGTTGTCACATGAAAAGATATAATAAAATATTTACAAAAATGTGAGGGGTGTACTCACTTTTGTGAGATACTGTACATATATATGACTAATTTAAATGTCCATCAGACAAAAAATTTGCATACAGTTTGAATACAATTTCAGGCAACAAGCCATTCATCAAGCCAAGAAAGACAGATACATACTATATTGCAAATTCAATTCACAGCAACTGTTTTACCATGACCTGTACAATCAAAATCTTTGAAATGGGAGAGGTTTACAACTACTTTAGTGATCTCCCCTCTCAGAAATGTAAGCATCCAAAAACAAACAAAAGCATAAAACAAAATACTTTATATACACGGATCAATCCTGTTATAAGAATAAATATACAAACATAAACTGCTAAAAATAAATATAGAGCAAAATCATGATTCAAACCAAATGGATGCAATGTGATTAATTTGTAAATACAGGAGATTCCAGCTTGAGTTATTTTGCTATCTATGTAATTAAGTGCCCATGTGGACTTTGTTATGTAGGGGAGACAACTTAGCAGGTTAAAGAGAGAATTGTGAGACACAAATATGTGTTCAGGGATAAATGAGTGGAAGAGCCCTTGGCATGGCATTTTGTTGAACAGGTACTCTCAGTGTCTCAGTTGAAAAATACTATTATCAATCTAGTGTGCAAGCTTAAAATGGGAGTTGATAAGGAATTGCTTCTTAAGGAGGGATGTCTTCTGGATTCACAAATGAAATAACTTTTCTGTCTAGGTCTATGTTTATCCCAAGCATGTTTTGAATAAAGTTACTCTTCACTGACTCACCACTTCTGCTGGAAGTCTACTCCAAGTATTCAAGCATCAACTATTCTTTCAGTAAAAAAATACTTTCTAAGGTTAGATTTGAACTTTCCTCCTCCTAGTTTGAGGTAATTTCCCCATCTTGTTGATTTTAGCTGCATATTGAAAATTCTTTTTCATACCTATAATGTTGGCAGAGTCCAGATCTGATCCAACAACCTCTACGGTGTCTGGCTGTAGCTCTTATCGCTGTGCCACCTGAGATGCTGGAGTGCTGCCTGATTCCTTAGACAATCTTGGCTTGTACCTTGCTGCCATCCGTATCTTCAATACCACTCATTACCAATCTTTGTCTTGTTCCTTAACAACCCTTTCACTTGATTCCAACCTGCAACCATTTGTTATTGATCTTTGGCTTATTTCTTAACTATGCTACTGCTTGATACCAACCTGCAACCACTTGTTTCCGACCTTTAGCTTGTTTACCAGCTATCTTTTTGCTGGATCCATACCTGAAACATTTGCTACCAGACCGTGGCTTGCTCACCTCCTGGTGGGGCAATCCTGAGGACTGTGACCTGGCATTATCATGCAGTAAAACCTATCTTCACCCTAAGGAGTTCTGGTGAATACCGGTTAGTAGTTAGACTCTGCACTTTGGGTGAGTTGTATCATCACCCAGGGGGAACTGCTCATGTACTTATCTTGCTGATGAGTGGGAGCCTCTCTACTGCTATAGCTACTGGTCTCCGAGCCTGACCATTACAAATGTATTTAAGCATGTTAGTCATATCTCCCCTTTCCCTTATTTCCTCGAGACATTTTATATTAAGTGAAGTCTCTCCTAACCTTTTGGCCTCATTCTTTCTTATCAATACCTTTTTGATTTGCTTGTGACTCTGCCAGTAATAAATTTCCAGTTTTAGGATGGCAACTCACCCATCCTTCTGTACCAGGAAGTACTAGGCACGGCAGCTATTTTTCAGAGCAAATATGAATGAAAAATGATGATGGTGGTGATGTTCTAAGTAGTAGTAAGTCACAACCAGCTGTGCATGTTTTTCAATGTTGAAGACATTGGCACTTATTCAAGTATCTTCCTCAGCTTTAACGATTGTCAGGAATATCAACATCATACAGAACTGGTCTAATTAAATGTGACTAACTACTATTAGATACATTGTTATCATTTTAAGTGTTCTCAAAAATTTCTGCATTGACTAAACTAATCTACTACTGAGCCTAATGGGGACTGAACTCACATTTGAATACAGGCTGCTAGATGGTGTATTGAAACAACCCTGTAGCTTAACTCTCTTTTTTTCAGGCTTTTGATTATGTGCTTCTGCAGTGAAAATCTTTCTCTTCATATGAGCCTCTATGAGCTTCTATGCAAAACATTCTGAGCCTATTAATATAAATAGAACACCATCAGCCTGATTTAATAATGCGGTAAAAAGTGTTATGGTGTCAGTGATAGATTGCTATATGTGCAAACTATGCAGAAGCTAGGGACACATAACTCTGAAGAGGCCGGTAATAATGCCAGTGGTAGAGTGAGGTGCTTGAAGTATAGTCAAGTGAATGTGGCAATGTACTTTTATTATTTACTGAGTTTGCCTGGAAATAGCCTGAATATTAATATGTGCATTATTATTGGAATATAAATGCTTTTGTGTGCTGCTAGATACTATTAAGTTACATTCCAAGAGGACCTGAGGTTTGCAATTGCACATGTGTGAAGAGAACTGTAGGCCCTTATCAGTTTAGAGCAGTGAATGATGGTTGCTAGGTGGACACTATGGGTAATGCACTTTGTACATTGTTGGTTTTGTCTGCATTAAATAATCCTTTGAGACTAATTAGTCTCCTTTTATACTGACCCAGGAAATAAAAAGCCATTATTCAGAACATAACCTTTTCCAGGATGACAGCTAGTGTTCCCCAATTGCTTTTCTTTCCAATACATCAGTGCAGGAAATAATGGATCACATTTTCACATTAGCATTTTTCTAAAAAAATATTCTGGGGTGTATGATGAAAATATGGACCGTGCCATAACAGATTTTTATTTTTTTTTATTTTTTATTGTATTTTTATTAAAGTTTTGCAAAATGACAAAAATATATCATACATAGAAAACACCACAGATGGATACAGAAGTAAAAGTGGAGGGCAATTGTCAAAGTGAGTTACAAATCGTTAATAACTTTAACATACATCATTTTCAAAAGAAAAAAAAAACAAAAGAAGGAAAATAGGTGCAATTGTGACATATAGCCATAACCTATAAGAAAAATATACCAGGGGTCAGAGTAGAGAGAACAAAGACATGAGACGGCAGGACAAAAAAAAGCTTAGAACTGATATCCCCGCCTGTCTTGTTCAATCAAGACCAGGAGGGGTACCAAACTCAGAAGAGTTCCAGACATCCCATATCTTATTAGACTGGGTTACAACACCTCCCATAACAGATTTTTTTGGAACTTACTAGAGGCGTGGCTGCAATGATCACCCTCTGGCTTTTGATTCTTAGTAAATCTGACTTGAGTTAAGCATCTGGGAACAGATTTTGGCTCTTAATAGCTGCATACTTATTCTGGGTCAGTGGCTCATTAACTTGTGAAGCTAACTATAAGAAAGAAATTACAGAAGGAGCAGCTGCTAAAAGAAGGAGGAAATGGCCATACCTTTGTAAAGTTAAAAAAGTCTAATCTTTACACTGAAGCTAGGATCAATGAATTCTGGTAGATACTGTATGTAAGCTTATTTGATAGAATAGTGCAAACAGAAGTGGTTATATGCAAAAAGCAGAAAACTAAGGCAATCTGTCAGAATCATAAATGTAGAATGTGTAGCGCTACAAGTAAATCCAAAAATTAGAAAGTTCAAATAATATTATTAACAAATACAATGTGTGAGAAATAAAAATTCAAATTTAAACTGCAAACATGAAAATCAATCAGAATCAGTTTATTAAAAATAGACACCTTTGGTAAATTGGGTTGTTTTACTAAAGGCAAATGGGATATTTACTTTGCAAAGGAATTAGAGGTATGGTAATTTTTACATAGTTACATTGGTCCAGCTTGGACCATTGTAAGTAATTATGTCTCACACTTGGCTGATCACTGTGGGATCTGGAAATCACTGTAATAGGTTCTGCTACTCCAGTGATCTCTATTAGCTTTCGGGTATCATGCCAAGTAGCTGCCATACCTAGAATTCTTCTTTAATGAAAGTGGTGAAAATTCCCTTTGCAAAGAATACCCAATCACCTGTAAGGAAAAAAGCTTGCACATGATTGGATGATGAAAACTAGCAAAGCTTCACCTTATTTATTATGCTAAGGGAAAACCCTTTTGCAAAAAGAATAGTATGTTTGCTTTTATTAAATTAACTCCAATGCATCTGTTGTACCCACTGTCCATGGTCCTGAAAGCACTGACACATTTTATTCAGTATTTAAATAATGGATAATAAACATGTTATTATCCTAATATACTTTATTATTTATTACTGTTCTATAACAATGTGTGCTTTTTCTTCATAGTTAAAATGGTAATGAGGAGAAGGTGTGCAGTACTACATTGAACTATAAACCTGCATCAGTAATCAGCAATAACCATGCTGTGTACTAGCACCTTTTACCATTATAATAAGTTGGACACACATGGTGAGGGGTAAAGGATCAATGGTTGTATGTACCTGTGCTGCGGTGCTTGTTAGTAAACTAAATAACGAAATAAACACTATCATTAAACTCTACATGATTCCAACAAAGGCATTGGTAGATACAAATTAAACACCAACTGAACTTTGATTTAAATCAGGTATCCCAGAAGAATTAACATAAAAGGTGGCAAAAGCCTTTTTTTTCTTATTAAAAAAACAGCCTGAGTAGAAAAGCCTGCCCCCTGTCAGTATGCTGTAGAAAAGAATCCTTTTTCTCTGTGTAAATTCGGACACATTTTTGGTTATTCAGTGATTCGTGTGTATCCGAATCTCCAAATTAAATAGTAAAAAATTTAGTTGAAATTCATCTAATATTGTTTCATTTGTTTGATTTCTAACTTTTCAGAACAATTTAAATTCGGATCAGTCGAAAAATGATCGACTGATTTGAATTCTGTGTGAAGAATAGCTGGTTGTAAAGGAGCGGACCAGAACGCCGGCTGCTGCGTCCTTAACAACCAAAAACTCATTAGCTGTCAGCAGGCTTCCCTGGAGAGAGCTGAAATGTAAACAAAAGAATGTCGGCAATAGAAAATTCAGAAAAAAAAAATCAGGATGGGGGGATGAGCGAACGCCCCCCTCCTGAACCATGCCAGGTCACATGCCCTCAACTTAGGGGGATGCTTTGGGGCAGGAAGATGCTCTGCCCCCCACCCCAAAGAACCTTGTCCCCATGTTGATGGGGACAAGGGCCTCTTCCTGACAAACCTTGGTGGTGGTTGTGGGGGTCTGAAGATGGGGGCTTATAGGAATCCATGTGAATGACTATGGGGTACATAGTACCCCTACCCTTTCACCAAGAAATTGTAAAAAGTGAATTAAGACACAACACACATTTTTAACAATTCTTTTATTAAAAAAAGGCCTCTGATGTAGATCGATGCCCCGACTGGGGCATGCTGGGTCAATGATGTCACACTTAGCGATTTAAGAAATGTCAGGTGGAAGAGCCGGCATTGTAATTGATGATGGATCTACACCAGTGGACATTGTTTTTTATTTTTTAATTGTCAAAAACTTGTGTTGTGTCTTTATTCACTTTTTACACTTTTTTGGTGAATGGGTAGGGGTTCTATGTACCCCATACTCATTCACATAGGGGGGCGGGATCTGGGGGCCCCCTTCTTAAAGGGGGTTTCCAGATTCCGATAATCCCCCTGCCCGCAGATCCCTACAACCACTGCACAGGGTTGCGGGGAAGAGGCCCTTGCACCCATCAAAATGGGCACAGGGTTCTTTAGGGTGGGGGAGCAGAGCTCCACCTGCCCCAAAGAACCCCTCCATGTTGAGGGCATGTGGCCTGGTATGGTTTGGCTGGAAACCCGCTGACAGCTGATGAGTCATCGGTTGTTATGGTTGCGTCAGCTGGCTTCCCGGCCCACTCCTCAACAACCAGCTATTCTTCACACAGAATTCAAATTGGTCAATCCTTTTTTAGACCAGTCCAAATCATAAAGAAAACTGGGAATTCATTTGAAAAGGAATAAACAAAACAAAACTAAAATAATTCTGAAACAAATCAACAAAACAAAATTAGCAACATAACAAATCTATCCTAAATGAAACAAAACAATTTTTCCCATTCTGCACATGACTAGTGGTCTCTCTGTAGAGGTATGACATGCCTCCTGCCAAAAGAGAGCTGCAGATCTCCAATTGGCATGAAGCATGAAGGAGATTGGATGGGAGAGATTAAAGGGATCTACCTCTGACTTAGCAAGAAGGGTGTCAGACCTTTGCAGAGAGACTACTGCTTCCACACAGAGTAGGAACCCTTCTTAACCGCATGCTGACAGGGGACATTAAGGCTTTGGCTTCTTTCTGAATAAACCAAACTGTAAGACTCTGCATACCTTTTCTTTTAATGCACCTTGAATGTACTAAAATTGGAAGTTCCATTCGATTTTAAGTAACATTTTCTATTTAAAACTCTTGTTAAACAATATGCAAATTTTAGAAACTAATCAAGTTTTAGTGTGCCACAGTTTTATCAATGAACATAATTTTGATTAGTATCTTTAATGACTACATTTTCACTTCTTAATTTACCTTATCCCAACACCCAAAAGCACCATCTAATTTGG
Source organism: Aquarana catesbeiana (assembly GCF_042186555.1). Classification (NCBI taxonomy): domain Eukaryota; kingdom Metazoa; phylum Chordata; class Amphibia; order Anura; family Ranidae; genus Aquarana; species Aquarana catesbeiana. Next base: position 595,373,953 of record NC_133328.1, on the reverse strand, counting down.
CTGTAGTCAGCCACATTCCTCTACATTCTCAAATAAATGGAGATAAAGCACTACTGTTCAAGAACTATCAGGGACATAGCAATAAAATGAATTGGAAAAATGTGCCTGTTTTTATGTTTCCTTTGGTGCCAGTAGTGTATGTTGCAGCCTTTGTTCATCTCTTGGGTATAGCACAGAAATGAACACTTGAGTGATCTGAACTTTCATATTTATGTTACAGGCTTTACTGAAAATCTGACTTTTTCTACATGTCTACATGATCAGAAGTTGAAATCAAAACTGCGGGCTCTATTAAAAAAAAAATATTTGGGCAAGTGACAAGTATGGGTCCATCCTTGATGGATTCTTGGATTCTTGCTGTATTTCATAAGATCATCAGCTTTGTATTGCACCTATAATGCTGTATTTTTCTGAATAACCTCAGTGTGAAAAAATACAACATTATGCATCATCTGGAATATGCAGTTCAGTTTTGGGCACCAGTTCTCAAAAAAGGATATCGGGGAACTGGAGAAAGTGCAGAGAAGGGCAACCAAACTGATAAGATACATGGAGGAACTCCGCTATGAGGAAAGATTAAAGGAAATAAATGTATTCTCTATTTGAGAAGAGGAGATTAGGGGTATATTAACAACATATACAAATACGTAAGTGGTCCATATTGTGAACTTGGTGTTATTCACTTTAAGGTCATCACAGAGGACAAAGTGGCACTCTTTAAGTCTAGAGGAAAAAAGATTTCATCTCTAAAAAGGCAAAGGTTTCTTTACATTTTATGAAGTTACCCCTTTATGTTACAGAATTAGTAGAGATATGTAGTAAACATATAAACACGCTATACTGTGGCCACTAAAATGGATGCTCAGCAAATAGTTAAAAAAGTCTATGTGTGGCACATCAGGGGTTAATTCATCTGGCTTCCAACACTGAGTGCAGCCCTTCAAGAGACTAAATTAATCTATAAAGCCAAAAAAAAGGATCAGCAGAGGACGGATATAAATGCAGTAAAAAAAAAAAAAAATCTTATTCCTTGATAAAAACAGTAATTGGCAACTCATATTTTATATGGAGTAAAGAGCCTGTCATATGAGCTTTATCCACTGGGGGATGTCATCTGGGCATGGAGGTGAAGGAGATAAGGAGAAAGGAGAGCAGACACTGGTGTAGCACAATTTTATTTTTAAAAAGTAAGTACACACTTATATACACTCACATTGGGTAATAAGCAGTTAGATGCAAGGGGGAAGTCTCTTGGGAGTAGTCCAGGGAAAGCCAAAGCCTACAATGCAGAGAACCGCTGAAGTGGATACGCCGGGGCTCAGATGTTCTTATAAGTGGACACCACGGAGAAAGAGCTGTCAAGCTCAACAAATGACCTGTCGGCCAAAGTATCGTAGCCAATCGGGACGCGTTTCAGAAGCAAGGCATGCCTCCTTCATCAGCTATCATTTGAAGTAGTAGCAGCCAGTTCCCTTTGATGAATGTATAAACCACCTTTAGGTCCAAATTTCTGTAACGGTTGACTGGTTAGCTCTTTTCTCACTCAGTAATCTGAGCATGCATCTGTATAATCCAGACAATGGGCTGGGTAACATCGGGCCTTTGACTTCCAATTAACACAGGCAAAGCGAGCCCCGGCTTCGCTGCTTCAGCGATTCTCTGCATTGTCAGGTTCCACTTTCCCTGGACTACTCCCGAGAGACTTCCCCTTGCATTTCACTGCCTGTTACCAACTGGAAGTGTATATACTTGTGTACTTACTTTTTAATAGTAAAATTGTGCTACACCAATGGCTGCTTGGCGCCTCTCTTCCCTTCCCCTCTTTTGTTACAGAACCTAGGTTCCCAGCCCTTCTTGAGAAAGCAGCCTCATATGAGCCCTGATTGTTAGCAAGTGACTGAGATTATTATTTTATTCCTAACCTCCGGGAATATATGATGTTATTTTAACTGAGTACATAGGGTTAGTTGTCCCTTTGATAACTTGTGCACAGCCTAGGGTAGCTTAGACAAAGGCAGCGCTGAGTGTGTTTTTCTATAATCCAGTCTTGACCTCTGTTATGTGCTGTTGTGGTCTGGACAACCCCAGTGGATAAAGTTCATATGATGGGCACTTTCCACCTTATCAAATGTGAGTTGCCAATTGTTGTTTTTATCAATAAATGGGAGTATTTTTTTACTGTATTTAGATGCGCCCTCTGCTGTTCCTTTTAATAAAACAATCAGAGATCAGATTTCAGCAGTATATTGTTATCAGATTATGAAAGACAATTGCCTATTAATTACTGCAGGCCTTTTCAATAAACATTGGATGATTCTAAGACCATACACCTTCTTGGATTCAATTCAACCTGCTGCACATCTAATTTCAACATTTCCAGTTTTGAGAACCTTGGGAATGCCATACCAGCAAATGCTAACATTTTGGAATGTATTGCCGTTAGAAGTGATGGCCGCGTGAAAGCTTTGCTGTGGATGCCTGATGAATGGGCTACAAATTCCCTGATAAAACTAATTTTATCAATGAACAGATGTCAAGTGAAAATAACAGCGTTCACAAGGTCAGAGTGGACATACATAAATCAGTGAACCCTTCTTGGTAGTGAGTGGCAGCAGCTGTCTAGAAATAATGCAAACAAAGTCCCTGTGGACAAATGATAAACCAATGGTGTGAATGGGGTGAAGAAACAGAGCTTTGACTATTTGTCCCTGTCTTAAAGCTGTTGAACTTAATGTACATTTAACAAATTGCTGTTTGATTTGTGATATCAAGGTCCAGTCATAACACATTCTGGTGTGCCTGCTTAATAGTATTACTTTTTAACTCAATAAAGTGTTAAGAACGTATTAAAGGAACTCTCCTGTTAAAATATAAAATGAATGTAATTTCGCTTTCAACAATATTTTCCAAAAATCCCTCTATGTAGTTCTGTATCTTCTGAATTGACATAAAGGCTCCTCCTGGTTCAAATGCTGCCCCTCTTCCCATTACACATGTACCTGTAGGGCCTCTAAGGAAAAATTGCTGGCCCCTCGATACCCCTTTGTTGTGCTTTCTGCAGGATGGGCTGAACACTACAATTGCGAGCCACTACATGTGTGCACATTAATCTCTCTCTAACTGCAGCAGCTGAAACCAGCTAGACATGAGGAAAGTGCACTGTGCATGCACATAGTTTGAATAGCCCAAAGTGGCTATTAGTGGGTGTAAAATTGCAGTGTCTAGCCCATCCTGCAAACAGCAGGGTGGAGGGGCAATTGAGGGGCCAGCTTTTTTTTTTTTTTTTTTCAGAAAGGCCCCTGCAGATGCATATTTAATGGGAGGAGGTAGAGCATTTTGAAACAAAAACAGAATTGCACTGGGGTTTTTTGGAAAAAGGTGAATTTACACTTTAAGTCTTGATAAACATAGAATGAGCACAGCCTAATGATTACATCAGTTTTTCATCCAGAATTTGTATTATGACAGACTACATCACCTTTTAAATGTGTTCTGGAAACCCCTGCATGTGAAGCAGAACAAATATTCACAGACACTCTCTGCAGGTGATACTTGTGTGTATGCAAGGGCAAACCCTGTACCATTGCTCCTCCCCATTTGCGAGCGTCTCCTTTGCTGTCATGTACCTGGGTGTATTAAATAAGTAAGAATACCGCGCTCAGACTATAACTCCTAAAAACCAAAGCCGCAACAATAAACCATCTAATAAATAATGATAGTAATCAAAAATAAATTTAAAAAGTTGCGCTAAATTAATACCATGCAAAAATGACTGGCATATAAAATCTTAAATTGATACACGTGGACACCTATAAGTGAACTAGGAATCAATAAAAAGTGAATACAGGTGACAAAATAAGGAAAACCAAAACCTCAATAAATCATTCAAAGTGTCCATAAAGTAATACAATAAAAGCGTGTCTTCCCTTAGATGAGAAGGGCTAGTGTATAAACATATATGTGTAATAAAGTCCACAATAGCAAAATCTTGATGATGAACTCTGTACTTCAGTGTAAACAAACTAAAGCAACTCAGGTGTGCGACTCTGTATATGATGACTCTTACCAGAGATGATGGACCCCCCTAAAGAGCAGGGTCAGATGAGCAGGCAGAAATAGCCCTCTGCAGGGACATAGGATCCTCCAGTATCTCCGGTCTTAGGTTGTCTCAGGTGTTCAGTGAGGGGAGTCGCTGTATAGGTGACTCCCCTCATCACAGGTACCTTACATTTGCCTAGCCTGCTGTCAAGGACACTCCCAGACGGGGCTATTTGTGTCCATTGAAAACACTACAACCAGGAAGATCAGGAGAACAATGCAAATAGTAAAGTAATGGCTGTGACAAGAACATTAGGTAGGTACAGTATCTGTGTATTATAATTGTACTGAAGTGTCTTTGCCTTAGCATCGTGAATGCATTAATGTAAAAAACACTTATCCTTTATTGCTACTCTAATTTTGCTTGCAGCACTGCAAATCAAAAATAAGAAATGCAAATTGAAGCTATCAAGGAAAATCTCAGATAGCTCTCTGTCAGTTTAAGACACTGACTGTGTATTCAAAATGCTCAATCATTGCCCCCCCCCCCGCACATCCCTTTTCAGACAATAGCTGGGTGTTGTAAACACTGAGCCTTTGTCCTTTTTTTGCTCCCTGAAAAAAATTAATGTCCAGAAGATAAGCTTTTTATGTTAACCATTTAAGGGTCTGCCCTGTAGCAGTTTTACTTCTACAGATCATGTTTATATACGTGATCTGGCTCTTGCAAGTAGGGGGTACACATGCGTACCGCCGCAGCCTTGCTCCGCTGATCACAGACAGTGGGAGCCCGCTGGCTGAATCCTCATCAAGCAGAGAGGAAGAATGGCGGTCTGCCTATGTAAACAAGGCAGATCCCCATTCTGACAAGAGGGAAGGCATGGATCCTGTGTCTCTGCAAAGCAAGGACTAGGATCTTTGCATTCCCCTATTAAAAGCACCTCCCACAGTTTAGTAAAACACTGGTTAGGTACACAGTTAACCCTTTGATCTCCCCTGATATTAACCCCTTCCCAGCCAGTGTCATTAGTACAGCGACAGTGCATATTTTTTTAGCACTGATCACTGTATTCGTGTCACTGGTCCCAAAAAAGTGTCAGTTAGTGTCTGAATGTCGGCCACAATATCTAAGTCCTGCTATAAGTTGCTAATCGTGGCCATTACTAGTAAAAAAATATCCCATAGTTTGTAGACACTATAACTTTTGCGCAAATCAATCAGTATACTTTTGTTGGGATTTCTTTTTACCAAAAATATATAGCAAAATACATATTGGCCTAAATTTGTGAATGAAATAGATTTTTTCAATTTTTGTATTGGATAGGTTTTATAACAGAAAGTAAAAAATATAGATTTTTTTCAAAATTGCCGGTCTTTTTTTGTTTATAGCACAAAAAATAAAAAATGCAGAGGTGAATTTTTACATAGATACATTGGTCCAGCTTGGACCATTGTAAGTAATTATGTGTCCCACTTGGCTGATCATTGTGGAATCTGGAAATCACTGTAGTAGGCACTGCTATTCCAGTGATCTCTATTAGCTTCCAGGTCTCATGCCAAGTAGCTGCCATACCTGAAATTCTTCTTTAATGAAAGTGGTGAAAATTCACTTTACAAAGAATACCCAATCCCCTGTAAGTAAAAAAGCTTGCACACGATTGGATGATGGAAACTAGCAAAGCTTCACCTCATTTATTATGCCAAGGGAAAACTCTTTTGCAAAATGAACAGCTGTTTGCTTTTAGTAAATCGACCCCAATGTCTCTGCTGTTCCATGGTCCTGAAAGCACAGACAAATTTTTTACAGTTTTAAATAATGGAGAATAAACATGTTATTATCCTATTATCCTATCCTAACAAGCTAAAGCCTGACAGCCACCACTCTCTTCTCAGAGTGTACTGAGAACTGAGCGATCAGTGGTCATTTGATCATTCAGTTCTAAGGCTTAGAGCTGGTGGGGGACAGCTGGAGATGAGTATGTATGTTTGTTTTTTTTCCAACCCAAAATGTCCCCTTTAAGGTAACTGAGTAAATATTTTGACATTAACACAGTTGCAGTGCTTGTGGCATTGTATTGGTAGCTCACTAGTCAGTTTCTTGTTGTCTGGAATTGTTCAGAACTTGCTTTTGCGCAATAGGTGGGTCTTGCTAATTAGCAGCATGATTGACTAGCCCTTGCACCCCTACTAACAACAGCAACTGCCAGTTAGCTCTTAGCTATGGTGCCTCCTCAGAGATGTCGAGTGTTTAACTAATTTTAGCAAGCAGTAAGCAGATGTCGCTTTGTGAACAAGAAACAAGCTTTAATTCTCCTCCAGGCACCAGGAGGGTTAGTGACTTAAATTTACAGCAATGTTTTCAATTTAGTGAAACAACAGTAAACATACACATCTTTTTATAAGAAAGCTGTTTCTGCTTTCTATGTCTCATCCCTCTTTAAATGTCCACTCTCTGCTTCCCATTTACTTGAGATCCTTGAACTTCCAATCTCTGGGCCTGGACATTATGGATTTTAAAGCCCAAATGGATTTTTAAACTTTATGCTCAGGAGTGTTGTTGAATGAAGTACTATACAGAGGGCACTCGGAACTGCTGGAAGTGCCTGAACCTCTGGAGACCTGGACACTGCCCTCTGTTACAGAGCAGAGGTCTGGCTCTCCAGTGTGCCGTGGAAACAGGACATTCTAACAGTGTTAACAATGAATACATATTATGATATTATTAAAATGCCATATTATTTATTGTTATGCATTCCAGCTGCTCACAAGTAAAAGGCAAAACTTCAATTATACTTAAAAAAAACACCAGCCCAATAAAGGATCAAGAAGGATATTTGTTTATTTTTAGCCTCCAGAATAGTCCAGCCTTAAATTTTAAAAAAGTTCACCACCACCAACTAATTGAACTTTTCATAAGTCCACGGAGGACTTGTTGACAGCACCTCAGTAATACCAATCTGAAGGAAAAAAAATCCACACTTCTCCCTTTCATTGCTCAATGCTGATTCAAGATTTTACTGGTGCATCTGCCAAACATCTGCAGTCTCTAGTAGGAGGGAAGTCTCACTAGGGGGTTCCGGGGCTTAGGGTACACCAAGTCAAGCAGGAAAAGGGGATCATCATGGGGCCACCCATCAAGTGAAGGCTTGAACCTCATCATACGTTTCCATCATCTGCCCGCCATTTACAGCAGCATTCTTCACCAGACAGCTGCTGAAGAAAAAAAGATCCCCATATCACCCCCATGCCCAGGGTCTCAATGCCAGCTTGTTTACACAGATGTCAGCTCATCAACCTTATGATTTTTGACTTTTGATTTTCAACTTTTTTTGGTGCATAGAGTCCAGGTCTGGTGCAAGCACTCTTACAAGTGAAGACTAAAGTTACTATTGTGTGTCCAGTTTGGACAACTGGCCAGTGCTTGCACAGTATGCCCTGATGCTTCTGGCTTTCCCTGCAGCCATTCTGATGTCTGAGTGGGCCTTCATTGCAGCAGGCGGTTTTGTTGCTGACAGGTGATTCTCTCTGTCCCCTGACATTGTAGAGTGGCTCACTTTTCTTAAATGAACCAGTCCCGAATTACCAATGAGTATAAAACATCTGTTGCTGATACTACTAAATGTTTGCCATCCGGCCCCCTCCCCCCAAAAAATGGTATCTGCTACCATTTTGAGCTTCTGCCATCTCTCCTGACCTATTCTGGTGCACTTGCCCAATAAAAGTGTTGCATATAATATTTCCACAGCTGGACTTCACTGCAAAATGTGTGCTGTTTATCACAGAGTAAAAGCTGGGTTGTGCCTCAGTTTACTGCCTATTCCAGGGCTCTAGCTCTATAAAGGTAATACAGACATAATGTTTTCCCACCTTAGCTGCCAAATGTGTAATGTTTGTAATAGGGCAAACTATCCTTTGGGGTTGATTTACTAAAGGCAAATAGACTGTGCACTTTGCAGTTGTCCTCTGCAAGTTCAGATGCTCCAGAGCTCAGAAAATGAGGTAATGCTTCACTTGCAAAGAGTACCTAATCATGTGCAAGGAAAATAAAAACAAACAACACTTTTGATTGCACATGATTGGATGATGGAAGTCAGCAGAACGTCTGCTCATTTACTAAGCTCTGGAGCAACTGCACTTTATCATTCTCAGTCGATGTATTAAAAGAGTTCCCCCCAGTCCTGTTCCAGCAACAGTAAACTTTTAGATTTACCATCACTTTCTGTCCAATGAATATTAAGGTTATGTATTCCCAGAAAGGTCACAGACAGCAGCAAACTTTTACAGACATTTAAACATCTCAATACTCTATCCCTTTACATAGTTAACAAGTTAACTTGAGATTCAGTAATGACTAACAGACTCAATACTAAATCTTGCATGCTAAAATCTAGTTTGCAAGATTTTTCTCGAACCCACTGCGCTTGTCTGTAAACTAGACAAAGGAAGATGATTGTGAATGTATTTATAGGAGATTTCTTGATTTCACAGCATGGAATTCCATGACATGATAATAAAAATCAAACAAACTGCAAAACATATAGGCGGAATGAGGTTATTGGAATAGACATATTCTGCAAATACCGGGTCATATTATCAATTTCAAGTAGAAACCTGATACAAATGTACTGTAGATGTCTTATTTCAAATGAAATGTTATTGTGTCTTTAAAGTTGGCAGATATGTTTGAAAGAAGCTGAGCCAATTTTAGATTTTTTTTCAAGTGGAAAATGTTATGCTAATTAAATGGATTTTGTAGTGATAGGACGATTTAGACAATTGAAACCCCCAGCTGTGACAAAATTAGTATGCTGTTTGAAAGCTAAATTTAAATTACTTATAATGATTTAATTTATATCACAGACACTTCTTTAAAAAAGTGTTAAACAAAATGTTAGTTGTAAGGTTGGGAAAATATTGCATAGACAGATATTTGGCGTATTAAAAATACACTGATATGAATCAGTGATTAATAGCAACTGTAGGCAATACACAAAATTTTGCAATTAATCAGACATACGAGCTGCTTATGGGTGGCTATCTTCTGTTTTTGGTTGTCTCGTTTGAAACAAAAGTTAATGGTCCATATAGGATTTAAATTTTATATACCAAGGACTGCCTGGAATAGAGGAATTTCTGTATGTGTGCAGAACCAAACCACTGTGATCCTGAGGATACAATGGTGGTGAGATCTGAGATCTAAGGTCACTATGTGACCTCCGGGAAGAGACCCTGTGTGGTCGGCTTTATTTGACTTATGAGCCATTTCACCATGTGTGAGAATGTTCATTGTAGTGCTGGTGACTTTTCATTCTTTTACAATGATTTTTCCATGGCTTCACCAATCAAAGTCACTTTAAACACCCTCCTAATACCTCTGTAAAATACTGCAGGGGGTGCAGTTCAGATACTGAATATACTGTATTGAGAACTAAGGAGACACATTTGTATTCAGTTACAAAAGTAGCACTGCCAGAAACTGATTGTGTTGGGGTTTTAAAGTGATTGCAGTATATCTCTGTAATAAACCTCTCCAATACATTTATGTCTTATCCCTTTAACCACTGCAGCCCCCAGGCCTTTGCTCACTCAAAGCATTTTTTATTTGTTTTGGCAATGTCTCTGTTCCACGTATCCTATATTTTAGTATTTTTAGTCTATCATATTGTATAATGCATTTTTTATTTTTTTAACAGATAGGACATTTATATGGCAGCAGCTGTAGATACATATATATTTTTTCTTTAATTGGTAATAAATAGGAAAAAAAGGAAAAAATGCATTTTCCTGTAAAAGTTCCATGCAACATAATATGCCTACCCCATATATATTTATCCCAATATTAATATATTGCCCTTTCAATATTTCATTGACACACATGCAGGAAAAATTGTTAACATATTTAAAAAATAACAAACATGTCATACTTACTGGCTCTGTGCAATTGTTTTTTAGAAAGCAGCCCTGACCCTTCTCTTCTCGGGCACCCCCCCCCCAAGTGCCCCCATAGCAGCTGCTTGTTCTGGAGTCGCTCATTAATTCTTGCTCCAGAGCTGGTTCTGTGTGTTTATAAGATGCATAGAGCATGGTTCGGCCCTGTCTTGCTCCCTCCTCACTGGCTGTGATTGACAGCAACAGGAGCCAATGGTTCCCACTGCTTTGTCAGAGACAATGAGGAGAGAGAAAGCCAAAAGAGCCCCTGCTCTCAGGCACATTGCTATATCAATATCTGGCTTAGGTAAGTATTTGGGGGGAAAGAGGAGTTGTTTGCAAAAGATTTTTTACCTTAACTACTTGCCGACCGCCTAACGCAGATGTACTGTGGCAGGTCGGCTGTATTGCGCGAAACACTGTAACTGTACGTAATTTTGTGCAATAGACACTGGGGGCATGCTGATTGGACAGAGGGGGAGCCAATCAGTGTGTCCGACAGACCTGATGTCTGCCGGTCACCCGCGATTGTTCCCCAGAGAGGCAGAACGGTGATCTGTCTATGTAAACAAGGCAGATCACCATTCTGACAGGGGAGAAGATAGAGATGTGTGTTCCTGCTAAGCAAGAACATGGATCTCAGTACTCATCCAATCAGACAATCCCCCACAGAGTTAGCAAACATCCCCCAGGGACACACTTAACCCTTTGATCGCTTCTGATGTTAACCCCTTCCCTGCCAGTGTCATTAGTACAGTAACAGTGCATATTTTTAGCACCGATCACTGTACTAATGTCACCGGTTCCCCAAAAAGTGTCAAAAGTGTCAGTTAGGTGTCCAATTTGTACGTCGCAATGTCGCAGCTAAAATCTCTGATCGCCGCCATTACTAGTAAAAAATAAATAAATAAAAATGCCATAAAAAAAGACGCGATCAGTTTACTAAAAATTAGTGTAGATCAACAGTCAATAAATTCTTACATAAGCTTGAACATGTTTATGCAATTTTCTAAAGTTGTTTTTATTTTCATTTTTATTTTTTTTAACTTGCAGCTTTTAATATAACCATACCGGGTAATTCTGAAGTCCTTGATTGGGCATTTCTTTTCATTGGGGTATCAATAGTCTATCAGTGATGCTCCTGCATTGTTATCCAGTTACATGCTCCCTTGATGGAGCCTTCAGGCTGCACAGACATGGCCTTCCATTTCAACTCAATCAGGAAGTGCCGAAAAAAAAAGGCAGGAAAAGATCATGAGCTCCGAGGTGGGAAAAACAATAAAAAAATTGTGAAAATTGTTACCGATAAACAAAGCAAATTGAATGTCATTCAGTCAAGGTTTACATATGCTTTCACTTACTCTGTTCTGAAGAACTGATGTATGTCCTTTCTCAAACTGACCACCACATGGAAGCATCTGCTTTTTTTTTTTTTTTTTTACCATCTGAGCAGTATCATTCTAGGAAAAGCATCAGCTTTAACAATCCTTTAGGCATGCAAGCATAATAAAAAATATTGGATCAAACATTAAACAATTGCAATAGATGCCTGTAATTTTAATTAAAGGTGTTGTAAAGGCAGAAGGTTTTTTTTTATCTTAATACATTCTATGCATTAAGATAAAAAGTCTTCTGCACAGCCCCCAGCCTGCCTAACACTTACCTGAGGTCCCTCTCTGTCCAGCCCTCTCTCTCCCTCCTGATTGTCTGAGACACATCTGGTAAGAGAGTGGGCAGGGCCAGGTCAGGGCTCCATGTCTGAATGGACACAAGGAGCTGTGACTCAGCTTGGGTAAGCCCATAGCAAGCTGCTAGCTGTGGGGGGGCACTGAACAGGAGGCAGGGGCCAGGATCACAGAAGAGGGACCCCAGAAGAGGAGGGCCCAGGCTGCTCTGTGCAAATCCACTGCAACAGAGCAGGTAAGTATAACATGTTTGTTTTTTGATTTTTGATTTGATTTTTATGTTTCATACACAGAATGCCTGTAATTGTTAGGGCTGCACAGAAGCAGCATTTGTACTTGGATAACACATTTAGAGAATCATAACAGCTGTATGTCACAACGAAAAGGAGGGAATCTATACATTACTCAATTGTTACTCTTATGCCCCATACACACGATCAGAAATTCCATCAGAAAAAACTTGGATGGTTTTTCTACGGAATTCCACTCAAGCTTGCCTTGCATACACACGGTCACACAAAAGTTCTCTGAACTTTCGACTGTCAAGAACGCAGTGACGTACAACACTACGACGAGCCGAGAAAATGAAGTTCAATGCTTCCGAGGATGCGTCAAATTGTTTCCGAGCATGGGTGATTTTTTGCGCATCCAAATTGCATACAGACGAATGCATTTTCGGATAGGAACTTTTTCCGACCGAAAAATTGAGAATCTGCTCTCAATCTTTAGCTGGCTGGAATTCTGTCAGCAAAAGTCCGATGGAGCATACACATGTTCGGAATTTCTGACCAAAAGCTCACATCCAACTTTTGCTGGCGGAATTTCTGATCATGTAAAAAAAAGTTCACACTGTTGTGCAGCTCACAGCAGAGTTCTACTGCGTCCTTGCTCTCTGTTTCAGGGGCGAATCAAGCCTGATTTTTTTTCTGATTTCAGACCTGAAATAGACCAGAAGATGCACAGGACTTTTCTGCTAACCACTCTGCAACCACCCCGGAGCTGTGTGAACCTGTCACAGTCTCTATGCATAGATTGATAGATGATAGATATCACTGGGTCCCCCGGGGGGGGGGGGACAGGCACAGGGGTGCTCTAGAGGTGGATACCATGTAAGGCAAACAAATAGTTATAAGATTCTCTAGAGTGTACAGATGTCACAAATATCTTGTCAGCATATAATGAGTGCTGGTTTCATACGACATGTACAAATAGGTACATATAGACCACCAAAACACCAACCTGATAATATATAGGAGCAAACTGACAGTTGCAATCTCTATGTACAGTATGAGTAAAAATTAGAAAAAAAGGGGCACTGGAGAAGGGGACCTAGGCCAAAAAAAAAAAATTACAAACCAGTTGATACATATTCATATATTTACCATTTGTGTATAAAACACAATAATCATTCAACAACACACACAAGCAAAACGTATTCCATTTCAAATTGAAAAATTGTTATCTTCACATTGGTAGTATTAAATTTAGGCAAAAGGTAATATATCCCCCATAATTTCAAACCATGTCATAACCGGTTTGCCCACAGTAACTGTAGCTGGCAACTGCTGTAGCATCCACCTACGTCCTAACCTACTCCAAGAATGTGTGGAATATTGTTTGTTGTACAACCTGCTGTGTCTGTGTCTCATGTTCTCTGATCCCATCACTTTCCTCAATGAAAAGTGAAAACTGTGAAAAATAGCAAAAATGGTCTGGTTTCCTGAAGGTGAAAATGGAGACCAGGGTCTGGCATCAAAAAGGTTACACAATGAAATGTGTTTGGGCAAAATTAGATTATTGAAGAATAAATTGATATTATTTAGAGAGACTCGGATGTTGAAATATAACACATCTGAGTATTATGGGTTGTTATAGGTAAGAACACTTTGTTATACTTTATAGGCTTTCCTATTCTGCTGAAAGGTTTAACAGGTGCTACAAACAATGACCCTGCAAGCAAGGCTAGGAATTATAGTCTCTGTCATATATATATTTTTTGTCCTTAGCTGGCCTTCCTCTAGTCTGAAATTTATACAGATCAACTTAGACTGCAAGTTACAGTGCTCAATGGATATTCAGTATGTATCTTTTGCGACTGCTTTTCATATTAAGAATAATGAAAGAGCATAGAGGTACTTATATCATAACTACACTAACATGTGATCAGCAATGTAAGTTTGAATGAAATTCCATTTCTACAAAGGCTTTAGTGTAACATGGGTACTGAGGCCTGTACACTATGAATGATGTGCTGGTGCTGCATCCTATAAGCCCATGTAAGTGTATGGGAATGCTGCAGCTCAGCTGCTCATCCCAATTTGACCGGCGTGTGGGTGCACACAGCATCTGGCGGCATGAGCTGCATAAGCACATGACCCATTCATAGTCTATGGGCCTCAACAACCGAGTGAATTAAGCCTTAGTCATGAAAATGTACATACTAAAATTGCAAAATAGATGCAATCTGCAACTTATTTCTAGCTTTTTTATGACACCCAGCGGCGTAACTATAGCCACAGTAAGCCATGTGACTGAGCAATCACACTGATGAGCCAGAAAAATATTGGTCATATATAACAAAACTGCTTACAGGACACTCCTGAACCACCTCCAAGCAGCAGGCAGGACTATTATTATCAGGTGTCCTTATTCCCACAAAAAAATTTGACCAGTCACTTGCATTAGGCTGACCAAAAATTGGGAATGTATTTTAAGTTTTGTTGTCCCCATCAGGAAAATTTCCCCATATTTACTGTCCACGTGATGAGTGTCAAAAACAAGAAGTAAGGGAAAATCTTCTCAAAGGGGACACAGATGGCATTTAAAACCTGAGAGGTTCTACCCTTTACTATGCTATCCAGTTCTAGTTTTGGTTGGAGTATGGCTTTAAGCAAATTGGGGTCTAGAGTAAGGTTAGTGTTGCAGTGAGAGCTACTTAATTAGCTACGTTAGGCAGCATATTAACCGTTTGCCCGACCAGCTGCCGTCATTATATTGCATTATATTGTGGCATGATCCTGCAAATCACCGTAGGTGTCGGCTCAGGAATTCACTTTAGTGGGCACTCCCATTGGCCAGCAGGGGAACTAATCAGCGGGTCCAGAAGACTCGATGTCTGCCAGCCACCCACGATCGTTCCCCAAAGTGACAGATCAGGGATATGCCTGTGTAAACAAGGCAAATCTCCTTTCTGACAGGGGAGATCACACGGATCTTGTCTTTCTCCTAAGCAGAAAGATGGATCTGTATGTTTCCCCAGTCACACCGTCCCCCATACAGTTAGAAAACACCTGCAGGGAACACATTTAACCCTTTGGTCGCCCCTGATGTCAATCCCTTCCCTGCCAGTGTCATTAGTACAATAACAGTGCATATTTTTAGCACTGATTACTGTAATAATGTCACTGGTTCCCAAAAAGGTGTCAAAAATGTCAGTTAGGTGTCCGATCTGTCTGCCACAATGTCACAGTTCTGCTAAAAAATCACTGATCACCGCCAATATTGGTAAAAAAGAAATACATAATAAAAATGCCATAAATCTATCGCCTATTTTGTAGACACGATAACTTTTGCGCAAACCAACCAATATAAGCTTATTGCAATTTATTTACCAAAAATATGTAACAGAATACATATCAGCCTAAACTGATGAATAAATTAGTTTTTTTACATTTTTGGAAATGTTTTTTAGCAGAAAGTAAAACATTTAGTTTTTTTTCAAAATTATCACTCTTTTTTTGTTTATAGCGCAAAAAATAAAAACCAGAGAGGTGATCAAAAACCGCCAAAAGAAAGCTCTATTTGTATAGAATAAAAAGACATCAAATTTGTTTGGGTACAACGTCGCAGGAGCGTTCAATTGTCAGTGCCGTATCAAAAAAAATGGCCAGGAAGTGGGTAAATCCTTCTGGGGCTGAAGTGGTTAAACACAACTGTGCAATGTCATATTATTATTATTATTATTATTATTATTCATGATTTATATAGTGCTAACAGTTTACGCAGCGCTTTACAATGTAGAGGGGGGACAGCATAATTACAGTGCTGTAATGCTGCTCGTAGAGCTTGCATTCTAAAAGGGAAAAGGTGGTGGTACAAAAGGAAATAGACAAGGCAAATTATTTGATGGGGGGTATATTAAAGTGTAAACTTTTTTTAATTAGAACAAGGAAAAATTGGAACCCCTGTAAAGTATTTTTTGCTGTCTGTGTCCCCACTGTGGGTAGCCTGCCTAACAAATTGACACCACATGTCTAAAAGGTATAATATTTTACAAAGTTTAGTTACAAATCATAATGTATTGGTCTCTTTAACATTATTTTAAAAAAATGCCAACTTGTACCCATTAAGACCATAAAAGCCAGTAACAGCTCATTTGCATGATGTGGTCCTTGCATTAATTTAGAGGCTTATTTAATTAGGCTTTTTTAATAATGGATCCTTTTCCCAACTAATTCATGTTGAAAGCTCTGCCTTGTTTTGTGAATTGTATAAAAAGCCAAGTGCTTCTTTATGTAGATATAATGAATGTTAGTTTGGGATAGAATTAGCACTTTTATTAAATTAAAGAAAAATGCAATGTGCTTTATTATTATTATTATTATTATGTGCTGTAGTAGATTTTCGTAAAATTAATTTGGGAATCCTCTAATAAATTGCATTAATATACAATTTTATTTATTTATTTTTACTTTTTTTTATTGTTTTCTTTGGGATAGGTGTATTTTATTTGTATGTATAGGCAACATATGCTTGGAAACAAAGTGGTAGGTCATATAAAAAAAAGTATTTATTTCCAGTTTAATTCTTCCAACTAGCTAGATACTGCTTATTTAATCTGTGCTTTAGCTAGTGTGTACTGTACATTGGGAGCCTTGTTGCTATCGAGTTAATAAACTAATATTATTGTTGATTTTTCATTTCTTTCTTTCTTTGACATTTCAAACAACACTGAAATTTATACACGTTATAAAAGTAGCCATTTTAGTCTAGTGAGTGTGTGCGTTCTAATTTGTTACTTGGCAAACAATGTAACCTTTCCTTATACCCTCAAGCTTACAGTGATTACTGCTTGAAATAAAATCTCAAGTGCTTCAGAGGTGGAGGTTATATTTCCTTTACTGTTTTTATAGCTATTTTTCTTTTTTAAACAAAAAAATGTGAATAGTGTGTTAAAGGATAAGTGTACCCCATTTTTTTTTTCATGTAAATATACTTGTGTGCCTGGTGTGGGAAAACATACTCGAAAGAAGTTGTCTGGCCAGTGAGGGGCAAGTAGTATTGCCCTCCTTTCTCACTCTATGTCAGGGGTAGGCAACCTTTGAGAGGTGGAGATCTAGAATAGATCTGGAATAGATCAAAGATCACCAGTATGTGCTGACACTTTTTTTTTTTTTTTTTTTTAAATGAACTGGCAAGCCCCTAATAAAAAGTAAAGAAGGTATGAAGAAGGCTTAGAAAAATCTGATTTGTTCAACTAGTTTCAGGCGTGGCTATCTTCTCTGATTTCTGACCAGTGTAAAGTAGTATGTAGGACATTGTACAGAGATTACTGTGTTGTAGGGCAGTGTATGGATGTCAGTAGGATGTAGGATAGTGTACAGAGATTAGTGAGATGTTGGGCATTGTACAGAGGTCAGTAGGATGTAGGGCAGTGTACAGAGATTACTGTGATGTAGGGTAGTGTACTGATGTCAGTAGGATGTAGGGTAGTGTACAGAGATTAATGAGATGTAGGGCAGTGTACAGAGGTCAGTAGGATGTAGAGCAGTGTACAGAGCTCAGTGGGATGTAGGGCAGTGTATAGAGGTCAGCAGTAGTTAGGGAAGTGTACAGGGGTCAGTAGGATGTAGGGCAGTGTACAGAGGTCAGTAGGATGTAGGGCAGTGTACAGAGCTCAGTGGGATGTAGGGCAGTGTATAGAGGTCAGCAGTAGTTAGGGCAGAGTACAAGGGTCAGTAGGGTGTAGGGCAGTGTACAGAGGTCAGTGGGATGTAGTGCCGTGTACACAGGTCAGTAGGATGTAGGGCAGTGTACAGAAGTCATTAGCATTAAGGGAAGTGTACAGGGGTCAGTAGGATATAGGGCAGTGTACAGAGCTCAGTGGGATGTAGGGCAGAATATAAAGGTCAGCAGTAATTAGGGCAGAGTACAAGGGTCAGTAGGGTGTAGAGCAGTGTACAGAGGTCAGTGGGATGTAGTGCCGTGTACACAGGTCAGTAGGATGTAGGGCAGTGTACATAGGTCAGAAGGATGTAGGGCAGTGTACAGAGGTCAGTAGTAGGTAGGGCAGTGTACAGAGGTCAATAGGATGAAAAATGGTGTACAGAGGTCAGCAGTATGAAGAGCGGTGTATAGGGATCAGTAGGGCAGAGGACATGGGGTCAGGAGGGTAACGTGCAGGGGGTCAGGGGGGTATGGTGCAGGGGGTTCAGGGAGGCACAGTACTGGGGGGTCAGGAGGGCACAGCACTGGGAGTCAGAAGGGCACTGTACTGTGAGTTTATGGAAGTATAGTACTGGGGGATCTGGAGGGCATAGTACAGGTGGGTCAGGAGGATACAGTACAGTGAGATTAGCAGGGTACAATGCAGAAAGGTCAGGTGAGCATGGCGCAGAGTGAGTCAGGAGGGTAGGATGCAGGGAGGTTGGGAGGGCATGGTACTGGGGGGTTCAGGAAGGCACAGTAATGTGGGTCAGGAGAACATGGCACTGGGGTGTCAGTAGGGTATGGTACTGGGGGGGTCAGAACAGCAAGGTACTGTGGGTTTAGGAGGGCATATTACAGGAGGTCAGGAGGGCTGGGGTGTCAGGAGGGCATAGTACTGGGGGGGTCAGGAGGGCACAGAAGTTATTTCCTTATACAAAGTGGCACAGAGAGGTTGTTGTGGCAGAGCTGCATGTTCTGCCTCTGATTCCTGCCGGGCCTCCTCCCACATGATATCATCAGCAAGAGCCTTTGATGGATCAGAGAGGAGGGCTGGTAGGGAAGCACACATTACCCTCAGTAGAAGAGCTAGGGGTGCTTGTTTAAAAGCCCAAACCCACCCAAGCTATTTTGGAGGCTTTCTTCACCCTATAGCCGCACATATGCAAGGGGCGGGGTCTGTATCTGCAGCCTAGGATTGGCTTAGCTTGCATGTGCTATGGGGGAAAGCACAGGCTCGGCAATACAGGCACAGTTTGCGATCTATCCGTCACCTGCTCATGGTCAATGGGTAGATCGCAATCGGTGGGTTGCTGACCCCCGCTCTATGTCTTTAGTAAGAATGGGGGTAGGATTGTCATTACATTTAGCCTGACATTTTCTTTGAATGCACTGCCCAGCATTATGCACTATAAGAAGTGCCAATAGAAATGTATATTGTACAAAGTCCATGCAGGCTGGGCAGTTGCAAGTATTACATATCAATAATTTGTTCTCTTTCAAATTGCATACACTTTTGGGTAAAATGATAAAAAAAATGTACCTCTGAAAGAATAATAATAAAAGTGTGCTATACTAAGACTCTTGTGTAGTGGTAGTGTTGCTATGGGATCATATATTTGCACCAATATGATCCTTCTTGCATGTATGCTTTTGTTGCTGTTTATAGAGAAGACAAAAGAAACGACAATATGTGTTTTGCTATTGCCATGGATAGTAAACAGAATTTCAAACACTGAAGCAACAATTTATTTGGCAAAACCAAATTAGGTTGATATCACAGTTGATAATGCAGTATCGGAAACAACAATATCCTTGAGAAATTTAGATTGTAGACCAAAATAGTTTTATGTTTAGATATTTCCAGGTATCATTTATATTACCACAATTTTCCCTACTGGAGAAAGTGCTATAGGAATAATTAGCTGAACTGAATTGATTCTTTCTTGAGAAGCGGCTATTAATGATCAACATGTATAAATACATAAGTGGTCCATATAGTGAGCTTGGTGTTGAGTTATTCATTTTTAGGTCATTACAGAAGACAAGGGGGCCCTCTGGAAGAAAAGAGATTTAACCTCCACATATGGAAAGGCTTCTTCACTATAATGCCTTGTACACACGATCGGACTTTCCAACAACAAAACCGTGGATTTTTGTTCAAAGGTTGTTGGCTCCAACTTGTCTTGCATACACACGGTCACATAAATGTTAGCCAACAATTACGAACGTAGTGACGTACAAGATGTACGTGAAATCTCCATTATGAACGCTAGTTTTACAAGACTGAGTGCTTCCGGCTCGTACTTGATTCCGAGCATGCGTGGACTTTTGCCTGACGGACTTGTGTACACACAATCAGAAAGTCCGACAACAAAAAATTGTTGGCGGAAAATTTAAGAACCTGCTAGCCAATATTTGTCCAACAACAAATGTCCGATGGAGCATACACACCGTCGGACTTTCCACCAACAAGCTCACATCCAACATTTGTTGTCGGAAAATCAGCGCATTTTTATAGCACTGATCGCTGCATAATTGTCAATGGTCCCAAAAATGTGTCAAAAGTGTCCGATCTGTCCGCCATAATGCCGCAGTCCCGATAAAAATCGCTGATCACCGCTATTACTAGTAAAAAAGAATAATAATAATAAAAATGCCATAAATCTTTCCCCTATTTTGTAGACGCTATAACTTTTGTGCAAATCAATCAATATACTAATTGGATCCTGTTTAAATTGTCCCTAGTATGTATGAATGTGAGTTAGGGACCTTAGATTGTAAGCTCCTTGAGGGTAGGGACTGATGTGAATGTACAATGTAAAGCGCTGCATAAATTGATGGCGCTATATAAGTACCTAAAATAAATAAATAAATATACGTTTATTGTGATTTTTATTACCAAGAATATGTAGAAGAATACATATTGGCCTAAACCGAGGAAAAAAATAGCTTTTAAAAAAAAAAATGGGGATATTTGTTATAGTAAAAAGTACAAAATATTGTGTTTTTTTTTTCAAAATTGTCGCTCTTTTTTTGTTTATAGCACAAACAAAAAAATGCGGTAATGATCAAATACCAGAAAAAAGCAAGCTCCATTTGTGGGAAAAAAAGGACATCAATTTTGTTTGGGTACAGCATTGCACGACCGCGCAAATGTCAGTTAAAGTAACGCAGTGCCGTATCTCAAAAAATGGCCTGGTCATCGAGCAACCAAATCTTCCGGAGCTAATGTATTATGAGTTTGTGTCTTTGAATAAAACACAATGTCTTTTAATAGAGAACTGTGTACCAATCCAGGAAGCTATTCTATTCCGTGATTCAGTGTGGTCCTATAACCAAAAAAAGCTTAGGGTAAGAACAACAGATCCAGAAGCCTTCAGTTAATAAACATTTGTACTCAATAATTACTAAATACCTGGGGCAGCCCAGTGGTGTAGTGGTTAGCACTTTTACCTAGCAGCAAAAAGGGTAACTGGTTCAAATCCTGACCACAACATCATCTGCCTGGAGTTTGCATGTTCTCCCTGTCCCTGCGTGGGTTTCCTCCAGGCACCCCAGTTCCCCCCCACACTCCAAAGACATGCTGGTAAGTTAATCAGATCCAACCTAAATTGGCCCTAGTATGTATGAACACGTGTTAGGGACCTTAGCTTGTAAGCTCCTTGAGGGCGGGGACTGATGTGAATGCACAATGTATATATAGAAGCACTGCATAAATTGACAGCACTATATAAGTACCTGAAAATAAATAAACAAATAAATAATTAGTGAAAAGAAAAAGCATGTTCCCTTTGTTAATCAAGGGAATAGATATGTTGGTAAGTTGTGTTTAATACACAGAATAGTCACAAATTTTCTACATAATTTTCCTTCTTGGACAAAGACATAGCGATACAATAATAAATCAATAAAAAATGAATAGTATAAATTGTGTCTTTACCAATATTTGTTTATCATAATTTTAATGTCAATTACACAGAGGAGAAAAAATTACTTCTGCATGAAAAAGTAAACGCTCAGAGGGATTTGATAGGCACACTATGTGCACTTTTCTTTTTAAGAACAGCACTGCATAATGAATTCACTGTGGCATATTGTCCAAATGTGCACCTTGATATAATACTCCTTCTGTGCCAAAACAGGAAATAATTATTTTGAATACATTGGCTACAGAGTATTTTGGATTGGAACCAGACGAGTCAGTAAAATAACAGTGGAATTTATTATCATCTACCAGAATCAGCTAACTGTAACAACAATGATTATATCTGCAGTCCTCAATATAGTAAAGGCACATAACGTTCCCTTCTAGTAGTTTTTTTATTTACTCTAATTCGATTTTTTCCATCTTTTGTTCATGTCTATTTCCTATTCCGTTTTTTGGTAGGCCTTGCGACTGGGAGCTTCTGAAAGAATTAAAACATGAAAGAGGCAAACTGATTGGCCGATGTGATATCCCAGCTATTCCGGAATACATCCTAGAATTTAGGGACATAAAAAGAGACTTTCATTGGGAAGCTTACTCTTTTACAGATTAATACAAATTTGGTTGCTCAAGCAGATACTACTGTCCTATGATCTCTACATTGATTCACACAGGAAATGCATATTTTGAGTCTATTAACCACTTGACCTCCAGGAGGATTTACCACCCCCCCCTTTGTGACCAGGCCATTTTTTGCGATATGGCACTGCGTTACTTTAACTGACAATTGCGCGGTCGTGCAACACTTTAACCAAATAACATTTTTGTCCTTTTTTCCTACAAACAGAACTTTTTTTTGTGGTATTTAGTCACCTTTGCGGTTTTTATTTTTTTCGCTATAAACAAAATAAAAGACTGACAATTTTGAAAAACAAAAAAAAACAATATTTTTTACTTTCTGCTTTAAAACATACCCAATTAAGAATGTAAAAAAATCGAATTTCTTCATCAATGTAGGCCAATATGTATTCTTCTACATATTTTTGTTAAAAAAAAAACAATAAGCGTATATTAAATGGTTTGCGCAAAAGTTATAGTGTCTACAATTTTTTTTTTCTATTTTTTACTTTTTACTAGTAATGGTGGAGAGCAGCAAATTATAGGGGGACTGTGATATTGCGGCGGACAAGTTGAACACCTAACTGACACTTTTGACACTTTTCGGGGACCAGTGACACCAATACAGTAATCAGTGCTAAAAAAAATATGCACTGTCACTGTACTAATGACACTGGCTGGGAAGGGGTTAACATCAGCGGGCAACAATGGTGACGATCAGGGTTAACTGTGTGCCTAAGTTGTGCTTTCTCACTGTGTAGGAGGTGATTTGAATAGGGGAAGGGATTGATCCATGTTCCTGCTTTCCCCTTCTGACAGAACAGCGATCTGCATGGTTTACATAGGCAAACTGCTGTTCTGCCTGTGTAACGAATAATCGGTGGGTGCCGGTGGACATCGAGTCAACGGTACCCGCAGATCAGCTCCCGCTGTGTGTGATCCGTCCCAGACCTGGAAGTATCAGATCACGTACTAGGTATGTGATCTGGCACAGAGCGGCCACCCTGCCGCAGTATATATATATAGTGGGTGGTCCGCAAGGGGTTAAAGGTTCCTATTTTAATGAAATCCCCTGATGAAGGGGGACCCATAAAGCATGTTGGCTATTTTAGTGTAAATAAACAAATACATTAATACATTTGGACTCTTTTATCCTTTTGGTCTTGTGCTCCTTCTTTTTTTTTTTTTTTTTGCGGGAGGGTAACCTGCTGAGTACCCACTGGAGTGTAGCCCTTCCTGTTGTGAGCAACTTAACTTGAGCCAGTAAACTCTTTAAATATTCTTGTCCTCTCACTACTTTGTGTGAACTCTCATCAAAGTCCCAGCACCTCTTAGATGTTTTTCCTTCATTGAAGTCCAGTAGGCCTGGGAGTCTCTGAAAGAAGAGAAACATGAAAGAGGCAAGCTAATTGGTTGGTTGTGGTTTCCTAGTTCTTGTAGAATAAATCCTAGAACATAGGGGTATAAAGAGACTTTCATTGGCGTGATCACCCTTTTACAGAATATAGAGGATGTAAAACAATATTTATGCCACAGTCCTTGTTTATAAATGTATATGCTGTTTAGATTTTTTACATATGACCTGAAAAGATAGGCTCTTGTAACTACTAACTGATATTAAAACATTATCAGCAGTTGCCCTGCTTCTTACTGAACACAGGATGTAGTCTTCTCAGCATGGGTGCCTTTCAGAGAACATTTAGCATTTTCTCAAATAATGCAAGGTATTCTCTGACTAGAGAAGATGGAGATCCCGATATCACCACCCCACCTCTCCACAGCTTGGTCAGTTAAAGGAAGTTAAAAAATAACAGACTCAATGGCATATCTAACAGTAAATACAATTATTTTATAGGGGGAGTTTTGTGTTAATGCTAGTGCCAAATTGTATCATATATACTGATCAGACATAACACTATGATGACCCACCTTATATTGAGCAGGCCCCCCTTTTGTCATCAAAACAGCCCTTTTTGCCCCCAAAATAGCCCTGACCCATCACTGCATGGATGCCACTAGACGTCTGAAGGTATGCTGTAGTATCTGGCACCGAGCTGTCAGTAGTAGATTCTTTAGGTCCTGTAAGTTGGGAGTGGGGTCTCCATGGATTGCACTTGTTATTTGAGTACATCCCCCAGATGCTTGATGGATTGAGATCTGGAGAATTTGGAATCCAAGTCAACACCTCATACTTGTAAACCATTTTTGAACCTTTTTGCGGTGTGACAGGGTGCATTATTCTGCTGAAAATGGCCACTGTCAAAGGAAAAAAACATTTCCATGAAGTACAGTATTGTACTTGGTTAGTAACAATATTCAGGTTGTTTGTACATATAAAAGTAACATCCATATGAATAGCAGGACCCAAGGTTTCCCTACAAAACATTACCCAAAGCATCATACTACCTCTCTGGCTTGCCTTCTTCCCATACTGCTTACTGGTGCCATACTCACCCAGCCATCCAAATGATGTAAAAGAAATAGTGATTCATCAGATCAGACCTTCTTCCATTGCTCCATGGTTCAGTTATGATGCTCACGTGCCTATTGTAGGTGCTTTTGGCTTGTGGACACGGGTCAGCATGGTCACCCTGGCCGGTCTGCAACTACGCAGGCCCTATACACAACAAACTGAGGTGCTCATTTTTTTTCAACACATCAACTTCATGGACAGCATGTTCACTTGCTGCCTTTCAGATGCTATTACAATGAGATCATCAATGTTATTCACTGTCAGTGATCTTAATATTATGGCTGATCGGTGTAAATCATGTTTTTTTTTAATGTAGAGATATAAACAAGATGCCATTTAGAAAAAAATCCCCCTTTTTTTTTTTTTTCTATACATACGGTATGTGCAAACATGCACACAATTTATATAGGTGTGTACTATGTATGGATTGCCATGAAACCATAGAAGGGGACAAATAGTGATCAGACATGAACATGATTGATCAACTTTTCTCCTGAAAGCAATCAACCAAAGATATCTGATTTAATTAAAAGGAAGAGAAAAGGTCGGCAGTAGGTAGTGATTATATAATGTTTATTGCAACCTTGAGTGTCAAACATTCACATCACAGTGACACAAGGTCCTACAAGGACATGCATCACCCAGCAGTATGTATTTTGTTTAATAGGAAAACCCTTGATTATTTAGAGAAAGGAATACAAGCAGGATTGGAACAGTTAACCTCTGCTTAGAGTGCACAATGCAAACGAGTTTCTGAGGCCCTTATTTATATCTTTTGCCTGACCTAAAACAGAGGTCCTAATCCAATGCGTTGCAAATGCTTGGTATATACTTCAATATCAAGTTGGCCTATCAAGTGTAGTTCATGGTACGATCAATAGCAATACCAATATTGGAATACCTTTAGAAAAAGTTAAACAAAATACTGGCTTAGGATTGTTTATGTGTTTTTGTCACCAAATTGCTGGTTATAAATGAAAAAGCTCCTTGCTTTTCTTTTACTATAGCATCTTTAACAAATTCATCCTCAGAAGCCTTTGCAGTGAGACTGTAAGTGCTGAGCATCTGTGCTTCTCATACATATTAAAATATTTAGCTTTTTTTAATTTAACAAAACACCTAAAGAAACCTATTCCTATGCAAAGAAATTTCTAAACAACAGTATTCTAAGGTGAAACTTGCTTGAATAACTCCAGGTGATCAAGATGACATACTGTATGTAAAATGACTTCTATAAGTTCAAATAGCTTAATGTATTTATTAGCAGTAGAAAAAAAGAGAGACATTTTCATCTCAAGAGTGCTGTTTGGTAAATCAGTTTCACAGTGGGGAGCTTTTAATAAATGACCCCTGTAGTGTTTAAACAGACATATGGGCTGTAGTGAATAGCTAAGCATTTTATTTTGCTTCAAGCATCCTACGTCTTCCATTTAAGAAGGTCAAACACATCAAAACTTTCTTGAAATAAGGTAGACAAGATAACTGATTTACAATAGTTTTTTTTCCTATTTGTTTCCTGATGTTTTATGTATTAGGAAAAATGTTCTTTATGTGTTATACTTTACGGCAGTTCCACTGATTTATTGCCGGAAGCAAAATGTCTATACATTTATTTACGAAATCTTCTAAAACTTCTGAAACAGATGAAGCATTCAGTGTAATTTTTCATACCGTTGATACTTCTATTGAGGCGCAGCTAAACCCCTGTGGGAACAAAATGTAAAATAAGAAAGAGGACTTGACATCTCTTGGTTGTTAAAGGGTAATTTTTTGTTTTCAAAAAAATCAAATGTCAAAACTGCCACATTTTATTGTTTTAATCTTGTATGATAAAGGAAAAAGTGTTAAAGTAGTTTTAGCAGATCGCTAACAATTTCTAATCTGCCTATGTGCAGGTGGGTTCCCTACTGCAATTACCAGATCTCACTGAGGAATAATGAGAAAGGATGGCACATTTGCTAACAAAATTTGAGCCCTTTCTGATTCCCACTATTAAGTCAATGATAATGAAATGGTGACAGGCACCATAAATGTCCTGTAAAAATCCTATAGACAAATTAATCTTTCAGGAAGTTTAAAGTGGAGTTAGATAGATATGAAAGTCATGTTTACTTACCTTCCTAGTTACTAGGGATGGGCCGAACGGACCCCTGTTTGGTTCGCACCAGCACTTTTGAACACCGCAAAAGTTCGGACCAGAATAACGAACCCCATTAAAGTCAATGGGACTCGAACATCGAAAATCAAAAGTGCCCATTTTTGAAGGCTTATATGCAAGTAATTAGGCATATAATGGTAATAGGGGTCCAAGTCCTGCCCTGGGGGACATGTATCAATAAAAAAAAGTTTGTGAAAAAAGTCATTTTTAAATGAGCAGTGGATTTTTGATTTTTTAATATAAAAGCATAAAAATGAAAAATTCCTTCCAATATAGTGCCTGGGGGTCCCCTTAGTCTACATGTAAAGTGGCAGATCTGTACCATGTCTAGAATCTGCTTCAGCAATAATTGCATTTATAATGCCAAAAAATTACATTTTCCCTACAAGCTGCCTCTGTTTTGTTCAGCAACAGCTGGGGAGCCAGTGTGTATGATGAGGACACAATGTAGTGCATTGGGAACAATATTAGAGATTTTTTGGATACATTCTGGTGTCACTTTGACTTTGGATGGAAGTAACGGGTGCGTAAAAATTGGTCTTTGGGTGTTGTGGCGCCTTCCCACCGTAACCCTATAGAGGTACTCTTGATGAAAGCAAGAATTGGCCTAGCTGTAAAAAAATTGCAATGATATGCACCTGTCAAACAGGTGCAGAAAAATTGATCTTTGAGTGTCAGTGATGCTTTCCCACTGTAACCCTATAGAGCTGCTCTTGATGAGGGCAAAAAAAATTGCAATGATATGCATCTGTCATACAGGTGCTGAAAAATTGGTCTTTGGGTGTTAATTGTGCCCATGAAACCTATACCAAAAACATTCTTCCAGATGAAATGATTGAACACCCTCAAAGCTAGGCAGCCTCAACATCCTGCAGAGATTCCACATCCCAAAAAGACTTAATCAGTGACTTCGGCATCAGGGGCTTCATAGCTGGTAATCCAGGACTGATTAATTTTCTTAAATGTCAAACTGTCCACAGAGTCTGTGGACAGACGCGTTCTATGATCAGTAACGAAACCTCCTGCAGCACTGAATGCCCATTCTGAAAGCATGCTGTGTGCAAGGCAGCCCAACAACTCAATAGCATACTGGGCAAGTTCTGCCCAGTGGTCTATTCTCATGACCCAGTAAGTCAGTGGACTGTCAGCTGGAAAGCTCTCCATCTCTGTTTTGGCCCCGAGGTAATCGTCCACCATGTGATGCAGACGCTGCCGATGGGATTTGGAAGCTGACAGCCCTGGGTGGCGAGGACTAAAAAAATTCCAAAATGCCTCACTTAGGGGGATGCCTTCTCCAACACTCCTCTCTTGACCAACAGAAGACTCAAAATTATGTTTTCCCTGACACTTTAACCTACTGGAGTCAGGAAAAATATTCAATAAATCCTCTTTAACGTGTCCTCAAGAGATTTTAACTTCTGCACTCTCTGTGGGGACAAGATGAGTTCTGAGACCTTCCCCTTATAACGTCAAGGAGGGTTGCCAGCCACTAATCATCCTCCTCCTTTATGCCACGTATTCTTGGGTCCTTTTGCAGGCTTTGAAGCATGAGGTTGCCCATGCGCCTCAAATTTGCAGAGGCTTGAGAAGCAGACTCCTCGGGGTCACTCAGGATGACAGCATCTGGAACTTCCTCTACCCAGCCATGTACTACTCCTAAGGGTTCTGGGGTTGGAAAGCCATTGCTTACAGATTGACGCATGTCTTCCTCTTCTTTGAAGCCTATGAAAGTGCCAGAATCCTCCTCCTCTTCCCCTCTCTTCTGCTGTGTGTTCTGTCACATAGGAATGATGGTGTCTGAAAAAAGTGAGCCTTGAGAGCAAAGGAAGTCCTCCTCTTCCTCCTGCTGCTCTGCATCCAGTGCCCTGTCCATAATTCCACACAGAGTCTGCTCCAGCAGGAACACAACAGGGATTATGTCACTGATGCATGCACTGCCACGGCTCACCATCCTTGTGGCCTCCTCAAATGGTGACAATACAGTGCAATACAGTGCATGCAACCTTAACGATCAGCCATTGGTGTGGGGAAAAAAAGCTGAGCCGGCCTGAGCCTGTCGTTGTGACGTATTCGCACAGGTATTCGTTGATGGCCCTCTGCTGCATGTATAGCCGCTGCAGCATTGACAAAGTCAAGTTCCACCTGGTGGGCATGTCACAAATCAGGCGGTTTATGGGCAGGTGGATTTCCCGCTGAAGTTCAGCCAACCAAGCACTGACTGTGTATGACCGCCTGAACATCAGCACATCTTGCAACCCTGGGTATGTATGTAGGAAATGCTACACCACCAAATTGAGGACATGTGCCAGGCACTGTGATGGCTCTCCACGCTCCCCTGCTGGAAGAACATTATAGTTCATGGTGGTTGCAGGAAAGAATTGCATCATCTTTGACCTGCCTTAATAATTCTGATGGCACATCTTCTAACAACACCATTATACTCAAACAGACAGCACTGTCAGACTCATATAGTCTGGGGTCGGGGCCACTATAGTGTGAGGTTTACCCCCTTCTTTATCTCTGGGACAATGAGTGACATGTATTGATATTATTTTAATTATACTTTTTTTTTTTTTTTTTTAGAAAATGCTGTTTATAAATTTACATTTGGTTCCCAAAGAAATGCGTTGAGTTTGTATAGTTATGCAATGGATCATCTGATTGTAAATGATGTACTGTTTTGTTAATGCATATTATGATGTTAAATGATTTATACTCCAGTAATTTTTGCAACTAAGTGAGCAAGGGATTGCTATTATTCAGTAAGAAAAGTTTTCAGTAATAAAAGCAAAGTATTAAATAATAAAAAATATTAATGTATTTTGAACAAAAACTGTTGCACCTCAAAAATCCCACTTTAACACATTTTTCCTAGTTGACTGTCAGACTCATAAATGTTTTTTTTTCTTGAAGTAGAGTTCAGTTTGGACATACTTATTTTGATTTGTTCACTTTGAAAGAGAAAGTCCCCTTATTTGAGTGAACGCAGTGAAAATTTACTTGACAAAAAATACCTAAATAGTATTTTGCTTGTATGTTATTGGATGATGGAGCTTCACCTCAATCACTGAGCTAAGTTAAAGCTCCCTTGTAAAGTGAAAATTCCCTTAGAAAGTGAACAGTCTATTTAGCTTTAGTAATTAAATCCCCGTTGGGTTAGGTACTAACAACATCCCACAGTTACGTCTCAGAATAATAGGATGAGAATTTCAAATAAGAGGCATACATTATAAAGTAAAATTTCTTCTTGGACAAGACATTTCATTGAATCTCAACAGAAGTTATTCTAAGATTCAGCACAAAAATGTCTGCTTCAGCAGTTACATAATTATAATGATTGCTAAAAGATCTGAGCCTGCAAACTACAGCAGTAAAATCTAGAAGAAGAAAGTACAAATGAGAATGCTGATTATATTGTGAGACCATAGAACATGACACATGGCTCTCATGTCGTTGGATGAAAGCTCCAAGATCATCTGACGTTATTATAATGGTTGCCAAGCTTGCAAATCGGTTGGGACTTTTCCTCCAACTCTTACAGTTTTTTTTTTTTCAGTAGAATAAGGATCAATAAAAAGGGAACAATTCTTAATCAACTATACTTTATTGTTGCCTCAAGACTAAAAATAGGGTTTTTAAAGGGATTGACAATTCTCTAATATTCTACACACAAAAGTCAACATTTTTTTATATAACTGTGATCAAGAGAGATCTAAGGTACCTAGAGACAATTATTATTTGCCTATTCCTGCCATTATCATCCAGATTGGGTTCAAAATACTGGAATTAAGGCAGTTTTAAATATCGACAGGGTTAACTAACTGAACATATGGAGAGAAAATTAAATAATTGCCTGGGTGCAATACTGGTAGCATATTACAATTATACAATTGTAGGCAGTCTGACTAAAGTAATACCATTTGACAGAAAGTACAGGCCGGCAACTCGACAGCTTCTCCATAGAAAATATTTATTTAAGCATTGCAGCAATAACATCATCCAAAAATGCTGAGGCGTTTTGGCCTTAGGCCTTCATCAAAAGCATACAAACATGACATTAAAGCAAGTACATTTAAGGGAAGCAGCCCTTGTGAGGTATGAAGGGCAAAAATCACTTAATTAAAAAATCAACCCATTAATTGGTTACTGGTGGAGATGACAGACCTGGGCCAAACAAACACACAAAAAAATACCATTTGACCATTGAATCCTTCTCACCTATCTAATTATGACTGCTGTTAGTTTTTGCTATGTTGTAATACTGGTTAAAACCTATTAATTTTACAACATTTCTTCTTCTTTTTTTTTTTTTTTTAGATTTGTGTTAACACTTTCTTCCATTCTCTTCAAATGTGCTATTTTAATCAATCACACTTCAAAAAGAAAAAACAAATAATTTGATTAAAAATTGGCCACACGACAATTTGTTTTTAATATGTTTAATGATAACATTTAAAGCATTGTACTGAAATGTAAATGTTAGGCTTAATTTTTAGTGTATGAGTATCTTATAAGACAAAATGAGTGTTGATTACTGATTGCTCTGTTTCAAATTCTGGTGCATATTGTATTGTGCAGTTATATTTAGACAGCCTGCACAACTTCTCTACACGTATTGGGCCTATAGTGTTCCCCACTAAAGGATTTGAGAATCTTGACTCAATAAACGGAGTGAAGGTTTACGTCAGTTGTTTATTTATGTAAAAAGCTAATTCCAGTTTATTTATTTCATCCACACAAAAGGGTGAACCATGCCTATGCCTGGTTAAAAGTGCTACTGTGAGTGCACCCTAAGTGTTTGCATTTGTTTTTGTTAAAGTGGTTGTAAACACTCTCCTATACCTAGTGAAGTGAATAGCCTCAGATGATACACAGAGATGAAACATCTCCCTACATAGGTTTTACATGTATATCTGCTGTCTTTCCCTTTCTACACTCTTTGGAATCATGTTAGATTGTGTTAGAAATCTTCCTTCCTCTTTCAGCAGTGGGTGGGGAGCCTGGACTTATACTGTGTGAGAGCTAATTGGAGGAAAGGCACATATGCAGAGGAACGAAGGAACATGCAGAGCTGTAGTCTGAAAAGACAAGCTTCCTGCTAATCTCCCTCAATGCTCCCTCCCTAACACAAATTTTCAGCTACTGTTATGTGTCGGAGAGCTTGTCAGAAGTGACTCATGCTGATGACAGAGGAATGGAGCACCAGAGAGAAATGGGACTTGGAGCTTTGGAGTGAGATAAGTAAACACTACAGATCTATGTGCTTAGGTCAGATTTCAGAAATGGGATTTACAACCACTTTAACCACTTCCTGCCTGGCCTATAGCAGAATGACGGTTGGGAAGTGGTTCAGTTATCCTGACTGGGCAGCACATGATGTCCAGCAGTATAAGAAGCCAGCGCACACGTGCAGGGGCATGTAGCGCGGCGATCAGTGGTGTGGTGTATCAGTCTGACACACCACATCTCTGATCTTGGTAAAGAGCCTCTGATATAGGCTATTTATAATGTGATCAGCTGTTCACAGTGTAAATAGGAAGGACCCTTTCAGACTTGATGATGCACTGTTTGCACTTGTATGTTCAATATTTGGTTGTACAACCAGTAACTTTGCAAACCTCTAATAAAAATGTATTGAAACAGATGCTGGCCCAGGAGCAGGAGTGATTTTCAAGGGTTTGCCTACAATATCCTAAAATAAGAAATAAACTTTTGGGGATTTGCGATGGAAGTGGAACATGCAGGATAACTTAGTTGTAAGAAGGCTCTACTGATAGTGGAGGTATTTTAGCTCTTTTTGGACCATTACACCAAAAGCTGTCTGCTTATACATTATGTCATTTATTTATATTACAATGTATTGCAATTGCCAAACTCCTGTAATGCATGAGGAAAAAAAATAGTTGTTGAAATTCAATGCTGGCCATCCCTATGCATAATGAGCAGTAACTGAGGCAGGCTTGGTTGTGCTAATGATGGCGTAAGTCAAAGAAACAGGATATCCAGCAATCGTTATTTTTCTAATTTTCTATTGTGTGATTAAATATCCCCTGTACTTATTATTTTCTGAAAGGTGGATTACAAGCATATGTGTCACCTAGGTTAATGAAATATAACAGAGCTCTATTTCTGTAGGAATTGTTCTTAGAATAGCACTCTCCATGTATACTTCCAAAAATCCCCAAGCTGTCAATCTCAACAGTATCATGGGAGATCATTGACAATGTAATAATTACGTTGCCTAAACGGGCTTGGATTTAAGTCAGTATTATTATACTTGATACAGCAATTGGGCATTTAGGACTTGATGGATAACTGGTTTCATAATACATGTAATTTAATATGTTATCTTAAGGTTGTAATACATTTTTAACACAAACGTTGACTACGACAAAGGTCAAATCTCCTTTGGGTATTTATGTCTTATAACTGGATTTATAGCGTTTCAAAAGAATTTTTGGAGCAAGACAGGAGGTCGGTGGTTCCTTGCGGCTACGGAAATGTATTTTCCTTCAGCATATATAAGCCATTTCACTGATTCTTCTCAACTTCACTGGGAAAGTACTGGTCAAAACATACTCCTTAGGGTTTAGCTAGTCTTCATCAAAAAAAGAGTTTAGATGAAAAAAACAATGTATGTAATAAAAAAAAAAAGAATCTGCAATTAATGTATACAAATATACATACTATTTCTTTTAAACGGACAATATCTAAATTATGGTTATTATTAGGGTTGCTGTTCGTGTTCAAGAAAATGCTAACTTTGCCCTGAAATTGCAGATTCAGCTCTGAAAAACTACAACCAAGCATCTGTGATGTTCAAGAGCACTGAGTTTGGTGCCAAAAATGCACTAAAAGCCACATAGTTCGCAGAATTATATATGGATAGTAGGGATGAGCTTCAAGTTCGAGTCGAACTCATGTTCGACTCGAACATTGGCTGTTCGCAAGTTCACCGAACAGCGAACAATTTGGGGTGTTCGCGGCAAATTCGAATGCCGCGGAACACCCTTTAAAAGTCTATGGGAGAAATCAAAAGTGCTAATTTTAAAGGCTAATATGCAAGTTATTGTCATAAAAAGTGTTTGGGGACCTGGGTCCTGCCCCAGGGGACATGGATCAATGCAAAAAAAAGTTTTAAAAACGGCCGTTTTTTCAGGAGCAGTGATTTTAATAATACTTAAAGTCAATCAATAAAAGTGTAATATCCCTTTAAATTTCGTACCTGGGGGGTGTCTATAGTGTGCCTGTAAAGGGGCGCATGTTTCCTGTGTTTAGAACAGTCTGACAGCAAAATGACATTTTGAAGGAAAAAACTCATTTAAAACTACCCGCGGCTATTGAATTGCCGACAATACACATAGAAGTTCATTGATAAAAACGGCATGGGAATTCCCCAAAGGGGAACCCCGAACCAAAATTAAAAAAAAAAAATGACGTGGGGGTCCCCCTAAATTCCATACCAGGCCCTTCAGGTCTCGTATGGATATTAAGGGGAACCCCGGCCAAAATTAAAAAAAAAAAATGACGTGGGGTTCCCCCTAAATTCCATACCAGACCCTTCAGGTCTGGTATGGATTTTAAGGGGAACCCCGCGCCAAAAAAAAAAAAAAAAACGGCGTGGGGTCCCCCCAAAAATCCATACCAGACCCTTATCCGAGCACGCAACCTGGCAGGCCGCAGGAAAAGAGGGGGGGACAAGAGTGCGGCCCCCCCTCCCTCCTGAACCGTACCAGGCCACATGCCCTCAACATTGGGAGGGTGCTTTGGGGTAGCCCCCCAAAACACCTTGTCCCCATGTTGATGAGGACAAGGGCCTCATCCCCACAACCCTGGCCGGTGGTTGTGGGGGTCTGCGGGCGGGGGGCTTATCGGAATCTGGAAGCCCCCTTTAACAAGGTGACCCCCAGATCCCGGCCCCCCCCTGTGTGAAATGGTAAGGGGGTACCTACCATTTCACGAAAAAAGTGTCAAAAATGTTAAAAATGACAAGAGACAGTTTTTGACAATTCCTTTATTTAAATGCTTCTTCTTTCTTCTATCTTGCTTCATCTTCTGGTTCTTCTGGCTCTTCTGGTTCTTTTGGTTCTTCCTCCGGCGTTCTCGTCCAGCATCTCCTCCGCGGCGTCTTCTGTCTTCTTCTCCTCGGGCCGCTCCGCACCCATGGCATGGGGGGGAGGCTCCCGCTCTTCTCTTCTTCTCTTCTTCTCTTCTTCTTTTCTTCTTTTCTTCTTTTCTTCTCTTCTTCTCTTCTTCTTCATTTTCTTCTCCGGGCCGCTCCGCAATCCATGCTGGCATGGAGGGAGGCTCCCGCTGTGTGACGGCGCTCCTCGTCTGACAGTTCTTAAATAACGGGGGGGCGGGGCCACCCGGTGACCCCGCCCCCCTCTGACGCACGGTGACTTGACGGGACTTCCCTGTGGCATTCCCCGTGACGTCACAGGGAAGTCCCGTCAAGTCACCGTGCGTCAGAGGGGGGCGGGGTCACCGGGTGGCCCCGCCCCCCCCGTTATTTAAGAACTGTCAGACGAGGAGCGCCATCACACAGCGGGAGCCTCCCTCCATGCCAGCATGGATTGCGGAGCGGCCCGGAGAAGAAAATGAAGAAGAAGAGAAGAAAAGAAGAAAAGAAGAAAAGAAGAAGAGAAGAAGAGAAGAGCGGGAGCCTCCCCCCCATGCCATGGGTGCGGAGCGGCCCGAGGAGAAGAAGACAGAAGACGCCGCGGAGGAGATGCTGGACGAGAACGCCGGAGGAAGAACCAGAAGAACCAGAAGAGCCAGAAGAACCAGAAGATGAAGGAAGATAGAAGAAAGAAGAAGCATTTAAATAAAGGAATTGTCAAAAACTGTCTCTTGTCATTTTTAACATTTTTGACACTTTTTTCGTTAAATGGTAGGGGTACTTATGTACCCCCTTACCATTTCACACAGGGGGGGGCCGGGATCTGGGGGTCACCTTGTTAAAGGGGGCTTCCAGATTCCGATAAGCCCCCCACCCGCAGACCCCCACAACCACCGGCCAGGGTTGTGGGGATGAGGCCCTTGTCCTCATCAACATGGGGACAAGGTGTTTTGGGGGGCTACCCCAAAGCACCCTCCCAATGTTGAGGGCATGTGGCCTGGTACGGTTCAGGAGGGAGGGGGGGCCGCACTCTCGTCTCCCCCTCTTTTCCTGCGGCCTGCCAGGTTGCGTGCTCGGATAAGGGTCTGGTATGGATTTTTGGGGGGACCCCACGCCGTTTTTTTTTTTTTTTTTTGGCGCGGGGTTCCCCTTAAAATCCATACCAGACCTGAAGGGTCTGGTATGGAATTTAGGGGGAACCCCACGTCATTTTTTTTTTTTAATTTTGGGCGGGGTTCCCCTTAATATCCATACCAGACCTGAAGGGCCTGGTATGGAATTTAGGGGGACCCCCACGTCATTTTTTTTTTTAAATTTTGGTTCGGGGTTCCCCTTTGGGGAATTCCCATGCCGTTTTTATCAATGAACTTCTATGTGTATTGTCGGCAATGCAATAGCCGCGGGTAGTTTTAAATGAGTTTTTTCCTTCAAAATGTCATTTTGCTGTCAGACTGTTCTAAACACAGGAAACATGCGCCCCTTTACAGGCACACTATAGACACCCCCCAGGTACGAAATTTAAAGGGATATTACACTTTTATTGTTTGACTTTAAGCATTATTAAAATCACTGCTCCTGAAAAAACGGCCGTTTTTAAAACTTTTTTTTGCATTGATCCATGTCCCCTGGGGCAGGACCCAGGTCCCCAAACACTTTTTATGACAATAACTTGCATATAAGCCTTGAAAATTAGCACTTTTGATTATTCATGTTCGTGTCCCATAGACTTTAACGGTGTTCGCATGTTCGAACGAACTTTTTTCCTGTTCGCATGTTCTGGTGCGAACCGAACAGGGGGGTGTTCGGCTCATCCCTAATGGATAGCAATAATTATGCACATATCATTTTGTGTGTGGTTCCTTAATACCAGTGGGGGGCTATCTAAATTCTAAACAGGTACAGGGCTTGTTTAAAATTCAGCAAAGTTAATAATAAAATTTAAAAATCATTAAAGGAAAAAATTGGATTGGGTTTTCCTTAACATTCCAAACAGACACTTAGGATGGGAAAGAGAGAACAGTGAGCATACAGCTCCCCTCCCCTCTTTTACCATATCAGGCCATATGTCTTCCCACATTACAATACTTTGCAAGGGAGGGCAGTGCAGCCTCATTACAAAGCATCCTTGTCCCAATGTTGAGTGCCTGAAAAAGAACTTTCTTGGTTGTGGCAATCTAAATTTTGATTTGAAATTATTTTTATTCAATTAAAAGAGCTACAGGACAAAAAACATTGCCATAAAAAAACAATGCAGTATTCTTCCAATAGACTATTATCTCAAACACAACACAGCATAAATACATTGACAAACATTTATAAAGGGTGTATCTCTTGGAACCCTATTATAATAGCAATATATATGTCACGGTTCTTCCCCATGGAGGAGGCCAGAGACAATGCGAGAGGTGAGGACACGTCACATCCAGATGCAAAAACTCCAACTGGTCTTCCCTATCACAATCTGGAATCTGGAAGGTCCAATCCTTGCTCTCCCAATCTCCCACCCACTTTTCCTCCCCCTACATCACCTCCCATCTCCCGTGTTTGTGACATAACAACAATAAGTAAAAAGAACAAAATTGTGCTGAAAACCATGTGTGATAATTAAGGAGGGAAGAACTTGGGAAAATTACACCTCCCCGGTTATACCCTTACCTTCCTTCACCATTCCCAAACCCATCCCTTTTATCCTTCCCTCACTCATGATAACCCATTCAGGCCCAATATGTTCATTCTAAAGATGTGAACCCAATCACCTAAAATGATTATGGAGGAAAGAAAAAAGTAAAAATAAAAATTGTGCTGAAAACCATCTATGACAATATAGGGGGCAAGAAATGTGGAAGGATTGCACCTCCTTGGTCCCCCCTTACCTTCCCACACCATTCCCATCCCCTTATATTCCTCCCTCTCTCATACTAACCCATTCAGGCCCAATGTGAACATTTTCTATTCGTGTACCCATTCACTAATTCAAAATTGATGTGAGAAAAAAAAAGTACATTTTAACAGAAGTATCGGGTGTGCTGCTCCCAAGCTCTAGATCGGGTCACCCTCCTAAGAATTCAGGTGCTGAATACCATGCCTCACAGACTGAACAATTCAAAGGAAAAAACCCTCTACAAATAAACCTTGTGAGTGAAGTCTTGTGAGTGAAAAGCATCAGGAGGAGGTCCAAGGCACGGACTTTCTTCTTCTGTGTTCTGAATGAATTAAAGTTACCAGTGTTTTAATCTTAACAGAGTTTAACCCATAATTTAAATTTACCACCGTGAATCCAGAGTGACCAAATTTGGTTCATTATATCTCCCAGGTTCAATATGGAAATGGTAGCTAATGGAGTATCAACATCCCTGAATTATATGTAAAAAGAAAAATCCTCAAAATGGGACTTTAATGGTACTGGGTCATTATAGTGTCAAGTGAATGAACAGTATTTCTAGGTAGTATAAAAGTTAACAAATCTTTATTAATACAAATTATGTAAAACATTACAATACATCTTAAAAATTATGGAAAACAGGTTCTTGATACTGTACTTAAGATGGAATCAATAGAGAACAAACGATGGTAATTGCTGAGCACCCAACGTATTTTGAATTCAATTTTCTTTTTCAGGGGTGCATACACATTATAGAAAGGAAATTGCTTTCTTAATATTCTATGAGTACATCTTGAATGAAGAAAGAAAATTTAAATATTAGTTTCAATTGTCCTCCAGTGTCAATAGGGGACATCTAGACCAGTGACTGAAAAGTGTGTCAAAAAAAATGTTTTCCAGTCATTCATCACAGACTGGTGGAGATATCTGCTAAAGCAAGGGAGTCCATGCATCACCAACAGCTCTTAAATGCATAGTCACCAGGGATCATGAAGTGACGATTTTTGTGACATATATATATAGTGTATTACATCACCTGTATATCTTTATATGTGAATATCATTCACAACAATCCATTCAATATCCGTTTTGATCATGTCTCCCAGGATTCACTACAGTAATACCACAGCTGAGAACATTCCATTTAATGGCAGGAAGGCAGATGCGAGGAATGTACAGCCACTCAAATTACATCACAATTGACTTCAGTGCTGTTCCAATTTGGGTTCAGGGTTTTTGAATGAACTGCCAACAAATTGAACAAGGACATGTTCTAGCAACGCTAGTTTTAATCACTATTTATTGCTTTTATTACCCACCACCTTAGAACATTTAGGAGCACTGATAGGCATCTTATCCTGATCTTATCCTGAGATATTAGCACCAACCAATAACCTGTAGAAGTCTCTCAAGATCCTGCATCGACTATATATTCAATGTGAGGGATAAGTGTAGAGATTTTGGCAAAATAAATTCTGTTGAGATTTTTTTCAAAAGTGGAAGCTTTTAGTACTGGGCAAATTTTTTTGCCCATTTGATCACTATTTGTGTGATTTTTTTTAAATTGTATTTTACCCTTTTTAGCTGTTTTTCTTCTCACAAGAATAGGTCCAAATTAGTTGGAAAGAGCTTCCCTAATCCCTAGGAACCATTTAAAGTCCACTGAACCAGTAAAAAAGACCAAATACAATCTTACTTTTGCTAAAGTGATGAGATTTCACTGAAATCTCACAAATGTAAGCAGAACGAGAACCTTCATTTTCACTAATCACTATCCTCACCATCCATTACTATGTGTGACCACACTGTTCAGTAAATGACAAAAATACCTGTTGTGAAATCTTACGGAAAATCACCATGCCAGGGAAACTGACTCCTACAAAAGGACAGAAAATGATCAAACCTAAAGGAATCCATCCAAAATGTCAATTTTTTTTTTGTTTTTTTTTGAGGGGGGGGGGGGGGGGTTGACATGACTTCTATCAGTCCCACAAAAGACATAAACTAGAATAACATTTTAAAAAGGTCTAACGTACAAATTTATTAATTTATTGTAATTTATTATTTTCAAGTGGGTTATTTCTAAGATATTATTTGTATTAATTAGTTATACTCAAATGCTATCCATTCCAAAATAGTGATATGCAGCTTTTTTTTCTTTTGTGTAATTAGTGAGAAGGCCTACACTGAATATGCCATAAAATAAAAGGTTCTCAGGAAGGGAAGCATTGTTATGAAAACAATGGCAATCTAATCCTCAGTGAAGTGTTCACATTGAACTGCCATAAATGAATGAATAGAAGATAAATATGCAGAACACATCTTGCAATTTGCATTCGTATGAGAGCTAAGATGGTGCAGGGATGGACTCTTTTCCTCTAGGACATGTTTAATTGGAGAATACATTAAAATCTTCAATTAGTTGTTTGTAGAAAGGAGAAACTCATCCATCTTGCAGATACGTGTGGGTGGTCTCCAGTGCATTGGATTGGTACTCTGCTGTTTAAGAACTCCGTTAAGTGTTAATATATAACAGGCTTTTGTTTTGCTTTTGTCACAGGTAAATGCGTACCTTCGGATTACGGCACATTTTAAAATAAGTGAACATGATGATTTCCTATTTATTTTACAAGCTCAAAGATTCAAGATTTTTTTAATGAATTCTCTAACTGAAAGTGATGTGTTCCAAATATCATGGCATACCCCTTTCATAGCAAGCCAGTAGTCTGTAGAATCAATCAACAGCCAATAACAGGTTAAAATAAACATTTTAGGTTGTGAATTCTTTGCAAATTGGGAATATTTGCAAATACAGTATATAGAACACTTTAGGGGCTTGCTGTATGAATGTGACAAACATCAGCACAGTCAGAATAAAAAAATTGTCACATTTTCTACATGATTAGTTCTTATATTGTCAGTGCCATCCAGTGGTCTTAATGTTTTTTCTGTTTTTTATTTCCTAAATTCGGGAAGAAAACACATTGTGGCCACTGGATGTCACTGATGATATAGGAACTACATCTATTAGACGAAATACAGTAATTTTTCATTCTGACTGTGTGGATGCTTGCAACATTCATACAGTGAATGTTTTTTACATAGACCCCTAAATGTTTAAAGTTTTAGTAGTATTGAAGTTAGTGGAAGGAACCATTGAGTGGGGACTGGGTGATAGACATTCTCAAAAGTGCAGGTTTCTGATCAGGCTTTAGAAAATGATTCCACTTTAAATGAGCCTTGTTTACAGATAGGGACAGCAGGAGGGTTAGGTATTTATACTCTTCATTTGCAGGATGTTTTTTTTTTTTTTT
The DNA here is from genome assembly GCF_042186555.1 of Aquarana catesbeiana. Classification (NCBI taxonomy): domain Eukaryota; kingdom Metazoa; phylum Chordata; class Amphibia; order Anura; family Ranidae; genus Aquarana; species Aquarana catesbeiana. The sequence goes on along the minus strand of NC_133328.1, from coordinate 595,332,883 downwards.
TTTGGAGCAGTTTAGTTTTCCGAACAGGTTAACTTTAATACTGTTTGTTATATAATGTCTTCATTTTTTTTCCTCAAAGGCATTTCGTTTACAATACTTTTATATGTAAATATGTTATGGACATTGACTTATTGAAAGCCTTGTATCTGGTGGCATAAGGTAATACCAAAATGGGACCTTTGAGGCACAAAAAAAACATATTTTATTAGTTTGTAAAAATTGTAATTACTGTTACATAGAAAAGTTTTTAGTCTTAGTATAATACAAAAAAACATAAAAAAGCCAGCATTGACAAATATGTTGTATCTTTGTCCACATATAGTAGTCTGTAAGGCTTGATGCATTTCCTGGACCTAGTCCACTTCCCCAGGAGCCATTGATACAAACTTTGTGTAGCATATAAACTTTCTGGTGTGGTGAGGAGCCTACGCTGCTTACTCAATCAGGGCTGGATAATGCCCAGTTCAAATCAAAAGGTAGCTGCTATTAGAGTTATATAAGTAATTGGTGGCAGGACATATCATTGCAGTATATGCACACTTGGTATTGCACTGAGAAGTGCCAGCAATCCAGAGGGCCCATACATATAGCCCCATATATGGCATCTTGGAATAACATAAGCAAGGGCAAGAAGCTTAATAGTGTCCATAGTAGATAATCATCACTAATTTTCAAGAGTCTTCAGCAGCTTGCCACATCAGAAAAAAAGGTTCCACTTTCAAGAAAATTGGAGGAGAGTGTGACTATTATTGAAAGCCTTGCTGTGCCTTAACCACTTCAGCCCCGGAAGGATTTACCCCCTTACTGACCAGAGCACTTTTTACAATTTGGCACTGCGTCGCTTTAACTGCTAATTGCGCGGTCATGCAATGCTGTAACCAAACGAAATTTGCGTCCTTTTCTTCCCACAAATAGAGCTTTCTTTTGATGGTATTTGATCACCTCTGCCATTTTTATTTTTTGCGCTATACACGGAAAAAGACCGAAAATTTAAAAAAAAAATGATATTTTCTACTTTTTGTTCTAAAAAAAATCCAATAAACTCAATTTTAGTCATACATTTAGGCCAAAATGTATTTGGCCACATGTCTTTGGTAAAAAAAATGTCAATAAGTGTATATTTATTGGTTTGCGCAAAAGTTATAGCGCCTACAAACTAGGGTACATTTTCTGGAATTTACACAGCCTTTAATTTATGACTGCCTATGTCGTTTCTTGAGGTGCTAAAATGGCAGGGCAGTACAAAACCCCCACAAATGACCCCATTTTGGAAAGTAGACACCCCAAGGAAATTGCTGAGAGGCATGTTGAGCCCATTGAATATTCATTTTTTTTGTCCCAAGTGATTGAATAATGACAAAAAAAAAAAAAATTACAAAAAGTTGGCACTAAATGGTATATTGCTCACACAGGCCATGGGCATATGTGGAATTGCACCCCAAAATACATTTAGCTGCTTCTCCTGAGTATGGGGATACCACATGTGTGGGACTTTTTGGGAGCCTAGTCGCATACGGGGCCCCGAAAACCAATCACTGCCTTCAGGATTTCTAAGGGCGTACATTTTTGATTTTACTCCTCACTACCTATCACAGTTTTGAAGGCCATAAAATGCCCAGATAGCACAAACCCCCCCCAAATGACCCCATTTTGGAAAGTAGACACCCCAAGCTATTTGCTGAGAGGCATGTTGAGTCCATGGAATATTTTATATTTTGACACAAGTTGCGGGAAAGTGACAATTTATTTATTTATGTATTTATTTTTTGCACAAAGTTGTCACTAAATGATATATTGCTCACACAGGTCATGGGCATATGTGGAATTGCACCCCAAAATACATTTTGCTGCTTCTCTTGAGTACGGGGATACCACATGTGTGGGACTTTTTAGGAGCCTAGCCGCGTACGGGACCCCGAAAACCAATCACCGCCTTTAGGATTTCTAAGGGTGTACATTTTTGATTTCACTCTTCACTGCCTATCACAGTTTCGGAGGTCATGGAATGCCCAGGTGGCACAAACCCCCCCAAATGACCCCATTTTGGAAAGTAGACACCCCAAGCTATTTGCTGAGAGGCATGGTGAGTATTTTGCAGCTCTCATTTGTTTTTGAAAATGATGAAACACAAAAAAAAAATTTTTCTTTTCTTTTTTTAATTTTCAAAACTTTGTGACAAAAAGTGAGGTCTGCAAAATACTCACTATACCACTCAGCAAATAGCTTTGGGTGTCTACTTTCCAAAATCAGGTCATTTTGGGGGGGTTTTGTGCCACCTGGGCATTCCATGGCCTCCGAGACTGTGATAGGCAGTGAAGAGTGAAATCAAAAATTTACGCCCTTAGAAAGCCTGAAGGCGATGCTTGGTTTTCGGGGTCCCATACGCGGCTAGGCTCCCAAAAAGTCTCACACATGTGGTATCCCCGTACTCAGGAGAAGCAACAGAATGTATTTTGGGGTGTAATTTCACATATTCCCATGGCATGTTTGAGCAATATATCATTTAGTGACAACTTTGTGCAAAAAAAAAAAATTTGTCTCTTTCCCGCAACTTGTGTCACAATATAAAATATTCCATGGACTCGACATGCCTCTCAGCAAATAGCTTGGGGTGTCTACTTTCCAAAATGGGGTCATTTGGGGGGGGGGTTGAACTGTCCTGGCATTTTATGCACAACATTTAGAAGCTTATGTCACACATCACCCACTCTTCTAACCACATGAAAAAATTATTTTTTTTTGCAAGAAAATTACTTTGAACCCCCACACATTATATATTTTTTTAAAGCAAATGCCCTACAGATTAAAATGGTGGGTGTTTAATTTTTTTTTTCACACAGTATTTGCGCAGCGATTTTTCAAACGCATTTTTTTGGGAAAAAACACACTTTTTTACATTATAATGCACTAAAACACACTATATTGCCCAAATGTTTGATGAAATAAAAAAGATGATCTTAGGCCGAGTACATGGATACCAAACATGACATGCTTTACAATTGCGCACAAACGTGCAGTGGCAACAAAATAAATACATTTTTAAAAGCCTTTAAAAGCCTTTACAGGTTACCACTTTAGATTTACAGAGGAGGTCTACTGCTAAAATTACTGCCCTCGATCTGACCGTTGCGGTGATACCTCACATGCATGGTGCAATTGCTGTTTACATTTGACGCCAGACCGACGCTTGCGTTCGCCTTAGCGCGAGAACAGGGGGGACAGGGGTGCTTTTTTTTTTTTTTTTTTTTTTTCTTTATTATTTTTTTGCTTTTTTATCTTATTTTAAAACTGTTCCTTTCATTTTTTTTTTTTTTAATCATTTTTATTGTTATCTCAGGGAATGTAAATATCCCCTATGATAGCAATAGGTAGTGACAGGTACTCTTTTTTGAAAAAATTGGGGTCTATTAGACCCTAGATTTCTCCTCTGCCCTCAAAGCATCTGACCACACCAAGATCGGTGTGATAAAATGCTTCCCCAATTTCCCAATGGCGCTATTTACATACGGCGAAATCTAAGTCATAAAATGCTCGTAGCTTCTGGTTTCTTAGGCCATAGAGATGTTTGGAGCCACTCTGGTCTCTGATCAGCTCTATGGTCAGCTGGCTGAATCACCGGCTGCATTCTCAGGTTCCCTGTTGAGACAGGAGAGCCAGAGAAAAACACGGAAGACAGTGGGGGGGGCATTCTCTCCCACTGCTTGTAAAAGCAGTCTAGAGGCTAATTAGCCACTAGGATTGCTTTTACATGAAAGCCGACCGCTGGCTGAAAAGAATGATACCAAGATGATACCTAAACCTGCAAGCATCATTCTGGTATAACCACTCAAAGTCGTGAATGGTGTACCTGAAGACAAAAAAATGGTTAACAATAAAGCACAGTAAACGGTAAAGTATAAAAAATTGCATACCTGAAAAGCAAACATGATAAAACATAATAACAATAAAACATTGCAGAATAGAATACAGTAAAAAAGAGCAGAACAATAGAGAGAATAGAGAGAGAGAGAATAGAGAGAGAACAATAAAACGACAACTATTATTTTTTATTTTATATTTTTGTTTGTGTTTTTTTTTTTTTTTTACACTTTTTTTGTAACTGTAACTTTTATAACTGTAACCGGTTCCAGGTTCGGGTCTCTCAAAATGCGATGGCATCTTGGGAGACCCTGTGAAAGTGTGTCCTAGTCTGTGCAATGCTGTACCCTACGCTAATACTCAACTAGTGAATGGTAGCGTTCAAAACATTCACCAATGCAAAGACCAGGATTGACAGGAGGGACAATAATAGCGGCTGTCACGCCTATATCCGCGTTTGCTGCAGACACAACATCTTTTTTGGGGGGGTTCGTTGGGTAGGGGTACTCGGGAGGACATAAAAATGCCTCTCATGCAGCCGACTGCATTTGGTTGGGGATATGAATGGGGGAAGTACGGGCACTGCAGAAGTGGTGGGTTCCCAATTAGGATTGGCGAATGCAGCAGGAAGGGCATTATGGGCACGACGGGCCTGTGTTTGTCTTTTTGGTGGCAGCGGGACACTATTTGTGCTTGCCACCTCACCAGCTTGAACTGCACTTATGGGACTCGCCACGTCACCAAGTGTTACTGCAGTGCTGGTTTGACTACGACCGGGGTGTACTAGGCCGCTGGCGCTTGCCAGTTCACCAAAACGCTACCAAAAAAACTGTTAGCGATCGCAGGGATCAGGCCTGACTCTGCGAACGCTGCAGTTATGCGTTTAGTGTTTTGTAAGTGACAGTGATCGATCGATACTGCACTTGGGTGGGCTGGGCTGGGCCGGGCGGAGGGGCAAAACGCAGGTTCTAGCAGGTATCTGGGCTGATCCCACTAACACTGCGTTTTTGGGAACCCTAAACTGCTGGGGACGCCAGTATAGATCTGATCGGATCAGATCAGATATTGATCAGTTCAGATACTATACCACTAAGGGAGGTGTACGGTGCGTGCGTGGGTGTTAGCGCTACTGGCACTAACCTGACGCTGCCTGGGGCTGGTGCTTGTCAGTTCACCAAAACGCTACCAAAAAAACTGTTAGCGATCGCAGGGATCAGGCCTGACTCTGCGAACGCTGCAGTTATGCGTTTAGTGTTTTGTAAGTGACAGTGATCGATCGATACTGCACTTGGGTGGGCTGGGCTGGGCCGGGCGGAGGGGCAAAACGCTGGTGCTAGCAGGTATCTGGGCTGATCCCGCTAACACTGCGTTTTTGGGAACCCTAAACTGCTGGGGACGCTAGTATAGATCTGAACGGATCAGATATTGATCCGATCAGATACTATACCACTAAGGGAGGCGTATGCTGCGTGCGTGGGTGTTAGCGGTACTGGTGCTAATCTGACGCTGCCTGGGGCGATGCATATCACCGCCGGGCGATCAGGGGGCTAAACCTTTATTCGGTAATAAACGGCGGGTGCCCTGACACTATAAAAAATAAACGAACTAACCAGCGTCACCCGTAACGGTTATACGGTGATCAGTGGTGAAAGGGTTAACTAGGGGGCAATCAAGGGGTTAAAACATTTATTAGATAGTATATGGGGGTCCCTGTCGCTATAAAACGCTGACAGCGAACCTAAATATTTACGTCCCTAACTAGCGTCACCAGCGACACTAATACAGCGATCAGAAAAATGATCGCTTAGCGACACTGGTGACGGGGGGGTGATCAAGGGGTTAAAACTTTATTAGGGGGGGTTAGGGGGGGTATCCTAGACCTAAAGGGGGCCTAACACTCACTGGTGTTGGTGCACTCACATTACAGTCTTCTCTCCTCGGCCCGGAAAGGAAAATACCGAGCCGAGGAGAGATGACATCATTTCCTCTGCCTCTGTGTACAATACAGAGGCAGGGAAATGATCCCATTGGCTGGGAGCGATCGCGAGGGGGGGGCCACAAATGGATGGCCTCCCCCTCACCACCGATCGCCGGGGGAGATTTGCCGACCGCCGCAGGCACCGGGGGGGGTCCGATCGGACCCCCCACCCGCGGGCAGGCAAGGACGTACCTGTAAGTCCTTTTGCCTGCCAGGGCCATTCTGCCGACGTATATAGTCGTGCGGCAGTCGGCAAGTGGTTAAATCACTGTTTTGTCTCATGAAGCCTTAGTTTATACGCACTTCAAATGGCTTCTTTATCTGCTTTCCCTAGTAGACACCTCGTTAAGGGCCCATTTAGATCTATGAGTGTACATTGAGGTGCATTTTTTGTTGTTGTTGCACTAGACAGGTGTGTTGTCATGCATCAATGTGGGTTTTCTTGGGGCATTGACGTGTTTTGACACAAAGGGGTTGATTTACTAACATCTGGTGCATCTGTGCATAGAAACCAATCAGCTTCTAACTTCAGCTTGTTCAATTAAGCTTTGACAAAAAAAAAAAAACTGAAAGCTGGTTTCTATGCAGAGCTGCACCAGATTTTGCATTCTCCAGTTTTAGGAAACTAACCCCACAGTGATCTGTATTTTCAGTGCCTTTTTTGAATTTAGAATTTGGAGTGGAAAGGGCTAACAGCCACTGACCAAGGCTTGCTTATTACATGTTTCCAGTGGATTAAAATGAACCAAAACACATGCTATATGCATTTGGATGCAACACCGTTGAGGTTTATAAACATTGCAACACACTAAAACACAGAAAAAAATGAACACATTGTACTTTTTAAAACACATTGCGCAGCGTCATTAAGATGGGACCAGACATTATGTTTATTATGAGAATGTTGAACATATGGCTTATAGCACATTGCAATTTGGAGTGCAACAGTGCAAATGAGCCCTTAAGCTCCCATTTATCACCAGTCTGAAGCTAGTGATAGCATCAACCTGTGTGTCAATCTTTGTGAACAGACCTTTAGGCCGGGTTCACACCATTGCAAATTGGATGCGGGTTCCCCGCATCCAATTCGCAATAGTAAGTGATTTTGACCAGCTCTCTATGGAGCCAGTTCACACATCTCCGTTGTGGCTCTGGTGCAAATTTGCACAGGACCCCCGTGCTTCTTTTGGTCTGTTTCAGGTCCAAATTCAGGCAAATATTCAGGCTGAAATGAGACCTGAAGCAGTAAACCAGGATGCACCCCTGCTGGGAGCCATATGCGGCGATGGTGTAAACCCAGCCTTATGCCGCATACACACAAGGGGAATTTCCATCAGAAAAATCTTGGATGGTTTTTCGGGTGGAATTCCGCTCAAGCTTGCCTTGCATACATGGTCACACAAGTTCTCTGAACTTTCGACCGTCAAGAACACAGTGACGTACAACACGACGAGCCGAGAAAATGAAGTTCAATGCTTCTGAGCGTGCGTCAAATTGTTTCCGAGCATGCGTAATTTTTTGCGCATTCCGAATTGCATACAGACGAATGCGGATTTTCGGATAGGAAATTTTTCCGACCGAAAAATAGAGAACCTGCTCACAATCTTTTGCTGGCTGGAATTCTGCCAGCAAAAGTCTGATGGAGCATACACACAGTCGCATTTTCCGACCAAAACCTCTCATTGGAGTTTTGCTGGCGGCATTTCCAATCGTGTGTACGGGGCATTAGAGAAAGAAATTTTTCAAAGTATAATAATAAAAATACAAATATTTGAAAATAATATATTCAAAAGTTACATACATGACTTGAAAACTAGACTGCATGGCTACTATGTTTTATGATTTTCCTCATTTGTGATCAATTTGGGCCCCTATTTAGACATGGGTTTCTCAAATTCGTTTATAAATCTATTGTGAAATAGCACACTTGAGATTTCTTTTCTTTTACAATGTAAGGTGAAAAGTTATTAAATATGTGTTTAAAAAATTACCTGCATTGTTAAAACTGTGTGAAATATGCAGTAATCATGAAATAAAGGTTCCATTGCTTATCCTAAAAATGCCAATAACTCATAGTAATGAAAACATCCACATGCATTATGTTATGACTTGATAATTTTTGTGGTTGAAAGCTCCCCTCAGTTTTTTGTAAATTGAATTTTATCCAGACATAAGAAAAATGATATCTGATCAGACTTCACACAGATCTGAGGCTTAAGCCAGCCATAGATGGATCAATCCTTGGCCAAAGCATGGACCAGCCGAATTCCGATCTATATATGGGCAGGCTGATTGTACCCTGTCTTCTTCCCCTTGTTTTAACAGAAGCTGTTTCTTGCTTTTAGACTGAGCTGTCTACATAACACGCCCTCTCTTGTTTGACAAGTTCATCTATGGATTATTATACTTGGGCTTTTTAACTTTTTTGTAGACTGAAACCTCTTTAATGTTCCCTAGTAATTTGCGCTAATCATCTCCACTTTCATAGGTACAACCAGACTGCTGGATTTCTTTTAAGGCAGTAATTGTTGTGTTCTGTCCATATAGGAAGATTTCCCCTTTGTTTCTGTTCTGGTGGCAACTCAACATTTTGGATTCATGCTCATTTTTAGTCCAGTGACATTGGTGATAATTAGAGCCAAATAGGCAATCGACCTTATATAATAATTTTCACAAATCTGTTTAGAGGCTAGAAAGTAAAAAAATATATGTTCAAGTGATTCCTTTGAGCAGCTAACTAAAATATCTAAAAATATAGGCTTTCAAAGCTTTAGGTATTATAACTGATTAAATGTCTTTTTACCTCGTTACATCATCTATTTTGCAATATATATTTTTTATTTTTATTTTTTTTTTTACATATATAGTTTTGGTTTCCATTAGACTTTTCCCTAAATACAAACTTACTTTCCCCAACCTTCTTCCACTTTCTCCATCCCTCTGTCACATAGGATTCTTTTTTTTCCCTAACTTTACCAGGATTTTTTGTGCTGCAATGCAGCAATTAAGTCCTCCCTGTGGCACAACTGTACATGCATGGGTTTCCCATACATGTATGAAGAAGCAGCAGGTATGGAAGTTCAAAACCTTGCTGTATCTGGGCATGTGCCAAAACCCTTATGCATGCACAGATGGGCTGCAGGACTCTGCTGTGATATGAAGGTTGACCAGAGCCCTTCAGAACATCTGCACATGCACCAGAGTAGCAAAGATTGTGGAGGTGAAGTGGGGCCAAAGATTACGGGGACTTAAGTTCCTCTGTAAGTGCTAATTCTTTAGTGCAGTAGCTCAACATTCACTCTGATGAAGTCATACTAGGGCAAGACAAATTTGGATTTGTTGGAATTGCACTGTGCACTTAAAGTACTATGCTAAACTATATCCATCTCCACTCCAGAGATGTGGCGACAGCTTCTCCCCAGGCTTTTTCTGGGTTCTGATCTTCAGACATTTTGATTGGCCAGGCAGAGATGATGTCACTCCCACGCATGTGCAGGAGTTCATTCATTTCGACAGATCCTGAAAGTGTGCACAGGCAGGTTAGAAATTTTAAATCAGAAAAGATTCAAATTGGATTAAAGTTCCACTTTAAGACAGAGTTACCCATTTAAAAATTAGCTTTTTAGTGAACGAAGTTACATTTTATCTTGGGCTATAGCACTGATTATTAACCAGAACAAAAGAGAGGTCCTTTTTTACCCAGCACAATACATTGGCTCTATTAACTTGTTTGAACTGTGAATTTCAATAGGTAGGACCAATGAGTCAGAGCAACAATGTCACAATGCACTGTATGAAAAATATTCATTCTTTTGTTATTTATTCTTTATTAATTTGTCACATTTTAATTGTTTTCATGTGACTCATTTTTTTACAGGATTTATGAACACAGTTAGTGTAAATTGCAGCTGTTTATAGAAAATCTCAAGCTGTTTGACAAGGAATGAGATACCTTTTTCCCAGATTCTGACTGATGTCACAAGTGTAGAGAGAGCAGTTATCCACCTAGATTGTATTATGTTTACTAACAGTAATAACCTTGGCAGCCTAATATGAGCACTTCAAATAGAGGTAGAAGGAAGGAAGGTAGAAGGAAGCTTACTGTAATTGTGTATTTGTTTTTTCTTTCTGGAAAAATAGGACTAACAATGATGCCGCGTACACATGACCTGACTTTTTGGCATCAAAGGTCCGACGGAGCGAATCCATCGGACAATTCAGTCGTGTGTGGGCTTCATCGGACCTTTTCTGTCTAAAAATCTGATGGACCTTAGAAATAGAACAAGTTTCAAATCTTTCCGACGGACTCGATTCCTATAGAAAAATCTGTTCGTCTGTATGCTAGTCCGATGGACCAAAAATGACGCAAGGGCAGCTATTGGCTACTGGCTATGAACTTCCTTATTCTAGTCTAGATCAGACTTTGGTGTGATCGTGTGTAGGCAAGTCAGTTGCTTCGGAACTCCGTCGGAACTCCATTGAAAAGTCCCTCATTAAAGTGGTTCTCCTTAGTGGTTTCACCTTAATGAATTCTATTCTTCAAGGTGAAAAACCCTGCAGCTACCCCCCCAGCCCTACCTTTTTTATTACCTGAGCCCTATTCGATCCAGCGATGTGCATGAGAGCAGTGTCTCTTGCCACTGTCTCCCTCCTCATTGGGCAGACTGATAACAGCAGGAGCCATTGGCTGCAATTGGCCCCCTGGCTGCAATCAAATGCTGTGACACGGGAGCAAGGGGCGGGTCTGACCCACTCGCTCTGTGTCAATAGGTGCAGGCTGGGTGGCTCAGGTGTAAGGATGCATGGGTGCCCCCAAGGAAAGCAGCTTTCTTTGGGGGCACCCACTGAAGAGGAGGGGTCTGGAGTGCTGGCAGGGGAACCCCAGAAGAAGAGAATTAGGGCTGCTCTGTGCAAAAGCATTGCACAGAGCAGGTAAGTATAGACTTGTTTGTTATTTTAATAAAATAAAAAAACAAAGGTTTAATAACACTTTAAAGAACAATCTAAAATAAAGCTGGACTCAGGCCACAAAACCTTTTTATTGAAATATTTGGAAAAGGAATATATATATATGTATAACCTTCAACCTGCGCACCCTAGATCGACTAAACAATTAATATAAAGTGAAGTGTGACAAAATAAGTGATAAATAGAGCAGCTCATAATAAGGCTCAAACAGCCTGACTTATAAATGGAAAATGACAATAGTAATCTCAACAAAATATAAACATCTCATAAAAACACGTCACTTCCGCCATCTGGAACGCAGATGGAATGCAATCGGCACAAATACATTTTTTACTTACTGCATTATGAGGAGCCTTTCTTTTTTGTCTTGCCACGTGTGATTTACCATACCTCTTGCCTGGTGGATATGCAACTTTATGGGCCAGTTTCCTTCCCTGGAGAACAACTTCTCTGCTTAACATGCTGGTTATGACTACCTGTAATGGGTGTCATGTACGTCTGGTGGTGGTGCATGGACATTGCACATAAATTCAAAATACTCACCATTGTCTATGTTCAATGTATGGTTTTTATGAGATGTTTACATTTTGTTGAAAGCGTTTTTTTTAAATATATCCCTCAATGGTCCCAAAGCACATGAATCCACTCTGTGTACAACAATTACCTTTGAAAACCCGAATATTACCTTGTACATGTAGTAGTGACATCATCAATATTCTGCACATAGCCTGTACAAAGAGCATAGCTGTGGGTGGAACTAAACAGTCCCCACCCACTACAGGCTGTCCACAGAAAACTTCAGGAGGGGGGGCAGATACAAGACCAGTTACTCTGCACAAGGAGAAAGCACAGCAATGATTGGTCTGTACTTAAAGTGAATGTAAACCCTCACATATACCCAGTGAAGTGAACAGCCTCAGATGATACATAGGGATGAAACAAATCTCCCTACATAGGTTTTACATGTATATCTGCTGTCTTCACCTTTATATACTGTTTAGAGAGTGCACATCGTGTTAGAATTTTCTCCTTCTGTTCCACCACTGGGTGTGGATTCTTGGCATACAGCTGATTGGGGGAAAGACACACACCACCTCTCCACATAGGCAGAGGAAGGAAGAAATGTGCAGAGCTGTGCTGTGAATAGACCAGCTGTCTGCTAATCTATTTCTATGCACAATCCCTGACACAAATTTCAGGCTGGTTTTATCTCGGTTGTCGGAGAACTTGTCTGAAGTTATCATGCTGATAACAGAAGAACGGAGCAACAGAATGACATGAGACTTAGAGCTTTGGAGAAAGATAAGTAAACACTAGGCTTGTGCAATTCGTTTCATAACGAATCGAAATTTGGCCAAATTTTGCATCTTTCGGACATTTGGATGCATCCGAATAAAAAAATAACGAATTTCAATGAATACGAAAGAAATTATAGCGGATATAATGAATAATTCAACATGATTCGGTACTTTGTTAAAGGTCTAATGAAACAAAAGGTCAACTCAAAGTAAATCTTACAGTCCAATCAGCTGATTCATTTTGTGCTGGAGGTTGGATTACTGGCAAAGTGCGTTCCTGAGAACTGAGTGAGAAGGGTGTTGTACTGTATTTGAGCAGAGGAGAAGAGATATTGTCATTGTGTGTGTTAAAAGATTCAATAAACAAACGACTTTCCAAACTACGAATCATTATCACAAATATATATACATACATAAATATCGAATTTCAATGAATACAAACGAAATGATAGCGCATATAACGAATGGATTCGACATGATTCGAGATTCAGTATAACAAATATCGACACTCTACGAATAATAACGAATTATCCGAAAACGTATTAACGTAACATAGTGAATATAACAGAACAAAATTATGTATTTTACGAATGACAACGAACTGAAACTAAACTAAATTTTCCATTGTACACAAGTCTATAAAGTACAACCTGCTTTAAAGCTGGATTCGAACGGCAAAATTATTTATTAAAATATATCCCTCAATAGTCACAAAGGATATAAACCCATTTTGTGTACAGCATATGCCTTTGCAAATATAGAGAAGATTTTGTAACAGTAGTAGTGATATCATCAATATCCCGCACATAGCCTGTGTGTAATGTAGGTCCCAGCACTTCCTCCCACTCCATAGGGATGTAGGACCAGTCACCCTATATAAGGATAGAAAGCATCAGTGACTGGTCTGTATTGATGGATTACTGCTGAGATCTACCATAAATACATAAAGCGTACCATGATTCATGTAGTAATATACAAGGAGAATGTATCAATTAGCGGTTTACATCATCACTGATTTCGTATTTATTCTTTAAAAATATCTTTTTTAAGAAGTGACAGATGATTAACTAGGCTGGGAATTTCAATTGTTTTCCATTTACTTTAGCGAACATTCTATTCTAGATACCACAGGATTCCATAATTCATTCATTTTCTTCAATATCCAGCAAGATTACACTTCATAAAGTTATGATTAATAGGATTTGCCATATACTTATCCCAAGATAACTAGATTATTAGCCATTTCAGTGCACAATTACGATATAAAGAATAAGGGGTAAATAATATCAATGGTATGTAATACATTACATGACCTGTCATATTAGCTCTAATTAATTATGTTTCAATAATGTTAGATTGAAATAATTTCCTTCTCTACATGCATCAGACAACTAGGTCAAATTGGTCCCACTGAGCCTTTTTTATACTTGTGCATCAGAATATTGCATTTGTTTTTTGTTTTTTTTTTTAATAGATTTAACAAGTTAATTGTTAAATCCTATGTGAACCCAAAAAGATATGGCAGCTTAAGGCCCCATGTACACGGGACGCTGCTAAACGTACGTTCAGAGGCAGTTGGACGCTTTTTTCAAATGTCCCTGAACTCATTCAATGTTATCCTACGTGACCATATATAAAGTCTCGTTTATTGCCATTTTTAGGCAGTTGCGTTTAACAGCGTTTCTTTGAAAGCAAAAAAATGGGTGCAGACGGCGAAGATTTCCACGTTCCAGACGCCAAATGCGGCTAAACGCGGTACAGGCGTTTAGATGCGTTTTCGTTTATAAGTGTTTTTAAAGGTACCCTATATTTTTGACCTGAACAGACAAAAATATGATGGAACACGATAAAAAAAAAACATTAAAAAATAGTTTAAAATGTTTTAATTAAAAAAAAAATATAAATTAAAACAATATTTTTTAGGCACAATTCAAAAATGTAATATATAATAATTTTTGCAACGAATATTTGCATAAAAAATGCAAAATAAATAAATAAAAAATAAGAAATTACATATACAGCTTTAAACAAATCTAAAAAATGTATTAATCAATTAATATTTAATTATTAAAAATATAAAAAAAATTGCAAATAAAAATTTGATGTGTTGTAAAAAAAGAAATTAATGTATAAATTTGCATAAAATAGACAAAATATTTTTTTTTAAAAGTAATTAAAAAACAAAAATAATACCATATACAGCTGAAAAAATTCCAATAAATATATTAATCAATTAGTATTTAATTATTAAAAATATTTTTAAAATTTTCCAAAAAAATGTTATATATATTATAAAAAATTGAATTAACATTTAAATTTGCATAAAATAGACAAAATATATACATATTTTTTAAAATTAAAGGAAAAATGAAAATAATACATCTGTGCATCTATATAGATATATCTATATATATCTATATAGATCTATATATATATGCACATAGCTGATTGTCACCAACAGACGTTCCTCTGGTGACACACTCTTCCTCATGTTGGTGTCCATGCGTGTCAGACTGGGTTGTACTTTTTCTAGTAGAAGGTCAAATGTGGCAATGGACATGCGTGTGAAATTAAACAATTTGTTGGGGTAGGTACGCAGCTGTACGTACATGTTGGAAAAATATCCTACCGACATTCGCTGCACAATCAATGGATGGGTCCATTAGCGACAAACTCTTACTCTGGACCTCACACGCAATTTTCTACGTCGTTCTAGCTTCATCAAGAGCAACGTCAGCAGTATTTCCTCACATATGCTCATTATGGGATCTATTGCAAAAAAAAGCACAGAAATAGAGGCAAATACAAGTATACAGCTGCTCTTTCTTCTGCTGCTACTCACTCTGGTCAAAATGGCTGAAATAGTTAAATAACAATGTTTTTTGAGGGTCTTATTGAGGTTATCTTAATAAACGCTTCTGGACGCAAACACGGTAAAACGCGGCTAAACGCGGCATGCAAACGCGGTACAATGGGCGTTTCTAAACGCCGGTTTCAAGTTCGTTCAGAGGAGTTTGCCCCAGCGTTCCGTGTACATGGAGCCTAACAGTTCTCAGAATTGGTGGCTGCATTTGTTTTCTTTTTTTCAGGCTTTTTCCAGTCACACTTCCTGTCCTAGGGTGACATCACTCACTCACTGTACTGTATCTATGGCAGAAGCCACTTTTGCCGCCCAGGCTGGACATTTAAAAATGTCTTCCTCTCTTCATCTCCATTATATGGGAGTGGGAAAAAGGAGGATAACCTTGCTTGTGCTTACAGTTCGGCTCACAGGAAGTGATATGCATTAGCAGGCATTGTCTGTACTTGCTAAAAAATGTATTTGCATGAAAAATGAAAATGAATACAGCCACCGAAAAAAAAGGACTGGCGTTGGGGGGGGGGGGGGTGATATGGTTTTGGGATGATTCAAACTCATTAACTTTATCGTGCACTTTATTTCTACTATTACATTGTAATAAATAATGAAATAATTCAAGTCATCATAATACAGAATCAGTGGGAGCCCTGAGCTTGTTTTCCTGCAATTAGATGGTCCCATCTGAGGGTGATGGGACACCTTGACACGCAAAGTGTGTTGCTGTCACTGCAGTAAACCCTGCTTCACAAGGATAGGATGTTGTAAATGGAAGCAGGCTTTTCTATGCTTTAGCAGTAATTTCAGAATATTCTGTCTTGACATAACTCCAGAACATCCGGAGATTTGAAGTTGTCTCAAAGATACTTTTAGGCCACTGTCATTTGCAATCTCAAGCAGTTGATCCTCTTTTTTTCCAAAAACATTTTATAAAACATTCAAAAATTGCAAACAGACATTTTCAATTACAAAATCTCAGCACATAGAGATGCAATGGCAGGGAAAAGAAATGTTGTTGACACAGCAATAGTTCTTGCCAGAAAACAGGAAAAAACTAAGTACAAACTCTCATAAGAGGGGAATAACAAAACAAGAGGCTATCTTTATAAATGACCCATAGCACTGGAGATACCTCCTGAAACAAACATTGAAGTTGCCAACCTATGGGTGTAAAGAACATGGCAGTGATTTCTGCAGGTGTTGGCAAGTAGGCTTTAGGTACTATGGCAGTAATAGGGGACCATCTTGGCCCTTTTTTAACCCTTCTATCTTTGGCTTCCAGTAGAAGGCTGAGGGTATTTAAAGGGTAAGTTTGCCTTTGTACACTCTTTTTTCTAAATTCCAGCTCCCCTATACACCAATATAGCATTCATGTCCTTTTTTCGCAAAAATATCAACACTTTCTATTAAATCTAGAGTCACCTACTTTTCTTGTATTAATCCATGAATCCAGATGTTTCCATTAGTAATGTCTTTCTTAATCACATACTTTAGGTCATGACAGAAAGGAGTTGACCAGCTGACCTCATTAGCACATGCCCTGGATCATCCACCCTCCCATTCCCAGGTGCAAGTTTTTTAGATGAAGTGCAATCAATCAGTGCTCACCCTTCTCACTAAATACACAATACACAATCGGATTGCATAGTGTATGGCCATCTTTATACAAGTGCATAGAAGGGAGTGGACAGAAACACTCAGCTGTCAAGCCCTGTTCACATCTCTGCATAGCGGGAATTCACATTCCCACACGTCTTTTTTTTATGGGGGGGCATTTGAGCATTTTCACTCATCACACATAGGGCAGCCCATCCATGTGAATGGGGTGCTCTACAAACAGCAATAGCCCCAAAGTAGCTTCAGGACTATTTTTTTTTAGAGCCGAGCTTGATGCGTTTTTTTCTGCGATTTTTGGTGCAGCGCATTTCTGAAATGCAAAGAAACGCACAGATGTGAATGGAGCCTCGTTGTTCTTGTGTTATCGCACCAATTTCACTTTCAGGTCTAGTATAGTGAGAGCACACATTTTGGAGCTCGTTTTTCCTGTGACACACATAGGGCAGCCTGTTGGTTACATGTGGTGAATGGGAGATTTTGATGTTTTGTGGATTGTGTGTTTTTACTGTGTGTTTTGCAGCATTTGCCCCTCGTTTTTTCACATGGCAAAATGTGTGCTTGCTTCTGTGTTTGATGTGCCGTTAACAATTATTGGCGTGGGAATGGCCGTTCTGGGGCGCCGTCATTTGACGTCCTCCCAGAACGAGAGCCACTCCTCCGTCATTGGATGGTGAGCAGGAGGCAAGTGATTAAAGGCAGCATTTTAATGTGGTTAAAAATTTTAATCACAACCTGCAAAACATTGTTCAGTTCAGGTGACATTTTTCAGCTAGCCATCATTGCTCTATGGAGGATACAGTGCATAGACTCACATTCAGAAGTGACCCGAGCAGTGAAATCCGAAAGCTGTCCAGTCGTCTGTGCGAAAACTGACACATAGTTACATAGTTACATAGTTACATAGTAGGTGAGGTTGAAAAAAGACACAAGTCCATCAAGTCCAACCTATGTGTGTGATTATGTGTCAGTATTACATTACATATCCCTGTATGTTGCGGTCATTCAGGTGATTATCTAATAGTTAACACAAAATCACCAGTTCAGTTGTCCTGATACATAATCATTCAAAGACTTGAAAGTTCTGCAGCTGTGGTGTTGGTTGGCAACAAAAGTGCACATAACATATACATCTTCCTGAAAAGTATATTACACAAAAACAAGCATTGTTGCCTTGTTGTCAACAGTAGACTCACAACCTTGATGCTCCACATGTAGAGTTTATAGTATGGTTCCTGATGATCTCACAGGAGGCAGAGCTCAGGCAGTAATGGAGGCAGCTGTAAATACTGATCAAGCTTTCCTTGCTGGCCGCTTCTCACCTCCTGTGGTGCGACCCTGCCCACTCACTGTGCGGCCTAACAGGCCATGGACCGGTACAGGTCTGTGGCCCAGGGGTTGGGGACCTCTGCCATAGACCCAAATGTGCAATTAGCCCCTACAGTGTAGGTGTAGCACCATTACAAGGGATATTTTTTTTTTTTATTTCCAAGTCAGGCTGTAAATAAAAGGTGTATGCATTCAAGCCTGGTTAATGAATGAAGTCCACTTTAAAAAGATGTAAACCCTAAATGAATGAACATTTACTTTGCTAAAGCACTGTGAATTATTAGCTTGATTGGCTTGATTAACTTGATTATTAGTCTATGTGCACTCCAGCAATGGCTGCATTGTATTTCTCATGGTGGGTTTCCTGATGGCAAAAAAGTGGACCATACCAGTATAATGAGGCTTAAAACAACCACTTGCAGTCTCCATTGGAAGCCTATTTGATAGAGTAACAATACAGCGGGAACAGAGCTTTGTCACCCTATACAGGAAGTGTCTGGCCAATGATTTTCAAGGAAGGATTGCAATTTTTTAAGAAAAAGGGTAGATTTTAAAATATTGAAAATTATGTCTTCACGTACTTTAACATCTTCAAGATTATATGAGAGTGTAGTGATTGGGTTTACATACTGTATACTTTCATTTAAAATGCAGTATATGTATATAGAAAACTTGTGCTAGTTCTAGAAGTGCAAAAAATAAAGAAGAAAACTGGAAACATTTACATCAAATGGAAGTAGGAACTGCAGCTTGAAAAATAATTACAACAGCTAGAAAGATTTGGGGAACTATTTACTACTGGATTGAAAGAACATTCCATTAGTAAACCATTTTTCTTTCAAATTATTCAGTAAGCTGAAAAGCTTTTTCAAAACATAAATCATTTTTCTGACTTGGCATGCTTTTAGAAAATTATTTGCCTAGGATTTTTTTTTTTTCACTCTGTAAGACTACGATTGAAAAAAGTTGATTTTATTATAGCATATGTAATGCAATAGCAGCTCATGTCAGGAGGTTGGGGGACGTCTTGAAACAACTACTGATCTGTAAAGGTGGAGGATATAGATGTACAACAGGCATCATATAACTGATTAATTAGCTGTAAATCATTCACACCTCTATTGCTCTCACTCGATATTTGTCAAAAGTAGCAACAGATGTCACTGATGTACAATCACGTTTGACCTGTCAAATCTAAGGCAAGCCATACATGGGTCGAATCTTGAAAGAATTTTCTTTTGAAAATCTTATCTAAGAATTCGTATTTCGCACCATTAGTGGGCTGCAGCAACAGCCGATTTCCGTGTGGCCATCGAATTTGAGTAATCAGACATGTTGGAAATTTTTTTAAAAACTAACGATTTTCTAATCAATGATGGGAGAATCGTGCGAGACTTGTAATCGAAAAAAAAATGCGCATTTGCAAGAAAAGAACATTCCCGGAAAGAAAAGAAGATTCCCAACCACAAAAATGATTTTCTGTAACAACAGGAGGTGAAATTGAAGGCTTGGTTGGACGAATTTTGAAATCAATGGTGGCACCATCAGATCACAAAACGCAAAATTTTTCTGATTTTCAAAGAAAATTCTTTCGAAATTCGACCATGTATGGCCAGTCTTAGTCATAAAATACCCCAGATGTGATAAGACAAAAATAGTTATATTTCAATCTCAGACATCTTTACCTTAGAGATTCTAGAACAGACTTGAACACAATGTTCATTGCCCGGAAGACAGTATTGGGTTAATTCTTAGAATTTGAAGGAATTTGTTTATATAGCATTAGGAGCCTGTGGACTGACTTTCCAAAAATGTGGATTTTTTAAAAGTATTAATTCACACAACTCTCTCTGTAATGTTTAGTTTTAAGGGGGACTAGATACAAAAGGTAATAGATTGTACAATCCTATTACAACATTTGTAGCCAGATTTAGTGTTATGGGCGAAACCTCTACTTTCCACCACTACAGTTCTTGGAGGCCCATCTGTATTTTCAAAATATACAGTAAAAAACCTGTGTTAATGAATAAACCATAATGTGGTTTTCATGATTTGGTATTGTTTGCAAATTGAATTTTCACCAGTCACTAAGCTAAGGGAAAATCCCCTTGCAAAGTTAACAGCTTATTTGACTTTAGTAAATCAATCCCTCGGTTGTTACTTGTTAATTGTTTATGCAGCATTAGAACTCTGCAGTCTAAATTTCCAAAAATGTATTTATTTCTTTTTAAAGACTAATTTACGCAACCAAAGGCAATTAGGTTCTTAAGGTTGAAAGGAAATTTTAACTTTGCAAGGGAATTTTCCCTTAGCTTAGTAAATTATGTTAAGCTCTGCTGACATCTCTCATCCAGTCATGTGCAAGTACAACTACTGTTTTTTTTTTTTTTACTTTCTTTGCATGTGATTAACTATTGTTACATTTTCACCACAGCATAATGGAAAATAAACAGACTATTTGTCTTTAGTAAATCAACCCTTTAATTCTTAAAGGAGTGCAGCTTTACGTTTCAGATTAGCTCTATGTACTGTCTTCTCTCACTTTAAGGGCTCATGTACACTGCAGCATAAAAAAAGCTGCTTTTACAGGCATTTGAGCTTTTATTTCAGCTTGTGCATGTTTTTATTGAGCTTCTTCAAGCTCCTTTGAGCATAAGTGTTTTTTTTTCCACAAACCCTCCTAGATAGTATTTTCTTAAAGTATTTTCCTTGAGGTTTTTTTTTTAACTCTTTGGAGCTCTTTTGAGCTCATTGGGGCACTAGCTCCTCTCAAAAACTTGAGTTTTGTGGGTGTTTTTTTCTGCCTAGAAGGAGCATGTGCATGAAAATGCCTGAAAACTGAACGTTTGACACTTTTTGGGGACCCATGTAGTAAAGTGATCAGTGCTAAAAAATATGCATGGTCACTGTACTAATGACACTGGCAACTGTGTGCCTAGGTTGTGTTTACTCACTGTGGGGGAGGTGCTTTGATTAGGGGAAGGTGCTTTGCTAGGGGAAAGCAAAGATCTGTGTTCCTGCTTTGCAGAAACACAGGATAAATGCCTTCCCTTCTGACAGAACAACAATCTGCGAGTCCGCGGTACCAACAGTGGGAGCAGTTTCCCGGCAGCACGCACCCCAGCCCCGGAAGTGTCAGATCACCTACTAGGTACGTGATCTGTCGCAGAGCAGCCGCCTTGCCACAGTAAATCTGCAGTGGGCGGTCATTAAGTGGTTAAGAAAACTGTGAGTATTTTTGAAAACATAAGGTTTAATGGTGTACCTACAGGGGTTTGCAAAGATAACATTCACTAGCAAACCTTTGACTCTGGAGCCCAGAGTTGACATTGGGGTTGATTTAATAAAGTCAAAGAGGTTGTCCACTTTGCCAGGGAATATGCCCCAGAGCTTAGTGAATGTGGTGACATTTCATTTTGCAATGCCCAATCACATGCAAGGAAAATAGAAAAAACAACATTTTTGTTTGCACATGAAAGGATATTGGAAGTAAGCAGAGTTTCATTCATTCAAGCAAGGTATACAGTTTCTTCCCACCCAAACAGCCTGTTGAATAAAAAAACAAGCAAAAAAAAAACTGACAGATCCCTGC
This sequence comes from Aquarana catesbeiana, assembly GCF_042186555.1. NCBI lineage: Eukaryota > Metazoa > Chordata > Amphibia > Anura > Ranidae > Aquarana > Aquarana catesbeiana. The sequence goes on along the minus strand of NC_133328.1, from coordinate 595,311,389 downwards.
ATCCACACAGGGGATTTGGATACAGGGATTTCCTCTGCTGCACTATTGTATTTTGACAGCATGGATATTCTCCCTCTATCAGAATACACAGATCAGCACTGCAGCCATTGGCTGCCAGTGTATATAGAATGCTAGTTTTCCAGCAGGACTGTTGGACTAAAGCCAGTCTATCGACCAGTTTCTGTTGAACAGACAACTGTACACAAATTCAGCCGGTTCCTGCTGAACCAGCCAATTTTTGATTCATGTGTACCCAGCTTTAGCTCAAGGCAAATTCACCTGCAAAGATGCAACTTCCCTTGCAAAGTAAACAGCCAACTCCATTGATTTCAGAATGCTTCTTTCTTTTCCTCTTTGTTACACCAATGGAAACCTCACTATGGTATATTTATTAACTTAAAAAGGCTTTCCTGGTTAGAGGCTTGCTAACTGCTACCACAAGGTTAGGAGCACAGTGTCAAAAATGATACCTTAGTTTAATAATGTGGAGTGTGTCGGTGTGATAGTCAGGTGTCAATGTTCACAAACATTTGGCTATATAATGTAAAAGGATAATTAATTTAAGTAGGCCCTTGAAAACGATATGGTTGTTAGCACTAAGTGGGTGTGCCATACATTGAAAACGGTCATCCTGCTTAGATGGTGATGTTTTACATTCTTATAATTATTTTCATGCCATTCATATAAAAGGTCTTTAAATGTTGCTGTCAAATTAATTGTTTTTATTTTATTTTCTCATTTTAGGATTTATATATACTTGTGGTGGAACGTTAAAAGGATTGAATGGAACTATAGAGAGCCCAGGCTTCCCATATGGCTATCCAAATGGTGCAAATTGCACATGGGTAATAGTAGGAGAAGAACAAAATAGGATCCAGATTGCCTTTCAGTCATTTGCTCTTGAAGAAGAATATGATTATCTATCATTATATGATGGGCACCCTCACCCTACGAACTTTAGGACAAGGCAAGTTTATCTATTTCATTTTTCAGTTAATTAAAGTGTTTTATGCCTGTGATTTCAGACCTTTGCTCCTGTCAGAGGAGATGGCTTTCTATAAGACAGGATCAGGATATGTGTCATGGACTCCCACACTGAGAAGAAGCAGCAATCATCATAACAATTATACATCTTCATACTGTGATTTGTCTAGTTAAAAAAGAAACTGGCATGAAAAATACCAAGTGATCTTGCTGAGGCAAACCTAAATTCATTATAGGATGTGAATATAAGCCTATTTTTTTTGTTTTCCTTCATTTAGGTATTATTCACATCTGTATTCATTTACAGTATCTTTTTTTGTTCCTCATTTATTTCTTTTTTTTTTCATTGTGTGTATGAACAGAGAAGAGCTGCAAAAGAAGTCTGCACTATTCAAATTTCCAAAACAATAATCTCCTGTGCTGCAGTGTTTTGCTATACACGGGTGGTGTGATCCATTCTTTGGTTTAAGGCAAAGTCTATAATCTTGCAGCCCTCCTCAGAACAATGGGTATTCGTACAACTAAAAAGAAAAAAGAAAAAAAGGAGGGCGCACTGACCTAGTGCATTACCGATATAAAAGTTTTATTAAGAATATAAAAGCAATGGTACTACTCACAAACGAGCGTAAATAAAGGCTTTTCTTATCAGTCGAACTGCACCCCTTGGCACCTGCAGACAGGACCTGATGACGGGAGGTATCAGATGGTACCCCAGACAGCTGAATCCATGTGTCCACTGTGGTCACCTGGGGCATGGACATATGGATGCATATATTGGGGCACACAGGAGAGAGGAGCCACAGACTGCCTAGGCTCTGAAGAAAAAGGTACGCCCCTGAAACGCATCAGCCCTTCAGCTGTCTGGGGTACCATCTGATACCTCCCATCATCAGGTCCTGTCTGCAGGTGCCAAGGGATGCAATTCGACTGATAAGAAGCCTTTGTTTATGCTTTTATATCGGTAATGCACTAGGTCGGTGCACCCTCGTTATTTTCTTTTGAATTTAATTTCATTTCAATTTCATTTAATAGTTTATTAAATATATAATATCACAATCCAACCCATATAGTCAATTTAAAGTGGTTGTAAACCTCAGACATAAAATATGAGAAAAGTATATCCCTCTATAGTGTGTGCTTTACATCCAGAGCACTAAGTGCCATTTCTGTATGCTGCCTTGTTCCTCTGCTGTAAGCATGAGTCACTTCTTACAAATTTTCCTGACAACAAGAGAAAAAGGGTGACAGGGGAAGGAGCTCCAGCTGAATGACAGCCTTAGCTCTGTTCCTGTGTGTTGTGTGCCCCTTCCCTCCAATCAGCTCTTAGAGCCTTCCTCACTGATGTAACTTCAGCTCCCCACCCCCTGCTTTTCAGTGCTAAGAGATCCTATGTAAATTCTGCACCTTGAATGGCTGTAGGTGAGGGACAGTTGTAAATAAACAAGTACCACTTATGTAGGAGCATTTGTTTTATCTCTGTGTATCACCTGAGGCCAGTCACTTCACTCGGTATAAGTAAGGGTTTACAACGACTTTGAACAAGAACAGTCCTTTGAAACTGTACAAGCAACATCAATATATAAATTAGAAGCAAAATGTTGCAAAAGGATAATGAAAGCATATCCACCATAGGATCAATACAATCCCCTGGCTGGATTTGATAGTACATTTAGAAAATTAAAGTAAGCAAAAATTGTATTAGTATAGTATATTATCCTCATATAGTCAATATACTAAACATAGGGATAGTATTGCTCCTATCTATATAAAGTCAGATATTCAAAAAATAACAATTGGCAATAATAAATAAAATATAGACATACATTCAATTCAAGAAGGATGGCAAAGAAGAGGAGTGAACCCCGTGTTTTTTGCAGCTGCACTGTTTGTCCCTCAGGAGCTGTTGCTCTTGACTGTCTTTACCTTCATTTCCTTTCTGTTTGCTACTAGAGTAAGACACTTTTTATAACAACTTTGAAATTGGGAGTAAAAATTTCTATCCTTTTAAATTATTATTTTTTTTCTTTATTAACCAACAGGCGAAACTTTGTGATACTTTAAAATACCCACTTCACCTCCAGGGGACACATAGGATGCACATTAGAACAATGTTTAACCCACATTTGACCAATTCAGATCATCCATCTCTGTTTTGTCTCAATAATATCAGTATCTGATCTTTATGACACACAACATAATAAAGAATTAAGAATGGTCATACATGGTCAAGGTTCAGTGAATTGATAATAAGGAATAAGCAAATTGATTCCAAAAGCTGGTGAAATGTTCCTATTAATCGTAATATATGCGTGCATATTTGTCCTTTTTGCAGTCAGTCATACAATCAGTTAATCACATTGTGTGGACTAAAATAATTTGAACTTTGCCATCTTCTGACTGTATAACCATGAGTAACTAATATCATGCCATTTGTTTATGTAAATCACTAAATTCTAGGGTGATTGTTTAATATTTCTGATCATAGGTGGAGATTTTATAAATATTGTCATTTCCCTTTATTCTAATTGATTGTTTGAACTTTCTACAATCTTCGAAGATAACTTTTCTGTAAAGTTGAAAAATCATTTTGATTGATGTGCCATGTCCGTTGGCCATTAGGGAATGTTTTGTGTTTAAAATCTTGCAGTCATCATTTGGGTTTCTGAATTCTACTTTAAACTTAAATCCTTGCAAAAATCGTACTTATGGCTAACTTCTGTCCTGGGTCAGATGACCTACATGACATCCTGCCAAAATATTGAGCCATGGTAATGAGCACGTATAAATATCATTATAGGTAAGAGATCTTTCAACTTTTTGGAAAAACCCTGTGGACCCTTGCTGATCCTTTCTTCTACTAAATCACTTATTACCTATCACTTTAGCTGGCTGGGCATGTCATATGATAAGTTATTGTGGGTCCCAGTGTTGTAGATGGCAGCTAAATGACATTCTGTCTGTAATTATTGAGGGCCCCCGGGCACTGAACAGGCTAGTGAATTGACCCCTCTCTCTCCCCCTAGCCTGCCACAGTGGATGGAGCTGGGATGGGATTGGGGTGGTGGCTGGGGTCGGAGTGGTGGATGGAGTCAGAATGGGATCAGGGTGATGGATGGAGTCGGAATGGGATCAGGGGAATCATGGAGTCGGGATGGGATCGGGGGGATGGATGGAGCTGGAATGGGATCAGAGTGGTAGATAGAGCCGGGATAGGGTCGGGGGTTGTGGATGGAGCTGGGACAGGATAGGGGGAAATGGATGGAGCTGGGATGGGATCGGGGGGAGGATGGAGCTGGGATGGGATCTTTGATTTGCTTTGGGAGGGGAGAGGAATTGTGCTGGGGGTGGGGGGTCAGACTTCAAATATGCCCCCCTCCTTCTAGCACAAGTCCTCTTTAACCCAAAACAAAGCACCCCTAGCATATATCCTCTAATCCCCACCCCTCCCTAAAATCACTCCTGGCAGCACAAATGTTACCTGCCCAGGCCCCTCAGAACCCCCCTCTCCTTCCCAATCACCATGTAAGACTTCTGTTGTTATTACAGACCTTGTAGGGCAGGTGTCCCTCTTCCGCCTCCTCCCCTGCTCCTCCTTCCGGCCTGTTGTACTGTAGTGATCTGGTATATTAATATTATATTGGGTGATTATAATGATGATGATGTAAGTACTCTTCCGCAGCAACCCAATTCTTCCAGAGAGATGCACTTTATTGACTTCCAACACAGAACAAAGTCCAAAGTCCACAGATGACAAAGAAATCCGACAGAGGAGATATAATTCAGAACCCCATGTCTTAGGTCCGAGTGTGCATACACAGATAAGCCTCACTTCCCCCATACAGACAAGCCTAACTTACACACACAAGCCTCACTTACTAAACCTATAGACTGAATGCCGTGTTATATTCACTAAATATTGAATGGCTGAGCAATCTGATTGGACTTTGATTAGCTTTAGTCTTTCAAACAGACAACAACCCCCAGCCGTGAACAGCTGTAGTCATAAACCACCCCAATTTGCACTCCCGCATATCAACATCAACAAGATTAGATTAACATACCACCTGAATACCCTTTGAGATGTTCAAATAGACTTGCATATGATTAACACATCAAAGAGTCTTCAGCTTGTTCCCTTGCTATGTTAAAATTCAGTTGGACAATGCAACTGAATTTCTGGTCAGCACTCCAATACAATATTATACATAAATTGGCCAACATATTACAACATATACCCCCACTTGGGTCGGTTCTAACTACTAGAACTGACCCATAAATCAAACAACAAAAAATATCATCATGATTTAAGGTACTGGATGCTTTACAATGGCTCATATAAAATATGAAGTTGAAACTGGTTACATCTCTCTTCGCCAGCCTCTAAAATATCCCCATGAAACAGTTATTAGATAATATAACTTTTAGACCATGACTGGAAAAGGATTGGGTAAACATCAGTGGCCCATATAGCTGTTAGGCCTTATTATATCACATCAAGATCTTGAATATTGCGCAAAGACGAGCTGATGTCACAGTCCATTCTTCGGTCTGACTTCATCACATCTCTCACCATCTCACTGAAAGAAAACTTGGTATGCTCTGGGAACTCCAATCCACAAGTCCAGGATTCTCTCATCTCCAGGCTCAAGCTTTTCATTTTTAAAGATGCTTTTACGCAAACACTCTACTTTCATCTTTATAGTAAGAAGAACTATCAATGTACCAGCACTCACTTTCAAGGTCAAAAAGGTTTGGATATGGCAGTAAAAACTGTGCTTTAAACTATTTTCTTGCATTTGACATTCATGAGTCCATCTTGCAAGCATTTTACAATTCACATCTGCTTCTTTCCATTTCCTATTTGAACAATGATGACTGGGATGTGTACCTGTCAAGTATCAGAATTTGTTGATTGCCAGCCACAATTTGCTTTTTTTGTAATTTGCTGTAGGCCGACCCCTCATTGTCTTCAATAAAGCAGTTACTTGGATCATTCAGTCCACAATTATACTTGAATGGTATACCAACATATAGATATACCCCCACACGATGGTTCAGATAGAGTCAGCTTCACAAACAGTGTTTATCAGATCTTCTGTCCAGACAAAGCGGCAGTGGAAATTCTTGCCAGTATCTTCACCATGAAAGGTAGAAAGGTCTTTTTCATCCATATATGTCATAGCCTTTAGCATATTATAAACAACTGAATCAACAAAGTTCAAATCATGACTAGAGTGATGAATTTCACTCACCCCTCTTATAAATTTAGGAAAACCACCCAACATACTAAAATGTATTCTATGCCAAGCCATTGTGCAGCATCTCACCTTAGTTGTCAAATATATTGATCAATACACATTATGTAATATGTACAGATGTTATGAAAATCATTTTAGGTTTAAAATGCTTCTCTTTGGTTTTAAGGTAAAGTTCAAGAAATAAAACATAAAGAAAATAAAAAAACGAAAAGCAAAATATATCAGGAAAAGGGAGAAAAATTAAAAAAAATTAGGGTGTTGAAGAAAAAAGAAAAAAAAAAGGTCCATTGCTTGATGAATTTCGAGAGAGTCCATGAATGCTTTATAATTCCTTGTATAGTGATATATTGTCTATTCAGCATTTCTCCCATAATTCTCCCACACTAGCCAGCAATTTCAGACTGTGCTTCTGCTATTCACCGTCATTTAAATGTCAATATCTGAAAGACAAAAAAACTCTCCAACAAAACTCATTAGCGAGGTCCTTAAACATTGTTTGAAGTTAAAACAATACACTATTTACACGTTTACAGTTTGGAGCTAATTCACCCCCACTGCTAGACAAGTGTCATCTGCATTCAAAAACAGATCTGGAGAATGTACATCTTGTACATTCATGACACCCTGTACCCCCTTCAACTGCTGTAATAATTTATCACGCTCCTCTCTCATCTTGTCATATTCAATTTTCAGGTGGTCATATTTCTGTTTTAAATGAGAAAACGGTATCCAAGTCTTGGACCTTTTCTTATTATTATTTTGGTCAGCTCTGTTTTTCATATTAATATCACCTATGTTTGACCCGGAGTGTCCTCTCTGGGTGTTATCATAGGATATTATCTTCTGATCTTTATGCTCAGTATTTGTCCTAAACAATGTGGCTAAATCAACTTTGACAGCCTGCTCATTTGACTTTCTCCATAAATGGTCTGCTCTCAACAATATGTCTTTTAAATCATGAGGATTTGGGGTAACTAATAAGATATTTTGTTTGATATCTTCATGCAATGCATCTAGAAACATACTCATATGTATCGAGCCCCCACGCTCAAATGCAAGATTATTACCGACCAATAATTCCATAATAGTTGCTATCCTGTGTGACAATTCATAGGGAGATTCATTTTGCATTTGTTGGATCCTCCCATGAATAGTAACATCAGAACGTACTCCATACAAAACACATAATAATTCCAGTAATATGTCCCTTGTCCTCAGAGGCTGAATACAGATTTGTTTAATTCTCATCCAAAGACCACTTCCTACAGAATGTTGCAAAACTCTTTCTAAGTCAGATGGGTTGAGATTGTACATATCTCTGACCTGCTGCACGTCACAAAACCATTTTAAAAATCTGTTTAAATCATGGTATGGAACCATTCCTATTTCTTTAAGAATTGCGTCTAATAATTTTGGTTTCAATGGCTTCATTACAAGCTGAACTTCACCTGTATTATTATTATTGTTATAAACTGTGGTAGTCACAGTGGGGGCAGCTGGTAATGAATTATCAGATTTAATATGAGTTTCTGTTTGCTGCAGATTGCTGAATCCAAGATTTGATGCATATCTGCATTCCTGAGATCTCTTCTCTAATTCCATAATTCTTAATTTTAATCTCTCATTTTCCTCTGATAATTCATCACAATGTTTAGATTTCTCAAGTAAAGCTTCTCCAATCGTAACCGCATGCAATTTTAAATTTACTGTCTCTGTGTCTGATTGGTTTTGTAACCTCTCACAAACATTGTTGCTATTATCAACTGCCTTCTGTAACTGGGTAATTTCCTCAACCTTATAATTCAAAGAACTTTCCATTGTTAGACAGCAAGATAACAAGCCCTGTATAATACAACCTTTTCTTTTACTTTCTGAAATTTTGCTATCAAAAACATTTTTCTCTAAAAATTCCTTCATCATCGTCCACGTCTGCTTACATTTTTCTGGAATTTCATAAGGACCGCCATGGCGCTTAATACATTTTAATACCCATCTGTTAACTTTATCAGAACTGACACTAGCTTCACACTGAGTAAGCATTTTGACTATATTACTAATAATTAAAAAAAAAGAAAATATTTTACTCACCGCATTAGTTACTCCTTTGGCTTCCACTTCAGGTCTTCTGGTACACGACACAGTCCTTTTTTTGTTGTTGTTTCCGGTCTCCAGAGAATACTTCTGGGGTTCCCAACTTGTTTAAATTTGTAGATCAGACTCTCTTATGTCACAACCAGACATTCCAGACATTAGAGTCACAGCACAGCTCTTGGTTCTTCATCAGACTTCTGTCCACCTCACAGGATTGTTGTCACCACCGACTTCCGTTACTAAGTCCGAAAATGCTCTTCTGGTCACATGAACGGCACCAGTGTAGTGATCGGGTATATTAATATTATATTGGGTGTATAGATAATTAATTAGTGGTTATTATAATGATGATGATGTAAGTACTCTTCCGCAGCAACCCAATTCTTCCAGAGAGATGCACTTTATTGACTTCCAACACAGAACAAAGTCCAAAGTCCACAGATGACAAAGAAATCCGACAGAGGAGATATATTTCAGAGACCCATATTATTCAGTCTTCCCAGCCATGCACAGATAAGCCTCCCCTACACAGACAAGCTCACTCATACACATACAAGCCTCACTCACTAAACCTATAGACTGAATGCCGTGTTATATTCACTAAATATTGAATGGCTGAGCAATCTGATTGGACTTTGATTAGCTTTAGTCTTTCAAACAGACAACAACCCCCAGCCGTGAACAGCTGTAGTCATAAACCACCCCAATTTGCACTCCCGCATATCAACATCAACAAGATTAGATTAACATACCACCTGAATACCCTTTGAGATGTTCAAATAGACTTGCATATGATTAACACATCAAAGAGTCTTCAGCTTGTTCCCTTGCTATGTTAAAATTCAGTTGGACAATGCAACTGAATTTCTGGTCAGCACTCCAATACAATATTATACATAAATTGGCCAACATATTACAACATGTACGTGTACATCAGAGCCGAGGAGGAGGTGGCTATAATCTGGTTCCTGCAGGCTGCGATTGTGAGAGGGATGGTCAGACCCCGGCACCCTGTCTGTCAGTGGCTCTGCCTCACTCACCCCCCCCCAACTCTCCCCGCACATCGCGTGGAGTTGAGGGGATAGCAGAGATCCGGGAAGGGAAAGGGGGAGTCGAGACGTTCAGTGTCAGTCCAGGCCTAGTGTCACCCTCTGGTGGATGTCACTTGGGTGTGGGTCGCATTCCCAGCCCCCCCATAGCGACGTCACTGCCCACCACAGGTATATACTTATTTTAGTAATTTCTGTAAAGATCAAATGTCAAGGAAGTTTCAGTGGAATCTTACTATTGTAGTGATGCAGTAGTCGGATGATTTTTAATTAATTATTACTATAACGCGAGTTATTCCAGCAGCAACCCAGTTCTTCCAGAGAGATGCATTTATTGAGACTTCAGAAAAGCCATCGGAGGTAAAGACAATATATGATAGCATACTTGAATATTTAGACATCTTCAGAGAAACCAGTTTCTCCTGTCACATTTTAGCCAAAAATAACCTTCCCTAATATATATCTTTTCCCCCATGGGTGACAAGGACAAGCAATTTGATTGGTCAGCTTTTTTAGGCCTGATCTGCTTTTGTCCTTCTGGGAAACAGATAAAGCCTCTTACCTGTAGACAGCTGCAGTCAGAAAAACCTCCTGAAATTTCCTAGTTTGCATTCTTTTACTACTAATTAGGTTGGCCCTCTAGGGCTGAGGTGGTCTTTTATTAAAATTAATATAGCACAGAGTCACTACTGTCCCTTTGATATGTAGAGTATACCTGGTTTGGTTAGTCACTTCTTTAGTTAACAACAAGTTCCCTTTGAAATACCTAATTAGATAAACAATCTATTCCCAAATATCAATGTGGCCTTGCATAACATTAACATCCTTTTGATGTGTTAAATGGACTTGCATGTCCCAGAATGTCTGTATGTGAATCCATCACAATACATATACACAATATATGTATTCATATAATATAATATATACAATACATACATGTGTACACACATAAAATGTACTACAACTATGTATTAAAATTTTGCACATTCAAGTAAGAGCAATAATGGAAAGCTTTGAACCAAGTCCTAAGTATATTAGTGACTTTTACTATCACTTTTACTAGCAGTGCCCCCGTCTTCCGACACAGGTCCGCCATTACAATCTCCAATGGCTGCTGTGAAAATCTGCCCTCTCCTGCCCATATGTCCCACACACTTGAATACACGCTCATGTAGTACAAGTGCAGTATGTGCCATTCAAGTCTAAGCACTTTCCAAGTCTATCTGACTCTAGCTTTTTACAACAGACAATGCAGAAAACCATAGCTGTTGGAGAAGGTAAGTACAAACTGGTGAAGGAGAGGCGGAGCGGTCTGAGCTAGTATTAATAAAGGACATTGAAAGAGGATCTGGGAACATTTTTTTGTAAAAGTGACCATGCACTTTAATTTCTCTGTTAAATAATATGTCAATGGTGACTTTTTCCCCATCTTCTCACTTGAATTATAGTGTGTGTGGTGGGATTGGCAAATCCACTTTTTGCTGATGAAAGACATATAGCAAAGAGAGACCATTCTGTTATACTGAATGAAGTAACGTATTTATCGGCGTATAACACGCACCAGCGTATAACACGCACCCCAATTTAGGAGGGAATTTTAAGGAAAAAAAAACTTTTAGGAGGGAAGTTGAAGGGAAAAAAACTTACATTTAAATGCCCATCATTGCAGTCTTCTCAGTGCAGCCTTGCCCCAGTGCAGCCTTGCCAGTGCAGCCATGTCAGTGCAGCCATGTCAGTGCAGCCATGTCAGTGCAGCCTTGTCAGTGCAGCCTTGTCAGTGCAGCCTTCCCCAGTGCAGCCTTGCCAGTGCAGCCATGTCAGTGCAGCCATGTCAGTGCAGCCTTGTCAGTGCAGCCTTCCCCAGTGTCCATTGCAGCCTTCCCCCAGTGCAGCCTTGCCCCAGTGCAGCTTTGCCCCAGTCCAGCCTTGCCCCAGTCCAGCCTTGCCCCAGTCCAGCCTTGCCCCAGTGCAGCCTTGCAGCTCGCTGAGCTTCAAAATCGCCGACCGCGATTTGAAAATGGCGCCGCCGGCGCCGAAATACACAGAGCCATTCCTCGGCTCTTCTCGACGGCTCTCGTTCACTTTCGGCTCCACTCGGGATGGGCGTGACGGTGAGCGGAGCTATCCAAACCTAGCCGAGTACACTCGGCTAGGTTCGGGCGGCGCTCGAGTGAAGCCGAAAGTGGCCGAGAAGAGCCAAGGACCGGCACTGTGTATTTCGGTGCCGGCGGCGACATTTTCAAATCGCGGTCGGCGATTTTTTAGATCTGACAGCGGGGGATCGCAGGGGATCGGCGTATAACACGCACCCGTGATTTTCCCCTGATTTTAAGGGGGAAAAAGTGTGTGTTATACGCCGATAAATACGGTAATCTAGTGCAAAGTTCTATTTTTTTTGCTGAACTTTAGAATTGCCGTGTGGTGGTATATTGTATTTTGTGGGCAAATGAATATTAAACAAAGTCAAGCAATACACAGAATATAAAGTTCTAACTTGTCCTTACATAGTATTTCTTGTCATTTAATGAACATATCTTTGATGTGAAAGGAGTAAAGGTTTTATCATATATGCCGTGCTTTGAGGGTAATTAAACATTTCAAATAGCATTTGGTTGACAGCTAAAATAAATGACTGCTTATGTTGCAGAGGTATATAGCACAGTCACAATGACATTTGAATGTGGTTTATGGAGGTGTTACTTTTTCAGAGATGTGTGAGTGCTATAAAATATTTTTTTTTTATTTCAAGTAAATGATTGTGCTTTTGCTAGTTAAAAAATAAGCAGTGAAGAACCTACAAACTTGCTTTATAAAAAGGATGCTTGCATAGGAGGAATATAGGGGATGATTTGTCATTGGAGGGAAATAAAAGGAGATGATTGGCCATACTGAGTTCCTCATGGTGGGCATTACAAACTACAGCAAATCATATAGAACCTGTCTCATTTCTAGCCAGCAAAATATAGTCCCTTCCTCCTCCACTTGGCATAGTTATATGGTTAGTCAGATTGAAAAAAGACACAAGTCCATCTAATTCAATCAATAAAAGGGGAAAAAATTATACAATCCCATATACACAATTCTATACCTACATTTGATCCAGAGGAAGGCAAAAAACCCCAGCAAAGCATGATCCAATTTGCTTCAGTAGGGGAAAAAATTATTTCCTGATCCCTGAAAGGCAATTCGATATTCCCTGGATCAACTTTACCTGTAAATGTTAGTATCCAGTTATATTATGTACATTTAGGAAGGAATCCAGGCCTTTTTTAAAGAAATCTACTGAGCTGGCCAGAACCACCTCTTGAGGGAGTCTATTCCACACTTTACTGTCCCTGGCCCACCCCTTTTATTCATCAGATCTCAATTCATTCAATCAAACAGGCATAGCATCAGATGTGGGTGGTACTTGCAGCCTGTCCAGGATTGCCCACTTCTTCAGATGGACATCTACCTATCAAGGCATTTTAATAATTCCATAACTCCACCCAAGAACCAGCCCACTGTTGGCATCAGGGCTGAGGGCACTTGAGAGGAGTACTAACACAGGGTGTTGTAATGTTTTCAGAAAGCTATGTATAGCACCCTGCCGGCTCCTCTCACAAGCCTACATTTACCTGCATTGCAAAGAGAATCACTGATATCCAAAAATTACATCACTTGTTCCTAATTAGGGTATCTAATGAAAAAGAAAAGTTTTTATTTTAAAAATTAATTCTGATTGGGGAAGGAGAGGGTGTTGGAAAATGAGAGGGAGGAACCAGGGAAGGCAGATAACACTTCAGCTTTAAATTATCAGAATTACCTTTTTATAATGGATGTTCCAATGTTTTGGTAGCTAAAATCTTTAATAAAAACTTTGAACGTAAATGATCAGAAGTACTTCTGTCATGTCCGGACATGCATTCCTTGCATTAAATATTTTTTTTTAAGTTTATATAAACCTAAAAATAATGTTTCTGCCCTTTCTCAATTATTACTTTTGTTACCTTTGTTTCAAATGTGTAGTGTATGCTACATTCAAACATATTGACTAGTATTATATAGTTTAGAAGATTTAATATTATGCACTAGTTTTATCTTTAATCCTTAATCATAATTACATTTGAATATTTTGTCTATGGTAACAGATCATTTATTGACATGTTTTGTGAGTTTTGCTAAAGCCAGCAAGTGAAAATTATTAACAGATTGACTATCAATACTTACTCTTTTAATATTTGTATTATATGTTTAATTATTTTGACCAAGGTGGCCCACTTCCTGCACATTACCAAACTTGTCCAAAGATAGCCCAGCCCCATCACTGCCAAAAAAAAATTAAAAGAGTGGCACTATGCTGCTCCTTGATACAGAACAATTGATTATTTAGGGCTTGTCTACACACATTTTGTATTATTACTGCATAAACTTCAATAGGAATGCAAATGCAGCATGAAGCAGCCTAATGCAGCTTGATAAGGAGGTCAAAATAAAATTTGAAGGAGGTCAGTGCAGGTCAGAAAGGGGTTACAAGTACCTGTGAAGGATTTCAGCATCATCTCAGAACAGATATCAAATTGAAACTGAATGTACAGGAAAATATTCTGCATTTCCTTAATGAGGTTGATATAATCATAGAAAATATAATTTAACATTAATGAATATATGAAAAAAGATGTCCTACTATTTAAAAAAATAATAATATTGGGCTAGGGTATTCCATATTTTATTTAGCAGTGTCCAGCTATGGATTTTTCTGAGAAATTGAAAATATTCTTAGAAAATTATTTACATGACAAATTTGCACTGATCGTTCCTTTAATATTTTTAATCTAAAATCATTATTACTTTTAGTATTTTTTTTAACTAAATGTTACTAAATTTTAGCTATGCAAACTACATAGACAACTTACATAATGCTTATTATTATGTTTTTTTTTCAAGTTGAACTTCAAGCAGATTTTTAAAAAAACACAAAAATATATGTTGAATTATTAAAAATAGTAATTTAATGTATTTAAATTGATTTAATTGTATCCTCTTGTAATCTCTTGTATGGCAAAGCTCATATCTGTAGTGAGAAGGAGCTAATAAGGTGTCCTGTAATTACTTGCATTGAGAAGTAACATTCTGACCAAAAAAGAGAGCAGGGGATGACCACATCAGTCTGTTGCTGTTCCTTTTAAAACCTGGGGGCTGAAAGGTGACCTAATTGTATTGTGTAACAGCAGCAGAATTCTTTTTTTGGGAACCTGGCACACATTTGTGCTAGCTTTAAGATGATGGATGACAACTTTTCCAGGGTTAAAGAATGTTTCAGCGAATACAAGCAATAAAATGTCAAGCTCTCCCCTGACAATACTCTTGTACTAAGAGCACACGCATCCTGTTATTTTACTTATATTTATTTGGTGTACTTCAGAAGAGGGATGAGATACACAGGAATGAGATGACAATACATGAAGAGATGAACATAGGCCTATAATAGGGAGGTGTAACACTGAGTGCTCAAACAATAAATTTAAATTCTGACCTAAAACAGACAGATACATCTAAAAATATATAGCATTCCCTTCTTTAAAGTGTAGATATTAACACATCACTTCTATAAAATGTAAAACAAAGAGTTTAGTCCTGATTTAAAACTAGTGGGTGTAGCCATTGCCTCTTACCCTCTGTCAGCTTGTTAGTTCTTGTACAGCAAGATAAATACAGAAATGTAGAAAATGTCTACCAATCATAAAATCATAGCAAAATGGTACAATTCCTTCCCGTGTCCTTAAAGTGGTTGTAAACCCCATTTATGAAATTTGATCTAAGCACATGTATCTGTAGTGTTTACTTATCTCTCTCCAAAGTGCCATTTCTCTCTGGTGCTTTGTTCCTCTGTTATCAGCATGAGTCACTTCTGACAAGTTCTCTGACACATGAGATAACATGAGCTCAAAATTTGTGTCGGTAGAGGGAGCTTAGAGGGAGACAAGCAGGGAGCTTGCCTATTCAGAATACAGCTCTGCATGTTCCTTTGTTTCCCTGCCTATGTGGAGGGGGGGTGTCCCTTTCCTCCAATCAGCTCTCACACAGTGTAAGTGCAGTCTTCCCACCCACCCCTATGTATTACTGAAAGATAAAGAAAGATTTTTAACACAATCTGCACTTTTGAAAGAGTAAAACATATGTAGGAGGATTTGTTTTGTCTCTGTTTATCATCATTATATATCATGAGGCTGTTCACTTCACTGGGTGTATGTGAAGATTTACAACCACTTTAAGCAAAAATAATCCAGACCAAAATCACAAGTCAAGATCTAAATCAAGAGGTGTCCTCCCCAGTAATTCTTTTTAAGGGGCTGCATCATTAAACCCACTTATTCTAAACCCAGGCTGTGATGAACCTGTCCCCTGGCCTATGACTGGACAAAGAAAAACAATGAAAGTAAAAGCAGCACAGTGTTGAGCGTGCACAATGATTCATTACCAACAGACTCATCACAACTGCACGCCATGCTTTACAGTATTGGTATAAGTACTACCATCACTAAATTAATAACTTCATGCTGCAGAAGCCACAGGAAGTTCAGATTGGTGAACAAATCAAATTGTTCGGGTGGTTTGCAAACACTGAACTTGCAAAGTTTAGGTTGAATCTTGCATTAGGCCACACCTCATTCCTAACAGTAATGTACATGGCAATAACATCTTCTGACATATTGATGCCTTGTGACTGTGTTCAAAGTCCAATACACAATTTGTAGGAATGTTACTATTCATCAATGAACAAACCTTTGCTAGCTTTTTTTTTTTTAATTACTTTAGGGAGAACTAGGTAAAAAAAACAAAGAATAATGTAGTTATAGATTCAAGAAACACATAGGGGTTGATTTATTAAAACTGTAGAGTGCAAAATCTGGTGCAGCTCTGCAAAGAAACCAATCTGCTTCCAGGTTTTATTGTCAAAGCTTAATTGCACAAGGTGAAGCTAGAAGCTGATTGGTTAGCATGCACAGCTGCCCCAGATTTTGCACCCTGCAGTTTTAGTAAATCAACCCCAAAATTTTATTTTTTAATGCAGTCTAGTGTAAGCACGAGAATTTGACTTGGTATCAACCTCTGGATATCCCTGAAAAGAATACAGAGAGATAGAAGGGCAGCACTAGTGGCCAGTCAGGTGCCCTGCATGCATAATGGCTGACATAGTAGCATGCTGACAGCAGGAGAGTACAGAGGAATGATCTCTTCAGTCTGTTGGGCAGGGAGATAACCAAACTGTGCTGCTGTATTACAATAAAGAAAAGTTGGATAGAAAAGTAGTTACAGGTAAACATAGCAAATAAAGGGAATGCTTTACTGGTAATATTTCAGAAGAAGAAAGGTGGAATGATTAAGTTTTAAAGCATATGTATTTACCAAGAGCTCTAAAGTTCCAAGTAATCATCCAAGAAAACAACTACTACTGCCAAGTCCAATAACATGTACACAGAATTAACTAATTTCTCTCACTCTTGAAACTCCAATTATCAGGAGTGTGAATCACTCATTGCATTTAATTGCTCCCATTATATGACCCTTGTTCTTTCCCGATGGGAATATGGGAGTCCTGATACCCAGTGAAATTAACTTTGCTAGGCGTAATCAGAGAGCATAATGTGACATTTCTCGCCTCTATACAACAGTGAAATGGAACATTTTAGTGGCTAGAGTAATGAATCTATTCTGGTATATTGGCATGCACAATACTGCAGGAAAGGGTAAAGCTAAGGAAATATTTTAATTAGAGATGGGTGAATAATCCAAAAAACTGCTTTCCTAATGATTTGCCAAATTTGCAGAAGTACCATTGTTGGCTTCCTTTTTCTTCCTTAAATAAAAATAAGCAGTAATAAATTGTAAGAAACGTAGTCCAGTGCAACAAGTATATAGGTTTGTATCTTCATGGTTCTAAGTTATGGTGAACCCAGTCCATACACCCTTTAGCTCCTGGTGAGTGGTTCTAAGAGGAGCAAAGATATGTATTTCTTCTATTAAAAGACCATTCACTTCTCCTACGAACTGAGGAGACTTCATGTATGAAGCTGTTTATGCAACACATTGGTGAATTAATAAAGACATATTTTTAAAGTTGTGAAGAACAAAAAAAAAAACTCTATAGCCAAAATTTTTGGGCACCTGACCACCACACTTATATGAACTTGTTGGACATCTCATTCCAAAGCCATAGGGAATGTTAACAGCCTTCTTGCATCTGGGATGGCTTTCCACAAGGTTTGTCAGGTATGGTCAGGTATGAGGGTTAAGCAACACCTGGTTTATAGTCAGTGGGTGAGATTTACTAAAACTGTAGCACTCAGAATCTGGTGCAGCTCTGGATGGTAACCAATCAGCTTCTAAGTTCAGTTTTCTCAATTAAGCTTTGACAAAAATACTTGGAAGCTGATTTTGTTCTCTCCAGTCTTAGTAAATAATAGGCGTGTGCACACTGAAATATTTTGTTTCGGAATTTCGGTTTTCGTCCGAAAAATACATTTATTTAGTTACTCCCGAAATATGTTTTTTTTTTAATTTAGTTTCATTAAAAAATGCATTAATAAAAAAATCTGAATTAATTAAGGTTGAATCTGTCAATTGAAGGCTAATGGTGTCTGTCGGATGTTCTAAGAAGATTCGACAAAGCAGCTAAACTGTACTACGCTGCGATCGTACATTTCTGGTCGAATGCTCCGCCCACAAGCTATAGTAGAATTCTAATAGTGTTTGTCTAGTAATAATTATAATGAATAATTATTATTACTAGTCAAACAACATTAGAATTGTTCTATAGCCTATGGGCGAAGCATTTGACCGCAAATGTCTCCTCACGGCGATCGTGTGTTTTTAGCTGCTTCATCGAATCTTCATGTTTCTATAATGTCAAATCTTTTCTCTCTATGTCGAATAATCTTGGACTAATAGAGTTAGGTTAGGCACAGTCGACCACAGGTTCGATAGACACAGATCGCTGTTGTCACTGTCATGTCGAATCTTCTATCAATGTATATCGAACTGTTGTCGCAATGGTACAAAAATATAATGGATACGAAAATAAAGCATTTTTTTATTTCAGATTTTGGATTCTGCGCGTTTGTTATCATTTGGTTAAAATGAACATGAAAATCCCAGAAATTTGGACGATAACGGATGTACATGTCTAGTAATTAACCCCCATTGTTCTAATTCATCCCAAAGATGTTCAAAGGAATGTAGTCAGGACTCTGTGCAGGCCACTTGAGTTTCTCTTTACCAAGCTCATCAAATCATATCTTTATGGAACCGGCTTTGTACTTGCGGCATAGTCATGATAAAATATAAAAGAGTCATCTAAAACCTGTTGCCATAAATTTGAGAGCACAAGAGTATTCAAAAGGTTATATGCTGTAGCATTAAGTGTACCCTTCACTGGAAGCATTCCAGCCAGTCACATAGCCAGAGCCCGCTGACCCGGAAGGAAGATGGGCGAAGATGGATGCGGCCTCCAGCGGGACAATAAGGGCTTCGTTTGCAGGTAAGTTTAACATAATGTGCTAGTATGCTATTCATACTAGCACATTATGTTTCTACTTTTGCAGGTCAAAAAAAAAGGAAAAAAAAAAAAAAAACGGCACTTTACTTCCTCTTTAAACCACAGTTGCACAATGAGAACTAGATATAGGAGTCTCCCTAGTCCCTAAAAAGTATAATAAGTAATGAATAAGGAAATATTCAGATTTTTGCATAAGCCCAACTGTGACTGATTCTCTTTGTTTGTGACAAATATAGTGATCAATTGCTTTCCGAGTGACAAAGGTTGAGTCTCAAAAAAGAAAATCTGTGCTGTTAGTCATAAAGGTGTATTGGATGAGAAGTCACAGAAAAAAGTTAATCTATCACTAATGCATATTAGCAGGTTCCTTTTTGCAAGGGAAATGAGTGAAACCATTATTGTTTGTATTCAGTGATTTAACAACTTGTCAGTTAGAATCATTATTCTACATTTGAAATAGGACAGAGTTTGTGAAATTGTTTGAAATTAACCTTGCCAGGTTCTCTTTTTAAACTATGCAGGCTTTCTTGATCATCCGAAAAGACACCTTGGGGGTTATTTACGAAAGGCAAATCCACTTTGCACTACAAGTGCAAACTGCAAGTGCAAAGTGCACTTTAAATTGCACTGAAAGTGCACTTGGAAGTGCAGTTGCTGTAAATCTGAGGGGTAGATCTGAAATGAGGGAAAGCTCTGCTGATTTTATTATCCAATAATGTGCAAGATAAAATGCTGTTTTTTATTTTCTTTGCATGTCCCCCTCGGATCTACAGTGACTGCACTTACAAGTCCACTTTCAGTGCAATTTCAAGTGCACTTTGCACTTGTAGTGCAAAGTGGATTTGCCTTTAGTAAATAACCCCCTTGTGCTTAAATGGACTCGGATATTAACATCCCTGAGCTCGTATGATAAACAAAGACTTTTGCTATGTCAATGGACACTGTGGCAATATCATTTATACCTTGTGATGCTGTTTCACCTTTCAATAAAGTAATAGGAGGTAGCCTCTGTGTGTTTACTTATTTTTTTGTTTTGTTTTTTGATGACTTTTTCTATGTAGAGAAGCTGTGCACTGGCATGCAAAAATGGATAATTCTTCTAAGATTGCTTAGTGTCCAACCCTTGAAGCCTTCACAAACATCATGTACATACAGATGAGAGAATATTTTTACACTGTATGTAATACACTTGTGAATTCCAAACTCACTGAACCTTGATAGGTTTTCACACTGACAAAAAATAATGTGATTTAAAGGCAGGTTGAAGGGCATTTCATTTGAACTTATTCACACGTTTAATAAAAAATGTGTTTATCATTTTTTTACCGCAAATGAAAAATAGGGTCAACTCAAAAAAACATAGAGTGTGCTACATTTTCTTTGGTATTATTTTGAAATGTTGCTTTTCAATCCTCTAAAGGCATGGACCATCAGAATTTTTCATCCCTATTTTATATTAGCGTAAAAATCAGTTCACTTCTTCAATTATCCAAAAAAAAAAATCTAGCTGCTCACAGCCATGCAAAATGTGTTTCTTTGAGGTCTCTATAGAGGAGAGCATAAAAGGAGATGAAACACTAATTCACTGGAAATACAGGTGCCCCACCTATTTATTATTATTATACAGGATTTATACAGCACCAACAGTTTACGTAGCGATTGACAACTTTAATACAATAGGAATCAGAGGGCCCTGCTCCTTAGAGCTTAGAATCTAAGAGGGAAGGTCAAGAGATACAAGAGGTAATAACTGTGGGTGATGTGCTGATTGAGAAGATAAATGTACAGTTGTTAGGTGGGGGCCAGATTGGCTTCTCTGAAGAGATGAGTTTTCAGGGATCTGAAAGGGGATAAAGTAGGAGAAAATCGGGCGGATTTGGGTAGAGCATTCCAGAGGATGGGAGAGGCTCTGGAGAAGTCCTGAAGGTGAGCATGGGATGAGGTGACAAGTGAGTTTGAGAGCAGGAGGTCTTGGGAGGAGTGAAGAGAACCATTAGGTTCGTATTTTGAGACTAGGTTAGAGATGTAGTTGGGGACAGAGTTGTGGATGGCTTTGTAAGTTATACTTAGTATCTTGAATTTAATTTGGTGACTGAGTGGCAGCCAATGGAGGGATTGGCAGAGGGGTATAGCAGACACTGAGCGGTTTCTGAGGTGGATGAGCCTGGCAGCAGTGTTCATGATAGACTGAAGTGGGGATAGCCTATTTAGAGGTAAGCCAATGAGGAGGGAGTTGTAGTAGTTGAGGCGGGAGATGACCAGGAGTGGATTAGAAGTTTTGTGGTGACATTGGTTAGAAGGGGCGTATCTATTTATGTATTTTGCATCCGCAGTTGCATTGTATTGCATTACATTCTAAATGTTGGGGTGTGTATTGACATCTAGAGGTGGTTCTGAGCCATTACAGCTTGTTTATTGTGTGCATTTGGTATTTTGCTTGCTTCCACTTGTGTTTTATGCTAGTTGGTAGAGTCACAGTTAGACCCTTCCTGCTTCTCTCATATTTTTCAGGTTCTTTTCATCTCAGACACTAGGCTTACAAAGTCAATGTATTCTTACACTTTAAAAGAAGAGAAAAAAACATTCTTGGTAATGTGTTTCATGGAGTAAAACTGCATTGGATTCAACTTCTGTATCTTATTGAAGAGTCAAGCTTTCTATAGATGCTGCTGAATCAGCAGGTGGCAATATTTTTAGGACAGATTGAAACGTTAGAAGACTCGTCAGTGCATAACTCAGAAGCTAAAACAGAACAGTAAGAAGACAGATTTCTAGCTTTTCTCACCCGGCTTCCTGCAAAGTTCTTCTATAAAAGAAAGCACAAGGTCCTACCTGTACTCTAAGTGAGCACATGGCTGCAATATAGAATCTGATATCTGCTTGCAATAACACTGCCTATGGCCTATGTTTACTAACATCTAGTGGTAGCTATGTGCAAGTTTGTATAGTCCTAGTTAGGCCTTTACTGCTTCTCCCATATTTCTCATATAGTTTTTATTCACACTGGAAAACAATTGTTTTTAAAAAAAATGTTGCTTCCTGAAAAATGTTTGATGGTTAAGATATACCCTTCCCTTAAACACAAATATAATATCAGAATTACTGTATTAAGTAGAAATCTTGCAAAATATTAAATTAACTTTCAGTGAATATAACGTATTTAATTACATAATGGTTCAGACAAGCTGCATGAGTTCAACGGCTAAAAGAGTGTTTTTGGTGTTTTTCATTTGCACAACTGATCCCAGTTGTCCTAATACTGTTTTTCTATTGTGGCAATGTCCTAATGACATTTTTTACCATGTTCTTCACTGACTGCATCTAGATTTTTCGAAAGAAATCCAGGTGTGAATGCAGAATATTATTATTTGAACATATTGCATTTCCTGAACTTGTATGCTGCAATAAGTTTGTTAACCAACTGAATATTACTTGGTGCTCTTTATGCAGCGTACACACGAGCGGACTTTTCAACCGGACTGGTCTGACAGACCAAGTCCGGCGGACAATCCGATCGTGTGTGGGCTTCATCGGACCTTCAGCTGACTTTTTCTGTCGAAAGTCTGACAGACTTTAGATTTGGAACATGCTTCAAATCTTTACGTCGTAACTCCACCGAACCCAGAAATCTGCTCGTCTGTATGCTAGTCCGACGGACAAAAACCGACGCTAGGGCTGCTATTGGCTATCAACTTCCTTATTTTAGTCTGGTGTACGTCATCACATACGAATCCGTCGGACTTTGGTGTGATCGTGTGTAGGCAAGTCCGTTCACTAAAAAGTCAGTCGGAAGTCCGTCAAAAGTCCTTTGAAAGTCCGTCGGACCAGTCCGGTCGAAAAGTCCGCCCGACCAGTCCGGTCGAAAAGTCTGCCCGACCAGTCCGGTCGAAAAGTCCGCCCATGTGTAAACGGCATTAATTGCCAAGAATACAGTAATACCTTGGATTACAAGCATAATTTGTTCCAGAAGAATGCTTGTAATCCAAAGCACTCGTATATCAAAGCAAGTTTCCCCATAGGAAATAATGGAAACTCAGATAATCCGTTCCACAGCCACTGCTTGTCTATGCAGTACTGCATGTGGCCAGAGGTGTGGGGGTGCCAAAGAAACTTGGAAACACTCAGAGACACTCAGAGACCACTCAGAGATGCTCGGATACACTCTGGAATGGATTGTTTCCGAGTGTCTCTGAGTGTCTCCGAGCATCACCGGCACCCCCCGCACCTCTGGCCAAATGCGATACTGCACCCCAGTGGCTTGAATCCTGCTCATCTTGTGAGACAACACTCGCAAAGAGAGTCAGGATTTTCTTTAAAAAAATAGCTTGTATTGTGAAATGCTCGCTATCTGAGGTTCCACTGTATTCTCAATGACATCCTTGAAGGCTTTTCCAGGCATTTTTCTCTGGTCCCACTAACAGATCTTTGAACCACTCATCATTGATGTTGTACCGGATCTGTGGACCAGCAAAAATGCCATGCCTAATGTTGGCATCAATTATTTTTGGCAAGATTTGTTTCAAATGACAAACTTTCACCTTTCCTGTTCATCACTTTCACATAATATTTGATTGGTCCTAGCTTTATGTGAAGGGGAAGCAGAAATATCTTTTTCAGGTTAGCAAGTGGTTCACGTGTCCTGTTTTTCTGTCCTGGAACCAAACTCTGTGGCTATTTCATTTTAATGTAATGCAACTCTATTGCAGGACTGTTCCATGTGACAACAATACTTGATGTACTGTATTGGAGCTGCATTCCAAGCAACAAAGCTACTTCTTTTAGATCTCCATAGGTATTCCAGGTGTACTTGGTGAACTGAATGTGCTTCAACAACAGTTCCATGTTTTGGTGTGTTTCTTTCATTTGTGCAGCATAGCCAACAGGTATTGCAAATAACAAATTGGAAAATGCAAAAACAAAAACATGTTATACTGCAGTTAAATTACAAGTATTTTCATGATTAACAGTCAAAGTATGAGATACACAAAAAAAAGTTTTCAGAGAGCAAAATCATTGTTGTCCAGTGCCATCGCAGGCACTAGGCTTTGAAAGCCATTGGGGTTGATTTAATAAAACTGGAGAGTGCAAAATCTGGTGCAGCTGTGCATGGTAGCCAATCAGCTTCTAACTTCTGCTTGTTCAATTAAGCTTTGACAAAAAAACAAAAATGGAAGGTAATTGTTTTAGTAAATCAACCACACTGTCTTATTACACTAATGTACTTTGTGGAGTATAACTATGCTGAATACAACTTCTGTGTCTTTTTTCAAGAGTTAGGGTCTGTGGATATTGCTAATTCATATTTGAGGTATGTCAGTGCTTAAAGTGGTAGTTAAGACAGGAAAGGAACCAATCAAAGCTTTATCACAGTGCAGGTCATATAGGTTTCAGGAATGCACACAACCTTTTAGAGGATAGATAGAGCTGTGGGAATTCACCAGATCAAATTCTTGTAACCATACTGCACTTCCTGGTCTTTGAATTTAGGTCAACTGGCTTAGAATGTGCTTTATCTGTGATAGAGAACACATAAGGAGTCCTACTGATAAAGTGCCTACCTATGGACAGATTAGTGTACAGCTTGAAGGCATTGGCTGGTCTGTTAAAGTAAATGTAAACTCTTATTGCGTATTCTGTAGGTGTGTGTGTTTGTGTGTGTATGTGTGTGTGTGTGTGTGTGTGTGTGTGTGTGTGTGTGTGTGTGTGTGTTGTGTATTTTAGGAGCTTTTTTTATGTGTTTTTTTTCTGGTACCTCTGAATACTGATGATGTCCTTCCGTCTCTTTATAGCCTTTCCTTGTCCACATGCACTACAGTGATAACAGGCTGCATGTGTTATTTAACAATGCATATTTCTTAGTTTCAATTATTTTTATTGAAGTTTGTACATACATAGAAAGAAGTAAAAACTGATATGCAGTTGTATTATAACTTGTTATACATTTGAACCTGGATGTTACATTGGTAAACAAACCTAGTAAGATAACTTTTTGAGTTTTAGTTTAGGCCTTATTCCTAAAGATACGGCATGAATATTGCCCACTCTCCAATGCACCCCAACTGAGAACAAACTGTGCTGTGGTGTGGGAGGCAATAGTGCCTGCCTTAATCAGAACGTAAACTTTTTTTAAAATTTTGTTTTGTTTTTAACCATCTTTTAAATAACAGAATGCAGTAACTGAGGTAAACTCAAGAGGGCACTAGTGAGATTGATTGCCATTTATAGTAAACTTGTTAGAAAAGATTGTCTTATATATTAACAGGTATCGTAGGTTAACTGGGTCTTTCAGAAAAGAGGAGTGAGTGTCATTGGGTCATCTGGAGGCATTGTCCAGAAATAGGTACTAACAGGGTTGAACACCTTTGTAGGCTTTGGATATGCAGTGGTTGAATGCTGTCACCGAAACATGAATTGTGGGAGAGAGTGGTAAGTGTTTGGGTTTTAAATGCGGGTTACTAAGCAGCCATACTTGTAAATCAGGCCCGGAATCTGGCTGGATTCCATGTCCCTCCAAGGGCAAATTTCCTCACCTATGAACCATAGCTTAAGTTGTGATAGGATAAAGGCATAATAGTAGTCTCTAAAGTTTATGTATCCTGCTCCTCCTACTGATCTATGTTTAGTTAAAGTGGATCTGGAGCTTCTGGCTTTGGATTGGTACCAGACATACTTACTCAGTATGCTTTGTAGCGATGCAAAGAAGGAAGAGGGTACTGGGATGGGGAGAGATCTGAATGTTTATATAATTTGCAACAATTTGAGCATCTTGAATGCAGCCAATCTACCTGACCACGTAAAGTTAGATTTGGCTAGGTTTTCTAGTTCCTTAGGGAGGTTATTTATTTATAATTAGGAAATAGTTAGTTTGATAAGAGACTTGGCTAAAGGAGTCTAAAATGCACCTCACAGAAGCCAGGGAAGATATCTGGTTAGATAAAAAGGTTTATTTTTTGTTCTCATTCGTAGGCCCTTAATCTACACATTTCTACAATGTTTGGTCTAGGTAGCCCCAGTGGACTCTATCGAATGCCTTCTCTGCATCAAGGGATAGAAGCAGAGAAGGCACTCCATGGGGTTCGGCCTGATGTATGATGTTTATCATCCTGTGAGTGGTGTCAGAGGTTTGGCGTCCTTTTATAAAGCCTGATAGAGCAGGATGGATAAGAGTTGAAAGTATATCAAATATTCTGTTAGCTACTAATTTGGTATTGTGGTTGAGAAGGGAGATTGGGCGGAAATTTTCAGGGGTTGTGGGTTCTTTACCTGGCTTTGGTAGGGTAATTAATAATGCTTTCAACATTTCCTGTGATAGTGAGGCAGAGGAAGCAGCATCATTGAACACCGTGGCGATGTGATCGACAAGTAGGTCTTTGAATTGTTTGTAGTATTCTCCTACAAACCCATCGGGACCGGGAGCTTTGTTGCTGGGTAAGGCGTCAATGGCTTTTCCTATTTCTAAGGTCATGAATGGGGCAATAATGGTGGCCAGTTGTTCAGAGGTTAGCTGGGGAAGTTGGACAGAGTCCAGGAATGCCTGAATAGAGGCATCGTCTGGTTTAGTGATAGATGTGTCATCTTTTAAGTTATATAGGGTGTTGTAAAATGCACTGAATGCATTGGCAATAGCTTGCGGTTAACTTTTGATTAGATATAGGGTGATAGGGGAAAGGTATGTGAGCTTTGGTTTGTTATCTTTTGATTTGGTGAGCTAACAGTTTCCCCACTTTATTACCACAGGAATAAAGTTGCATTTTAAAGTGTTTTTGAGCTTTGTCAAAATTTTCTAGGAGGAGTGAGCATAGTTCTAATCTCAGTTTAATGATTTTGGATTTAATTTCAGCAGTGGGATGTTGTTTATTGAGTGAGTCTGCGGTCTGGATGTTGGCTAGAATCGTGTCAATGCGCTGCTTCCTTTGCCTCCTGTACCATGCCCTCATTTGTATAAAGAGACCTCGCACAAAGGCTTTGTGTGCTGCTCAAACTGTATGAGGGTTATGAACCGAGCCTATGTTTTGGGTAAAGAAATCTGCTACGTCAACACGAAGAGAGTCCGAAAAGGGTTTGGATTGTAGGATCTGAGTGTTCATTCTCCATAAATAGGCTGGAGATATTTTGGGAGTGTCTTCAATGGTAATTGTTATTGGGGAGTGATCCGACCAGGAGGAGGGTAGAATGGATGAGGCACAAGGCATATTTCTTAATTGCTGGTGGCTGCAATTGCAATTTATCACAGGTCATTTCTTTAAAGGAGACCTTTCATAAAAATGAAAGATCCCTTCTATTGACAGCTCTGCAAAATCAAAACACCAGAAAAGGCAATTAAAAAAAAAAAGTTATTACCGAATGAGAACAGCAATGAGGTAAGACTTTACATGTATCTTGCAGGGTCTAATAAATAAACATACCAAATAGACTTAAAAAATAAACAAATCTTTAATTTCCATATACAAATGGTTAGCATTAAAAAAGTTGGATACAACTGGTTAAAACCACAGTTACTGTAAGGTTATCCAGGATGTGCTGGTCCTGGCAGAAGAATAGAGAAAACTGGCCAGTTTTCTCATTCGGTAATTGTTTTATATGGGATGGTACATTTGGGAGGCACAGGTAATTCCTGATAGCAAGGGTAACTTGCCACAAATTTGTGGCAATTTGCTGCACATTTTCACTGGCAAGTTGTACACTTGCAGAACACTTGAAGCACAAGTTCTAGTTGACACTTTTCCAATTTGTAGCAGATTTGCGTGACAAGTCTCTTGCAAGAGCAATGTTGAAGTGGTGCGTGCACAGCATGAGCTCTGCAAGTCTACAGCATGAAATCTTAGCCACAGTGACTGGGATGACTATAGCACAACATAACTGAGCCAGAACTTGCAGCAGACTTTCAGAATGTTTGCAAAGAAAATTGATCTGGAGTTATACAATGCGGACTTGCTGCAATTGTGCAAGAAACATGTGAAGCCTGGGAAGTCTAGCAATAGCTTAGCAAGTCATTTTCAAACTTGCAGCACAATTGCTTGCTATCTGGAATGTCATCCATATGGGGAAAAAAAAAAAAATGTAATTTTTAACAAATGAAAATATGTTAAAAATAAAAAAATATCAACTGCAGGAATGGGGGATGTTTTTAGCAGTTCTTCACCTGTACGATCACATGTATGATACACTTGGATAATCTCCTCATATAAAACCAGTTCCCCAGAGCTTCTCCTTGTGCAAGAGGAGATAGTGGCAGATCAAGGAGAGAAGTAGAGGATTAGGATCAAGATTAGAGGGAAGAACAAGGATACCTAGGGAAGGAGGAGGTAGAGGTTACATTAGCATGGCTCAGCACCTACTATCTGCATATGGCAGCATCTTTACGGCTCATGTCAAGCTTGCCTTTTTTTTTTTCGGCTGGTGCTTATTTAAGAAAGTGTTGGCAATCTATAGCTATAGGGTTCTGTCTTTAGCATTTTTCACCTTAATTTTCTGCTGCCTGCCATTACCCCTGCAATAATGAAGGACAGGCAACCTACGGTCAAAGGTTTTACCTCTGCAGCTATTCCTTCAGTGACTATAATGAAATAATATATATATAAGCAAAACAACCTTGCTGCTGAGTGCCTGGGAAGAGGAAGATTACATTTTCAAATAAGAGGAGTTTAATAAATGACAATTCTCAGCTGTGTGCAGCCAATCACATAATCAATACCCCAAAATACGGAAAAGATATTAAAGTACATATACATGTGAAAATATAAATTAAAAAAATGATTAAAATAACAAAAGTAAAACTAACACTTGCCGTTCTTGTGCTAAATCTTCTTCGGTTACTGGACTGCATCTGCAGTGCTGGAATACCAGTCCCCCATGCCCTGAAATAACACCAGTGAGGGGCACAAACAGTGGACTTAAGTGACTATATGTCTTCTTCAGATGGTATTAAAACGTATAAATAAAAGGCAGAAGTAGCTTTACATTTTACCCAGATATGGGTTCTAAATGAACTCATCAAAACTTCTGAACTACTATTAGACCCCGTACCAACGGTCGGATTTTCCGACGGAAAATGTTCGATGGGAGCATTTTGTCAGAAATTCCGACTGTGTGTAGGCTCCATCGAACATTTTCCATCGGAATTTCCGTCACACAAAATTTGAGATCTGGATCTCAAATTTTCCAACTACAAAATCCTTTGTCGGAAATTCCAATTGTGTGTACACAATTACGATGCACAAAGTTCCACGCATGCTCGGAATCAAGTAGAAGAGCCGCACTGGCTATTGAACTTCATTTTTCTCAGCTCGTCTTATGTGTTGTACGTCACCGCGTACTTGACATTCGCAATTTCCGACCAACATTGTGTGATCGCGTGTATGCAAGACAAGTTTGAGCCAACATCCGTTGGAAAAAATCCATGGATTTTGTTGTCGGAATGTCAGATCAATGTCCGATTGTGTATACGGGGCATTAGGGTTTTCCTATATTATGCTTGAAATTGTTAAACCACAGACTGAAAATATGAAACCAGAAGGGTCAATATTTTGTTTTCTGAACTGTATGTAAAGCAATATGTTAGTTTGTTTAAGCTGATCTACTCTATAATTGGTTATGGAGTAATATGTTAAGCTGACAAATGTCAGAATGTTCAAATGTCAATACATTAGCAAGCTTTAGTTTCTATGTTTGCGTAAACATGTAAGCTTATTTCTTACAATTTTGAAATGTAATGTTTGCATATTAATGATGTACATGTATAATTTGCCTTGCATTAAATCTGTGGTGTACCTCTAATTTATGAGTGAGTTGGATTAGGTATATATAGACTTTTGACTCCTTATCGGTTGATTGTGTCTACATGCATGTAATTCTGAGATTGAAGCCACATGAGCGGACTTTTCGACCGGACTGGTCCCACGGTCTATCGGCGGATTTCTGATGGACTTTCCTAACAAACAGACTTGCCTACACACGATCACACCAAAGACCGACGGGTTCGTACGTGATGACGTACGACCGGACTAAAATAAGGAAGTTGATAGGCTGTCAGTTCAGGCTGCTTCAACATCAGCAGTTTGCTCTTATTCACCCTGCTAAGTCCCCAAAATACTTGTTGATCTTGCCAGTTAAGTCAACCATCACAGCTTTCTGTGATGATGGGGCAACAGTGCTCTACACTGAATTTAGAGCAGAGCTGCTACTTACATATAGACTGGGTCTGCATGCACTAAATTGATCAGGAGATGTTGTAGGTGGCATGGCTATCTGCATTGTTATTGCTAATTTGAAAAGACTGAAGCTTGTCAATCAGAACCAGGCCACACCCAGCCCTGCCCATTGCATTCTGGATTAACAACACTTCCTCTGTTGCTGACGCCCTCCCACTGTGAGCTGTAGTGTCTGAGAAGGGGACTGTGTGAGACACAAAGGAACCAGCATTTGTCTCAGTCATGGAAGTAAAAGAACGTTTTTTGTTAATTTTCTGAAGCCTGTACATTACATAGTACCTGGATTTTGTACTTGTTTAGACTGTCACATAGGATCCCATAGTTGTACTTTAAACAAATCTTGAACATCAACTAATGTATTTAAAACTATATTCATTTTGTAACTACCCTGCCATATAATTATGTATCTTTGTAAGCTTTTTATTTCTGCATAGCTCTGGCTACATTTTTCATTAACTCAGGTTTGGAGTGGTTAGCTATGACTTCCACATGGCATAACTTATCTTTATCTACTATTAAATATTTAATTAAGTGACCCATATGTGTAATAAGCACAGCAGGGTTACAGGTTAACACAATTTACATTGCTTTTCAGATGCTATTAATTGGGAGGCTTGGTTATAATCAGTGATTTCACCAGGGGAATGAGGGTATAGCATAAGGTGGAGTTTGTTTTTTCCTCTTAATATGACCTTCAGGCCAAATTACATAAATGGTTTATGCATAAAAAGTACTTAATAACATTGATGGATGGATGAATGTGGAAACATTTTAGCAATTCATCAGAACATAAGACATTTAAAGTGAACTTGTTGTTTTGCAGATGCAGGGTAAAGCTACAGGTTCAATTGCCTCCCTCTGCAGCTGTTTATGATCACCATCTATTCCCTTTTCATCAACCCCATTCCACTCCAAGAGAGTGACAAGAAGAAGTCTTGTGTTCATTCCAAACCATCCTGTTTGAAGCTTATGCAGAGCTAATAATTGTCTCATTAGTCTTTTATAAATGCACTGAAGTCTGGTGGTTGACTGCTTCAGGATCCAGGACTGCATTGTGGGAGGAAAGAGAGACAGTGACATATTAGGGAGAATGTGGTCACAGGCAAATTAGCAGCATTGACTACCTATACCTTTGACTGTCATTGATAAGGATTACAATAGACACAGAGATGCCACTGTATTGTCTGTACTTACATAGCCCTCCCTATCAAACATCAAATGCTTCCCTTGGGAAGTTATAGGCAGATGCACAACATTGATCAATTGAACAATCGGGCTGGTTTACTGCAGGAGCATGATGATTGTAGGTGGGCCTTCTAGACATACATCATGTTCTAGGCTCCTTCTAGATGGCTATTTCATTAAATCAGCTCTGGGGAGAGAGATTTCCATGTGCCCGTATATCTGGAAAGTGCTAACTATTAATGTTTACTCCAGGTGATTAGGATAGAAGAGGAACAAAGGAAAAAAAGGAGTGGGCTTTGAGGTTAGCCTGTTTCCCTCCCCTATATTGGAAAGAAAGCATTTTAAAATGAATTGATCCTGAAGTAAAACATGCCTTAGGTACAGACTAATTTTCCCAAAACAGGATTTCACCCAGATTAGGCCAATGTACATCCCATATGCATCCCAGTAAATCTATCTGATGATTTAATAAACTGGTAAAGTTGCCCTACTGACCCTTTCCAGTTCATTGTGGTTCCCAAGCTTTGGCCTGTGGTCAATGAACAAGTAGGATCTAACAGAGATCTTAATTTAACCTAATCGCCATCTCCGTTCCTCCAAAGACCTCCTGCTCACTAGCTCCCTCATCACCTCCTCCCATATCCGCCTCCAGGACTTCTCCCGAGCCTCGCCCATCCTCTGGAATTCCCTACCCCAATCTGTCAGACTGTCTCCAAATGTATCCACTTTTAGGCGATCCCTGAAAACTTTCCACTCCAGAGAAGCCCATCCTGCCTCCATCTAACAACTGCACTATTTTCTCCATTAGCTCACCCCCCAAAGCTATTACCCTTTTGTATAACTTGACCCTCCCTCCTAGATTGTAAGCTCTAACGAGCAGGGCCCTCTGATTCCTCCTGTATTGAATTGTATTGTACTTGTACTGTCTGCCCTAATGTTGTAAAGCACTGCGTAAACTGTCGGCGCTATATAAATCCTGTATAATAATAATTATAATAATAAATTTACTGTGTGACCAGCATTAGAGCAAGAGGGAGGGAGGGAGGGTGGGTGGTGCAGGGGGTTTCAGTGTCATACAATGCAAGAAAAGGGGACAGAGACATATGCAAGGGTTGTTACTTATTTGAAGGCTGCAAGCAGTGGTTAGTGCACCCTTGTACAGTACAGAACAAAGAGTCAAAAATAAAACAACAGTGAGCTAGTAGCTGGCAAATTGGAAAATTAATATCACTGATTGCAAAGTCAGGCAAATAAGCAAAATGTCATGTCTTGAATATATATTGGATATATATTTCCACTATTTACATATATTGCATAGTGTGCATTTGTCCTTCTACCATTTGATTAATGTGCCTGTTACTATTACCTGTTTTCCATTATATGACAATATAATACATGATAGTAATGCATCATTCTGTCATGGCACAGTTGTTTTTATTGTACTAAATGCTCTTTGATTTTAACACCATCTTTTCTCCCTGAAGCTTTAATGGACTATAACACAAAGTAATCCAACCACAATACATATATACTATATACAGGGGGCATTTAAACGGATAAAAAAATCAGTAAAGTCATTCATTTTTTAACCTTGCAACTCATTAGGATGATATAGCCAATCATATCTAAAAGGCAAAAGAAACACCAGAGTACACTTGTAAAGGGAAGCATGTATTGAATTGTATATGAAATAATAAACACTACTCACAAATTTAGCTAAATAAACACTTATCAACTACTATCTACATGGCTGAATTACAAAACCCAGAAAATCTTAGGAGCACCGAATGAATAGCATACACAAACCTTAAAGTAGTTGCAAAACCTTATATATACCCAAAGAAGTGTCTGGCTTCAGGTAATACACAGAGATTAAACAAATCCCCCTACACAATCTGTACCTGTTTATCTGCAGTCTTCTCTTCTCTACATCAGTCCAAAGTCCAGAAATTTTAAAGCTTGTGTGAGCTGTCAGAAAACAGGAGGTGGAGTGCTGAAGCTACACACGACAGAGCTCAGTGAGGAGAGCTCTGAGAGCTGATTGGACCCCCACCCAGAGGGACACCTCCCTTTACACAGCACACAGGAACAGAGCTGAGGCTCTCAATCACAGGATGTGTGCTGGAGCTCCCTCCCTGTCACCTTTTTTCTCTTGGTGTCAGGAAAACTTGCTCTAGAATAAGACATGTACACATTAAAGAGGGATATGCTTTGTTGATAGTTCATGTCTGAGGTATACAACCATTTTAAAGCTTAAGTTCATCTTCTCTGAGACTTTCCCAAAATCCTCCTATACTATTCCATATCCTCTGCATAGTACATACCAGAGATCCTCCTGCTTTATATGGTGCACATCTTCCCATTACACATGCAGCTATTGGGAAGCCTATCCACAAGAAAGGTTGGTCCCTTGATAACCCTTGGTCCTGCCATTTGCTGGACAGGCTGGACATTTGAATGGTACACACCCTATAGTGGCTGCTTTAGGCACACATGCACTCTTCCCTGTTCCAGTTGAATTCAGTAGGGGTATCTCCTAGTAATTCACACTACACACATGTTCAGTGTGCTCAAACCTCCACTAGATGAGGCCAGCTAGAGAAAGAGAGAAAGCACAAAGCTTATGCTGTGAGCAAACTCACAGCACACAATAGGGACACGCGATTAAAATGTCCAGCCCATCCTGAAAATGGCAGGATGGAGGGAGATCAAGTGCCCAGAGTTTTTTTTTGTGGAGAGGCTTCCCAACAGCTGTATGTGTAATAGGAAAACATGCACCATTTAAAGCAGGGGTAGCACTTGTATGTACTATTTAATTGTTCAATTGTCCAAACAGCAGGATGGGGGTGGGTCCTTGACCAGGCTGCATTGCTTAACTGCACGTAAGGTCAGGGACCTGGATCCCAAGCCAAGATTAACAGGCATACAAAATCTCTGCAAACCTTTTGGCATGCAAAACAGATTACGCAAATGTATTTCAACTGTGTATTTAGCTGTTTGCCTGAAGTTCAGCTTTAAGCAGTGTTTTTACTATCTGACTATGCCAAATGTAATTTCATAACAAGATATAGCTTGAGAAAAGTCACATCACATCAAGACGGTTTCTGCTGTTGCTTTGATGACATAGCCACCCAGACAAACCAGTATTGTGTTAATATTCATCCCATGTTTTATATTGCTTTGTGGGGTTGCAGAGGCAAATTCTCACCTTCACCAAGCTGGAAAATCATTATGTTAGTAAATAGCTTTTCCTTATGTCTGAGGCCACAGGGTGAAATCTGTAGCAGCTAGTGGTGGTAATTTTTATGCCGGTAAAGTTTGTACTGCAGCATAGATCATCTTGATGGCAGCTGTCTGATAACAAAATTTTATTATCTCTTTTCACCATTTTTTCACACACAGTGGGGTTTATTTAAAGAGTAAGTTCACCTTTGTAACCCACAGAATGAAAAAAAAGTGCTGATGTAATTAATTTAGATTTATGCTTAGTCTCCAGCTTGTCTATTTTTATTTAGTTGTTTCAAATTACATACAGTACATTCAGGAAATGTGCAATTTCGTTATCATTAGGGTTGAGTGAATCTGCCTGTGTTTTATAAGTTGAATCCTGCTTGAAATCTCCAAAATCTGAACTTAGCAATGAACCCAATTCACGTCCTTGGGGAAAGGGGGATTCTATGGGCACTGCCATGAGGGACAAAAAATACCATACAGAGTGAGGGATCCTTTTAAAGTGATTGTAAAGGCTTCTTTTCTATTTTTTAAAAATAAAAAACATGGTATACTTTCCTGCTCTGTCCCCTGCCCATACTCCTGGCTCCTCATGCCTTCCGTGTACCCCATAACAAGCCAATTGCTAAGGGAGCATTTGTGCAGGCTCGTTCCTGAGCCATACTATGTAAATCTATTGTCACTGGATTTGATTGACAACAGGGGGAGCCAATGAGGGGGCAGAGAGAACAACGCTAATGCTCCCAGGTACAGCACTGGATCAAGTTCAGGCTCAGGTAAGTATTTTGGGTGGGGGGAAGCTACACCTAAAAGGTATTTTTACCTTAATGCAGAGAATGCATTAAGGTAAAAAAAAACAAAAAACTATAGCCTTCCAACAATCTTAATGGGATTTCAAGGGTGACAAAAGCAAACATCAAGCCTCTAAATTAAATACTTTAAGCTGCATGTGGTGTTGTAGAGCTGTACAATTTTCCTTTAACTTATATTTTGTTTGGCTTAAATACAGGGCAGTAAGTGTGCACTGTGTGAATAGAAAGATACCAGGCAGGTTTTATCATGCAGTAAAAATTAGAGTGTATTATCTCAGAGACAATAGCCACAAATATTGTACAGTGGCTGGACAGATGGCAGAGGACTTCAGCTGCCACATGGAGCTTCAAAACAGCTACCCAATAACTACCCAAAGTCTGGCAATCTAAGCCACACTTTGTTCAAGATGTTTTCGCTACAATTCCTCCCATATATTCTAGCAAAACTTTCCTGGCCTGTGTTGCACAGGACCGACAGATTCCCAGGCACTTTTTTTTTTTAGTGGTTTGGCTGCACACATAATCTTTCTCCAAACACACAGCAGCCAGTTGTACTTTCTTTTTTTATATTTATTCAATATTTATTCATATTCATGACACAGTGGGGAAAATAATTATTTGATCCACTGCAGATTTTGTAAGTTTGCCCACTTACACAGAAATTAAGGGTCTATAATTTTTATCATAGATGTATATTAAATGATAGAGACAGAATATCAACCAAAAATCAAAAAACACACTACAAATTGTTATAAATTGAGTTGCAGTTCAGTGAGTAAAATAAGTATTTGATCCCCAACCACAGCATGACTTAGTACTTGGTGGAGAAACCCTTGTTGGCAAACACAGAGGTAAGACGTTTCTTGGAGTTGGTTACCAGGTGTGCACACATGTCAGGAGGGATTTTGGTCCACTCTTCAGAATCCCTCCTGAAATGTGTGAAGACCTGGTAGCCAACTACAGGAAATATCTTACCCAACAAGGGTTTCTCCACCAAGTACTAAGTCATATTGTACTTGGGGATAAAATACTTATCTTACTCACTGAACTACAACTTAATTTATAGCATTTATTTTAGAGTTTTTTCTGGATTTTGGTTGATATTCTGTCTCTATTATTTAAAATACACCTATGATAAAAATGATAGACTGGTCATTTCTTTGTGAAACTTACAAAATCTACAGGGGATCAAATACATATTTTTCCCACTGTTTATACTGTGTGTATATATAAATATATTTAACAGGAAGTTGAGACTACACAAATAATCAACTATGGCTGCTTTAATGGACATGCTGTATATAATTGCAAAGGTTTTTTTTTACGAAGGAAACCTGTAATGAGGTAAGCTGTCCTTGCTGACTGCTCCTGAAAGTTATAACTCACTGGCTGCCAGATTGAAGAAATGGATTCTGGACAGCCGCACTACAATAAAAGCCTTTATTGTAATGAATAGTCAACGTTCATGTGACAACAGAAGCAGGACAAACAGCTGACACGTTTCACCATATCATTGTTGCTTAGTCATAGCTCGCAATGATGTTGTGAAATGAGCCAGAGTTTGTCCGGCTTCTGTTGTCACATGAATGTTGACTATTCATTACAATAAAGGCTTTTATCGGAGTGCGGCTGTCCAGAATCCATTTCTTCAATATTGCTTGTGCTGAGCCTGCACCTGGCTTCCACTTTGAGGAGGTTGTTTTCTTCAGTATACCACCTGGAGCACTTCACCCTTTAGTTCACTGGCTGCCAGACTTATCCAATAGCTTTCTTGCTTTCTAAGTTGCTTACTTGAAGCAAGTATGTTCTGCTCTCACTATAACTGGATCAGCATACTTGTTCTGAACCAGAATCTCAAAAAGTACTGAGGCCAGAGATAGTTAGGTAACAAGCATTTTTTAAAGGAGCTAGGTAATGGCAGCCCCATACAGTTTTTTTGCAGGTTTCCTTGGAATTAACATGCATGGTTAAAGCTCAACTGCAGGAACTACTCACAGGTTAAAAAAAAATGTCTATTGGGTTCAACCAAAGGCATATTATCAAATTAAAAACCTTATAAAACATGGTCCAATGTGCTCCAATTGGGGGAAAGATGATTTTCTGACTCTCTAAGGCAGCCTTTCTAAACCTTTTTACCTCAGAGGAACCCTTGAAATAATTTTCAGGTCCTGGGGAACCACTGGTAAACCAATTTCTATTCATTGGGAAAATGCCCCTTACATTGGTGGCCGGTGGGAAGAATGCCACCCTTACAGACAGTCAAAATGTAATTGATGTCATGAAACTGGCCCTGCCAAGTGGTGTTGGCCCCTGATCTATGCAGGCTCCATCAAAGGTGAAGTCAATCAGCTACAGCTCAAGGAACCTCTATGAATATCTGAAAGAACCTTAGGATTCCATGGAATCCTAGTTGAGAATGGTTGCTCTAAGGTAATTGAGTACACCCTGGATCAACAATATATGTTTCTTTATTATAGTAAAAAAAAACAATAAAAAAATGTATACACATTCATCTCAAATTGACTTCGAAACTTTCCATTTATTTTTATGGATACAATGTAAACATCAAGATCTTGATAAATAAGTCCAGTGATTTTAGCTATAGTAAAATAAAATATACTATTACAGTAGGAGCCAGCAATCCTCAATAAATAAAGCCCCAGAGACCTGCAGCATGTCTCATTTATAAAAAAAAAATATTTAGAGAGCATGAAATAATGTAGATTAATCATAGGTCACCAAGTGCACCAAGAAGACATCCATCACTCGAAGGTCATCCTTATCTAAAACATTATCTTTATAGATTATTTTCAGGCTGACATGACATCGCAGGAGTCAGATTAAACTATATTACTAAAAAATTGATAGTTCATATTTTCTTGTAAAATTCATCACAGTTTAAAAATCTCTTGAGTTCAGTGGGGTTACAATAAACAAGGCAATCAAACAAGTAAATCTTCTGTAGATCCACAGATATTTAGAACGTGGACATTGTGTTGTTCCATTTATCACAGTAAATGGGTATGTAAAGTGTGTACCACCTATCTTATAAAATGTCATATAGCTTTCACAGTATAATATTGCAGAGCAATGTATGTTTCTGTATTAGGCTAAGATGATATGGATGTTGATTGTCTGTAATGTGATGACATAAATAAAGAATTTAAAGAAAATGGTATTAAATCCAACAAAAATGTATTATATTTCAGCTTACCAATTCTTAGTTGTGGTGGCTGCATTTGTTTTCTTTTCTTTTTTCGTTTTTTTTTTCTCTTTATTTTCACTCGCTGAACCTTCCAGTAAGTCTGTTACTTTTCCACTTCCTTGAACAGGCAAAGCTGCCCAGCAAACAGCAGCAGTTGAAAGGTTTAGTGCATTTAATACTACCCTCTCAAGAGATTGATAAAGCTGCTGTGCAAAGCTGTCTTTGTTGCTCCTCCAGTAGAGTGGAGATGCCTAAAGACAGGAAGTGTGTTACTGGACAGATCGCCATGTCAAAGTAAAAGGAAAAATTAATCTGAAATATATTTAATTTTTGTTTTCGGGTTTATTACTGCTTTAAATAGGACCACGCACAGATATTCATGTATTAAAATATACTGCATGTCTTCCCTCCTCTCTGCTCTCCCTCTCGCAGCCATTTCCTGTTCTCTCCGGCGGTGTGTTCGAGCAGCATTCCGCGGGGAAATTTTTTCTGGTTTGTGGGTGAGCGCGTGGATTCAGCGTCGGCATGAGTTTGCCACTCAACCCAAAACCATTCCTTAATGGTCTTACTGGTAAGCCAGTAATGGTGAAACTGAAGTGGGGTATGGAGTACAAGGGATACCTGGTCTCTGTGGATGGCTACATGAACATGCATCTCGCCAATACAGAAGAGTATATTGATGGGGCATTGTCCGGACATCTTGGAGAAGTTCTAATAAGGTGTAATAATGTATTGTATATACGTGGAGTAGAAGAGGAGGAAGAAGATGGCGAGATGAGAGAATAAAGCAATCTCCAAATTAGTTTTGTAAATTTTTTTTTTTTTCTTGAAACTTTCAAGGTTATTGTTGGACTTTTGTTTTTGTATGTTTTGTTAAAAAAATAAACAGATTTTTTTTTTCAAAAAAAAAAAAAATATTTACTGCATGTAATTAATTACTAAAATTTCAAAAAAGCTTGAACATATTAATCTAATTTCAAAAGTTCTTATCAATACTTTTAAATAAAATTTCACCTTGCAGAAAATACCCAAACATGTGAAATGAAAATAAAATAGCATTTTGGTTTGCACATGATTGGATGATAAAATGCCATTGCCTTTAGTAAATGAACCCCAAAGAGGCTCTTGTTACATTAACTTTGCAAAGGGTTACCCAGGCACGTGCAAGGAAGAAACAATTCCCTTGCACAGCCTATGGGGCTGATTTACTAAGACTGGAGAGTGCAAAATCTGGTGCAGCTGTGAAAGGCAGCCAATCAACTTCTAACTTTAGCTTGTTCAGTTAAGCTTAGAGTATGAAAAAAAACTGAAGGTTTCTATGCAAAGCTACACCAGATTTTGCGCTCTCCAGTTTTAGTAAATCAACCCTTATTTGTCTATAGTACTTTCCAAGTTCTTATAAACAAATTTTAGGTAAAAACATTAAACAAACATAAAGATTATATTCAGTTGTTTCATTGCTGATGTCAATAATTTCAGTATTAGTGAGCGACCAAAAACCTAGTTGAGCAGAAGTTCCACTGATTTGCACTGGCTGGCCAGGAAAAGGGGAGAGGGTGAGCGTGCGCCCCCCCCCCCCTACTGAACCATACCGCCTATATGTCCCTAACATGGGGAAATTCCTTGTCATGTTGATTAAGACAAGGGCCTCACCACCATAACCCTTGATCCATGTTTGTAAGGGTCTGAGAGTAGGGGACTTTTTGAAATCTGGAAGCCCCTTTTATAATAAGGGGGTCCCGCCATGTGAATGAATATGAGGTGCATAATACTTCTACATGCTCTCAAAATTAGTATCCAACAGTAGATGTACAGTAGACTCTTAGTAAGAATGAAGTATAAGTTAAACTGATCTTCACTACTGCAACTTCAAAGCTGGTTGGAACTTGGCATTGATGCGTGCCCCAGGTTGTAGCTATAGAAACTGTCCCTTTGTGACTGATGAAAACTGCACTAGACAAGGTTAAAAAGCAGTCATGAATGGTTAAAAAGCAGTCATTTCATTTAATGGTGGCAGATAGGCATAGTTAGGGCACTGCACAGGAGGTCAGGGCAGGTGGCAGAACAATGACAGCAACCAGCACACAAGCTGAGTTGTAACCAGGAACATCCAAACTAAAGCAGACATCCCAGGGCTAACCAAGAGAAACCAAGCAAAACCATGTACCAATGAACAAGATGAGTTATAACAAGGAAAATGGGAGTGCTTGCAGCTGAATCACAGCATGAATAGTTGAAAAAAGATCATTGTAAGAAACATTCATAAAGTACTGAAAAAGCGTAACAGACATCTTTACTCAGGTGCTATGTCAGTGCACTGACAGGCTGTTGGCGGAAAATCCGACCGTGTGTACGCTCCATTGGACAATTGTTGTCGGATTTTCCACAGACAAATGTTGGATAGCAGGTTTCAAAAGTTTCCGTGAACAAATATCTTCTTCTCGGAAGCAAGGACGAGCCAGAATCGGTCGGTCTTGTAAACTAGCATTTGTAATGGAGAATTAACATTTGTGACGTGGAAAATTCTGAACTCTCGGAATGCAGCGCACAATTCTCTTCTTCTTTAACCACTTCAGCCCCGGAAGATTTGGCTGCTGAATGACCGGGTCATTTTTTGCGATTCGGCACTGCGTTGCTTTAAATGACAACTGCGCGGTCATGCAACGCTGCACACAAACAAAATTGACATCCTTTTTTTCCCACAAATAGAGCTTTTTTTTGGTGGTATTTGATCTCCTCTGCAGTTATTATTTTTTGCGCTATAAACAAAGAAAGAGCTGCAATATTGAAAAAAACATAATATTTTGTACTTTTTGCTATAATAAATATCCCCATTTTTTAAAAAAATGCTAATTTTTTCTCAGTTTAGGCTGATATGTATTCTTCTACATATTTTTGGTAAAGAAAAAATCACAATAAGCGTATATTGATTGGTTTGCGCAAAAAGTTATAGCGTCTACAAATTAGGGGATAGATTTATAGCATTTTTATTATTTTTTTTTTTACTAGTAATGGCGACAATCTGCGATTTTTATCAGGACTGCGATATTGCGGTGGACAAATTGGACACTTTTGACACATTTTTGGGACCATTGACATTTATACAGCGATCAGTGCTATAAAAATGCACTGATTACTGTAAAAATGTCACTGGCAGGGAAGGGGTTAACAGTAGGGGGCGATCAAGGGGTTAACTGTGTTCCCTATGTGTGTTTTCAACTGAAGAGGGAGGGAACTGACCTAGAGGAAATGACAGATCGTGGTTCCTAGCTAATAGGAACTCATGATCTGTCACGCCTCACAGAACAGGGATTTGTGTGTTTACACACACGTCTCTGTTCTGCCTCTCTGGCCCGAGATCGGTCATCACGACCGTCGGCCACGAGCATCAG
This sequence comes from Aquarana catesbeiana, assembly GCF_042186555.1. Classification (NCBI taxonomy): domain Eukaryota; kingdom Metazoa; phylum Chordata; class Amphibia; order Anura; family Ranidae; genus Aquarana; species Aquarana catesbeiana. Next base: position 595,269,434 of record NC_133328.1, on the reverse strand, counting down.
CACCCCTGCTGTGCACCCCCGCCTGCTATTACGATCCTGCAAGCCGACGTATAGCTACGATGGCTCGCGGGATCATGCCAACCTGCCCCAGTAAAATGACGGCGGCTGGTAGGCAAGCGTTTAATGGGATAATAATGAAGCTGCTTTGCTGATGATACTGTTGGAGTTATTGCAAAATTTTTCAAAGGCTTTTTTTTTATAGTGATATCAAGAATAATATTATTTTTTTTTTTTTTTGGGCAAGTTACCACAACACCATTATCCCGTAGTTTTTAAGATCAAAGATACAACTATGTTGGTGTCCCTTCTCAATTTTACATTGTATTTTTTTAAATGTAGTAAAACACATAGCCAAGTAGTATTCTCCACAATTTTTTTATTGTGCATTCAAAAAAGAAAACAAATAAAATTAGACATGCTATCTGCCAATAGAACTTAACCAAAAAGTGCATTCTATGCATCCAAAAATATAAAAAATATACCAAATCAAATCATTATTCAACCCAAAAAATAACGTCAAAGCAATAACTCCAAGGCCAATAATAGATAGCATGTTATCTCCTCCGATTCCGCAACATGTCCGGTTGGCGAACGGCCGTTCAGAAACAAACTGAAAAGCATGTAATAAAAAGCGCAAAATGAAAAGCGCAAAATGAAAAGCGCAAAATGAAAAGCATGAATCAACACTCACCAAACTTCTACTAACACAAAATTAGCAGAAGGAGCCCAAAGGGTGGCGCTAAAGAGCTGAAAAATCATGTAGTACATTACTACGTTCATGATTGTTGGCCAACAATTGTGTGCCGTGTGTATGCAAGACAAGTTTGGGCCAACGCCCTTCTGACAAAAGTACACGGTTTTGTTGGCCAACAATGCAATCGTGTGCACGAGGCTTAACAGAGAGATTATGGCAAGAGGTGAGGAAGCAAGCCATTTGAGGGCGTAGCAACTGCTGGCAAAGCTTTGCAAAAATCTGCCATCAACTGTCTGAATATAACCAAACCTGAAATGCTTTTAAATTAACTTGACACTAAATACGTTCATGCTTGACCTTAATGCTGGCAGAATTTTGCTGTATATTTAAGCAATTGCTAATTATTTTCATGCAGTCAACAGCATCTTGAATTGTTTTTTTTTTGCACATGCACACAGTTTATCTGGCTATAATAAACATGGGTCTAATTAAACACATATATTCTGATATGCAATGAAGAAATTAAATATTAAACAAAATAAATTTCGAAATTTGCATAATTGTGTCCTACAGTAAAACCATTTGATCAATTATGTACATTGTTATTTAGTACAGCGGCTGTTAATTAAAGTTTTTACTCAGGTAATAAATCAAAATGTTTGAAAAGAAGAGCTGCATTTTCTTAAAGAAAACTGCTAATGTCACCGTTAGTGGCATTCAATTTATTGTTTAAATGAATAAGGCTGTTTAATTAAAAATACTCTGCTTTGGCCTATTATAATTATTTAAAAGCTAATGGATTAATTGACTAAAATAGTCTCACTTTTTGACAGAAATAACCCATTTGCAAAGAAAATTAATTAGCCCATAAATCATGTCTGTGTTTCAATTTTTTTTCCTACTTATTTTTAAGCACCTGATATCTGAGAGCTCAGACAATAACAGGCTTACACAACGAAGGGGGGCTAGAAGAGTATGTTGTAATCGATGGCAGCCAATCAGGATTTCGCTTTCCGAATTTAGATTAATCATTTGTGATTTTGCGTTTTAGAGTCCTGCTATTTGTATTATGTTGTACATTATGTAACAAAGAAGATTGATGTGAAAACCGGTTACTGCTTTATTAATTTGTGTATTTTTTTTATTTAGGATTGCTGTATTGTTTTTTTCAGGTGTAGCACATAGACCCTTTTGCCTAATGTTGCATCAAATTTAATGTACCTCACCAAAGCAATTCTATGAAATGGCCATAGACAGCTTGAAGTTTAGCCGATGTCTACTAAATCGTCTGAAATTCAAGCCATGAGTGACTTTACAAGCACACCCAGCTTGACAAAAATACATTTAAAGCACAAAAAAGACTACTTCACTATAACACCTTTATTGTAGAAATCATTAAAAACATGGCAAAACAGTAAGCTAGAGAGAGAGAGGTTTCATACTACCAGTGGGAGTGAGTAAGCTCTGGTAGCATGAAACGCGTCAACATCTCTCCTCCATGCTCACTGGTTTGCCATGTTTTTAATGATTTCAAAAATAAAGGTGTTAAACTGGAGTGCGGCCATCTGGATTCCATTGTTCTTTAAAGGTAAATTAAAAAATTGATTAATCTAGATTGAGAATTATGAGGTGAACAGTGACTGCATCCCACAGCTGTCTGGATACAATAGTCTGCAGTGGAGTTTTATTCATCCATTCAAGTAATTTCTTTAGCTCAGCCCTGCAGGAGAAATCAAACCAGCCTGTGGGGCTGAACAAGAATAATTCCCTCACCCATGCTAAACAGCCTGGATGCAAGAATCAACACTGCCAGTTAATGCATCCTGACTGCTGGAACCTGTGCATGTCATGATATCTAAACAGTGGCTTCATGCTGTTTTTCATCTGACAATTTTCCAAGTGTCTCCTCTAATTTTAGGATCAGAAGGGAAAGTGCCCACGGGATCACTCATGGCTTGGATTTCAGCTAGTTCATCAGTAGGGATGAGCTCAAGGTTCAGTCTGAACACAAGTTTGGACCAAACGTTGGCTCCTCGAGGATTACTACTGCTAATTAACATGACAGTTTCACACTGTCAATGGCTATTAGGATGCCGGCAGGTGAAGGCACCATTGAGTCCTTAAAGGAGAAGTACAGCCAAAGCTCTACTTCTGTGGATCACGAGAGTGCAGTTTGTTCTGCACTCCTGTGACGCATTTTCAGCAGACAGCAGGCTGAAGCCCGCTGTTAGCTGTTGTCACAAAGCCGGTCCAGGCTGGGGCAAAATCGCGACAATGAAGTCAGGATCCACCCACATGCCTGGACTGGCACACGGAACAGCCTCTCGGCAAGCTGCTGAGAGCCTGACCCAGCTGCTTCCACTCCCTCCACAGCCCAGCGCTCCACTGAATACAAGGGGACAAAGCAGAGAGCTCTGACTGATAGTCAGCAGCTCTCTGCTCAGGGAGCTTTGAGAACTGAGCGATTGGTGGTGTTTGATCGCTTGATTCTCAGTGTTAGAGGTGCCAGGGAACAGATGCACCATCAGACCAATGCTGCATCCACCTAGGTAACCATGATTACAAAAAAAACATACATCTCTTTTAACAACCAGTGATGTCTCTGGCACCATTCACTTGTATAGCTGGGAATCCCTGGTCATGTAAGCAAAGAGGTACATTTCCAGTAATAAAATGAAAGTAACTTATGCGCAGCCAACTCTGTGATAATGATTCTCAAATGTGTTGCAGCTGCTGCATTCACTCTAGTGTCAATACATAAATATATGCTGTGTGTTGTGCTGCTGCAAGTACTAAACTCCAAAATTTGTTTTCTTGAACTAAAAATAGCAATAAAAATATACATAACATGTGATACGAAATATCCCAATACATAAAAAGTGTCCACACAGAATATATATAAACGAGTGCTCATACAAGCAAGGAAAGTGATGTTCAGTGATCAGTGCTATCATTGTCTTGAAATGTTACATCCAGGCACAAACCTACAATGCCAGTGCTAAAGTACAACAAATATCATACATGTGACTGCAAAATATATAACAATGGTGATATAGTAAAATAAAATTGCTATATATCTAGTAATGTCCACTATTTAAACCACAGTCCATGCAATGGTGTTCGTGCTGTGTAATTAATCAGTCCCCTATTGGAGACATGATACCAGAATCCCGGTGCTGTAAATGTCTTCATCATGCACATAAAAGTGAATCCATAATACCAGTGCTCACCACACTCTTCACACTCCTGTGCACCACTTCTAAAATGAAGTAAAGATGTGCCGTCACCTTAACCATATGATCTATAGGTACAACAGGTCAAAAGAGCATTCCCCCACTCTTTTGGAGTTAACCTGGTCAGAACACCTCCGGATCTGTCAACATGTGCATCCATTCAATGGTATCCCAGTGGGTTAACACTCCGATCCACAACTGTTAGTGATCTACAGGATAAGCTCAGTGCCACAAAGGAGGAGCTACTATCGTGTAATACTTTTAAACCTTCATTCATTTATTAAAAATTACACTCTCATTTTGACAAGTTAAAATTGCTTTGTGTATGCATCCACAGCCTGGACTGATTCAGGAATCAAGAAATCAGCTATACCGCCACCAGATGTCGTCAGCAGCAGCGGTATAGCTAATTGCTTAAAAACGCTGATTTTAAGGGCAATTGATGTTTTTTGTTTCTGCCTCTAAATCTTTTACTTTTTGCTATAAAAAATATCCCACTTTTTAAAAAAAAAAAAAAAATTTTTCCTCAGTTTAGGCCGATATGTATTCTTCTACATATTTTTGGTTAAAAAAAAATGCAAAAAGGCCCCTTTCACACGAGGCGGACTCCGTTTCTACGGAGCCCGCCTCGGTCGGCAGGCTCAGCGGGAGATCTGTCCGTTGATCTCCGCTGAGACGGCGGATGACAGGTCCCTCTCTGCTCACTGAGCAGGGAGGGGCTTGTCAGGCGCCGCTGCCGCCTATGGAGAAATCGGATGAAAACGAACAGCATGTCCGTTTTCATCAGATCTCACCCGATCCAATCCGCCAGTGACGGACCTGGATGTAGGGCCATCCATCTGCTTTTAGCGGATCGGACAGGGTCGGATGTTAGCGGACATGTCTCCGCTGATATCCGTCGCTCCATAGGCTAACATGGAGCGCCCGTTCAGGTCCGCCGTTAAAACCGACAGGCGGACCTGAATGGTCCAATCGTGTGAAAGGGGCCTTAGAGTATATTGATTGGTTTGTGCAAAAGTTATAGCGTCTACAAAATAGAGGATAGATTTGTGGCATTTTTATTATTATTTTATTTTTTTTTACTAATAATGGCAGCGATCTGCGATTTTTATCGTGACTGCGATATGGCGGTGAACAAATCGGACACTTTTGACACATTTTTGGGACCATTGACAATTATACAGTGATCAGTGCTATAAAAATTCACTGATTACTGTATAAATGTCGCTGGCAGGGAAGGGGTTAACACTAAGGGGCGATCAAGGGGTCAACTGTGTTCCCTATTGTGTGTTCTAACTGTAGGGGGGATGAGACTGTCTAGGAGGAGAGAGAGATTGGTGTTCATACTTATTATGAACACACAATCTGTCTCTACTCCCCTGAAAGAACCGGGATCTGATCCCGGTTCTCGCTCTGTCTCGAGCGATCACGGGTGCCCGGCGGGAATCGCGCCCACCAGGCACTCGTATCAGCTCCGGCACACGCTGAGGGCCCTAGTGGCCAAAAGGCGAAGCGACGTAAGGTAACGTCATTTCGCCCAGCCGTACCATTCTGCCACAGTAATAGGGCGTACACACGATCGGATTTGGTTTGGACATTCCGACAACAAAATCCATGGATTTTTTCCGACGGATGTTGGCTCAAACTTGTCTTGCATACACACGGTCACACAAAGTTGTCGGAAAATCCGATCGTTCTGAACGCGGTGACGTAAAACACGTACGTCGGGACTATAAACGGGGCAGTGGCCAATAGCTTTCATCTCTTTATTTATTCTGAGCATGCGTGGCACTTTGTCCGTCGGATTTGTGTACACACGATCGGAATTTCCGACAACGGATTTTGTTGTCAGAAAATTTTATCTCCTGCTCTTAAACTTTGTGTGTCGGAAAATCCGATGGAAAATGTCCGATGGAGCCCACACACAGTCGGAATTTCCGACAAGACGCTCCGATCGGACATTTTCCATCGGAAAATCCAACCGTGTGTACGAGGCATAAAACTGGCATCTGGTCGGCAAGCAGTTAAAGTGGTCAGAAAAAAAGCCTAAATGTCCTTCTGGTGTGTAGTAAACTTACATGTTTAAGAGAGGAGCATTTCAGCAGGAAAAATGCCTGACACGCCTAAAAGGGTCTAAACACTCCTAAATGCTAGGTGCCTTTTAATGTTTGAGCGTTCATTCATGTCAATGCCCAGAACAAATTAATACTCTGGCCAATAGAATAAGTGAATGCCCAAATGCTTGACGTGGCTAAAGGCGAATAAATGCATTTGCCTTAGGTACATTTTTTATGCTGCTTTTCTCCTTCCAGGAGAAAAGTCATTCAGAATAGCTGGGCAAAAGTCCAGTGTGCATGAGGCCTTAAAAGTAAGCAGCTGCCACACAACTCTCAAACATTCTCTGGCTGCACAATCTCTGAATTAATTCTTGTATAATTTATTTCTCTGAAAGTCTTAATCGGATCATAATGTTTTCATGCTCCATTGTGCCAGAGAACAAGTGACACATCATAGTAGCATAGACATACTTACAAAATACTTCTGCATCCTTTTTAGATGAGGACAGTCACAAAACACTTATGTGATATGACACATTGGAGTCCATTCAGTATATTCTTTGGCAATTATCTCCCTGTTGTAGCAGGATAATGCCTCATTTAAAGAGTTGAAGCTTTTAAACATTTTTTAGTACAAATGTACCAAAGGGAGTACAGATAGTGATGCTATACCCAAGTTGCCTCTGAAAAATGCCTAAGAAACGTGAAATCTCTTTAACATCAGGTTAAATGAACACACATCTCAGACTTAATTGTTCACGTCGTAGGCAATCATTAGTGAAAGGACAAATGTAGCTGCAGGCATAGAGAAAAACCATGTGGGGTCCCTTCTGGGAAAATAGTTGAGACTATAATGGATTCATCTGTTTGGGGGAAAGTCAGTTTATTTATTTATTTGAACAAAGTTTTTTTTTCTGCTTGATATGGGCAGGTATAAGCTGCCAAAAATTAGCTACCAAATTAAAAAATTAAAGCTGAACTTCCAGCAAAAATAATAAATAAATAAGTTTAGCAACAGCCACAAATGTTGCAATAGTGACATCATCACTCACTGTGCTGTCCGTAACCCGTGCAGAAAGCAAAGCTTTGGGAGGGACCCAGCAGGCTCCACCCATTACAGGCTGCCTGCAGAAAACTACATGAGGGGGCGGAGACAAAACCAGTCATCCTGCACAAGGAGGGAGCGCAGCAGTGACCAGTCTTTATTACAGGAAAGCCCTGTATACAGGTAATGTATATGAGTTATTTAATGCTGGATTACTGCATAGATCTGGTGGAGCTGCAAAAAGGACACTAAGATTCAAGAAAAGAATAACCATGTTTTTACACAATATTTATTTAGCCAGACATTCAGCTTTTATGTGTATGTCTGGCCAAAAAAAAAGCATAAAACATATTCAGCACAACTGCAGTACATGCACTTTTCCCCATGTTTTATCCCTTTGAAAAACAACAGAAACATACCTGTTGATTTGCCTCCATGAGAGATTCTAAATTCCTGTTTAAGCTGACTCCACATTGCCTCTGCTGCACTGAAATCCCAAGTAGTGTGGTCAGCTCTAACAAGTTCTCCCCTGGTGGACCACTAAACACCTCTTCCTTTTCACCATAACATCATGGGAATATGTTTCATTGTCCATCAGAGAAGACACAGCTGAAAACACTACTTTTACCTCTGAGCACTGGATAATGGGTATGTTGTAATACGGGCACATTCTTTATATGTTTTTTGAAGTTTATTGAAAGCTGATGCAAAAAAAAAAAAAAACAAACAAAAAAATGAGGAGGACTAAATTAAATGGCATATTAACTTAATTTATTTTTTTGATTAACAGATCAACATTACTATTAACCAATATAAATCAATTAACACAAATGACCCTACTAACCCGAGCCTGTATTATATTATATTAGGACCTAAGATTTTAAATTATTCATTATTATTATTATTATTTTAAGTTAAGTAACCTACCTGATTCAACCCATAAACCTAAAACCATCTCTCTGAAGGGAGTTAAGAGAAGGGTAGCAAAGCTAATAAGGGGCTACAAGACCTCAACTATGAGGGATAACTACAAACAATAAACGTATTCTCCCTGGAGAAGATATGCTTTATAGGGGATATGATCATAATATACAAATCTTTAAATGGTTAATCTAGCATTGCGAGGAAACTATTTAACCTAGGGTCTGTAAAAAAGACATGTGACCACAAAATGAAGTTGGATCATAGATAGTTCAGTCATAAACTGGGTAAGGGATTCTTTACTGATAGTGCAGCAAGGATTTGGAACACCCTTCCACAGCTGGTGGTGTCAGTGGAGAGTGTCCATAAGTTTAAAAAACTTTTAGATGTGTTTCTTAGTGAACACAATGTACAGGGATATGAAAAAAGTAGTGACATAAACACACACAAACACACTCCGGTTGAACTGGATGGACTGGTGTCTTTATCCAACCTTACCAACTATGTAACCATATAGAGCAATCTAAAGCGCTATAAACAAAGATCTTGTAGAGCAAAATATAGAGGACCTATAAACATCAGAGGCCATTGGGCTGATGTACTAAAGCTCCTTTCACATGGATAGCCAGGGTAAAAAGTTGATCCACATTTTTATCACCCACCTACAAGCGGACACGGGGATGCTCAGATGCGTAAAGGTTGTACAAGTTTTACACTGCAGTTCGAATTTGAAAGGGACTTGGACTTTCAAGCTCTTCAAAATAAATATGGCTGCACCAAAGCTGCGAGCCAAATGCTTAGGTCATAATTGTGTTTTGGTCCTACAATGCAAAACTGCCATTTGGCAATCTAAAGTGGACTTTCAGTCATGTTTAGAACTTTCCATCTATTAAATCTTCTGCCCTTGTTGTTTTATCTTTGAATAGTAAAACATTTTTTTTTGCCAGTAAATACCTTATACAGCCCACTTCCTGTTTCTAGTCTGGTAAAAAGCCTAGGCGTATGACGACATGCACAGCTCTCTCACTCTTGTGAGAGTTTGCCAGGAGGGGGGGGTGAGTCATAAAAGGGCCAATGAGAGCTGCAGATGGGGTAACAAGAAATTCTGTGCGGCCAAGAAAAGAGGGTAACAATAAGCAGCTAACACAACCAATAAGATATACACATGTAACAAAAAATAAAAATTATGTGTAGCGCTAAAAGTTCAACAAAATGTCCAACAAATGACAGGGATGTCAAGAAACATATAGAAAAAGTCCTCCGTATAAATAAGATTCAAAAATATCAGTGACTTTGTGTGAAGAACATAGCAAATGTGTGACATCTGAGGTGGACACAGAGGAGAAACACCACCACCAACTGTAAGGAGGCTTACCAAATGACGTGGACCCAAGGGGGCATACGCCCGACTGGGTCAAGTCAGGCTTGGGTGGTGGATAGTGATGGATGTTCCAGGATAATGATGAAAGTGGAAGTCCAAGAACCAACCGGACGCTGATGGGTCCCTCAGGATAATGTTGGGAAACAGATGGCCATATGATATGATAAGAAGGAAAAAAGCCACATAGTGTGATTCCGTAAACAAATTCCAAATTTATTAAAAAGAAATACACTCACATGAAGCTCTTAAAAACAGCGCTGTAGAAAGTATGGCGGCAGTGGGGTCCTACACGATGTGTTTCATCCTCTTAGGCATCGTCTGGGAGGTCCCCCCACTGCAGCCAGCAAGATATATATAGGTGATGTGATTCTGAAGAGAGGAGGCCACTTCAAACTGTACTTAATTGCCACTTCCCGTTTTATGGCAAAATGGCCACTCGGCGTGCGTTCCACGCCTCTCTATGAGGTTCAATACCGGTCCCGGAAGTTAAACCAATAGGGTTATTAGGGCCTCTCACCATGTGTTCATCTCTGAGAGCTGTCTGTGTAAATCCAGGAAGTGAACAGGCAGCAGCTTCAGCTGCCCACAGTTAAAATGGTTGCAGCCAGACTCAGTGGAGGAAGATTTCTACATTATATTATGCAAGTATAGAATCACAGTATATATAAAATAATATGCAAAGTGGTTGGAGGGAAGCTTCAGAATGTCAAAGATGTTTTTATTACAAATTATGTGAGCAGACTGCAATTCCTCTTTAAATAAAAAAGCAAAAAAAGGCAGGCAGTAGGAGCTGGCAGTGTTGCCACTTGAACAACTGCAAACCTCCTTTCGCCATCCTCTGAAAAGCAACAAACACCATTGCTAGTGTGAAAAGAGCCTACAGAAATTGGAATTCCTCACACAATATATGGGATTGAATTTTAAAGGCAAATCGGCTGTTCATTTTGCAAGGGAAATTTCCCTTAGCTTAGTGAATAAGTTGAAGCTTTTCTGTCTTCCATTATCCAATCCTGTGCAAGCAAAAATGCTGTTCTTTTATTTTTTTTGTCTCGTACTAAGCTAAGGGAAACCTAGATTGCACAGTTAAAAATCTCTTGCAAAGTGAACAGCCTATTTGCCTTTAGTAAATCAATCCCATTGCATGAATTTTCACTTCAATTTTCCAATTATGTGAAAAGCAAATTTCAGTCTACTTTAAACACCCAGTTATGGGTTATTTTTTTTGTGAAGATTCTCAACTCCCATGGTAAGTAAGCCTCTTGACTTCTATGGAACCCTTTTCCAAGGCTGGGGACACTTGAGAGATAGTGCTAAAGAAGTCCTGCAGGATAAACACCACAGGCACAGCTAGCTGCCAGTATCTTTTGGCTGCAGTCTGTAAAAATTGTGGAAGGCCAAGGCCACCAAACGCAGGTCAATATACATCTGGGGCTTCCTTTCCATTAATAACTCCTCTGAAAAAAATCACAGCTCTAAATTAAATTGCTTCTTGATCTAAAATATTTTTAGGTGTTCTTCTTTTTGCATGCTTGATAGCTACCTTCAGGCAATGAGAACTTAATAATAACTCATAGGTTAAGTATAATTAAAGGCTGCAGCCACAAAAGACTGGTAATAGACCCATGGGGCGAATTGGAGTGTCCGCGGGAAAAGAAAAGAGGAAGGCAGAGTGCCCTTATAGTGTAGTGGGTGACTTAAATATGATCAATACCTCAAAATAATATTTCATAGAAATAAAATAAAAGTGACTTGATCTGCTGAGGTTGTGGTAAACTTGTCGGGTAGAAACACAAACCATCTGTAAGAGGAGGTGGAGAATACTCTGTCTCTGGGCAGGATGGCCAAAGTTGCTCTCAATGCCATGGATCCTCTGCAGGGTCAGGTGGGTTCTGAATCAGATAAGTAAGAAGAAATCTAAAAAAGGCCCACTGTTGAGTATTTAAAGGAGTTGTAAAGGCAGAAGGTTTTTTTTATCTTAATGCATTATATGCATTAAGATAAAAAACCTTCTCTGTGTAGCAGGCTCCCCAGCACCCCCTAATTACTTACCTGAGCCCCTTCTCTCTCCAGCGATGTCCACGAGTCCCTCGGCCGACCGGGTCACTCCTCCTGATTAGCTGAGACACAGCAGTGGTGCCATTGGCTCCCGCAGTTGTCAATCAAAGTCAGTTAGCCAATCAGGAGAGAAGGGGCAGGGGCCAGGTCAGGCTCCATGTCTGAATGGATACACGGAGCTCTGACTCAGCTTGGGTGACCCCACAGAAAGCTGCTGGCTGAGGGGGCACTCTATAGGAGGGAGGGGCCAGGAGCAGCAAAGAGGGACCCGAGAAGAGGAGGATCTGGGCTGCTCTGTGCAAAACCAACTGCACAGAGGAAGTAAGTATAACATCTTTGTTATTTTTTTTTTAAGAAAACTAGACTTTACAATCAATTTAAGAACAAACTTCGAGTCATCTTAGTTAACCTCCCTGGCGGTATGATTATTTCGGATTTTAGGTGCTGAAAGCGGTACAATTATTTTGCATGGAAATTTGGCGTTTTATATTGTAGGCCTGTAATTCTTAACAATAACACACTTAAATCTGTCCAAACAAGAGTCTAGTAGATATCCCGGGTATGATGAAGTTTGAAACACAAAAACATAAATTATAATATAATAAATAAATATAAATAATAAAAAAAAAAATATATAATAATAATAAAATAAATGTCCCCACGATTCACTATCACTCAATTCTGCAAGTGTTCTAATTTACTATCGCTGTTTTCTAGCTGATCTAAAGCCACTTTTGACATAAAGGGACACTTTTTGGTTGCTATGGACAATCACCAGTTTCCAGGCAGAAAGAACAGTATATATCATATAAAACTGCATACAGGGCATGGGCCAAAGCACTGGGGACAAAAGGGATGTGAAATAATTTCATACAGTACTGTAATCTGTAAGATTACAGTACTGTATGTGTTATGATTTTTAAATTTTTTTGAATTTGCCGCCAAGGCTCCGCCCCTGTGCGCCGCGCCGCTCGCAGGGAACGGAGCCTGGTACGGAGAGGCTTCGGAGGAGACAGAGCCCACAGACACTGCGGGGGACATCGCAGGATCCTGGGGACAAGGTAAGTAAAGCCGCACCAGGATCCTGCAATGTAATCCCGACTGTGGCTCGGGGTTACCACTAATGGGACTGAAATTTAACCCCGAGCCACACTCAGGATTACTGTCAGGGAGGTTAACTGAACATCAAACTGCTCTATTACACCAAAAAAAACACGTTTTGTTGACCAAGAGCTTAATCGGTGTGCCGATAGTGTCCAGTGAGCGCACTTCTCAGCCCACAACCTCAGGCCATTGTGGACACACATGTGCAGTGACTACATGTTAAAGCCTACCTTTTTGTCATAGTATGTATGCATTACATGGTCATCAAGAGATTAAATAAATAAATTATTTTGTAAATAAATTGTTATTTTGCATCAAGTATGTAACATAAAGATTATCAACCTTTGTCTATTTCCTATTTTTTTTTTTCTCTGCAACCTTTTGTTGGTTCTGTCATTGATACTCATAATCTATAGGTGCTTTATTCTGAAGTGTGATCTACTTTTCTGTCACTGACATTATTACTTTTTATATTTGTTGCCCTCCCATCTGTCTTATGGGTGAACTCTGACTTCTGCCTGCACTCTTCTCCTACCCTTTATTAGTGACTGAAACACGAGAATGTCAGAACTTTTCTCCATAGACTTTAGGTCTCGATAGATAGATAGATAGATAGATAGATAGATAGATAGATAGATAGATAGATAGATAGATAGATAGATAGATTCAGTTTTTTACTCCATTTGTCTGTAATTTTTCTAATGTCTGTGGCTGTCATGAAGGAACATATTTTATAGTCTTGTAATTGTATGCATTCATAGGAATGTGTCAGGTTTGAATGTACATTGTACTAATTTAACTTGCGGCAGCATGTGGTGTTTACTATTTATAGAAGCTCAGTATGTGCTATTCTTGGTTGATCATAGCTAGATGACAGCCATAGGTACAGTGCAGTATGGTTGCTTTTCCATCCAAAAGCAGGAGAGAAGATGGCAATGTTACAATTATGTCACAGATTTTGAAACATAGTGTAAGGTTGCCAAGTGAGACATTTTGTTATATATTAAAGAATCACTCCAGGATTTTTTTTTGTTATGACAAGATATTCTGTGGGGTTTATTCACTAAAAACAAATAGATGGTTCACTTTACAAAGAAAGTTGTACTTTGAAAGGGAATTTTCCCCAGAGCTTAGTGAGTAAGGTGACTTTCATTATCCAATCAACCATTGCGCATGGTTGGGTATTTTTTGCAAAGTGAAATTTCTCCACATTTACTAAGCTCTGGTGCAAATTCTCTTTGCAAAGTGCAACTCCCCTTGCAAACCGAACAGCCTATTTGCATTTGGTAAACCAACCCATGTATGTCTCTTTTGGCGGAAATGTTTCACCCTGCCTGTCAGCATTTGGCGGAAATGTTTCACCCTGCCTGTCAGCTCACTGTACATACCTGAGACAATGCTGCACATTCATGGAATTTATGTCTTCCTGGCCAGGCCAATCAATATGACTGAAGACTCTGAACTTGTAAGAAAACCTGATGAGAGGGACCTTGGTCATCACATTGCTGGAGAAGGAGATTCACAATTAGGGATGAGCTTCGAGTTTGAGTCGAACCCATGTTCGACTCGAACATTGCCTGTTCGATTGTTTGTCGAATTGCGAACGTCATGGCCCATAATTCACTGTGGCATCGCAGTGCATTGCTGGCTAATGATTGGCCAAGCATGCACTATGACCCACGTGCTTGGCCAATCAGAGCGCCATCTGTACAGAGAGCCGTAATTGGCCAAAGCCACGGTGGCTTTGGCCAATTATGGCTCAGGGGGTTTAGTACATGCCCCACACTATATAAGGCCACCTACGTGGCGGCCTTGTGTAGTGTGTTGCAGCGGTGGAGAGAGATAGACAGAGAGACAGTGTCATTTGATTTAAGTTAGATAGAGTATGCAGGTGAGTCAGTTAGCTGCACTTACAGTGTATTGTGTATATATATATATATATATATATATATATATGCATCCTAGGTGTTGTGTGTGTGTGTGTGTGTATATATATATATATATACTGTATTCAGTTTAGTTAGATCTGTTCCTGTTATTCTCTTCCTAATATACTGAAAGGCAGGCAGGTGTTTTTACAGTATTTACAGTTAGTGTACTGTGTCCTTTGCACAGTATGCACCTAAAGCTACCTGAAGAAATTGCTGGTGTTCTTCTGATCCTATTAGTACCACAAGCAGGCAGCTGCAGTATTTACAGTTAGTGTACTGTGTCCTCTGCACAGTGTGCACCTAAAGCTACCTGAAGAAATTGCTGGTGTTCTTCTGATCCTATTAGTACCATAGGCAGGCAGCTGCAGTAGTTACAGTTAGTGTACTGTGTCCTCTGCACAGTGTGCACCTAAAGCTACCTGAAGACAATTGCTGGTGTTCTGATTCTATTAATACGACAGGCAGGCAGCTGCAGTATTTACAATTAGTGTACTGTGTCCTCTGCACAGTGTGCACCTAAAGCTACCTGAAGACAATTGCTGGTGTTCTGATCCTATTAATAAAATTGTTCGGTGAACTGGTGAACATAAAGCCCATCCCTAGTCTTGAGGATGGATCACTGGCCAGAGCTTGCACAGTATGCAATTGAGCTACTGGCCTGTCCTGCATCCAGCATTCTTTCGGAACGCACATTCAGTGCTGCTGGAGGCTTTGTGACCGATCACAGGGTGCGCCTGTCCACCGAATCGGTCGATCAGCTGACCTTCATAAAAATGAATCGGTCTTGGATCACCAGCTACCAAGCACCTGATGCTGATGTAACCGAATCATTTTTTTTTTAATGTGAGATCCCTTCAAGACTGCCTATGCTGATGCTGAGTGACTATCCTGTTACGCTGAGTGACAATCCTCTTCCTCCTCAATTTTCATGCTGATAGCTTGTAAGAACATTTTTGGTTCTGGGCACCGCCACCAGTGGCTAAAGCCCAATTTTTCTGCCCCTGTTTAACAGGGGCGTGTAATTACAATTTTTGATGCAATACTTTGCAGCAGGGCTCATTCCTGCGCTTCAACTAGAGTATCTGTGAGGGGTTGCAGTATTGTGGCACCAGCACCAGTGCCCAAGTCCCAATTTTTCAGCCCCTGTTTAACAGGGGTGTATAATTACAATTTTTGATGCAATACTTTGCAGCAGGGCTCATTCCTGTGCTTCAACTATAGTATCTGTGAGGGGTTGCAGTGTTGTGGCAGCAGTGGCTAAGGCCCAATTTTTCTGCCCCTGTTTAACGGGGGCATGTAATTACAATTTTTGATGCAATACTTTGCAGCAGGGCTCATTCCTGCGCTCCAACTATAGCATCTGTGAGGGGTTGTAGTGTTGTGGCACCAGTACCTAAGGCCCAATTTTTCTGCCCCTGTTCAACAGGGACATGTAATTACAATTCTTGATCTAATATTTCACAGCAGGGCCCATTCCTGTTCCCACCAAGAGTAACTGTGAGGGCTAACAGTGTTGTGGCAACACCATCACCACCACCACCACCAAAGGCCCAATTTTTCTGCCCCTGTTCAACAGGTGCATGTAATTACAATTCTTGATATAATATTTCATAGCAGGGCCCGTTCCAGCGCCCACCAAGAGTAAACCTTACCTTCTTCACTCTGCTACTGATGGCCTTTATGACAAAATCGCATCCCTGTCCTGTCCAGACCTAACTACTTCCATCTACAACACCACGTTGTCATCCTCCCTAGACGTACTTGCTCCTCTTTCTACACACAGAACCAGGCCCCATCTGCCACAACCCTGGCAAACAGACGACACCAGAAGTCTCTCTAAATCCCTGCAAGATTTTACCCTCTACAAATCTGCCCTTCTCAAATACAACTCCTGCCTCCACACTGCTAAACAAACCTATTACAACCCTCTCATCAAAACTCTCTCATCCAAACCTCGTCAACTCTTTTCTACCCTTAATTCCTTACTTCACTCCCCACTCACCAACTTGCTTACCGCTCAACATATTGCCAACCACTTCAATAGCAAAATCAACACAATTCGCAAGGAGATATCCAGCATTCAAATTCCTCCCCTACCCAACATATCAGGTCCAACGCCACACTCAATGCTCTCCTCTTTTTGCCAGTTACCACAGAAGAAGTTGATAAACTCCTCTCCATGGCCCACCTCACTACCTGTCCCCTGGACCCTGTCCCCTCTCAATTACTGCGACCACATTCCCACTCTATGCTCAACTCCCTAACCCACATCTTCAACCTCTCCCTCTCCTCCGGCACCTTTCCTTCCCCGCTGAAACATGCACTGGTTACCGCAATACTCAAAAAACCCTCATTAGACCCCACCTGTTTGAATAACTTAAGACCTATCTCCCTGCTCCCGTTTGCCTCCAAGCTCATTGAACGCCTTGTTCATGACCAAATGAGTCGCTACCTCACAGATAACAACCTTCTCGACCCCCTACAGTCTGGCTTCTGCTCACAACATTCTACTGAAACTGCCCTACTAAAACTCACCAATGACCTAATAACTGCCAAAACCAATGGCCACTACTCCATACTCATACTTTTAGACCTCTCTGCTGCCTTTGACACAGTTGACCATCTGCTCCTCCTCAGCAAATTACACTCCCTTGGCCTCCGTGATTCTGCATTATCCTGGTTCTCCTCCTACCTATCTCAGCGCACTTTCAGTTTCACTTACAACTCCATCTCCTCTGCTCCCCTTCCTCTTTCTGTTGGGGTACACCAAGGCTCCGTCCTTGGGCCTCTCCTTTTCTCACTCTATACCTCTTCCCTGGGCCAGTTGATAACCTCCCATGGCTTCCAATACACCTCTATGCCAATGACACACAGATCTATCTCTCCACTCCTCAACTCACCACCTCACGGATCTCAAACTTGCTGAATGACATATTGGTATGGATGTCACACCACTTCCTCAAACTTAATCTTCCTAAAACTGAGCTTGTTTTATTTCCTCCTTCACGGTCCCCCTCCTGTGACTTCACCATTAATATCAACAACACAACCATTGGTCCCTCCACACATGCCAGGGTCCTTGGTGTAATCCTTGACTCTGACCTCTCTTTCAGACCCCATATCCAATCACTGGCTAAATCTTGCCGCCTTAACCTCTGCAACATCTCCAGAATTCGACCCTTCCTGACTAATGACACCACAAAGCAACTTATTCACTCCTTGATTATTTCCCACCTCGACTACTGCAACTCTCTCCCTAATGGCCTACCCTTAAGCAGGCTATCCACCCTTCAGTCTATTATGAATGCTGCTTCTAGACTAATACACCTCACTAATCGATCAGTGACTGCTGCTCCTCTCTGCCAATCCCTTCACTGGCTTCCCCTACCCCACCGTGTAAAATTCAAAATGCTAACCAAAACATACAAGGCCATTCACAACATCGCCCCATCTACATCACCAACCTCATCTGCAGATATCGCCCAAATCGCCCCCTCCGCTCCTCCCAGGACCTCCTGCTCCCTAGCTCCCTTGTTACCTCCTCTCATGCTCGCCTTCAGGACTTCTCCAAAGCCTCTCCCATCCTCTGGAATTCCCTGCCCCAGTATGTCCGATCAGCCCCTACCCTGTCCACCTTTAGGAGATCCCTGAAAACTCATTTATTCAGGGAAGCCTATCCCACACCCACATAACTGTCCCTGAGCCACCCCCATCAAATCATTCTTTGCAGCTATTACCTTTTGTACCACCGCCCCCTCCCTTTAGAATGTAAGCTCTACGAGCAGGGCCCTCCTGTACCTTTTGTATTGAACTGTACTCTAATTGTGTTGTCCCCCTTATACATTGTAAAGCGCTGCATAAACTGTTGGCACTATATAAATCTCGTATAATAATAATAACTGTGAGGACTTAGTGTTGTGGCACCAGCACCACCACCACCAAAGGCCCAATTTTTCTACCACTGTTCAACAATGGCATGTAATTACAATTCTTGATCTAATATTTCACAGCAGGGCCCGTTCCTGCGCCCACCAGGAGTAACTGTGAGGGCTTACAGTGTTGCGGCAATACCAACACCTAAGGCCCCAATTTCTGCAGAGTATATAGGGCAGGCCCCTACTTTCAAACATCCAACTTACAAACGACTCTTACTTGCAAACGGAAGGAGACAGCAGGAAGTGGGATGAAATCTACCCCTAGGAAGGGAAATTCTCTCCTGTAAGACTTAATATGGGAAAAACGTGTCTCCTTTCCACTGATGCTTTATCACCAATCCTTGTTTCACTAAAAACCCCAAATTTTCAACAAACATTTGTCATTGGGACAGAAAGTGAGGTGAAATCTTCTGAAGTGGTGCACAGACAGCAAAAGAAATGTTACAGGGGTGATAACCCTTCCCTATGTTTTCCAAAAAGCTTAAAAATAGATTTTTTGGCTGGAGCTACACTTTAAAAATGTGCTAGTTCAAAATTACAAACAGATTCTACTTAACAACAAACCTACAGTCCCTGTCTTGCCTGTATACTGCTGTTCAGAGTATATAGGGCCTGGGGGCCCCACGCCTTTTCTTTCCTTTATTTAATTTGGGTGCAGGGTTCCCCTTAATATCCATACAAGACCCAAAGGGCCTGGTAATGGACTGGGGGGGAGGGTACCCATTCCGTTTGTCTCACTGATTTTCATCCATATTGCCAGGACCCGACATTACATTAAAGCCGCAAGCAGTTTTAAATGACTTTTGATCCTTTACAAATGTCATTTTGTGCAGGGACTGTTCTAAGCATGGGAATCACGCGCCACTTTACAGGCATACTATAGACACCCCCAGGTAGGATATTTAAAGGAATATTTTACTTTTTTTTCACTTTAAGTATCATTAAAATCACTGCTCCCGAAAAAACGGCCGTTTTTAAAACTTTTTTTGGCATTCATACATGTCCCCTGGGGCAGGACCCGGGTCCCCAAACCCTTTTTAGCACAATAACTTGCATATTAGCCTTTAAAATTACCACTTTTGATTTTGAACGTTCAAGTCCCATAGACTTTAACAGGGTTCTAAAGTTCGCACAAAGTTTCGGTCCATTCGCAGGTTCTGGTGCGAACCAAACCAGGGGGTGTTCGGCTCATCACTATTCACAATATAAGCATGCCATTATATGCAAATATGCTCAGCATATTTGCACATTATGGCAAAAGCTTCTGGGGTTCTCAGTATTCTTTTTTTTTAACAGAAAAAGGTTTTTTATTTTGACAGAAATCATAAGAATACAAAACAGCAGTAGCATGAGGAGTACAGTGTTTGCAATCAGGTTACAGCATTT
Source organism: Aquarana catesbeiana (assembly GCF_042186555.1). Classification (NCBI taxonomy): domain Eukaryota; kingdom Metazoa; phylum Chordata; class Amphibia; order Anura; family Ranidae; genus Aquarana; species Aquarana catesbeiana. Next base: position 595,249,692 of record NC_133328.1, on the reverse strand, counting down.
CATAAAGTATTCATTTTCAGGCAGCATTGAGGTCAGGATACCCAAGGGTGGAAGGCAGCCTGTGATGTGAACTACGTCTGTAGCTAGTTACAGGTAAGCAATAGTACGGTACAAACAAAAAGAGGGGTGTGTGTATACTATGGAGCGGACAGTAGTCCCGGACGGCTCCAAGATCGGTCCCACCACTCCGCCTCCAGAAGAATGGAGAGTGGAAGGTATTTTCAGTCTGGGGGAAAGGAAGAGGGGGGGCGAGGAGGGGGGAGGGGGGGGCAAAAAATCCCCCGGCTCCCCCATAGCCGCCCCTAGCTCCCCACCAAACAATGCACACGATACAATCATATTCACATAAACCAGGAGTTCAGTCAGACATCTGACCACTGTGACCATATTTTCTCAAATTTTTCAGGGCAATTCCTGCTCTCATATGTGATCTTATATAAAGGAAGGACTTTATTAATCGCACTTTTCCAGGAGGCTACTGTAGGGAGATCAGTACCCTTCCATCTCAGGAGGATTTCTCTCCTAGCATAATAGAGGGCAAAGATTAAGCCTAGTTTAGTGTGACGGTCTCCCTCCACATCCCCCAGGTAGCTAAGTAGAAAGACAAGGGGGTCCAGTGTCAACGGGGCACCGCAAAAGTCTGTCAATACGTCCGCCACCCCTCTCCAATAGGGCTGGATCTTGTTGCAAGTCCAGACCATATGGAAGAAGGAGCCCCTCTCAATGGAGCATCTTGTGCAGAGTGGGCTGAGAGAGGGATAGATGGAGGCCAACTTCTGTGGGGTGTAGTATGCCCTGTGCAGAAATTTCAGTTGGACAAAACGGTCTCTAGAGGCTATCATAGAGGAAATAAATGTAGAGACACACTCCTCCCATATGTCTTCGTCCAGGTCAGGGATATCCAACCTCCATTTTCCCCTCAGGTGTGAGGTGTCCGTGTCAAGAGCTACTGTGAAATACATGTATAGGGTGGAGAGAGGTTTGTGCAGGAGCTCTGAAGTGAGAAGTCGCTCTATAGAATCTGAATCTAGAGTAATTGGAGAAGGAAACTGGGCGGCTAGAGCATGCCGGAGCTGCCAGTACCTAAATAGGAAGGATCGGGGGAGTTTAAATGTTTGTCTTAGTTCTAGGAATGTTAGAATCTTCCCCCTCGGCATTACGTGCCTAAGGGTGACAACCCCCCTCACCGCCCACGCCGCCGGATCAGGCACCGTATTTAGATGGGGAAGAAGGGGATTGCCCCACAGGGGAGTGTGAGGGGAGACCACCAGGGGATCCCGGAGAGCCACCCGTGAACACTGCCAGACCCGGATCGTGGTTTTCATAGGAGTCGTGACGCCCGGATGTGCCTTACATCCCCTAAAGGCTAGGTTAGAAAGGGCTGCATATGAACCAACTATCGCTGCTTCCAGGGTGACTGCTGGATTCTGTCTGGGCTGGGAGAACCACCAGCGGACGGTAACCAAGACCGCAGCCCAATAGTAAATAAGGAAGTTCGGAAGGGCCAGACCTCCACCAGAGAGGGGAAGATAAAGGGTCCGTCTGGCCACTCTCGGAGGTCTCCCCGCCCAGACAAACTCGCTCACAATACTGTCGAGTCTCCGGAACACCGACCGGGGAATATGGACAGGGGTGTGACGAAAGAAGTATAACAGTTTGGGTAAGTACACCATTTTGATTAAGTTCCCCCTACCTACTGGCGTAAGCGGAAGTCTACGCCAGGTTGTGCACTGCTTGGTAAGTTTGTCCAACACTGGAATTAGATTACGGTCGAGGTATTTGTCCAGGGTCGAGGCTACCCTCACGCCCAAGTATGTGAACTCCTCGACCCATTGAAGGGGTGTTCGTGTGTCGATACGGGGCATGGCAGGGTGAAGTGGGAAGAGGACCGACTTGTCCCAGTTGACACGAACTCCTGAAAAACGGCTGAAGGTATCAAACTGAGACAAGGCAGCCCTCAAGGAGTCAGATGCATCCGCCAAATAAAGGAGGGAGTCATCGGCATAAAGGGACAGTTTCTCCTCTAGTGGACCTACTCTGATGCCTCTAATAGACTTGTCCTTCCTAATGTGGGCCGCCAGGGGCTCCAAGGCCAAGGCAAACAGTGCCGGGGATAGGGGGCATCCCTGCCGGGTTCCCCTCTCCAAAAGAATGGGCTCCGACAGGGTACTGCCCGTGCGTATGCGAGCCTTAGGCTGCATGTACAACATTTGAATCCATGTGAGGAAGACCGGGCCAAAGCCAAATCTAGAGAGGACCCTCCACAGGTAGCCCCACTCGACCGAGTCAAAGGCCTTCTCCGCGTCGAGTGAGGCCACCACCCCAGGGCTCCCCTGATCAGCCACTGCGATGTGAGTGTGTAGTCTACGTATATTTATGTCTGTGCCTCTTCCGGGCATGAATCCCGTTTGATCTGGGTGTACTAGGGCAGTGATAATTTTGTTTAAACGGATGGCTAATATCTTGGCCAGGATTTTTGCGTCAACATTTAGGAGAGAAATAGGGCGGTAGGATGCGCAGAGGGTAGGATCCTTCCCCGGTTTAGGGATGAGAACTATGACCGCCTCGCTCATCGAGGCCGGGAGGGTCCCAATTTTTAAGGCTGAGGCAAAAACCGTCTGAAGTCTAGGGGTTATCTCCTCCATGTATGTCTTATAGAATTCCACCGGGAATCCGTCCGGACCCGGGGTCTTCCCTGCCTGCATCATTTTGAGAGCCTTTTGTATCTCCTCTAGTTGAATAGGGGCGTCTAGTGTGTTAGCTGCGGATTGTGTGAGAACTGGGATGTCAATTTCGTCCAAGTAGTCAGTAAGGTCTTGTTGGTCATATATTACTCGTGAGCTATATAAATGCTGGTAGAAGGTAGTGAAACATTTGTTAATTTCCGCTGGGGAAGAATGAAGCGACCCATCCATGTCACGAATCTGTGCTATAGCTGTGACCCCTGATTGTTCCCTGGATAGCCAGGCCAAGAGACGGCCTGTCTTCTCCCCCTGCTCGAATATTCGCTGAGATTGGTATAACAACTTCTTTTGTGTCAGGGAGGTCTGTAGCAGAAGGGATTGTTTGGTAAGAGATTGGAGTACTATGTAGTCTCGCGGGTCACGGGAACGGACATATTGGGCTTCCTGTCTGATCGCTTCCGCCTCTAGTCTAGTAAGCTCTGCTCTACGTAGTCTCCTCACCTTAGCAATAATAGATTGGTAGTGCCCCCTCGATGAGGCTTTAAAGGCCTCCCAAACCATATTGTCAGAGGCGGACCCCGGATTGACCTCCCAAAATTGCTGCACCGTGCTCCGGAACTGAGAGTCAACATCTGTGTCGGATATCCAGAACCTGGACAGCCGCCAGAGTCTATCTGCTGGGTCTAATGACAGTTCCAGGGATAACAGCAACGGGGCGTGGTCCGAGATCCCCCGTGGGAGTATGCTTATGTCCCGAACCCTGGGGAGGACAGGCGCCGCGACGTAGGCCAGGTCTATGCGAGAGAGGGACCTATGAGAGGCAGAATGACAAGTAAAGGCCATGGTCTGAGGGTTCCTCCACCGCCACACATCCACCAGGCCATACGTGTCGGCCCAGTCCGCCAAGTCACGGCGTGTAGTGTCTCCCCTTGAGCTCCTGTCCAACCCAGAGTCCGGGACAAGGTTAAAGTCACCCATCAATACAACATTATCTGAGGGGAAGCGGGCCAGCTCCCCCGAGATCAAATTAAGGAGTCTGAATGAGGCCGGGGGGGGCAGATATACCCCCACCAACACCCAGGGCGTGTCACATATCAAGGCATGTATCAATACGTATCTCCCATCAGGATCCAAGACTAAGTCAAGGAGCTTAAAAGGGAGAGTTTTCAGAACCAGTACACTAACACCCCTTGCAAAATTGGAATAGGTAGAGTGGTAGTGATGACCCACCCACGGTTTTTTCAGACTGAGGGTCTTGCTACCAATCAGATGCGTCTCCTGTAACACACAGATATGGGGACTATGCCTCTTTATAAATTGAAATACCAAAGAGCGTTTTAGTGGAGAATTTAAGCCTCGTGTGTTCCAGGAGAGAATGTTTAGATTAGGCATATATACATCTTAGTTATAAGAAAAGCAGGATACAACTTATATATTCTTCCCGATTCGGCACAGGTCCTCCCAGAGGATGCCCGAGGCGAATCAGAGTCTGACATTACTTTAGGCCCAGAGAGCAAACACAGCACTGCCAAAAAATATGAAATAAAAACAAAAACAAAGATAAAAAACTGGGAGCCAGGAACGCGGCTCAACATCCCCAAACCCCCCCCCACCCCACCCGACCCCCAGAACAGGAGGCAGGTCTGTATCCCCAAACTTGCTTCAGCCCGACGGCTGCTCATGGAGGCAGTGAACTAGAGGCAACCGACCTCTGTGAGTCAAAGAAGAGTAGGTGTGCTTTAAGTTCCGGTAAGGATAAGATGGTGTGAATCACCCGGAGCCCCGGGGGTACAAAACTTGTAGTGGTCCGAATAAACCCCCCGACCCCAGCCGGGGTCGAGGTGGTGCTGGAGAAGTTGACAGAGAAAGTGCACGGTAGGGGGAGATGCAACAACAGGAGTGACTGTAGTTAGCGGGACCGGTCTCCTCAAGGATAGAGTAACATGACCGCAGTGCCCTCTCGGGAAGGAGATTGGGGTTTAGCATTTCTCCCTTACAGGACCGCAGTGATGAGGGAGGTCTGTTCGGAGGTGATGTTCAGAGATCCGCTCCGGTGTCCTGCTTGCTTCCGGGTTGGGAGTTGAATGGGTATGCTCGCAAGGAAGGGGAAGCCTGGCTCAGTCTCAAATGCATGGAACCCAAGAAGTGAGGAACATCTAGTCCACGCCAGCCGACTATGACATGAGAGGGGTCCGCAGAAATATACAAAGGGTCAGGCTCTCCCCCCAATAACAAAAAAAGCCCGCAACCTCTCCAGCAGTGTACTCACAGTTTCCCCAGTAGGATCATCTGTGGATGGTGTCAGCCCACGCGGCAGCTTCTCTGGGGGAGGTGAAGAAGTGCACTTTTTCGCCGTCTTGTACTCTGAGCTTGGCGGGAAAGAGCATGTTGTACTTGATCCCTTTTTGTCTGAGCATGGCGCGGACATGGTCGAAAGATTTTCGTTGTCTCTGTGTCTCCACAGAGTAATCTGGGAAGATGAGAAGTTTCGTGTTCTCATAATGCAATTCTCCTTGCATACGAGCAGAGCGGAGGACAGTGTCCCTGTCTCTGTAGTGAAGAAGTTTGAAAATGAAAGTGCGCGGCGGCGCTCCCTGTGGGCCCCGGGTGGCAGGCATTCGATGGGCGCGTTCGATGGAGAAATGTGAGGAGAATTGCGCCTTCGGTAGTAGGGTTGGGAGTAATTTCTCCATGAAGGCAACCGGATCCGTTCCCTCCGCGCCTTCCGGGAGGCCGAGAACTCGGAGATTATTCCTCCGATTCCGGTTCTCGGCGTCCTCGGCCCTGAATTCAAGTGCTTTAACCTTTGATTTGAGGATCTGAATGTCCTCATGATGTGCTCTTTGTACATCTTCCGTGGTGGAGATCCGCCGCTCCGCCTCCCCCACACGCTCTCTAAATCGATCCATGTCGCGACGGATGAGGGCCGTCTCCTCCTGGACATGGTCTATCTTGATAGTGAGGGTGGACTGGCAGGTGGAGATGGCATGCATCAGAGCCTCAAACGCCTGGGATCCAGCCTGGATCACGCCATCCGGCGGGGCAGAGGTCTGCGTCTCCATGTTGCAGGCCTTAGGAGGGGAAGGCCCAAATTTCGGCGGCGTTCTTGTATGCTCCGGAACTCGCGATTTCTGGGTTCCTTTTTTGTATCTGCGCATTCCTTGAGCCACCGGGCGTTTCTAATGATAAATGGCAGGGATTTAAATGCAATATCCACACCAGGATGTAGGAAGGAAAAAGTCCGGAGTGGGAGCTCTGGTACTAAACGTCCGCTCCCAGCGCCATCTTGGACACGCCCCCTCAGTATTCTTAAAACAGTGCTCCAGCCCCCCCAAGGGAAAAATAAAAGTCAGCAGCTACACATACTATAGCTGCTGACTTTTAATATTAGGACACTTACTTGTCCTGAAATACAGAAATGTCGGCACCCCGGCCAATGTTTTCATCGGCTCTTGGGTGTTGCCGCCACCATAGCCTGTAAGGGAAACCAGTAGTGAAGTCTTGTGGTTTCACAGCCGATTCCCCATCATGCATGCGTGAACCGCTCTGTGCTTTCTGAATGGCCCGGTGGCAGGGAAGGAGGAGGTAGGCCGAACTTCTGACGTACCTTGCCGCGGCAAGGTCTGATGGAAGTGGGGACAGGTACATGTCAAAAACAGGTACCTGCTCCTCCCTCCTCCTTGAAAGGTGCCAAATGTGGCACTGGAGGGGGGAGGAGACAGATAAGTGGAGCGTCAACGTTTGGGTGGAACTCTGCTTTAATGGGATGGAGATGGGGGAATATTTAAAAATTAAAGAGATACTGCCACTTTGCCCTTTGAAGGCAAAGTGAAAGTGTCTGTAGATGGCTAAACCCCTCAGGCTTTTATTTTACTGAACTAGGATTTCACACTACCCCACACCCCGTTAGTGGAGTGGCATTTCTGGGTAGGAGGGACCAAGTATAGTGAGCAAGGCTGAAATGCCAATCATCATTTGAGGTGGGCCATGTTATCATCCCCCAACCTAAGCTCTGACACCAGCTGACACCAGAGCTTAGATGGTCTGGGATGCTGGCATGGAAGCATGGCTTTGAAAGTATGAAAACCTGGGGCAATAGATGGGCTATCTGCATTTCCACTCTCTTTGTCCTGATTAAGCAAAGTGACAATGACAATGAAAAGGTCATGCTTTCTGATTTAAGTACACCTTCCAGGTTTTTCACAGGGCATTGATTAATTGCTGATGTACCTTATTTGTTGCCTAGACATGCCCAATAAATTGCAGCATTGTTAGCTACTATTATATTCATAAACTGTTCAACCTAGACAGTAACTCTATAATCCTGCCTGGAAACCATTTCTCTATATTTTGTGTATTGTGCTTTACATTATAGTTGACTTTAAGTGTTATTTCTCTGCATTTATTACCCTCAAAGGACTCATAGAAACCACCATCAAATCATATGTGTGGGTCAAGAATGTATGGTTTTTAGCATGTATCACACCACTCTCCATATCGGCCAAGAGAGATGTATCTTTAAATAGCCACATTCCCTTTAACATGCCATCATTCAAACCAGGAAAGCATGATCTATGAGTGTGTGGCATTCGAGGAAGCTCTGCTTTGTTTCAGTAACAGGAAAGGCAAATATTACTCTGTTTTCCCAATACGGACTTACCAGGGAGTATTTGTTTGAAATGTTGTAATTTCCTCCTTCTATAATGGGACTTTTCTCTCTCCTGGCTTAGTGTGTTGACATAGTATGATAGAAAATCACACACTGCTCATATCATTGATAGCTACTTAGGAATGTACTTCTTCTGTTTAAAGAAAATCTTCTTTTCTGTTGTAAAAATCCAAATATTTTGAATATTAACAGATATTCCTTTCTTTTCTTTTGTTTTTTTTGTTTTTTTTTTGTTTTTAAAGCCCAACTCGGGAAACTTGAAAAATAACCCTTGCAGTGGGGCTGTGCCTGAACTACAAACTTGTTAAAGTAGATTTACTTACCTGCTCCTTCGCTCCTCCTTGCTGCTAGATTGGTCCCTGCATCTTGTTTTGCTATGATCTATCATATTATTTAAAGTTCATTGTGTATATGTTTTTCTTTGATTCGTGGTATGTTTTTAGAGACACAAAAAAAAACTAATCTAGAATCTATCTAAACTAACACAGATTTTTGCTTTAAATAAATCCTATAGACTGTGAATGAATTTTTACCATGTATCTTTCTCACTACATACTACTAGCCCTAAAGAAGGGGGAGACAATTCCTCTGACATGTGTTGGCTCCACTTGTATACTTTTATCTTCAATAAACAGCTATAAAAATCATCAAGTGAGACGTTTTTCTGGACATCCAGTGCTCCTCTCTAATCACCTAAGTGTTCCCTGCGGTAACGGCCCCATTGTAATAATCAGAAAAGTAGCAGCCCTAGACCCCCAACAGAGATGATCACCAACTTCCTACAATTGGGATATAACCTACTGGAACTGATTCCCTCTATACCCTCCACATAGAAACCTGCCACTAAGCAGCCTCCAGCACCAGTCCAGTGCTGTCTGCCACCCAAACTTGATCATCAAGACTAATGCAGGGTCTATAGCCCTGGATTGGACATAATGATGCTGAGGGACAGTCCACCATCAGAGCATTGAGGAGCATCATCTGCCAGGGGAGTGGAGGATCCTAAAAGTAAATGTGCTTTTCTTCTCCCCTAGACTTAAAGAGCAATTAACCTTTGCAGTGCAGGTGCGGCTCACCCCAGAGTTGGCATTTCACTGTATTGTATGTGTGCTGTCTCTCTTTATTCTGTAAAGCACTGTGCATAAATTTGACGCTATACAGACATAAAAATAATAATAATAATAGTTCCATATGTTTAACACCATGTACCTAAAGCTCAAGGACATGTCCACGCTATCAACAACACTTATATTATAAACACATCCTTCAAGCACTGAACTTATTCTCTCTGGAGAAGAAACGCTTGACAGGGGATATGATTTTAATGTACAAATACCGTACTGGTGACCCCACAATAAAGATACAACTTTTCCGCAAAAGGGAATTTAGAAAGACACGTGGCCATTCACTATAATTAGAAGAGAAGCGGTTTAAATTTAAACTGCGTAGAGGGTTCTTTACTGTAAGAGTGGTAAGGATGTGGAATTCTCTTCCACAGGCGATGGCTTCAGCAGGGAGCATCGATAATTTCAAAAAATGATTAGATAAGCACCTGAACTGCCACAGCATACAGGGACATACAATGTAATACTGACAAACAAGCAGACACACAGGTTGGACTTGTGTCATTTTTCAACCTCACCTACTATATAATCATGTAAATATGTAATACTAAAGGTCATTTTCGGGCATGCAACTGTAATACATTACTCTGTTTTTGGTAGAATATAAATGATGAGTTTGCACTAAATAAGTAGATACCCCACATCTCAAACCTTAAATTTGCATGTGCCTGTGAAATGGTGACAAATTTCAGTACCCTATATTTTCCATAGGCAATGCTTTAAGAGCCCCCTATAGCTCATCAGTTTAGTGTTATGGAGGAGGTCTGGTACTTTATTGCTTTCACTCCAGCATGTGCAGTGATATGTAACATGTGTATTGCAACTGACGTTTTCATGCACAGGTGCCCCTGACATTTGCATTTATGAGAGAACAGCAACTGAAGCAATAGGGGTGTATTTACTAAAGGCAAATAGGCTATTCAACCCAGTGACTGTAGTAAAATTTCACTTTACAATGAATATCCAATCATGTGTAAGCAAATAAAAAAAAAAAAAACAGCATTTCTGCTTGAACATAATTGAATGATGGAAGTCGGCAGAGCTACACCTCATTCACTAAGCTCTGGGAAAAATTCCCTTGCACAGTGAACAGTCTCTTTGCCTTTAGTAAATCAACCCCATTATATAAAAAATATTATTTATTATAAAGGCCAGTCTATATTAAAATGTCTTATACAAAAGAAAAGATTAAACAAAAATAAATCTCTGAATGCATAATTTGAGCTGCTGTAGTGGAAGTTTTATTGCTCTATTTTTGGACTGGGTAGCTACCAACATTTGCAATGCATGTTGAAATGGCATGCAGCTATAGATAGGTAAGTACATTAATATACAAAAAATAGCATTTTATTTGAGTAATCAGAAGGTATCACTAAAAGGTATCTGGAATAGTCTAAGTCCATATTTTACATTTAATTTACCTGAACGAATGTAAAGGTATTTGTGTGAATAGACCCTTTTTCACAAAAAATATTTTCGTAGATGGGAGAGTGTCATAAATGACCTTTGTTCATTAAGCTAGTGATGGCGCTTTCAGAATGATCCAATGACAGGCAATTGTTTTAATCCTAATCAAAATCCAATTTTATTACATTTGGCTATAAAATATTATCCAAAATCTTTTTTACTAATGCACAACAAAGCGCTTTATTTGTTGTGTACAAAAATATTATAAATGGCTCTTTGGAAGCTAGCTGTCATTCTGTAAATGTTCTTGTCAGCAAGCTTGTTGTCATTGAATCCCTTGATTGATTCATTTATTTATTTCTGTACTTATTATGCTGACATGATATCCTAAGCATTACAATGAACATACAATCCTTTTTATCAGTCCTTGAGTCCTCACAAATATTATAAATGGTTCACTGGAATCTAGCTGTCATTAGTGAATGGTCATGTTGGCAAGTTTGTTATTATTGAATCCCCTGCTTGAGGTATTATGTATTCTTTATATTTAATATGCTACATAAGATTCCAAGCTTTACAAAATACATACAACCCTCCTCTCTTTGAGCCCGAGGAGCTTATGGTAAAAAAGTATCTTCTTCACTGATACACAATGAAGTTTGTTTGGTTAGAAGGCAGCCAGCCATTTTCATTTTTGTAATGCAATGTATTTGCAGGGTAGAAGGAAAATGTTATCAAAGCTCAAATAAAATCACGTAAATCAGGTGAAGAGAGCCAAAATCGCATAAGAGGGGAAAAGGTAGATCCTGTTGTACTGGGTAACTCTAATGAACTCACTTCAGACTCTCAGAAGTTGAGTAGCTCCACTTTTATTTCTTGCATTACAACTTTCAGCTAGTCACGGACTGTTTGTAGTTGGCAACCTTTGGATGATACAGTCGGGGTGAGAAACCTAGAACAGAGTATTTGTAGATTTCCTGCATAATGCATTTTGATTTTTGGTTGTTGGAAAAAACCTGCTTGAGAAAATCCATAAACACATTTGGAGAACATACACATATTGCCACTGAAATTAATATGAGGATCCAATAACAAAACAAGAAGTATGGCCACCAGACTATTATGCTGCCTAATTGTTGTATTATTTTACTCTTTCCCGGGTTTGTATCTAGAACTATACTGTACATTAGTGTAGTAGCAAAGTTGTCATATTGTATCATTGTTGTTGTTTGATCAGAGGACAGCCAACCATTTTGATCTTTGGTTGTTAGAAAAACTCATCCAATCACACACTCTCCACAGGTTCAATACCTTTGGAAGCCCTTGAAGCAACCATCAACACGTTTCCCAAACCAGGCAAACCAACTGACGATCCGGCTAGCTATACACCCATTTCATTGCTAAATACTGATACAAAACTTTACGCTAAGCTCCTAGCCTCATGTATTTCTGATGTCATCCCTCACTTGGTCCACCCAGACCAAGTGAGATTTGTTAATGGAAGACAAGCATCTGATGGTACCTGCCGATATATTGACTTGTTGCAATGGGTCGAACACCACCGAACGCCTCCTCTGTTCATCTCTCTAGATGCAGAAAAGACGTTCAATAGGGTAGACTGTAATTACCTAAAAGCAGTCCTAATGCAATTTGGCTTCTCTGGCCCTATACTGAATGCCATATTAGCTCTATACTCTTCTCAGTGCCAGAGTCGTAAATCCGGGTATTCTCTCAGATCCCTTCCATATAAACAATGGAACTCGTCAAGGCTGCCCCC